>NC_141687.1:1730272211-1732672211 GCF_964263255.1 Lissotriton vulgaris
GCTCGTGCTCCCGTAAGCTGTTGTGTATGAGTGTAGCAGGGCTAAGCACAGCGCTATCTCGGGATAAGATCTCAGTCAGATTGCCCACCCCTGAGCTATAATATGTGGACAAGGCAAAATGAGAAATGGCACAGTGTAGATTATTGCAATTTTAAGTAAACTACTGCAGAGCCCAAAAGGCCGAAACTACCATCAACACTGTTAAATGCGATTCGTTCTTTCAAGAGCTCAGAGAGGAGCGACCGTGCCAAATTAGACACTCTCTTTACCAGACGATTATCAAGCAACCTTAGAGCTCTACACTCGCTTTCTTATCACTTGTCCACCTCTCGTCTGCTGCTCTCCTCTCTCTCTCTCATTACGTTTCTCTCTCTAGCTCTCTCCATCTCTCTTTTCATCCTCATCTTGTCTATTATTTTCCTCTGCTCCCTTTCTCTAATTCCTATCCCTCTTTCTCTTCCTCTTTTTACCCTCTCTCTTTATCTTCCTACCAATCTCTCGCCTTCATCTTCCTTCTCTCTCATGTTCATCAATCCCTCTCTCCCTGTTATCTTTTTCTCTCCCTCTCTTGCGCACACTCCTTTCTTTCTTTCCTCCTGTCTTCATCCTCTGCCCTCTTAGTCCTTCACCTCTGTCTTTGCCTCTCTGTAACGCTATGTTCCAGCCCGTCCTTTCAAAGAGACAATACTATCGGGCAACATGCTGCACTAGCCTCAGGCAGTGCAGTATGTCAGAAAATGGTGAATTAGGTCCTTTCCCTCACACGCCCTTATGACCCATCAGAAGCCATGATAATGGAAAAGGACAGCCTTCCGTCCTATCTGAGCTTCTGATTGGGCATAAGGGTGTGAGCCTCGCTCTGGCGCTATTTTGACTGAATCTGGGCACTTGGGAACCGTGATTCATGAAGTGCATGTCAAGGACTGCCTCGGGTAAGTTTCACTTATGTCTATGTCTGAAAGCATGTGCATATTTTTTCCATGTGTCTGCCAGCCTGCACCAGTGTATGTGTATTTTAATGTGTGTATGTGTGAGATTTTACACAATTGTATCAGAATACTTTAAAAAAATGTTTTTTGTGGCAATGCTACCTGCGTCGCTTCCCCTCGCCCTTTCACCCCGGAAGTGTATTCAAGGTGCAAATAATAACTTCTCAGGAAGCTACAAAAAACATTTAAAACGCCCCCCGCCCCCCCTCCCCCCAAAAAATATTCTGCCAATGCATGCACCACGTAGAACAGACAGTCAGTAGCAGTGATAAGGGTCATACATATCCGGTTAATATGGAATGCTACAGACATAAATAGAAAACTCTGACACCGTTACATTTCTTATGTGTAAAAGTGCAGTTTCACAATGTTTGTTATTTTCTGATCTATGGCACAGCTCCACTTTAACAAGCAGCATTTAGAACAATTAAATCTGGTTGTTGTTCTGAGCAGAATCGGGTGCCTCATTGAAATGTAATCCTAGGTGACGTAGCAACCAGGCTCAACATAAAAACTCCATATGCAGCCTCAGCTTCATATGGTTGGGATACCCGACACCCCCTCTCAACACAATCCCCAAGAATGGGAAGACGGAAACGGTTCTGAACTTTTGGAAGGCGGGAGGGAGTTACCCTCCCGGCCGTATTTATTAAAATATGAAACAAAATTAAAAACATAAAATAACAGTTTCATATCATGTACAATTTCATTTACACATTACGATGTTCTTGGCTAACCTTAACACATCTCTAATACAAAGGTTCTCCTAGCCGATACTAACATCCTGCAAATGCATTTCTCAAAATTGAAATTGTACATCCTAACATTACGGTCCAACGGCAAGGTCGTAACCGGTGTCAGATCCCTAATACCAGAACTCCCCCCTCACCTGTGAGGGGCGGGCGCACAGAGGACTGTACCTCTGTGCCAACTTCCGATTTCCCTTGTCTTAACGGGGGCCCCTGTTTACTCGACGCCATCTTAGTGGTCGTCCGAGGACTCGTGTGAGGTGTCTAGAAGGTAGCGTAGACCCCCCTCCCACCCCACACTGCTTACCACATCTGCCGTCGCAGATGTCCTGGCCCCGGGAAATTCCCAGGAGAGGCCCGTAGCCCCTCCTCCCCAGGGAGGGGCCTTGACCGCCTTCCCTTTCGGCGTCCCCATCCTTAGAAGAGGACCGCCTCCCCGTTTGAGGGGCCAATGGCCGCCTCCCCCCGAGCGCTCCCATCCATAATGGGTGACGCCCCACCTCTAGGGATCTTCCAATTACTGCTCACCGATCATGACCTTACCGCCACAGGCCGGATAGTTGACCGGCTATCCGGACCCCCCACAAAAACTCCTACTTAAAGGCCATGGCTGCACAAACTCATTAACCACGCTACGAAGTCTCCTATGAGTAAAGCATTCCCCTCCCGGGACAAATGAACCCCATCCTCCAGGTACATATGGTCCCCCCTGATACATCCATGAGGAATAGAATGCAATGTACATGTACGGAACAACCTACCAAGTTTGTTATTCACTTTCTTTACCGACTGGTTTAAAGCAGACACAGACATAGCCCCCCGCCACACCTTCCGTGGGATCATGTGGGACCATGCAATCGTGCACCCCGGAACCCTTCTCGCCAACCAACTTACTGTGGATAAGATTAATTCGAGAAGTACTCGTCGACCCATGGTCACCAAATCATTGCCCCAAGATGCACTATGATTACAGATGGCGGTGACCTTGTCCGCCCTAACAGACCCTCCATAAAAGTTTGAAACTGGTCAATACAGAGCCCGCCCCTTCCGTAGAAGGTCACCCTGCACCCGTATTCCCCAGCCATGTGAATCATGTCACCTGCTTTGAATACGTCCGCGGCACGCCTCACGTATGAGTGGCCGACGACCCACACCACTCTTCCCTCAGCCGGTGATCTTTGACCGCTGGTCCCCAGGTGTCGGGTCAACTGCACAGTCCGCCCCGCAAAGCCTGCTCGCGAAACTGAAAACCAAACAAAAACAAGAAGCGTGAGTGCCTGACATTAGCTTCACAACATGTGCAAGCGCACATACCTCTTATAACAATTCGAGGACCAACGCCCCAACTGTTTCACTTTATCCACACTCAAACCCCTGGCTGTAGCTTCTGTAGCAGCACCTATCCGGAATGAGTGCGTCCCAAAATCGCCCGGGTTCAATCCCGCTGCCGCGATTGCCATTGTCAACACCCGCTGAAACTGAAACCTGGTCAGTGGGGTGGCGTCGGTATGTCTCAGCAAGCTCCCCCCCCATGATGCCGCCCTCTGCACTAAATACTCCTCCACGCATTTCACCGGGCACATGGGAGACCCTGGAATCCGCTGAACTACCACACTGTCCCCGATCGCTCCCTGATCGCTCTTGGATCTGGCAATTGAGACTACCATTGTCTCCCCCTTAATTCGAATGTGTTCTCGACACAGACCTCCCCCCGTATCCTGCTTGTTCCTCGCTACCAGTTCGCTTACCCGCATAGCCCCATGGAATGCTAATGCAAAAGAGGCCCGGAACAGCACTGTCTCTGATTGAGATGAACATGTCGCAGGAAGTACGGAAATTAACAGGGACAGCCTTTCCAAACCTATCGGGTGCCTCTCATCCACTCTGCGGCCCTCAAGGCGTTGCCACCCACGCAGCGCCTTCTGTACCAGAAAGGACGATGTGGGGTCCTGGATGCCATGAGCCCGTGCCATGAAAGAAATGGCGGCCCGGTGCCTATTGGCCGTAGCCACTGATTTGCCTGCCTGATGTAAAGATACCAGAAATTTCAGGACATACTCTTCCTGCCCCCAGTGCTCCCCCCTAGCTGGACCCAAAAAGGACCAATAAGAACGGAACGCCCCTTCATATGCCTTCCTTGTCCTGGGTGCTAGACTCTCTCCCACGAGATTTTGTAATCCGGGGCACCGAGAGACCAGAGAGCTTCGGGAAATGGTGCCGCCACCGAGTCCGCTGAGGGCAGAAAACCCCGGAAGGCCTGCATATGGGAACGAGAGAGCGCATCAGCTGCCTGGTTTAGTAACCCTGGCACGTGTCTTGCCCTAAAGTGGACGTTTAGTCTCATACATAGCAGGACAATTTCCTTCAGTAATCTCAAAATCCATTTGCAGCGTGCTGCCTGACTATTGATACATCCAACCACGGTCATATTATCAGACCAGAACACCACAGAGCGATCACGAAACCCCTCTGGCCAAGTTTCCAAGGCCACCAGAATGGGGAACAGCTCAAGAAACCCAATGTTACCAGTGAGTCCATTATCATGCCACCACTCAGGCCAGGTCCGTGCCGACCATTGATTGCCGAATATGGCGCCAAAACCTACACTCCCCGCTGAGTCGGTCCACAACCCCAGTTCTTCCGAGGAAACTGGTGGATCGGTCCACACAACACGACCGTTGAAATCCGCCAGAAATGCTAGCCATATGAGCATATCCTGGCGAACCTCTGTTGAGAGTCTTGTGCGGTGGTGCCCTTCCCTGAGGCCCACCATGGCTTGTGCGATAGAACGGGAAAAGGGGCGAGCCATCGGTATTACTCTCAGGGCAAAGTTAAGCTGACCCACAGCCTGTTGTAACTGACGGAGAGTTACTTTCCTTTCGCCGAGACACGTTTTCAGCGAGGCCCTGAATTTCATCACCTTCTCTCTGGGCAAGCGGAAGCACCCCTCCACAGAATCGAGCTCAATTCCAAGAAACTCGAGTGTAGTAGATGGGCCTACCGTCTTACCAGGTGCCAGCGGCACACCAAACTCCTCCATAAGATTACAGAATTCCCTCAAGGCCTGTGCACATTCCGTGTCCCCGGCTGCCCCCAGAAACAGAAAATCATCAAGATAATGCATAACATGTGTAAAGCCTGTGGCTCTTGTGAACGCCCATTGCAAAAAACTACTGAATTTCTCAAAATACGCACAAGAGATGGAGCAACCCATTGGCATACATTTATCTATGTAATAGCGTCCCTGAAACATAAAACCTAGGAGACGCTGATCATCTGGGTGTACCGGGAGCAATCGGAACGCTGACTCGATATCTGATTTAGCCATCAGCGCTCCGGGCCCCAGGCGATTTAAAATGGCGACGTCCTCATCAAAGGATGCGTACCGTACCGAACAAACTCCTGGGTCAATCGCATCGTTCACCGAAAGGCCCCTAGGAGCTGACAAATTATGTATTAACCTGAACTCCCCTGGGTCCTTTTTGGGGACCACTCCCAAAGTTGAACAAACAAAATTGCCAACTGGTGGTATGTCATATGGTCCAGCAACCCGACCTCGGGCCACTTCTTTCCCAATCTTCACCTGATATCAACCGGGGTAGGTAATGACGCCCCTTGGTCTACTTTAGACCTGTTTGGCGCCTCCTCTACCGCCCGTATCACCAGTCTTGGCTCTGCACGTACTCTCGGGGTGCGAGGACTGTCCGCACCCTGCACACTCATGCCTGAACCTGCAAGCACCTTGTGGCCTGGAACACTTGCCTCTGTTAAAGCTCCAGCAGACCCCTTTCTTACCCGAGTTGCCATTATTCTTTGTGTTCTGATCACTGCTTGTACCCGCCCGAAAGGGCGCCCCCAAAGAATGGCGGGAAGGCTCAACCCCGTTTCCGCCTAAAGATGGCGTCTTCGCCGTGCTCGACCTCTCAATTCTTTGCCAGGAAATGGAGTCGAAACAATCCCACGTCAGGGATGAGTCGTGCTCCTTGGACTTACGGAATATGCTATCATAACAACACCATTGATTGCCCCCGTATGATTCATAAAATTCCATGATACGTGTCTTATAGACGGCTAATTCCACCAATAATTCGGGCCTACGTTCCCCCATAATTGCAGTGAACATCCCAAACGCTCTGGCCCAATTGATGATCGTCTCATCTACTCTGAAACCCGTCATCTTTGCGCACCATACACTAGGATGCAAAAATTCTTTCTGGTTTTTTACATGCTCAATCTCATAGTGATCGGTCAACAAGGAAAACATGTTCACATATTTATCCGCCCAAATCCTCTCTTTCACATCAATCGGGATATGTTGAACGACTTTTTCCCTCCTTGAGGGTACCGATCCCTCCCCCGCCATTGGCAATGGCTGCTTACCTGAACCGGTAGCTGTGACCGTTGTAGCTGCCGAACCAACGCCCGATACTGGTTGTTCCACGGGAGCCTGCGGGGAAACAAGAGGACAGGGTGCCTTCACGGCATCTTTCGATTGCCGCAACTGCTTCATTATCGACCTGGCTTCTTCAGCCGTGGCCCCCTCATTCTCTCTGCCCAACCATGCCGCCAACTGAGCAGCCAGCTCAGGAGGCATATCTTCCTCGTTCACAGGAGTGACCACCACAGGGATCGGTTGTCCCGAGTTCGGGACCGGAACTGGGGCCTCGATCGGGGTGACCGGGTTCGCTGGAGGTGATTCGGGAACCGGGGCCTCCCCACCCGATGCCCCCTTCTTGGCCCTTCTACCTCTCCCGTTAGGGACTACTCCCGGCAATGCTGGTCCGATGACTCTCTTTGGTCCACCCGCACCATTCATTGCCGCCATCTGCTTCTTCATGTCCGCCATGTCCTTTATCAGCATACGAAGCATCTGGTCGGTTCCGACCCTCTTTCCGACCTTCTTGCCTGGCATCGTCTACGGATACTCCTCAAGGTCCTCGGTCGGGAAGCTTCGAACTCGCTGAAAGAAGAAACACAAAATTAAATTCTCAAAATTGGCTCTTCGTTCCGTCTCGAGCTCACGTGCAACGGGGAGGTGCAGCTTCAGAGCACAGAACAAGAGGATGCTTCCTTGGCTTGTTGCTCCTTTTATCCTTCTTCGGGCGGGCGTGTACCCTCCTCCAATCCGCCTATGGGGCGTGGCCAACGGCGTAGGTGTCTAGGACAGCCCTCCTCTTGGGCGGGAAAAAGGCGCGCCCCGGCTATGCCGCTTCGGGCATACCAGCCGAGACTCGCCTCCCGCCCAAAAATGGCTTCCCGGGGGGATCGGGGTACTCCACCATACGTTCGGGGGGACCGAGCGGTCGCCCCTTTCCAGTTTAAGGTGTCTGATTGGAATGGCTTTTGAATTTACCAATCGTTGACTTAGGTGCTGCACATGGTTATAAAAAAAGAACGTTATTACAGAATTGTTGGTGTATATAGGTTAGGATGATAAGAAAGGCCATTACAAGCCAGTGAAGCGTGGGCTAGAAATTGCCCCAAACAGAAGGACTGACAAAAACAGCAGATCCACAATGTGAAAATAGATACTTCGAAGGAGTGTACTTACTTATTCTGTGTCATAAATGTACACCAAAATGTATTGATGTGTGTGGGGGGAGCATCAGGAGGGAATTGCGTTCATGGAGCACAAAATGTGTGTTTAAATAACTGGAACGAAGTTGGAGAGGCTAGTCTTGCAATCAGCTTCTTCCTTTCCTTTGTTTCTCCCTCTCCTATTACTCCTTTTCTCCGGTTTATGTTGATTTGCCAGTTCTCTTCTCTTTCATGTTCCTTGTTGTGCCATTGTCCTCCCTTTCCTCTTTCTCTTTCTTGCTCTTTTTTCTCCTCTTCACTTTCTTGCTTTCAATCTCCTCTTTACTTTTTCTTTCCTCTTTCAATCATTTCGTGTCCTCTTACCGCTCATATTCACGTAACTCATCCCATCTCTAGTTCCCTCTTTTACTTTTTCTCTCCTCTCCTCATCTTTCCTCTTTCTTTCTCTCCCCTCATGTTTTCACACCCTCTCCTTGTTTTTGCGTATTCTCTTTCTCATCTGCTTTCCTCGTTCCTTTCTTCCCTTCTATATTCCCCTTATATTATTTTATTCTCGCACTGTTTATTCTCTTCTCCTTCTTGCTATTTTCCCCATTTTCATTACCACTCTTCACAATTTGATAATCTCACTATTAACTCTCTCTCTTTTTCTCTCCTCTCCTTTTGTTTGCTCTCCTCTTGCTTCACTTTCTTTACATGATCCTCATCTTTTCATTCCATCCACTTTTCTCCCACCTCTTTCATTCTGCTGTCCACCTTTCTCTACGTTTTTCTCCTCTCCCCTTTTCATGTCTTCTATTTTTCCTCTCCTCATTTGCTCTCCCTCATTTTCTTTTTTTAGTTTTCACAATTTGGCTCATCTTTCCTCTTCTCCCTACATTTACTCCTAATGCACTTCCCATCTCTTTAACAGAGCCTTAAAGCACATCTAGTTCCACACACCTAAATTCCTTGCATACCTGAAAATAAATGGTCCACCAGTCTAATATTCTTGAGAATGTGGATACGTCGCAGCATCACAGACAGCTCACACCCATCATCTGAAACCCTCTCTATTACACCACCCTCATGTCACTCTGCCTATTATTTCGCGTCCTCATGCTGGCTCCTCTCATCCCCGCTCACATTTAACTAAAAGGTCCCCTTCCTCTCTTCTCTTCACTCTTTTCAACTTTCCCTCCCGTTGTAAACCTCTTGTCCCCCTGTCTCCCTCCCCCACACTCCCCAATTCCCCCACCACCAACTACTATACATGGCTCCTGGCCATCTTCCACATCGGAACTTCCCACACAACAATACACCCAACATTGTACCATTTCCTATGATCTCACCTCACATAACCATACGATACTTCTGCATTTGGCCAATATACTCTCTACTGTGGATTGATTCCTGTCTTTCTTGTGCTCCCTCTCCTGCCTCTCACTCTCCTGCTCACTGTCCACACCTGTTCTAGACCATCACTTACTCAACAACACACCACCACTAAAACTCAGTCTCCAAATAAAACTCACCGGCGACTTCATCCCTGGTGCCTACTTTGCCTTCTCTTCTTAGAGTACCACAATATTCCATGGCATACAACCCAGGTCACAGCATATCATACAAACTCCACATCTAGAACACCACCCGCCTTCACACTTCGGCACATGACTCAACACTGCAGAGACATGGTCAACAGCATCACTTAATACAGCTCACCATACACCATGAGGGAACTCTTGCCTTAACTCACTTCAGCATACCACTAGCTCACACAACATAGACCATTGTGTCACTTGTGACTAACACATTTCAGTACACCAATCTATCACACCCATTTCAGTGGCCATTTTTCTGATTAAAGACCAATACATAAAAGTCCTATGTAAAAGCATATTTAAAGACAGCAAACTTTGCCGAAGGACATAAGTGCACTTCTCCAAAGACACAGGCCATGCTCCATTTTTAGGCACAAGGAGATTTTCTGAGATTCAAAACTACTTCCTAGTGTTGCATGAATAGCAGCTATACCTACTAGGGAACATTGCCTTTAACATTCACCTTCCCGTCAGACGTCAATACGATTAGTCAACTTAAAGGAAAGTCTGTTGTAATTCCCAGTGCCCACCTTATATATGGCCTAGCAATTTTGCTTATTCTCTTTGCTGTCTTGCTTAGTCAGAATCAAAAACGTTGTTTACGTCTCACCACTTTCTAAATCCTCCAGCCGCCTCTGCCTGATGGAGTCGGGGGGGGGGGGGCCCTCTAGGTACCTTGCAGGGGGCCCCCTCAGGTTTCGTTACGCCACTGCTTTCCTCAGCGGCCAGGTATGGCCATACCTGCTACAAGGTCTCATCCATCCAAGCGGACTAGAGGGTCCTCTATCCCTGAGCATTCGAGCGAACGCGCTCCACCACCCACCTGCGCAGTAGTCCATCCGGCAGGCGCGCGCTCGCGACTCCACTCCTGACCCGTTACAGGAACAGAGAAAGTTGCAGTCGGGTCCTAGAGACGGCGCGCTCCCGCCGCCTCCTTCCCTCGCTCTGACCGCAAGCGCGTGCGCCAGCCTGCACCTGGTGAGGGCAACGGCGCGAGACAGCGGAACCCGGGCAGAACGCGAGATCCTGCCCCGCAGCAATGCCTCCACAACCCGAGTGTGGCAGAGGAAGCTTCTCCACTCTGCCCCGCCTGCCCGAAGAGGGTGAGTTGGGGAAGAAGGGATATTTCTTTCAACTATCTGTTCTAAAGTTACACGTCCCAGCAATCACAGCCTCTCCTACGGTGAAGCTTCAACTTTCTCTGAAACGTGTAATGCTGCCTGTACCCTGACATCGCCAATTAATTATACCAAAGGGCCCTCTTTGCTGCTCAACTTCCCTGTGCACATGACTTCATCTTTCACGTTTCCTTTCTAATCGCCATCGCCGCCCCTCCCGCCTCATGCAACATCAAAATCCAAATCCGGATTCCTATTCGTGACGTCACTGCATGTTCCTTACTTGCTTTATATTTCGATATCAATGTAGTCTCATTGCTGCTTTATCTTTTTATTATCCATTCCCTACACTTGTTTTATCTGATGTCATCGCCCACTCATGACGGATGGGATGTGATGTCATTGCCCACTGACTCCTTGATTTATGCGCCATTATTGCCCGATTCCTAATTGTTTTTTGCGGCATCATTGCCAGTTCCACACTTACTTACATGTTATCTTTGCCCACCCTACCACACGTTTAATTTGATGTTATTGCCCCCTCGCTGCTTGTTTATATTTTAATATTTCTGACCCCTAATTGTTGTATACACTACCATTGCCTACTCCTCGCCTTTGTTTTACGTGCTGTCGGGCCCCGGGCCCAAATATAGATTGTGACATCAATGCACAATCTAAGCTTGTCTTTTGTGATATCACAAATTATTTAACTTGGCTACATCACTGTCCCCACACCCTTTGCAATTTAGTGGACTTGGAGCGATTGTTCATTTGAAACAAGTTTACAGATATTTACATCTTCACGGTGGACTGTAAAATAAAACTGCGATGGACACTCTGATACCCACTTGTGTCATGTTTGTGCTATACAAATCTTTTAAAATAAATACAAAAAAAATAAGACCTATCACCACACTGCCTTCCTTGCATCCTGATGGCCAAACCTCACTTCACCGCAGCACAAACAGGAAGCAGGCCATTTAAGGAATCCGATGCCCATGATGAGCCAGCAGTTTCAGACCTACAGAGTTCAGAGTTGATTTCAGACTCAATTCAAACCCAAAACGTTACGGAAGATAAGGGTTTGCCATGGTTTACTTTTTGTTTTATAATTAAGATATTGTACTTCGAATCGGCCAAACCAACTTGTTTAAACAGGCACCCACACAGCACCAGCCGTCAGTGCACGCTTTCACCAGGCATACACCCCACCGGCCATCAGTGCACACTTTCACCAGTCACATACACCATCAGTCGTCAGTGCACGCTTTCACCGGGCACAAACACCACCAGCCGTCAGTGCACGCTTTCACCGGGCACAAACATCACCAGCCGTCAGTGCACGCTTCCACCAGGCACACACCACCAGACGTCTGTGCACGCTTTCACCAGACACACACACCAGCCGTCAATGCACACATCCAACAGGCACACACACCACCAGCCTTCAGTGCAAGCTTCCAGGCACACACACCACCAGCCGTCAGTGCACGCTTTGCCACCAGGCATACACAACACTAACCGTCAGTGCACGCTTTCACCAAGCATACACACCACCGGCCGTCAGTGCACACTTTCACCAGGCACAGACACCATCAGTCCTCCATGCACGCTTTCACTGGGCACAAACACCACCAGCCGTCAGTGCACGCTTTCACTGGCCACAAACACCACCAGCCATTAGGGCATGCTTTCACCAGGCACAAACACCACCAGCCGTCAGTGCACGCTTCCACCAGGCACACACCACCAGCTATCAGTGCACGGTTTCACCAGGCACACACACACACCACCAGCCATCAATGCACGCTTTCACCAGGCACACACACACCACCAGCCATCAGTGCATGCTTTCACCAGGCACACACCACCAGCCCTCAGTGCATGCTTTCACCAGGCACACACACCTCCAGCTGTCCGTGCGCGCTTCCACCAGGCACACACACCAGCAGCCTTCAGTGAACGCTTCCAGACACACACACCACCAGCCGTCAGTGCACGCTATGCCACCAGGCACACACACCACCAGCCGTCAGTGCAAGCTTTGCCACCAGGCACACACACCACCAGCCGTCAGTGCACACTTTCAACAGGCACACACACACACACACCACCAGCCGTCAGTGCACGCTTTCACCAGGCATACACACCACTGGCTGTCAGTGTACACTTTCAACAGGCACAGACACCATCAGCCGTCAGTGCACGCTTTCACCGGGCACAAACACCACCAGCCGTCAGTGCACAGTTTCACCAGGCACAAACACCACCACACCACCAGCCGTCAGTGCACAGTTTCACCGGGCACAAACACCACCAGCCGTCAGTGCACAGTTTCACCGGGCACAAACACCACCAGCCGTCAGTGCATGCTTCCACCAGGCACACACCACCAGACGTCAGTGCACGCTTTCACCAGGCACACACGCACACACACCACCAGCCGTCCGTGCACGCTTTCACCAGGCACACACACACCACCAGCCGTCCGTGCACGCTTTCACCAGGCACACACACACCACCAGCCGTCCATGCACACTTTCACCAGGCACACACACATCATCAGCCGTCCGTGCACGCTTCCACCAGGCACACATACCACCAGCCATCAGTGCACACATCAATTGTTAACACATCCACAATTAACTATTGTAGCAATCGCAGTATGGCGCACTTTTCTTTTAAACATCTTCATCTAAATCGCAGCATGCCACCATTGCTACAAAAATAAATACACATTTGTTTGGCCTACAATTTACAGACTTTTGTTGCAATTGGTGTTGCAATATTTAGCAATGCCAATAGCTCAAAATTAATTAATGCGAGACCTATTGCATTGCAAATGCTTGTTGTGTCTGGCTTTCAAGTGCAGCGGTGTGCCAGGAATCCTGTGTGACTTGGCAAGATAAGAATAAATAGTGCCTGATCAGCAGCAGTTAAGCACTAAATCCAATGTAACCATGTAATCTACCATAAAAAAGGATTTTAAATGGAGGTCAGAGAGACCATATAAACCATCCTTCACACCTATCCAAAGATCAACTCCTGATTATGTGCTGACTTGCTGTGTGGCAATCATGGCACCAAGGGTGCGCTGTGCAGAAAATGGACCACTGCCTCGTAACTAGTCCTGTAGGTGAAATTCGGAATAAGTTCCCCATGCCCGGAGCTGCTTGCCACCAGCCAGGCCCCCACATAGGAACAGCCCTTTGGCCAGCATTCCTGCAAGCGGGCGATCCCAAGCAGACGATAGAAGGTGAAGGTTGGCACTTTGCAATTGGTTGGGAGGTGTGGGCTTGTGTGATATAGGTCTGGCTGTGAATGCAAGGTGAGGAGTCTGTTTGTGATTGTAGGAGAGATATGTGCCTGAGAGAAGGGTTGGACTCACAGGCCGGAGGGTCTGTAATTGCAGGGAGAGAGGTTGTCAGTGTAGGGTGAGTAGTGTCTGTAATTGAGGGGTGAGCTGTGAACAGTGAGTCCAGGGTGAGCAATGTCTTTGTGAGTCCCGGGTGAGGGGTGTGCCTGCATGGGTGCGTATGCCTAGTGAATGTGTGTGTGAGTGAATGGTGAGTGTTGGGCCTCTGTGAACTCACATCATGCCTCTGAGTGGTGTGTCTGTGTGTAGGATGAGTGGTTAATCTCAGAGTGTGGTTTGAGAAGTGTGTATATGTGAGCGTGTGAATGAATGGTGTGTCTACGCGATTCCAGGGTGAGCAGTGTACCTGTGTGAAACTAGGATGAAGTGGTATGCATGTGTGAATGCAAGGAGTGAGGTGTTGTGTGACTGTAGCTTTAGTTATGCCTGTATGAGTGCAGGATGAGGGAAGGTCCTATGTGAGGGCAGGGTAAGTCGTGTGTAGGTGAATAATGGACCTTCATGCTTGCGGGTGGAAAGGTATGCATAGTGAGTGGCATGTCTGTGTGAGTGTAGGGTGAGTGAGTGCAGTGTGAGTACAGGGTGAAAGGTGTCACTGAATGTGTGAAGGTCGAAACTGTGTCTTTGTGAGTGCAAGGTGATTAGTGATTCTATGAGGGCATGGCCAGTGTTGGACTTGCATGAGGACAGGATGATTAGACTTCCTGTTCAGGGTGTGGAGGATCACTGTGTCTGTGCAAGGGAGACATTTCTGTATGAGTATAGAGTTATTTTTCCAGTATGAGTGTAGGGTGACTGGTATGTCCGTACAAATGTGGGGTAAGTAGCCGGGACATGCTTCGGGCTCCTTAAGTCAATGAGAACGATTCTGCCCTTACTTCCTTCCACCTCGCAAAAACTATTAATCCAAGGCCTGATACTATCTAGGCTAGATTACAGCAACTCTATTTACTTGGGCGCCCCTGAGGCAACTTTGAACAAACTACAGAGAATCCAAAACGTCGCTGCCCGGATCCTCACGAACACTCCTGCCAGAGCTTCGGCCAAACCTGCCTTGAAGCTCTTTCACTGGCTCCCAGTGAGGGAACGAGTGAAGTTCAAAGCCCTCTGCCTGGCCCACAAACTGCTGCAAAATCAAGGCCCCTCTATTCTAAGAAAATTTATCAGACCTTATAAAGCCTCAAGATCCCTCCGATCGCATAAGGAGTCTCTTATCATCATCCCCAGATTCAAGAAGGCACGCTCGGGTGGAAGACGCTTTTTGGTCCACACCGCACGCCTCTGGAACGCACTCCCCCGCGACCTGAGAACAGAATCAAACTACTTACGATTCAGGAAGCGGTTGAAAACTCATCTTTTCCCCTAAAAACTTTGCCCTCCCGGAACTCTGACCATCCCCACCCCCCCTTCTCCTTGCCCCCTGACCCACAGATGTAAGGATCTCAGCGCTGGGATACCTCCGGGTGACTACGCGCTTTAAAAACATTTTTAACAATAATAATAATAATAATAATAATAATAATAAGTATTATGTCTGCGTAAGCACATGGTGTTGCTGTGAGTGATGTGTATGTGAATGTCGATTGAGCTGTATGCCTGTGTGAGCATAAGGCGAACCAGGTGTTTGTGTTAGTGCAGGATTTAGCAGTATGAATATGTGTGTAAGGGTATCGTAGTCTACATGTGAATATAGAGAGCTATGCCTTTATGGGTGCAGGGTGAAGTGGGATATTTTGTGAGTACAAGAAATCCATCACTTTCAATATATTGGCAGTACTACTTATCAGTACATTACAATCAGGGACACTGGAGGTAGTGGAAAAGAGGTTTAGTGCCTGGCACTTTCGCACCCTCAAAAAAACAGATTGGTCCATGTGAATATTGTACACATCTATTTTACTACTTAGCCCTGGGCAACAGCAGAAACATACATTTACCATTTTCAAAGGTAAGTGGGGCATCAAACTTAGCAGTAAATAGATAGCAATAGTCAAAAAGAAATTAATTAGGAGCAGTGTTACAAGAGATTACATGTGTAATTATTATTACAGTTTATAGGGCACTAGTCTAAAGATACTTTGTGCACCAACAGTTTCACAAATATTTGTATATCTACTCCTCAGAAGAGCTCTTAGAGCAGCATTCCCAGAACGCCAGGGCATCAATAGTCTCGCTACATCTCATTGATCAGCAGTCTCATAAGAGAGCATATGCCCCATCATAATGAGATCTGCCACAGAAGCAGTCTCAAGAAAGTTCTGTAGTGATTGTGTTTGTGCAGTCTCACCATATCTCCCCTAACACCTTACGTGCTGCCCCGATTTTCCCCCGTTGCTGGACATTCCATAACTGGGTGTGGTCCTGACGTAACCATTCCGTCATCAGCACAGCTCAACCGTGACTGATGACGGAATGGTTCCGTCACAAGCATCGAAGGGATTAAAAGAGTTCTTAGCAGAAAGTGCTTTTGCAGTCAGATGTTTGTGCAAGCTCTCCAAGCATGATGGGTGCCAGTGTGAGTGTATGTTTCTCTGGGGCATATTTTTCAAGGGTTTGCATCACGTTTGAAACACACAACCTGGTGCATATGAAATGCAAACCCCAAAAAGTGATTTAGCAAGCCCAGCAAGGCTACCTGCGTGGCCCTGAGTGACTTGATAAATCAGGAGGAACACAGCGTAGTTCAAATCACTGCATTGCATTACTCTGTCCCAGGGAGACATTCCATTGGTGACGCTTGGGTGTTCACATGCAACTTCCATGCATTTTGACATATTCCTAGGTTTACCATTACTGGTAGACCTGGGAATGTGCCAAAATGCTATTCCATTCCAGGAGAGGTACAACAAAGAGAAATGTCTTTAGTTCTCCTCATTAATAATGTGTGCCATCTTTTTCACCCCTTTGGCATCTTGAGATTGCAAAAGGGATCATAACCATTTGTGCAGCCTGTTCTGTGATGCTAATTGTATGGATAAAATGAACACCCAAGGAGTTGGCAACATAAAGTTGACCATGGTGACACTGCTACATTAATCATTTTGGATGTTTCTGCTGCACTTGATACAGTGGATTATGGCATTTTGATTTAGCATATATTGTACTTGGGTTTTTGACAAAGGGACAAACAGACCTGCTATGGATTACCCCCTTATAAACAATAGGTCTTGCCTTTGAGACCTATTGACATTGTCAAATATTTTTAGCCATTCAGCAATCCCCAATGCAGTGCAGCATGGCTAAATAAAAAAACAAAAAGCATATAATGCAGGCAGCTGCATCAGTTTGTAGGCGCATGTACCACTCCTGCGTGTGCCTACAAAATGTCTCAGCTGCTTTTTTTCCCTTTTCATTTGCTGATCCATGTTGGTTCATGAAACATGCAAGAGGTGATTAAAAGAATGCTTGCAGTTTTTCTAACCACTGGCATTCACTCATGCTAGTATTCCAACCCACATTAGTTTGCTCACCATGCCACCTCAGTTTGGATTCAGCCATATGCAAATCAGTCTTGACCCTGCTCCTCATGAGAACAGCCAAACCCGTACTGTCAGGCCAGGTCCTCCCTGATCCAGAACAAAGGCAACCCGGGACTGGATTAATCCTAGATATGGGCTCATCAGCCAGGTACAGGTGGTTGCAGTGACACAGTGAGCATGGGAGCCATGTCTCTACATACCCATGCCACTTAGGGCAATATATGAAACACACAAAAGGTCATGGGAAAAATGCATGCAATTTATCTGACCACTGGCAATTGCTCAGGTAGCATTCCAGCCCATTGTTCTTTTGTTCACAAGGTCACCTTAGTTTGGACCCATCTATATACGAATCAGTCTTGACCCAGCTCTGGACACCGTCCAATCCAAAATGCCAAGTAAGGTCCTCCCTAAACTTGTACACAAGCAACCCAGGAAAGGTTTTGCCCTATTTATCTATACTACTATTATAAAGGAGAAACTTTCAGGCTTTGAGGCGGGTAAACTCAGGAACCACTGCGCCAATCTACACACCCGATACACCGTAGAAAACGTCAGGGTGTGTAGATGGTTATAGGATATATAAAGTTCAAAAATAAACCTTATTTAAAAAATGTATTTTAAAAACAAAGTAGTCCCCCTAAAGTAGCGCCGGCCGGGACGTGCGTGCTCACGTCGAGGAGCGGCGTCAGAGCAGCGTCAGAGGAGCGGAGCAGCGGATGTGTGCTTGCAAAATGTGAGTTATTGTTTGGAAGATTTATATAGCGTGAACCCGACCCCAGCGGGTATCAGAGCTCTTTACAGTTATCAGTGCTTGCAGAATGCAAGCATGAACACGGCTGTCCAGTACTTCCCCACATAGAACTGCACGCCTCTTCATTATGTAGTATGCATCTGTACGAAACAGTAGCTGAGAATCTTTAACAGATCGGTAAACAGCCGTGTGCCTACAGCAGGACCACTGGGATGTTGCTGCCTGACATTCCTGATTTTAAGATCGAATGAAAGTAATGCCTTGCCGAAATCACGTTAACAGGGATGAAAAGGCGCCCACCTTCCTACCCTGTAAGAATTAAAGTACAATTCAAAAACGAAAATGTAGCAAAACATTGCGGACGCCAAGGAACAGATTTAGCAGTACTATTCTAACGTTTGCACACTGCCACCGGATCAATCTTTGCACATGCCATGCACAGATCAGTCAGTATACGTGTCTGCGCTCCAAAGACTTCTGTTTGTTATGAACAGAACTGTAAGAACAGAGCTACACTGGGCATCGGGTGACGCTTCGATTTCAAACAACTTTCAATTTTAGGTGACTTCCTAACAGCGATAGGTGTGTGTGTGTATATGCAACTTTAAAAAGACTACTTTCCTTTAAAATTCAGTTGGTGGAAAAGCAGCAGAGAAATATGAGAGCGCAGCTTTGACATTTATAGGAAAAATTAAAAACATGAGCCTAAAATGTAAATGTATATTGTGCAAATATGGGGAGTAAAGTTAATAAAATAGAGGGTGATGATATGGTTTCATCTTCAAATTTACATGCATTTGCAAAGGCAACCATTAGGCCATTTGGCAGCCTTCCCCTTTTATACTCTGTATAATTCAATTTGTCCCCCACTGAAAACCTAGCAATAAACAATTAGATTCAGGATACAAAGAAAACAAACGACACAAAAATACATAGGAACCACCCTTGCTTGACTGCACTTTAGAGATGCGTATTAACAAGCATTGGCGAAACAAGCAGGTCTCACCCTTTTGGCGATGCAGTACAGCAAGCATGCAGCATGGTCAATCTATATCTATACTACTATTATAAAAATATGCGTTATTTAAAAAATGTACATTAAAAAAGAAGTAGTCCCTTCGAAGTAGCACCGGCCGCAACCTGCGTGCTGACGTCAGGAGCGCGGGGAGGAGCGGCGCCCAGGAGCGCGAGGAGGAGCGGACGACAAGGCGCGGGGGAGGAGCGGTGACGAGCAGCGGACAGGCGGTGAGGAGCTGCGGACAGGCGGGAGGAGCGGTGACAAGCGGCGAGGAGCGGCAGAGCGGTGAACTGAGGAGCGCGGGGGAGGAGCGGCGGCTGAGTTAAGGCTCCGGGGGACCCATGGACAATGTCGGGGCAGGCGGGGGTCGGGGCAGACAGGGGTCGGGGCTGGCGGCGGACGGGGCAGGCGGTACACAGGGCGGCCGGGGGCCCGGGCTGCTGGACAATGCCGGGGCGGGCGGAGGTTGGGGCAGGCGGGGGCCCGGGCTGCTGGACAATGTCGGGTCGGGTGGGGAAGCCTGAATGCTCCCGGACAAGGTCGGGACGGGCTGCTAGTTTGCTTATAAGTGAGGTACATCTTGGTTCCAGTGAGAAGTGAGCATGGGACCCAAGTCTGGGCATACCTATGCCACTTAGAGTGGTACATGAAACACACAAAATATCATGGGAGGAATGCTTGCAATTTGTCTGGCAATCACTTGCGTACCATTCAAACCCTGGCATTTCAGGCTAAGCTGCTCCCAGAAGGAGCAAGGTCAAGAATGATTTGCATATAGCTGGTCTAAACTGAGGTGACAAAGTGTGCAAAATAACGCTGGATTGGCATATGATGCAAAGTAATGACCAGTGGTTGAGATTAATTAAAGCAGGGGTCTCCAACCAGTAGCTCTGGAGCTACCAGGTGACAAATAAAAAGCAGGCAATTGATAGAGAAAAGCCAACCAATGCTAATCAATGGGTGGGCTACAAGCTCCTGAATGTTCTTGCTAAGCCCAAAATATGTCTTTTGCAACCAGACAGTCTATCTTGTAAACCCAACCTAACTTGATCCAAATTAAGTTTTAAACCGATTACTGCTGATAGTGAAATACAATTGCATATTACCTCCCTTTAAACACTGACCTTTGCAAATTGCTCAGTTTATAGATCTTTCAAAGGCAATTACTGTAGAGCTTCTGGGTACCCTAACTGCTTGAGCTTGCATGCAACTGTGAATGCATTTGTTAACATGAAATAATACATTTTGTGAGAGCCTCTACAATTCTACCCAAGTGATGGAGCTGAAGTTCAGTACAACATATAGCAATTTGGCAATCTAATAGTTATCATGTTGAGGGCATGGATGATGTGAAAAAGCAATCAGACTTGAATACTTGTCAAGTGGGATACCATATGTCTGCCCCCAATCTAGAGGAGGGGAGAAAGGTGGAATGCAATGTTTAATATATTGTGTGAAAACATCAAATATACTTTAAACTTTAATTATGACTTTTAATTTATGCTAATGTAAGATTAAATTGGCCTGTAAATGATTTATAAAATAGAGGGTTGAAGACTCTTCATTTTGAGTTTGACCTGGAGGAACAATAGCCATATCTTCCATGAGCGTTCCATTACTGACCTCTGCACAGCGGCGAAGTCACTCTGTTGCACAGTTTCATTGGCATTCACAATGGCAACTTATCACCTAACATGGACAATAATTTTGAACACATATCGTGCCAATGTCACATATTATGCTTTTTTTGTTTCTGTGAGTGTGCGTGTAAATGCAATGTAAACTTTCTTATTTTAGATTCCCCCCATCATTAATATCATCAATTGTTCCAACTCAGTCTGCGAGATGACTGGCAACAGAAGCATTATTACTGTTCTCTGCCCACCCGTGCTTGTTCCAGTGTGCATAGATGGAAATCCACCTGCAAAAGTCTATGACGAGGACCTGTGCTGCTTCCATTATGAGTGCCGATGTAAGTGCCAGAAAATGTATTTTGGCTTAAGTTTCTTTATGGTGCTAAAGTTTTTCTAGCTTTTCTGACAAGAGGACAGAACTGTTAATGGTACCTGAAATCTGGGCACCAAACGATAAGCTGTACAATCCCATAGAGTAATATCTTGGTTTGCAGCTATGCGGTGCCTTATGGTAACAAGCAAAATGATTTGAACTATGATCTTTCTTTAAAGCTAGGCTGGTGTTTTTAAGAATCAAAGTGTTCGCAACATCCTGGCCATGGCATGGGCTTGATGCCCAAGTTTTGGGTGCTTTCTTTGTGGTTTAACAAGATGCTTTAGAGCATCTTTATATGGATGGCTTTAAAGTGAGGTGAGTGGCGATCACTAGAAGAACCATGCTTTTTTTAAAGGAAAGATTGGAAGAGGGAGAATTTCACAAATTTGTCAACGACCGGTCACTATCAAAGAATGCTCTGAGCTTGAGGCCTCATTTGAGAGATTTGGCACAGGGCAGCACCGCAAGGAATCGTGCTGTGTTGTGTGCCTCAAAAGAAAAGGGCAGGAATGAGCCATATCTTTGCAAAACAGCACATTCCTGTCCTTTTCCCCTACGCTGGCACACAATGGACTGCCATGTGCCCACGCAGACCCCCTTCCTTCATAGTACAAGGGTGTCTGCATTGTAGGTGTCCTGCAAAAAACAATCACCAGAGGTTTATTCCTCTCTCTGTATATGCTGCAGAATGTAGCACACATAAAAAAAGAAATAAATGAGGAGAAATAAAGGTATTTCTCCTTGCTGTGCCTCCCTTACGCCGCCCCTAGGGAGACGTAGGAATCTAATGCATTCCCAGGTTTATGAAATCTTGTAAATCTGGGACTGCATTAGATTCCTTGGATGTTGTGTGGGAACAGTCACAGCGACGCCCATAGAAAGCTGATTTTATGCAGAGTAATGCATGAAAGAGGACCATATGCAGAAGGCCATGAAAAGCCACGCAGGGTGGCTTTGCGTGGTCTTGTAAATATGTGGAGACACACTGCGTCACTGGTGCGTCAGACAATGTAATGCTCTGGCAGTGCAATGGATTTGTAAATAAGCCACTTGTTTTTTCCACACTTTGTGGTGGCCAATAACATCATCAGTGCAAATGAAAGGTGATGGATCCACTAGGGCATCGAGTAGGATTTCATTTTGGGACTGTGCACCGCCGTCTATTGAGCATTATCCAGCAATAGGAGTCTTCAAGTATGTCACTTATACTTCTAATATGAAGTTGATGTGTCAGTCACCTATATGCATGTGGTGGCCAAGACGTACACAAACCAGGTTAGCAGGGCAGAGTTGGTTTCTGAAAAGGTGGCAACTAGCTTGAATGGCTTGGTTTAACCGCATCGCTGCTGCGGTTATTTTTGCGCTACGCGGCTTTTTTCCAAAAGCCGCGTTAGATGACGAGCTCAGCTCGTCATCCGCACTCGCCCCCGTGGCTGATGACGAGCTGAGCTCGTCATCAGCATCGAAGGGGTTAATCACTCATAAAGACTAGCCAAGGTTAGGGTAACTGTGATGACTCTACGTGAATAATCAAGCCGTTGAGAAGCACGTCTTGGTCAATGGTGTTAAAGGCCTTTGAAAGGTTGAGGAGTTTGAGAGTAAATGCCAGACTGTGGGTGAAGGTAACTAGAGGGTCCACTCTGACATAGGTGACATGCGTAGTTTACTGCAACAGTGTATCCCCCAGAGAAGCTTACAAACTAGTGAAAGATACTCGTTGACAACCCTTAGATTTCAGTGGGTTACTTTGAAGGATGGGGGATTTCAGTGCTAGGAAAAAATAATGGATTGCCCTTCTTCATGCTCTTCCAAATTTTTGAAATTTTTAAAACATCACATTTTTTAAATCACAAGCAAAACAGATACAGATATCAGAGGTGGACAGCAAAAGCAATAATAACACATATGTGTAGTAATGAATGAATATGCTACATTCTGGCATGTTGTGTTCCTGTGAGTTGTTTATTTAAAAACATATATATATATATATATATCCATTTCAGGGTTAGGAGCATCGGGAGCAAAAGGGTAGACGCCCTCAGATTAAAGATTATCAAAGCAATGTTTATTTACCACAAAACATTGATGTAAATAGTTATGTTGTACACACTGTTTGATTCTATTTTTTGACAAAAAAAACCTGAAAATTGTAAAATAGCCTTTCTCATCTCCACAAGGAAAACATAACAAGATGATGGACGGAGTGCTGAACATTTTCAACCACTTACCCGCAATCACAGATCTGGGTTAAATCCATCGTTCTTGTGCTTGCTATGCCACCCCAGTATGGACCCAGCCACATGCCAATCAGCATTGACCCTGTTACTCATGGGAACAGTCAAGACCGAACTGCCAAGGCAGGTCCTCCCTGACCCAGAAACGATCATCTTGGGACCGGTTTCAGGGTATTACCCTTCATTAGCCAGGCTAGCGTGAATCCAGTGGCACAGCGAACACACAAATCACAAAAGTACACTGTTTTTGACAGTTGTGAACTAGTGCTTTTTAAAAGACTTTGTGGATGAATTCTAGAGGTTTCTCAAGAATATCACACTTTAGTTGGGCTGGGATTTAGTCAACATTCCAAGACAATATATAGAGGTGGGAAATCAAGCATTTTTTATATGTTATAGTTTTGGCAAAAATGACTTGCACTACATGAATTATGTATGCTTTGGTGGTCGACTATGTGAAAGGTATGTCCTCTATAACAAAAGTCTAACAAGTTCCCTGCTCAATCTATTTTGCATGCAGTTTCCAAAGTTAAGTGATGTATGTTGCTAAAGTTGAGCATAGGGGCGAGGTACGCATCCAGTTTATCATTTCCACAAGCATTTTTCTGCTTTAACCAGTCTCTCACAAGCAAATATTATGTGACAAGTGTAAGCTTTAGGAAATAAAAAACCTGGGACTAATATTTATTCACTTCATTAACAGTCAGGAAACTGTATCGGGTCCAGCACAAGAGCAATTGCTATATCTGTTCATCATACACACGGCCGAGGGAGGCATGATAAGAAAATGGAGGGCCCTTAATAAACAGGAATTCCTTGACCCCTTGGCTAGCTCAGCCCCCGCCCTCAACCCTGATATCAATACCACGGAAGAAAACATCTCCGCCTGGCTACTAGCGGCCAGTAATACACATGCCCCACTAGGAAAACACAACCGTGCTCACCGAGCCGACACACAGAAATGGTTCTCTACGGAGCCAAAAAACCAAAAGTTAGCTCTCCGCCAAAAAGAAAGGAGATAGAGGTTAAGCTACTCCCCTGAAGAGAAACTTCTATACAGAAAGGGGCAGAAAGAATATAAGAATGCTATTTCCTCTGCCAAAGCGGCCCGCTTCTCTGATTGAATCCTGAACTCCCACAAAAGGTCGAAATTAATTTTCTCAATAGTCAATGATCTTTGCAATGCAGAGAGAATACAACCTAAACAGACACCCACCCAAGAATTATGTAATTCTTTGAAAACCCACATTATGGAAAAATTCTCAAACATCAAAGCTAGCATCCCCACATCCAGCCCCATGAAGTCCACCAGCACCACCATAACAAATCCGTCCATCTTAGATCACTTTACTGCTATCAACACTCAGTCCCTCCTGGACTTGCTGTCCAGAGTCAAATCAGGCTCTCCATGGGATTGCTGCCCACCTCACATTCTAAAAGACACTCTCTCTGCCCTACCACACACCATATAGCCTTTTTTGACCATGTTCCTCTCACAGGCGAGGTCCCTAGTGCATTTAGGGATGCCATAGTGATCCCCCTCTTAAAGAAACTAGAAGCTGACCCCTCTGAATTGATCTAATTATCGCCCCATCTCCTTGCTCCCCTACTTGGCCAAGGTTCTGCAGACACATGTAGCAAAGTGACTATCTAACTTTAAAGAAAACTCTGAATACTTAGATTTCCACCACTCCATGGAGACAGTGATTCTCGCAGTATTGGACGCCTTACGTGATAATGCTGATAAGGGGATCCCTCCGGCCCTGGTGCTCCTGGATCTGTCGGCCGCGTTTGACATGGTCGACCATAAAATCCTGATGGACCGTGTCAGACGGGCCGGCATCCAAGGTTCAGCCCTCGATTGGATCGGCTCATTTCTCGGGGGCCGTACCCAAGCAGTGCACTTACCTCATTCACCTCCCCTAAACTCGTGACTATGTGTGGAGTCCCGCAGGGATCGTCACTATCCCCCCACCTGTTCAATTTATACCTCTTGGCCCTGATCCAGTTCCTGAAGGACAGGTGGGTAACCACATTTAATTATGCTGATGACCTTCAGCTAATCTTTACCATCGATAATTCCCCTAACTCAATTCAGGGATTCCAGCCACCATGCTCCATATTTAGCAGTGGATGGAGCTAAATCATTTAAAACTTAATCCAGGCATGACCAAACTAGTTCTGACTGGGAACAGTCAGATCTTCTGGGGCCCATACTACTGGCCGACGGAACTTGGATCCCCACCCACCCCGGCCCTTCCCCCTCTGTCAAGAGCTTAGGGGTCACCATAAATGCCGATCTATCACTAATATCTCAAGTTGGGGCAGTGGTCTCGATCTGCTTTTTCAAGCTGCCCAAAATCAGGAAAATCAGTTGTCTGCTCACCCACACAGCACTGATACAAGTAGTGATTGCCCTGGTACTTTCACACCATGATTTTGCCAATTCAATCTACCTCGGCATGCCACTCTACTTAATTAAACATCTCCAGTTGGTCCGGAACCAAGCTGCAAGATTGATTTACAAGCAACCAAGATGGCAATCTGCCAGATCCTTACTACAAAAACTCCACTGGCTCTCCATTTCTCAACGAGTGGCATTCAAAACGGGTTGCTTACCTTTTAAGCCTCTATACTTCCAGAGCCCTAAAATCATCAACTGCCTGTTGTCTAGGTATACCTCACCCGCAACCTGCACTCAGCCCACCTTCAGATGTTAAACACCCCTGCCTTCAGCTTAAAACACCAGGGGGGATGGAGGTTTGTCACCTTGGCCCCCAAATTGTGGGACTCCTTTCCTCTGGAGATCTGGTCTTGTAACAACCTGCTGAGCTTCAGGAAAATGCTCAAGACATGGCTGTTTGGGCAGACACATGAGTAAACTCGCCCTTGGTTCGACACACTCTAAAGCTAGCACCATGAAACCATTCGGTGTAAGTGCGCTGTAGAAACTCTTTATAACATAACATAACATAACATCATACTAGTGTAAGCAAATCAATTTCCACAAATAATGGTTTGATATACACACAGGTCCCAAGGACCGCTAGACTAGCGGTGGCACGGCTTTGGCAGTCCAGACATCGGTGCTCCGGCAGTCTGACCGCCCCATTACGAGTATTGTGGTTTGACCACCCCATGACCGTCACCATGAAACTGTTGTTCCCTGTTGGCGGTGCAACAGTCTTGAAGCCGCAACATGCTTGCTGGGGCTGCTGTAGTCCCAACAGGACTATTACACGTTTCCTCCCTCCCACAGTTTTCATGGTGGCTCCACCACCATGAAAACAATGGTGGAGAGGAAACAAAGGGGGCCCTAGAGTGCCTGGGTGCCTCATGCCATTTGAATGCATGCAGCAGGGCACATTATGTATGCACCCCAATCGTGCAGGAACAATTTTTGGCATTCCCAAAATCCTAATCTAGCGGGAGGCCCGCCCGCGGCTTTGGCACAGTAGGAGTGTAGCGGTGGAGTACTGCCCTATGCACCCAAAGAGTACTGACCGCTGCAGCTAAAGTTGTAAATGGGCCCTAAGTGCCCTATTCAATAAGGGCCTCATTTAATACAAAATGAAGCAGCGCAGCACCACAAGCTATTTTGCCACACCATGCTGCGTTATTTTAAAAGCACTGGGACGCGTCGTATTAACAACAATATGATGCATCCATGTGTTTTTTCCTGTGATGGTGCACAATTAGCTGCCATGCACCAGCGCTGCCACCCTTGCATCATGTTGCAAGCAACTTTGCTTTGTGAAGATAATTGTTTTTGTGCAGGAAGGAAATCATCCTGAACAAAAACAAAAAATTGATGAAAACATTTGGAGAAATAAAAGTATTTCTCCTCGTTTCACCACTCATGTGCCTTCCCTTGGGAGGTGTAGAATTCTGAATCATTTCCAGGTTTAGAACACTTTTTAACCACATGCGTGCGAGCGGAATTCCGCTCGCATGCTCAGATTTAGTAAATCCCATTATTCATGACGAGCTGGGCTCGGCATCAGCGTGCGAGGAGGCTACGCCATGACGAGCCTGCTCGTCATCAGCCCCGAAGGGGTTAAATCTGGGAATGTGTCAGGTTTCATGGATGTTGCTTGGGAACACTCACAACAATGCACATGGAACGCCTCATGCGGAGTAATGCATGGAAGCAGCCCATATTTACAAGACCATGAAAAGTCCCACATGGTGACTTTACTGCGCTGCTGGTGCTTCAACAAAAGTGACGCACTGGAGGCGCAATCGACTTGTAAATGAGGCCCCAAGGGCTTTTGGAATGTGTAATCTAGTACTCCTCAGCACTCTTTCATGTACTCTTGCATACATTTGCCACAATTCTGCTAAAATGGTAATGTGAATATGTTGGAATATTCATATATAATTAGTACATAATGAAAGATGTGTCCCCATCTTCCACTTTTACTAATAGTGAATTGGACGTTTTGGGGCCGAGTAGTGTTACTTCCAGGTCTCCTAAATGCCTTTGTGAATAGGCCCCCAAACTAATAATTGCTATTTTTCTGCTATACATCTAGTATATAACAATATTAAAGAGACCTAAAGAAAGACCAAATCACCTAGGGGCATATTACCAAGCAATAGCGATAATTATCACTATTGCTTGGTTAGAGACAAAAATTTATCGCCGACCTGCGGCGATTTTTATCGCAGCTAAACCTTGGTATTTCTAAGGTTTATCGCAAATGCGATAAAAATCGGCCGCAATGCATGAATATCGCTGAAAAGTCAGCCATATTCATGCATTACCGAGCTAATGCTCTTAGCCATGTTATCCACCTCCCATTCGATAACATGGCTAAGAACTGCTCAGGGCAGGTGTTAGCTTTTGGAGATATTTGCGCTTAGCGCGAATATCTCCAAAAGTTGGTAATAGGAGATAGCGATGTGAGCAACTGTTTCCAGTCGCTAACATCTTGGCACGCCCACTTTGCATGTCATTAGTGATAAATATCACTGACATGCAAAGTGTGGCCCAAGATGGTCGCTATCTCCTACTAGCTGTCGCTAACTGGTGTTAGCGTCAGCTAGGTAATAGGGAGATAATTTTATCTCCGCTTTCTTGGCTTTTAAAGCCAAAAACGCGGAGATAAACCCCCTTGATAATATGCCCCCAAATTCTCAACAAAACTGAATATGGAAGAGCTAATCGGAAACCCTATGGCCAGTTACTATAAAATTGTTTTGAAGCCCCTCCTTTATCATGAGGCTTTTGCTGAGCTGAGCCCATGAGCGAAGAGACATGGGGGCATATTATCAAGCGGGTTTATCTCCGCTTTTAGGGGAAACACTTTGCTGCTTGAACGCCACGGACCTTTTTCATCACGGACCTCCGCTGAATCCTGCCTGCTGACCGCTGCTGCTCGCCGGACCCGCTGCGCGGGTCCCGCTTCGCGGTTTGCAGAGTGTGGACTTGGCTTGGGGCTAGGGGGACACCGGCAGGGCTGCGAGGGTAGAGCGGGTGGACTCTGAGTTCCAGGAGTCCCCGCGCGCCCGTGTCAGCTGGGCTCCTCTCCCTGCCGGCCGCGCTCCCTTCACAGCTGCTCTTAATCACCGCCCTCCCCCACATCAGAGGGAAACACTTTGCTGCTTGAACGCCACGGACCTTTTTCATCACGGACCTCCGCTGAATCCTGCCTGCTGACCGCTGCTGCTCGCTGGACCCGCTGCGCGGGTCCCGCTTCGCGGTTTGCAGAGTGTGGACTTGGCTTGGGGCTAGGGGGACACCGGCAGGGCTGCGAGGGTAGAGCGGGTGGACTCTGAGTTCCAGGAGTCCCCGCGCGCCCGTGTCAGCTGGGCTCCTCTCCCTGCCGGCCGCGCCCCCTTCACAGCTGCTCTTAATCACCGCCCTCCCCCACATCAGAGGGAAACACTTTGCTGCTTGAACGCCACGGACCTTTTTCATCACGGACCTCCGCTGAATCCTGCCTGCTGACCGCTGCTGCTCGCCGGACCCGCTGCGCGGGTCCCGCTTCGCGGTTTGCAGAGTGTGGACTTGGCTTGGGGCTAGGGGGACACCGGCAGGGCTGCGAGGGTAGAGCGGGTGGACTCTGAGTTCCAGGAGTCCCCGCGCGCCCGTGTCAGCTGGGCTCCTCTCCCTGCCGGCCGCGCCCCCTTCACAGCTGCTCTTAATCACCGCCCTCCCCCACATCAGAGGGAAACACTTTGCTGCTTGAACGCCACGGACCTTTTTCATCACGGACCTCCGCTGAATCCTGCCTGCTGACCGCTGCTGCTCGCCGGACCCGCTGCGCGGGTCCCGCTTCGCGGTTTGCAGAGTGTGGACTTGGCTTGGGGCTAGGGGGACACCGGCAGGGCTGCGAGGGTAGAGCGGGTGGACTCTGAGTTCCAGGAGTCCCCGCGCGCCCGTGTCAGCTGGGCTCCTCTCCCTGCCGGCCGCGCCCCCTTCACAGCTGCTCTTAATCACCGCCCTCCCCCACATCAGAGGGAAACACTTTGCTGCTTGAACGCCACGGACCTTTTTCATCACGGACCTCCGCTGAATCCTGCCTGCTGACCGCTGCTGCTCGCCGGACCCGCTGCGCGGGTCCCGCTTCGCGGTTTGCAGAGTGTGGACTTGGCTTGGGGCTAGGGGGACACCGGCAGGGCTGCGAGGGTAGAGCGGGTGGACTCTGAGTTCCAGGAGTCCCCGCGCGCCCGTGTCAGCTGGGCTCCTCTCCCTGCCGGCCACGCCCCCTAGTTTATCTTAAAAGAAGCAGCCACTCCCGCTGCGCGGGAGCGCGCGGGAGTGCGCCGGGAGAAGCCCGGGACAAGGGCGGGACCGTCTGTGGCCGTCAGGGGCCGAAGGAGGCCGGGCTGGGCCAGGTCATTTTTCTTTTGCATAGCGGAGGTCACAGTGTACCACATAATGGATACGGCTACCGAAACAGAAACCCCGGGGAAAAAATCTAGATTACGTAATGGATCCCTGGAGAATTACTTTCCCAAGAGGAGCGAGGGGGATAAGGATCTCACCTTAGCGGAGCGTAGGGCAGAGCGGCGTCGCTCTGTTGAGAATATGAAACATAGGCCCCTCACTGACAGTCTACTCGAACTGAACCGGGAAGGTGATTCGAATGGCCTAAGTGAGGATAATGTAAGTCAAGATGGTATCCCCTTATTGTTTCGTGACTTTGTAGCCACTCCTTGTTTGCCCGAGGATAATATTATAATTGTTTCACCCACTCCTAGTGTTAGTCATGTGACTGATAAATCCAAATCTAAGAAGCAGAAAGTTAACATCTGTCCCGTCGCCCAGATCCATCGTCCGCCCCCTTGTAAAAAAAGAAGGAAACATAGGGTGGTCACGGGTAAAGCAAAAGCACTACAGGTTGAGTTTGGTAAAGGGATTAAGACCAAGACCTCATCTGAGACTCCCACAGTAGTTGAGCAGGAGCACACCCCACAGGTAGTTGCTACACTGGGTCCTAGTCCAGCTTTAGCAACTAGGCAAGACGAGGTCCCTGATAACCCCAGTAGAGCTACCCCTCCTATCATATCACCTCCACTTCCGGCCGCGGCATCAGCAAACCTGGAATTTTTGTTAAGATCTCTCCTTCTACCAATTAATGAGTCTATTAAAAAGGTGGAAATTAGATTAACTATATTGGAAGCCGCCATAACTAGTATGGCTGCCCATACCAAAAATAAAGGAAGTGTGGCGGTACAGCCGATACCCCCTCCGACCACACCGCAAAATAAATCTAGCATTCCTCCCGCACCTGCTTTGGCTAAGCAAACTGGTCAGCCCTCGGGGGGAGTTGTGCCCCCAACTCATAATATACCGCCATCTAAACAACCTAAAACACCAGCTACCGAGTTGGGAGCAGGGCCCTCAAAACCACCCCCAAAGGCCCCATCGAGCAACAATCAAACTGCACAAGGAGACGAGGGTAAAAGCAGAATGACTCATAAAAAGATCCCACAAGTGGAGATTCCCCCAGAAGCCGTGCCCTATGTGGTAATCTTAACGGGAGTCCCGCATTTATCAGAGAACAAGAGGGAGGGATTCTCTGACCTCAAAAACAAAATTATCCATTGGTTAAGGTTGCATAGGCCGATAGCACCTAACATAGACGGGGACATAGTTCATGTTAGACGGATCAATTGGCTGGGGAGTAGAACCAAAGATATTGAGGGAGACCTAGTGGTGGTCAATTTTAGAGACCCTCGGGCAGTTGATTACATTCTAAACTGGCCACCGGGGAATGGGGAAACCTGTGTTATCCCACGGGCCTTAACATATTTTTATCCCAGGTCAAAAGTTACTAACTCTAAACATACAAACAGACCTCAAGGTTATAGGCCACTCCCTATTCCGCCCTATATCAATAACCAATTTCAGTATGCCCATCAGCTGACTAGGGTGCCAGATCTACACTCCCCCTGGTCCATGGTCCCCCATAGACACATGCTAAACCAGGGGCCTAACATGAACCACTTGATGCCATATACCCCGCTGGATACCTACAATCGGTTCTCCCAGCTGTCTGGACTGGAAGAATGCGATTGAAGGTGGGGGCTAGGGGGTGGGGGAAATGATAATGAACCTCTAGGGGCTGAAGACTCTTGTTTTCGTCGGGATAGCACTGGTAAAAAAGAAGTTAGTCTAGCTGTAGACCGTATGGTGACCACCTTTGTAACAACAGAGGATTCCAGGCCAGCTGGGCCCGTGATGAGCACGGCTGGCTGCTCTGCAACCCTCACCACACTAACCCAGGAGGGGAGGCGCCCTCCATCCAGGGTGGTTAAGGAGAGGTTGCCTAAGGTGGGTTATACTTCTATGCCTGGAGGAAGGAGGGTAATAAAACTCCTTTCTTGGAATATTGCTGGGCTAAAGCGGAATTTAGATATCCCGGAGTGGCACATACAAATTGAGCAGTTCGATGTCTGCCTGTTTCAGGAGACATAGAGTTTTGTTCCGCTACATAAATCGGGGTATACTACCTACTGTGTGCCCGCTGTAAGCAAGGGAAGGGGCAGACCTTCGGGCGGCCTGATAGTATGGATAAAACTAGATTTGAATTGGGTGGTTACAAGACACAGCTTGGAGTGCAATGATATACTCCACCTTTCGGTGAAAGGAGGGGAGGATGTTGTCAGGCTCGACCTTTTTAATGTTTATGCAAGAGGGACACAGGGTGACTCCCCCTCCTTGACCCTAACAACCCTGGACCTGACCTTGGCTGAATGCCCCTGCTCAGCTAAAATTCTGGTGGGGGGTGATTTTAACTGTACTTTTGAACCCCTTCTCGGAGACGATCCCTTAGGAATCGAAGAGGAGGATTCAAAATGGTCTATCCCATCCCTTTCCCTGCCCCCTGTTAGGAAATGGTCGTCCAGAGCTATACAAATTAACGCACTGACAAGGGACCATAAATTAAGAGCCCTGAACGGCAGGACAATATCCGACCGCTCAGGGGCATGGACCTTCAATAGACTTTCGGGCCCGTCCAGAATCGACTACATCCTGATAGATGTTGGATCCTGGCCGGACCTGATTGATATGGAGGTCGTCCCAAGCCAGGATAGTGACCACAATCCCCTGTGCTGCAAGTTTCAGTGGGGAGCACGGGAGGACAGGCGAGGGGTGGTCATCCCAAAAACAACTAAAGAAGTTATCCCTTTTAATAATAATCGCAGGCTGAAATGGGATAAGGCCAGGCTCAATGAGGGTGATATAGGAAGTATCAACGCACTGGTTGAAGGCCTGTCTTCTACCTTAGATATATGGGTTGGTGAAAACAGGACCGTCACCCCCCAATACCCCACCCTTGACTCTGCCTATAAAATGACAATAGACCAAGTTGGTCAATTTTTCATCTCCAAGAGGAAAGGTAATAGGGCTCCTGCTATACCCTCTACTCTTAGCAAAGTATGGTATAATGACCAGTGTAAAAACTACAGGAAAAAATTGACAGATGCTTTGCTTTCAGGGAACCCGACATTGGTTAGAGCGGCCAGGAGGGATTACCAGAAAGCATTGTCACTGGCCAAGAGGGAGTGGGAGGAACAGCATTGGTTGGATCTTGCCAATGCAGCGAGTGGCAGGTACCCAAACCTCTTCTGGGAATTGGTCAACAGATCAAGGCAGAGAAGATCGCAACCATTGGCTGATCATATAACTTGTCAGCAATGGTTTACACATTTTTCATCTCTTTATGGCGACTCGGAAGAACTAACTAGCCTAGGGGTGGATAGCCAGGGTGAAGGGGTTCCTGCGGATAATAGCGATCTTTTGTTCTCAACGGGTGAAGTAGTTTTGGCGATTAGACACCTAACCCCAAAAAAAGCCGCTGGGCAGGATGGGATCCCTGGGGATCTATTGTTGGCGGATCCGGAGGCCTGGGCTAAATTAATCGCGATTATTATGAATCTGATCATGAGGGGACACCAGGTCCCAGACTCCTGGAAAGGGGCCGAGGTAGTCACGGTGTACAAGAAGGGGGCTAGAGATGACCCTGCAAACTACAGACCCATTAGTCTGATTGATATAATTCAGAAAGTGGTCGGCAGGGTCATCATTTCAAGAGTAGGTGACTGGATAGAGGAGGCTAGTATCCTCTCCCACTTACAAGCGGGGTTCAGAAGGAGGGTAGGTACGATGGACCAGGTCTTTCGTCTGTTCGCCATATATTGGAAGGCGGTTGTTATTATGAAGGGTAGTTTGTATATGGCGTTCATTGATCTTAAAACCGCATTCGACCTGGTCCCTCGCACAAAACTCTGGGGAATTCTAAGAGAGATGGGTATCCCCAGTGGGCTTCTGAGCCTAATTGTTAAGCTGCACGAGGGGAACTATGCAAGGGTGAGATGGGGATCCCAGGGTCAACTTACAGATAGGATCCCTGTGCGGAGAGGAGTGCGACAGGGGTGTGTCATGGCTCCGACTCTCTTCTCCCTATTCGTAAACGGAGTGGTGGACCATCTAATGGGGGTGGAGTCGGATGCCCCGTCCCTGGCGGGGGAGAGAATACCCACACTTCTTTTCGCCGACGACACCCTATTAATTTCTAAATCCCCGGTGGGCTTGCAAAAACTCCTGGATCGGTTCAGCTCCTTCTGCACCTCCAGAGGCTTAACTATCAACACATCGAAAACCAAGTTGATGGCCTTTGCACCCTCGAAAAGATTCAAAAATAATTTTGTGCTTAACAACGCCCCCCTTGAACTGGTTGAGTCTTTTGATTACCTCGGCGTCCGAATTAACAGCCACATGTCCTGGAAGGATCATTTGTCCAAAATGCTACTAAACCACCAAAGAGTATCCGGGGTGACGCTGAAGGAGATACGTGAGTCAACCAGCAAACCGGTTTCCCCAGCTATGACCATCTATGAGGGTCAGATCCTACCTGCAGCACTTTATGGATCGGAGCTGTGGGGGTTTGAAGGGATTTCTGACTTGATGACAGCGGAAAACAACTTTTTTAGGAAAGTGGTAGCCCTTCCCACTTCCACCCCCATGATCCCATTAAGATTAGATCTGGGCAGGAAATCAGTAAAGGATTTGGTGAGGCTCCGCCCGTTGTTATTTTGGTCCCGATTACGAAGAACTGAAGAGCTGGCAAAGTATGCAGCAGGTCTAGATGAACTACTTTTACTAGACACCTGTAAAAAAATAGCATGGTTAAACAACCTGAAGGAACTGGTTTTTACTTTGGGCCTCAGAGAGGCATGGGAGTTGCAATCACCTCCACCGAAAGAGGTCATAAAAAAACTATACTGGGACTGGGTACAGAATAATGTTATGCGGTCTAGGAAATTGGGCTCTCTTACTGACCAATTTTTGTCCATTAAGTGTACACGCAACATGGAACCTTTTTTAGACTTAATAACTAAACCACAGGATCGAGCACTGTACCTAAAATTACGGTATGGGACGCTCCCGGTGTATGAGTTCACGGGTAAATGGAAGAACACAGTTGTTAGCTCACAGGGCTGCCCGGGCTGTGCGGCCCCCAGGGAAACGGTGGCCCACCTGTTCTTCGCTTGCCCAGCCTACAAAGGGGCACGGAAATTCTGGCTGAAACCCGTCTGTAGGGAACTAGGTCTGAGGTGCCATAGCCAGGCACTACGTGTCCTTACTACAGACTCTTCATCTGTTAGTATGATTTGTGGGGTGGCTAAATTCCTAGGGAGTGCGTGGAGGACACGTTGCCGTTTGCTGAGACTCCAAACGGGAAAATCCACTAGTTAAGGACGATTTTTATTGCCAGCAAATTGTGAATGTTGTGTCACTGTTCCTACTGTATTTTAATCTTTTATCTGAATTGAATTGTTTTATATATTGTGTTCTTTTATGGTGAAAAATTGCCGAATAAAGATTATTCAAATCGAAATCGATAATATAATTGCCCACAAGAGGGCAGTAGCAATCTAGAAATACACATTAAAGGGACCATAAACTGAGGAAATATTTGCTCTATAGACACAGTAGAATAGAACCAGAAGCATGAAGGCATTTTGTGTTTGCAAAAAGTCTCATTTTTAAAATTGCTCTGTTTGTGACCCCAAAAAGGCTTTTTGGTATGATACAAACCCAATTACTGAGTCACAATTTGGTTTGTGATTAAATACTGAATACTATTAAATTTGGAAGGAGTGTGTTTAGTGCATTCCTTCCAAATACGGGTTTAAATGGGATATATTAGTGTTTTGTGTGGGCAACTGCGTTCTTGCTGCAGTACCTCCCCCACACCCCCACTTTTTGCCTAGTTCTAGATGCAACTTTGACTGAGGAGTACTGGGTCCCTCCTGGCCAGGTGGTCCACTGCCTAGTATTCATTTTAGGAAATTGGATAGCATTTTTTAAAACAATTATTATTTTATTTAAAAGATAACATAGAAATGGTGGTCTCCTAATTCCAGCAGGCCACCATTCCTGTGATGACTGTGAATCATAGCTAGTTGCCATTTGTGACCTGCCTTATTATTAGGCATGAGTTAGGTCGGATTGCGACCCACTACGATTCAGTATTTTGCAAACTGACCTATAACTATAGAGGTATGTTTGCAAAATGACTCACTGGTCGCAAAAATACTAGTCGCAAAGTGGACAAATGCTTTGTACATCTTGCTCAATATCTCCAGAATTGCGAACGGGTGGAAGTGATTCTTTAACATGAAATTTTCTTCACAGAATGAGTCTTATGTTATAAACAATCATTTTTTTCTGATGATATTTCTGACATATCGTAGCTGTGGTGTGGGATATTGAGACAGAGCATCCTCCTTTGCACTCTCTGTAACTTGCCCTATCGGATCAGTTGAACACAGAGAAACACAAATCCAAAGAGAGGAAACTAGAGAGGTTGAAGTACTTTAACAATTTGTCAGTATTTACCACTGGAGAAGTGCATGAGGCAATTCAGTTATCAGTTTAATTTCATGTACATAAAAATCATCCTGCAATAGCATATGCTCAGTTAACTGATTAAACCCCCTACCACTTGGTCCCTTTTCTCTTACCTTCTTTGCAGTGAAATATTAGAGGAAAGTGTATGGAAGACCTTTCTGAGTTGTTTTAGTTGTTATTCAGATTAAGTGCAGCTGGCTGATGCTTTCTTAACCTAGTATGTTATTGCACTTTGCCTGACCTTTCTTACTCGTCCGAGCAATAGTAAGCACACGTTCTCTCTTTTCAGACTGCACAGGACCTGATGGACAGCCCAAACAGGTGAGTAACTAAAGAAGAATACCACCACAAATGTAATTTCAGATCATTTAAATATGACGAGGTGAATAAATGCGCAGTAAGGTAATTTTTTATTCCTGAACATTACACATTAGAACACTATATATATATATCAGAAAGAAAGTTGATAATGAAAGTCAAATTGTCACAATTATAAATTTGAAATAGTGGTATAAAAATGTTTTTCATCCTTTAAAAACTATATTAGCCCACTGGGGCTGTATCTATGAATGGCTTAAATTCATTTAAGGGCAATGTGAAATTTATTTGTATTCACTCTGCTGACAACAAAAAAACGGAAGTATTTTTACTATGTCTATCAAGTGGAACCCTGCACCTTTAAATATGTGTATTGCACTTTAATGAACCACCCTTGACAAAGCAGTGAGGTAACTGCGAAACGCGTCGGGTTTGCCCGAAGCCGAAATAAACAGACCGTTTGTGAATTGTGGCCATGGCTCCAGTGGATTTATTTATGTTTCCATAGCTGGATTACGTTGGTATATGTGGGATTGGCATTCCCTGCCGTGCTGCCCGCCGTTAACTGTGGCTTGTTTTCTTGCCGAGAACTACGTTGGATATATATATATATATATATATATATATATATATATATATATATATATATATATATATATATATATATATATATATATATATATATATATATATATATATATATATAATTTTTTAAACACCCAATATAATGCTTTAATGCACAAATTAAGGAAAAAACATGATATCATCATTAATAAGTCTGATAAAGGCGGCAATGTTGTGTTATGGCACAAATACCAATATCTTGCAGAAGCAAATCGATATCTGGCCAATACGTCCAGCTACAGGAAATCTTCCAGACGAGAGATCCGTATGGTCCAAGAGAAGGTGACCAAATGTCTGATGCAGTAGAAAAGGCAGGGCCTACTAACGAAAGAAGAACTGCATTTTTTGAAAGTGGAATTCACTGTAACACCAATTTTGTATTTTCTGCCAAAAGTACATAAGAAGACAGTCCCTATTCCTGACAGGCCAATAATATCTGCACAGAAAAGCCTAATGGACAAAAAATCAAAATATGTGGACCACTTTCTTCAGCCGCATGTCTCTGCCTTACCTTCCTTTGTCAAGGATACTCCTGACTTTTTGAACAAGATCCAGAATGTAGTTTCGCAGCCAAATTATCTACTAGTTGTAATAAACATAGAATCATTTTATACTTGCATCAATTACACAGATGGTTTAATAAGAAAACACAAACATCATGCTCATGACAATGACTGAACTGTGCCTTTACAATAACTATTTTCTCTTTGGCTGTGAAATCTATCAGCAGCAGAAAGGCAAGGCAATGGGGGCATGTTTCTCCCCCAGCTATTCATACTTGCATGTAGGCTGGTGGGAGGAGCATGTCCTCAGGGCCAAATACCAGACAGAATGGGCCAATAATGTGATTTTATTTGCCGCTATATTGATGATATCTGTATGATATGGAAGGGTAGCAGACAATCGGCCAGTGATTTCATTGTGTCCATCAATAGCAATGATTTGAATTTGAAATTTACAACCAATTAGGATGACAAAAATGTTGAGTTTCTCTATGTAGCTTTGTATCAACGTAGGAGAGTTGCATACCAAATTACATCGCAGGGCAACCGCAGGGAAGTCCATTCTGCATTTAGATAGTGCTCACCCCCACCACACCATCCGCAGTATCCCTTACGGCGAATTCCTTTGAATTCTCCGTATTTGTAGTGAGGAATCAGAATGCGCAACATGCCAACATGAGGCCTTTCTTCATTTCCTTGAGCGAGGTTAAACTAGAACTATCTTGAAGCAAGCATTAATGAAAGCTAACTTGCCACCCTGGGAGGAATTACTCATTCCTAAGAAAGACCGAGTAGCATCTCTTGCCTTACATAAACCTGATGCTGAGACTGATAAAAAAAATGTGAGATTTATCACAACTTTTAGTCAGCAGGAGAGCAAGATACGTAGCATTCTATATTCGCATTGGCCTATTATGCTGACAGATATCACACTTACATCAATTTTACCAGAAACACCTGCAATCACATTTATAAGGGCTCCCTCAATGAGGGATGCACTTGTCAAACCAAGCCCAGAGAATACAACTAAAACCACCTGGTTGACCAAAGAAGGCTTTTTCAAGTGCAATTCGTGCCTGGTTTGCACATTTGCCACTAACGGTGTTGATTACACCACGGCATTTAACAACAATAGAATTCCTATCAAGGAACACTTAACATGTCGCACTGAGTACGCTGTATATAAACTTTGCTGCACTTGTGGTCTTGATTATATTGGGAGTACGACACCTCTTGTACATAAACACATTTTGCAACATGTGAGAGCTATCGTCAACTTGGACGCTAACTATCCGGTGACAAGGCACTTTAAGCTGGTTCACAACAATAAACTCAAAGACTTAGAATATACTGTTCTAGGGGCGGTTCCCATTTCCGGACGGGGTGGGAATCGTGAGAAAATTATCCGTCAACTGGCGACTCACTTTATACTGTCCCTGGATACCTAAATGTCCAATGGCCTCAAAAACAGCGAGGATCTAGATAATTTTCTATGATCCTATATGTGTATTCTGATTCCTTTACAGCATAAGGCTCTTTGTTTCTCTAGCCATTGTTTTTTAACTTAGATAATTTTGTATTTACTTTATCTTGTGTACAAATATCAACTAACTGCTTACCGTTTTTTAATCAAAGGCGTTTTAAGGGTATTCTGTTCAAGCTTGAACAGACTCTATTAGCTGCTTCATTCATTTTTTGTTATATATGTTTATATTTTTTGCACTATCGTTCACCTGTATAGGCACTATAGCACTTTACAGACTCATTGGGTAGTAATGCCGAATGTTAGACCAGTTAGCTCTCATCTAGATTTATGATCGGCGTGTATTTGTTCTTGCAAGATTTGCACATTATTGTTTAATATATTGGCACATTGCCAATGAAACACATAGATTTACTTTGTTTGAAAGTCTATATTTGAGCCCTCTATAGATGTAGCCTCTGCCCATTATTCTACAGTCTAAATTGTTCGATTTTTTTATATCCTCATGCACTTTCACTTTATTAGTGGTTTTAACTGCATTTCTAGTTCTTACAGTCCAATAGTTAATTTTGCGCTTGCACTTCATTAGGTGTCCTCTAAGAGGCATAGTCTATACTTGTTTTCCTGCTATAATATTTTGTTGATAGCACGTGCTGAGACAATACGCCAATTACTGGACAACTGAGGCATTTAAATGCACTTGCATTTTCTATCACACAATCACAACAGACTGTCAAATGTGAGAGCGTAATGAGATTGCAACCTGTAAATATCGGCATATGTAGAGCACTTTTATAGATGTGATGTGTTTACTAATGCACTGTACAGAGAATGTGTTCATATTCATTGTATCATTCACGCTGAAAACATCTCAATTAATGAGACTAATGCCTATATATATATATATATATATATATATATATATATATATATATATATATATATATATATATATCAGCAAAGTCTTCAGACCTCCACTCCCAGCGGCGAAAGAAGAGACAGACCCCACGCTCTCCAGGCAAGATGTTTATTTAATCCTTGTGCCTTCCAAAATGCAACGTTTCGACTACTGACGTAGTCTTGTTCACACACCACATTGCACAAAGTGGAAACTTTTTTTATCTTATGCAGTGAGGACACACCCTTCCGGGTCCCACCTCCCAAACGTGAGTCACATGGTTGAACATATAGAAAAAACCAGAAACAAAGCCTTATTTAAAGGAACAGTGCACTTTGACGCTATGTTCATGTAACATTGTTGCATGCCAAAATAGAAACATTCATGCAAGCCTATTAGCGTGCTCACATAGATCACTCAGTGATTCTGTACAAGTAGTTATATATATGGTGGCGTTATAGCTGAATGTTAAAAATAACCGCATGAATGCGCAAAGATTCTTTATGGGGTTTGCCTGAGAACAATACTGTGCATGAATGCATTGTATTAATCACATGAAACACACATTGATTCTATGCAGGTAATTATATATACAGTGTCATTTTACCTGAATGTCAGAAATAACCGCATAAATGCGCAAAAATCTTATGGGGTTGACCTGAGAATAATAGTGTGCATGAATGCAATGTAGACTTCGCAAAACTCCATAAAGAATATATGATTATTAACTGTCAAGGGCTTGCCACATAAATATAAAGATACAAATCATAGTGGTGCCATGTAATTTGTTGCTCTAGTATGAAACAACCAAAAATAATGACCATAAAACACCAAAACAGCACCTTTGTATAAGAAACACATATATATGCATTTTAGTCCCATTTACATGTATTTGAAAAAATATATATATTGTTCATTTTTTCAATATCATCACTATATAAGAACTATTTACAGCAAAAATGTGTATATAAAAAAATGTGCTTGACTAAATGTACAGTGTAACGAAATCACCAAAAAAAAAAAGAACTTTCCCAAGTGTTTGTTTAAAAAACTGTGCTGTTCAGAGAACTAAGCAGCCAGACCTTTAAGAGATAGGACTACAGAATACCTAAAATAGGTGCTGGATTACAGGATTTCGTATATATACACACTATATACAATTTGTTAATTGTTCTCACGTTGTATCCACTATATGAATAATCTGCAGAGTGTCTGTACAAAATGTATGTTCCTACAGAAAGTTGTGCAAGTCCTCCGTCGCATTCAACCCATTTGGTTGTTTGCTGTCGAGTTTAATAATGTACTGCGTTTCTAACCTGCGTAGTATTTTGTCACGGTCGCCTCCTCGTCTGAGGGGGGCAACGGCGTCAATGACATAGTAGGTAAGACATGATAAATCCCTGTTGTGCCTGCTGTTAAAATGACGCGCCACTGGGTATGCCCCATCATTATTGACTATGGCTCTAAGGTGCTGCTGTATTCTGACATGCACCTGTGCAACGGTACTGCCCACATAACGTAGGCCGCAGGTACAAGTTAGGACATATACCGCAAACTCCGTACGGCAGTTGTAGTTGCCTTGAATTGCAAATTCAGTATCAGTAAACGGAGTGCGGTAATGAGTGGTATTTTGTCCAAACTTGCATGCCCGACAGGAGGAACATTTGTGGAATCCCTTTCTTCCAAACCATTGATCTATCCTAGGCAATTCAGGGCTAGATTGTGCTAGCTTGCTGCGCATACTAAACGCACGCCTGAATGTAATTGTAGGCTTGTCAGGAGTTAGATCACGTAAAACTCCATCAGTTTTTAAGACTGCCCAATGTTTGTTTATTATGGATTTGATCTTGCGGTGCTGTCGACTATAGGTAGTTATTAGTCTGCTGGAATTAGAGGTTATGTCAATATCAAGGGGTTTAGGTGACAATAAAGAGTCCCTAGTTCTTTCACTACTGTTCTTTAATGCAGTGGCAAGACAGGATTTACTGTATCCTCTTGCCTCCAGTCTTGCAAGCATTGCGGATGCCCCTTCCTCAAATTTGTCCTGAGTGTTGCATATTCGCTTTAGGCGTAGCAATTCACCCATATGTCATTAGTGATGTCATTAGTGATGTCATTTGAGATGTCATCAGTGATGTCATCAGTGATGTCACTGACCATGTCATGAATGATGTAATATGTGACATCATCAGCAGTGGATTGCTGGTGCGCGAAATATAGTTAGTACAACTAACTATATAGGAGCAATTTCAATGTTTTTTTTAAATGCTAATTCCTAACTATATAAGGCCTGAAACCTATGCTTTTTGAAGTGAATATATATATATATATATATATATATATATATCACCTACTGGCGGTCGCCAGTAGGTATATATAGTTAGGATTTTTTTCCTATGGGGTTTCTGAAAATTCTATGCGGAATAACTTTGGCGTTTGTGGACGGAATTGGCTGAAATTTTCAGGAAAATGGCACATTTTGTTTCTGAGCGTGCCCTGAAAGTTTGGGGGGGGGGGGTTTTAGAAGTGGGGGCCGAGAAAAAAGGGGGGTCCCAAAACGTGTTTTTAACATTGAGTTTTCCATTGGGCGGTTGGACTCACTTTTAGCTCGAACGGCTGAATGGATTTACACGAAACTTGGCAAAATTGTAGATATGGTTTGCCCGACGTGCCTTTGCTATGTCTCAATATATGTGCTCCAGTGGATTTTGAGAAATTAACGTTTTAAAAAACAGATATATCTGTGACAGCGCTCCGGTTAGCGCCCCGGTTCGCGTACCTGACGCGTAACGGAACTTCGCGAAGTGAAGCGGATTGGCTCTCAGGTGTCTGTCAACATTCTAAACAGTCCGGAGCGTCCGCCATCTTGTCTCTCGGTAGGATCGAGGTGAAGAAAAACTAAGGGGCAAATTAAAGAAAGGGGGCAAGGTAGACCCCTCCTGACCCCGTAGCATTGATGAGGGGGCTAATTAAGGGTCCCGATGGGCAAAAAATAAATTAAAAAAATTTGCGATTTTCCGCGGTAGAGGCGCTACCCGGTACGCGAACCGGGTAGCTAACCGGTAGCGTAACGGGAGTCCGCCATCTTGTGTTACGGTCGAATTTAATCACAAGATGGAGGAAAAACAATGTGGGAAATGGGTGTAAGCGGGCACGGGAGACGTATCCTGACCCCGTAGGTTTTCTGAGGGTGGTTGAGGAGGCCCATATATGCGAAAGAAAAAAAAATTAACATTTTTCGCGTGGTTAGCGTCCGGTTCGGGTACCGGGAAGCGACCGGGAAGCTCACCAAAGAGAAAAAAGAATGACAGAGTTTAAAAAACTTATGGGAATTTTTATAAATGGGAGGTAGTTCTGAAAAGAAATGTTTTTTTTTATTTTTGTAGTTTTATATGTTTTTTTTTAATTTTCTGAACGTTTTTTGATTTTTTTGTTTTTGGTGTTAAAAAAAAGGCAACAAACTTAAAACAGAGAATTATAAATGGCTCAACAGGAGCAAAGAAAAAAGAAATTAATTATTGTTTTTTCTTACTGCAATTATGTTTCTCCTTTCTATTGTTGATTGTGGTGATATTTTTTTTACCAAAACAAAGTATTGCCCCACAAAAAATACAAGTAAATTTCAAATCTCCAAAATGTTCTTGTATGTTGAGGACCATGTTGTCTCCTTCAGGTCTGGATTGAGTGGCTTGTCCAGTGGAGGTGCTGGGTAAAGGATTTGAAAGGTTTTGGGCAAGTTCAGTATTTTGAGCCTGTGCCAAGCAGGTCACTTCCTCCTCCTCCTCCTCTTCCTCATTCTCCTCTTCTTGACCACAAAAGTACTGTGGTGGTGGTCCTTGCTGTGGTGAAGGTGGTGGTGGTGGTGGTGCACCAGCTGAAGCAACAACACTAGCCATTGTTCAAGTCCAAAATGGCTCTTCCTCTCTCTTCCCCAAAATAGGTCTTCCTCTCTCAAAGTAGAAAGTAAGAATGAGGAAAAAAGGAGGGGTCTTTCATCATTTGGAAAAAAAAAAGTTCTGAACCAATGAAAAGTGTTATTTTCAGGTCACATGTCTCGTTGCGCTTACTTTACGCTCTCCGGGTCGCGCCTAGGAACGCTTCCTGGTACGCGAACGCAGCGCGTCATAGGAAGTATCACGCGACTTCCCGAAATGTCACTCTTGCGCGACGCGTCACGATGTTGTGTTCGAATTGAGCTAACCGGAAGCTACCCGGTGCGCGGACCGGTAGCGAAACAAAAAAAAATTATTAAAAAAAAAGAAATTATATTAAAAACATATAAAATATATTTTTCCCTTAAAATAAGAATACATTTTACAGCTTTTGATATTTGCTATTAAGAAACTATTGAAATTCACTGAAAAAACCATAGGTTATAGACCATATATAGTTAGGGATTAGCATTTACAAAACCTTATTTTACTCGCACAAAACCATTGAAATTCGCATATATAGTTAGTTGCACTAACTATATATTGCGCACTCGCAATCCACTGCTGATGATGTCACATATTACATCATTCATGACATGGTCAGTGACATCACTGATGACATCACTGATGACAACTCAAATGACATCACTGATGACAACACTGATGACATCATTCATGTGATAATACGATGAACCTCTTCAGAATCTAATATAACCTTAGATACACTCAGTGTAAACAGACACTTACAGACTGTCACTCATCCATGGAGTTACTCATACACCTAGTCAGTCATGCAAAGAATTAATCACACCTCCATTTCCTCAACTATACATTTATACACACCTTACTTATTCTAACATATTCTAACACATATTTACTCTGTTATACAATCACTGATACAAGTTTACAATGATCCATAGAGCCACTCACACATTCACTGGCTCTTATACACATTTATTTATATATGTCAAGTCTCACAGGTACTGTGTTTTACATATGTACTTACTTTGACATGTAGCACTGAGATATCCATTCACTCACCAATACACTCATGCACACAGTCAACAACCCATACAGTTGTTTCCACATGCAGTTTTGAACCCATACATCTAGTGAATCAACTGTTCACACATCTATGCACAGAGTCACACACCTCCCAGACACCCACACACACACACTCACTCTCCCATACAAATACTTGGGCAAACAATCAATAACCCATATAGTTACTCACATAGCTACTGATCAACACATGCAGCAGTTTACAGAACAACAGATATAATGATGCACAAATTCAGACAGTTTAGTCACTAACCCATGCACTCAGTGAGACACATTTAATCACTCTCTCATACAATCAGCCATGCACCTACTAAATCCTTCATCCAGACACTTATACATCCACTCATTCTTCAATATGTAAGACATATTTTAACTTTACAGAAACATACAGTCACTGGATGATGTCATCAGTGATGTCATTTGAGTTGTCATCAGTGATGTCATCAGTGATGTCACTGACCATGTCATGAATGATGTAATATGTGACATCATCAGCAGTGGATTGCGAGTGCGCAATATATAGTTAGTGCAACTAACTATATATGCGAATTTCAATGGTTTTGTGCGAGTAAAATAAGGTTTTGTAAATGCTAATCCCTAACTATATATGGTCTATAACCTATGTTTTTTTCAGTGAATATATATATATATATATATATATATATATATATATATATATATATATATATATATATATATATATATCCTACTGGCGGTCGCCAGTAGGTAGTTATAGTTAGGATTTTTTTCAATGCAAAATCTCAAAATTCTATTGTGAATAACTCTGGCGACGGTTGACGAATCTGCCTGAAAATTTCCTCAAATTTGCCTCGCGGAGCTCCGGTCCTTCCCTGAAAGTTTCAGGGGGATTTGTCAAGCAGGGGCCGAGATAAAAGGGAGTCCCAAAACGTGTTTTCCCCATGTTAATTTCCATAGGGCGGTCAACCTCACTTTTAGCCCGAACGGCTGAATGGATTTCCACCAAACTTGGCAAAATTGTAGGAACTGGTAGCCCAATGTGCCTTTGCTATGTTTCAAGATATGTGCTTCAGTGGTTTTTACGAAAATGAACTTTGAAAAAATATATAGTGGGCTACATTGGGCTATATATATGTTAGAGCCCCAATGTAGCCCAAAGATGGTCACCAGAGACAAAAAAAACAAATGTAGCCCAAATATCAGCCAGATGTAGCCCAACTTTAGCCCAATGACAGAATGTCCCAGAGTGTTCTAAAGAACAACTAGAGCGCTAACAGTCTTACTTATGACAAAAGTATGGCACACCTGAAGTCATCTTGATTGGAATAAAGTGTTAACACTTAAAACATTTAATTTGCAAAGGAACAAAATGAGGGGGTTCATTTTGCCATAGAAATTATGATTAGTGCTGAAGAAAGAAAAATTAGGGTACATTTTAAGTGACTTCTCAAATCCTCTTATATTGCATAAAAAATTCTGATATGCAGTCTCCCAAGATGGCCACCAGAGACAAAAGAGCCCAAATGTAGCCCACATATCAGCCAGATGTAGCCCAACTATAGCCCAATGACAGAATGTCCCAGAGTGTTCTAAAGAACAACTAGAACGCTAACAGTCTTACTTATGACAAAAGTATGGCACACCTGAAGGCATCTTGATTGGAATAAAGTGGTAACACTTCATACAGTTAATTTGAAAAGGAACAAAATGAGGGGTTTCAATTTACTATAGAAATTTTATATATATATATATATATATATATATATGTTGTACCAATTGCCTGTGGCTTGAGAGGCAACACTGCAGGGCTCTCCACTCCGGGCTACATCGTCTCAGCGCGCTTCCCCACGTGCAATGAGTAATTCGCCCGACGCGTTTCTGGGGGACTCCACCCCCGTCATCAGGGGCTGTTACCAAGTAGTCCTCGGTGTGCTTCACTTAGTTTGTGGGCGTTTTTGTTGCAAGCAAATCCCTAGGCACACATGTAGCCAGATAGAGTTATGGGATTTGTAGTCCATAGTGAAGAATGCACCTCGTTTATCTTGGATCAATAAAATGTCAATTAGAAACCTTGAGTAGGCTTGCTTTTCGTGCTTTGGCGCGCTGATATACCATGACGAGTCCTGCGCTTCTTTACTCCCAAATAGTTTGGTTGTGAAGCTTCATCCTGCCACTCCTCGTTTCACAGTGGCAAGCGATGGTTCTCTCTCCGCGGCCAGGCAGCCGCGTGAAAATGTTGTACCAATTGCCTGTGGCTTGAGAGGCAACACTGCAGGGCTCTCCACTCCGGGCTACATCGTCTCAGCGCGCTTCCCCACGTGCAATGAGTAATTCGCCCGACGCGTTTCTGGGGGACTCCACCCCCGTCATCAGGGGCTGTTACCAAGTAGTCCTCGGTGTGCTTCACTTAGTTTGTGGGCGTTTTTGTTGCAAGCAAATCCCTAGGCACACATGTAGCCAGATAGAGTTATGGGATTTGTAGTCCATAGTGAAGAATGCACCTCGTTTATCTTGGATCAATAAAATGTCAATTAGAAACCTTGAGTAGGCTTGCTTTTCGTGCTTTGGCGCGCTGATATACCATGACGAGTCCTGCGCTTCTTTACTCCCAAATAGTTTGGTTGTGAAGCTTCATCCTGCCACTCCTCGTTTCACAGTGGCAAGCGATGGTTCTCTCTCCGCGGCCAGGCAGCCGCGTGAAAATGTTGTACCAATTGCCTGTGGCTTGAGAGGCAACACTGCAGGGCTCTCCACTCCGGGCTACATCGTCTCAGCGCGCTTCCCCACGTGCAATGAGTAATTCGCCCGACGCGTTTCTGGGGGACTCCACCCCCGTCATCAGGGGCTGTTACCAAGTAGTCCTCGGTGTGCTTCACTTAGTTTGTGGGCGTTTTTGTTGCAAGCAAATCCCTAGGCACACATGTAGCCAGATAGAGTTATGGGATTTGTAGTCCATAGTGAAGAATGCACCTCGTTTATCTTGGATCAATAAAATGTCAATTAGAAACCTTGAGTAGGCTTGCTTTTCGTGCTTTGGCGCGCTGATATACCATGACGAGTCCTGCGCTTCTTTACTCCCAAATAGTTTGGTTGTGAAGCTTCATCCTGCCACTCCTCGTTTCACAGTGGCAAGCGATGGTTCTCTCTCCGCGGCCAGGCAGCCGCGTGAAAATGTTGTACCAATTGCCTGTGGCTTGAGAGGCAACACTGCAGGGCTCTCCACTCCGGGCTACATCGTCTCAGCGCGCTTCCCCACGTGCAATGAGTAATTCGCCCGACGCGTTTCTGGGGGACTCCACCCCCGTCATCAGGGGCTGTTACCAAGTAGTCCTCGGTGTGCTTCACTTAGTTTGTGGGCGTTTTTGTTGCAAGCAAATCCCTAGGCACACATGTAGCCAGATAGAGTTATGGGATTTGTAGTCCATAGTGAAGAATGCACCTCGTTTATCTTGGATCAATAAAATGTCAATTAGAAACTTTGAGTAGGCTTGCTTTTCGTGCTTTGGCGCGCTGATATACCATGACGAGTCCTGCGCTTCTTTACTCCCAAATAGTTTGGTTGTGAAGCTTCATCCTGCCACTCCTCGTTTCACAGTGGCAAGCGATGGTTCTCTCTCCGCGGCCAGGCAGCCGCGTGAAAATGTTGTACCAATTGCCTGTGGCTTGAGAGGCAACACTGCAGGGCTCTCCACTCCGGGCTACATCGTCTCAGCGCGCTTCCCCACGTGCAATGAGTAATTCGCCCGACGCGTTTCTGGGGGACTCCACCCCCGTCATCAGGGGCTGTTACCAAGTAGTCCTCGGTGTGCTTCACTTAGTTTGTGGGCGTTTTTGTTGCAAGCAAATCCCTAGGCACACATGTAGCCAGATAGAGTTATGGGATTTGTAGTCCATAGTGAAGAATGCACCTCGTTTATCTTGGATCAATAAAATGTCAATTAGAAACCTTGAGTAGGCTTGCTTTTCGTGCTTTGGCGCGCTGATATACCATGACGAGTCCTGCGCTTCTTTACTCCCAAATAGTTTGGTTGTGAAGCTTCATCCTGCCACTCCTCGTTTCACAGTGGCAAGCGATGGTTCTCTCTCTGCGGCCAGGCAGCCGCGTGAAAATGTTGTACCAATTGCTAATCCCTAACTATATATGGTCTATAACCTATGTTTTTTTCAGTGAATATATATATATATATATATATATATATATATATATATATATATATATATATATATATATATTCACTGAAAAAACCATAGGTTTCACACCAGTTATAGTTCGGAATTAGCATTTAAAAAACCTATTAAATTCACTGAAAAAACTATAGGTTTCACACCAGTTATAGTTAGGTGGAAATTTTACTCGCATAAAAACATTGAAATTCCCACGTTATAGTTAGTTGGACTCACTATAACTTGCGCGTGCAATGCACTGCTGATGACGTCACATATTACATCACTCATGACATGGTCAGTGACATCACTCATGACATCACTGATGACATCTCAAATGACATCACTGATGACATCATCCAGTGAATGTGTATCTTTCTGAAAAATAAATATTTATTATATATGTATATCTAAAGGTTGATGGAAGAAAAATGGGTAAATAAATTTCTAAATGGAAGTTTTTTTGTGTAAAATTGATTGGTTAACTGACTTATTAAATGTATCTTAGTGAATACATACATTAGCGAGTAATGTTTAAATATTTAAATATCTGTATCTGTGTCTCTTTTTGTGTATAAGTGGCTGCATGGGTTGGTGAGTAGCTACATGAGTGTGTATATGGGTTATTAGTTGTCTTTTTGAGTATCAGTATCCGTGTCTGTATGGTTCGGTGGGGGATATTACTTAGAGCACAGATGCATGAATGAGTGACTCACTATTTGTATGTATTTTGAAGACAGCATGTGTGCAAGACTGTATGGGTGGATGATTGTGTGTTTCGGTGGGTTAGTGAGTATGTGTTTTTATAATTGATTGTTTAAGAGAGTAAATATGTTTCCATTTCTGTGGAAGTATGTGTAGTGGTGTGTATATAGCAGTATAATCAAGTAAATGGTTTTTGATAGTTTATTTGCATGTGTGAATTTGTGTGTGAGTAACTATATGGATGAGTATTAGTGTGTAACAGGATGTATAGGTGTATGAGTACATATGATGAGTAAGTACATGCATGAGTGACTATATAGAACTGTTGGTGAATGAGTGGATGTGTATGTAGATGTTGGAATTACCTAATAAGTTGTTGTAATTGGTATTGGTTTCTCGTTTTTTAAGAAAATGAGTGATGTCACTGACCATGTCATGAGTGATGTAATATGTGACGTCATCAGCAGTGCATTGCACGCGCAAGTTATAGTGAGTCCAACTAAAATTTCCACCTAACTATAACTGGTGTGAAACCTATGTTTTTTTCAGTGAATATATGTATATATATATATACATATATATATATATATATATATATATATATATATATATATATATATATATATATATATATATATCACCAACAGTCCTGAATCAAGCTACTGCTTACTTGACCATCCCAGGTACAGACCACAGACACTCAGAAAATTCAATTCAATGAGTGCTTTATTCCTCCATGTGTCAGCATGACGCATTTCAGCTGTGTCACCACAGCCTTGTTCACATGACCCTTCAGATTTTTTTCAAGTGTTTAAATAGTGACTTCCTGTTTGGTGGGTCACATGGCAATGGAGCTAGACAAAATACTCTTACAGTACCTAGTCATTTAAAATGGATCTAGTAACGTCCTGATTGAAGTTTATACATAAATAATTAAAATAACTTATATAAATAATAACAACAAATTCAGAACTATATATCATACAACCACAGTATAAAATCTGTACAAAATAGTTAAAACAATTACTGCCATTATTTCTACATACTAAATACACAGATTACCTGACTGCTTGATATGTTGTCACATTAACGCCCAGTGGCTAAGGTCCTGTATGTCAACTTCATATATCAGATCCTCAGCTCCAAAAAATTGTTTGCCATATGACTACCTCAAATTAATAAAGTGCTCATGCAATGAGTTCTTAAAGTGCAAATAGTGCAATGTGCAACATCTCATAGATATAATGATATTAAAAACCTCTCATATCAAAATTCCAGGATTACAAATGACTACCAAAATTAATATTAGTCGGCGCTAAGTTAGAGAGAACCTCATGCTTTCACCTTCCAACACTGTACAATCAGTTTATAGCTACTAAGCTAAAGTGCAAATGCATGAATCACCAGTGCTGACCTCTTATTTTTCACATTCATAGAGGCCACTCCTATTTCAATAGTATCTTTATCTACTGCTGACTCTGACACCCCTCTTATTAAAGTGCAAGTGCATATTGATGGGCTGACCTCTTATTACTCTCATTCATAGTGGCCAGCTTTACCTCAACAGTATCTATTTACATTATTAGCTCTGATACCCCTCTTAATGTGCTGATTTTACATATATTTGACAGACCTTTCTGATACTGATGTTACCTGGCTCTAATCCTAGAGTTAGGGATTAGGGGAAATATCTTCTTTACTTGCAGAGACAACATGTGTCAACCACGTGCCTACTGGAAGATCAAGTAATAACCCTGGCATAGGTTCTGCACATAATATCCCACTGATCTTATTGCCTATACTGTTAGTTGTGTATACCAGTCCGGGGATTATACTCCCATACCCTCCTGATTAGAGAAGGTTATGTAGTTCTTCCCCTGTGTTCAGACCTTTGGGGATCCTAGTGTCCAGTAAGAGAATGTACTTAGATTCTAACTGTCTGAGTTGTTTTTCTCGGTTACCCCCCCTTATACTTTTGGGTACAGAGTCGATAGTATAATAACTCAGATCATTCAAATTTTTATTGTGAACCTGGCTGCAATGTCGGGCTACTGGGTAACTGTCATTAGAATTGACAATTGCCCTCAAATGCTGCAGAATACGGTTAAAAACCTGCGGTTTCTTGCTGCCGATGTATTTCAACCTACATGTACATTTTAATACATAAACGGTATACTCAGTGCGGCAATTATATAGTCCTTGGATCTTGATAGGACTATTGTCAAATGCAGTGTAGTACTCACTGGTGTTGACATCAAATTTGCATGCTCTGCAGGATATGCATTTGTAAAACCTAGCCTTATTGGACAGCCAAGTAATGGAACTGAACACCTCCGGACTGGATTTTACAAGTGCATCCCTCATAGAGGGTGCCCTTCTAAAGGTGATAGCTGGTTCATCAGGTAATATTTGGGCTAGGGTTATATTTGTTTTCAACAAAGGCCAATGTTTTTTGATGACCCCCTGGACTTTTCTTTCCTCAGTATTGAAAGTCGTAATCAGTCTGATCTGTTCTTGTTTAGTGGTGGGATCTGATACATCTGTCATAGTGCTTCTCTTCCTAGATCCTGTCAAGTTATTCAAACATTCTTCTCTACTATGACTATTGGCCTTGTTCCTAGCCTGCTCTAACACCTTAGGACAATATCCCCGGGCAAGAAATCTGTCATGAGCTTCATATTTGACATATTTCTAAGTCCACCTTAGAGCTACAATTTCTGCGCATTCTTAAGAATTCCCCGTACGGTATAATACGGATCAGGTGCCCTGGGTGTGCACTTTTGGCATGCAGGATTGAATTCCCAGCGTTTTTCTTCCTATGCATCTAGGACTGAATTACATTATCAGTCACATAAATTTCTACATCAAGAAACTGGATATTAGTTTAGCTTATTTCTGCCCTGAACTGGAGATTCAGATCATTCTTATTAATTGCCTCAACAAAATTTCTGGCTGATTTTTCCGTGCCCTTCTATATAATGCAGATGTCATCAATAAATCTCCAAAACTGGATTACATTAGCCTCACACAGCAGTTTGTGTGTCCCCCTGAGGACATGTTCCTCCCACCACTCAACATGTAAACACGCATAGGTTGGGGAGAAACATGCCCCCGTCGCGACACCCCTCCTTTGCTGATAAATTTCCTTTTTAAAAAGAAAAAAGTTATTATTCAGACACAGCTCTATCATTCTTAAAATCATTGCATTGTGCTCTCTATAAGTAATGCTGCGCTGGTCCAAAAAATATTTCACTGCTGTGAGTCCATCCGCATGTCTAATGCTGGTGTAAAGTGCACATATATCTAAAGCAATTAAAACATAATTCTCTTTCCATTCGATATTTTCAAGCTTAGACAGAAAATGTCCAGTGTCTTTTATGAACAATGGTAAGTCCTTCACAAAATCATGTAAAAAGTAATCTACATATTTAGAGATTGCCTCCAAGAGGCTCCTTTGAGCAGAAATGATGGGAAGCCCAGAGACTGGTGATACCTCTTTGTGGATCTTAGGAATAAAGTAGAGGGTCGGGGTCACAGGACCATCATTTTTGAGGAAACCGTGTACTTGCTTGCTCAATAACCCCTACCTTTTCCATTGATTTGATTCTTTGTGCACAATGTCTTTAAGGCATTTGATGTTGTTAAAAGAGCCCTTACTATAGCAATCCTCATCGCTTAAATGCCGCCTTGCTTTTTCCATGTACATATTGCGTGGCCAGATCACAATGTTACCACCCTTATCGGCTTTAATAATGATAAGATTGGAATTGTTTCTCAGTTTTTTTCATAAATATACACAATCTTATTTATGTGATAAACTGTTGGTAGTTTCTCGGCAATCCCAAGTATCCAAAGTCTATTTTTCATTGCCATTCACATTGTAGTCACTTTTTCACAGTAGATAGTGCACCTTTTTGTATTTAGTACCTCCTGTCTGAAAGCGTGTTATGTGATCAAGCTTGCGGTGGCAAGCAAAACGCATCAGTGGCGGGCACTATGTCCGAGTAATCTTTGGATTTATTGTGCTGAAAATAAAATATGCACTTTGCACTTTATCCTGGTGTGTTCCTGTTTCGATTATGACTGGATGTTCTTCAAGAGGTCCTCGCCAGACAATCCCCGCTTGATCGTGTAAAGCTGGGCTGGAACTGTTTTTGGAGATATATAAATCAACTTCCATGGTCGATATTTTGGTAAAGAGCAGTCCAGAGTGTAAGGAAGATGCTGGGTGGCTCATGGCGAGGAAGGGATTTTTTAAATGTTCAAATTGTAAAGCCTGCACCTTTGGGAACAATACAACTTCATTTTTTACAGCTTTTAGTGCAAAATCCCAAATGATCAAATATCACATAACATGTAGAAGGCAATATGTAGTGTACATGCTAGAATGTAGCTGCAACTTAAAGTATATAGGGAGTACTAAGTTGGCAGCCCACAAAGGGTGTTACAACATATTAGGGCTATAAACAACGATGACCCTAACTACCCAGTGGCACGCCACTTCAAAGAGCATCATGGGGGAAACACCAAGGATTTGAAGTACTATATCATAGACACTGTTCAAATTCAAAGAACAGATGGTGACAGGGAGGGGAAATTACGTCGATTGGAAACCCACTACATATTGCAGCTCGACACTAAACAACCTAATGGGCTCAATATGAGTGAGGATTTATATACATACTTAGACTAATCAACCCCATACAGTCTATCTCATGCCAATAATAATCTTCACCTCCACAGTGGCAATATTGATATAAGAAAGCAGTAATTTTATATCTAGTATGTATGGTATCTCAATGTTGCACCATGTGATCATTATAGTTTGTACCATTAGATGATGAAATGTTTAATACATGATATATAGAACTTTTGATGAAGATTTTTTTTTCCTATGTGGATTTTATGGAGATTTTAGTGATGAATTATTTGTATTTATAGTACTTTTTAACATAAGCATGAATTTAATTTTAATTGCTTAGAAGTGATTTTAAAAGGTTTGTATTTATAATTGTGGGAATCATTCATTTATTAACTTATATCTCTATATGTCCTTTTTTTACTCCTGACTTAAAACAATATTAGAGACTTTGCAAAAATTGCTTATTTTGCACATACATTTACATATATATTAGCAATTTATTAAGCTATATGTAAGAACAAACAGCTGGTGCTGAATCTGTCCTCAGAAATTGCGAATAAGGCACACCTGCACGTTACTTTAGATAATTTTAAATATATTGAACAGCAATTTTGTACACTTAGGAGAATAACCTGGTGGTTTTACTCCAAGCACTTTTTGCACATTTAGAAAATATATGTTTCCATTAGGGGTACATATGGGTTCCTTTTATCACATAAACAAGAAACTTATGGATAAGGATGACGAAATGGCTCGTGGGAAGTACAGAATCACCAATATAATGTCATATCACAAATATTTTATTTCAAATGATTAATATATATATTGTGTGATAGGTAATTGTGTCATAAAGTAGGTGATTAGGAATATAGTAACCAATTTCTAGTGGAATTGTTTTACAGTTCGGATTAGATTCCTATGATCTGTATACAAAAAAAGAGCATTTATGCCATTATCAAATGTTTGGTCCAAAATTTATTAAACAGTGATTATTATGTTGGTCAAATATTGACAGATACCTGAGCCCGCAGTTACATATGTCTTCTATGTTGGTTGTTGCACTGTCACTTCAAAAATGGAAGTGGTTCACACAAATGTTGTCATGGGATCAAGGCAGGGATCTGCCGCGTTGTGATGGCAGCTGGTGGTGTTTCTGAATAAATCAAACTGGCACTGAATCTGCAGCTACACTCGTTTTTTTCACTAGTCCGAGGAAATTGTGTAAGAAGCGGGCTTTGCAGCATATATATATATATATATATATATATATATATATATATATATATATATATATATATATATATATATATATATATATATACATATATATATTGAAGTGCACTTTCAACTACACCGTGCTGATGGTAAGATGCAGCAGTATTGTGGTCATTGTGACCATCCATGTTGAAAATGTGTGCTAGACACTGGGGGGGTGGAATTTCAGCATTGGTATTTCCCTGGACTGTGGTTTTCAGTTGCCTCATTTGTAAAATAATAAGTGCCAGGGCCCTTGTCAAGAGACAAATATAGCCTGCACCACACATTGCCCCTGCCATGCTGCCAATGATAGTAACAACCCAAATACTAACCATCCCACTCTTACAAGTATAACAGTTCCGACTATTGCAGGCCTCCAAAGCTATAAGAGTGGTTTTGCAGGCAGGTGGTAGTCATGTTTATTGTATATTAAATTGATAATTAACTTTTGTTGTGGTCAGCTCTAAATTTGCCTGACAGCTTCACCTTGTGGCAGACTGTCACAAGCGCCAGTGTTGACAATTAAGTGCTGGTATCGAGCCCCAGAAACCATCTCAAATTAAGCATTACAATTAGTTCTTAAGATTCTATGGGGCTTGGATCTCCTTTGCTTTGACCCTAATGCTCAACAAGAAGACTCCTCCCAGCCCCAATAGGACTTGCTCGTGCCTGGACCTTCACCCAGGCAAGGCCCTTTTAGAATTCACTCCAATGATTCCTTTACTGATGCTTCGCCCTTTACCAGTTTTTGCTCCTGTTGCTCCTTCTTTACTTACCCCAACCTTTTCCCAGCCTTTTCTCCAGAGGCCTACTAATAACACTCCTTACCTGTTGTTGTGCTTTTCTGCATCCCACCTCCTGCAGCCCTCCCATCCCTGATCACCTCCAGCTGTGTTCTTCACCCCTCTTCAAACTTACTCAATGGCAGCTGCAATATGGACCAGCAATGGAGCAGGTTTCTCCTAGCCCCCCAGGATGTATTTGCGCCTGAACACCCATACAGAAAAGGCCCTTTCAGATCTCGCTCCAGTGTTTTCAGAGGTACTCAACTCACTCCTTCTGTCTATCAGTCTCTCTTGATCTTTTTTTCTCCCTCTTTTAAGGTCTGCTTTCCTTTTTGCCACTGCTGTTCCAAATTTGTTTTTGACGCTGCTTAACTGTTTAAAATCTGCTCACCTCCTACTTGTTTTGCTTTTTGCCAATATTTTTACTGACCTGTTTCTTCCTCTGATTCATATGTTCTACTTTTGCTCATCTCTACTGTATTCTCTCTTTTGCTATATCACTCATATCCCATACCCTTGCTGAGCTTTGGCTTTCTGTCCGACACTTCTGCGTGCTTCAATTGCCTAAGAATGTTTGCCCTTCTGCAATTTCTTTACTTTTGACCTTTTTGGCATTTGTGACCTCTCTCTTTCCACCACAATTTACTCTTGATGCTCCTTTACACTATTTCCATCTTTGCCTTTTCGTGCCTCCTTGCATGCTCATTACCTGTTCCCAGTCTTTCCTGTTTTCCGCTTCCCATGCTCCTCCCAGCCCCCTCTCTCTCTCTTTATCTCTCTCTCTCTCAAGGTTTGTTTTTGACTTTGCCGCTGTTGTTTTAAACATCTTTTGCCACTGTGCTACATTTTAATTTCTGCTCACATCCATTTTATTTTGCCTTTTGCCTCTGCTTCCCTGCTTGTCTTTGCTGCATTCTCTCTTTTACTCTCTCGTGCTTCTCCCACTCACCCTCAATTTTGAAGTTCTATATGTCACTCTGCTCTTGGCTACTCTTCTTACCACTTTTTCCCTTCTCTGATTTCTTTACTTTTTGCCTCTTTACTTTTTTCTGACTTGTGCCCTTTTGTCACTTTTTTCTCTTGTTGCTCCTTCTTTGCCTACCCCCCCACCCCCACTTGGCTATTTCCTGACCGTTTCTCCTGAGGCTTCCCCTCACGCTTCTTACCTGTGTCCCAATCTTCAACTCTCCCACGTCCTGACTCCTGTTCCCCACCCTGATCTGCTCACCGCCCCCTGTGCTCCTGCCGCCAGGACCTATATAAAGACAGCCAAAGACAAGCCTGTCTGCGGCCATCGGTGGAACGGTGCTGGAACGGTGGTCCTCCCACCCACTAATCACCACACTGATTTGACTCTTTGTGCTATCATCCCCAGCAGCTACTCATTGTACTATTTCTGCACAGCACCACACAACATCTGCTCCTCATTCAAGTTCTCATGAAATCCCCCATGCTCACTGTCCACAACACCTGTTCAAAGAGACCCATTCCCACATTCAGAGCAGTATGCTCCGACAGAAAGCAACACTCTACACACTTATACCCACACTCCCCAACCAATTCCACTCAACACTCCACACTCTCATGCATGCATGTCAAACACGAACTCACCAAACACACCACGAAAATCTGGGACCTGCTGCGTGACTGAGTACTGGACTTACTATTCCTCATGGAGACCAGGCTATTGGCCTCTGTCATCGCTACAGCCATTCCTCCTGACTACAGTATCACCAAGCAGGACAGAGAGCATAAGCCTGAAGGCTGAATCGGCATCATTTTCAAGGATACCATTCGCTGTACCACTTTCAGGGATGCATCCCCCAGCAAATTTGAGGAAACTTCACTTCACAGCCAATATCACCCTGTGCTGCATCATTATTTAGAGATCACGAAGACTGTGCGCTAATTTTGCCCAGCCCAAATGTGGTCTTCGTGACACCCTTCATTCTAGACTCCAGTACCTTTATCATCCTTGGAGACCTGAACTTCAGTGGACAGTCAAAATATCGATTTTTAAATATTGAAACACAGTTATATCGAGTTTTAAATATCGTAGGGACAAATATTGAAGGCAAGAATATCTACAACCAGAATATTGAAGTTGAGGTAAGAAATATTAATGTTGCAAATATTGATGTAAGTAATATCGATAGTTAAATTATCAATGTCAATATCGATATTTATATGAGTGTCCTGTAGTTTAGTATGTATTTAATATGTATGTGTACTATATTTTTTGTTGAGTATTATACTGTTTTTTTAAATACATGTTTTAGTACCGTAGCTGGTTGTGGGTTTATTAGAGGAATAGGGTGGGAAGTAATTTAATTATAGTAAATTAAATAATAATTTTTAGGAATTATTAATTTCTTTTAATTACATTTTGTGTTTTATTTCTGTAGTGGGTTGTGGGTTTATAGGGGAATAGGGTGCGAAGTAATTTAATTTTAATTAAGTAATTATCATGTTTTAATTATTGTTATTAATAAATATTTTTTGTTAATTAAGGGGTTGTGTGTTTTTAGGGGAATAGGGTAGTAAGTAAATTATTTGTGATTAAGTAATTAAGAAAAATTGAGTTTTAGTAATTAATGTTTTAGTTAATTATTAATTGGTTATTAATTTGTATTAAATATTATTGCTTGGCATTGATATTTTTTGTTAATTCATTATTAATCAGTTATAAATGTTTATTAAATAATATTTATTGGTATTGATAATGATTTTTTATTAATTAATTATTAATTGGCTATGAGTTGTTATTACATATTTATTGTTATTGATAAAAAAAGTATTTAATTATTAATTGCAAATACATTTTTATTAATTGATTAATTGAACATTAATTTAATTGTGTGCAATTTTATGTGGAGTGTGTTGTGTGTTTATTGGGGAATAGGGTGGGAAGTAATAAATATTATTAAAGTAATTATTATTTTTGATATATTTGTAGTTTTTTTTCTAAATTTAATAATAAATCATCATTTGATTACAATATTTATTCCATTTATAAGTATGTTATTTTTGACACCTATGTTGTCCAACGCTTTCCCTACTGAAGTGGGAATAGCAATTTTTACCCCTACACTATCCAGCGCTTTCCCAACTGTTGCACTTTCTGGAGTGGGAATAGTCATTTTTACCCCTACGCTATCCAGTGCTTTCCCTACTGTTGCACTCACTGGAGTGCGAATAGTTATTTTTACCCCTACGCTATCCAGCGATTTCTCTACTGTTGCACTCTCTGGAGTGGGAATAGTAATTTTAACACCTACGCTAGCCAAGCTTTCCCTAATGTTGCACTATGTGGAGTAAGTTTATATATTAATTTATATGGAAATGTTTAATTTATTTTAACATTTAGGGCCCAATTCCGATGTCGGACGGACCTTGAGTGGTGGCAAGGACTTGTCAGTTCAGCTCATTCACTATCTGGCTCTGTCCCTTCCTATGGATCATTCTGTGCCACTTCGTGTGGCTCTAGTTTTGAGACATTTCTTGTTCATCCATTTATTCTCTTGTCTCCTGGGGAGCTGAAGTTATTGAATCTGATGATGACTTCCCTAGTGGCAATCATATCTGCTTGCCAAATTGACAAGCTTAATACTATTTTGTTACTTTTAGATCCATTTTGATTCAGCAGTTCTTTGCCCGTAACCAGGGTTTTTGGGGTTCAGGAGATTATTTTGGCTTCCTTCTTCTAAAGAGGTGATGATTGTTTCTTATCCGGGATATGCATACAACTGGTCTTCCCTTTCAATTATCCGGCGCTACAGGCATCAAAGTTTCAATGCGGATGAGTTTGCTTTTGGTGTTGGGGTTAGCTGACCTTTTCTGTGTTGATTTTTTTTAGCTTTCACATTGATGTCACTTGGTATTTGCAGTAATAGTTATTTGTTCATTTTCCTGATGAATCTCTGAAGTCTTGTGAGTAGCTTTCTTATTTCTCTACAGATCGACTTGGAAGAGGATGAGGGTCATAGATGTAATGCCTTGATGGTTTGTCGGTAATCATCATTAGCCATGTGCTCGGCAATTTCGGGTCAGATTCACCTAGTAACTCCTCATTTTTATCAAGACTTTCCTCAGAAATGTTGGCTTCTTTCATCAGTCACAATCTCCAGGTCAAGGTAAATAGATCAATGCTGTTCCAGCGTAGTATTAGTGGAATTCTATTTCAGGACAGGAGGCTCCGATTATGCTTTCTCCTTTCTTTATTAGAAATGCTCAGCAGCCAATTAGAAAACAGTATGTAAAAACAAAAACTACAATACCTATGAACACTTGGGTATCACATGACAGATAATAGAGTCACCAGTATAAAACGTCACACAGAGAATACAAATCCTCTTTCTTTGCTGCTTCGCAGCCAGTTAAATCTATTTTCTCATTACTGCTTTACTAGTATTATTGTTGCCTTACTTGTGCATTGAGCTCTTCCTACTGTGGCCACTTTAATTTGCGCTGTGTTCGCGCGTTGCCGCTACATTCCTTTCATCTGTCCGGAGTTTATTTGCTGTGTATAACCCTTCCTAGCGCTTCAGGGATTTCAGCGGCTTTTGGGTTGTTGCGGGGAACGTGTGTTCACCTCCCCGGCTCGGGCGCATTGCGCCCGCACCTTTATTTTCCTGGTGGAGCGGGAGACGGGGGCTATGAGGCTCACGCACGGTGCCCAGGTGCACCGGAAAGCTATTTGTAGGCGACCGTTACCGCGCATGTGTGGCGGCCATTTTCTTTGATTACCTCTGTGTCCTCACGGAGATTTGACATGAGAGAAGCGTTTTTCAACTGCCTCAAGCCCACTGCCTGCGCATTTAGCCCCTAAATACGCCCAAAAGTAGCAAATAATATATCTTTGGGCAGTATAATTTTCATAGGCTCTGCCTAGAGTGGCTTATTGTTGGCAAGCCCTCTCTCCACTTTTTATATTGCATTATTAAGCAGGTTTTTCAGCCTGTGTTATATTGGCTTGCCTTGGGGTGGTCACTCCCCCTGCATTGTGCCTTTGGCATACCTATATATATATATGTATCTCCTCTGTGGGCATTTGATTATTACACTTTGTGTAATTATGGGAGATTATTTTGAAGACGATGATTACTATTATGAGGAGGACGCCTCTGGCTCCATGGAGCAGGGTCTGGTTGAGGCTTTAGACCAGGGTGTTCAGCACTCCGTTAATAAGGCAATTGTTTGCGCAATCACTCCCTTGAAACTTCATCTTTGACTTGCAACAGCAAGGTTGGTTACCATCCACTTCTAGCCATACTTCCTCCTCTAAGTCTCCCAATAATCCTCATAAATCTGATTTTCAACGGTTGGCGAAGGCTTTGTCCAGTGACCAGTCTACATCCAAGTCCTTGAAGGGAGCTTGTACGTCACAGGGTAATGTAACAGATACAGATGACTCTCATTCAACTTCCTCTTCGGACCATGATGAGCCTCCGCCCTCAAAGAAAGCTTGTAAAGAGTGTTCTGTTAATGCCCCAACGCATCCTCAGCTCCTCACCTTTGAACCCTCTGACATCGTTCATCCGAACTCCACTAGCGGGATCTTTTGCGATCCATTGTCTATCTCCACGCCAGACCAATTGTTGCATACTTCTCCGCATGGACAACGTCTCGGAGGTTCGGTATGTCAACAAATTGGGCGGTACACGGTCCAGGATTTTGGCGGAAATCGCCAAGGACTTTTGGCACTTTTGCCTTCAGAGGACTATCACAGTTATTGCAGAGTATCTACCCGGTCGCAGCAATCTCATTGCGGACTGGAACTCGCGACATCTTCGGGACTTCAGCGATTGGAGGCTGCATCCTCGATTATTCCGCTCTCTCTCCCGTATTTGGGGCAGGTGTCAAATCGACCTGTTTGTGTCTCGCCTCAACACTCAGCTTCCCCTGTTTTTTAGCTGGAGCCCGGATCCAGAAGCCCTGGCCACGGATGCTTTTCTGCAGACCTGGCCTTCTCTCCTGTGTTACGCCTTTCCCCCATTTATGATGATCCCCAGAGTCCTGGCTTGCACAAAACATTTTCAGTCAGAGCTGATTCTGATCACTCCTCTGTGGAGGGCTCAAGCTTGGTTCACAGTTCTCCTGGAAATGAGTTGTGCAGTGCTGCTCCTTCTTCCCCAGTGGTGGAATCTCTTGCTGGACCCTCTAGGCAATCAACATCCCCTGATTGAGTCAGGTCACCTTCTCATAGTTGCGTGGCAAATTTCAGGGAACGCTGGCAAGTCCCAGGCCTTTCGCGAGACGCTACCAGATTTATCAGCGAGGCTTGGTCACCCAACACTCACAAACATTATGCAGGGTCTTGGCAACGATGGTGTGATTGGTGTGCTCAACGGGAGGTGGATCCCGCTTCAGCAGATATCTCTCTGATTGTTAATTTTCTGGCTTCCATCGCCTCGTCCGCCTTGCTTACCACACGGTTAATAATTTCTGTTCAGCTATTTCAGCAGGTCATATCAATATTGATGGTAAGCCTGCGGGTGAACATCCTTTGATTTCTAAGTTGCTTAAGGGTATTTGCCTAGTGAAACGACCTTGTCCAAAATACGTTGCACTATGGGATGTTTCCATTGTTTTGCGGTTCCTGGAGGCCTGGCTTTCCAACTCTTCTTTATCCCGCAAACAACTTTCAGAGAAATTGACTTTGTTATTGTGTCTTGTTTCCTGCAAACGCGTGTCTGATGTTCGCGCACTGGACCTGGCAGGTCGCAGTTTCACGCCTGAGGGTGTTACTTTTGCTACTCCAGACGCACTAAGTGTAATACGTCTTCTGTTACCTATCCCTCTTTTCCCAATAATCCCAAACTTTGTGTAGTGCAGTGTGTTAAGGATTATGAGGTGAGTACTGCTCCTTTTGGCCAGGATATGCAAGGTCAATTGTTGATTGCTTTACAGAAGCCTTTTCGTCCTGTCACCCCAGCTACGTTGGCCCATTGGGTCAGATGGCTCATGACTGAGGCTGATATTGATGTCTCTATCTTTGGTGCACATTCCACACGAGGGGCTATGGCTTCTAAAGCTTTTTCAATGGGAGTGACTTTGATTGACATCATGAAGGCCGCTGATTGGTCATCTGATTCTGTGATTAAAACCTTTTATTATAAACCGATTGCACATATTGCTTCTGTTGTGGTGGATGTATGTATGCATGTATGTATACCACACTTGTAAAGCGCTTGCTGTCACCCGACGGGCATCCTGGCGCTGAGATCTAACAGGTCCTGAACACGATCAAGAGAAGGAACAGAAAGTAGTTATCCTAACCTGGGGAATAAATGAGTTTTTAACAGTTTTTTAAAAGAGAGGAGGTCTCCCAAGCATCTGAGCGACAGTGGCAGGTCGTTCCAAAGTTTAGATGCCGTGAAACCAAACGAACGCCCACCCATTCGCTTTCTCCGAAACTTAGGGACAACCGCCAGATAGGCGGAAGCAGAGCGGAGAGCTCTTGCGGGGATGTACCAAGTGAACATCTCCTGTAGGGCCAGCGGTCCAGAGCCATGCAGAGCCCGGAAGACCAAACAAAGCGCCTTGAATTCGATCCGTTGAGGGATAGGGAGCCAATGTAAGTCTCTAAGAGCTGCAGAGGAGGAATCAGAGCGGCGGCGGGAGAGTGCTAACTTAGCCTTGAACAGCTTTGAACAAGCATAATTGGAGCCTCCTGTCCTGACATAGAATTCAAAATTTGCGAACATACGTGACAAGAATTTTCAATTCTATTAAGAACAAGGAGGCGAGGATTATCCCACCCATCTTTCTGCATTTTGCATGTGTTACCTTACTATTGATTTTTGCTAATTGCATATGGTATATTGTTTATTACTGTTCCTTGTTTTACCGCCCCTATTTAATGATCTTCTATGCACAAAGACTGTGTATTACGGCTCTATATCTCTTTTCAGGTTCTGACCCTAAATAGAGGTTTATGTCCAGCCTGGTTCGTCCTGCCTGATGGTTATCTTCACTTCCTAGTTATCTACGGCTGCAAGCATGCATTTCTTTCTCTTCATGGATTTCTAGTACTGCTGGTTACATCCTTTCTGATCTTCATATTGGACTGCCTGTTTTCGTTTGAACTGTTTTAGTCGCCAAAGAAAGAAGATTTGGTATTCTCTGTGTGACGTTTTATACTGGTGACTCTATGATCTGTCATGTGATACCCAAGTGTTCATGGGCATTGTAGTTTTTGTTTTTATATACTGTTTTCTAATTGGCTGCAGAGCATTTCTAATAAAGAAATGAGAAAGCATAATCCTCGCGTCCTTGTCCCTAATGGAATTGAAAATTCCTGTCACGTATGTTTGCAAATTTTGAATTGTTAGATGTTGTTAACTGCCTCATTGGAACAAACTGGCCACTCATAATGAGGACCAGATTGACTGGGTTTACAATGGAAAGGGGCGACCACTCGGTCCCCCCGAACGTATGGCAGGGTGCCCGGAGTCCCCCGGGAAACCATTTTGGGCGGGGGCGTGTCTCGGCTGGTATGCCCGAAGCGGCGTAGCCGGGGCGCGCCTTTACCCGCCCAAGAAGGGGTTGTCCTAGACACCTACACTGTTGGTCACGCCCCGTAGGCGTACCAGAGGAGGGTACACGCCCTCCGGAAGAGGAATAAAAGGAGCAACAATCCAGAGAAGCATCCTCTTGTTCCTGTGCTTGGAAGCTGCACCCTCTCGTTGCACGTGAGCCCTAGACGGAACAAGGAGCAATTTTGAGAACTTGTAATTTTTTTGTGTTTCTCTTCCAGGAGCCTTCTCTCCCAGTATCTGCGGACCTCTGGATCCAGGATCTCGTCGAGCAGCTAAGCAGCAAGGGTCAAGTCTCTGACAACGATGCCTGGCAAGAAGGTCGGAAAGAAGGCAGGGACGGAGCAGATGCTCCGCATGCTGGTGAAGGACATGGCGAACATGAAAAAGCAAATGGCGGCAATGAATAATACGGGCAGACCGAAGAAGGTCATCGGACCAGCATTGCCGGGAGTAGTACCCGCAGGGAGAGGTAAAAGGGCCAGGAATAGGGCGGCAGGGGGGGAGTCTCCAGTTCCCGAGTCACCCCCGGTAAGCCCGGTTAGTCCAGTCGAGGCCCCGGTACCTGTACCGATCCCGGATGCAGGTCAGCCGATTCCGGTTGTAGTTACGCCCACCAGCGAGGAGGAAATGCCTCCTGAGTTGGCCGCCCAGTTGGCCGCATGGCTTGGAAAGAATACCGAGGGTGCAGCGGCGCCCGGAGACACGGCCAAAGAGGCTAGATTATTAATGAAGCAGTTGCGGCAATAGCGAGATGCTGCGAAGGCGAATGTCCCTCTTGTCCCCTCACAGATTCCCACGGAAGAACCAGCGGCTGGCGGTGGAAAATCAGCAGGACCAGCTATGGAGTCTGGTAAGCAGCCATTGCCAATGGCAAATGGGGGGTCTTTGCCCTCAAGGAGGGAGAAAGTAGTTCAGCATATTCCTCTGGCCACGAAAGAGATGATTTGGGCTGATAAATATGTAAATATGTTTTCGCTCCTGACGGATCATCACGAGATTGAGTACGTTAAGGCTCAGAAGGATTTGTTGCATCCGAGTGTGTGGCGCGCAAAAATGGCGGGCTTCAGGGTGGATGAGACGATCTCTAATTGGGCCAAGGCCTTTGGGATGTTTACTGCTATTATGGGTGAACGTAAGCCAGAGATTATGACTGAATTAGCCTGTTATCAGACACGTATAATGGATTTCTACGAAACATATGAGGGCGATCAATGGAGGGGTTATGATAGTAAGTTTCGTAAGGCCAAGGAGCACGATTCGTCTCTGACGTGGGACTGTCTCGACTCCGTCTCTTGGCAGAAGCAGCTCTTGCCGGGCACCACAAAGTCGTCCTCGCTTGGTGAGTATGGGTCGCGCCTTCCCGCCATCAATCGGCGGCGCCCTTTCGAGCAAACCCCGCAGGTGATCACCAACCCAGGAGTAGTGGGAATGGGGGTAGAAAAGGAGTTTGCTGGAATTTTAACAGAGGCAAGTGCACCAGGCCACATGGGACATGTAAGTTCAGGCATGAGTGTGCAGGTTGCGGACATTCTTCACACCCGGAGAGTTCGTGCAAAGCCAAGAATGGGGATGCCGGGGGTAGAGGAGGTACCAAACAGGTCTAATATCAGCCGAGGGGTACCATTACCTACCCCCGTAGATATCATGGCAATGATCCCCTGGCTAAACGAATACCCTGATCATGTCTCCGCTGGGGTGTTACGGGACGTTTTTTCGTATGGTTTCCACATCCCGGCGGGGGATTTTCGGGGGGACTCACTGTGCAGAAATCAACTGTCCGTTCAGCAGCACCCGATGGTGGTGGAAAGCAAGATTGCGAAGGAAGTTGCCCGGGGCCGGGTCGCCGGCCCATATAGGCACCCGCCGGTTCCTAATTTCATTTGTTCACCGTTGGGAGTGGTCCCCAAGAAGGACCCAGGTGAATTTAGGTTAATCCATAACTTGTCGGCTCCTAGGGGTCTTTCGGTAAACGATGCCATTGATCCAGGAGTCTGTTCGGTACGGTACGCATCCTTGATGAGGCCGTCGCCATGTTGAATCACCTGGGGCCCGGAGCGCTGATGGCTAAGTCGGATATTGAGTCAGCATTCCGGTTGCTCCCGGTACATCCTCAGGATCAGCGTCTGTTGGGTTTTGTGTTTCAAGGACGCTATTACATGGACAGATGTATGCCAATGGGTTGCTCCATCTCTTGTGCTTATTTTAGGAAATTCAGCTGTTTTCTGCAATGGGCGTTCACCAGAGCTACGGGCTATACGCAGGTTATGCATTACCTAGATGATTTCTTGTTCTTGGGGCCAGCCGGGGACACGTAATGTGCACAGGCTTTACTTGCATTTTGCAATCTCATGAAACGATTCGGCGTGCCATTGGCACCAGGGAAAACCGTGGGGCCATCTACTTCACTCGAGTTTCTTGGAATCGAGCTCGATTCAGTGGAGTGATGCTTCCGTTTGCCCAGTGACAAAGTTATGAAATTTAGGGCCTCGCTAGAATTATGCATTAGCAAAGAAAAGGTAGCGCTCCATCAGTTGCAGAAAGCGGTGGGCCAGCTTAACTTCGCCCTCAGAGTGATACCAATGGCCTGCCCCTTTTCCCGCTCTATTGCACAAGCCATGGTCGGTCTCAAAGAAGGACACCACCGCACAAGACTGTCTGCAGAGGTTCGCCAGGATATGCGCATATGGTTGGCATTTCTGGCGGGTTTCAACGGTCGAGTGGTATGGAGCAAACCACCAGCGTCCTCGGACGAGCTGGGTTTGTGGACCGACTCGGCAGGGAGCGTGGGATTTTTGGCGCCATCTTTGGTAATCGATGGTCGGCGCAGACATGGCCGACGTGGTGGCACACCAGTGGGCTAACAGGTAACATTGGGTTTCTTGAATTGTTCCCCATTTTGTGGCCCTGAAGGCATGGCCGGACGATTTTCGTGATCGGTCTGTGGTATTTTGGTCCGATAACATGACCGTGGTGGAATGCATAAATAACCAAGCAGCACGCTGCAAGTTGATTCTGAGATTGCTGAAGGAAATTGTACTACTGTGCATGAGACTGAACGTTCAATTTAGGGCAAAGCATGTGCCGGGTGTACTAAACCAGGCGGCTGATGCACTCTCTTGTTCCCACATGCAGGCTTTCAGGGGTTATCTACCTTCTGCGGATCTAGTGGCGGCGCCATTTCCCGAAACTCTCTGGTCACTCGGTGCCCCAGATTACAGGACCTCGTGGGAGCCAGCTTAGCCCCCAGGACAAGAAAGGCGTACGAAGGAGCGTTTCGTTCCTATTGTGCATTTTTGGGTCCGGCAGGAGGGGATAAGTGGGGAGAGGAGGAGTATGTGCTGAAGTTTTTAGTAGCACTTCACAAGGCTGGCCGATCAGCAGCGACGGCCAATATGCACCGGGCCGCCATTGCATTCATGGCGCAGGCTTACGGCATTAAGGACCCTACATCGTCCTTTTTGGTTAAGAAGGCATTACGAGGGTGGCAACGCCTCGAGGGTCATAAAGTAGATGAGAGGCGCCCGATTGGCTTAGAAAGATTGTCCCTGTTGATGTCAGTGCTCCCCGCGACCTGTTCCTCCCAGTCCGAAGCAGTGCTGTTCCGGGCCGCTTTCGCATTAGCATTCCATGGGGCTATGCGGGTGAGCGAGCTGGTGGCAAGAAATAAGAAGGATGTGGGGGGAGGTCTATGTCGGGAACACGTTCAGATCAAGGGTGATTCAATGGTAATCACAATAGCCAGGTCTAAAACCGACCAGAGTGCGATGGGGGACAGTATTGTGGTCCAGTGCATGCGAGGGTCCCCCATGTGCCCGGTGCAGTGTGTTGAGGTATACCTGGCGCAAAGGGCGGCAGCATGGGGGCGAAGCTTGCTGAGACACACCGGCGCCACCCCACTGACAAGGTTTCAGTTCCAGCGGGTGTTAACATTGGCAATCGCGGCAGCGGGCTTGGACCCGAGCGATTTTGGGAGCCATTCCTTCAGGATAGGGGCTGCTACAGAAGCTACAGCCAGGGGTCAAAGTGTGGAAATGGTGAAACGATTGGGACGATGGTCCTCGAACTGTTATAAAAGGTATGTGCGGTTGCACATGTTGTGAAGCTAATGTCATGCACTCACGCTTCTTGTCTTTTGTTTGGTTTACAGTTTCGCGAGCTTGCGAGGCGGGGCGGACTGTGCAGTCGACCCGACACCTGGGAACCAGCGGTCAAAGATCACCGGCTGAGGAAAGAGTGGTGTGGGTCGTGGGCCACTCATACGTGAGGCGTGCCGCGGACGTATTCAAAGCAGGTGACATGATTCACGCAGCTGGGGAATACGGGTACAGGGTGACCTTCCATGGAAGGGGCGGGCTCTGTATTGACCGGTTTCAGTATTTTATCGAGGAACTGTTAGGGCTGACAAGGTCAACGCCGTCTATACTCATAGTGCATCTGGGGGCCAATGACTTGGTGGTGCTCGGTCGGCGAGTACTCCTCGAACGGGTTCTATCCACTGTTAGCTGGCTGGCAAAGAGGATTCCGGGGTGCATGATAGCATGGTCACACATGATTCCAAGGAAGGTGTGGCGGGGGCCCTCTCTGTGTCAGCTTTGAATCATTCAGTAAAGAAAGTTAATAACAAGCTGGGTAGATTGTTTCGTTCAGGACAGTTGCACTGTATTCCGCATGGATGTATCCGGGGGGATAACATGTATCTCGAAGACGGGGTTCATTTGTCCCGGGAAGGGAATGTCTTACTCATAGGAGACTTCATAGCATGGTTACGCGGTTTGTATAGTCATGACCTTTAGTAGGAGTGTGGGGGGTCCGGATAGCCGGTCAACTATCCGGCCTGTGGCGGTAAGGTCATGATCGGTGAGCAGTAATTTCAAGATCCCTAGAGGGGGCGCCACCCATTATGGATGGGAGCGCCCGGGGGGAGGCGGCCATTGGCCCCTCACACGGGGAGGCGGCACCCACTAAGTATGGGGTCGCCGAAGGGAAGGCGGTCATAGGCCCCTCCCAGGGGAGGAGGCGGCTCGATGCCCCTCCTAAGAATTTCCCGGGGCCAGGATATCTGCGACGGCGGATGTGGTGAACAGTGTGGGGTGGGGGGGGGTCCACGCTACCTTCTAGACACCTCACACGAGTCCTCGGACAACCACTAAGATGGCGTTGAGTTAAATAAAGGGCCCCCGCTAAGACAAGGGAAATTGGAAGTTGGCACAGAGGTACAGTCCTCTGTGCGACCGCCCCTCACACCGTGAGGGGGGAGTTCTGGTAGTAGGGATCTGACACCGGTTACGACCTTGCCGTTGGCCCGTAAAGTTAGGATGTACAATTTTTATTTAGAAAGTATGCATTTGCAGGATGTTTAGACTCGGCTAGGAGAACCTTTGTATTAGAGATTTGTTAAGGTTAGCCAATAAACGTGACTGCAGTGAAATGTATAAATGAAAAATTGTACATGATATGAAACTGTTATTTTAATGTTTTAATTTTGTTTCATATTTTTAATAAATACGGCCGGGAGAGTAACTCCCTCCCGCCTTCCAAAAGTTCAGAACTGTGTCCGACTTCCCATCCTTGGGGATTGTGTTGGGAGGGGGTGATAGGCATCCCGGCCATATTAGTCCATGGCAGTGTTACTTTTCATTGCTGCTTCCTAAGCGGGTAAAGCAGCAAAATGTAATTTCAGTTTTTGCCACGGGAGCACCGCCTAATTTCAGTTTCTCTCCACTTCAATTGTTAATCTGTTGTTCCAAAGAACAATTTTGTCTAATGAATTGTAGTGTGTCATGCAGAGCTTTATTGTTAAATATGACGACTGCCTTTCTTTTGTTATAGACGGCTCGTCTCACCTTAAAACACACTTAAAGTCTGAGCGCTGCGCTCGTGAAACTTCTAAAATAGCTACCACATTAATAAATCTGCTGAAAATTCTAGTAGATTTGTAAAAGGGGCAACCCAATGTTCGTATGACTATTACCAGATGGTAGAGTGCACAGCTCCTCACTCGCTAGAGCACACAGTAACCCAGTGTTACTCTAAACCAGCATGTGTTTTCTTGCAAATACTTTTTATCAGGTTGAGCTGGAAATGCAGGGCTGAAGATTTGCTGCTAAAAGCCATGCATTAGTCCGACCTCTCTTTCTTCATTAAGTGTCAATCACTGTCAACTAGCTTTTATGTTTATGGCAATGGCTAGGCTAGCGTCCTCCCCAGCACTCGGTAATTCAAAGCTCTTACATTAAATTTGTTTTGTCCCTCTTCTATGTCTTCACTCGAGCTGCCGAGCGCATGCAGTCCTCCTAGCTCCTTGTAATCCATTCAAATGACTCTAGGCCCGAGGGCTGCGGCGCACGCTGGCTTGGCTGAGGGAGGAGTGGGTAATGACATTTATCCTTGGAAGGTGTTGAGAGAGACCAGTTATGCAGGAGTGGGAGATCTGCTGTCAGGTGGCAGGAGGTAAGACCTGTGTGATGGAGGATTTTCTTGGTTGCTTTGCTCCAGGGCGCACGTTTTGCCTGTGGCATGCAAGCAGCATCAACATGTCCTAAGAGTTAGTAAGATGTGGCCCCAGAGTTCAAGATGCCCCGTGTTGGATGTGGGGGTCACCTGCCCTAGTATTTTATTGGATTTACGGCCACATGCATCATTGTTGCTGTTTGCGATTCCTAAATTGCGAAAATTAAGGAATCGCAATTTAGAAAACGCAAACGGCAATACATGAAAAATTTGCATTTTTTATTGCGATTCGGTATTTTTCCATAATTGCGATTCACAATTTGCGAATCGCAATTAAGGAAACCCTTCCCACTGATTCCTATGGGCCAAAAGGCCCATAGGAATGAATGGGAAGGCATTCACATTTTGCGAATTTCATTTTGCGAATCGCAAAATGTGAATGCAATTTCAAGGGTGCAGGGGGGGTCCAAAGAACCCCTCCCTGCACCCCTAAAATGTAACTTTAAGTGCAATTTACAAACACACACATGACCCAAGGACTTGTGTGTGTAAATTAAAACTTTCAAATATGCAGCTAGTGCATGTTTGCAAGTTTCTGGTAAATTAGCATGAAGTTCAACTTCATGCTAATTTACCCCTTCCAAATTGCGAATGCGCAATTTAAAAATAATCATGCATTGCATTTAAGAAATCTCAAATTGCGATTTCTTAAATGCAATCGCAATTTTAGAAATCGCAACATGGTTGCGATTCCTAAAATTGAGAAAAGCATGATGCATCCAAAATTTGAGAATTGCATTCGCAAACGGCCGAAAATTGCGATTCGCACCGTTTGCAAATGCATTTCTCAATGATGCATGTGGGCATTAGTTCCTTCAATGGAATCCAGTATAACTTAGTAGTTAATGTAACTTAAAATTTGGAACAGTGCTTCTCGAACCTGGACAGTTATTTTAACGGTAGAAGGAGTAGAAAAAAAGCACCTAAATCCTGATACTTTTACAGTGTGCATGCACACTCCTGAGTCTTGCTACCGCTGTGCACGATCAAACTCTTATTTTTATTTTTATTAGACCATTTCTTTGATCATTGTTATTAAAGCACATGCACAACTGTGTCGAGAACTGACTGAATGTGTAAGGAATGGTAGCACTTATTTCACATGTTTTATCAGGGGCTATTCACATCATGCTTAAGGGAGGGGTGTGAAGGACTGGGTTCTTTTGGACCCAGCGGTGCCAGGGCACAACACCTGAAACCTTCGTGGGTAACCTGCTCCGGCGTACAAGTCACAGAGACACGGGACACTTCCTTCGGCGTCAAAGAGTCAAGGTTTATTTACTGCAGGGAACACAGAGATCACGACAAGCACACCACGTGCAACTTGGGGAGACTGCTTCAAATTGGTTTTGTGGATCGCTCCTTTTATACAGTTTTTACCCATAGGCTAACATTAAACACAAAGGTTTACAACTCGGTTCCCACATCGAGCTCCCAGAGGGGTCGCTTTGATCGCTTTGAAACATACAAGGTCCGGAACATAAGTGCGGAAACATTTGGCGGTTCCCAACTGTAAAAACCCATCTTCCCACCATTAGCAAATTCCAATCAGCAGTAAAGTGGATTGAAACAGGAACGAAGACAGGTGCAGAGGAAGACGGAGACAGTGGGGAGATCGGAAAGGGTGTAAAAGGGGAGGTGCCGGGAAGCACGAGATACAGGCATCAAAGGGACGTGCCTAATGAGATGCACGGCTGAGACAATAAGTCCGTGTGGAAAGATGGGCCTCAAGCGGCGCCACCTGCCTTACAGTAGCAACCCCCTCGTCATAAAGACACTTTCAAAGGACATGTGTCTTCCGCAAATATCTTGGGAGTCCCAGAGTCGCGAAGCGGACAGCGTCCGTTCGCTGACTACTTGAGGGCAAGAAACAAAATGGATGCCGTATCTAAGATGGAACCCGTGGGTACAGATGAAAAGCCCACATAACAAACGAACGGCTTAAGTTAGCACAGCGAAACTGCGCACACTTACTAGGCTCGTCATTTGCGGTTCACAGATACTAGACTCGACCATATTCGTGCGAGTCGAAAACACCACTTACAATTGTCACGGAACCTCAGACGCTCCTTTTGCCCTCATGTAGGCAAGCACTAGTCGGAATCATATTCGATATTCATCAGACCATCAAGATGTCGTTGTAGCATAGCTCTGTCCAACCGAGTCCCCTTGGTAACAGGTGGTTGTCTCATACACGTTGTAGCACAGAGGCCACATAAGGCAGGACCACACTGCACACAAAGGCAACACGTGAACAGGAACACTACCACAACCCCGATGATCGTCAGAATCTTCCAACCCCAAGTCGACATCAGGCCCCAAAACCAACCGAGTAGCGTCCAATCCCCTACATCCACGTGTATGGATTCGGAGATCTTATGCAACTTCGAGATGGCTTGATAGACAGTAGGAGCATTATCAGGTATGAAAATGCAACAGCTCGAATGGATCACTTTACATACCCCACCACGATCTGCCAAGACGACATCTAAAACCATACGGTTTTGTAACGTCATAAGTCTCTCCGCCTGAAGTTCTGTGGTGATATTACCAAGGGCACTGGCAGTAACATTAGCTGTCGATTCCACCACTCGAGTCAAATGTCTCAGGTTCCTACTATTGACCATAGGTCCCCAAAACGGGAGGAAACCCTTGAAAAAGTCTCCTGCCTCTTGACCGGCAGTATCCTCTTCGCTAATTACGCCTCGTACAACTCTAGTCTTATGGTAATCGGCATCTACAGTAAACGTCGGAGGCAACAGATTTGCAACAAAACATGAGCCCATAAAGTCTGAGGGCAACCATGTATATGCACGATCATGACAGATGAAGTACGTACCCTTGGCAGCCAGAAGCACAGGGATCGGGGACATTGACAGAACGTAACTTTCAGTGCAAGCACTTACTCCAAGTGAGGCTTGCGAACCACGACCCACGATACAAAAATTACCAGTGTGGGGTACGACCCATATCGGAGGCGAGCTTTTAAGCTGCTTTTCATTAGTGAACGTACTATATTCCCCTCTATCCGGTGCCCTATAGGCTTGTACCTCTGCCTTAGGGATGGGAAAAGCATCATAGATCTCATCTTCCAAATCCTGTATTATCATCGATACCACCCACTGCCACGAGGTAGGACCCGGTTTGGGGGAACGTTCTGGAGAGGGGTGGAAACCTAGTGCGCTTCGAAGCATTGTTTGGTATGCTCGAGCTGACCCTTGGGAACTATACGGTAACACCAGATATGGAATTCCCTTACCCGTAGTATGTGGCATCAACCCACACACCCAACAATTAGTAGTGTTAACCACTAACTGATGCTGATGGAGGAGCTGGATAAAGGAATTGTTGCGGAATTCTACACGTCTAGCCTGTTCGTGTTCCGGTAGAATATGAAAGGAATGGGGAGAAGCAGTAGTAGCAGTAGAAGTAACGTTAGAGCAAGGAGTGGGAGTAGGGGTAGGAAGTAAAAAGTAAGACATAGCATAATACACCCCACCCGCCAAGAATGCAGAAGTAGTTAAAAACAGTACCAACAACTGGAATACAAAACATTTAGTGCGACTAAGTTTCTGCAGTTTGACTCTATACGCCTGAGCTCCTTCCAAATCGCTCAGCTTCGAAAATGCCATTTCCCTACGACCGTCCGCAACGTTTCTTGACGCACTTCGTTCTGTGCAGCAATAGTCAATCCCCAGGAGTTCCTAGGAACCGACGGCCTTTAACCTAGCGTCAAGACCTACTGTCCAGAAGGAAGTACGCGCGCGGCCCTACGGCCCTCAATACACAATGTATTTTATTAGCACAAAAAATCAGCTGTGGAAGGAAAAAGATACAAAAATCTCAATATATGTACAAACAATTTTCAATCATACGAAATGTTCAAAGTTGATCAGGGGAAACGAGGATATTGCAGTTATCAGTTTCAGCAAAGCAAGAAAACAATTTTATTTGTCCTTAGTATGAGAACGCAAAGAATATCGATGTTTCCCGGGACGTGTCTGCTCGTCAAATAAAGGATCCGTTGAAGAGACAGCGTCCTGCTGATCAGTTTGTTGATTTGGTCTCGAGTCTTTTGCTGACAATGTTCCAACAGTGGCTTTCTGCTGCGCCGAGTGTTCACCAACAAGTTGTGCGTCGCTAAAAGGTACAAACGCCGGCAATGTCTCTGCTTCTGTTGACGCAATGCCTTTCCTCACCCACGGGTCTGCCGGCAAAGGAATAGGGACTCGCTTACAATGGGTAGCATGTACCCAGTTCTTCCGTCCCTCAAGACGAACGGCAGTCCTCGTGGCCAAGAGCACCTGGTGAGGTCCAACAAAACGGGGGTCCAGATTCTTCTTGCGCGAAAAATTACGGGTGACAACCCAATCACCGGGCTGGAGCTGGTGGCCTGGACCCTCCGTCTGCGTCGGCAAGGCGTCATAAACCTGTTGATGAATTAACCTCAGTTTAGCAGTCAAGTCATGTAAGTAGTCAATCAACATCGGATACTCAAGATCAACGAATATACCTGGCCTAGGAACCCCCCACACATTCGCAGGACGCACCATACAATTCTTCACCAGACGTTCAGCACACCTCGTAATACCATCATTCTTCCACACATCAGCCAACAACTTGCAAATGCCTTTCGCGCTAATATGTGCTAGCCCATGTGCCATTGTCACAACGGCTAGTACATACGCATCCGGCAACATCCATCTTTTCTGATCCGACAAATCAATCCAGCAACCATTCGCATCCAACCTTCCCGTACTTTCTTTCCATTTCATTTTTTCAGTGTCGGTGGCCTCATTCTGAATTGCTTTCACGCTCTCTATAGTATTCTCACACATACTCGATTCTGTAGGCCACCTAACCGAACTCGTCACATACATTCGAGTGCTAAGGTTCCGGGCAGTCCCCTTAGCAATTTCATCTGCAAACGCGTTACCACGACCAACATCATCCGTCACCTTGCGATGCGCACTACACTTAACAATTGCAACTTGAGCAGGCAAAGTCAATGCATCCAAAAGATCGTTCACGAGCTGGCCATGCTGTATTTTCGTGCCGTGCGACGTGAAGAAACCACGCTCTCGCCACAACCGTCCAAAGCTATGCGCTACACCGAAAGCATACTGACTATCGGTGTACACATTCACACGTTTATCTTTTGCTAATACACATGCTCTAGTAAGAGCAATCAGCTCTGCAGCTTGGGCAGAATTCTGATTCAATCTCGCAGTCTCAACAACAGTATTCAACGTCACAACAGCATAAGCAGTAGTCACATCGCCATTCGGCAATTTAAAACATGACCCATCCACATACAGGGTGCCGTCAGGGTCTTCCAATGGGGTGTTTTTAAGGTCCACTCGACCTTTTGTTTCCTCTTCTGTACGCAAGTAACAGTCATGTTCTGCTACTTCATCTGACTCTGCACTAATTGGTAACAAAGTTGCCGGGTTTAGGACATTACAACGTTTTATCTGAATGTGGCTTGCCAAGAGCGTCAATTCGTACCCAGACAACCTTGCACTCGTCAAGTGCTGAGTTTTCGTTCGATTCAAAAGAGTATCGACTGCATGCGGAACCATCACCGTAAGCATATTATCCATGACCAATCCTGCTGATTGTCGGATGGAGACCGCAGCTGCCGCAGTTGCTCTCAAACAACTCGGCAATGCTCTAGCTACTGGGTCTAAGGTCGAGGAAAAATATGCACATGGACGTTGCTTACCACCAAAAGGTTGCGTTAAGACACTCAACGCACAACCTTCCCTCTCGTGAACATATAACGTGAACGGCTTGCTGTAATCAGGGGTGCCTAACACAGGAGCCGAACACAATGAATCACGTAATTCAGAAAAACTTTTCTGACATTCTTCCGTCCATGGTAAAGGAGTTGGAACATCCTTGCACGTAAGAGCCACCAATGGTTTCGCTAGCAATGAAAAATTTGGAATCCACTGCCTGCAGTACGACGTGATACCTAGAAAGGCACGCACATCTCTTTGGGTTTGTGGCACAGCCATTCGCGCAATTGCTGCAATTCTCTCTGGGGTCAATCTCCTTCCCTCCTTTGACAATAAGTGACCTAGATAGGTTACTTCTTGACAACAATATTGGAGTTTAGAAGGTGACACCTTGTGATTTAAGTCACAGAGATGTTGCAGCAACGATACCGTAGCAAGTTTGCAAATGTCCTGAGTATCAGCAGCCACCAATAAGTCGTCGACATATTGGATTAAAGCCGCACCAACCGGCAACCTAAACGCATCCAATTGACCCTTCAAAGCTTGACTGTAAATCGATGGACTTTCACAGTAGCCTTGAGGAGCGCGTTTGAACCGGAAGCTACGTCCACCAAGAGAGAAACCGAAAAGGTCTCTGCTCTCTTCGGCAATCGGGATGCTGAAAAACGCATTTTTCAAATCAATCACCGAAAACCATGAAGCAGTAGCTGGAATCAGAGTCAGTAGCGCCGTGATGTCAGGCACAACAGGGAATTGAGGAACCACAATTTTGTTTACCTCCCGTAAATCGATAACAAAACGATAAACAGGCGGTTTGGTAGGATCAGTACGTTTAAGAATGGGCAGTACAGGGCTGTTGCACACGTTTCCCCGAGTCTCCTCAATAACATCTTTCTCGATCAAATCATAGATGATCGCTAACAAAGCTCGTTCACCATCAAGGGAGATACGGTACTGGGGAATACGTGGCAATCGCACATTCGATTTCAACTGAACAACATAAGGGGAGATATCAAGTAGGCCCACATCGTTTGGACCCGTCGCCCACAAAGACGCAGGAAGAGAATCCAATTCCGGTGGAAGCTTATCGAGGGACAAATACATGGGAGAGACTACTTTCTCTCCGAACGTAAGCTTTACACCCGCAGGAGAACAATACAAAGTTGCATACAAACGTTTAAGCAAATCCAGACCCAAAAGATTTTCACCACAACCAGTGGTTAAAATCAACGGAGCATCGAGCTCACGAGGCCCAATTTTAAGGGGCAAAGGGCGCGAAACTGGATTGCTAACAGGGGCGCCAGAGAATCCAACGGATACATTTGTTAAGCCAGACAAAGGTGCGCCAGGGAGTTTCGAATGCATGATAGAACTTTTCGCTGCACCAGTGTCCAACAGAAAAGGCTCAACGACGCCCGATGTAGCAACTGCGACGTAAGGCCCTCTCTGATCAACCGGAACTGATACCACTCCCTCTCCTTGTCTTTGGCTGTCCTAGTAATTACTGTCGTCAGTTCCCTGATCGACGTAATAATCGTCTACATTGTACTGCGCAGATCGTCCTTGCGATGATCCACGCTGATCGAAACAATTATTAGAATTTGATGAGTTGTCAGAGCGGTCGTTCTGAGCACCACGACCTCTACCACGTGATGCATTCTGCGAACCACCTCGGCCTCCTCTAGACGAATTACCACTATTACGATCATTTAAAGCAGGACAATCAAATTTAATGTGTCCCTCCTGTCTACAATAAGCACATTGGTTGTACCCTAGGGAAGATCTGTTGAAAGAGGAATCATTACGCGATTGCGATCGATTCGATTGCGACTGTGATCTATTCTGTTGAGACGCATTCTGATTAGAACGCGGCGGATATGCTTGTTGTAACAACACTTTAGTTTTCAGCTCTTTTGTCTTTTTATCGGCGCGGTCAGTTTCCTCTTTTTCTCTATTTTCGTAATATTGTGCCGTAGCCAGAATCTGAGCTGAGGTAGAAACGGCCCACGCACTTTCTGAATTCTTCAATTTATTGCACAAGTCGGGCAATAAGTTCGATACAAATTTATCCACAAACAGCCTTTGTCCACCCTCAGTACCCATATCCTGTCCACTATGATCAACGAATGTTTCCTCAAACCTCGTAAAGAAGTCTGAAACACTCTCGTCTTTCTTTTGCTTACAGGCTGACAACTTATCCCAATTTACCTTCATAGCTGGCATAAGCGTCTTCATTAATGTAATGATTCGCTGGGGAAGAAGTTCGATCAACTGATCGGGTTTAGTAGCAGCCGCTTGTCCAGCGTCTGCCGCTATAATAGCATTCCAATCACCACCTAATTCATTTACGTGATCTTGGTGACGAATCTTAGCCCATACCGGTTGCGGTACGACATTGCCAAACAACATGTCGATATCGGCAAGATTCATTACCGTAGCATCTACGAGCTGCGACAATTCCTTATAATACCCAGCAGGGTTTTTGCGAGGGTCGGGCAAAGTTTGTTTCACCTGAAGTACTTCCGATCGTTTCCATGGGAGATGTATCCACACTCTCTGGAAATGCGCCGCTATTGGGTTATTAACATCGGTATTATCAGCAGGTACCCAAACCGGCGGAACTTCACGCATAGGATATTGGCCAGACTCAGCTTGTTGGCGTTCAAGATCCTCTACAAACAGTGCGCGAGGAATGGGAGCTAGACGGAAAGACAGCAACTGCTCGATAGCACGTCGGACATTAGTATCGACAATCAGTCCAGTTGCGAACTGAAGCCGAAGATTAGACAGGGCGGTCAGCACCTCGTCAGGCGCAACAGCCGCTATCTGATCATGTAAAAGTTTGCACATTTCGTCAAACACATACCTCTGAGTCGGTATGTTGAATTGACTAAATGTTTCAAGAACAACACGGGGTGGATTTCTCTGCGGGTTGTCCATCCAACCCATCGCCATATTGTACAGTGCAGCGCGTTCTCTATTAGCAGGAAGCTGGCTACGTCTCTGAGGACCATCGGAACCAGCAGACCCAAAAACAGGTCCGAGCGACTGAAAGAAGCTAGCCGCAATGGGAGAATTACGATTACGAGTAGAGGGACAAGAGTAAGACACAGGACTAACAAGAGAAGGAGTAGAAACATTAGCAACGACAGGGGTTAACAACACAGGAGCAGTAGTGTGAGCAGGAGTATGTGGAAGCGGAGGAGCAGTAGGAATAGACACAGGCACAGGAGCAGGAACAGTCGGAAGAGCGGGTGCAGGTTGAGGAATAGGCGGAGGAATAACAGGTGGGAGAACAGGTACGGCAGGGACCACAGGAGCTGCGGTACCCTGTACGTACGGAGGTGGCGACTTCATAAGATAGGACATTAAAGGATCCTCAACTGCCTCTTCCTTCTTATCCGACTCCGTAGGCAAAGCAGGATAGCATTTATCTATGGTCATACGTTGCAGCCTCTCAAACACTTCCTTATCCTTCTCCTCCTTATCACGCTGGAACTGCTCAGCTTTCTTTACAATAGTAGCAACATTATCTCGCTCACTACGTTTATTCTGTCTGATCTCTTTCTGTCGGGCTTCCTTACGCCACAACCGAAAGGCATCAAACATGGCCGGCCTAGATTTACGTTCGAACAACTTAATTTCCAAATTATCTAAGATCGACGCTTCGAAGCTACCATGAGGTGGCCAACGAAGATCGCCGTCTTTCTTTGTATATTTTATCCAATAATCGTTAAAAGCAATCGGGCCTAGCCCATGTTTGCTATATAAGTCATAAGTAGGAGTTCCTACCGGAGGTATCGGACACGAGTCCTCCAGCAGGGAATCCGCACCACAAGGTCTAAAGCAACTGAACAAAGTACTGCGACCAGGCATCTTGCGCGCTAGCCGAGTTTCACAAACTTCAAGGGTTACGGGATTTACCAAGTCCCAGCAAGAACAAAACCCTCGGTCTTTGGCGGCTGCAGTCGTCAAACAAATACAACAACAAAGGTACGCTAGCAAAGTGTCACCGACAAAAACACTCACACAGCGTGTACAACAACAACAAACCACTAGTGTTTACAACAAAGACACTCGCTAAAGTGTCTACAACCAAGGATTCTGGGAGCGACCCACAAATACTTAACTCAAAGATCAATGGCGTCCTCAGGAAGGCCCGTCAATCGTCTCGCTATACCAAGGTCTACGCCAGGCGCCAAAACAGGTCTACAGTCAGGGCAGCAGTCCGTCGCAGCCGTTAGGAGGCGGGAATCTTCGCGGGAAAAGTCTTCGGGCCACTTATTTCGACAACAGGATCGATGAAGCGGGGTGCACCTTCCCTCGGAGATTTCACACGAAGTTCCTCACGATCGTCGGGCTTGGACCGGTACCACTGATGCAGCCCCACGTTGGGCGCCAACTGAAGGACTGGGTTCTTTTGGACCCAGCGGTGCCAGGGCACAACACCTGAAACCTTCGTGGGTAACCTGCTCCGGCGTACAAGTCACAGAGACACGGGACACTTCCTTCGGCGTCAAAGAGTCAAGGTTTATTTACTGCAGGGAACACAGAGATCACGACAAGCACACCACGTGCAACTTGGGGAGACTGCTTCAAATTGGTTTTGTGGATCGCTCCTTTTATACAGTTTTTACCCATAGGCTAACATTAAACACAAAGGTTTACAACTCGGTTCCCACATCGAGCTCCCAGAGGGGTCGCTTTGATCGCTTTGAAACATACAAGGTCCGGAACATAAGTGCGGAAACATTTGGCGGTTCCCAACTGTAAAAACCCATCTTCCCACCATTAGCAAATTCCAATCAGCAGTAAAGTGGATTGAAACAGGAACGAAGACAGGTGCAGAGGAAGACGGAGACAGTGGGGAGATCGGAAAGGGTGTAAAAGGGGAGGTGCCGGGAAGCACGAGATACAGGCATCAAAGGGACGTGCCTAATGAGATGCACGGCTGAGACAATAAGTCCGTGTGGAAAGATGGGCCTCAAGCGGCGCCACCTGCCTTACAGTAGCAACCCCCTCGTCATAAAGACACTTTCAAAGGACATGTGTCTTCCGCAAATATCTTGGGAGTCCCAGAGTCGCGAAGCGGACAGCGTCCGTTCGCTGACTACTTGAGGGCAAGAAACAAAATGGATGCCGTATCTAAGATGGAACCCGTGGGTACAGATGAAAAGCCCACATAACAAACGAACGGCTTAAGTTAGCACAGCGAAACTGCGCACACTTACTAGGCTCGTCATTTGCGGTTCACAGATACTAGACTCGACCATATTCGTGCGAGTCGAAAACACCACTTACAATTGTCACGGAACCTCAGGTGTTTATAGAGACTTTGCTACTGGTCAGAACACCTGTGAGCAGTTTAATATTAATTATACATGAGGATATGTTAGTAAAGATTCCTACAAAATAAAGAGTATACATGGACTCTGTTGTGATTTTAATGAGTAAAAGGTGTGTCCAGAGCTTTAAGTGGGTTGAAAAACCAGGGGGGTGGGTGGTCTCTCAAAGGGGTGAAACCAATATAAGTGTGGGCTTAAACAGATAAACATCTGTTGCCTAACTGGCATTTTGCAGCCTCTTTCGGTTATTGCACCCAAATAAGTAATAGAACTGGCATGCACTTCAAACAAGCCCAGACTATTGGCTTCCTCAATGGTTGTTAGCTGCAGTAGATGAATACGTAACACTGACTTTATGGTAAATAATGGTGAAAATGCTTCAGTTCTAGCATTTTGATACTGTGAAATTACTATACCATGCCATTCGAAACGTTAAAAAAAACTATTTGTAAAATACTTACTTTTATTTGTTATGGGCTTTAGAAAATGTCTAGAAGCTGGTAATAGTTGGCAGTAGCTGTCCGTGCAGCAGCATTAATTACTGCAGAGCTGTTAAATGTAGAGCCTGCACTCTGCCCTTTGTAAGGACTCAGAGTCAGTCAGCATTCTAGTGCTGAGTGTGTATTTACACTAAACACCCACCCACCACTGATGTCACTGGTCAGGTGACACAGGCCAAATAAAAGTGGCTGAGCGCACGCGCTCTGGGTCAGTTGCACAGTGTGCCTGTGTCAGTGATTGCGAGCATGAGGTCCTAGGGCCCACACAACTCTACAATGGCGACGAGGGCGGACGCTAGACATGCGTGCCGCAACTAAATGAAAATTAATGGAAAAGGGGAAGAGAATGCTGTCCGCCTGAGGGCACCCCCTACGATGATCAGAGCCGGCAGCCGAGAGGCCCGCGGGGCGTGAGATGAGCCCCGGGCCTGAACAGTAATGAGATGGTGACCGGGAGCCCACCCTGCACCTCTCAAGCCTGCCAAACGAGAAGCGGACCGACCGGAGCCCACCTGCATCAGCCGCCACCAAGCCTACACTGCCCCCATCGTGGAAATCCACGCGGAGCCCACACGCGTGGATAAAGAGGTCCACCCGGGCGAAGAAGTGCCCAGAGAGAAGTTCGGACTGGCCGAAGCCCACCTGCGCCGGCCGCGACGAAGTGACCCCACCAGAGAGGAGTGCTGGCTGGGCGGAGCCCACTCACCACGGTCGCAGCTAATGAAGAGGCCCGTCGGCCTGATCGGAGCCCGAACGCTGAGGATTGCAAGCGAGAAGCGACCCCCTCATGCCTGTACACTAAAGCGGAGCCCACCCGCTATAAACTTTAATTGCACCCCAGCAGTGTGACCAGCTATCGGCCCTTAATAAAGCAAGACTCGCGGAGCCCACCTACAGCCTGCCTACAGCGTCCCCCGCCGCACAGCGTGTGTGAAAGTGCGGCGGCGGGGCGAATATCTTCAAGGGAGAGCGCCCGCAGCGTGAGGAGAGCTGCCAGGCGCTCAGACAATCATGGCGGGTGGCGGTGAAAAGTGAATGCCTGCCTGGCCGCACGCCCAGCAAGTGAAAGAACGCAGGAGCTAGAAAACAGCGTCTGCCCCACGACCTGCAAAGGCCCGACGTGACTGCAGGGTCTAAGACTGCCTAAAAAGGGAGAAGGCAGACTCTGGCAGCAGCGCTGGCCTTTCGCCCCCCCGCAGCTTAAGAATGAGTGAAGTTGCTGCGGGTGGGAGGGGAATTTAAGGCAAGAAAGCGTGTGGCCCACGGCCAAGCAAAGTAATACCAGTGCAGCACAAAAGAACTCAAAGATCCGGAACTCTTACCAGCGGGAAAGGTGGAGGTCTTCGGCAGCTTGCAAGCTTCCCGGGCACCGGCAGTAAATAGAAATACCCCGCCCCCCCTGGTGCTGCATATGAGACCATCAAGTTCACGAAATGAGGCCCGCAGGAGGTACGAAGTTCCTGGGGCCGATAAAGAGATCTGCAGAGAATCGGAAGACAGCAGCGCCATCTAGCTGCCGTAGTCCAGTACTGCAGGGGAGAAAAGAAACGAGCCTGCAACAAACCAAAAAGAGCCATCAGCTAAAGGGCAGAACCCACTGGTGCAGCACGTGAATGGAAGGACACAGACCACCAGGGGAAGAATCAGGAAGTACAGCATTTAGAGCACAAGTGCCGCACCAAGAATGTGTGACCCGAGGTGCCTCTAAAAGAAAAGGAATAGCCCGTGATATCCCGGATTACCTTTACCCACAGTGATGCCTAGAGAATGACAGAGAACCACCTGCTGGCCAGGTGGTTATTACCGAGGAGAAGGGAATAAAAGAAAGGCAACACTACCACAGCACGTGACAGAAGGACGACTACCACTAGGGAAAAGGAAAGAAAGACAAAGGTGAACCCATGAAGAGTGCGCAAGGACACTGCCACACCGGAAAGCCACCACACAGCCTGAGAAGATAAAAGACGATGCAGGAGCGCGCCAGAAGTGCAAGAACGCAACAGAACCCCAGAAACGCTCCAGAAGACCCAGAAGCGCGTCAAGAGTGCAGCAAATTCACGCAGGAAATTCCAAAGGTCGCAACCAACAACGTAAAGAAGAAGCAAGACCAGGAGAATGTCAATGGAGTGGTGACGCAACCCTCCAGAAGCAACACTTCAGAAGCACCTACGCCACGCCGGAAGAGAGCACAGCGATGCCTGGTGGCCATAGGTCATTTCTGCTGGAGAATGGCGAAGACCAGAGCACCACCACACTAACTGACAGGGACTCTGGAACCCAGCAACAGGATGTGCAAAAGCGCATGACGCAAATGCGCAGAAGTGCGGACAGCAACGGCCCAAAGAAGCAAGTCACAAGGAACACCCAAAGAGCGCACCCAGATGCGCACCAAAGCAGCTGAACTGCGATGCAAGGAAAATGGTTTGCAGACAACCCACAGCATTGAAGTCTCAACAAACGAGCAACCGGACCACTCAGCCTGGCCACAAAGCACGAATCCCACCAGCCAGATGGTTGCACCAAGAAGTCGACCAGCCAGATGGTCGCACCACGAAGCCTACCTGCCGGACATCGGCAGAAGGGACCAGCACGAGGTCCAAGGAGCTCAGAACCAAGAAGCCTACTTGCCAGGCATCGGTAGAAGGGATCAGCATGAGATCCAAGAAGCTCGCACCACGAAGCCTACCTGCTGGACATCGGCAGAAGGGACCAGCACGAGGTCCAAGAAGTAAGTTCAGCCAAGGCGCGGTCCGCGAACATGGACCAATGAACTTTAACTTCACAATTAATGGAGGCGACAGAAAGAGGAAGTGAAGGTCGCAACGCTAACCCTGGGAGTTAAGTGACAAGAAGATAGTGTCCTAGCAGTAGGACAAGACCAGGAGGACACGTGCAGAGTGCGCGCACTGCATGAGGAAGCCTGGCCTGAGAAGATGAAAGAAGATAGGACCAGGTTAGGTCGCGAGAAGAAGAAGAGTGGCCACTGCCACTGAGAAAAGAAGGAAGAAGAAACTAGAGTGGCACACTGCCACTGCTAGAAGAAGGAAGGAGAAATCAGAGTAGCACACTGCCACTGCAAGAAGAAGGGAGGAGAAATCAGAGTGGCCACCGCCACTGGAAGAAGAAGAAAGGAGAAATCAGAGTGGCACACTGCCACTGCAAGAAGAAGGATGGAGAAATCAGAGTGGCACGCTGCCACTGCAATAAGAAGCCGCCCCTACGGAAAGAAGAAAGGAGACAGGCACTGAACATCTGAGTGCATTGGAAGACAAGTCCTGGCAAGAGCACTGGCAGCACAGATCAAAGACAGCTACCTACGAGCCATCCACATGGCAATCGCAGAAGAGAGCAAGCTAGACTGTTGATAACAGCTACCTCTGGGGTTGAGCGGAAGATTGGATGGCGAGACTGCTCAGGCCTCCGGAAGCCGAGGAACTGACCACCTTACACCAGCCCGTGGCAACCCAGGAAGCAGAGGCCTCAAGGGACTCTAGTGGCAGCAAGTCCCGCACGGGAGACAGATCTACAGATGCACGTCTGCAGGACCCTCGTAGATGAATGCCTCGCGAGCAAAGAAAAGAGTTGACAACTCAACCTTCAGGTGGAACTAGGACACAACGGTGAGGCTCGTGGAGCACCCTGCTCATGGCCTGAAGGCTATGGTAGAGCAACACGACCAAAAACACCAGTCCAGTGGAAGCTTGGCAAAGAGGTCCTCCTGGACATCTGGTGAGTGAAGAGCACCGGCGAGAGGGGCATCCTAGTGAGAGGGATGTTTGCACCTACTCTCTTCACCTGCCAAGAGACACACTGAAGCCTGCCCGGAAACATCACAGAACCAGAATGGAGAAAAGAAGCCAGAGGAGAAACAACACCTAGATCATCCATCTCTCTCTCCAACTAATCATCATCACCAAGTGAGCAACGAAAAGGCAGGGCTGATAACAACGTCCAGACGGCACAGACAAAGAATGAACCCGCTGTACAACTGCGAGCCGTGACACAGAGAACTGTTAGTCCGGAATGCAGGAACTGCACGGCCTGCGGCATGCAAGCAGCCAAAGAGACTCGTTTGAAATCCTGAGTCTTTTGTTACATTTCTGGTGTTTTCTATCCCCACAGGGTTTTGGACATTTTCCGTTTGGTTTGTTTTTCACCAATTTTGGGAGGGATGTAAGGACTCAGACTCAGTCAGCATTCTAGTGCTGAGTGTGTAGTTACACTAAACACCCACCCACCACTGATGTCACTGGTCAGGTGACACAGGCCGAATAAAAGTGGCCGAGCGCACGTGCTCTAGGCCAGTTGCACCATACAGCCAGTGAGTCTGTGTCAGTGATTGCTAGCATGAGGGCCTAGGGCCCACACAACTCTACACCCTTCACACCTCATGCCCTGCGGCGGATCCCCATGGCTTGTGCTTTTAGGTCACAAGCAGGTGATCGTATCTTTTGGCACCTGCATAACAAAGGAGTCGCTCCAGGCAGCCCTGCCAAGTTCCACCCATCATGGGTGAGGCTAACGCATTTTAGTGTGGTGGCCTGCATTACCACACTAAAAATATGCACATTTGCATCTTTATAGCTCCTCTCACACCACCGGCGCTGACATGCAAACAAAAGCGGGAAGGAGCACCGCCCAAGTGCTTCATGAAGAGCAACCGTGCAATCCTCTGACACAGTGTGCGATTGCAGCAATATTACTCAGGGTTGGATTGGGATTAAAAATCAGCCAGGGCACTATAAAAAAGTGGCCCACATTTGCAAAGTGTCTTCCCGGCAAAACACTGCTTCGGTGAAGTTTTATAAAAAAAGAAGGGGAGGTGTCTTAACTGTACTTTAATTACAAAAATGTGCTCAAGAAAATGTCACTCATAATTTCAGTGAAATTATGAAAATATCACACATAGCAATCTGAAACTTTGGCAGCTATGTCCAGGCTTACATTAAAGGCTGGTGATGGCTGGTAGTACAGCCGAGTGAACATTTAATTTCACTCGAAGGGTGATGGCAAAAATTAAGAGCTGTTTTGCAGAAATGCCGGTGTTTGGCACTGGAAGGAACCAGCCTAGTTAAAGGCCTGGGTATGAGAACGAGGAGACTATCTCAATCTACAAGTACTTTAGGAGGGCCCAGCAAATCCTGGAAAACGTGAGACCCAACCTCTGTTCAGCCTAGTTTTCTATTTCTGGCCTAGAACTTCTGGATAAAAGAAAACTGCACTCCACACCATGAACAGAAATAGACTGGAGGAGGTTTGCAAAGGCAGTGATTACTTCGGGATATACCTTTTTATCTGAGAGGGCTCTTTGAAGCTCCTGCTTTTTTGCATTGCTTTCCCATCAGTTACATTACGTATGTGTGGTGACACAGGGTCACAGTGGGAATTGGTCATCAAAATGAGTGTTAACAGAATGTAGGCATGATTGCAGAAACCCATTGTTGCCCAGTGTACCTTCTCCTACTGTATGTATATTAAATAGATTTTAGAATGATTTTAAAATGTTTTCTGAATTTGAGAGTTTCATCATTGAGCTGGTTTTTAGGCTGAGACTGCTCTGCGTTGGGCTGATTTTTGGGTTGAACTTGGGTAGCTTTGGGCTTGGGACGGGTCTCAAAATCTGGCAACACTGTTCCCACCCAGCTCTCATAGTATTAGGTTGAGCTGTGCACGATAGCTGCCAAGCGGTGATGAGCAGTGGGCAGTGTATCAGAGGGTATTACCAGGAAGGACCTAATTAATCCCTTGTGTTTTTTTTTAATATGTAGCGCAAACTCGAACCGAAGGTGAGCACTTTACATGAGCAACCAGTTGCAATTTCGCACAAAACGCTGCACCTGTCGTGCTATTCCGTGTGCTTAATTGGGTTACAGCTGTGGGTGGTGGTGGGTAAACTAGGACAGGATCATCGGCTCGCCGACTACTGCATAGCAGAAGATGATGGCCGGGCGGCCCTGTGGGTAACCTTCTCAGGAGTGGGGCCTGCGGAAGTCCCACAGATTGCTAAACACAGGGATTTCCTAACCCCTCCCTCTCCAATGTCTGCTTTATACCATCTGGGCAGAAGAAGCAAGAATGCTGTATAATGGGCATACATAAGCAGTGACAGGCTTCCAAGGGTTAGGTGATCCAGCGAGATTACCAGCTCGGGTTACTCATAAAACTACCATACTCACCTGGGCCCATAAACATTCACACATAAGCTTATAATCACTGCTGAGATCATGAATTTTATATTCCTGTGTGATGAATTTACATCTACATCAATTCTTACCAAACCTTATCTCCTTGCTTCTTCATTTTCTCTGGTCAATAGATAAGGTTGTTAGCAGAATAGGTAGAAATGACATTTACCTTTATTTCTTTGAATGACCACAGACTCGAGAGAGTTTTAAAAGCGTTATCTATGCAATCATTTTGTAAGTCAGATACCAATACATATCATACACCAACTTCTTTTAAGGAAAATGATCAATAAAGTAAAGCGCAATGACTTAGTAAGACCTCATGACATTGGTACCTGGAAAGGGAAGAAACAGAGTACAGTACAAGGACATACTACATGGAATTATATTTACCTAGAATGGTGTGAGGACCAAGCCCTGGCCAAGGAGCTGGCAAGGGAACTCCAGAGTAGTCAGGAGCGGACAGTTCAGTTCAGGTTCAGGACAGGATAGGTAACCTCTTCTAAGTGCAACGCCAGCGTCACACCCCGTTCTGGTACTATCTTTGATTCTTGCCTCTTCTAGATGGACCGATTCTTCTTCAGCCATATCTCTGACTCTTCTTTCTCTCTGTCTCTTCTCTCTCGATTCTTCTTCTGAGTGCTCGAGCTGCGTCTCTGTCCTCCTTGGCATTATCCATCATCTGCATCAGTGTTGTGTCCGTGACAGGTCGGTGACAAGTCTGACATCTAACTGACTAAGCCTACCTTAGTTATACTATTCTAAGTGTATGTACCACCCCCAATGTTTCAATATTCGTGAAACCCCTACTTCTGATTGGGCGATGGGATTGGCAGAGGTCATCACACCATACTAATGTAATGTCTTTTCTTTAGTTCATTGTTCAATATTCCTGTCCCTTCATTTTACTTTCCCATGCTTACTACCTGCATTTCATATTTAATTTCATTTACAATGTATGCAAAATTTGACTTCTTTTCCTTCCCTTCTTCGGGTCGAGAGGTGAGGTTCCCAAGTGCTTCTTTGCTAGAGCGTCCTTGGCTGGGTTTCAATGTCACATCATGGATTCTGACAGAGTTTGGGGCGCTTGCGCATGAACCATGCAGAATGGGGATTTCAGTCACCCTTCAGGTCCAAATACAAACTTATAATAAATTCAAAGAAAAACATGTTAGAGTACGAAAATAAATGAAGGCACTGTATATCACTTATTCCTACTCTAATCCCTTTAATTTTTTTTAACTATTGCATTAGCAGTTTAATAGAACGTGCGTGATCCAATTTAAGCATAGCATGTGCATTAACAAATGAGTTTCAAGTGGCCATCTTAATGGCTATGTCGCAGCTGCAAAGATTTCCCACCAAAGCGATAGACGTCATACTACTTAGATGCAGTAGACGCATACTCAGAAAGTTCCCGCGTTTTCAGCAGCCATTTGTAGACACTCGGGTTACTTATTAGTAAAGCACATAGACAAGCTTCCCCTAGCTTCAATGTAAAAAGTTGTAATGCAATTATTAGTATTTACAAACATGTTGATTACAATGTTACACGTTATTTGAGAGGATCGCATCCGAGCAAGTCTCTTTATGAAACCTTGCTACATCAGAGGCTCACTGCTAACTGAGGCGGCACCAGGTCGCCGGGGAAAAAAACTAGTCACATAGGCAATCTCAGTTTCTTCAACACAGCTGTCTACAAGTTATTCTCTTCTGATTGACAGCTCTCTGTGAACCGACAGTGCCCTTTAACTGCACTGTTTCTGAATAACTTGATTTCAACTTATGTCCCTGTTGCTCTGCCTGAGGGCACGATGAAAAGAACTTTGCTTTATACCGCCCTTACATTATCAGTTGTGTCTGGCTTAAAGTGCTAACGCTAAATATCTATTGGCCAGATTTATCAACGTAAAATCGGCCAGAGAATCTGGCCCTTTGTGAGCGCAATTTTTGCATTTGGGATTCATTATCCCAAATGCAAAAATTGCTAATATAGAATTTGCAATTTTGCGAGGAATTGCATTTAAGGAATCTCTATTTGAGATTCCTTAAATACAATTCATGAAACATTTAAAAATTGCGAATTCGCAATTTTGGGCCGCTTTTTACCACAAAGTCACACCTCGTGGTAAATAGCGGAAACTTAGAAAAATGCACTTAAGTGCATTTTTCTAAGTTGTATGTTACACATAAAAACCCATCTTTTTCTGCAAGCATTCCCAGCCTACCTTTCTCACAGCTACCACCCAGGTTCTAAAGTCCGCCAGCGCCAAGAAACCGCTAGGTAAATGCGCGCTTTATAAGTGTTTTTTAATTCAAAATACACATGTCCTTGGGACCGGTGTGTGCGTAACACCAGCGTCCAATATCATTTCAGGGGTGCAACAGGGTGTCCTTTGGACACCCCTGCACCATTGAAATCGCAAACTCAAAATGCAATTCGCTAACAGCGATTCGCACATTGATATGTCTTCCCAGTCATTCCTATGAGCCTTTAGGCCCATAGGAATGAATGGGGAGTTATTCCTTATTTGCGATTAGCAATTAGCTAATCACAAATAAGGAAGCAGTAGGAATCACAAAATAAATAGCTTTTTGTACTTGAATCCCGTTTTTGCGAGTCTGTAATAGCGATTCCTTAATAATCTCTATTACTGACTCGCAAAACGGGACTTTGATTAATCTAGGGGGTATGAGTTTAACCGATGAGCCGTACCAATGTTCGTATGTTTTTTAAGTCTGGCCCCGGTTTATAATCCTGTAGTTTTCCCATGTGAGCAAGACAATGGCAACTTCATCGCTCTTCATCATGATGAGACAAGATTCTGTCAGCCAGAGGAGGCCCAGTAGCATTAATCGATCATAAGAGATATAGGGGCATATTACCAAGCAATAGCGATAATTATCACTATTGCTTGGTTAGAGACAAAAATTTACCGCTGAGCTGCGGCGATTTTTATCGTAGATAAGCCTTGGTATTACCAAGGTTTATCGCAAATGCGATAAAAAACGGCCGCAATGCATGAATATTGCTGAAAAGTCAGCGATATTCATGCATTACCGAGCTAATGCTCTTAGACATGTTATCCACCTCCCATTGGATAACATGGCTAAGAACTGCTCAGGGCAAGTGTTACCTTTTGGAGATATTCGCGCTTAGGGGCCGATTAGGATGGAGGATTTTCCGCCTCCTCCGGGCCGGCGGAAGCCACCTCCGGCCCGGAGGAGGCGGAAAATCCATTGCGGGCTCACCAAAGACCCACCGCCACATTACGATGGCTGGTGGGTCTTGGTTTCTGTCCGCTGCTGTCCGGATTACAACCGCGGCGGAAAAGCTCTCATTTGGCTGGCAGTGTCTATCAGACACCGCCGGCCAAATTAGGAAGCATTTGAAAACATGCTTTTCCGCGGCGGTTTTTCCGCCGTGGAAAAGCATGTGTACTTTTGATTTTGGGGGCCCGTTGTGGGCCCCCAGGGTGTTGGTGGGTGGGGGGTGCACATGGGGGGTACCTATGGTACCCCCCAGCATTTACATGCACAATGCGGCAGGCACCGCGCGGTGCCTGCCGCTTTGTGCATGTAAATGTTACACATGCACTTTTAACATTGCGGCGGGTGCTGCTTCAAGCAGCACCCGCCGCAATGTTAAATATCCAGGATGTGACCGCCAGGGTGGCGGTCACATCCTAATCGCACATGAGGGAACGCCGCAGCCCATGCAGACGTTCCCTCATACTCTGGGGTCGCGGACGGACTCAAGTCCGTCCGCGATCCTAATCGACCCCATAGTGCGAATATCTCCAAATGTTGGTAATAGGAGATAGCGATGTTAGCGACTGTTTCCAGTCGCTAACATCTTGGCACGCCCACTTTGCATGTCATTAGTGATAAATATCACTGAGATGCAAAGTGGGGCCCAAGATGGTCGCTATCTCCTACTAGCTGTCGCTAACTGGTGTTAGCGACAGCTAGGTAATAGGGAGATAATTTTATCTCCGCTTTCTTGGTTTTTAAAGCCAAGAAAGCGGAGATAAACCCCCTTGATAATATACTCCAATGTTTCCATTGTGGTTATATTTTTCCATAAAATGGATGACTGAATGAGGCCCTTTCCTCACTCTCTGTTGTAAACCTGGGATCAACATCCATCAAACCAGAAACAAGGGGCAGACCCCATACCTTCCTGCCACACCATGCAAGCTGCCGTGCTCTCGCCATGTTGAACCATGTGCACACTACAATGGGTGGATTTCTTGAATCGAAGCACGGAAAAAAGCTGAATGAAGAGGATCTATTACAGTAACAAATAAAGAAAACATTCTCCCTGTGTGGGATGCCAGTCCCTTGGGTTCTTTTAAAGAGTAATTTCTACTGCCATCTCCTCTTCCTGTGCTAGTATTTGGTGCAGTATTGATAGTCTGGCTCATGCATGTTTATATTATGTTCTCTTGCAGAGTGGAGAAACCTGGCAAAGTGGTTGCAATGAGTGTTTTTGTTCGAAGAACTTCACTGTGCAGTGCACCACTGTACTCTGTGAAACCCTCATGGTAGCAGCTTGCGATAAAGAAGGATTTGAGCTGATCGAGGTTCCAGACCCGAACAACCCCTGTTGCCCCTTCGAACAATGCAGTGAGTATCTGTAGACTTCTCAGAAACATTTCAAGGAATGGTCAAAGGGGTCAATTGCCAGCCGCCACCTTCAAGGCGAAGTGTTCTTTCTATCTAATGTCTCTCTAACCCTTCACCTCAACCACTCTCCCTTTCTCTGCCTACCTCTACCTCTACCTCTACCTCTCAATCTTCCTCTCTCTGGGCAGAATCATTCTAAGGATTTTTGGGAGTGCGTACAAGACATATTCTAGCTATCTAGGATTTAAATGTTTACCTTTATTGAACACACACTATGGAGTTGGCACGTGTCACATAATCTACCATCTGCTAAATGTTTTTGTGGAATTCAATCAAATTTATGTTACTAAAAAATGGGCACACGTGGTGCTGCACAGTGGCGGATACTTTGCTAAATAAACGGATCACCTTTAGTTGCATTTAGGTATAAAGACGAATTAAATTGATTTAATGAAGTAAAATGTTTCCCTAAATAGTATTAATAGTATGTTAAAATGACAACATATTGAAAATAAGTCCGACCTTCCTTAGTGTCTGGTTTAGATCACTGAGTGCCAAACTAAACCGTCGCTGTTGCATAGTCCCTGAATAGAGCTTCAAAGTTCATCGTAAGGTAAGCAGTGCTGGTGAAAGATATGTGCTATGCCATGCAGTGACTATCTGCTGTATTGGATGGTTTGGTTAGTATTCTGGCACCCCCTGCTGGTGGTCTCCAAAGAGGTTCCCAATGTCCTTCTGTCATAGAACTGGCTCTGCCTTTAAGTTCTGCTTGGCCTCGGCTGCTGAAGTTTTCTCTCTGGCTGTCTATTATTCCCTTCTACCAATAATGTTAGGACAGCCACTCTGCAAAAGAAAGAGCAAATATCATTATTACAATATAAACTGCAAGAATGCATTAAACAAGTTTCAGTGGGACTTAACAGGGCATATTTAAACGTATTTTCTTCTGCATGTGGGTTTCCTGTAGAAGTTTGACAGGGTCTCAAAGCGCTTGAGGAGCTGTTATCAATGAGAACGGCTGGGAGGGCTGTGGTGTAAGTGGTAGTCATGCAAATGTTTTTCTGAACAATCATAACGAAATGTGAGAAATCTTGCTTGGAGGGACTCCTGGAAGTCAGTGGCTACTAGGGTCTGATTGCAACAACTGGGGTCTTTTTTACCATTGGTATCCTGGTGGTCCTGTACTTGGGACCCCCAATTTCAGAAATATGTACATTTTAAAACAGATGAATCTCAGATTAGTGAGGCAGAGCATTCGATGGCTACTCAGATGACGTGGTATGGGCTACAGACTCCGAATTCAGCAAATCAGCAAACACCACCTGGAAGATCACTGTCCATTTAGTGCATTTACTTTTGAAAACAAAATGCTCCTTATTGCATGCAAAACCCAAATGCCCAAGCACATTAACAGATATATGCAAACTGACCGGTCGGAGCACCTATGGGAACACTCTCTAAAGGGGCTCGCAAACCGCAGTGGGCATGAAGGGAGGAAAGGTCACACCGTTCAAGTACCCTCTCTACAATGAAGGCTGAACCCACTGTGCTGGAGGAATCTTTAGTGGTTTGCACATCATAAGTCCCTATCACTTATTAGCAAGGGCATTATTGTTTCTCTTGACAACATCTGCTATGCTTTTGTCAGCATCAAATATGCTAGTTCTGTTAGTGTTGTCTATCCTTCTCTGGGTGGTTGTTAGAAATGGGGGTCCCTAGTTGGTAGAGGTAGATAGCTTTGTCCAAATAGGGGATCTTGCTTCTAGTCCGGGTAAGGGGAATACACCTCTAAAGTAACCCCTGCTCACCATCTTGGTAGCTTGGCACGAGCAAAGAGGCTTATCTCAGAGGCAGTGTGTAAAGCATTTGTGAACACATACAGTAATATAGTAAAAACACTAAAAATGGTGGCGAGGCATCATTTCCTTACAACGGTGCGATGTCGATGGATTCAGTGGTCACCCACTTTAAGGATCTGCTCCGCGTTGATGAAGCACCAGCGTCAGTGAAGTCGGGGCTACGGTGTGAGTCGGGGCAGTGAGGCGTGAAAGTCAGGAGCAGTGTCCTCTGGGACGGTGCAGGCAGCGACCTCCATGAAGGCTTTGGAGTCGATGCAGCATGGAGTCAGTGGGCATCGAGCCTACTGTGCAAGTCGGGGTGGTGCGCCATGCTCTTTACGAGCAGTGCCCATGGCTTCGGCGCAGGTTACTGCCTCGCTCATCGGTGTCAATGTTGCAATTTCCTACTATGGCAGCTGAAACAGCAGTTCCAGATGCAGAGAGACAGAAGAAATTCAGTCCAAGTGTCCCTGAGACTTCAGAGCAGGAGGCAAGCTTAATTTCAAGCCCTTGGAGATATTTTCCTCAAGCAGGTGACAAATCAAACAGCAAAGTCCTTTATTCCTTTCCTTCGCAGCAAGTAGCCACCACCAGACAGCAAACCGCACAGGGGCAGCATTCCTCCTCAGCTTCTCTGCCTTTTCTCCTTGGCAAAGGTTCCCCTTGATTCCCAGACGTGATCTAAAATCTGGGGCCTGGTCCCCTCTTTTTATACACAAAATTATTTTGTTCTCTGAAGGCAGAGAGTTTCTATACCCAGCCAAAACCAGTTCTGTCCACTCTGGTGCAGCTTCCTGGCAGTAGCTGGAGACAGCATTGTTGAAGGTAGACCAGGCCCATTCAGGTGAAAGGAAATCTCCTTCCCCTACTCTAAAGGGCAGCCCAGGTCTATTCAGCCCAGCCCTGACTCCTCAGGCTCTCTGGAGCCACGGCCCCTCTCCAGCCCCTGTCATCCAAAATCCAGACATACAATACACAAACCTAGCAGAGGCACACAAGATGGTTAAGCAAATAAATACCCACTTTCTTAAAGTGGTATTTTCAAAAACAGAATATAAAATCACCCTCACCAAAAGATGCATTTTAACATTCCGAGTTCAGGCGTACTAAACTTTATTTTCCCACCTTGTTCCCAGGGGTGGTTATGTTTATAAGATGTTGTAAACAAGCCCTCCATTCTGTCCTATGGGAACAGGTAGCCTTGCAATAGCAAAAAACTAATTCAGCAGAAATTCACTATCAGGACATGCCACACACACAAAGGTATGTCCTGCCTTTCACATACAATGCACCCTGCCAACATGGGTACCTTGGGCCTAACTTAGGGGTGACTAATCTGTAGAAAAGGGAAGGTTTAGGGACTGCTAAGTGGGTGCACTTGCCAAGTCGACATGGCAGTACTAGACTGCACACAGGCTCTGCAATGGCAGGCCAGAGTTACATTGTACAGACTGCTTCTGTGGGAGGCACAATCAGTGAAGCAGCCTGCTAACAGCATTCGATTTACAGGCCCTGGGCACACACAGTGCACTGTACTAGGGTCTGACAAGTAAATCAAATATTGCCAATCATGGAATCACTAATCCATAACAGCCTTTTACAAAGGGAGCACTTGCACTTTGCAAGTGAACAGCAGTGGCAAAGTGCCCAAAGCATCTAGATCAGCAAAACAGAGTCCAACACACAGCAAAAATACAGGAAGCAAAGGCAAACATGCAGGGAGACCCACACCAATGGTGCCAGGCCTGACAGTGGTCTTGCAATCAATACACCACTGTTTCTGTCTTCAGTTCTTCTCACAGCAAAAGAACAAAGTGCTAATTCGCAATGTGTTAAGCAAACTGGTAATAACCTTTCTTGATGTAGGAATCCGCAATATGAGCGTTTCCAAGGTAGCTAGACATCTGCACCCAGGGAGAAATCTTAGTTTTAGAGTGGTGTGTTGATTTGGACTCTCAGTTAGGTGAAATTGTGCCTTCAGCACAGCAACTCTTTCAAGTTGTTTTGAATGAAGTTGTAAGTGACCAATCTCCTACGTGGTAGAATTATGTCTCCACCAGTAATTTACTGATTAAAAATGCATAGGTCCCCTACAAGAGTAGGCGGTCAAATACTTCACCTAATTGAGCCCTCCTCTTTACAAACTTTATTTTGAGCTGTAATACCCTTACAAAAAAAATATGATTGCAAGGCCTCATAGGCAACTGTTTCACTGACCAATGATGATGAATGTATTTGGTAGACGTTGGGGACTCATTGAATTTGTCAGAGATGGTCTTAGTGGTGAAGTAGAATTTCTCTTAAGTGAGGGTTCTTATACAATGGATTGTTTTGTATTCAAATGCTTTTATTGCATAGGTTTCTTTAAAAAATGCCTAACATTGCAAAGTTACATTAGAAAAAGAGAGAATGGATTAGAACAAGAAAAGTAATGCAACAACTGTAATTAATTATCTCTTCAATGTTTTCATGATTCAAATATGATTTATACTGAGATGGTGGAGGTCTAGCTAATGTTCTCTCTTAACCCTACATATCTTTTGTGCAGAATGTAACCCGAACCTCTGTCGTCGCCCACTGAATAACTGTGATCCTGGTTTCCAGTTCACTGTGACGTTTGAAGAAGGAGACTGCTGTGTCTCCGACGGATGTGGTATGTTGTTCATGTCAACACTTTATACATACTTCTGCATTTTAGAGGGTATTTGTTTACATCTTTCAGAAGTCTTAAAACCCATGCCTTTTTTGATGGAGGCAATGCAGGGAGGTTCACCAAAAGATGTAGTGTTCCAGCAAATATAGCAAAGACTGGGAAATGGGGCTGGTTTGTGCAGTTTATAGATAGGTGAGTTATTTTGGGCTAAGCCAAGTCAATGTTGTGACCAACCAGTGGCTGAGACTGGAGAAAGAAACAAGTGGGGCACAATGAATTGGAGAAAGAGTAAAAGTGCTCACAAAAGGTAGTCAATGGAATGAACTAAGACTAAATCAAACAAGCTACCAGATTCTAACATGTAAAACAAAAATCATATACTTTCAGTTTTCGGTCTACCGAATGTGATAACAAAAACCTTTGCTTGGTTGCAGCATTGTTTCACCACATGAATATGGTTTTTGCTAAACTGGATCTCTTGAGCTTGTGTTAAGCTTCAGACCTGATTGCAAGGGCTAATATTGAGGTAGGCAAAATAGGATAGGTCTTTATTTCCTAAAACAAAATACAGAATAATAAGTCCTACATATGTGTACCATTTTAAATCAACTGTGACCCTGGTGTGTAAAGGAAAGTAGGTATTTTTTCCTAAAACAAAATACAGAATAATAAGTCCAGCATCTGTGTGCCATTTTGAAACAACTGTGACCCTGGTGTGCAAAGGAAGCTCAAACAAGATCAGCCATCCAGACACAAAGGGGCTTATTTGCAAGCCCCTTGCACAGACAGAGCGCCACTTTTTCGAGTATGAAAGGTGACCAACCAGCGCTGCAAAGGGCTTGTAAATAAGCCCCAGAGTTTATGTTCAGCTAATTTTCACTGGCATCAGTCATCGGTACGATGACTCACAAGTTGCAGTAGTGTGGACTCCTGCATGGTGTAGATGCACCAGAGTTCATGACTCCCTTTCTGCCATAATGCCCATTCCACAGTCAATGAGGCCATGCCAAATGAAGGAGGAACCCAGACTCTTGACATGTTATTAATTAAATTACATTTTTAAAGGCAATTATTGTATTGTATTGTAAGTTTTTAACAATTCAGAGCACAACAAAGTAGTTTTGATCCGTCACTATTACAGATCCAATTTTAATTTACATAACACTACAAAACAGCACAAATTTCAACTAGAGTATACAGCAACAGAGTGCACAACAGTACCACGCAATACAATCAGATAAAAGACAAGAGAGCAGTGGAAGTAACACAATGTCAGCACCACTGTTAAGTTTGTAAGTACAATATGGAAAAAAGTATAGTGTGCTCAAATAAATAGACACTATGCCATCATAGTAGTGTATGTTAATATATGGAAAGTAAAAATCCCACATATATACAGAAAGTTTTTGATAATTCAGAGCACAACAACAAAGTAGTTTTGATCCTTCACTATTACAGATCCAATTTTAATTTACATACCAGTCCAAAACAGCACACATTTCAACAAGAGTCCATATGTCGACAGGATTTATAACCTGATGTTCTGTTGACACGTATTTAATACTGGTTGAAAGTGGATTTTGTTTTGAAACCGCTATCTAAGCTTAGGTCAGTAGGAATATTCAGATCCATTAGGATCTGTGACACAGAAGGAGTACTATCCTCTTCTGTAGTCAAGGACAATAATGTTTGGATATCTTTTACGTCGTGGCTGGTTCTATCGTTACATGTTGCAAATGGTGATGCCCGTTGACTTTCAATTTTGGGATTCAATGCAAAGAATTTCTTCAACTTTAGCTTACGCACAAATTTGTAATATCAATATTTATTTTGTTAAAATCAGGTTTGGAAGCTGGACAAACGTTAAGACCTTTAGATAACAGTTTTATTTCATCATCATTCAGTTTATGTTGTGTTAAGATAACAATTGAAATCGCATCAATCTTTTCATCATCCGATATATAATTTTTGACAGCAGTTTCCCTTGGACAATGTTACAAACTTATTTTTTCTGGGTCTTGTATTGTATTGTAATTGCATTTATATAGCAATTACTACCCCTGACTAGACGTCGAAGCACTTTTTCAGCGAGTAGCTCACTGCTCCAGAAGCCATAAAGGATTATTGTTGAATTAGTATAGTCAAATATGAAAGTAACTTGAGTGGTGGATAGGTTAGTCAGCTATTTGGATTCGGAAGGATAGAAGAGAGTAAGAGGTTTGAATTTATATTGTATTGTATTGATAGAAAAGGAAAAAAGGTTTCTATTGATATAGAGCTTCTTACCCCTGATGGGGTGTTGAAGTTCTTTTTTTGGTGAGTAGCAGGCTACTTCGGAAGCCATAAAGGATTAGTGTTGAAAATTAGTATAGGGAAATATGAAGTAGTTTGAGTGGTGGATATGTTCGTCATTATTTGGATTGAGAAGGCAGTAATCTGGCAGGTAAAAAAGGGAAAAAGGTTTGCATTTATATAGCATTTGTAACCTCGATGAGGTATTGAAACGCTTTGCTGGTGAGTAGCACGCTACTCTGAAACCCATAAAGGACTAGGGGTGAATTAGTATAGTGGAATATGGAATTAGAGAAGTGAACATGTTAGTCTGTTGTTTTTATTGAAAAGGATAGTGGAGAGATAGAAGAGTGAAGTGTTTCTTTTTTTAGGCCATAGCAGTAGGATGAGGCTTTTGGATGAGTACTAAGGGTTTTTGGAGTGGTAGAGTTAGAGGGAAGAGTTTAGACAGGTTTGTTTAGGGAGATCGGTATAGTACAAGAGTTGTCAGATGATGCAAGGAGGGGTAGAGTAGGAGAGAGTCAGGAAAGGGTTATTTTGGGGAACATAGCAGTGGTATGGGGTTAGGAATAAATGAAAGAGTGGGTGTAGAGGATATAATGATAGATGTATAGGGTGAGACATAGGGTAGTGCATTGGGAAGAGTAGTAGAAAGAAGTTTGATATGAGTCAGAAAGTTTGGCTAGAAGGTATATTGAGAGAAGTATAGGGTGAAAAATAGGGTAGTGCATTGGAAATGCTAAATTAGAAGTAGGTGTTAAATATATAGAGCCCTAAGTACATTGAAAGTATGTAGATGCAGAAAGTAGGTAAGTATGTGTAGATTAAAGATATTGATAGAGGTATAGGATGAGATATAGGGTAGTGCATTGAATATGCTTTTTAGGAGAAAAGTAATAAATGTATAGATCCTCCAAGTACAAGGTAGGTATATAGATGCATAAAGGAAGTGAGTATATGTAGATTAAAGATGCATAAGATAAACTCTGGTTTTCAAGTGTTATTGTACTTAAAAATGTATTTTTATTTATTTTTTAACAACATAATTATTCTACATGTTTATACAAAGCAATACACAAAGATAAGTACATATCTATTTTACAAATAAATACTTCTATACAGAGGGATACTCTGTATGTTTCTGTTTGTTTATGCTGCTTGTTGTGAGGAAGAGCAATTCTTGAGTAGTTTTCTGAGGATAAGTTGTTTGTCGGCAGATCTAATACTGGGGGTAAATAGCCCTATAGTTTGGCTGCTTGAAGAGAGAAGAATGTGCCACCCATGGTGTTTTTTCTTGTATCTCAGGATTTTGAGGCGAGGTGCCACTCTAGAGCAGAGATTCCTTTGTTGAATGCATTTAGAGATTTTATTCCTGATGAAGAGCGGTCCCATTCCATATATTGCTTTGTGGGTGGGTGATACAAGGCAGCTTGAATGAGGATCTTCTGGCAACTGGTAACCAATGTAGGGCTTTCAAGGCAGGTGAGGTGTGGTCTTGAGGTTTGATATGCAAGAGTAATCTGGCAACTGAGTTCTGAATCCGTTGTAGTATTTTCATGGTTGTTAAAGGCTTATCTGTGGTAGAGGCTATTGGCATATTCGAGTTTGGCAGAACAAGGGAGATGGTAGCTTGGACCTTGTGTAGAAATCCAAAATGGGGGATGATTTGTCGCCAAGTTTTTATAGTGGCAAAGCTTTATCTGGCTAGTTTGTCCATTTGGGCATTCATCAATAGCTTGGAGTCAGTGGTCTTTCTGAGGTTTATTACTTCCTTCGATACTTTAGGTGGTGATCTCAGTTCATCAGGCCAGGCGGCAAATGGGTCATAATGTTTCCATTCGCCACTCATGAGTGGTTCCATTTTGGAAGTATTCAATTTGAGATGGCTGCAAGTCATCCATTGATCCACGGCTCTGAGACAACTGAAAATTGGCGAGTTTCCAATGTCTTTGGGGCATTCCAGTTTAAGCTGTATTTGTGTTTCATCTGCATTGTTATAGCACGTGAGGTGAAATTGATTGATCAGTACTGCTAATGACTTTATGTAGAGGTTGAAAAGCATGGGCTAGAGTATGGTTTGGACGAGAAAGGTGGGGTAAGGATGACATTAGTTCTGTTTCAAAGGTAGGACGCAATCCAGTCTAGAGCATTCCCCTCTAGGCTGGCTTGTAAGAGTCTGTGTTTCAGAGTGTCATGGTCAACCGTGTCAAAGGCAGGCGAGAGGACCAAGAGGAGTATTGCAGTGAAAAGCATGGGCGAGAGTATGGTTTGGACGAGAAAGGTGGGGTAAGGATGACATTAGTTCTGTTTCGAAGGTAGGACGCAATCCAGTCTAGAGCGTTCCCCTCTATGCTGGCTTGTAAGAGTCTGTGTTTCAGAGTATCATGGTCAACCGTGTCAAAGGCAGGCGAGAGGACCAAGAGGAGTAGTGCAGCAACCTCATTTTGGTCAGCTGTGTTCTTCAGGTCGTCCCAAATGGCAAGGGGGACAGAATATGTGGTATAGTGTTTTATTACTGCTTCTTTTTCTATCAGTGTATTAATGTATATAGAACTTAATTTCCTTGCATGCTCTAGAAGAAGTGCCTCTCGAGAAAATTACATTTTAATAGGGATGAAACTGCTTTTATGGAAAATGGAGAAACTTGGTTTGTCCCAGCTCAGTGCCTTTGGAAGTTCTACAGATAAGCCACATACAAGTCCACTCTTGCCCATTGTTTGTAAACAAACTCGCCTCGGTGCTGAACTATCTCCATATTTTCTGAACTATTTAGGCATTTCGAGGCTTACCACCAAAAGGGTTCAAACATAAGTTGACAAGTTGAAGCAACATTTTGAGAGAGACAAGAATTAAGAGAAGCCCAACACAAATGCTTAATTCTGTGTTGTGTGCTATGTTTCATCTTGTTTTTCAGAGGCATTCAGACTAATCTGTTTTCTCACCCCAACAGTGCCGAAGAATGTCTGCGTTCTGAATGGACTTGAGTACCCGGTAAGAAACTTCACTTCACATTTGCCCTGCATTCTATGCTGTTGGAAATAATGTACAATTGTAGTTAAGGTTAGACACGTACACGCAGATCAGGAACAGAGTGATAAGGCTAGAGTCTTATTTGCAGTGGTCCAGTGGTGGTTTCTGAGTTTACAAATTATAGAACACTGAGAAAGGGCGAAATGTAGGGTTAACCTATTGGGGACACTACACCAGTGATTTCCAGTATGTTGTCCTGAATCAAATGAGTTGTAGTAGGTGCTCTCAAAAATGCAAAAAACACAGTTGATCGACAGAATGCAGAACAATGTCTTACATTCACCCAGTACAAAGATCTGGGCCTAGATCCATCGATTTTTTGCACTCCACACCACCCTAGGTCAGACAATGGCTATATGCAAACCAGTCTTGACCCTGTGCCTCATTTATTTATTTAGTTATTTATTTATTTATTATATTTGTAAAGCGCATCATATACCCTCAGGCGTCTTGGCGCTAATAAAACCAGTTATTTGTGATGGTTAGCGTGAGGAGGGGGCAGTCATTGATCGAACAGCCAAGTTTTTAGGAGCTTGCGGAATTGAAGGAGGGAGGAGCTCTCCCTGATGTTTAGGGGTAGCGTGTTCCAGAGCTTTGGGGCAGCCACCAAAAAACGTAGATCGCCCCAAGATGCCGTTTTTGTGCGTGGAACGACCAGTTGACTGAGAGTAGTTGAGCGTAGAACTCTGCTAGGTCTGTATCGTTGTAGCTGTTCTTTCAGAAAGTGGGGTCCTTGGTTGTTGAGCGCCTTAAACACGATACAGAGGGACTTGAAATGGATTCTGTTTCGAATGGTGAGCCAGTGGTAATCCTTTATACTTTTGGATATTGATTTGTATTTTGTTTTATCAGAGAGCAGACGTGCTGCTGCGTTCTGGATAGTCTGTAGTTTGGTTATTACTCTGGATTGGGCATTGAGGAAGAGGCCGTTACAGTAATCCAGAGCAGAGAGGACAAGAGAGGTGACCAATGTTTTAATGGCTGATTCCGGAAGAAAAGGACGTATTTTTCTTATCATCTTCAGTTTTAGATGTGCTGCGGACACTGTTTTATTGGCATGATGCATGAAATTTAGACCTTCATCGAAGATGATTCCGAGGTTCCTGACTTTGGCGGTTGGGATGGGAGGGGTACCAAAGGCATCTGGCCACCAGCTTGATGGCCAGGCTGGGCGAAGGGGTCCGAAAATGAGCACCTTGGTTTTTTCTGAGTTTAATTTAAGGCAGTTGGTGGCCATCCATTCTCCTATGTCTATAAGTCCTTTCTTGAATTTTTCTGCCACTAGTTCTCCATCCCCCTTGATAGCCAAAACCAGTTGGGTATCATCGGCGTAGGAGGTTAGGCTCATCCCATGTGCTTTGATGGTTTTAGCAAGGTCCGACACGTAAATGTTAAAAAGTGTCGGACTCAGGGATGAGCCTTGAGGTACTCCACAAGGAGATGAAAGTTGGGCTGAGTGAAAGGGCCCTAGGATAACAGCCTGCGTTCTTTTGGCTAGGAAGGAGGCAATTAGGTCTTTGGCAGTGTGGCAGATGCCAAATCCCTCGACACGGTCGACCAGGATGGTATGGTCGACCGTGTCGAAGGCTGCTGATAAATCCAGCATTACCAGAATGGCTGTTCCCCCCTGATCCCTAATTACCCTGATGTCATCGGCAGCCTTAATCAAGGCTGTCTCTGTACCATGATACTTCCGGAATCCAAATTGCGTGTCATCCAGGAGATGGTGTTTTTCAATGAATTCAGAGATCTGAATGTTCATGGCTTTTTCGATCACCTTAGCCACGAATGGGAGACTCGCAATGGGTCGGTAGTTTTTTAGCTCATTTTTATCCAGGGAAGGTTTTTTTAATAGGGGTTTTAATAGGGTGTTTTTTAGAGGGTCTGAATAGGTACCTGAAAGTAGAGTGGAGTTGCAGACCTGAGTGAATAAAGGTATAATAGAGTCCATTACCGGCAGGAGTACTGAGAGTGGACAGGGGTCCAGGGCTGATCCTGATTTGATAGAGGACAGTATGATTTTTATTTGATCTGTTGTGACTGGTTGGAAGCTGGAGAACATGTTGACTGGAGGTGGAGTGGGAGGGTTATTAGCATGGGAAAAGTCCAGCCCGAACTACCAAGCCATGTCTTTCCTAGACCGGAATCAAGCATCTAAGGACCGGTTTCTGGCTATCAGCCTTCTTCAGCCTGGATAGCTTGACTCCAGTGATGTGGAGAGCCTATGACTCACGTCTGAGCATACCCAGCACACTCGGGGTGAAAATTGCAAAAAACACAGTTGATGGACAGAATGCAGAACAATGCCTTACATTCACCCCAGTGCAAAGATCTGGGCCTAAATCCATCGTTTTTTTGAACTCCAGACCACCCTAGGTCAGACAATGGCTATATGCAAATCTGCCTTGACCCTGTGCCTCATGGGAACAGTCCAGCCCGAACTACCAAGCCATGTCTTTCCTAGACCGGAATCAAGCATCCAAGGACCGGTTTCTGGCTATCAGCCTTCTTCAGCCTGGATAGCTTGACTCCAGTGATGTGGAGAGCCTGGGACTCACGTCTGAGCATACCCAGCCCACTCGGGGTGAAAATTGCAAAAAACACAGTTGATGGACAGAATGCAGAACAATGTCTTACATTCACCCCAGTACAAAGATCTGGGCCTAAATCCATCGTTTTTCAAAAATGCAGCATTACAATGTTTAAATATTGACGTGTGCTGATGATTTAAAGTATTTGTATTTAAATGGTGTTTTGGTTGGTGGAATGCTGATGTGCCACGTGTGCTGTCGACTTGGAGCTAGTGATGATAATTTAAGTTGTGAAATGTATGTTTCTAGTGTCTGAAGGCTTAATTCTTCGTGGCCAGCTTTTTATGCTGAGTTGAGTCGTTTGAATTCTATTTCAATTTGGTTGATGTTGGTTTGTGGTGTGACCCCACATTCTGTTGCATAATGTTGATTTGAGAAGTGCAAATACTGATTTGTGATGCGGAGCACCTGATGTGTCATATGGTTCTGGTCTGTGGTGAGAGAACACTTATTTGAGGCATATAAATGTATATAAAAGCTAATTCAGGTGGAGTAAAGTCTGACATTAATGAGCACAAGTCCTGTTGTAAAATAGATTGATGTCAGTTTGAGCTGCATGGATGAATTGACTATTTTAAGTTTGAGAATGGTGCTCCTTGACCTGTGGACTATGGTTATAAGTGTGTGAATGTTATTTTTATGCATTCAGAAAGTGCATCTCGATTTGGTTTGCCCGAATGCTGATTCTTGTTGATCGCATGGCGAATTGACCTGGATGAATTTGTGCTTGTTTTTGTGCATGATGATTTAAGGCATAAGCGAATACTCAAGTAAAGCATGTACATTGTGTTTTAAGGAGTTTGTATGATGATCAGAGTTGATTGTGAATTGTCATTTCACGTGTGTGAATTCTCATTTGAGGTGGGGGGATTTTTATTTGAGGTATGCATGTTGGTTCAAGGGAGCAGATTCACTTTGGTGCACATGGATTTAGATCTATATTCATCTGTGCAGCTGGCTAACATACATTAAAAGGGATCTGAAGAGGGTGACCTAGTAGTCTTCTAAAATGTATTAGGGTGAGCCGGCTGAAGTGTGGCCATTAAGTGTCATCAAACCGAATCCAAAAGTGAGGTCACAAACATTAGTTAGGTAACTAACTACCATTAGTTAATTTGTCATTTCAACAGCCAGGGTCTCTCAATTATACCTATAAACACAAGCGTACTCTTCCAAGCTGTGTAGAAAGTGTGGTATCATGCACCTTCCATCCCCATTTTTACAGGTCTTGTGTAGAAAGGAGCAACGTTACATTACATTTTCCAACTATAGAAAAAATATACATGTGGAAGAATTACAAATGTACAGACCCTTACAAATGAAGACTAGAGGTCTGTGTAACCCAGCTTCATATATCTAAACTGGACATATTCTCAAATGATATTTACAATCAGCTGAGCAAATAGGACTTGCAAAATCTCCAAGTTGAATGCCTCCATAAATTCTCATTATTTGTGTAAAACTAAAGATAGACAAAAATGCAGATTTTTTTAAAAAACCTTACTATTCTCTTAGCAAAATGGAGATTGTTGTGGGAATGGTTTGCCCAATGGGTGCATTTTTCTCATACAAATGGATGCACAACAATTGCACAAATCCACCTTTGTATTTCCCTTCTCTCACATCGAGGATCGAAAAAGTCATTCTAATCAGTGAAGAATGAAACCAAATACATTTTTTTTCACAGTATGACTGTGAGCAGTGCACTCATTCAGTTTTAACACTTCAAAAGTTGTTATCATAACAATGAAGAATGCATGTAAAATCAAAATCATAAAAATAGGCCCTTCATCCCAAATCTTCACAATGTTATCCTCAACACTGCAAGAACCAGACCCTGCTGTCATCAGAAAAAGCAGGCAGAAAAGGACCAGAACAAGACGAATGTCTGTCAACTGTATATTCATTAGGGTATCACTTGTTCAAAGCCGGCTAACACTGCAGTTGGCCCCCTGAAAATGTGCATCAACGGTATCTGTTAGACCTTTTTCAACTGGTTTATCCCCAGACTTTTTGCTTTTCGGCCTCTTGTGTCTGACCTGTTTTTGTTGGTTTTAACCCTTTCGATGCTCATGACGAGCTCAGCTCGTCATGATGCACAGTTGAGCTGTGCTGATGACGAGCTGAGCTCGTCATGACACCAGCAAAATGGCAATTTCCAGCACAGGGGGGGGGAACGCCTAGCAGCCAAGGTGTTAATGGCTCTGGCCACTTTACCTCTGCTGAACAGTACTAAGGTGCATATTCTCCCTTTGTAAATTGTTGGTTTGGATTGGTGTTTCCATGATTGGCTGAATTGATTTACTATTTAGTCCCTAGTACAGTGAACTGTGTGTGCCTAGGGCCTGTAAATCAAATGCTCCTAGTGGGCTTGCAGCACTGGTTGTGCCACCCACCAAAGCAGCCTGTGAATGTATCTCTGGCCTGTCACTGCAGAGCCTGTGTGCAGTCTGGTACTGGCATGTCAAATTGGCAAGTGCACCCATTGCCAGGCTCTAACCTTCCCTTTTCTTACATGTCAGTCACTCCTAAGGTAGGCCCAAGGTACCCTTGTGGTCTCCCACCCAGTCCTCCTTGACCTACTTCAATCTAAGGGCATTCAAGGTAAGGCACTGGAATGGCTTACCTCCTTTTTAAAAACCAAACTCATCGGTTTTCACCCCTCCTTACACCTCGGCTTATCGTCCTCTGAAGTGGGGAGTCCCACAGGGCTCCTCACTTAGCCCCCTCCTATTTAATGTTTACTTTTCCCCATTAGCAGAGATCATCGCCCAATCAGGTATAAAATCTACCTCCTATGCTGATGACATTCAGCTACTGTTTGCTTACAATAACCCTAACCAGTCCACCTTCGACCCATTAAAGAACTGCCTCAACAACATTGCCAGTTGGATGGACGACAATTTCCTTCGGCTTAATGCCGGTAAAACTGAGGTCCTCTTCTTCCACCAATCCTCTCCCCTTGACTCCAATCTTTGGTGGCCCCACGAATTAAACACAACCCCTTACCCAAAGAATCTGTGAAGAATCTTGGAGTCAGATGGGATACCAGTCTCTCATTTGATAAACAAATCCAAATGGTATCGACTGTATGCTTTTCGAAAATCAAAATGATCAAAAAATGTATTCATTTTTTACCCAACAACACCAGAAGAACAATCATTCAGGCATTGATCACATCCCATTTGGATTATGCCAATGGCCTTTATATCGGACTTTCCTCTGGCCTTTGCCATCGCCTTCAGATGGTTCAAAATGCCGCAGTCCGCCTGGTCTGTGGCATTTCCTTGCGTGACCACATCTCCCCTCATGGACGACGTCTCCACTGGCTTCTGATCAAACAAAGCGCAGAATTCAAGGCCTTGACTTTGACCCACCGAGCTGTAAGGGGCAAGGGCTCTGCATATTTCTCCTCCTCCCTCCGCCCCTACAGCAACACCAGACTCCTCCGCTCCAGCTCAAAAAATGTTCTTGTCATCCCTAAATTTAAAAAGGTACGTTCAGGTGGAAGAACGTTTCAAGTAGGTGCCACCACTCTCTGGAACAACCTTCCCCTACCCATTCGACATATCCAAGAAGAACTACCATTCCGAAAAGCTGTAAAATCATTCTTATTCTGTTAAACTCCATCAAGAGCCAGTAAATCAATATACTCACATACAACGAGCGCCGGGACACCCCGTTGGGGTAGCCGTGCGCTATACAAGATACACTAAATAAAAATAAAAAAAAAAAAGGGTGCAGGGTATGTGAATAGTAGGACATGCCCTGGTGTGTGTGGCATGTCCTGATAGTGAATTACTGGCAATTTCGTTTTTCACTATTCCAAGGCTACTTCTTTACACTGGACATAATGGGAGTTTGCTTATAACAACTTATAAACATAACTAACGCTGGGAACAAAGTAGGAAAAATAAAGTTTAGTGTGCCTGAACTCAAAATACTAAAATCCATCTTTTAGTGAGGGTGATTTTTACATTCTGTGTGCCTCTGCTAGGTTTGAGTATTGCATGTCTGGCTTTTGGATGACAGGGGCTGGGAGGAGCAGCGGCTCCAAAGAGCCTGATGAGTCAGGGCTGGGCTAATTAGACCTGGGTTGCATTTAGAGTAGGAGGAGGAGATTTCCTTTCAACTGAATGGGCCTGGTCTGCCAAGTACAATGCTGTCTCCATCTCCTACAAGGAAGCTGCACCAGAGAGGACAGAATCGGTTTTGACCAAGCACAGGGCTTCTCTGCCAACAGAAAACTAAGGATTTTGGGGCATATTATCAAGACTGGGCGATAAAATTATTGCCGCTTTATCGGCAGGAAACTGCAGCTAAAGTGGCGTTAAGGAACTTGATAATACGCTCTATAGAATTCCAATAGAAACTCAGGTTATACATCTAACCTGGGCTTCTATGGGAATTCACAAGAGCATATTATCAAGCCCCTTATCGCCACTTTAGCGGCAGTTTCCTGCCAATAAAGCGGCAATAACTTTATCGCCGAATCTTGATAATATGCCCCAATGTTGTATAAATATTGGGGCCCAGACCACAGAGCTTTAGATCATTTCTGGGAATCAAGAGGAACCCTTGCCAAGGAGAAGAGCTGGAGAAGCTGAGGAGGAATACTGCTCCTGTGCTGTTTGCTGTCTGGGGTTGGCCTGCAGTGGCTACTTTCTGCCAAGAAAAGGAGAAAATGACTTTGCTGTTGGCTGTATCCCCTGCTTGAAATAAGATCTCCAGGGGCTTGAAACTGAGCTTGCTTCCTCTTCTGAAGTCTCAGGGACACAAAAACCTCACCACCAGCTCAGCTGAACTTCCTTGCTGGGAGTTATGACCTGCAAAGAGGTGCTGCTGTCGTTTTGAACCTCTAGAGACAGTTTTTTGCTGGGAGCTGGAAAAGTAACGCATCTTCGAAGAAGCGAGACACATCCGCACCTGTTTCCGATGCATGGCTGAGGAAATCGTCTCAGAGCCTGCCACGGTTCGAGAAATCGCCACACACGCATCAAGTGGACCAATCTCCGAAGTCTGAGATCATCGCTCAGAGTTCGACACAAGGCCTTCTGTGCAGCTGCAAGAATCCATGCATCGTTCCAGATCATCGCAACGCATTGCGGCACCAAGTTTGTCACATCATTGGTGAATGCAGTAAGAAATTGATCTATCACCTCCCCTGCGCAGCAGTAAGGAAACAACACATTATCTCCCGGAGCAAGGAACCGACGCATCCCCTTCCCTGTGGCCCGTTTAGTTTGTCTGCATCACGCATCCAAGGTGCTTTGTGCGAAAAGTGTTGCATCTGCAATTTGCTTAGAAATGAACTATTCCTACCATCTGAAAGTCATATTTGTATTACTATATTGTGGATTTTTATTGTTTTGTCTTGTTTTGATTTAGCTAAAGATTACCTATTTTTCTAAACTGGTGTCCATGTGTAGTGTTTTCACTGTATAACTGTATGTGTTCAGAAATGCTTTACACACTGCCTCTGAGATAAGCCTGTCTGCTCGTGCCAAGCTACCAAGGGCGTGAGCAGGGGTTATGGTAGTAGTGTATACCCTTTATCCTAACTAGAAGCAAGGGTTTCTATTTGGAGAAAGGTACCTGCCTCTGACAACTAGACACCCCAATTTCTAACAGTATGTTTATGCACATCATTTTGTTAATCTGTCACTTATTGTCTACATGTTGATCTGAGGTGTCAAAATGTTTTACTATTGCTTTGTAAGTAAGCATCACTTCCGATAGTCCTTTCTCCATCTCCTACCTAGTTAATTGTTATAACTTTTAAGAACCCATCAGGCCTGAGCTCAAGCCAGAAGACAGGATCTTCATACTAGAGTCTGCAGCCACCTCTCTTTCTTACAAACAAGAAAACAAAGACAATCCATCTTCTTCCATGTAAAGTGGAGGGAAAATCGCTCATTCTCCAGCATATCTAGTTTACATATTCACCCAGCAATGGCCTGTTAAACTTTCCAATGTCTATGCAGACACTCACAGACACAAATAGCAGTCACAAAAACCTTTCAATTGTTCAAGCCTTGACCCCCCCCCCCCACAACATGTGTCAACAAATAAATGAGACAATAACTGGGTTGTGACTTGCAACATTGTTGTACATTAGGCCATGAAGTTGCACACTCTCAATGGCATCAGACAACATTTATACACGCAGGGCATATAGTCATGAATGCTCAGTCACAGGTCTGATGGAGAAGAGAACTTATCTGTTACCTTTAACAAACGATTCACCATCATCCTTAAATCTATACATTCAAGGCAAAAACAAATCAAAACCAGAAAATTTAACCATACATCACTTTATCTCAAGACTCCCTTAACTAGACTCAAACACTAACCCTATCATCCCAACTATACTCGCACAGAATGCTCCCAGACTTACACATCGTACTAGTATACTACAAATGTGAACAAACTCCCACACTTTCTCCATCTCTCACATGCAACATACACCATACCAGAAGGATAATTCATTCCACCAAACATCTATTCACAAATGTGCAGCTCAGAACTAAAACAAGCCTAACACCTAGTTACATTACCTCATCACACCAAGATGATCAAGACCATGGCTGAGGAAGCACTTAATCTGAATCCAGTACCACTCCCCCTGGAAGCTGCACAATAAAAGGTTGGGACATCTTCTGAACACCATGACAGCCACCGTAGATCCAAAATTTGTTGACACAACATAACAAACCCTAGAGCAATTTGACAAACCAACCGCTAACACCAGACTACATCAGCTGGCAAAGAAGTACTCACCTACAAAGCACAAGAGCTACATTAAACACTACCATTCAAACAAAACACAGAGAAAGACAGGTGGTCCCAGACCACAGTCAGGCAAATGTTCTGGCTGCCAGCCACAACGCCAAGGGACACTACATTTCCCCCACATGTTCACTTCAAGGGCTGTTTCCCTTTGCAACATCTTATAACCTTGTAGTCTCTTCTCATGCATTGCAGCAGCATCTCACAACATGGTTAAACACTTTCCCACTTTGGCACATTACAGGGATTCTCTTCTGAATTCTCACATGACAAAGAACTACTCTTCCCCAGTTTAGCATACTGTGGGGTACTCCTCCATGCAACCTCTAGCTACAGGGTATTACTCTGACCCCAGTTTGCACCAACTCACAAACAAGTGTACTATACTCCTATCTCTAACGAAAGGGTACAGTCTTCCCCACATCCAAACGCTTGGACACTCACAACCAGCATGTTTCTACGCCACAACAAGCAGATGGGGATGTCATACCCTTCCCAAAGCTGCTAACTATGCTCCACATGGAATCAAAAGTAAATGAATGAGTGAAGGAAAAACACCTTTACCTGATGCTGCTGATTGTCACAAGACCACAGTCCAATGCCTTTACCATAGAGCAAGCTGGAACCCATTAAAGGTTCGAGTCTCAGGTTGCTGGGTGTCATAAAATATGCAAACTGCACACAGGAACCTCCAAAGGTATGAAGTAGCCTGTGGCTCAGTCACCTTTATTGAGAAATCATACTGCGCATTCACTAACACTGCTCCTTATGTCACCATTACCACTACATGCATTACTGCCTAAAGCTCCATTGAGTATTTCAGAGTTATGCTGACTGTAAAGGAGATTTCTTGCATCTCCCCACTTTCTCCACAGCACTTTCTGCACAACACCATCTCGCCAGCAATGTCCTTGTTACACTGTATGCATAACATTGTCCTTTAAGACTAAGACAATTCATGGGAAACATCATCTACGTTTGTAACTCACCCCAGCTGGCTCCGCATCCTTGCCAGATATTGCCTATCCTCACTGGGCTTCTCTACCCAGCAGCTTTAGCTAACACCACTTGCCCTTGCTTTGAGGTTGGTCAAACCCAAACTAGTCCTCCATGGTTACAGGGCCATCTGCCTCCTCATGATACCTCCTCCACTGGCATAAATGTTTCCTGTCATCAGAGTCTTGCTGCATGTTCACACAGATCCTTAACATCTCATTAAAATGTTGAAGTCAGAAAGCAGGGTTTTCATACAGTGAGCGACTCTTGTAGCTCAGTTCTTAATTTTATGTTAGGCCCATAAGCTGCAGCAACTGCAGGTAGAGGTTGTCAGGGCTCCATAATCCTTTCTTCTGCCCCATCTCAGAGCTTCCACTCAACATCACACGGCAAGATTCTAATAAATAAATCACTCTCAGCGTTCCAGAAACCAGTTCACCCACACAAGGAATACAGACACACAGAATATTACAGCCTATCAACAATACATTTTGAAGATAATATGTTTTCCTTGTCCCCTGGCAGCCTTTATCTCCTGTTCCTGCAGACAATGACTCGTGTAACCTCTGTACCTGTACCGAGGAGAAGGACACAGGCACCCAACTGAACATGGTGAAGTGTCAGCCTATCAGCTGCATTACTGACTGCCAGCCGGTGAGTATTGTGCATTCAGTTTTCTGCACCTTCAAATAAACATTCATTAGAACATCTGTAGTATAAAGAAACCCCGGTGTTCAGGCATATTCAAAACCAGAACAATATTGATTTGTCATATGTAAATATATTATTAATGTCCCTGGTGTGCTCTCACAGCCTCATTGCGAGTCACTACATGTAACAATGTGGCACTCTAAGCAACTGTTAAAGTTAATTTGTCTAACCAGTGCTTGCTTACTTTGTAAAACATAACTGCCAGTCCCCTTTTCGTTGGATAGGATGTGGCCAACCAGTGCCACTTGTGGGTTGTCCCACTTCCACCACTGGCTTCACCCACTGCACTGAGAGTATTGGTTCGTCTTGTCTCTTCTTCTCCTCACCTCTCAGTATTCCAACCTGCCCCCATTATTATCCCTCTCCTTCCTCTGTCTCCTTTTCTCTCTGTCCATTCAACTTTTATCTTGCCCACTCACCATATTTATTTCTCTATCCCCTTTCCATTCTGACCATATCTGCTTCTTTATCAATGCTCCACCTCTGTTCTAGACTTTCTCTATTACTTCCTATGTCTGTCTCTTTCAATCTCCTCTTTCTATCCTTATACTACATGCATTTATCTTTATTCTTTTTATAGCTCTGACAATCTTTTTACACGTTCGGTCCTACTCCTGTCCACCTATTGTTTTCCCTTGATTGTAACTCTTTCTCCCTTTCTTTTCCACTCTGTCCATTCCTTTTCTCTCTACTTCTCCCCATTCTCCTCAGTCTTCATCTCTTGATAACCACTGGTTAGCCTCTCTTTTTTCCACCTTTCTACTCTTTCCTACACTATCTCATTTGTAGCCTTTTTCCTTATCATACACCTTCTCTTTATCCGCCATCTCTATTATTTATCATTCTTTTCCCATATGACCCCCTCTTTCCTCTACTGTATTTACCTCTATCCAAGCCTCCTCCCTAACTCTTTTCTTTCCTCTTTTCTCCTCAACCCAATCTTATTCTCCCTCTAATTACCTGTCTGAATTCTTGCTCTCTGTTTCTTAGTTTCGGTCTCATCTTTCATTATTTAAGTCTCACCACTGTTCTTTTTCATTCTGCTCCTCATCTCCCCTTTTTCATTTGCTTGCTTTCTCTCTCTCTCGGCTCTGTTAGTCCCACCCTTGTATGGTCCTTTCCACTCTTGAATACAAAGTATTCTAGGCACTGTTGCATAAGATTTTGCTGTAGAAGTGGTTATCCATGACATCTTCCCATCCTGCCCTCCTTTTAATTTATCCTGCTCAATTAATTTTAGTTGTAACACTCTTTGATATGGAGAGGTTAGGGGTAGCACATTTACGACCCAGGTGATGGCTGCTAACCTTTACAGTTAAGTGCCATTAAGTTTAACCTCTCTCACCAATGAAGGGGGCTGGCTGTTGGAGACTGAGAAATATTAGATAGGTGTGTAATGGTCGAGGAGTGGCAGAAGAAAGTGCATACAGACAATAGAAGTAGTCTGGTGCAGAAGTGGGTTGAATATCAAAATATTGATGTTCAAAATATTGGAAAAAGAATATAGACTACAAAAATATTGACTCCCATACCTACACAGATAAGTACAAAAATATTGAATCAAAAATATTGCTGTAAAAAATATAGAGATAAGACAAATCAATTTAAATATATATAAAATAATATATTTTGAATATATTAAATATTAATATTAATTTCCACAAAACATTGAATTTAATATACATTTTAACAAAATAAAACAAATAAATGTAATTAAAAAAAGATAAAAACACACATAATAATTAATACATATATCTATATTTACTCTAAAATATTTATTAAACTATTGTCTTTAATTTATTTTAAAACATTAAAAACATATAAAAATGAAAAACATATATATCAATAATTTGAAATATAAAAAAAATCTTTAATAAATTAAAACATCAAACTATTAAAAATATTTAAACTTTGCGCTTGGGTGGAACCTCAAACACTAGTCGGATGCCATGGCGGTTGAACACTTGGTTCTTACAGGACAAGGAGGTCAAGAAAGCAATAGAGGTGGAACTAAATCATTATTTCCTTACTAATCAGAGTTTGGATCCCTCCCCGGCTACTCTCTGGGAGACCAGTTAAGCCTCTATCCGGGAAGTGGCTAGAGGCTAGGTACACATGAAACGGGCAGCACGGAACGACCACCTGACCCGCATTGAGGACCTAGCCACATGGCTGGTAACAGCCCTCCTTGTGGCCTCTGACTTTCGCCAGAACTGGCAGCTTGCGGCTATTCGAGAAGAAATTAGGCAAACCTCACTTGACTCGGCCATGATGCTATGGCGCTCCTTGGTGGCCCGAGTATATGGCTTGGGTGATAAAAATGGGAAGTTGTTACACACACTAATTTCCTACCCATTAGCTAACAGGATCATACCTGAAGTCCAAGACGCCTCGGGCAACAGTCACCACACGTCGCCCACAATCGCACATGCATTTGCGGATTACTATGCCTGGCTCTACTCCGCCCTTGAACCAGAGGCTACCCTCTCAGATATGTTAGGCCTGTCGGAGACCCATCTCCCTTGCCTTACAGAATTAGATCTCACCTTTACACCAGAGGAGATACACTGTGCCATCTCCCTGCTAGAAGCCAGGAAAACGCTGAGGACGGACGGCTTTCCGCAAGAATCATTTGAGGCTTACAGGGATCTGTTGGTTCCCCACCTCGTTGAGCTCTATCAACATGTTGCCAAAGTGGGCTCCTTCCAACCCCAAAACCGACGTGGCAACTATTGTTGTGATCCCCAAGACCCAACTGCCCTCCCCCATATGTGCAGATTACCACCAGATCTATCTAATTAATACCGAAATAAAAATATACGCCACCGTCTCGGCCCAACAACTCCACACAAGCTGGTCCACCCAGACCAATGTGGCTTCATGCTAAACTGTGGCACCAGACATTGCCTAAGGCACCTACACCTCACCCTAGCACACTGCCTGCTCCTCATACCGTACCAGACGATCCTCCTCGTCGATTTCCAAAAAGCTTTTGATACGGTAGACTGCCAGTATTTGGACAATGTCCTTCAGGCGATGTGCTTTGGCCACCAATTCCTACTTCTCATCCGAGTCCTCTACTCCAATCCTAGAGCCAGATTTCTTACCAATGGTGCCCTTTCGAAGGCATTCCCGGTCCAGAGAGGGACACGACAGGGGTGCCTCCTCTCACCCCTACTATTCACGCTAGCGATGAAACCCTTGGCCTGCCTCAATCAGGACAATCACTGGGTCCAGGGCTGGACTTGGGGACACCATCACGTCGACAAGATTGTCCTGTACGCATACAATGTCCTGCTTTTCCTGGCAGACCAAGCTAACTCTGGCCCTAGATGGCCCAAACTGCTCCAAGTTTTCGAAAATGTCTCTTGCCTCTGGCTTAACCCGGCTAAATCCACCCTTGTCCTCCTCCATTTCTCCAGGGAATACTTTGATTGGCAATCAACCATCCCCATCAGCCAACAATCGTTCAAATACCTACGGATATGGGTGGCCTTGCTCCCGGAGATGGAATGTGCTCTGGACATCACCCCTCTGGTCAAGAAAGCCAAGGCCGACCTCAAATGCTGGCAGGCTCTACCACTCAACCCTCCTGGGAGGGTGGCGTTGTTTAAAATGATGATCCTCCCCCGCTTCCTATATATCATCCAGAACACTATCTTCCATCTTCTGAGCAGTTGGTTTAAGAAGATGGATAGGGTGATCACAAGGTTTCTGTGGGGCAGGAGCAGACCGCGTGTTGCCCTCGCCCTTTGCAGAATCCCACCTTTTGACTAAGGCATGGGCATGACCAATCTCCACCTATACCACTTAGCTACCAGACTCCTCGTCATCAACGACTGGTTCACAGGGGGGTGGTCTGATCCGGCCTACAAGACAGAGCTCAGGGACCTGGACTTCCCCCAAATACAATCATATTTATACGGGACCCCAATACCCACAACAATACCACAGATAACCAGAGCGGTCCCCGTGGCCTGGCGCACAGCCCTGTGGCACACGGGGTGGGATAAACGATTGAGCCAACACACACCTCCCTGGCATGGCCCATGTTTAACGGAAGTAGCCACCCTCACAGGCTTTAGACGTTGGGACCATATAGGGATATCTCTCCTAGGCGTGGTTTGGGTAAGGGTTTAAATCAGGGCCTTTCCCGACTTACAGAAACGCTACACCCTACACACCTCTCAATTTTACAAATATTTAAAAGTGTGCCACACCCTTAATGCACATATCTCACCTGGCACGTCACTCCCTGAATTCAGCCCACTGGAAGCCCAAGTCATGATGGGGAACCTGTGTTGGGGAGGGGTGTCTCGGATATACAGCACCCTGGTCAGCAACAGCCCGACAACCCTTGACCCGCTCCGTACTCGCTGGGAGGCATGGCTGGGCCACCTGGAGGAGAAGGATTGGCATGATGCCCTCATGGCTCTCAAAACAATTGTGACCTCGGCCAAACTTCGCCTAAATCAGCTCTACCACCAGCACATGGCTTACCTTACCCGAGCACGCTTACATAAAGCAGGACTGTGTCCCTCCCCGTGTTGTACACGTTGCAGCCATGCACCGGCAGATTTCTATCACGTGGTGTGGACATGCCCCATTCTTACTTCGTACTGGACAGGGATAGAGTCTGAACTCACGCAGATCTCGGGCTGGCAGGTCCCCCATGACCTCTTACGTCTTATTCTCGGGGTATTGGACAGCCTAGATGGCTCTAGATATGACAAATTGTTCCTCGGGACAGCAATTGCTGTGGCCAAACGCGACATTGCAGCAGCCTGGGCGCAGGTCAAAACCTCGGGTATAGAAAATGGTTCCGAGGGGTGGATTGGTACGCCGCTCAAGAAGAACCCTTATTCGAAGCTTGTGGATGCCCAGCCAAATACAACAGGATTAAGGGCAAATGGCTAAATCAACTGGACTGAATGTATTCCTCGCACACTCCCATATTTATATATACTGCCCTTCTGTCTAGGTGGATCGCTCAATCAATAATCTACCTGTATCTTGAAATGCTTTTTGCGGAAATGATTTATATTATTTTTAAATGTTTTGTCCTGACTTTTTGTTTGCTCAATAAAATTAATACAATTGATTATTACAAAAAAAAGAAATATTTAAACCTAAATTTACTAAGACAAACAGTGCAACAGTAGGGAAAGTGTTGGGTAGCAAAATAATTAAATTTACTATTCCAATTCCAGTTAGTGCAACAGTAGGGAAAGTGTAAGATAGCAGAGGGGTAAAATTACTATTCCCACTCCAGTGAGAGCAACAGTAGGGAAAGTGTTGGATAGCTGAGGGAAAAACATTACTATTCCCACTCCAAAGAATGCAACAGTAGGGAAAGTGTTGGATAGGGGAGGAGCAAAAATGGCTATTCCCACTCCAAAGAGTGCAACAGTAGGAATAGTGTTGGACAGTGGAGGGGTAAAAATTACTATTCCCACTGCAGTGAGAGCAACAGTAGAGAAAGTGTTGGATTGCGGCGGGGAAAAAATTACTATTCCCACGCCAAAGAGTGCAACAGTAGAAAAATTGTTGGATAGCGGAGGGGTAAACATTTTGTTGTAATTAAAGGAAGTCCATAAGCCAGGTATAAATATCACGTAGGTTTAATTAGTCTTAGTTACAAGTTCAGGTTTAAGCACATAAGTTAAGATGAATAGAAATAAACCCCACCAGGAGTGGCCTCCCTGCCACTCAGCCTGCCTGCCATCAACTGCCACTCCACACAGGCCAGACACACAGGATTCTACTATGACATCAGGCATTCCAAGAGCCACACCAGCTGAGTAGCAGGGAAAGCACCAAAGCTAAGTATAACACATTTTTATTCCCACTCCAGTGAATGTAAGATTAGGGAAAGTGATGGATAGCATAGAAGTGAAAAATACTTCATCCTCTCCAGTGAGTGCAACAGTGGAGAAAGTGTTGAATAGCCAAGGGGTATAAATTACTATACCCACTCCCGTGAGTGCAACAATAGAGAACGTGTTGGATGGCGGAGGTTTAAAAGTTACTTTTCCAACTCCAGTGAGTGCAACAGTAGGGACAGTGCTGGATAGCGGAGGGGTAACAATTACTATTTCAACACCAGTGAATGCAACAGTAGGGAAAGTGTTGGATGGCAGAGTGGGGAAAAAATACTATTCCCAATCCAGTGAGTGCAACAGCAGGAAAAGTGCTGGATACTGGAGATGTATAAATAACTATTCCCACTCCATATTACAGAAAGTGTTGTATAAGTAAGAAACAAAAATTACTATTCACACTCAAAACAGTTAAAACAAAAAAAATCATAAAAATAAATAGAAAATATTGAAAAATAAAAAAACAAATATATTAAATATATAAAAAGAAATAATATTATAATATTAGTTACATATAAAAAGATACAAATAATACATGAAATATCTATCAATAGGTCTGAAAGTCCTATTGATAGATATTTCCTACCTTCCCTCACATCTCTCCGATCATTCGGCCATCTCATTTATATTGAAACTAGGACACAAACACAGTCATACTTCTTGGTCATTTGATCACACCATTCTTTTAGAAAATGAGGAGGTCAATTTTCTTCGATCGGAGACCCGGTATTTCTTGTAAATAAATATAGATTCTACGGAAATCCACGTTATGTGGGATGCTTTAAAAGCCTTCTAGAGGGGGTGTATTACGAGCAGATCTTACTATAGAAGGAAGAAATACAGGGAAAGTATTGAAAAACTGGAGGGGGAAATGAAATCTATTGAAAGCATCTTGGGTGCCCAAATTAGATCAGGTGCAGACTACGAAAGATATGGAGAGCTAAAGTTACTACTACAAAATATATTACAAGCTAGGGTCTCTAGAAGGTGGGAGGCAAGCAGAATCTCTCATTTTGAGTTTGGCGAGGCGGCTGGTAAAATCCTCGCTTGGAAAACGAAATCCGACCAAGCTCGAAACTACATCAGGGAGATTAGGGTGGAGGGAGAAGTTGCTCCCCGGATTACAAAGGACGAAATAGGAGGTGCTTTCTGGGATTTCTTTCAGGACATCTATAAGGAAGACACCCGGGAGGATAAGTTAGGGAGGGAGGCCTGGCTAGACCACATTTCCATTCCAAAGCTATCACCAGGGCAAACCAGGTCGTTGGAAGAAGGGATTTCTGTTGAAGAAATTAGGAAGGTTTTGGGGCAAGGAAAGCGGGGGAAGGCAGCAGGCCCTGACGGGTTACCAGGGGAATTTTACAGGGCCCTTAAAGAAGAGATTGCCCTGGTAATGGCTTCTGTTTTCAATAACATCCTTTTGGAGGGGCGGGACCCTCCAAAGTCTTGGAACGATGCCACGGTGGTCTTAATACCTAAACCAGGGAAAGATCTGAAAGAATGTGGGTCATATCACCCGATCTCGCTCCTCAACAGCGACTATAACATCTTTGCTGCTATTATGGCAACTAGGTTGGGGAGGGTGGCAAGCTCTTTAATTCACGAAGACCAAAAGGGCTTTATTAAGGGCAGACATTTAGCTGACTCCACGCAAGATCTGGTTGGGGCAATTGATATCGCTACCACTTTTTCTTTGCCTTTGGCTGTTTTTACGCTGGACGAGACTAAGGCCTTTGATAGGGTCAATTGGTCCTATTTGGCTGCAGTCATGGAGAAATTCAATCTGCCCGAAAATTTCTGCCATATGATTTCACTCACATAAGGCCCCGACGGCAAGGCTTTATGTAAATAATTCCCTAACAGAGCCTTTTGAAATTTCAAGAGGCGCAAGACTGCCCACTTTCTCCCCTCCTTTTCAACCTCTATATTGAACCTTTTGTACAGATTCTTAGAGAGGAGGCTACTATACCATCATTTAGATTTGAAGGGTGGGATAAGCGGGTAGCCTTATATGCCGATGACATCCTCATTATGACATCAAATTTAGATCTGGCCCTTCCCTCAGTGATCAGGAGGGCTGAGGAGTTCGGCAAAATTTCCGGATAAAACATAAATTCTGAGAAAACGGAAATTATGGTTTGGAATATCCTTAATACTCAGGTGGACGTAGTGTCCTATATGTGCTATCTCGGCATTAGAATAACCCAAGACATAAGTAAAATCGCCACTCACAATCTCGAGCAATTACATAAGGAATGTCGAAAACAACTAAAGGCATGGAATCATCTCCCGTTATCTATCTTTGGGAGGACAAACCTTATAAAAATGTCTATCCTGCCTAAATACACCTTTTTGTTTAACTCTATCCCTATGGCCTTTGATGTCAAACAAATATCTAAATGTCAACAAGAAATTAATTGTTTTATTTGGAGGAATGGAGCCACGAGATTTGCTTGGAAAAAGCTGAGGAGAAGGAGAGAAAAAGGAGGGTTAACGTCACCATACATCCAATAATATGCTTGGGCGTTCCAACTATCCTATTCAAGAATGCTTCTAAAAACACCAGTGGGTAACCCTAGGGGGAGGATGATTCGAGCTATGTTGGAGGGGTCTGATCTTCCATCTGACGGCTTCCTTTTTAAGTTTGGGGACCAGAAATAAAAAAAATATAATAATTAAAAACTCTTCAATCGTTGGGCAGTAGTTGGTTCACAATTAGCAAACGAATAGGGATGAGCTATTTTTCCAACTTAGCACCCATGTAGGGCTCGCCAGGCACTCCTTTTTGTCTTAAAGACAGACTGGCATGTCCAATAAAGGAAGCCGGAATTTTTAACTGGGGAGAGCTGATAGCTGGAGGCTCAATGATACCTTGGGAGGCTTTGCAGGAGAAACTTGGGCAAAGCTTATCTAGCTTTAAATATATACAGCTGACCAGTTGGGTTCAGGCATTGACAAGCAAGGGAGTCCCCCTGGGAAATTATAGTAATTTTGAAAGTTTACTGGTGACAAGGCCGGGGGGGGGGAAAGGAGGTTGCATGTTGGTATTGGGCGATCCTGGAGGAGATAGATGATGACACCAATCTCCTGGAGGTGTTATGGGGTAGTAATGTGGGTGAACAGTGCCAGCATCTGTGGCTGAACTCCTTTAGCCTACTGTATAAAATTGTGAAGCCAGCTTGGCTGAGGCGAAACCATCTGTATACTTTACATCGAGCATATCTATCTCCCCAAAAGCTAGCCAAATTCCAGCAAGGGAAAAATGTAACAAATGTGATCTTGCAGGAGCCTCAGATGTGTACATGTTTAAAGAGTGCCCAGCCATTAGTCGTTTTTGGGAAGAGGTGATGGATGCCCTATCCTCTATTTTAAACACCACTTTGAGCAGTACTCTCCCTTTGATTATCTTTGGGATTAATGAAAACATCTTAGGAAATGCCAGATCCTTCCTGTTTTTTGCAATTCTAATGGCAAGGAGACAGATCTGTAGATTTTGGGTGGATACAGCCCCACCAACATATACAGGATGGTTATCGTCCCTATATAAAGTTTCTAAAATAGACTTGGCCAGATCCTGCAGCAGGAAAAAAGTTGCTTTTTGGGAATATTTGATACAGTGGAAGTAGGTTTCCGTTTTTTTTTTCCCCCGGGTCCTATGATTATGCTAGCTTCCCTGCTCCATGGACCTATAGCAAGGGTCTTCTACGAATTTCTGGTCCAACAGGCTGAAATATGCCTAGATGGAGTTTTCTGAAGGTCACCCTCTCTGTGTGTGGTTTCTCCTTCTACCGCCAATTTGTTACTCGGCACTTGTGCAATTGTCCGCTGTACACTACCGGTTTTGGTGGGCAGGACAAGGTAGCACAAAATGGTGGTTGGCGGCTTCTTTTAGCGCACTTAAGGGTTCGGCAAATGAGGACAAAAAAAAATAAAAAATACATGAAATGAAAAAATAAATACATTTATAAAAAAAATCTTTTAAACTAGAAAGATCTTTACAAACAAATACATTAATCAATTCATATGTATTTATTGAATTTCTACCCTATAACACCACACCAATAACAGAACACTTCAACATTTCTAATTAATTTCCTCAAAAAATTAACATAATTAATAATCAATTTAAAAAATATTCTTAATAAAAAAATGAATAAACATTAATTGACTACACGCACTTTAACACTATGATATCCACAACACACACACAAATTAAACTCTAAAATAATAAAACACAATGAAAACGTATTAATAAAAAAAGTGATTACTATTAATAACTAATAATTAAGTAATTACAATTTATTTAATAACACCCTTTACCCTTTAAAAGTGAAAACAACAGACAAAAAAATAACAAATTACCCAAAATACATGTCAAATTATTAACATTTATTAACAACTATATATTAAGTAATTAAATTACTTCCCACCCTTTACTCCTATAAACATTTACTGATTAAAGAATTGAAAGTAATTAACATCTAATTATTAATTAATCAATTAAAAATAAATTACTCAACACTTATAAACACCAGAACGCACACCTAAACCTAATTACACAATTACTATAATTAATTACCAATTAATGAAAAATAAATTATTTTACACATTTTAACAATATAACATTTCAATTAAACAAATTTTATTAAATTAAAAATACTCAATAAATGTAAGATAATTAAATTACTTCCCACCCTATTCCCCTATAAACCCACAACCCACTATGGAACTAAAAACGCAAAGTTCAAATAGAAAAATGTAGTAACTATTAAAAATGTAACACATATTTTAAAAAAAACAATTCCTATACAAAAAATATACAACACATACATATAAAATATATACTAAAATACATAACATTAATAAACAAACAATATTTTTAATAACTATATTTTTGCAAACGATATTAAACACTTCGCAATTTTTCAAATCGATAATACTTACCCTAAGTCGATATTCTTGACCACTATATTCTTGCTGTTGATATTTCTTACCCACGATATTTGCAACTCGATATTTGTGCAATTCGATATTTTTGATTTGATATTCTGTCTCTGCACCGCAGAAGTGGATTTTAAAGGTGTACAGGAATCAAGGAAAGTTTGGGGTAGAAACAAAGTGAGAAAGATAGTGGGGCAATTAACAGTCTAGTGGTGTTGCTTTCCCATCTATGTTTCACCTTAAATACCAAAGATAATTATTAAATATTTTCTTATGTTTCCAGTCATGTGAATTGATGGGTTCAAAGCAGTCTGTCTGGGAAAAGATAGAGTAGATTGGTCCTTAAGGGAGTGTTAGGGCACCTTTCCACATTATGAGCCCCTAATACTGTATAGTCATGTACATACTATGAGGTCCCGCATAGTAAAAACCTCTTATACAGTATGAGCCCAAGTGTAGTATGCACCTTTTCCTTATTATGATCTGACATACAATATGAGATCTTTTGCATGGCTTAAGTTTTCATACTAGAATGTGTTGATTTTGGAAATGGTAGCAGCCAGCATTACTATTGCCAGTATAAACAGGAGAGTGGGAGATAGATTTGACATGTACCTCTATGTATGCACGAAGGGTCTGATGAAGCCCATCATTTGTTTTTTATGGGCCGTTGGCTCTGTTATTTATATTGATTATTAGTAGAGAAGTTCACCTAGGTCAAGGTCCTAAACATGTACACCAGTTCAATTATGGCAAATGACATCTTGGCATCCAATGAGAGAGCCATTTTTCAATGCGGTCACTTAAGGTCTGCAGTAGGTTCAGCTGAAAATCTGAAGATTTTTCCTTGACAATCTACCCAGGACAAAGCCCAACTGAAAGTGGTGAATGAGGACAGCGATCACTGATTTTAGCCTATTAGCCAACAACATTGGCACTTTTTTGTTACATTGGAATTGAGCAATAATAATTCTGGAAAAATAGAAATAACTTTGATGTGGCATCCACCTTAAATAAAATTACCCTGCAGGAGCCATTTGGTGAAACACATGCAGGCGTATGGCTTTTCAAGTAATATGGAAAGAAAGTATTTCTAATCATTTAAATAAAAGCATATTTATCATTGTTATCACTTTGAAATGAAAGTACATGTGCTTGAGTTTGAAAAATAAAAATTCAGCAAAAGGAATTCTGGATACTTGTAGGTGTATCAAACAGATATCAAGTACATTTAGTTCGAGCAAGTTTGCTACCAGCCAGCGGCACCCTGTCATTAAGGGCTCCTGGGCTCTGGGCTCCACCTCCTCCCTTTTTTAAAGCATGATGGGTTTGAGGGTAACAGACGCTCACCATGTCGGGGTCACGCAGCCAGGCATTTTTCCTGTACTAATGCACAAGCGCCTGACAAACTCAACCAAGCTTTTCCTGGAAGACGATTTAACAGCCCTAAACACATGACCTCACCAGCCCAGCAATGCTCAGTGAGGTCCTTTCCCGCATGACAAGGGGGAGCGTTGCTGTTAGAATCAAACCTGGGTGCTTACGCCTTGTAACCGAGTGGGGTGGGGTCAACGATTCTCACTTACCCCAACTCACTCATTGAAGAATTAGGGAAATTCATCCTCTCACTGGCTAACCGATGACAATGTCAGCCAATGAGAGGAGATGGTATGATCTTCCATCAGTCCCCTCTTTCCCTTAAGACTTCAGAAACCACTGACACCTTTTTTTCTTTTTGCTTAAATACTGTGGCCTGGTAAGTGTTTGTTGAATGCTGTTGCATGTGTATCTGTATGAATATATGTCTACTCGTGACTGCGTGCTGTGAATGAGTGTGTGCATGGGTATGTTCTTGGGAGTGAATGTGGATGAGTGTATGCGTGGACTTTTGCGAGTGGATGGGTGGAAGAGTCTGCGTTTCACTGCCCGCCCCATTACTCATTCCACGACTTTTAGCAGGTATTATTTCCATCTCCACTCTGATCTCATGACTCTCATTTGTGGATTAAGCGCCCACATTTGCACATTTTCAATTTATGCTCCCTGAAGTATGTTTTAAAAACCAGAGGGCAAATCATTTACAAGTGATCCGTTTTCCAGCATGGTAACAACACAGTTCTCCTAGATCATACATATCGAATTGACATTGGTCTTCGAATGTGAGGATAACAGCACAGAGATTAACAGGCAGGGGTGCCTGCATGTTATCTGGGTGCTAAGGGACTGGAGGTAATTCACTGTGGTCCTTTCTCGTGACTGTAGGGGGCGGTATTGGAATTGGGCTCCCTTATTATCATAAAAAGAATCTTAGACCATGGTGATGATCAACGACATTGTTCGATTTAATAATAAATGTGGGGGCATATTATCAAGAAACCACTGTAACATTATGGGCTTGATAATACGCCCTTGTGAACTCCCATAGAAGCTCATGTTCACACCAAAACATGGGCTTCTATGGGCATTCACAAGGGTGTATTATCAAGCCCATTATCGCCACTTTAGCGGCAGTTTTTTGCTGCTAAAGTGGCGATAATGTTACCACGGTTTCTTGATAATATGCCCGTGGTGTTTTAACCATGATGCCTTTAGGGATGCGTGAAGTAGTCTAGTGTCAGAGGCTGGGTACTTTTTTTAACCACCATTTTTTAGGACAAAAAGCACGCACCAATCCCTTTAATAATGCACCCTATGACACTTAGATAAAAAAGTAGATGTGACTAATTAGATGTGTTCTCTGAAGAGGAAATCCAATGACATGCATTAAAACCCTCTGTGAACCTGTACTCCAAGCGAAAATTCCGTTTGCGATATGTACTATAAATATTATCAGTATTATTAATTTATAGGACACATCTATGAGTGCGACTTTTCTTTCTAGAGCACTGTCTATGAACGGGATGACTTTTTATCATTTTTATCGGTTAAAGAAAAATAAAAACAAACATGTAAACTAATTTGTCAATTGGACAAGTGGGAAAAGTTGAGATTTAAGCCAAATGTAATTCCCACAGTTTGCTCATTTGACACTTTATCCTAGCCCCGCCTGTCTTAGCGTTTAAAAACACCTACAATGCTGTGTGTATTGTTTTCTTTTAAGAACTAAGTCACCGCACACTATTGCAAAAAAGTGGGAAGCTCCCATGCAGTTTATGAAGGTGTATGACAATAAAAACTTAGGGCATAATAAATAAAAGAGCCTGGACACCGTTAGCAGTCCAGATTACTGCTCTAACTCTTAAACATGCAATCAGGGCCTGTAATGGGCGTACGAAATCAGACATTTCCCCCAAATGCACATTTAATAAAGTGGGGCGGGAGTCAAGATTGGACTATATATTGGTCCAATTGTCCTCTTGGTCTAAAATTAAGGACTTCAGGGTGATAACTAGGGACGATAGCGACCACAATGAGCTAGAATTAGAACTCTCTTTGCCTGGCATAGACAACGAGAACCGGGCTGGTGCAGATGCGCCTGTTCCAGGGCTGACCTTAGCGAACAATAGACGCAGAGTGAGGTGGGACAAACTAGTCACCTACCCGGAAAAGGTTTCAAAGTTGTACAGTTGTGTTATTCCCACACTTGAAAAGGTTAGCGCTCTAGTGGCGCAACCCCTTGCCCACGACACGCACAAAAAACTTTGGTCCGCTCATGAGGACCTTACTAAGATCATGGCAGAGGTTCTTTTCTCCTCAGGAAAAACTGGGGGCACCAGGAGTCACCGTCCTTCGTGGTATAACGCTGCCTGCCGAAAGGCTAAATCAGATTTATAACTTTCCCTTAAGCAAAGTAATAATAGATCTGTAATACAGGCGAGGAGAAGGGATTACAAGCAGTTGACCCGCCATGCTAGGGTGGAATGGAAGCAGGAGAAGTGGGAGAATCTTACCACCACACTGGCAGATAAGGATTTCCATAAATTCTAGCAAATTGTAAACACGGGGTCTGAGGAGCCGCTTTCGGCCGCTGAACCTAACATCTCAGCGAAGGTCTGGGAGGAACATTTCCAAGCTCTTTATACGTGGGTCTATTTGGATCCAGACAGGCCCCCAGCTGTCTTAACGCCAACTAAGGGCCAACAGCTAGAGGGGGACCTTTTCACGGAGGAGGAGGTGCGGGCTACAATTTCCAGGCTGGCCTCCGGTAAAGCTCCAGGCCTGGATGGGCTCCCGGGTGATCTTTTTAAACACGAGCCAGATGTATGGGCTCCGTATCTGTTGGTGATCTTTAATGCCGTCCTGAGGGGCATGGAGGTGCCCTGTACTTGGCTGGGCGCAGAGATCGTCCTCATATTTAAGAAGGGTTCACCTCTGCTCCCAGCCAGCTACAGGCCCATCAGCCTCATCGATGTGTCACAAAAGCTATTCGGGAGACTGATACTTGATTGCCTCCAGGATTGGATTGAAGAGTTTTCTATCCTGAGCCCTTACCAGGCAGGATTTAGAAAGAAAACCTCAACAACGGACCAGATTTTCCATCTTAAATTGTTATTTTGGAAAACTGTAACAATCAAGGGCGGCAGCTTATATACGGTCTTTGTGGACCTGCGTGCCGCCTTCGATTTGGTGCCAAGAACAAAACTGTGGTCCGTGTTAGCGGAGTTGGGTATTCCATCTGATCTCTTGAACATATTGATGAGACTCCATCAAGAAAACTTTGCACAGGTCAGATGTGGCAGGAACGGATTGCTTTCAGCGAGATTCCCCGTTGACAGGGGGGTGAGACAGGGGTAATCGTCCACCTGACTGGGATCACTGACATAGACGCCCCAAGGCTTGACGGCAGCAGGGTGCCCGCAATTATGTTTGCGGGTGACACCCTGCTGCTGTCAAAATTCCCGATGGGGATACAATGTGTCTTGGATGGTTTTCTGGCATTTTGTGGTGAAAGTGGGCTGGAGATCAATGCCCTCAAGACTAAATTCATGATTTTCAGCCCCCTGGCCACAACTCGCCCCAACCCAACCATAGGCACAACAAGGCTCGAGAGGGTGCACACATTCGAGTAACTGGGGGTGACCATTGATTTAAATATGACCTGGGATACGCACCGAATAAAAGCCAATCTTAAATTGGTGCAGTTAACGGGTGGCATCTCCAGGATAATAAATAGATCGACCCTTAAACCTCTCGGTCCACTGCTCGAAATTTATAAAATGTAGGCGAGGGGGCAGTCACATATGACGGGGAATTGTGGGGGCACACATCCAGCCAGGACTTGATTGTTACCGAAAACAAGTTCATCAGACAGCTGACAGCCCTACCTCCAAGCACTCCTCTCCTCCCTCTCAGATTTGATTTGGGCCTTAGATCTATTGATGAGGAATTGGGCCTAAAACCACTAACATTCTGGCGACGACTCTGGAGCACTCCAGAGCTCCTGATTTATAGGAAGGAACTGAAAGATATCTTGAGCTACCAATTCTGGCGAATATTCCTTGGCTAAAACACATAGAAAATGAATGCGAAAGGCTGAGAAGTCCAGAATTATGGCTAGACCCTGAAAACGTTTGTAGCAAGGTCTCACGCAAATGCTTCACAAAGGAATATTACGATTCAAAATTAAATACCTTATTAGCGAATTCGCAGCTGGGGATTTTAACTAATACATTTATTCAATTCAAAGACTCTTATCATTTAGAGCAGGCCCTTGACGGAATTTGTCCTGTATTGACCAGGAAGTTATTCTTGCAGTGGAGGTATGGTACCCTCCCCCTTAGAGCATTCACAAGTATCTGGTGTCACTCTTCCTCCACTAAGCAATGCCCCACATGTTCATATTAGTTGGAAAATGAATTACATGTTTTATTCTTTTGCAATGCCTATCAAAAATCATTGGCTTGTCCCCCTTCTTAAAAACCTAGGCTTTAAGCATTGCATTCCAGCTTACAGAACACACAAGACGGATCTATCACCCCCTATTGTATTTGCGGTAGCTAAATTCCTAACAGCGATTTGGCACAAGCGCACTCGCCATATCCTGAACTCTGATACGTATTCGGTACAGGCACTTTAAAAATCATAGCATAGATCAGCACAAATCAGAAGGGATTGTAATTGGTTTTATCTATTATGACAAATGTAATTTTTAAACATAATTAGAAGTTTGATTTTTATTCTGCACAAGCTCTTTGTATTTGTACCATAGAGCGGCACCTAACGGAGAGTTCGCAACGGTTTTACTGAACATGACAACCGTAGTGATTTTTTATAATCTCTGTTTTATGAATATGTATTATTCCTGTCTGTTTTAACTTTTGGTGTATATGTTTTTATGGTCCAAGTGATCGAAATAAAGACAGAAATGAATGAATGAAAAGATTTTTAGTTAGGAACGAGTTACTTAGAGATTTTAGTAAGAAATAGCCACTATTGACAATGCTGGTAATGGCTATGGTTTGTATATTCCAAATTAATTTGGTAACAACGTTTTTATTACAATAATACTGAAGATTTTTTCTATGAATTGAGTCGTTTGAATAAAATATATTTGATAGACTACAGGACTTGCAAGCTACACAAAACATAACCAACCTAAGACACTGTTAGGCCTCGGACAACCAGGTCAGAACATGAGGCCAAGACAATGATATGAATGACAATAGACCCCAGGAAGTCAGAGCTTCAACATTTGTCTGAAAGATAAACTGATGTACAACTCAGCGCTGATCTCCATGAAAAACGCCAGCCAGTGATAGGTATAGCAGACCAGTGTTGCACCCCACCAACGAGGCACTTTGGGTACGGCCTCTCTTCCTTATGCCTCAGCATGACTCTCGACCCTTTGGTGACAGGTATATTTCAATCAATCATTCATGCTCTAGAATGCTAAATTAGATTACACTCAGGGAAGAAAACTACCTTTTAGAAAGGTTTGGAAGAGTTATTTAGCCATATAGATCTGTCTGTGCTTCTTTATTGTCCCTTCCATGCAGAAATCATAAAATCAGGAAAGTCTTTGCTACTGCTCTGGTGTCAGATGGGCAGAAATATGCGCTACTTTTAATCACTGTGCCATTTATCTATCAGCCCGAGGGTTGGTACTTGATAAAACAGAAGGCACTGCTGGGACACAACTCTGAACACAGTAGGGGATAAGACTAGACCATGTGCTCTTTGCATTCACCTGAAGAAAGGCAAATCGTGGCTCCATTAACTGTTTGAATAAAATCTGCAGATCCACTGCATGGTTTATGGAAAACGTTTTTCTAGCGGGTTACGTACATTTTGTTTAAATGAAAAATGGACATGTTAACCATGCGACCCTAGTATATGATTGCCGTTCCATTGCTTCCGCCCTATCAAACTGCGGATGCTTGGTGTAATCGGATGGGTTCGATTAATCAGAATGTGGAGAGATCGAGGAAGGCAGTGTGATGTGTGTGCATTTCAGTGTTAAATATCTAAAATCAATTGCTGATCCCTGTGCTATGGAACCATTAGGTGTTGCACCCACCTCAAAGCATTTGTAAATTGATGTTACCCAATTCATTAAATATTTGGTATTTGTTCCAAAGTTATTGATGAATGTGATTATTTTTCAGCTTTTAAGCTAAGTGAGCTCTAACAAGATAATGTCTACACTCTTTCAATGAAAGCTAATAGTGTGAATGAATAGAAGTATTCAGAATACACAGACGATATAATAATGCCTGCTGGTGAGTTAAAATAGAAAGCAATACAGTCCAGACCCCATCCATTTGGCCTACAGCTTAAAAGGGGAAGAGCTTTCTGTTCCTGCCTAGGGTTGCCTCACTTGGCTCGCAGACTGTTCGCGTGCAGTGTGATAGGGCGGAGAGAACTGCAAAAAGCCATAAGATGCCTGCGTATGCTAAAGACTTCTCATGCCTGTCTTGTGCATTCACACCTTGTTCACAAAATGTGCAGGCTCAGTAACTTTATGTGTGCTAATTGCTCCCCTGCAGGGTTACATAGTGATCGAGAAGGATGGTGACTGCTGTGGCTCCTGCGTCCAGGTGGCTTGTGTGGTGGAGATGGAGGATGGAACTCAGGAGGTTCACCAGGTATCTCCTTAGTCAGTTTGGGGCCCGTGTGTTGGTGGAGCGTTTCTTCAGGGGTGGGTGAGGGCTTTATAGAATGGGGGAGGTTAGGGATGTATCTTTTGAGTACCTAATAAGATTTCTATGCAAAAGACTGCAGTGCAAAATTCCTGTGTCTACAGACTGACTGCACTGCCCAGCAACACAGCATCTTTTTTTTACTCTACCCTTCCTGATGTGAAACAGAGAGAGCACATAGCACAACTAAAGAAACCTCCATGGGTCCTGATTTCTAGCTACATTGTGCAGGGGAAACTGAATTAGCAGTGCTAAAAAGACAATATCCTAAGAGTATTTCTACTGCTGCACCGTGCTATTCCAAGTTAAACAGGTTAAATTTTAGGAAGACTAAGTGCCCGATTACGACTTTGGTGGTGTGGGAGCGGACAACCATGCCAGTGCCGCGCTCCCACACCGCCAAATTCGAGGTCCTCATGGTCTGGCTGGCTGTTCTTTGGCTGTCCTGCAGCAGTTCCAAGGCTCGTAAGTAAGCATTTGAATTGCAGCCCAGAAGGAGCACCAAAGCAAAGAACTGGAGTGAATGCATACAGGGGGGTACAACATGTGCCCCCCACATATACCCCCATGCATAGGGGCAAAAGGGGGCACTACACTTTCCTGACCACCACACTTTTCATGGTGAAGGAAGTAACCTGCTTAGGGCCACCCAGGTCACTAATGACCACTTCTCATCTTTCCATACTAAATGAAGAGTCGGTCCGACAGTAGAGAATACAAACCTATACCTGTTTATTCATATACACTCAGGGCGGAGCCCCATCTGCCAAGTCGCTAGAAGTGCTGCAGAGGGAACTGAAATCGACAAGCATAAAGATATGTACGTTCCGTAATCGGGTGAAAACAGGCCCACAGTGGAATTTTCCAGGCAGGTGCAGTAAAGCAGTGAAATACAGAAAACAACTGTTCAGTGCTCCTGTCTTCCACAAAGTAAGTATCATGGTCCAAGGTTGTTCCATCTGGGGACCGTCACAAGGACAAGGGGGAGAGGGCCTCTATCTGGTAAGAAAGCTATGTGCTGACATGAACAGTGTGCTCATTACTGAAACAAAACCAAAGTGAAGAAACAAACTCAAAGAGGAGCATGTCTCGGAATTAAACTAGATCAGTTTTAAACAGCCTAAAATGGCGCCCAATTAGAAGATGGAACAGGAATGCTAATTTACATGGAACCTGCATAAGCGTGAACAATTTCTATTCTAACAATGGCAGCCTCACCACCATAAAAAGGATGGAGGTTTTGAAAGTCATAATATGCTTGGCTGTGCAGCAGCTTCAACGCAAGCATAATGCAGCTCCACCCTTCTGCACCACTGCTGAGGGGTCACGCATCCTCGGTGGTTGTGGCGGTCCAATGGCAGTCTGAATATGGAGGTCGAACCCCACCACAGACCACCAAACTCAGAATAGGGCCCTACATTTTGCTGAATAAAAACCTGCATACATTTCACTATTCCAACTGGTTTTATGTTCCCATTTGCCACCTGGTATTTGCTGGTGGATTAGTGTGGGTCAGGTGATAGGGAGAAGAGGGTGTTGTGAGGTGACTGCTGACACTACCTGCACCTGGGATCAGTTATCTCTGTCCCCTCTGTGGTGTTGAAATGGGTGAAAAGTGAGCAATCTCAGCTATGGCTCCCTGACTTTGGCCTGGGGCTGCGCTGCTGTGGGCCTGGAGCTGGGGTCAGAGGTTGTCTGTGAGCAGGCTCTTGGTAGCCAGAGGATGTATCTTACTACTTGTAGCTGACAGGTGCATGCCTCGGGCATGGACATTTGCTTTATCTTTTGAAGCTGCGGGGTGGGTAGGCAGGCGTTGGTTAGTGCAGGCTGATTTTGCTGTGTGCCCTGAGTCTCGTCCTCTGACCTGGGACATTCCCTGCTCTCGGGGGTGGTGGAGGGGCCAAAGGCATCAGGGTTGTGGTGGGAACTGGCAGCTACACAGGAGTTGCATTCTCCGCTTCCGCTTACATGTTTCGTGGCAGGTGGAGCTCTTTCAGCCTCTACCTAGACCTGTACTCATTTCTCTGTCGGGGGCGTGGTTGGGGCTATGGGGTACTTTTTAAACCAGGGCATTCTCTACAGTCCCAAGGCTATACTTGCTACTCTTCAGAGGACAGAGGGCTGTTGATGGATACAGTGTCAGGGGAGGCTCCAGGAATGCGGGGTGAGCATGGACAGCATCCCTCATGGATAGGACAGGTCTGGATCATACTCCTGCCCTAAGTTCTGCTCTCTGCAGATCTCAGCCACAAGTCCAGTCAAGGTTTACTATGTGTGGTAAAGTTGCACCCACTAATTCGAGGTGTTGGAACAGTGTCCATCTTGGAATGCACCGTAGTGTTATCCATTCCCAAAGGGTACCACTCTGGGTCAATCGTAATCAGGATCTCAAGGACAAATGTGGAATATGTTTAGGCCCTCAGAAACAAAGGTTGATGACCTCATAGAGAGTGAGTGAATCAATAAATGAGATTCATGCAAAAATGCTAGATTCCTCATTGAATACTTCAGTGTCATAAGCTCCCTAAACGGTGTACTACATAAGGTAGACATGCCACTGGTTGAAACTCGTTGGTCTTTGCCAAGGTTAAAAATCTGTTCGGCTACACATAGAGACAGATCAGCCGCCCACTCTAGAGTGACTGGTCTATGACCATGCCTGCCGGAAGTAAAGCACTGGGACTCATTAATGCAAATAATGGCAGCCTTTCCTAGAATGATTGATTTTTGTGCCCCAACAACTTATGAAGACCCGCATGAATGAGCTCTGACAACATATCTCCACTGTGGAGGCACATTCCAAGCTCTCACATATGGTAACTGATATTCTAAGGATATTGTCTGACATAGGTAAAACACCCTTGAGAGCCTTTCTCCTCAAAAGTTTCCTTCAATGGCAGTAGCTGCAACTTTGGTGGATCTCTGCCACCCTAGCAGAACACTCGTGATGTGTCAGATTTGTCACTGCTTCCTTGGCAAATTTGATAATTTCCTCAACTGCAGATGCAATTCTGAGAGGCAGACGCAATATGAGCTCTACGTCTTTTCAGATGTGCTGACCTTGTCAATCCAACCCTGGACAGACTGTAAACATCACATGCTTGAACCCTAGTCTATCAGGAGATTCAGGCTTTGCTAAAGCTGTCACACCACCGTGGTCAGAGTGGCAATGTGCTTACTTAACCTTGTAGATATAATTGCATATTCTTTTCTGGCCAGATTAGCTTCAGTGCCACTTGTATCCTGTCCAGGAGCTAGCCAAACATAAAGACTTTGTCCTAAAGCCAAGGAGTATGGTTGGTCATCAAGTGGACCAAGAGTGTACTAGTGGAGTGCCTCAACTGAGTATAAAAAACACTGATGATAAAAATGTACCTTATCATCTGATTATATTGTATCAAAGAGGGAGCATAATTGGATGAGAAATTGTTGCTTTATATTGTATAAACACCCTTTCCTGTATTTTTATTTTAGCCTGGATCAGTTTGGAATTACCCTGATTCAAATTGCACAACATACAGATGTGAGCAAACTGGAACAACATTTACATTGGGGGAAGAAAATACAATTTGCTCTCCCTTTGTGCCTGAAATATGCGAGCCGGTAAGTGTATTACACTTTGATCAGTCACTAAAAAGTTGTTGAATCATTTGTCTCTAAGTTTCTCCTCAGAAGAATCCTTAGGGCTAGATATTCGTAGGATGGCTTCTAACAAATTGGAGGTTGATGAGTGCAGTGGTGGCTTGTGACATTTGAAAGTGGTGGGCGTAAATATTAAGCATGACCTTTATATACGTATGATGTGAACACGTTCAGAGGAAAACCTGGGGTCCAGGGCGAGTCCCTCTCTTGAAAGTAATGAAAACATTATTAGAAAATGGTTCATTTTAAAGAAAACAAATGTAGTCATAAAGCAAGGCTTTTAAAGCAGTGGGATCAAATAGCCTTGAAATATTGAACACATTAAAAACTGCCTCATATCTTCCTGCATTAATGTGTTCAACAGTTAGTATAATGTGTAAATTGTACAGCATGACAACTTTAGGCCTTTAAAATGTATGCTTGTCCAGTATCTTGCACCTCATCCAGCATTAACTTTAGAAAAATATGCTCTAACCAGATTTTGAGACGCATCCACAGCTGTTGGATACAACCAGTCATACAGAAATATGTGCAGAAAGGTCTTTAAGTGGGATGAAAAAAGTGGGTGCTCTCTATAAAGGAATATGTCAAATACATTTCTGTGATTCCCATAGTGTGCCACTTGATGGGCATTTTAGCCTCTCTCTGAGATGCAATTGTATCTAGATAAATGAGACAACAACTGCCATACACCTAAAGCCTGTCAGAATAATTGACTTTGTCAAAGGGTGTTAGCTGCTTAAGATTAATGGGGTATAACAATGATTTGCCATAAATATTTAACATTAGAAATGTTTCAATTCGGAAATTGTGAGCCTGTGAATGAAATAGCATTGTGGCCTTTGGAAGGAGTTTTGGCCTTCAGTTACGTGTGCTTTATGTTAGATATGTATCCTCTTTTTTCCTGCATATCTTTTCCATCTACACATCTTCAACCACCTCTCTTACCTCTCCAGTATCCTCTTCTCACTCTCACTGAATATACTTCCTCGCATCACCCTTATTTCACTGCCCCCTAACACACACTGCCCTCCCTCAACTTTAAGCACTTTAATTTCTCTTTCATTTTCCTTGCAAATGTTTTGACATCTGTGTACCCCCTTCACACACATATCCATAGAATGTGAGTTGCAAAGGAAATACAGAAACATTGTTCTGTGTGCTCTGTAGCGGGACCAACCCACTGGCAGGCACTTTCTTTGGCTTCAGACTTAGCGCTTAATCAAAGCCCCTCATAAACACATGGCATGGCTCAATCCTCAAAGTATGCATGGAAACAAATACAGATAAACAAGAACATAATAAAATCGCTAACTCTTAAGGGGGGCAAGATTAAGTATAGCATGTGAAGTAAGAGAGGACCTAAATCACTGAGATGCATTCCCTTAACTTTTTTAACAACCATTGTTTGCAAGTCAATCCATGTTTTTGGCATCATTGTTAACTTAGAGGCATGAAGACACAGACAGTTTTAATGTCATACATCAGAGAACTGTGCACTGTAAGCACATATTTCTTGCCTTGCTTGACTCGGATGTTTGGATGAACTTCGCAAGGGAACAGTAACCCTGCTTGTTATTTGGATCCATTTTACGGGGGAATAATTACAGCAGCTCCACTTCTAATGTAGCCAGCAATCTGCAGTGAGGGCCTTGGGTGTCACAGTGGAGGATGTTAGCATGATGAGGGGCCTCAGGACAATGTACACAACACAAAATTAGCATGCAAGCACTTACCATTACTGAGAACAAGGCATCAGATCAGACGTACAGGAATCTACTCTCACATATGACCTCCTGGACCTGTCAGCCGCCTTCGACACGGTCTGCCACCACACACTACGAACAAGCCTCCACAACGCCGGGATCCAAGAGAAGGCTCTGGACTGGACTACCTCCTTCCTCTCCGGCAGAACACAGAGCGTCCACCTTTCCCCCTTCTGCTCCAAAGCCACTGAGATCATCTGGGGCGTACTCCAGGGCTCATCCCTCAGCCCAACTCTGTTTAACATCTACATGGTAAGCCTGGGCGTAGTTCGCGTAGCCGCACTCCGCGGAGCTACGCGAAGACGCACTTGCACTCCGCAAACTACGCATAGCTCCGCGAGCATGCGTAGTTGCTTGCTTGCGAGCCATTTTTCGTCTTCGGGAGCGCAGTGGAACTCTGGAACCTGCTCGACACCACATCTCCAGACGTCGCCTTCCTCACGGAAACATGGATGAATGACTCCTCAAGGCCCGACATCGCCGTCGCCATCCCGAACGGATACAAGATCACCCGGAGAGACCGCGTCAACGAGACAGGAGGAGGCATCGCCATCGTCCACAAGAACACCATCCGCATCACGACCAACTCAGACGACACCCTCACAGCCGCTTAACGTCTTCACTTCCAGATACACACCGACCCCAAGACCACACTCAGAGGCACCCTCATCTACAGACCCCCAGGACCTCGCACACAATTCAGCGAAGACATCGCAGACTTCATCAGCCCGCACGCCTTTGCCTCCGCTGACTACATCCTCCAAGGGGACCTCAACTTCCACCTGGAGAACAACAACGACAACACCACCACCACCCTGCTGGACAACCTCGCCAACCTCGGACTCATGCAACTGGTGAACACCCCCACCCACTACGCCGGACACACGCTTGACCCAGTCTTCTCCTCCAGCAAGTACATCTCCTTCAGCCACTCCACCGGACTCCACTGGACAGACCACAGCTGCGTCCACTTCAGCTTCAGAAAGACCATGACTCACCACCACCCGCAACAGGTGCCCTGCAGGAACTGGAACAAGATCACCACCGACCACCTCACCACTTCACTGAGCCAGAACCCTCTCGCCAGCTCAACGGACCCCAACCAAGCAGCCAACAACCTCACACAGTAGATCACCAATTGCGCTCGCCCAACCAGCCTCGACCACTCGCAGTCCGGCTTCCGCGCCAACCACAGCACCGAGACCGCCCTCATCGCAGCCACTGACGACATCCGGAGAAGGAGAAGTGGAGAAGTGTGGCTCACTGGTTAGAGGAGGCAGACCTGGAAGCAGAGGTCAGCCCGGGACCAGGGTTCAATTCCCGGCTCGGCGGGGTCTTGAGTCCTAAAAATGTCCATGGACTTGACAATTCTCGCTCTGGTGCCTACTCAATTCACGGGTTCACACTCTGCGACTCTGGGCAATAGCTTGCTTAATCTCCACAACGGCCCCTCGTGGCGGGATGCCTGGCTTTCACCTTACGGATACCCTGCCGGGGTTATTTCACAGGGGAATACCAGGACGGGTTCCCTAAGCAAGCGCTTAGAAACCGCTTGGTGATTTGCGCTATATAAATTCCTGTACATTTACATTTAAATTTACATTTACATTTACATCCGAGCCCTGCTCGACAACTGGGAAACAGCGGCCCTCATCCTCCTGGACCTCTCCGCAGCATTCGATACGGTCTGCCACCGCACCCTAGTGCAGCGCCTCAGCAACATCGGAATCCAAGAGAAGGCACTGGAGTGGATCATCTCGTTCCTCACCGGAAGAACCCAGAGAGTCCGCCTCCCCCTGTACAGATCCAAGGCCACCAAAGTCATATGCGGCGTACCACAAGGATCATCACTCAGCCCCACCCTCTTCAACGTCTACATTAGCCCCCTCGCAGCCATCGTACGCCAACACAACCTCAACATCATCTCCTACTCCGACGACACCCAGCTGATCCTCTCCCTGACCAACGACCTAGGAACCGCCAGAACCAACCTACACGAAGGGATGAAAGACGTAGTCGAGTGGATGAGGAACAGCCGCCTGAAACTGAACGGAAGTCCTCATCCTTGGATCATCACCCTCCGCCTGGGACGACTCCTGGTGGCCCCCTGCCCTGGGTAGCGCACCCAAACCAACGGACCACGCACGCAACCTGGGCTTCATCCTGGACTCCTCCCTCTCGATGACCAGACAAGTCAACGCCGTCTCATCATCATGCTTCAACATCCTACGCATGCTCCGAAAGATCTTCCGATGGCTCGCCACTGAAACCAGGAGGACGGTCACACAGGCACTCGTCACCAGCCGACTGGACTACGGAAACACCCTCTATACCGGAACCACAGCCAAACTCCAGAAAAGACTCTAACACATCCAGAACGCCTCCGCACGACTCATCTTGGACATCCCCCGACACAGCCACATCTCCGGACACCTGAGAGACCTTCACTGGCTCCCCGTCAGCAAGAGAATCACGTTCCAACTCCTCACCCACGCACACAAGGCCCTCCACGACCTGGGCCCCAGGTACCTCAACAACCGCCTGACTTTCTACACTCCCACCCGCCAGCTACGATCGACCAGCCACGCCCTCGCCGCCGTGCCACGCATCCGAAGATCCACCATGGGAGGAAGATCCTTCTCCTACCTGGCAGCCAAGACTTGGAACTCCCTCCCCATCCACCTCCGCCTGACCCAAGACCACCTCTGCTTCAGGAAGCAACTCAAGACATGGCTGTTCGAGCAGTAGCGGACCCCCCTCCCCCAAGCGCCTTGAGACCCTCTGGGTGAGTAGCGCGCTATACAAATATCCTGATTGATTGATTGATTGATTGCCTGCATGCTCGGGATGTGTAGCGCGCGAAGTTACCCATGAGGTTTGTCCCGCCCGCTCGCGTCCCCTTATTTCCGGTCACTACTAACGTGTTCGCGAGTTATTCTGTGCCAGATTGCAGTTTCTGCGTGTTCGGCAACTCGCTCTTACCAACAAGCATCCTCGCGCATGCGAAAATGCTATTGAGCGCGTGAGAACTACGCTACGCAGCAGTTTGCGGAGTAATCGACAACTTCGCGTTCTCCGCGGAGCGCGGAGTTGCCGAAACTCCGCAAACTCCGCGAACGGAGCGTAGTTCTTCGCCCAGGGTTACTACATGGCACCGCTCGCCCACGTCGCCTGTCGGCACGACCTCAACATCATCTTCTATGCCGATGACACCCAGCTGATCCTCTCCCTCAACAAGGACCCCCACATCACCAAAACTAACCTTCACGAAGGAATGAAGGCCGTCCCTGAATAGATGGGGAACAGCCGACTGAAGCTGAAGTTGGACAAGATGGAGGTCGTTATCCTCGGATCCACCCCTTTGGCCTGGGACGACTCCTGGTGGCCGACCGCACTAGGAACCGCTCCAACAGCCATCGACCACGCACGCAATTTAGGGGTCATCCTTGTCTCCACCCTCTCCATGACTAAACAGGTCAACGTCATCTCCTCCTCCTGCTTCAACACCCTTTGCATGCTCCGCAGGATCTACAAGTGGATCCCCACTGAAACGAGAAGAACGGTCACCCAGGCCCTCGTCAGCAGCAGGTTGGACTACGCAGGAGCCCCGGCCAACCTCCGGAGACGGCTCCAACGCATCCAGAAGGCCTCTGCATGCCTGATCCTCGACATCCCTTGCCGCTGCCACAACACACTAGTTGACCTGCACTGGTTCCCAGTCAACAAGAGGATAACCTTCAAGCTCCTCACCCACGCACACAAGGGACTCCACAACACCGGACCAACGTACCTCAACAGACGACTCCGCTTCTACACCCCCACCCATCAGCCCCGCTCCGCCGACCTTGCCCTCGCCACAGTCCCCCGCTTCCGAAGAGCGACCTCCAGCAGCAGATCGTTGTCCCACCTCGCCGCCAAAACTGGAACACCCTCCCTATCCGCCTACGGCAGACCCAATACCTGCTGACCTTCAGAAAACTCCTCAAGACCTGGCTTTTCGGGCAGTAGCAGCATTCCCCACCCCAGCACCTTGAGACCCTCACGGGTGAGTTGTGCGCTTTACAAATTATATGATTTATTGCGCTGCGGGGAAAGCTGCCAACGGGAGACCGGACGCCCAGGGAGGTGGAACTCTCTGGGGAGGACCTGCTGTGAGACCCTGTGAGACCCTGGTGCCGTGAGGGGAACGGCCAGAAAGCACGAACATTTGCCAGCAACCCGACCGCCGCGAGGGCAAGGGACTACATCCCCCAGGTGCCCCGGCGGTCGGGTGACGTCAGCGGAGCACCCGGAGGCGCGGGAGAAAAACGGGAGAACCTCTCGCACCGCGAGTCGCACGCGGGAGCGGCCGGGCTAAGGCCGGGACAAGGCGGGACCATCTAAGGCCATCATAGGCCAGAGGAGGCCGGGACGGGCCACCCCCCCTGGCCGTGCATGTATAATAGGTAAGACTCCCTGTGCTAAGTCCTGCAAATCCCTTCGGGTGCCAGCTGCTACTGATAATATGTCCTGTAAGGGGGCCAAGAAACTGTATACTGGGTTCAGGGACCGGGCCAAGGGGTCAATGGTTCAATACCTAACAAATACTGCACCGTCCACTGTCCAACAACCACTAAGAATAGCACAAGATCAATTGTTTACCGACCGTCCCAATAATGACATTATCCCCCCTCAGTCTATTGTCGTGTCTCCAAACTTATCCTTCTTAGAGGAACTTAACAGCTTATGCCACACCAAATATGCAGCCGTTAAGTCGACATCAGAGCACACTAACGCCTCCTTTTGTCCTACAGCCATTTCAAGCCCCCACCTTAGTTCTTTATCCTCACCCCATGGAAACCGTTTGGATACTCCTCTTGGCCCACCAGAATCAAGTAATTTGAACCCAAGTATGTTTTTTCAGAACCTCTCTTGTGAAAGGAATCAAGCTGCGGACAAACATATAGACACTCAAGCTAAGAAGATATTGTCTGCTCCCTCAATCACACCAACACTCTTGACCCAGTTACAGACTATGATCAACGCCGCAATACACCCGCTAATGGAAAAATTGCAGGACCTCGGGGTCAGGATCACGGCAATTGAGGAAAAGATCAAGATAAACTCACTCCCCCAAAACAACGTGGCAGACCCCAATCTATCTCCATGTAACACTGTTAACCCTTCAACATCTTCAAAAAATAGAGTATCCCAACCCCAACGGACAACCCCAGGTACGCCAACTCAAACTAGCGGCAAAGCCCCCATCAAAATAAAAACAACACCTAGCTGTTCCTTTACAACGGGGCTAAATAACGCTACAATACCACCTAAAGGGCCACTCCCCACGATACGGAACATGCAAAGGAAAACTAATCACATCCATCTACCACCGGAGGCTGCTCCGTTCGTGGGTGTCCTGTCTGGGGTGCCGGAACTCCCAAAGGGTAAATCCGAAAGCGAACAGGAGCTGAGAAATAAGACACTATTTTGGCTAACAAAAAATAGACCCCTACCCCCATACATTGATGGTAGAATAAAATGTGTTAGAAGGGTGGGATGGTTAGGCCCGCTCCGAAAAGAGAGATCTGGTGATCTGGTGCTAATAAAGTTTCTTAATAACAATGTTGTTCCTTACCTCCAATCTTGGAAACCACAGATAGGAGACGGACCTATACACACCTGGGGCTTATCCGATTTTTACCCTAGAGAAGCACTACACCCTCTTACAAGAACATCGCCAAGATTAACTTTTGGTTGGGCCAATACACCTCAGGGGTGAAGGACTTTTAATATACAGACCCTCTCTGGACATTCCATTGATTCGCTACCCGACATGATTTGAAATGAACTAAAATAATCTGATTTGTAATTGTGTATATATTTTGCAATGTGCTTTTATGATTTTATACTTAAATCGAATAAAGCTAAAGTTATTATTATTATTATTATTATTATATGATTTATTGATTGATTGAGGGTGGGATCTATGCCTTTGAATGACAGACCTCAGAATTCTTGCAGTGATGAAGTCTCTGGCACCCGAAACTGTGATGCTGATTGCATCACTGGCCAACAGAGTGATTACAAGCATAGACCGCAATGGCAATGAAGGGCTTTAAAACAGAAAGCCCTGCATTGTGCATCCCAGTAAAGAAAGTTGATTTACTGCTCTTGCTTCAGAGCCAGGCGGATCAGGCATCTTGAACCATACAGCCCAGGCTTAAATACATTGATTCATTTAGAGATACGATCATACTGTTACTTCTAGTTGTCAAGAAGCAGCAGTGAAATGTATGTGAATGTATTTAATATATTTAATATATTGAACCAAAGGGTGGCCTAACTGGTTCTGAAAAATATACAGACATAATTTTTCTAATCAAACCAATGCATTATGTGGTCCTTTCTTTCTTCTGGTCAGACGAAGGCTGCAATTTCGCTTGAGCATTAATTCCCTCTAGCTGATACTCATTCAAGTTGTTTTTACTGTTTCAATTAATGTTAATTTTTTCCTGTGGTATTTATAATCTGTTGTTGATCCATACACTTCAACCCAAACTGTTTGCATCAACCAAGATAAATTGCAATCTTAGTCTATCAAACACAGGACTTTCAGTTTGAGCTTTTTGGATTTCTAAACTACACTGTCCAGGACCTATTCTTTGGTACTAGCTTCTCAACAAAGATGAAACACTTTATCTGTTATATGGGCTACTTCTATAAGGAAACAATGTTTCCTTCCTGGAAATAAACTTAAAATGGTGAGGAAGGCTCAGTGCTTTAGGGGGAGTGGGTAGCAAAATGGACCTCTGACACTAGGTTTTTCTGTGAGAAAGGCAGCTTTATTGAAACAGGTGCACATTATAAAATACCCTTGCCTTTGTCCTATAAAACTATAACCTCAGGAAAAATATTGAATCACCTATGATGAGCTAACCCCACCTCTAAAATATTCTCCCCCATAACATCCTAAACCATCAATATAAATACTTGCACCAAAGCTGGTCAAATGTAACTAGGACCTCTAAAATCCATTCCCTTTTTTGTACCTGCATTAACATTTGAACCCATTCAACTCCTACCTATTGTTGAACTTACTAGGCCATCCAGGCATGAACTTGACTACCCATTCCCTGTCAACCTGAACTACTGCTGACAAATGAATAAACGTCTGTAAATCATGCCAACTTCTCAGCCAACTGCACCCTGAAAAAAGGAAGGGGTTAAGAGGGGTAAGGAGATCCCCTCTTATTCTGTACCAGCTGCTACATGCCTAGCACTTTTGCCAAAATCAAATTTATCTGCAGCATGGATAAATCAATAAATTAATTTCCATACAAGACAAATGGACAACATCCTGTCTGAAAAATTCAACATTCTCCTAATGTAGATTTAGTGAACCACCCTAGCAATACAATGTCTCTGCAAGAAGCACTCATCTCTTAATTTAATTTTCTCTGAGCCTTATCTATGGCTGAGGGTTTATCTGCCCCATGCCAAACCTTCCTGGGTATGAATTTGTTTCCAGAAAAGTGGAAGCCTACCCATAGCCTATGGATCTCCCTCAGATCCTCCTTCATGACTCGAATCAAAATCTTTATTCAAATGTTATCAAATCCATAAAAGCAATACAAATATACAATCCCAATTAATAAAATAGCCATGATTCCAAATACATTTAAAAGACCACACGTTACACAATACAAATTATTTAGCAGCAATACTACAGAAATTTACTAAGGGTACTCCATTGTTTTCCGTACGTAAGTAATAACTCAAAAAAGTGCTGGTGCGGAATATCAGTTCATCATTGTTCAAAGTTAGCAGCATCAAATAAGATTCTTACAAAGAAAGTGGTCTGTGCTTCTTAAAATATGGAACTAGAAACCATTTGTGTATTTTAGATAAAATTTACAAAAAAAAGAAAAAATGTAAATCATCTTGTAAACTCATACCATCACATGGGCACAATTTATCTTCAGATCTTATTGAAGAATAACCTAATGGAAAACATAATAAGAATCTAACAGTGCCTGCCCTTAAATGGAACAGAAGTGATCTTTCCCAGTTAGTCATTGGCAATGTGAGATACAATGGAATTAGTTGTATATACAGATCTTTATTCACATAAGCCTGGATAGTTGATTTATTTAGCTCCCCCGTGAATCTATCTTTACTATAAAGGGCATACAATGCAAACTTTGTTTCATTTTTGTCTTTAGGCTCAATCTTACTGGGGTCAAAGAAAAGATGACCTTTACACACGATGCTCAGTTTTTTGAGAACTCCGGAGAGCCAAGGGATTGTCATCCCTTTCTCACAATTCAGACAGTCTCTTATGATTTCATGGGTTAGTGAGGCCAATTTATTCCTCCAGATAGCCAGCCAAAACATGGCCGGTCTCGATGCTATAAAATCTGATATATAATACAAATTCAATTCACAATGACAGATATACTCAGACGAAGAGATAGGGGCTCCAAGGATTTTCCTACAAAAAAGATTTTCCTCGGTCTGGATACTAGATGTTTTACCCAGACCCCAAATCTCAGCCCCATATGTTGCTACTGGGACGCACTGTAATTAAAAAAAAATTAAAATTGCTCTAGTGGCACCTACTTTCTTAGGCCGTGGAAGGCTAAGAATAGAGTTAATGGATTTTGAGAACTTGCTCGTGGCGTGGACCAAATGTCCACGCCACGAGCCGTCCGCAGCAAAAAACATTCCTAAATAGGGAAAAGTATTAGTGGAGTAGAGTCTATCTGATCCCACCGAAATAGCACTAAGCTGTCTTTTCCCCAGGCCACAAGACATAATAAAAGATTTTTTTTAATTTACTTTAAGATCCAGGTTATCCATATATTGTGCAAAACTTTTTACCAAACTACGTAACACGCTCGGTGTGAGGCCCATAAGCACCGCGTCATCTCCGTAACGCAGAGTCGGTAGCAATCCCCCCCATATTTTAGGGACATCCGTAGTTGCCAATTTAAAAAATTTATTTAATCCATTAATATAAATAATGAACAACAGGGGTGCTAAAATGCACCCCTGCCTTACTCCTCTTTCTACCTTTATGTGTCCTGATATTTCCCCCACCATCCCGATCCTTACTTGTGCTTTTGTGTCAGTATGCAGGTAGGCCAAAAAATGTACAAGGGGTTCTTCTAGGCCATAATCTAAAAGAATAGACCACAATTTAGACCTGTTTACTAGGTCAAATGCGGACGATAAGTCCATAAACGCTAAATAGATTGGTGACGACCGAGCGATGGTATATTTGCCAATTACTAAATTTAAGTTCAGGCACTGCTCTGTCGTCCCAACCCCACTTCTAAAACCTATTTGACAGGGGTCTAAAACCCCTGTTTCATCTACCCAGTCATTTATTCTATTGTATAGCACTCGCCCCAAGATTTTAAGAGTATTATCTAGGAGTGAAATGGGTCTATAATTTACTGGATCTGTTCTCTCCCCTTTCTTATATATGGGCACTATTACGCTTGTAGACCATGTATCTGGTATTGGCGCTAATGGTAGACTATTAATAACATTTTTTAAAATAGGTGCCCATAGTTCAGGTTTCCATTTGATAATGACTATTGGGAGGCCGTCTGGCCCAGGGGCTTTGTTACCAAGGCTTTGTTTAATAGCCGCAATCACCTCACCTAAACTAATCTCTAAAGGGCATAATTGGCCTGGTATGTAGTTACTACTAACATTTGGGGGTGTTGCATACACTTTGGAAAAATGATCTTCCCACTGGTTACTCGGGATGGTACAGCTTATTACTGACATTTGAGTTCCCATGTTATGCATATTTTTTACTGCAGACCAGAAAATCGTTCCTTTCTTCCCTGCTGCTGAATCTGATAGCTCCTCCCAGCGCTCTCACAAAATAGTTGCCTTACGTTCCCCTATTGTGGATTTGTACTTCTTTTTCGCCTCCCTAACCTCCATTTTACATCTGGGTTTTGCGTTCAGTGCCTTGCGTAAAGCCCTATTGGCAGCTGAACAGTTACTGTCGAACCACTTGGGGTCCGTATCTGTTCTTTGGTTAGGGACAGTTAAAAGTGTCTTTATGACTGTGCACAAATTAGTAAAATCATTCATGACTCTAATAAGTGGCAAGCCTTTCTGAACCACCAGGTGGTTTTCTCCTATATGAAGCAAAAGTATCATACTCACTAGAAGCCTATTCAGAGAGGGAAGAAGCTCCATTCATCTCATTTCCTATTTTCCCACCCAAGTGTTGGAATATAGAGCCTTGTGAAAATCCAGATTCACCCTGTGGATGTTGGCCTTCATGTGGCACACTGCAAACTTGACAAAGAAGTGGCCCACAATCCAGATGTTTAGCCCAGCTGCCTGGGTTCTAGTAACAGAACTTGAAATAGAAACAGAATTGGCAACCTGCACTCTTACTTCAGCCTATCTACTGGATGAAAATAAAACTGCCCCACTATTATCCAAGCAATCTCTGGCACTGTGACTTAAGCACTTATTCATGACATCCAGGGTCAGAGGCCTCCATATGTGGTCACCTTGACCGCCTTCTCTTAAACAACCCTCCAAAATCCTTTCACCGGTTTGCCAGCTGAGGGGAAATAGCCCGATCAGAGCTTGCCCATAAATGCAAGACCTAACAACTTGCCTGAAATTTTTACCTTCGACTGGCCTTTCTCAGTGAAGGAGAGTATAACTTACACTACATCCTCTAACCTCTCCCATTATCGCGACCTTCTCTTGACCACCCGCTAAAAATTCAGACCAAGCGTGACAGTATAGCCTCCTTATGGAAAGAGCTCAAGATTCAGCTACGAAATTAGAGCATCCTTTCTCTCAGTTGGATCGAAGCTCCTGCATCACCTGTGTCCTCAGTCATACCACCTCCATGGCCATCCCATGGATCATCTCCCACTTTAAATGAGACAAAGCCTCAGCAATGTCATTATCCACACCAGGAACATTTCAGAAATTAATGTTGAGTCTCAAGCAGTGCAATACAAAAACTCTCAGCGACTGCCACAAATGTGGTTCCCTGGTGCACTGCCGATTAACTACATGCACAACCTACATGTTGTCAGCACTGAAAATAACTCTTCTTTGTGCCAGCTGTTCCCCCATAGCACCACAGCCACAAGTAAGAGGAAACATTATAGGAAGGCAATACTTCACATACACTCTTTCCATACATCAGGCCAATTTTCTGTGCACCAATGACCTTGCCATTAAAGGCCAAAGCTGCAACCTCCTGCTGCATCTGAAAAGATTTGGGAATCCCATTCCATGTCAGTCAGAGCTGCTAGTGGAATCTCATTGAAGGACTGCATATACTCCTTAGCACCTGCCGAAATCCTTATATGATGATTAGGTAAGGGCAGTCCCAAGAAAGATAAACTGACCCTACCGAAAGTTCTCCCTGCTCTCATCACCCTGCAGGTGAAGTTCAGATGGCATAACCTGCACCTACTTTACTGTCACATTTTACTTGCCCAGCATTGTGTTCAGCAAGTTCTGCATTGTAATTTTTTTCTTCTCCGGTAACCTGGCCTCCATGGCCATTGAACCGATCTCAATATCCAGAAAGGACAGTACTGGATCGCACGGTCTTCTCTAGGACCAGTGGTACACTTAAGTCACCCATGAGTTCCTGGAAGCTGTCCAGCAAGCTCTGGCAGTCTCTGGAACCAGAAGTACGCAATAAGAAAAAAGCATCTAAGTAATGTGTCATATGGTCATACCCCCTGTCCCAAATAAATAGCAACTGAATAAATGTGCTGGAGCACTCAAATATAGCATATGAAATGGAGCTACCCATTGGAAGCATTTTATTCATGTACCATTGACTATTGAATTGGATGCCTAGCTGTTGAAAGTCTACAGGGTGTACCGGAGACAATTGGAAGGTAGACTTGATGTCGCTCTTACTAATCAAAACCTTTTCCACTAATGCCAAGGGCCCATCTACAGATGAATATGTCACTGAAACATTTTTAGATGAAATGAAATCATTAACTGACTGTTCTTTGGGCTATGAAAGGTATTGAATTAGCTTAAACTGCCTATGTTCCTTTGTGGGTACCACTCCGATGTGGGACACAATGAGATGTTCCATAGGTGAAACCTAAAAGTGACCCACCATCCTATCCCTGAATCTCCTTTCATAGCTTCTGCCTCACATCTTGGGCCTGTTCACTCACTAAGTTCAAATTAGTTGCTCAGTGGCACACCCTCAGACCATTGTAACTAATTCTGAAACCGTCTGTGAAGCCTTGTAGCAGTAAACTAGCATCATCAGTCCTGTGATACTATGGGAGCCACATTGCGAGAATTTTGTGCAAGTTGATGCACGTACAAGCCCTTTCCTCCAGATCCCTATCCACCGCTACCTGACCTGAAGCTCATGGCCTGACCATGTTGTTGCCCTGACAGAACCCCCTGCTGTCCACCCAGGGGCCCTTGCAGCTGTCGGTAGCTTTTTGTATAACCAGCCCGGCCACCCCAAAGCAGGTGACCAATGGGTACCTACCTGCGCATTTCGAGCCCTCTTGTCGAAACATACACATTTTCCTTGTACAAAGTCATTTATCATAATCCCAACTGGCCACACACAGCTACCCTGACCTTTGATTGAACACCCTCACCCCTCCCAGGTTAGGTCGCCCCTGAAAGGACTTGTAAACAATCGGCAAACCACTAGCCGCAAAAAAAAAGTTTTGCCGGGCCCATGGTGTTTTGCCATATTGCCATACGAGCCAACCAGCCCAACATTTGTCCCCGTAATTCAACTATGCCTTCCTGATAGCATCTATGTTCTTAAAGAGTGCTATCGACTCCCCCAGGTACTTTTTTCACAGTACACACTCCCATATATGAGAAATGCTGCAGTCCAATTCTCTGTTGTCACTGGCACCCTTGGCCGTTTCAACAACTCTAATTCTTCCTCGTTATAACCCCCCCTTGGGCTTCAATTCCCTATGGAGAAGTTTCAGTATTTCAATGTTCTCCCCATTCTAAATCCTCTTTTTAGTGAACTGCATGAGGTATGCCCCTGGCAGCTGGGTTGTACCCATGTTGGGCAACCGCTTGAACTTCACTTCCTTGGTCTCCAGCTTAACACATATTGTGTTGCTTTATTGATCCCCCCAGACTCTGTACCTCCCCCCCTGAAAATGACCCAATGTACTCACCTGGTCTTTGTTCTCATTCCCTTGGGCCTCCTGTTTACTATCCTCTTGCTTCAGTATGGCTTTGTCAGTGCACACCACGTGGTCCTCTGTGCCAATATCAGAGTCTCGCAAGGCTAGACCTTTCCTTAAGCAGGACTTCCCTCTGTCCTTAGGATCCCTAGCCTCGACCCCAATGGACACCATTTTTAGGCAGGCTTCACCGCTATCTTGAGGCTCCCTAGCCTCGACTCCAATGAATGCCATCCTTGAACGGACCTTCCATTTTTTAAAGCTCTTTAGCCTCTGCCCCTGTAGATGCTATGCGAGATGAGTGAAGCCCATACTTCGGTATCTTACCTGGCGCCAAGGTCGGTGCCCACTTGAGGACCCGCCATCACTGTTGCAAAGAGGTACTGTCCCATCCAACTGTGTGCTGCTGGGCACATAGATCCTGAAACACACTAGGTCCCCTCCACTGCTCCTTATTGGCACCAATAGAGAAATTCTGCCTGGCCCTCATTATCTTACCTCATTTCACCTTCCTTCAAATGTTCCCCTTCATAATCAAGCATTAACTGCTCAGTATGTGCCCCTAGTTCAATAAGTGCACAACTCTCTACCTTCTTTACCTTATTCTGAAGGGGCTCATCCATGTGCCAAATATGCTCACATGTTAACCTACCAGGTGGGGTCATACCTTACCCTCCTCACTTTTCCCGTGATACAGGACACATAGTCCCGTAGTTCATCCGGGCAGAGAATGTTCCAACTCTTTCTGCCCGTTGCACCTCCAAGCTCACACCAGACCTTGTGCCCATGATCTTGACGTCCACCAACGGATCCCAGCTTACCACACAGAGCCACACTTACTCTTCTCCTCAGGGCCATTGACCCGATTGAGGCTCTCCGGGGTCCAGCCCCCAGCTAACTTGCCGCCCTGGATCATAGAAACAAGGTCCAGTGCACTGGTAAAAAAAATCTCCATGTTTAAACTCCTCACTTGTCATCTTCCCCAACTGTATACTCACACTACTGGCCTCTGGGCCTAGAAGGCAATCTGGACTCCCCTTCTGCTGCTCTCCCTACCTCTGGCCCTTGCCAAGCACCAACTATAGCTTCTCCCCAACATACCCTGCTCAGAGGCTTCACCACCAGATCACTGGCTGCGCTTCCCAATCTAGACCTCCTTGCCTCAAGAAAACCCTCTTCCTGCACCTCCTCGTCCCCCTCAGTCCATTCCAGTCGAGCTGCTACCACAGAGTGAAATGTCCCATAAACTTAAACCCCGCCCTGCGGCCGCCCTATGGGGTTCCAAGGACCCCACAAATGCCTACCCCTTAACTTCCCTGCCACAGGCTGACCCGCCTCCCATAGCCAATTGGTATAACCATGTGTCATGGTCCCAATCAATTTTGTTGAGCTTTCCATCCTGCGCAGGTTCTCACTCCTTAAGCTGCCTCCACTTGACGGCTTCAACCTCGTACAGCATTGCTCATAACACCTCTCTAAAACACAACTGCATCTGATCCTGACTGGCCTCAGCGCTCCTTCATAGTTCCCTAATCTTCTCCTCTAATCCCTCCTCCTCTTTCCCCATCGCTGAGTCCTCTGTCAAGCACAGCCAGCTAGAATCATTCCCTCTCCATGCCTAGCTCTACCCCTCCCTTTATGCGAGGCTGCACATGCATCTGCGTCTGCGGTGGCCCGCCTACATTTGAAAACTGCAAAGCATCCCTCGAGCTCAAGGAGTCCTCGAGTCACCCAGCATGCTCATCCTGTGGCCAGTAGTCTAGCTACTTGTACAAGCTCATCTCCACAAAATGCCCGGCCTAGCTCAGCCCCCTCAGTCAGGATGTTCCCCAAGTACAGCAGCAGCCCTGTTCGCTTACCTTTTCTCCGCCTGAAGACTGGGATGGTGCAGCAATGCACATGCCAACCCGGCAGCATTGACACCATCAGGCAGCTTTAGGGGTGGGATTCCCACCACGTTGTTGGACCCGTCTACCAGCAAGTCCAGGATGCCTGGCCTTGAACAATAGGCGCATCACCTGTGCCACCTTGTCTTTTTCAATGTCATGTAGTGCCATTACAGTAAGTAAAGAATACCTTCTAATAAGATCACTGCAAACTTATCAATCCTCAAACAAAGCTCTTGGACAAAATGTGACAAAACCTCTCTTGCACAAGTACCAGCCACTGTGCCACCAAGAAAAAATGGTGGACTGTACCTTAAAATGACAGCTCATATATAGCTCAGGCTACAAAATTTGCTCAAAAGGAGCACAAACCCCAAGAGTCTCTGGACAGCTCCACTTTGTGGGTCAGACCTCACTGTCGTAGGCTGCCCTCAAAATCCCTATTAGCTGTGGCACAAATAGATTTTATTTTGATGTACATGCAACAAATAGTTTGTGATTTTGTAGGAAAATCCTTTCAGGAAGGACAGCCTAGCAAAGATGTGATTTACTGAAAACTGTGGATCCTTGTATAGCCCCAGACAATGTCTGGGAGATGTTAGCAGAGCTTCTACACATTGTCCATGTTTGGCTCGGAATAAGGCACACATATTAATGACATTGCTTAATTTGTAACCTACTAATGACAATCAATTACCCATTGTAAAAAGACAGCTGAGAGAGCTAGTAGTGATTATATGGCAGTTGACATTTGTCTGTTATCTGGAGGTTGCTGCACAAAGGGAAACATCCTTTACCACACAATCCCAACCAAGCAGTGCCTTTACGACATGGGCACTTCTGTAAATGCATTGTTACCACGTATTCCTTTAGGACAGAAGTCATTACAACAACTTGCTTGAGGGAATACATTGTTGGAATGTTTTTGGATTTTAAGTCCAACACCTTCCCAACTGTTGCACACACAGGAGTTGGAATAGTAAATTATACTATTCCAAAGTCCAGCGCTTCCCTAAGGCAAGTTGTTACAATGACTTGTGTGCTAAAGAAAGTGTGGTAATGATGCCGACGTTTTATTGCCCATGTTGCAAAGGCATGCGTGATAAAGACAAGCGTGGTTACTCCAGTATTGGAGCTTTCATAGATTCACATGCCTGAATCATTCCCCGTCGTCAAGACAGGAGTCTCCGGTATATAACAAAGCTATGCTTAGTAGTAAAGCACCGTCGACGCTCCTGTCGTCGTCGACAGTGACAACGACGGGAGCGTCGACAATGAGATCGTCGTCGACGGTCCCGTCGAAGATGTTGATGAAGGCATAGTCATCGACGACGAACCTGTCGTCGATACTGCCGTCGACGGTGAAAGTGTCGTTGGCGTCTTAGCAACATTCTTTACCTCCTGTTTTGTCGACGATGATGGTGTTTTCGTCGTCGACAATGTCATCTTCCTCGTTGACGTCCGAGTCGACGGTGTAGATCCTTTCAGTTTCTCCTCAGAAGGTATAGAGGAAGTCTTTTTGATGGTAATTTTGACCCTTGGAGGAGATTTTGAAGGTTCTGAGGCAGTTTTCTTCCCCCGTTTTACCTCAGAAGCAGAACCCTTCTTCTCCTTAGTTTTGCCTGAAGGAAATTTTGAGGGACTGCGCCCTGAAGACCCTGGAGTGGTCTTTTTTGGGGGCTTCTCAGGTCTCTCCCCTGAGGTATGTGCCTGAGGAGATCTACTCCTTTTTTGAGATCTCCTAGACGAAGATGATGACTCCTCACTCTCACTTGAGAGGATCTCTTTTCTGGCTTTAATCATCTGGAGCTAAAGAAGTAATCTTCCCTCACAATCCCTCAAGGTTTTATTTGAAAAGGTTTGACATACCTTGCAATACTTTGCCTGATGGTCTGGATAGAGGCAGTACATGCAGTCTTTGTGAGGGTCATCTGTATAAAGCCTTTTCTTAGAGTAGTTGGCACAAGCTCTAAATAATCCTTTCTTCTCTTTATCAGTCATGATAGAGGAATAAGGAACTACAATAAGAGGAAACTAGAAAATTAGAGAACCTCAAATCCCAGTCAAAGTAAGATGAATTGAAAAGTTTGAGCAGAGCTCAAAGGAGACTCCCTAGCACAACGTGCGGTAGAAAATCTGAGGGGCTAAAGGTTCTCTCAGGAGGGTTCTAGAGGGTGAAGGGCTTTGATTGGTTCAGAGAAAAGTTTGGCCCTTTTTATATAACGAATGTAATAGGTGGCAAAGGAAAATGGGCCTAGGCCTTTTTTCAGTTTGCTTTACTACTAAGCATAGCTTTGTTATATGCTGGAGACTCCCGTCTCGACGACGGGGAATGATTCAGGCATGTGAATCTATGAAAGCTTCCAATACTGGAGAACTACATTTACAGGTAAGTAACATGTTTTCTTCCGTCATATAACCCTGCCCAAAAGGTGTGGAATGGCTATTTCAGTAGCAGGTACAAGCAGACTTCCAATTAAATGTACTATTTTATGTTTTATGGTTTTGAGGCTAGTGATCTTAGACCTTGATCATTTATCATAATTTTAGGATTAAGACATAGTTTTAGCTGAATGACAAGTTTAAATCACTTTTAAATCAATGACATTATTGTGTTATGGACTCTTTTAAAGCATGATGTCCTTAACCTTGTTTAAATATTATCTTGATCTATTCAGCTGCAGCCCGCAAAGGTAAGAACAGTGGGGGGGATTTTGACAGACAATGATGACGGAAAATTAATTATTTATTACATTTTCTGTCGTGGTCATCTGTCAAATCCCCCACCTGTCCCTACCGCCCCACCACTTTATCTGCATGGGCCGCTCCTGCATATATTGTTTTGACCCATTCTGGTATTTTCTTTCTTCTGTACTTCTGTTCTTATTCAACATTAACTTCATTTGACTGTCTTTCACAATTCACTACCTTGATGCCTGCTCTTGTATGCGTTATTCCATGCTTTGCAGATCCAAGTATGACATCTGTCACCAAAATTAATACTGAACTTTCTCTGATTCTTTCAGGGTAGTATACAGATGACACCAGATGGCTGTTGTCAGACATGTCAAGGTAACACATGATAATCTACATTGATGTAGTTGGAATTCTTAAGATCTTATGATTGTGCAGCAGGGATTAATGCATTCTTCAACATTACTCAGCTATTATTGTAAATGTTAGCTTCACTTAAGTTCTGTTGTCTCCTTTACATCTGGTTTAAATTTAGAGTGAATATGCCAGAAATGAATACCATGAGACAATGCTTAGACTATTGCTGGTGTGTACGTGTCCTTCCGTGAACCTTTTACAAGCACACTGAGGTTTACAAGCAAGTATGTACATGGGGAACAATAATTTCACACAGAATAAATACACCTATCCAATGACAAATTCTATTTATTACAGTTTTGCCTGTTTGACCTCAAAGCATCAATAGAGAATGGACATGGATGAACTGCAGACTGGTTGATTTCTTAAAGATATTCAGTTAGTACAATCAGTGAGAGACGATACATGCTGGGAAACTTGTTTTCATTTTGGAACCATAATTGTTATTTGAAATGTCATTTTAGATACATGTTGGTGATCCTCATACTCCAGAATAAGGTCATGTTTGAAACCCAATAGAATATACATAAAAGAGTGAATTATTGGATGCGTATAAACAAAGGAAGATAAGGAAAGTGGATGAAGCGGCTTATAACTGAAAAATCTATTGGCTGTAGTGTTTAGTGCATCCTGATAGTACACTAATGCTCATGATCACTTACTTTTGTGGCGGTCAATATTCTCGTTATAAACTATGCAGATTATGAAGTTCATTTTTTTTGAGATAATGAATATAATTTTACTGTGATTATTACAGTTTTATCCATTGCCATACTGGCAGAAGAAAGATATCTACATATTCTTGTAATGTTGTAATCCATCACATTTCTCATGAAGCAAACATAATTTTTCTGTGTGAAATTATTACTTCCCATGTTCATATATGCTTCTATCTGAAATTATAAGTTAGTATGGTTACTGTCTTAATGAGTAGGAACATGCGCAGGGACATTGGTCATCAGATAACCCACTACTAAAATACACTAAGACATTTAGCATCCTGCCGTGATCTGCACCTCCTCCTCATCAGTAATTGGCACCGCACAGACCTTGTACCTTGGACTTTAAACCCCTGGGTTGCTAATGGCCAACCCACCTCTTGAACATCTCATCACAACTCAGCAGTGGACTTAGGCAGGTGAAATATCAATTCTGGATCCCTCCCGTAGAGTCCTTAATCTGTCCCTTCTGATTGCTTCTAAGATCCCAGTGTGGTCAGTTTCCTCAGGGGAGTGGTGATGCTGAGGTACAATTGAGAAGGGGAGATAAGATCCTTTATGCACCTCCAAGAAACCAACTTGGTTCTAAGGGCACCACTGCGCTGTGTGGGACCTCACACAAACTCAAACAAGCCTTTCATGTATAAAGCACAGAGGAATTAGAGTTTGATAGAGTATGTGATAACTCTATGACTTAATGTTAAACAGAATCCAGTGGTTTTTAAGAATATCTCAAACTATTTGAAGATGGAAGAAGAATGCTAGGCATTTCAAGGAGATGAGACGATGTCACTGTATTTAATTATTCACTAATAGGAGGTAATAGTGGTTTCATACTGGTGGTAATTAACATTTTAAGGGCATTTTAATTAGTTCATAAGGGCCAGGTATTATATGCCTCATGTAGCATGGCACTCAAGCACGTTTTGTTCCACCATGCCAACTCTTTTGCACCCAAGCTTCACTATGCCTACATGGGTCTCGTCATTCCTCCACACTCATAAATATAAGGGTGCATGCCTGCTTACCTACTCAGCCAAGCCGACCTCTAAATTAAGGAAAGCAAGTATGGGTCATTGTTGGATTTCTTTGAAAAAAGTGAGGAATTATTTGCCTGAGCAAATTGGGATCAAGGCCAGGCTCACACCCTTCCTTTACCTAACCATAATGAAGACAAAGCAACTCAAATATATCCCCTCCTCCTTCTACATTATTGACCTTCAAAAACCCTTCTATAGTTCCTTTATCTTCATTAATACCATAAAGAATCAGCCAATAAAACCAGAGCTCTTTCAATCAGACATTTTCCCTGCCCCTCTTTTCATCAACACCACTATTACTCAAGATCCAGCCATAATCTGTTTCCACCCCCCAAGAAATCTTCTCTACTACCACTTCCAAATTGAAAATTTCCAGCACCTTGTACATCATTACTTAACAATAAAGATCTTAACTCTATTGAAACGGTTAATAGTATCCAACTCTCATAAGTATTTGTGATCCAACAAACAACAATACAAATAGCTAACAGCTGGAATAGTAAATGAAGTTTCAATAAATGCCAGCCAGATAGACGTTCAGATTGAGCTTTTAGAAACACTTTCATTATGGCACCTAATGTAAAATTGACATTAAAGAACTTAGTAAACTGCCTGCAACGCAAGCTCAAATCCATTAATTCTACTGGCACATGCTCCGCAATACTATATAGATTGTCAATGTTTCCAGAAATAATGAGATTCCTTTTTACAGACTTAAATAAGGAGGTGACATTTGAAAGGGATTCTAACACACAGCTACCCAAAGAAGATGGACAACAAAGACTGATACTGGAGGCTGGGGTTAAATCAGGCTAGGTAGAATATTCACTATATACGTTACAACATTATTCATTACAATCCAGTAGCCAGCTGACCTCATCCTACTTCAGGACAAACCTAGATTGCACCTACAATCCAATAGAGACTTAGGTAGTACGGGACTCACAACATACGAGCAACAAAATATTAGGGCAGGTACTGCAATCTTCTTTGAAGCATAACATTACCAATAACTCCATATGTCAGTCTACTGAATTTCCTCTCAGGATCAAGCTTTCTAAGAAAACCAAAAAGACATTACGGAAATTAAATAAAAAGGCTAAGCAGTCTATCACATGGCAGGTACTCAATATTTATACTTTTCCTGATTCCCAAGTACGGATTCTTGAATGAAAGAAAATAATTTGTAAAAGCAGACAAACTCCATATCACCAATATTGCTACAGGACCTACATACCAGAGGAGTAAACATTTTATCAATTGCTGATGATTTTATTTGGTATGACACACGACACTGCTCTGCAGAGAGCTTCCAATGAATAGCTTATAACAGTGGAGGTGACAATGTTAAAACCAAACATTTATCAGTCTTTTCCTAAACAAAGCAAACTGTTCTTTCACTGAGAAGCAGTAGTAAATGACACTTTGTCAGACTTTGAACCAAGCTTCCCTTCAAAAGACAAAACAGAGCCAACATGAGAAGCAATAGTAACTGACACTTTGAACCAAGCTTTCAAAAGTCAAACTGGATGTAACAATCAAGGTGACAAAGAAGAGCTCCACCTTTTATCACTTCATGGGATAATATCGCCACATTACCTTTCATTGCTAACACCATAGAAAACAGTTCTCCGTTGAATTTCCACTGTCTGGAATTGCTCACACAAACCAATAAGAACTCCGGGGCACATTATCAAGGACGGCTTTAAAATGATCGCCGGTTTAGTGGCAGAAAACTGCCCCCAAAGCGGCGATAATGGGCTTGATAATATGCCCCGGAGAATTCCAATAAAAGCCCAAATTCTCAAGGGCATATTATCAAGCCCATTATCGCCCCTTTAGCGGCAGTTTTCTGCCGCTAAACCGGCGATAATGTTTAAGGCCGTTCTTGATAATATGCCCCACCCTTCTTAGGTGCAGGGAGATGTTGGCAACAGCAAAATCATTTTTCACACAGAATATCCATCTTGAAGGGGGGTAGCTTTTGGAAAGGCTGGCTGTGTTTGAGTGTGGTTTATTAAAGGACACCCCAGTGAGCTTGGTATATTACGTGGCTATCCTGACGCTGAACCTGCACCACCCCGGAGTCACTCCACTTCCCAGAATGCAAAGTGACTTATTCTAAGTAGCCCATTTGGGCTCACTTGGAAAGTGGGACAACTTGTGCACTCTCTGACAGATAGCCTATGATAAAGAGAGTAATTGAAACGCTTCAGCTTTGGCAGCTGCCTTCGAGTTCAGTGAATGTAACCGCCCAATACCAATAAAAGTTATGGGGAAGGCTGGCTGTGTTTGAGCGCAGTTTATTAAAAAACACCCCAGTGAGCTTGGTATGTTACACAGCTGTCCTGCTGCGGAAACTGCACCAGCCCGGGATCAGGGGTCAACGGAGCCACAGAAATGTTGACCGTATAACATAGATCACAGACCATGGATTGAGGGCGTTTGCATCCCCTGGAGCTCATGCAGAGCTTTAATGGCAACATTGTGAGTGCACCAATCATGGATAGAAACTGTCACTCCACTTCCCACAATGCAACATGACTTATTCTAAGTATCCCATTTGGGCTCACAATATCGCTAAACTTGGAAAGTTGGAGGACTTGTGCACTCTCTGACGGACAGCCTATGAAAAAGAGAGTAATCCACACGTGTCGGCTTTGTCAGCTGCCTCGAGTTCAGTAAATGTAACCACCCATACCAATAAAAGCTATGGGGAAGGCTGGCTGTGTTTGAGTGCAGTTTATTAAAAAACACCCCAGTGAGCTTGGTATGTTACACGGCTGTCCTGCCGCGGAACCTGCACCACCTCACGATCAGGGGACCACAGAGCCACTGGAATGTCGGCTGTATAACGTGGATCACAGACCGTAGATTGAGGGCGTTTGCATCCCCTGGAGCTCATCCAGAGCTTTAATGGCAACATTGTGAGTGCACCAATCATGGATAGAAACTGTCACTCCACTTCCCACAATGCAACGTGACTTATTCTAAGTAGCCCATTTGGGCTCACACTATCGCTACACTTGGAAAGTGGGAGGACTTGTGCACTCTCTGACGGACAACCTATGAAAAAGAGAGTAATCGAAAAGCGTTGGCTTTGTCAGCTGCCTCGAGTTCAGTGAGTGTAATCGCCCATACCAATAAAAGCTATGGGGAAGGCTGGCTGTGTTTGAGTGTTATTTATTAAAGGACATCCCAGTGAGCTTGGTATATTACGCAGCTGTCCTGCTGCGGAACCTGCACCAGCCCGGAATCAGGGGGCCACGGAGCCACAGGAAAGTCGGCTGTATAACATGGATCACAGACTGTGGATTGAGGGTGTTTGCATCCCCTGGAGCTCATCCAGAGCTTTTTTTTTTTTTTTTTTTTTTTAAATACATCCAGAGCTTTAATGACAACATTGTGAGTGCTCCTATCATGGATAGAAACTATCACTCCATTTCCCAGAATGCAACGTGACTTATTCTAAGTAGCCCATTTAGGCTCACAATATCGCTAAACTTGGAAGGTTGGAGGACTTGTGCACTCTCTGATGGACAGCCTATGAAAAAGAGAGTAATCGAAACACGTCGGCTTTGTCAGCTGCCTCGAGTTCAGTGAATGTAACCGCCCATACCAATAAAAGCTATGGGGGAGGCTGGCTGCGTTTGAGTGCGCTTTATTAAAGGACAATGTAGTAAAGGAAGATACACAGTCCAGCTGTATAATTAGATAACCCTTTATTGTAGCTTTCTTCTAGGATAGATGAGTAGGAGAAGATAGGAAGAACAGATGTAGCCCCACCAGTAGCAAGCTCCAAGCAGCTCAGCCTGAGTTGACCAACTGACACTGAGAGCCAGAGAGAGGCACTGTGAGCCAGAGAGACACCTAGGCATTCTATGATGTCATGATACATTCTATTTAATGGAGAACAGTAGAGAAGTAATTTACTACACATCCTCCTTCCTTAGGGAATGACAGCAGAATAGAGGGAAAAGTAGGCATGATACCTCAAATATAACAACTGTATGAAAGTACAAAATGAGATACACAAATCTAATAATGTTCGACAAGAGGTATCATTAGCATGAGCAAAAACACAATAAGATGCTAAATATTAGATGAACAGAAATACAATAAGATGCTAAATTTTACTAAATTTTACTACTGCACGCCTCATCCCCCTCCCTTAGGGAAACAGAATAAAGACCAATGCAGCAAAGAAAGGTGGTCATGCTCACAACCTTCCCATACATGGGTACACCACAGGGAAAGCACCCTGGTAAACAAAGATGGGCGTAGACACAGACCCTTGGGAGAGTTACAACAGGGGTAAAATTTACTCCAGACAACCGGAAGAGAGTAAGCCCCGTAGTAAAAATTCCCTAGAGTAAAAAAAACGCTTTGAAAAAAAACAAAAGTTCCACTGGTCAAGACATACTGACACTGAAAATATGATAAAACTCCTCACTCAAAGTCCTACCAACATGAAACCCTTGGCTACGAGTTCCAAGCAGGTAAACTTCGACAGGAGCATAGTGTCAAAATGAAAAGGTGTCAAAACGATTTCCACCAAAAATAGGGAACAACGCAGGATACTAACCCTGTAAAATAATACAACCTCCCCTTAAATAGGGCACACCCAGGATACTGACCCTAAAAAACTGATCCAGCAAAAGTTAGGAACAGCGCAGAGTATTAACCCTGTAAAATAACGCTACCTCCCCTAAATAGGGTACACCGCAGGACAGTCACCCTGGGAACTGATATGAGGCATTGACTACCAACAACACTACTACCTCCCCTAAATAGAGTACACTGTAGGATAGTCACCCTGGGAACAGAAATGGGGCATTGACTACCCACACACACACAACCTCCCCTAAATAGGGTACACCGCAGGATAGTCACCCTGGGAACAGAAATGGGACATTGACTACCCACAAACACTACCACCTCCCCAAAGTAGGGTACATCACAGGAAATCCAAGGGTACAACACAGGATAATTACCTCGGAAAACCAAGACTACAACATCCCCTACATAGGGTACAGCATAAGGTACAACATCACCCTAGAAAACAGAAATGGGCATTGACTGGCCCCACAACCTTTCCAAACAAGGGTACTCCATAAGGTTAAAAGATGTCGCCCTCGGAAACACTCCAACAACTTCCTAAAGATAGAGCAACCAAATAAAGAGACCATGTCCAAACATGCGCCCACCCAAAACATACACTGAGATGCTAAGCACTACAAAAATAAATAAATAAAAGATTTGAGCTCCGGTGAGCGATGTCTCACCCGAGTTCTCCGTACACAGTCAGCGCTGAAACTTGCCGCAAAAGTGAAGTGTCAGGCAGTCTATGAGATGCAAAATCCGAAGTAAAGTCAAGAGTTCTGGTGCTCCGCTCCCTGTCCAACCAATACATCTCGTGTTTCATGTGTTTCCCAAACTCACCGCATCTTAAAGAAAATGTGACACTGACCATGCAAACCAAACTTCTTACGGCATAGGAGGCAAAGAGCACCACGTTTGGCGAAACTACTTTGCCGTGTTCACCACACTGAAACAGGTACAACGAGCGTGATCGGCAATCTCAGGCATTGTTCAAACAACACAAAATGGAGGCACGCCTTTTGACGTAGCGCCAGGTGGCTCATGCAGAGCGTAAGCAGGCAGCTGGATCCAAAAATGCCGTGACACAGAGAAAGAGATGCAGGCAGCACAAGACCGGTAAGACTGTGCACGTTGAGTGTGTGTCCGCGGCTCGTGACACGTTTGAAATGCAACGGTTGAACTGCCATTGAGCATAGACAGCATCTTGAATGCACAAAAACAGCAACATTTGTGTCCCCCACTCACTGCCAAAACACCCTCACAGCTCGGCTTGCTTAAATCCAGTGGCAAAGTGAGCAAGGGACTCACGTCTGAGCATACCCTGCCACACTTATGGCGGCCAAAAGCGGTACAATAGGGGGTGGTCCATTACCACCCCCTTTTGTACCGCTTTTGGCCGCCATAAGTGTGGCAGGGTATGCTCAGGCATGAGTCCCTTGCTCACTTTGCCACTGGATTCAAGTAAACTGAGCTGAAGACGGCTGGAATGCCAGAAACCGGTCCTCGGAATCTTGTTTCCGGTCCAGGGAAGGCATGGCTTGGCAGTTCGGGCTGGACTGTTCCCATGAGGCACAGGATCAGACTGATTTGCATATAGCCATGTCTGAACTGGGGTGGCAGAGTGGGCTAAAGAACGGTAATGGATTAAACCCAGATCTTTTGACTGGGTGTGAGTGTTTGATTGGTTCAGATGCTCCGCCCATTACCACCCCCTTTTGTACCGCTTTTGGCCGCCATAAGTGTGGCAGGGTATGCTCAGACGTGAGTCCCTTGCTCACTTTGCCACTGGATTCAAGCAAGCCGGGCTGAAGACGGCTGGAATGCCATAAACCGGTCCTCGGAAGCTTGTTTCCGGTCCAGGGAAGGCATGGCTTGGCAGTTCGGGCTGGACTGTTTCCATGAGGCACAGGGTCAGACTGATTTGCATATAGCCAAGTCTGAACTGGGGTGGCAGAGTGGGCTAAAGAACGGTAATGGATTAAACCCAGATCTTTCGACTGGGTGTGAGTGTTTGATTGGTTCAGATGCTCAGTCCATTACCACCCCCTTTTGTACCACTTTTAGAAAAATGGCACTGTTCTGCATCAACTATTTCGAGCCAGCAGCCTTCTACTGGATCATATGACTTGGGGTTTTTAGCAGTTGGACTTTGTTTATTCCTTCTAGACAGCCTCACAATGGGAGGATTAGCTGAGCCTAGATGGGCCATCACTGACAGTAAGGGGGAGCGAGCTGGGCACAGCATTCCTTGCTTATCAACAGGCTGTGCCCTGCCTTCACACAAAGTACTTGTCACCACTTCATTGTTCATGCAGCCAGCCTGGAGCCAGGGCAGGGGAAGCAGGAAACTCCAAACACTTCAAAGAGAATTCTCCAGAAACCTCCCCTACTTCACAGAAGGCACCAGGTATATACATGGGCCCTCCCAGATCCACTCTTCATTTCAGTTTCTAAACCAGTGAAAGGAATCTAGGAGGACTGCTTGCATCTGTGGTCTGCTGCATCTGGAAGGTCTGGTCTGCTGCATGAAACCTATCATGAACCCTCAGAGCCCTGCCCTGCTGCTTGAGCCCTGTTCCAGTGCTAGAACTAGTGACTACCGGAGTGACTTTAAGGGCTAGATGGCTGCCCAACTGATCAAAGCGTAAGAGACAGAAAAGGCTCCAATTACCTTGAACACACACCTGCACCCAGCCTTAGTGAGTCCCAACCCTCCAAGTGGTGCCACCCCAGGCCATGAGCCTCGTGAGTGGTACTAAAGGTGCCCAGAAAGCCAAATTCCAAAACTTGGGACTGAAAACCTTTGGCTAAAAATTGCTTTGAGAATTGAGAGGACACCTTGACCCACCTGCTTATCTATTTGCCAAAGGTGCATCGCCAGTCAGCTTGACTTAATGGCTGCTCCGTCTACATTCTTCTCTGAATGGGATTGTCAACAACAGCCTCCAGCCTTGTCCCTATGGAGGTTTACGACTTCCGAAAAACAAACTAAAGGCCTGATTACGAGTGACTAATGCGTCAGTTGGACCGTGAGGGAACCAGCCCAACACTCATGATCCCTGGCAGTGACATGGCTGTCCTGAGGCCTCAGTATACTTGGCAGGGCCAATGCTGTATCACCAAGCATATTAGCAGTTTCTTCCCTGCCTCACTTTTCACAGCAGTGCGTCTGCCATGAAAAGTGAGGTGTGGAGTAAACAAAGGCGACCGTTGTGCCTATGTGCCTGGGGATACATGCATAGAGGCACATGTTGTGCACCCCCTATGTGCATGTACCCCCTGTATCTGCACAACATGGACATGCTGTACAGGGAAAGGCCTTTGATGTTCCCATTGCAGTGCCTTTTTTAAAAAAAGCACTGCTGTGGGAAAGCCAAAGACTGCCCACAAGACTAAAAAAAATACATACAGTAATCTGGCGGCCAGCCAGCAGTGAACTTTGGGGTGTGGGAGCCAGGCGGCTGTGTGGAGGCCCACTTTCGCACCACCAAATTCATAATCAGGCCCTAAGTATGAACGTGAAAATCATCACCACAAATTCATCCAGCAGCACTGCCTACCGCTTTGCCCTGCTTTTACCTTCTCAGACACTTTTTGCTGCAATTTATTTTAAGTACTGTCATATGGTTACTACGTTTCTATATATTGTGTTAAGTTAGCATGTGCTTATTAAATGTTTAAACGCCATATTTTCTTTCTGTTTCGGTTTGCACACGACACCTAATTGTTATTGTAGCTTTCAACCTAGACGAAAGATGTGGTTTATTTGAGAATAATATGTTATTGCCTTGGTATCAGTCGTGCTTGGTACACTTGGTACAACTGTCTGCACACTGAGAACTGCACACTCTAAGAATAACCTAACACAAGGTTGTTGAAGGCCTGATCCTCGCACCACGTTAGTCATAACACAAATACTGTTGCTGCCAAGATTGGGCTCTACGTGGGTTTAAGATAGAGTTACAGAGAATGAAACAACACACTTGATGCTTCGCATGCTGAGAGCTGGTAGCGGTTGATGTGATCTCCTCCTACTGAGAATTAGAGGTATGGGTCCGCCCTGCTGAGAACCCAGATGAGACCTTCTTAGATATAATATAATATGCTAATTAGGGTGCGCGAAATATAGGTGATACAGAATTATATAGATCTTTGCATCATAACATGCTATCACCTTTTGCTTATTATGGATTAGTGACTATGCTGCTAACTCTGATTTTTATAATATGTATATTGATATTATATAAGATACTGCGTTTGAGAATGTTGCATTGAAAAATAAACATTTCAAACTTGCACGTGTGTTCTCTGCCTCCCAGTTTCGGTTTGGAATGATTATATAACGAAAGAGTGTTCATGTGTTCCACGATACCTGAGGTATTCTAAGTTCATGTTCTGGATTGTCTAAGTCATTGGGAAGTATTTACTACCGATGAGACACTGTAGCTAGCTTGGTAAGGGGATTTCTGAAACAAAGGTGAGTTCCTGGTCACCCTGACTCACCCAGGTTCTAGATCTCTGTGCACAGTTCTGTGGGAGAACGGAAACCCTGCTACAGTACAAAGGTAAGTGCCAACTAGGCCCATTCCACTTCATATATCCAATTCGCACTCCATGGGCGGTCAGCCTTATTTTTTTTACTTTGATCTAGCCTGGTGTGTCTAGATGTTCCCGGTCGGAGTTTTGATAATTTAGGCACTAGTTTTTACATTAAATATTACTAATTAGATTTTTGTCATTTCCATTACAAATAACTTATTACAATTAACTTTTTTTTAAATTGATGTGGGATTTTTATTGTGTTGTGTTTAAACGTTATTACTGTTCCTGTGCTGCATACATCCTATACACATTGCCTTTAAGGCAAGTCTGACTGGTTTGGGTCAAGCAATCAGAGGGTTAAGCACAGGTTAATTTACTGACCTTAGTTGTTCACCCTGACTCGGATTGTCGCTGTTGCTTGAGCAGGGTTAACACCCCACTCAACCACAGCCCAATTTTTCACACCCTTATTATAGGAAGTGCTGGCGGGAGACACGATTGTCCGGTCTGTATTACAAGTCCCAAAATATTGGCTGTTAGCTGAATTTCACCAGCTGCTTTGGTTCGTATTCATACCCTGACTCCAAAGGGCCTGTTATGTCAACTAATACATCCCAATAATTTATTTGCACATTAAATTAAGCATGAGCACCCTACATTCATTGTAGTCAAAAGCTACTTTTTTTAGACAATAAAATTTAGATTGACAAGTGACCAGTGTGTTCATTCAAGAAAGTGAAGATTCAATAAAAGAATTATGCCTCTCAAATGAGGTTAGATGAATAATAGATTTTCTTTAGCAGCAGTTCTTAACCTTCTGACTTCTGTGTACTCCCGCTTAGGTCCCGATTACAATGCTGTTAGGAAAGGCTCCAGATGGGATTCAGTGTTGCAGTATCCGATTCGGAACCCTTGTTTCCTACCAAATCTATAGATTTCCCAAGGACCGATTACAATGCCTGGAAACCATTTGAGCAGACCAAATTGGTTTGGAAAGGCATCCGGATAGCCCAAGTCTTTCAGACTTGATTCGTACTGTTCTATGAACACGGTTTCTGGATGAGCGATTACGATGACCAATTTAGCCATTCAGATTCGGTTTGCCCAAGACGGCTGCCTGAATCTTGTCTTTGGGGGGCTGCTGCGGGTCCTCTCCATACTGAGCTGTACGGATGTAGCCCATGGGAGTACCCAAAGGACCCCTCTTCCTACCCATGCACAATGTGGTGTGCACCATGCGGTGCCGGCGGCAGGGTGCATGGTTTTCCACAACTACCCCTTTTTTCAATAGGAGTTTCTGCTTTAGTTCGGAACAGAGGCTCCCATTAAAGTCAATGCGAGTTTGACCGAAAGATGTTGGGAAGTATTGTAATTGGTCACCTGGACTCACAGGAACCGACTCATTTGAAAACTATTCTGGAACTAATTTGTTTGGGACTGTTTCTTAACAACATCTTATTCGAGCCCTTAATCATTACTGGAATCCCGGGCATCCCTTGTAATCATTGCTAGAATCCAGAGAATGAGGGATAAGCGGAAGCCAGGGACTCTGGCCTAAGCACTTGCGATGATTTGAACCTCAAAACAATACACAAAAATGCATATACAAGCATTAATCGATCAAATGCACAAAAGAATAAATAATTTATTTAATTCACAAAATACATTTTAAATTTATATGAGAGGCGCCTCATATGTTCTGTTTGATTTGCACTTCTCCCACAAATCAATCTGAGGATAGAAATATTATTTTAGCCTCCAATTTCAAATGTATTTGCACTAACAGAATGGTTTCTATTTTACATTTGCTTCTTTATTTACTGTTAACATAGAGACTGTTCCTGCCATCCAATGTGAGCTGTTTATGGCTATATCTTCTCGAACTTTCAGTCTTGGCATGTATTAATCATCATCATCATCATAAAAGTTTACTCAACAATTTGAAATGAAGCAGTAGTAAAATATACATACACAGCTAAACATTAAAAAAATTGAATAAAACAATATCATACATATATGAGAGCCAGTGGATCATAGCCTACCAGAAAAATAGTATAAAATAAGTGTAAAACATCCAATGATCGATATATTTATTGAAATAAATAGTAAGTAATTAGACTATGGAATATCCCAGTATCAAGATCAATCCAAGAGTACTAGAGTGTAAAAGACAAAGGCCACAATAAATACACTTGTACATTACAACATTATATTGGGTCAAATCATACAATAATTTGCGGGAAATTGTTTCTGCAGACTTCCCAATATTAGCAAGAGCCCTTGCTCTAAGTACCCACATCTTGCTCTGAAACGTATTAACAGCACATTCAGTAGATAGAATAGTATCTGTTCTAAGGATTCTGAAAGCAGCATAACTACTTTGTTTCCTCATCTCACTGCACGTTGCTTAATCCATATGTGTTGTGGAATGACATTCCCCGTGCAAGCAAATAGTACATGACCAGTCGACTCAGGAAAACGTATATATGTGTGGCACAACACATTGTCACTGCAAACCCATGAATTGGTGAAAGATTTAAGAGGCAGTATACCAACTCTAAATTGGAAATACATTTTCCTGTGGACGGTGATAATGAAACAATAGGGTACTAGAGAGCTGCCACTTTTAAAATCCAAAGCACACCTACTCAGTGAGCAATAAGTGCTTGATTTAACCATATTTTTGCCAACCTATAGGCAGAAGTTTTCCTTTAATATTTCGGTCAACTGAGATGGTTTGGAAAGTGGATTGTACCGAAATTCTCGGAGGCCTATATCTGTTAACACCCTTTATCTTGTCTCAACCATTCAATTTTATGAAATCTTTTGGCCTCGATCCCACCCCTTGGGCCTGCATCCTAGTGGGTAACTTCTGGCTGTAACCAGCTCCTTCTACAGTTTAAGAGGAGTAGTAGTCTAGTTCTCTGCCTGCTTAAGTATGCCTACCCATATGCAGCAAGAGAGGCTTCAATAGGGTACTCTGTGGAAGCCAGACTAGGTTTCTTAAGAACATGTTTTCAGATTTAGTTAGAGGGGTTCTGTTGGAGAATGCCCATAATTCTGAGCCATACAGGACTGAGCCAACTGCTTTGGCATCATAAATGTGTACTACTGGTGTTATGGGTTTGCTATAGGAGCTACTGAGCTCTCTTGTGGCTCAGTAGCTCCTATAGCTGGCCTAGACTTCCTACTGATCAGTGAAAACACATCTTGGAAGCCACTAGACCAGTCAGCGACTTAAATCTTAACCTGGCCATTGAGAATGTTTAACTTATGGATCTAAGGCTCACTGGATGCAGTACTTCCCAAGAAACCTACCCACAGAATCAGCAGGTGGAATTCCGCCCTTGGTTTTCACCCAAGTTAAGAGAACCAAAACAGTCTTGCAAAAGGCTTGAAAGGAGGTGGAGACAGGATTATTCAGACCGTAGCAAATTAGAATATAGGGAGGCAATTAGATTTTACAAACTTGAAATCAAAGCTGCCTAAACTGCTTTTTATGAAGAGAAGATTAATTTATCCTCAAACTCCCCCAAAGAAATATTTTGTATTGCTAAGACCCTTACCAAACTGCCCTTGAAACAGCCTACGTCTGATGGCGCACTCACACGCTGCAATAATCAGGCAGAATCCCTTCTACAGAAAATTCAAAATTTCTATCTGTCCTTTCTGGCCTCACAGAATCATCATATTATGTCACCTGTGCCAGAATCACAATATGGAACCCAAATCTTACTAGAGCAATTTTGCCCCCTAGATTCTGCTTTGTTGGGCTCAATCATGCTAAACTTAAATCCGGTTCTCCGACAGATTCTGCTCCTCCTCAGATCCTCACATTAGCCACTGATATCATCTGTCCTGCTATCCTTGACCTCGTGAATTCCTCCGTTTCATCTGGTATAGTTCCTCCGGCCAGGAAATGCGCTTTGTTCAAAGCCCTCCTAAAGAAACCTAATCTCAATCAGGCTGATTTGGCTAACTATCGCCCTATCTCTCTCCTTCCCTGGGTGAGTAAGATTCTTGAAAAACACAAACACTACTATGGTAGATTTTATGGGATCCAATGATTTACTCCATCTCTCCCAGACTAGTTTTAGTCCCCAATTTGGGACCGAGACCGCCCTCCTCGCAGCAACTGAGTAGGCAAGGAGGATCCTGGATCAAGGGGGTACTGTAGCGATTATCCTCCTCGACCTCAGTGACGATTTCGACACTGTCAACCATAACATTCTGATCCTCAGACTTAAGATTTTGGGAGTATCCGGCATTGCACTAACTGGTTGCTGTCCTTCCATAGTGAGTGCTCCTTCAAGGTTTTTGAGGGAGATGTTGTTTCCAATCAGTTGCCTCTCAGCTGTGGGGTTCCTCAGGGCTCCTCCCTTAGCCCCTGCGCTGTTTAATGTGTACATGAGACCCCTGGCGGAGATTGTCCATCCATTTGGCTAAAAATCATCACTTATGCAGATGACACACAGCTTGTGGTGGCATTAAACCACCCCTAGAGGTTATCTAGCACCCTAGGCTGTTGCATAGAGGAGGTTGCCAAGTGGGTGATTCTATTATGCCTTAAACTCAATGGGGACAAGATGGAGCTCATGCTCCTGGGCTGCTCCCCTTCCTTTAATTCTGCCTTGCTTTGGCCTAACTGCCTTGGGCCGGCAGCAGCACCGAAAGACCAGAATAAGAGTCTTGGCATCTGGCTCGATCCTTCCCTCATCTTTAATCATCAGGCAGCGAAACTCTCAGCCACCTGCTATGGCTTGCTTAGGATGCTTCGCAAGATCCTTCCCCTCCTCCCTTTTCAAGCTAGAAGGATCATGGTCCAGGCCCTTATCCTCTCCCACCTGGACAATTGGAACGTTCTCTATCTGGGAGCTTCACAATACACCATCTATAAACTCCAGATTACCTAAAACTGCGCCACCCGCCTGCTTCTTCAGATCCCTCTCCGGCAGTCTGCAAAACTAGCCCTAGGGACTCTTCATTGGCTGCCGATCAGGGAAAGGGTTCAGTTTAAAGCCATGTGTTTGTCCCATAAAGCCTTCTGGAAGATCGGCCCAGCTGTTATCCAATCCCTGATCACTCCTTACCAACCTAGGAGAGACCTCCATTCGACGGCCTCCTTTCTCTCTTTAACTCCCAGAAAAAGGAGAGCCAGATGTGGTGGACGGTCTTTTTCCTATAACGCTGCAATTCTCTGGAACGTTCTTTCACTTCACTTTTGAAATGAGCCCAACCTGATGACCTTCCGAAAGATTCTAAAAGCATTGGGCTTCATTTATGAAAAGTGACGCATCGCTGTGTGAAAACAGCGAAGCATCACATTTTACTGCGCCCTCCTTGCGACACCAATGATGCGTCATATTTACAGTATGATGCATCATGGCGCAAGGAGTTACAGATACGTCAGTAGGCAGGCAGGCGTAAGAAATTGTCGCATTTGTGTCCTAGAAGTGTCGCAGTGAAATCCTATAGATTTCACTGTGTCACTTCCATGACCCTTTCTTACGTCAAAACACCCCCCTTGCATACATTATACCTGACGCAGGTATAATGTGGTGCAGGGGTTTACAAAGTGATGCATCTACCTAGAGATATCCAATGTCATCATATCATCTGACAACAGTAACAAGCGGAACTTGTTTCACCTTTAATTGAGATGGGTGGGAGTAATTGTAAATTTTGAACCTAAATGCAGTCAATAAAAAGTGTGTAGTAAGAACAAGAAACAACAGAAGGACGCACTAAGGCAAAGATTAGAATGGAGCATGTGGACATTAGGCCTGTTGAGGTTGGTGATGCAGGAGAGGAGGAGGGTCCAAAGTTATAAACACATGGCTAGCCATTAGGATAACAGGAGAATTTGAGTCACCAGTTTTCGATTAAGTAGCGTCATATAGATGGATGAAGTTTTCTCAAAACTTCCTTTATTCTAGTGCTCCCCGTTGTTGATATTTTGCTCACCATTAGCGGGTGTTGTAAACATTTAAATGAGAGAAATCTTACCTATTCGTTGCTTCTGCTCTCCTGAGTCTGCTTCCAGGAACAGGAAGTAGGTAGCTAGGCTCCCTCCCCTAAGCCAATCACAAAACTGCAATGCAGTGTTGGGATTTGTCATTGGCACCGGGACGAGGCGTTCGGCCAGGGGCCTGAGGTGTGGGCAGTGCTCATGACTGCTTTGTGCAGCCTGAGCGGGCCGATCAAACAGTCACTGGGCACTTGAGTGGGCATACCACTCCGCCCCTGCTCCGTGAGTGGAGCTGTCAGAACACCAATTGCGATCTCCCCAGGAACAGACGCTAGTCCCCAACACCCCCTGACCAAACACAAGAGACGGTGGTTGAAACACTCGTCTCCTGAATTCAGCCAGAAGGGAAAGGGGAAGTGGAAGACAAACAAGAGAGACTTCACTGGTGGTGGTACTGGCCAGGACTCTTCTTTCTTCTATTATTTCTCCTGGAAGTACCTGTAACAATGACAACAATGTAAATTCTATTCTACTCTAAACATGCTCTGACACTATTATTATTCTCTAGATTTTACTCTCATTACCTTTTTACACCAATGACTTTGCCCCTCTCTAACGTTTGCCTGAGCTGGTTTTTGATCAGTTGAAAAGAGCTTCAGTCCCCGCTCAAGAACTGAAGATGAATTGAAAATAACTGTTCTTTCAATCCTTGCATGAAATAAAGTTTTTGAGCAGTAGAAAACAAGTCTTTCATGAACTAGATACAGTCTCTAATTCGAACACAAAAGTCTCTTAAGTGCTTCTGTGCACTAGTAGCTTTGGTAGCATAGTCTTTGAACAGTTCACCATACAGTCTTAGAAAATTGAGAAGCGCCCCTATATCAGTCAACACTGGAAGACTCCTCACCGAATGCTGAGGTGGCGCTGAATTCAACTGGTATCGAAATTCCTTACTTGGTTCTGAAGAATGGAAACCCTCTCTTCACAGAGGGCTTCCTCCAAATGATTTCGCATCTCTCTTTTACTCAACTCCTTCTTCTCTGTGTCTTCTAGAAGATTTTCTATGAAGCCAAATGAACTCTGAAGATGAATTAGTGAAAAACAAATTACCACACGCTCCCGGTGGAAACACAAGAAAAAGCTCCGAATACTTTCCTAGGATACTGCTGCTCTGAAACTCTGAAGAAGCGCACAAGAGATTGACACTCAAGACTTATGCGCGCTGAGGAAACGCTACTCTCTCCGTCGATTTTTTCCGTTGAAGTGCGCAGTTACCAGAGCGCACGTGCGCTGAATAGACGTTACTGGTCTCGCGCTCCAGAAGACTAGAGCGAGAACCTTCGTCTTCTCGCAATGGAGCTGCATGGGCAAATGAAGACAGACTCAAACCCCTGAGAATGGTCTTCAGAGTGGTCTTCCAGGTAGGAACTTGCCGCAACCAATGTGGATATCTACTGGATGACATCTTGTCTTTGCAAAATCCTTTCTTGCCCTTGCTGAATGTAGGACTAAGCACTGGGGTCATGGCAGTACTCCCCACCAAAAGGCGTCCCTTCATTCTTGGCTTGTTTGGATTTGACTGATGAAATTCTCGAATAAGTTTAGGAGCATGAACATTGTCAAATGGCTCCCAAGAGTTCTCTTCAGAGCCAAAACCGTTCCAACTGATCAAATAGTGTAGTTTGCCTTTCCTGATTTTTGAATCTAGAATCTTATGTACCTCAAACTCATCTACCGAATCAACGTCTATGGGTTTAGGTGTGGGTTGCATTCTCAAGTGTAGTGGACCTTTCTTTATTAAGGATACATGAAAGACCGGGTGGACTCTCAAATATGATGGCAAGTGAATCCTAACTGAGACAGGGTTGATCATCTTATCTACCTTAAAGGGCCCAATGAATCTGGGTTGAAACTTGCGATTTTCTTTTAATCTAAGGTGTTTGGTGGACAACCAAACCTTATCTCCTGGTCTGAAGGGAGAATTTTCTCTTCTCTTCTTGTCAGCCTGAGCCTTATAACTTTTCTTAGCCTTTTCAAGATTCCCCTTGGCTTGACTTTCTACAAATTCTTCAACATCTGGGACTGGTGCCTCCTCTCTACTTAGAGTCAAACTAGGATGTCTACCATAGTTTAAATAAAAGGGGGAGAAACCTGTAGAAGAATGTTGTGCATTGTTGTAGGCAAATTCAGCTGACCAAACTAAATCTGACCATCCCTCCTCCTGATTCATTAAATAAAGTCGTAAATATTGTTCTAGCTCTTGATTGACTCTCTCAGTTTGCCCGTCAGTTTCCGGATGGAAACTGGTTGAGAGACGAGCATCAATTCCCAATCTTTTGGTGAAGGCCTTCCAAAAGTGGGAAACAAATTGAGACCCTCGGTCAGTTACTAAGACTTGAGGAATGCCATGCAGTCTGACTATATGCTGGGTAAATATTTGAGCTAACTGAGAAGCTGAAGGGATACCTTTTAAGGCTACAAAATGGGCCATTTTAGAGAAAGTGTCCACCATCACTAATATAGTATTCAACCCTTGACTAACTGGAAGGTCCACTATAAGGTCCATGGACACTGTATGCCAAGGATGAGGGGGAGTTGGCATGGGCATTAACAGTCCCAGGGGAGCCCTCCGATCAGATTTGCCTCTCAAGCATCGCTCGCAGGTGGTAACATACTGTCGTATCTGTGATCTCATTTCCGGCCACCAAAAATTTCTTTCAACCAACTCCGTGGTTTTCTGAATTCCTTTATGTCCAGCTAAAGCTCCATCATGGCAAGATTTCAAGGCTTTTTCCTGTAATTCTTTTGTGGGAAGGTATAGACCATTCTGATGATAAGGCAGGCCCTTTCGGATTTCTCTGACGGAGTCTTTTTCAGACCACAATTTCATCTCTTCCGGTGATAGAACCTTCTGAATTCCTTCAGATAAATCTGTCGTAATTGAAATAGCAACGATCTTCTCTTTTGGGATTATCGTTTGATCTTTAGGATTGACATCTAAGGAATTGGAATTGATTCTAGAAAGCGCGTTCGCTTTCACAATACTGGTGCCTGGCCGGAATGTGATTACAAAATTATAATCTGCGAAAAACAGAGACCAACGAAGCTGACGAGCTGTCAACGTCCGTGCTGACTTTAAGAATTGTAGATTACGGTGATCAGTATACACAGTGGCCTTATGAGCTGCGCCAACCAAATAATGCCTCCACTCAAGAAAGGCTGCCTTAACAGCTAACAATTCTTTATCAGAGATGGAATAGTTGCATTTTGGAGGAGTTAATTTCCGAGAGTAAAAAGCCACTGGGTGCAACTGTCCTGTGTTTGGATGGCGCTGAGATAAAATCCCTCCGATGGCTACATCTGAAGCGTCAGCCTCCACAAAAAATGGTTCTTCTGGTCTGGGATGTAATAGAATTGGAGCTTGAGTGAAGGATCTCTTTAAAAATTGGAAAGCTGTTTCCGCTTCCTCGTCCCACACAAACTTGACTCCTTTTCTCAATAATCGCGTGATGGGACTGACCTTATGAGAGAAGTCTGGAATGAATTTCCGATAGAAATTGGAGAAACCAATAAAACTCTGAATTTCTTTCACACACGAAGGTGAAGGCCAATCTTGCACCGCTTTGACCTTTGAAATATCCATGCTGACTCCCCTGGGAGATAATACAAATCCAAGAAACTCCACCTCTTCCACGTGGAATGCACATTTCTCCAATTTAACATAGAGGTGATTTTCAAGCAATCAAATTAAAACTGATCTGACATGGGAGATGTCTTCATTTACATCTTTGGAAAAGATTAATATGTCGTCAATGTAGACCACAGCTATTCTGTCCAAAAATTCCCGTAAGATGTCATTTACAAAATGTTGAAATGCTGCAGGGGCATTACATAAACCATATGGCATCACTTGATACTCAAATAATCCATGCCGTGTTCGAAAAGCTGTCTTCCATTCATCACCGGCAGCAACTCTAATCAAATGATATGCCCCTCGCAAATCTAGTTTGGTGTATATCTTGGCATCTTTCACTTGGTCCAAGAGCACTGAAATAAGAGGAAGAGGATATCTATTTTTCACCGTTACCTGATTGAGCGCTCTATAATCAATACAGTTTCTCAATTCACCATTCTTTTTTGGGATGAAAAATAAGGGCGAAGAAACAGGCGACATGGAAGGACGAATGAAACCATTCTCCAAATATTGCTCCAGATAAGTCTTTAAATACTTGTTCTCATTTTCAGTCAAAGCATAGATGCGGCTACACGGTAGCACTGCTCCTGGTTCAATATCTATCTTGCAATCGTACGGGCGATGTGGAGGAAGTTTCTCTGCCTCTTTTTTATCAAAGACTGCTGATAGATCTCTATATTCCACTGGAATCTCCTGAGTTTCAATTGAACAAATCAGAGCTGGATGATCGGCCAACTTTCGAGCTGGAGAGTCTTCCACAGAAGAAAGGGGATCACGAAAACATGACAGGAGCAGACCTGCCTAAAAAAGGAAAAATGCCATGTGATGATCATTCCTCTTTTGCCCTGCTTGGAAGCCGTGGGATGACGCTCTTCCGCCATAGCGGATGGGCTGACACTGGGGGTGAGTCATCTACTGGTGCTAGGCCTGGGCGACTCGACCCCCGGGCCTCCTCCGCTACGTGACCCACCTTCTCCTTATATGGACATTGACACTGTAGCATAATCCGCTAATCTCTCTCCAAATCTGTGACTCACCCAGCAGGAGCCTCAGCCACGTGGGATTTCACAAGCAAGGGTGCAGCAGTTGCTGCCAAGTCCTCTGGTGAAGCTCCCAATGAAGGTGATGCTGCAGGGCCCTCTTAGGCGTGAACTTGCAGCGCTTCCGCAACACATGTTTGGCACAGCTCAGGGGCCTCACCCTCTACAGCGTCCGGCCAGTGAACCTCATCCGGCCTGTGATGCAGAGAGGTGCCGCCCACTGTTGGTAATCCTCTTTGTGCACCCCGGTGTAGTGATGGATAGTAGTATGCGATGCAAACCTCCCTACTTTGGTGCACAGGAGCATCTACACAATTCACAGCAACAAGGGGCGCAAGGTAGTCTTCTCACACAGGTCAGCAACGTGTCTCCATACAACTGGCAGGACTTCACATCAGTTACTGGTGATTGCCGCGCCTCAATGTCTACCACCACAGCTCATCAACTCCGCAGCTCATCCGCATCCCACTCCAGGCTCCAGATGCAGGTCCAGTGAGGCATTCAGGCTCCATACGCAAGTCTAGCGAGGCATTCAGGTTCCATACTCAGGTCCAGCGTGGCATCCAGGCTTCAGATGCAGGTCCAGTGAGGCATTCAGGCTCAGACGCAGGTCCAGAGAGGAATCCAGGCTTCAGATGCAGGTCCAGTGAGGCATCCAGGCTCTAGACGCAGGTCCAGAAGCGCATCCACGCTCCAGACGCAGGTCCAGCGATGCATCCAGGCTCTCATCCTGGTCATCCTGGATGTTTGATGGCTTGAGGTGGTTGTTGATGTGTGCTGCATTTCATTTTTGTGTGCCTATTTTCTATTGGAGGTCGACTGATGGGCTATTTTTTCCACTCGAGGCAAAAAAACTCATGTTAGGCTAATTAATGTTTTCATGCTGCTAATGGCCCTTTGATTGATTTCTCCCACTAACGCTGAAATTTCTATCGCGATCACATTTACGTTAGCGGCAGTTTTCACTGCTGATCCCTGATGCTATCGCCATGTAGTGACGTCTTGTACATATGTCGCTAATAAGGCAATAGTTTTCAGCAGTACACAGCGGTAAGAAAACTGCCGCTAACTAACGTTATTGATAGTTTCGCCCATCCTTGTACATATGCCCCTGAATGTCGTAAAGTTTGACGTTCGTCTCACTTTTACTTACATTTTACCCCAAGAAAGTAAAGTATGTGTGCCAACATTAGAATTACAGAATACTATTTTAAAGATCTGCAATGAAACACAATGAGCAGGACCTCAATACAAAAATGTCAAGACCTTGTAAAGAACATTCTGCTGGCCAAAGTTTAAGTAGACTGAAGCAAGTTATGTGGGAAAATAAACAGCATGTGCACACATTAAGAAAGCTTCTGGAAGACGGAGAGGACTAATACAGCCTCTCCGCACATCAAGATCACTCTTGTCCCACATATTAATGGATTTAATTGTGGAATCACCTCTTTCTCAGAGGTGTACTTTGTTATGGGTAATAGTTGATAATGTAAGAACGATGGCCCAATTACTCCCTTTGCAAAAATTGCAAAACTGGTAAAGAAAGTTTGACCTTTTTTCAACTCTATGGTCTCCCACAGGTCACAAAAATAGACATAGTGTGTCAATTCCAGGTTAAAGTCTTCCAAATTTTTTTATAGACCGCTTTAATGAGGCCACCTATGGTGTAAAACCATAATTAAAAAATATGCAATGTATTGTTGTCTTCTATTCTCCTCTACCTCATTCATCGCCTGTGTGCAATAACGACATTAAGATGAACTGCTCAGGCACACAGTCAGACCTTCTGAACAGAAATTATCTTCTATATCATAGTAGGACAGGTGTGATGGGTCATGTACTTTAATAAATCCAAGCCTTTGTGAATGCAAAATGAGCTTTTGAATGTACAAAACCCAAATTGTGATTCAGTAACAAGTTACTGAATAATAATGTGGATATGCGACTACATAGGGAATCGCTATGTTTTGCAACTGAGAACTACTGCCTATGAAGAAAGTTTGTAAAACATATAATTATTTTCTCTGAAGCATTTTTTTTAAATGGAAAACGGGATGTGCTTAAATAAATATATTGCTTCATATAAAAACAATCACAGCCATGGTGGTCTGCTGACCTCAAGCAGACCACAATGCCTGTAATGGCAGCGAATCGTAGTGGGTCGCAGTTTGCAACCTATCTCATTAATATACATGAGGTAGACCGAATTGCAACTAATTATGATTCGTTATTTTCTGACATGACCTATTAGTACACAGGGCAGTTTGAAAAATATCATTGGATTTCGTAAAAGTCTTAAAGAATTGCAAACACTTGTCGTAAATACAAATGCAACGCCAATGCATGCAGCCAGCGCCTGGAGGTGCTTGATGAAATAAGCCCGAGGGCCATGCAGTGCGGGATGTATGAGCTCCACTCCCGGGCATGGCCCGAACAAAGACCGGGCTAAGAGCAGGCCAGTCTGCGCCCATCCGCGGCATGCCAAGGCTGGGCAGGGTCCACTCTGTGAGCCCTCCATTTTTGTACTTTTATATTGCTTTGTGACGCCGAGGTGATGCTGCGTTTGTTGAAGCAAAGTCAGCTGGCAGCACCTGGGACTGGCTAACTTGTCATAGGTATTTTCTCTCTTTTATTTTAACTTTGGTTTGTTCAAGAGGACTTGGTCAGTCCTATCTCCACCTAAGGAGTTTGAATCCTGCACCATTGTTTGGGTGGTCCGGCTCTGATGATGGGCAGGAAGAAAGTGGGGTGCAGTGGCGCTGTCTCCACCACTCCATTAAAAAGTACGTCATTGATCTAATGCTGGAACATGCCGCTAGCATCATAAGTAACGAAATTTGCTGCCAAACAAGAGGTTTTCCTTAAATCGTGGTGGAGATAGCGAAATAGAGTGGTGGAGATAGCGTGGTGGAGATACCTCAATCAGCTTTGGACACAACATCTGCCCCCTCCTAATGGGATAGTTTCTACTACTGTCTGAAGAACTATAATCAACTGTATTGATATTCTTCTTCCTGCTACTCCTAATACCTCCATTATGTCATGTAATAAGGATGCCCACTAGAGCCAAGATATAAGGTCAAACAACTCTGCGAGATTCTGGCGCACTGTTAATAGTCTTGGGGGTCGTGTCCCGAAAGTCGCCTCATCAAACATACTGGAGTCCGAGTGGTACTTTTTTTCTGCACACCCATTTCAACAACCGACAAGACCACACTTTGAATCAGGCCACCACCACAAAGAGCATCAACGCGTCTACAGAGTTTAACACACTTTCAAACCACCTTCGAATAGGGTCAACAATGGACGAGCTTTTCCACAAAAGTATAAAAAACAAAAAGGAAACAGAGAGACAAAAGCATGACAATCGCGCTGAGCACAGTACAGTCTCGGAGGACCAAATTGAAAGGCAGATAAAAAAGGGTCGGAAAGATGGGGCCCCAGGACCAGGTGGAATTCCTCCGGCTCTGTTTAAGGAGGACCCAGCTTTCTGGGCATCTAAACTAGCTCCACTTTTTACCTCCATTTTAGCAAAGGACAACATTCCACCTTCTTAGCAAGGATCGATCGTTGTTCCAATCTTCAAAGGAGGGGACAAAAAATCCCCCAGCAACTATCGGTTAGTTGCTCTCATTGATAATGAAGCCAACTACTTTGCAGGGATTTTGCTAAATTCATTACGGGACTGGGCCGAGGAACACTCAATAATCCCACTAAACCAAACTGGTTTCACAAGCGGAACAGGCACTATGGTTAACCTCACGGCTCTCTTGTGTCTGATAGATCAGGCGGAGCTTAGTACCAGATCGCTTTACATAGGATTCATAGATTTTAGTTCAGCATTCGACAAAGTCAATAGGGGTAAGCTGTGGCAGAAGCTTCTCGCTCTGTACATCCCAGATGGTTTACTAAGAGCCTTACAACTACTGCATCAGGACACTTGGGTCAGGATTAAGATTGGTGACGGCTCCAGGCTGTCAATACCAATTTTCACAACAAAAGTACTGAATCAAGGATGCGTCCTGGCCCCCACATTTTTCTATTTATTTTTAGCAGATCTTCCAGAAGCCCTTAACAAAGTAAATTTCCATGTTCCTAAATTAGGTAGTCTACAGCCGTCAAATATTTTATATGCAGATGACGTGGCCCTCCTAAGTAGCATAAAGGTGGGATTACAAAGACTCATGGATGCAACTGCCACATACTCAGACAAGAACTAGCTTGTGATAAATAACAAGAAAACAAAAATGTTGGCAATTCGCCCAGGAAGACCCAAAAAGTTGACATGGGTCTTAAATTCTGAAAGAATCACAGAATCCAAATGCCACAAGTATCTAGGAGTGATCTTCAACAACAACGGAAGATACAAAACCCATATGGGAGAACAAAAAAAGAAAGGTACAGCACTAGCTTTTGCTCTCATTTCCATCCAAAAGGAATTATTTGGCCCGACTTTTGCTCCAACACTACAGGTGGCGCAGGCAAAAGTCATTCCAACCCTAACATGTGGAAGCGAGGTGCTTAAGGGATTGGACAGTGATCAACTGGACACAATTATAGCAAACATTTTTAGAACAGTCTTCCAATTACCATCTTTCACACGACTGGCACAAATCGGGCTGGAACTGGGCATATGTAAGCAAACTTTGGACAGAATGATGCACTTCCTAATGTGCTGCCACAAGCTGAGGCCATCAAAAGAGGGCAGCTTAGCAGAACACCTGAGGTCCGATCTAAAAACAAAACGATGGCAAGCGGGGCATCGATATTTGACAAGTGGATTAAAAACCTTAGGCCTGAGCGATGCATGGGACCTGCATATCAGCCAATATGAGTTTAAAAGGCTAGCGAAAAAAAAGCACAAAAAAGCTCTCCTCAATGGAAGATAAGGCGAGCCTTGCAAAAAGAAGCCATGGTTGGATGACCCTCATCTCATACGATCAGCTGACACCTCAGAGCTACTTAACTTGTACTTTCAATGCACGCACTAAACTTAGTTTTCTAAAATTAAGATTGGGGGTGATTAACCTGTCTTGCCATCTTCCCAAATGGAAAAGAGAGCAAGCCCCGAAGACATGTCGATTTTGCGACAAGCATAGGGAAGATATAATTCATGTTGTGTGCCTGTGCCCCAGCCTCCTGAAAGAAAGAAGGCTCCTCCTGCGGAGGGCCTGGAATAATAAGGAGGTCTATTCATGCAGATCCACAGTATTGGCCTGCTTCGACCTGGAACACACATTTAAATTGCGCTCTGGTGAGGTTTATGGACTGTGCAGCAAAAAAAACTAGGGAAGGGGAAATGCCAATCGCTAGCTCAGCCAGAGGCGCAGATGCTTGGACCTCCACAATAAGTACAATTACTGCCCTGTGGGCACCTCGAGTGTTAATTGCAAAAGTGCAATTAACACAATTAAAGGGCCTTGCACACAGGCTGGATACCTTTTGTCTGCTAAACATAATCCTGGCCACAATCAGTTTGAAGAGATAGTCTCCAAAGGTACAGGGCACAAATAAGAGAGTTCGGACATATGGTGGACTAGGCATTCTTTTATTACTTTTACTACTGCTATCTAACAAGTGTTAACATTTTTATTCATAATTCTATCAACTTAATAAGCATTAACATGTTTTATCTTTTGTATTGTGCAAAGGTTTTTTTTTAAAATCACGCAATAAAGTTTTACTTAACACGGTAACAGTCATAAGCAATTGGGTAACTCCAATACTCCCCTCTCAACAGCTTAAAGAGTCTGAGACTATACCAGCACAAAGCCCAAGGGCTCCCTCTTCACAACAACATGAGAAGAACTGGATCACAAACCCAATCAGGGAATTATTGGCAAGTTATCTAGAGACATTCTGAGAGAAGCTATCAGACAAACTGTGCACAATGTTCAGAATCTGTTCCCACATTTGGACTCCATTGAAGCTATATTGATTTCTTGCCTACTTTACCTCGGCCACCTACTATCTCAAACAGGCACTATTAATACTGGTCCTATGTGGTATTGCAAAAGAAAATGACGCACCTCTGTGGATGGTAGCCTATTAACTCATGCGCCATCTGCTTCTTTAATTATTTCAGATCTCCCAGATCAGTTACACAAAAATTACATACCGATCATGCAGGATAGAGATTCTTTACGTACTTCAGCTCCAAAATGTACACATCCTTTGAAGGGCCCTCCCTTGGAGAAAAGTTTCAATAACACAACCACGTATTCCACTACCTGGTATTAACCTTCCTCCTGCAGCCTACCCCTACGTACCTGTGCTCTCGGGCGTACTCTTTTTAAAGAAATGACCAGCACAAATTATACAATGATTTGTTTAACAAAATTTTAGACTTGCTAGTTTGACAAAGAGGCATGTCTTTTCTCCATACAAGAGACAGTTTGCATGGTTAGGGCCAAACCAGCCAGAACCTTTGAAGGAGTGTATTGTGGTAAATTTTAGATTCCAATGGCTGGCACACCAATTGTTATTTAACCACAGCCACAGTATCATGACAAGCAGCTCAATTACCCTGGTTCCGCTTGGGTATTTTTATAGATCCCCCTTTTTGCAAAGGTAGCTTCTGACCAATTTTCCCTAGACCAGTGGCAGACGACTTGGGTACCTGTCCTTCTACTCATTGTGTGAGGGTCATCTTGCCTTTAGTCAATTCAAATTTGCCTTAGAGAGACAGCATACCTGTTGGTACTGTCACAGCGAATACACTGAATCTCAGCCCCCGGCTCTAGGGTGGTGCGACCGGTGGCATTGCACCAGGTGCTGACTGGCGCCGAGTTTGCAAGTATGTCATAGTTTTAAAAGCACCTCCTACCGTGTTCCATGCACCCAGCAATTTTCATACAATAAAAATGTCAAGATAACTCCGGTGATTAATGTTCTACCTGGAATGAGATGGATTTTTGTTTACTGGAAATTTGGCTTAACCAAAAGAAGTGCAGTGGATTAATTTTCCTGTTGCAAAGTAGGTGTACCGTGCAGATCACAAAGTACAAACAATCTAAAGAGGTCGGTGCTTTTGTCAGAGAGAGCCATTTGTTCCTTGAGGTGTATAAATTAAAATTCTAATATAGAATAGTAAGCTAATGACTCCTCAAAGAGCTGGATGAAAACAGCAAGGTATATATTATTAGAGCGGTATGCTTTCCCCCCAGCCTTCCATTCTTTTAACCTTGCAAAATGGTTCATTTCGGTAAAAAATATATATATATTATTATTAAATGTTTTTAATGTTTTAAATTCTGAGTTTGTGCTTCTTCAGACCAAGCACTCTTAAACTATACTGTCTACCAATATGGATGACATGTGACTCCGACACCTTGTATTCCACTGTCTTATGTAACATTCCTATACACTGATTTACACATGTGAGATTCTCTGTGTAATGTGTGTCTGAGGTAAACTGCTCTGACATCCTACACTGGTATGTGCGGCTTTATAATCCTAATTAAATGAATCTCAGCGAGTGAGTGGTTATGGAGATGAGAGGGGCACTTTTGAAGGGTGGTATTGAGGGAATCTGTGGCGAAGGTGGTCGTTGGGAGGGGGGCGCTGACAAACAATGTTGCACAGGGCCCCACCAGCGCTAAAGCCGGCCCTGCTGAATCTCCGTATATTACTAGCGATTCCTGCATCATACCTACAGCCAATAGGTATGATGTACTTTCTGATTTGGATTAAGCCATGGGCAAAAATTAACTTGTAATTCCCACTGTCCAAATTGTTACACAGTACTAGGTTAAAACGTCTTACACCATCACCACACAGTATAGATCAAGCTCTATTCTTATTCAAAATGTAACAGATCTAAAGGGCTGACAGGCATTTGTCTCAAAGCATGACATAATTACTTTTCAGGAAACCAGGTTTACTGAATCAGCACACTTCAGGGGCTCTGCTTGCTTTGCTATTCCAACATCTCGGAGTTGGGCTATGGGTGGCTAGTTATCTGAGTCAGTTTAAGCCTCCAGGTGGAGGTATCACAAGTTAAATGTGAGTCACCATCTTTCTTAGCATTTCCAAGTCAAATATTGTTTTTTTATTTGATCCATTTTTATAATAATGATTTTACTAATGCTTTTTGTGTACACAATATTCATTTATTACATTTTATATCTGAATTCAAACTAAAGTTGAAAATAATTATTCTCAATCCCATTGCGAATGTCTATGAGTATATGAGTATGACTAAGTTGTCGCACAAGATGCAAGGGGGACAGAGCTCCTTAATGACTTTGTTGGCTACAATTCGGTTGACTTACTTAAGTTATTTGGAGGGGCAAATAGTGTGGAAGAGCTTCACCTATTGATTATATGTGTGTTGCAAGCTCTAATGTTACATGATGGTTCTCTAAAGAAGATATTTTACCAGCAGAGTGGGGCTATCACAATGCCCTTTGTGCCTCCATGTTGTTACCAATTAAGAGACATCTGTGTAACATTAACTTAGTCTCTATCACACAACATTCAAAGGATGGCTTAAGACTAGTTTGGCGCCTTAATAAACCTGCAGAATTATTGTCTATCCTACTTTAATAACACTTAGGCTTGTTTCTCAACTCCCTGTTAGACAGTGGACAGGAGTTGATGACCTCGCATTATAACAGTTTCATGTGTAGTAATAGAGAGTCTATGCTCAAACCTATCAAACCATTCAATGCAGATCCTAGGTGGTTAGATGGTGTTTGTTCCATGGCAAATATCAATCTGAGAAAGGCCTTAATTGCATGATCCATGGTATGGTCTGAGATCCTTCAGGCATGCCCCAAGTATAAAACTGCGTTGTCGCCCAGCAAGAGGAAATTATACAAAGAGGACTGGGAGCTGCTGGAAAGCGTTGCCCTTGAGAAGGAGAGTACGTCTTTTTGAGACATAGTAAAATGAATTAGAACAAGGAACTTCTCTACTAATCCTCTCCTGTAAAATAATATAATCAGGCTCAGACTGGGTAACACACTTCACCTCTGTCTACCATATTGAGGATGATCCAAGTACGCTAACCTCTCTGCATTAAAGATCTGGCCATCCAACACAACATTAGTGGGAAAGCGGGAAGCCCAAATGGGGTGCCGATTGACTTGCTGAAGTGTAAGCCTTGTGATATGGGGCCCCTTGAATACCAATGTATTTAACTCTTGCCTCACAACTAATATTCCTCATTGCTGGTCACCAGCAACAGTTGTATGTTCAAAAAGGGTGATCACATGTCTCCTAAGTGCTGTCGACCTATTTCACTTATCAATAGCAGAATACAAAATTATTGGTGGATTTATATACGATCACTTAGTCAAATGGGCTTGGGCTACCAATAAAGGCATTCTTTCTCCTTTTCAAATTGGATTTCACCCAAATGTAGGTACCAATAAACAGTGCTTTAACGTAGCCCTGACATTTATCAAGTACATGTACCTCAGACGTAGTCCTATTTATCTTGCCTTTATGGATCTGTCCACTGCCTTTGATTCAGTGAAGAGAACAAAGTTGTGGTTAAAGTTGCTGGGTCAGGGAGTAGACCCCTCCCATGATGAATTGTCTGTACATGCAGATCTATCAGCTAGAGTCCTTTTAAATGGTCATAGTGAGCTATCATTTGATTTTGCATTGAAGAGTAGAGTCAGGCAGGGGTGCATACTGGCCCCCAGCTTTTTGTTCTTTATATAAATGGAGTAACAGCCCACCTTAAGTCCTCTCAAATAGATAGCCTAGAACAGCCGGTACCTCTGTGCCTAGCTTTACTCTGTGCCGATGATGCAGTGCTGCTAGCTCTTGCTCCAAATGCAGGTGAACTGTTTTGTTCTTTTTATGCAAGATATTGATTTAAATACTAATTACACTAAGTCACATATTATGTCATGTGGGGATCACTGAAATAATATCGAGGGACAAAATATCGACTTGCAAAAATATCGTGGACAAAATATCGACAGTCAAAATATCGAGTTTGTATCTACAAACAGGTAAGTACAAAAATATTGAGTACAAAATATCGTTTACAATAATATAGTTGTAAAAAATATCGACTTTATTAAAAACAGTGTTAAATTAAATTAATATTCAAATTTAATTACTAAAATATACTTATAAATACTTAAATTAACTTATAATAATTAAAAAATAAATGAAAATAATTAAAATAATTTTTTACAATCTTATTTGTTAAAACATATATATATATATATATAGTAACATACTATAAAACAGTAGGGAAAACTGACTTGGAGCCCAAAAAATACCCCTTTACCCAAAAACGGTAAACTGACCCTGAACCCTAAAAATATCCTTTACCCAAAAACCCAAAACTGACCCTGAACCCTAAAGATACCCCTTTACCCAAAAACTGAAAACTGACCCTGAACCCTAAAAATACCCCTTTACCCAAAAACTGAAAACTGACCCTGAACCCTAAAAATACCCCTTTACTCAAAAACTGAAAACTAACCCTGAACCCTAAAAATACCCCTTTACCCAAAAACTGAAAACTGACCCTGAACCCTAAAAATACCCCTTTACCCAAAAACTGAAAACTGACCCTGAACCCTAAAAATACTCCTTTACCCAAAATTAATTAATATTGTTTAATTACCAATTAATTATTAATTAACAATAACAATAAAGTAAATATATTAGCACATTAGCTGTAATTAATTTTATTTAATAATTAATATTATTTTTCCCAATTAATTAATTAACAATAACTAAAAATTATATATATAAATAAATTACTCTAATTAATGTAATTAACTAATTAATATTATTTATTTACCAATTAATTACTAATTAAAAATATGTACAAAATTATATTAATTAATTAACTAATTAATAATAATTAATTACCAATTAATTATTAATTAAAAATATTTACAAACATATATTAATTAATTAATTATTATTAAATTACTCCCCACCCTTATCCCCTATTAACCCAGCATCCCGCTCCTAAACATTAACTACAATTTATATTACTATTAATAAACAAAAAAAAATTAACCTTTTTTCTACACATTATCGAAATTTTTTACTTTGACTATTTATATATATTTTGTCTTGTCAATTTTTTCGAGTCGATATTTTTGTACTCGATATTTTTTAATCATTATTTTATTCGATATTTTGACCAACGATATTTTTGTTATCGATATTTTATTATTGTCGATATTTTTAACTCAATATTTTGTCCATTCGATATTTTGGAGTCGATATTTTGTCTGTGCACCGTCGTGTGAACCTGGTAAATCAAAGCTAAAGAAAATCATTACTAAGGGACAGGCACTTACGAGTGCTGATAACGTTTGTTATCTAGGCCTGATTTTTAGTTTCTCGGGGTCCTGAAACTCCCAGCATACTCAATCTAGCCTTAAACTCAACAGAACTGCAAGGGCAGTCTCTAATCTTATTAGATCAGGTTCTAGAAGGACTGTCTGGCCAGCACTTAAGGTGTACATTTTCTAGTGTATTAGTGCTGCTACCTATGGTGCAGTATTGTGGGGTTTTAATAAATGTTGCTCCCTACAGGCAAGGAAAGATCATTTTCTCCACCAGCTGTTGAACTTACTACCTCTATTTTTATTTAGTTAAACAATGGTTTTGCCTCTGATAAGGTCCTTTTGGCACCTCTTTTGCAATGGGTTACCATTGGGTTACCATTTGGACAAACCACGCAGCATCGATATGCAGGGATATCCTCGATTGTCTTAGCCTGGACAAGACTTTTTCTATCCCATGGCTGATTTATATTCGGAACACTTTAGCAACCCTGGGTTTGTCTTCTTTGATCTATGAGCCTAGCAGTGTTTCTAAAGCTGAAAAGATAGAGGTGAAAGCAACATTCCTGGAGCACTGTGAAGATCTAAGAATGAAAAATGAGCCAGTAACACCCGCAGTCTTGAATTATTATAGATCTTCAGTTACCAGTGGCCCCCTATATATTTATCTCTAGATCTCACGCAATGGGAGCCTTCACTTCTTTTTCCCTTCAGGGCGTGTTCAATATACTGGTCCCTGTGTTAAAGGCATTTTAAATCTAGAGGGGTATAACATAGTATCATCTTGCCCCTCAGACAATCTATCTGCACAATCACTTTGGCACTTTATGTTTTTATGCAATTTGCACTGTCTGCCACGCAAGCACTTTTTGATACCCATGTTTAGCAAACTAGGATTACTACGGTGTAGATTAGCCTCGCTCTACTTAAAGTTTTTAAGTTTGCCTGAAATGTGTTACTATGATTGTACCTTCTTTAAAGCAGCCGTTTGGGCTAGGAAAACTATGATAGGATAATTGCACTGTGGTTGAGAATGCTGAATTTACATTTGCTCCAGGGGACAAACCAATATGCCAGGACCCTGATGTGTAATAAAAAGAACTGAGAAATGTAGCTGCCCCTAACCTGTCACTCAATTTGTCTGCCGTAGGAATTGGGTTTGCATCTGTCTTGTTCAATTAACTGAGGCCCCTACAATCTACACAAAACCTCAGCTCAGATTTTCAACTCTTGGAATTAGGTTTTGGGACTGAAACAACTGAGCTGGACCAGGGGCTCTCAGAGGATTCAATGAATCCCAATTCCAGCATGTTGCTAACTTCTGCTTTGATGCTCTCTTTGACTTGGTCAGACTGCCTGCATTTGTTTGTTTTTGACAGTTAGGCTGTCCACTTCTTGGGTACACCAGCTTATCTGACCAGGGGTCAAGGAGAAGAGCTCATTATACTGGTGTAGGACCTCCCTGCAGTAAACATTCTGCAAGGCAGAGAGGGTGTCTGAAAAGACAATTTCATCTACTGACTGACCCATTCTTAGGGTTGTGAAAGAGGAGGTCAGGAAGACGTTCACTTTATTCTTCCTGATCTATATCAGTGACCATTAGCATGGCCACAACAGCCCTGTCATGGTAGGTTTTAAGGCACATGGATGAGCTTCCTGGAAGTGCTCAGGTCCACCACATAGGTGACCTCCCTTATCTTTCAAGGATAGGGTAAGGTCCACTCCATTTGTCCCGGAGGGCCATGGTTGCCACAGGCTCGAAAATCCACACCTTCCACCCTGGTTTCAGTGCAGCCTTTTGTCATACGAGAGCTTCTGGAGCTCTTGGCTGGCCTTATGGTTTTTGGATGCTTTCTTCATGTACTCAGTTATCCTTGAACATAAGCCAAGTACATAGTCCACTCTGTAATGTTTAGTGTTCATTGTGCCTTCACTAGGCACAATGGTCCATGTACCCTCTGATTAAACAGACGTTCAAAGGGGGAAAATCCTACTCCCTTCTGTGGTACTTCTCTGTAGGGGGCAATGAGGTATGCAAAAGGGCATCCTTTCTGAGTTTGTCAGAGAGTCCCAGGATCATGCCTTTCATAGTTTTGTTGAATCTCTCAACTAAACCATAGGTTTGTGGGTGAAATGGGGTGGTAAACTTGTAGGTCACCCCACATTCAGTCCAAATTGGCTTTCAGGTAGCCAGACATGAATTCACGACCTCTGTCTGACACCATCTCCCTATGAAAGCCCATCTTAGTAAAGATATTAACGAGTGCTCTGGCAATTTTAGGAGCAGTTGCAGTCCTAGGGGGAATAGCCTTAGGGTACCTGGTGGAATGATCCACTACCACCAGTATAAATCTGTTCACTGATGCAGTTGGAGGGTCCAGGGGGCCAATGATGTCAACCCCTACTCTTTCATAAGGAACCCAAAGCACTGGAAGTTGGATTAAAGGGACCTTTGAATGGCTACGTGCTTTGTTTCTGGTTTGACAGTTTGCACAGCAGTTATAGAACTCCACCATCTCGGAAAAACTAGGCAGCAGAATTGAAAGGCCAACATACTCCAAGATTTGGTGTGGCAATGTTCTCAGCTAACGGGATCTCATGTGCTGGAGAGAGTGAGAACTATCTATACTGCTGGGGCACTAACATTCTTCTAGTAGCACCAGGTTTGGGGTCTCTGACCTCAATGTGTAGGAGTCCCTATTTCAAGTAGGTTTGGTCGAAGCCACTGGCCTCTCCTTTTTCCTGGTCAGCAGCATGCTATTTCAGGCTCTCAAGAGTGGGACAGGTCCCCTGTCCTTAGCACAGCTCTTCCCTAGAGGATCTCCCTGAACCTTTGAGCTCTGCAAGCTAGGGCCCAGGTTCCCTGGGTGCATTTCCCTCTGGAGATGACAGGTCTTCTCCCTGAGGAGAAGGGACCTGAATTTATGGCTGATTTGGAGATGCTTTCCCAGACTTCTTGCATTTTCTATTGAAGGGTTTGATCATTATCCAGGCTCCAACTCTTTTTTGAACCTTGGGCTCTTTTTTTTACACACATCCTTTCAGATTTACCCAGTATGGCTCCATGGGACTTTCATTTGACCTCAGCCTAAGCTGAGGACTCCAGATCCTTTACTAGCGGATATGCTACATGAATTGAAGAGGATATCACCACTTTTTTTTGGCCAGTAACTCCTTCCCATTCTAAGGACACCACTGACTTGGTCTGGTTGTTAGCACTGAGGAAGGTGAATTTCTCACCTGTCAGATACTGATCTGGGGATATCAGTTTTTAGTCACCATAGTGACACTTGCACCTCTATTCCTCAGTGGTTCAACTCTAATCCCATTAATATGTGACTGTTACTGGGCCAGACAGCCAGAGCAGCTACTTCCGCCCCACCCTCAGAGACTAAAGTTGCTTCAGTGTGCTCTCTGACATGGTCAGGGCACACCTTGTATCCCATCCGGAGACCTACCACTACATTAGAAACTGCAGGTACACTAGGGAGATTTGTTTTCGGACAGATAAGGTCTCAGTTTTGTGCCCATTGGCTTTGCAATTGAAGCACCAAGCCTTCTTGGGATACCAGTTCTTACCCTGGTACCGACCATGGTCTTTGTATTAATTCGGGCCCACAATCCTGAACAGGTTTTTGGGGGAGTTTAGAAGGCTCTGTAGGGCATATGTACAAGCCCCTATCACCATCACAACTAAGCATGAGCGCAAAATCCGTTCCGCTCGCGGATTTTGCGAATTTTCGGTAAATTTGCGATCCGCGAACTCCCGCGAATTTACCGCGAATTCGCAAATCCGCGAGCGGCGGATTCCGGGGGCAAAAGTTGAAGCCTGGCTGGCCTGTCAACTTGTAACTATTTTAGGATGGCGCCGGCAAGCTACCAGCGCCATCCTAAAATAGTTACTAAGTTAGCTTCAACAGGAAGCTCTAATAGATAAAATAAAGCAGGTGCTCGCACCTGCTTTATCTATTAGAGCTTCCTGTTGAAGCTAATTTAGTAAGTATTTTAGGATGGCGCTGGTAGCTTGCCGGCGCCATCCTAAAATAGTTACAACATGCCCTAATCGTGAGCGTCGTCGAGGCAGGTGTGCCTTCTTCACAAATCTACCGTGGAAAATGGATATATGATGTTACAACGCGGACTTTTACTCCGCATACTGTTACAACGCGGTTTTTACAACACGGGTCATGTAACAACGCATGTATTTACAACGCATTTTTTTACAACGCAGGTACCTTTACAACGCAGACCATTACAACGTAAGTATTGGTAAGTATATATAAATAAGAATAATATAATAGTAACTTAATTTTAAAAGTATAATTTAATGTAATTTTAAATAATTTAATTTCCGTAAATTAATTTAAATTTAAATTAATGTTACTTTATTTTTACCCTGTACCCCTGTACCCCAAAAACTCAAAACTGACCCTAAACCCCAAAAATAATGCAAATTAATTTAATTTAATGTATTTGCTATTAAATAATTTAAATTAAAATTAAATATAATTTATTTTTACCCTGTACCCCAAAAACTAAAAACTGACCCTGAACCCTAAAAATACCCCTTTACCCTAAAACCCAAAACTGACCCTGAACCCTAAAAATACCCCTTTACCCAAAAACCCAAAACTGACCCTGAACCCTAAAAATACCCCTTTACCCAAAAACCCAAAACTGACCCTGAACCCTAAAAATACCCCTTTACCCAAAAACCCAAAACTGACCCTGAACCCTAAAAATACCCCTTTACCCAAAAACCCAAAACTGACCCTGAACCCTAAAAATACCCCTTTACCCAAAAACCCAAAACTGACCCTGAACCCTAAAAATACCCCTTTACCCTAAAACCCAAAACTGACCCTGAACCCTAAAAATACCCCTTTACCCAAACACCCAAAACTGACCCTGAACCCTAAAAATACCCCTTTACCCTAAAACCCAAAACTGACCCTGAACCCTAAAAATACCCCTTTACCCAAAAACCCAAAACTGACCCTGAACCCTAAAAATACCCCTTTACCCTAAAACCCAAAACTGACCCTGAACCCTAAAAATACCCCTTTACCCTAAAACCCAAAACTGACCCTGAACCCTAAAAATACCCCTTTACCCTAAAACCCAAAACTGACCCTGAACCCTAAAAATACCCCTTTACCCTAAAACCCAAAACTGACCCTGAACCCTAAAAATACCCCTTTACCCTAAAACCCAAAACTGACCCTGAACCCTAAAAATACCCCTTTACCCTAAAACCCAAAACTGACCCTAACCCCTTAAAATACCCCTTTACCCTAAAACCCAAAACTGACCCTAACCCCTAAAAATACCCCTTAACCCCAAACATATAACATTTAAAATATAACTATATACTTACCAATACTTACGTTGTAATGGTATGCGTTGTAAAGGTACCTGCGTTGTAAAAAAATGCGTTGTAAAAACATGAGTTGTAACAGTATCCGCGTTGTAATGGATGCGTTGTAACAGTAGTGCGTTGTAAAAAATGCGTTGTAACGAGTAAACACCGTGGAAAATCAGCTGTGATGCTGGATAGAGGATTTTGCATCCTTGACTTTCACGAGCGCAATACCCGTGCTGTTTCTGTGACAAGTAAGCATGGGCGGAAAATCCGTTTCGCTCGCGGATTTTGCGGATTTTCGGTAAATTCGCAATCCGCGAGATTCGCGAATCTCCCGCAAAATCCGCAAATCCGCGAGCAGCGGATTTTGCTCGCACTGCTCGCACTGTTCACGTGAGTTCACGGCTTCCCAGTACAACTTTGCGCCCCGCGAATAAGTGCAAAATTGCAGAAACACGATCTTAGCAAAACTGAAACTACTTACCAGGTTCAAAAGTTCAGGCTCATCATTAGTAGCCATTTCCTGTAGTGCTTCCTGAGGGGCCCCTCCAGAGTTCAGTTGCCAGTTGCAACTATTATGTGACCCTGCTCTGAACCTCAGAATAGTTACACATATGCCACAAAGGTCCTGAATTACAGCTAAGGGAGACAAGCAGGAGCCAGGCTGGAAGTTCAAATCCATTAATCAGCCCCTAATTCATTATTGTCAGTTGGGGCAGGGCAGGTGTTGTAACTAATTTTGCAACAATGAAAGCACTTAGCAAGTGCAAAAGATCACTAATCAGGAAGCACTAAGGAAGCAGGTGCCAGCTAAAAAAATATTCTGTGACACATTAATCAGCCCCAAATTAATTCAGGTCACTTGAGGCAGGGAAGGTGTGCTTGCGTTGCCACAATAATGTACACTGACTGGACAACCAGAGGGTGCTGTGATGAAACAGAGGGTGGCATGGGTGGGCCAGAGGGTGGCATGAGTAGTCAGAGAGTGGCAGTGGTGACAGAGAGTGGCAGTGATGAAGAAGAGTGTCCCAAACAGGCTGGACACGTAGAAACAACAAGTTCGCGAAACTTGCGACCCGACAGGTAAGTTCGCAATTTGCGAAATTGTACAAAACCCTCGCGAACTGGCAGAAACCCGCGCAAACACAAAAAAAAAAATCCGCATATTCGCGAGAATTCGCGGATTTTGCGGATTGCGAGTTCGCAAATCCGCAAAATTCGCAAACGCGAGATTCGCAAAATTCGCCCATGCTTAGTGACAAGGAGCTTATTTCTCTTCATCTGCTGAACTGATCTTTCTCTGACCTTTTATACACATTACACACAAGAAGCATGTGAACTCGCATGGTAGCCCTGCCCGTTTGGCCCCGCCCACACACTCGCGGTTTGCACCGTCTTCCCGCCATTCACCCACTATGATGGACAGCTCACTCAAGGGACCCCTGCGCCCGTCGGGGCGATTGCATAGTAACACACACATGGTCGCTCGAACTAGTTGATGCTCAAATTCAGTGACTCATTCATTATCCCAAAAACAATCGTGAGCGTCGTCGAGGCTGGACAGGTGTGCCTTCTTCCCAACTCTACCGTGGAAAATCAGCTGTGATGCTGGATAGAGGCCTCACAAGAGGCATGTGCACTCGCATGGAAGCCCCGCCCCCGCCCCAAAATCCGCGGATCCGCAAAATCCGTGGATTTTGCGGATCCACGATCCGCAAATCCGCAAAATCCGCGGATCGTGGATCCGCAAAATCCGCCCATGCTTAATCACAACATCACTTTTACAAATGTTGTGGTGGCGATAGGGGCTGCGTCTAATGTACAAGTCAGGAAGGGGTTCCTTCCTGTACATAAACAAACCTTTGGAAAAAATGCCATTTTGTCACTTTCATGTGTGCTGCATGAAGCAGCACACATGAAAGAGACAGAATTGCATTTTAGGATTGTTTATGTGCAGGAAGCGATACCATTCTACACATAAACAATCCTCCCCTGCACGCAGACACCCTTGCACTAGGGTGCAAGGTTACCTGCGTTGATGCTAAGTTGCTAAACCTAGCACCATAACAGGGGGAAACGCAAGGCTGCACCACATTCTTGTAAGTATGGTGCAGCCTTGTGTTTCAGAAGTGTTGGAGCGTGTCGTTAAGCCATGGAGGCTAATGACACGCTCAACCACTTCCTTGTACATATACCCTTTGTTTTATCTTTGGACTAGTCACCATCTTTCTCTTGGGGATGCGGGGGGGGCATCAGAAACCCCTTTCTTTTGGTCTACTCCACTGTGAGTTGTCTTTGTTACCCTAGTTTTCACCCAGTGGTGTGCCTTCTTTTTCAATGCTTGGGGAGAAAGTGATCCGAGGTCTACCAGCTACCGATGCAATTTTTCAGCACTACAGTTACTTATCAGATATTCTTTCATAATCAGGTTATAAAGCCCATCATAGTCTTGCAACTTGTTACCTTTTAATCAGCCATCTAGTGTTTGGCTGAGAAGTCAACTAAATCTACCTATGTCTGACTCAAGGTTTTTCAAACATCCCTGAACCTAATCCTGTATTCCTCAGTGGTTACTCTAAAGCCCTCAACCAGGGTATCCTTCATGAGGTCATAGGACTCATCAGCTGTCTCATCCAGTGTCAGGATGCTATCCCTGTATGTTCCTAAAGCAGCTCCCAGAGTAGGGAGCACCATTACGTCTGGCTTAGTTTCTGCATTTTACAAGCTCCATCCAAGGCTGTAAACCATTTGATGATATCACATATTTGGTCAAATGCTTCATCTTTCTCCCTGTTTAAAATGTTGTTGCCAACAGATTGGGGCCCTTGGCCCATCTCAGCTCTTTTCTTTTCTATTTCCAACAGTTTGGCCTCCAGAGCTGTCCTCTTTGCTAGTTTTTGAAAATCAGCATCTTCACTATCTACCTCTTCTGGGATGCTATCAATGGTATTGCTGTCAATGGGGTTGCTGATGGACTCATCATCCTATTCAGCATCCACTTCCCCGTATCATTAGGGGCTCTTTTCCATGACTTGGTTCTATCATTTTTTACAAGCAACTCTTGCAGATGAGCGTTAGTGGGTTTAGACCACATGGCAAGTTTCCATGCTTGCCAGGCAGAGGGCCTTAATGTGGACCAACCTATGGTTTTTGTAGGGGCCCAGGTTGAGCTGCTGGGATGGACCTGTCATCGTATTAAAGTAGATGAAAACTTTTTTTTAAAAGTCTATGGAGACTTTTAAGGGCCTACCAACTAAAATATTTTTTACTTCTAAACAGTTTGAACTTAGGGGTCTTAACACAGGGCCCGATCAGTTATATTAAACAATTCAGAGAAAAATTCAAATTCAACAAAACATTACTTTAGCTAAGGATGATTGTGGATTCCTTAGTGGCATCACCTTTTAACCAAGTAGTACAGCAAATGTTAAGTCTTGTATCCCACTGCTGCACCACTAATGTAGGAAGCTGGCTCTTTATATAGTATACCAAAAAGAGGTGTATTGTGCAAAGAGTCCAGGTATCCCTTATAATTGGACAGGGATTGCTCTAGCAATCCCAAGGTGATCCCCTATGGTGTAGTGTGGTTGAGCAGCCTTCAGCTTATCAGAAAGGAGTATTACACACCCAGTCAATAAATGATGCACCCAACTGTATAGGGTGATCCACTCTAATGTATAAAAATAACACAAACTCATATAGTTACATAAATGTAGGCACCAAGATCATCAAAATGAGGTAAGAACATTTCGAGTTAGGAATATTTACAGTGTTGAAAAGTCACCACTTGGTGCAATTTCTGAAGTGGCAATGTTATCATATGGAGGAAAGGCATGCACTGCATGTAGGTACTTTACAGCAAGTTACAAGACCAGTCTTCTGGACTTAAGTTGAGTATGAGGCAAGGTACCAGGCAGCACCAACAGGTCACCTTGGGCAGCACTGGGGAGGCCGGGTGGAGGGGTGCAATACAGGGTTGGGTGCTCCGTTGAAGTCAATGGGGATTGATCCCGTGAAAAAGAGTATGCAAGCTGGTCCTGGGGGATTAGTCCAGCTGAACCAACAAGGAGGATCAGGTGTCACGATCGTCGGGGACACCTTTGGTCCTCTTCTCTTTGGACCGTGGTGGCCAGGTGCAGAGGTGTCCTGAGGGATGTGTTTTTTGTCATTGGAGACACTTGGGGTATAGGGGGGCCTGAAAAAAGAAGCTGCAGGCGGCGTCAAGAAGTCCAAGGTGGGATTCAGATCTGGGGGTCTCGGAACCACGCTAGCACCATTGGCCCACTTCATCTCGGGATAGCAGGCACGATTGCTGAGGTGCTTTCCAATGTCAGATTTCTGGCTGCCCAGAATCCACCACAGCTCTTCTGGGGTGCCTTCAGGATTCAGGGGACCAGCTATGCTACTCCATGGGAGTTTCTGCCGGCAGGTTTGGCACCAAGGCAGTTGCAGGTCTTCTGTTCTTTCTACTCTTCAGGATCCATCTTCTTTCAGATTGGCAGGATCTGATTTCCTGGTGCCAGGAGCTCCCCTAAATGCTAGACTATGTGGTATTAGGGTCGTGAAGACAAGTAGCCAAGGAGATACTTACCCCTGGGATCACTACACCCCCTATGTGACAACTTCCTTTAGGAAGTTGGCATAACTCTGTCCAAAGTTCCTAATGCTGCAATCACCAAGATGATACATACAAACAATGGTCCAATCGGTAAAAGCAATAAGAGGCATAAGATTGCCCATGCATGAACGCCTACAATATGGAGATGGTAATCCTATAAATTATCTAGGTAAACATCTGGAATCCCCTCCCTGTGATGAAATGCCTGCAGAGCTCATATGTGATGCAGTCTCAGGAACTCACCAGGCAGGGGAAAGGGCAGTGTGCCATGGAGCTGTCATATTCAGCCTTCTGTGAACAGACAGCTTCTGAGGAAGGCCTCAGAGCTCCTTTCCTTTAGAAAGGGGCTGAAGACTTGGTTACTCACGGTTTAGGCTCCCTGCGTACAGTGAGTCACTGTGTAGAGCCAGGACACCCATGGGTAGAAGTGCGCTTTATAAGCTTCGCTAACATAACATAACTTTCATAAGCTTGTGTCCACTGTCCGGCATAAAGTGTTCCATTACAGCTGAAAAAGGCCAGTCTCCTCTCATTTGACACACAGGAACCCTTTTGAGAACCGCCAGTACTACTTCATTAAACATGTTAATTGTGCAGAGAAGTTCCCGTGTCTGTCCTCATTCAAGTACAGAAGCCTTAAATACAATGCTAACAATGTCCTTCCTCAGTTACCAGTTTTATGAGATGAGTCAGTTGTGTCCCATGAAAGTCATGATATATTCACGAGAAGTGACACTACTTTGCTTTCAAAACCTGTCTGTGCAAGCCCTGTTACAGCAAAACTCCCTAAGTGGACTTCAATACATAGCCACCAACTGACACCTCGTCAAAAATAAAGGTCAGTATCATCCAGTCATTACTTTCCGCAACCACCGACTGACTCAATCAATTGATATTTTTGAATAGTTTAGAATCCACAAATTAAGAATATCTTTCAAAGGGCCATAAAACACTGCAAACAATGTGATGGTAGGTTAAAGGAAAGGCACTAAACAACGTACATAGAACCTCTGAGTGAGCCCTGAAGAACAGAGATAGATTTATTGAGACTTCTGGAAGTTGGGAAATTTAAGGAGGGCACATCAGATTCTGGGCCTATGAACAACAGCATCTGCTAATTCAGCACATCCACAGAGTTTATTCTCCCAAAGAAAGGTGTTTGGAAACAAACTATATTGCAATTTTGGTTTTGATGACGTTTCCGGTCACAGGTATGACCAGAGGAGGCTTCGCTCACAGTGGTTCTTGCAAAACCTCCAAATAAAAGCCAGTTTTCATGGCAAGTCATAAAAGACAAAAACATCAGGCCTCATCAGAGGCAGGAAGTGATCAGTGGAACTTTGCGCTTACCTGGCATGGTATTTCAATGTCAAGATTGCCCTCTTCTGATCAAAATCTCCAGAGATCAAATAAGGAGAAAAGGATGAAAGATCGAACAAGTGAAATAATGATCTTTATTGGATTACAAAACTATTTACCAAAGTACCAAATAAACTGCTGTAAAATAGAAGCTCTAAATATTCATGAGACCATTGGGGCCTGGGATACAGCCTTAGACATATCCTCGGGATAGAATTGAAAAGAGTTCTTAAATCTAGCTTTTATACATGATTTACATATCCTGTCACTATTTATGTAAAATCACTTTTATCTCTCTTTGTCTGTCTCCGTTTTCCCTTTTTACCCATCTCTATATGTGTATACTCTCTCTCTCTCTCTGACTCTTTTCACGCTACCCCTCTGCCTGTCTCTTTGTTGCTCGATCCATCTCTCTGTCTTCCTCTCATCACAGCTTTCTTGCCTTTTTACCGTAGTTGTTTCTGCTTTCTCTTTCCTTCTCCAACTCCCACTTTTTAGGGCACGCATTCGAGACTTCTTGTATATACTTTAGTACATACTTTCATGTGTCTGTACTTTGTGGGCTTTGGAGATCAGCCCTTGGACTTGTCTGCTTCCGCTTATGGACTTTTTCTCTGGTCAACTGCCTCTATTTAACTGTCTTGATAGAAAACGACCAGTAGAGGTCAGTTAAATACCAGAAATGTTTTCTGCTTAGGGTCTTTCTTTTTTTATATTTGTCTTGCAACTGCCTCTGTTTAACTTTCTTGATAGAGAATGACCAGCAGAGGTCAGTAAAATACCAGAATCACTTTAGCATTCTCAAGTCTCCAATCCATAGAAATTGTCTTCCACAAGCACCCGTCATATGGTTTTCACGGGACATCTTCCCCTTGAATGTGATTGTCTCACAGCAGCTCACAGTGCTACAAGCAGTGAATCTGCTCAACATGTGTTCGGGTTGCCTTGTGATGATTGCCCTATTTTCAGCACGGTGATGGACTTACACTGACTTTCTCTTTCTTTCTTTCAGTGACTGTAACTAAACCGTGCTCGCTGCGGACAATGGAAGTCGAGGTCACGTACAAGTCCTGCACCAGCCTCGTTGAAATAGACTACTGTGAAGGGCCCTGCATGAGTTCTTCAATGTAAGTGACAGCAGGCCGAGGGCACCAGACAAAGAAGGGGTTTGGGAACGCGAAGATACACACATTCATTTGTTTGAAAAATTGTTGGGCTCATTGCAGAAAGGCCCATATATTTGTCACTTTGAAGAACATTCTATTTACCCCTATGTAACTCTTACTTAATTTCACTGTTGTTCAGTTCAGATAATCTTTATTTGGTAGACAATAAACAGTATAACCATAAAAGCATACAATAATATATGTATATTTAAAAATCAATAAAAATACATAGGAAATTAAAATAACAGGATAGTTGATTATCATATTCTAAGATTTGCTTAGCATGCCGTACGTCAGATGTTCGCAGTCCAAACTCATAATTTTGTGGAAGGACAAGATACATACAATTACTGTTAAGACAAACATCGAGAAAAACAGTACCAGAGAAATCCCCAGGCTAAATGAACAATGATACAGAAAAGTGCTTAGTGCAGATAACGAAAGACATTCAAAAAGTGGACTTTCATCAATAAGCAAAGTGCAACCTATGTCTATTAGACAGCTCCAACTCCAGGAAATACCACATGCAGTTATCTACTTCCCCGCTATCTTCCTCAGATGGGTGGCTGTAGATAAAAATGTATAACCCATCAGGCAAATACAATTCGAACGAAGAAACTGTAAATAACACAACTCAGATCCACAACTTCTAATATTCAGGGAATCTAAAACTGTTTTTGAGGAAGAGTGTATAATTTACAAAAGAAGAAAACATGTAAATGTGTAAACGAGCGGATACTGAATCACAGGGACAAAGATCCAAGTGTGTATCGTGAAATGCTGAGCTAGGATAAGAAACCAATAAGTGAGCTATACTAAATCATATCAGATAAAATCTTTGTGCATTGTTAATGGGAAACATCAGGTGTGATTCCATGGAAATGGTGGTAATAGGAGGTAAATAATTTCATTACGTGCTTCTTTTTGGACTCATGCTGTAGCCTTTGTTGGGAAAATATGTTTGAGATGCTTTTTTAGAATGGAAGCTACTAAAAGTGGATTGGAGAAACAGTCTTCTCTCCCCAATTGGGCCAGCTGTTCCTTAATATAGGATAACCAAGGGAGGTTCTGTGTATAATCGTTAATTAGCACCTGATTGAACAAGGTGTCTTGTCTAACTCATATTGGTCTCCATAGCAATAAAGGTGCCGCTTTACTAATGGGACAAGACCCAATTCTGCGTGGCAAAGGTATATAGGAGACTTTTATAGAGAGGCAACAGTCTTCTTAAAAATAAATTTTCTGACACCTGAAGAGTGTTCACATTGAAATAGCTCCAGACCCCTACTCCAAATGTTGCCAGGGCAAGGGATCAAGTATTTTATATATAAATCACAGAATTCAGAAGGTTTGTTACCTAACATACTAGCAAATTTTAAAGATGCTTCAGTGGATTGGTCAAACCTTTGTTTTCTGGTATTAATCAGATGAGTCCATGTCCATTTCTTATTAAAAGTACCACCCGAGGGGATGTGGCCTGACGCCGACCAAGACAGTTTTTCTACCTAACAGAGCTCCGAGCCTAACTCTTCGTAAACCCCTAAAATTCGTCCATTGATCTTCAACGCAAGACACTGGCTGAACTGGGAGATGGTGGTTGAGACGATGCCGTCCTTATGCCTTTCCTCTACCTGCCTGGAAGCCCAAATGACATCCCAAAGCCGGAATGGCTTTGGGCCTGGGGGGCTGTGGTGGCTGTGTCGCACTGCCTTGAGGCCGAGCAAACTTTCTGGCTGAGGACTCTGACGAGTGCAGAGGCAGAGCGAAGCAATATCTTTCTACAGGCCAATTGGTGAGGAGCCCCTGGAAGAGGCGAGACCGAGAGTTGTGCCAGAGCTGCTGGGGGAGGAGCCGAGGCCCGCAGCTCGGAAGTAGGTGTGTGGTCCCATAGAAAGACACCCTGGAGATGGCCTAAATAGTATGAGGATGCAGTGGGAGACGTCCGACTAGTGAGGACAACTGGAGAGACAGTGTATCACTCCTTGAGACTAGCATAAGTTACCATAGGAATATAAACAAAGGCACGCAAAGCCCATGTTATCTCAAGTCTAAATCAGGCGTGCAATTCTACCAAGGAACTTTACAAAGTTCTTAACACTTTTACTAATCCTATTGCCTGCTCCCGGCAGACTCCTCCTTCGCAGGTGCTATGCGATAACATTGCTAATTATTTTGGGGAAAAAATCAATCAATTTTACAATCAATTTCCTAATGATTCTAATTCATTGGACCAGCTCTAACCTGCCGCCCTCAACCTTGAGTAGGACTGATGCCTGCCTTGAACATTTTCCTGTGATGCAGAATCCAAAAACCGAAGCCATTTTAAAAATACCAAAATCTGGTTCTCCTCTAGATATAATGCCAGCCTATCTGTTTGCCTCTCTTGTCCCTCTTCTTGCCCCCTCCATCTGCAACATCCTAAATGCTTCTATGAGTGAAAGGGTTCTCCCACTTAAATGGAAAGTAGCTCAAATGCTACCAATCAGGAAAAAAGCACAGGTCCTGCTGATGTGCTGGCTAATTATCGCCCAATTTTGCTTCTGCCGCTTATGAGCAAACTGATAGAAGGATTCGTAAACACACAGTTGATGGGATACCTGAAATCACAAGGCATCCTTGATCCCTACCAGTCTGGCCGCATGCCTAACCACTCTACTGAAACCACCCTCATCAGTGTTACAGGCACATCAAATTGGCATTGAACAACAGCAAGGCAGTGCTGCTGGTTTTGTTGGATTTGATAACAGCCTTTGATACTGTCTCGCATCAGAAGCTGATTCCCCGATTGAGAGAGATTGGCTTGCAGGGACAGGCTCTAAAGTGGCTTGCAAGCTTTCTGGACAAGCGCACTCATCTGGGCCCCTTTCGCTCTCAGACTTTGAAGCTCACCAAGAGAGTGCCCCAGGGTTCTTGCCTTAGCCCCACTCTGTTCAATGTGTATGTGGCCCCTCGTGCCAGGATTATTAGAGAATGTGGATTTACTCCCTATTCCTATGCAGATGATACTCAATTCTTCTATCTTTTGATAATGCCATACATTTATCTAAACAACGTTTTGCTGAGGGCATGCAAGCTATATCTGGTTGGATGATAGAGAATTTCCTGCAGATAAATGCTGCCAAGAATGAGATCTTACTATTTGGCACAGCTCAAACGACATGCTCCCCAAATTAGTGACCTGCTACGTTAGACCCTTCCCGTGTCCCGAAACCCATGGCTAAAAACGTGGGGGTCCGATTGGACAACTCTCTATCTAGGAGGGATCAAGTCATAGCCACTTCTGGGACCTGCTACCACACTCTTAGTCTTTTGCATAGAGTGTTCCAGTGGCTGCCCTTATCTGATTGCAGAACTCTGATTCAAGCCCTAGTCATTAGCAAGCTCGATTATTGTAATGCTCTTTTAGTATCAGCCAATGAATCCCTCTTGAGTAGAACGCAGATTGTCAAGAACGCTGCTGCACCCTTGGCTCCTAAGGTGCCTCCTCGAACCTCTCCACTGCCCCTGCTGAAGCAGCTTCACTGGCTTCCTATTCACCAACTTATTAAGTTTAGACTTTGCTTCCTAGCTCATAAGGCTCTTTATGGTGGGAGCCCGAGCTACTTGGCGGAAAAACGTAAGTTTTACCTCCCAAGCAGACTGCTTCAATCAGAGGGTAAAGGGCTGCTTGCGATACCCCGTTATTGCAAACTACGAACAGGAGGCAGAACTTTTGCCTACCTAGCTCCGAAATTCGGGAACTTGCTGCGAGTGGAATTGTGTAAATGCTCTAATCTTCTTCTGTCAGGACACACCTGAAGACTGAACTATTCTGTTACTGATCTATCTGACCTGTCTTTAGCTTCTGTGCAGCGCGGAGATACTCCTTCGGGGTGATCCGGTGCTTTATGAATCACATGCAAATACAAATACACATATGTAAAGGAGGTACTCCTGTTGTGGGAGGGATGGTGAACCGGGTAGAGTGGTGGGCCTGTCATGCGGGCCAGGGTGCAGTAACACTGAGAGAGTGGTGATCCTGATTGGCTGGCAAGGCAAAATACCTACAGGCTCAGGGCCCAGCAGACAGGGGCCTAGGTCAGGAGGGGGCACATACTTCTCCTGGGACTGCAAAAGGCCCAGAGCTGTGAGCAGAAAATATGATCCTGCTGGCTTGCCCCCGTGATGGGCTCTGGCTGAGTGTGGAGTGGCGCAATACACACTGTCGGATCTGTGGAGGGAGGGCCCGTGACACTGGACACCTTGGAATGGAACCATAGAGACTGCCTGCGGCAATTGGGAGCCACCGCAATGTTGTGAACTGTGAAATGACTCCGGGGACACCATTCTGACACTGCTGTGGCACTCGGCAATACCCATAGGAGGTATCTGGAGCTGCCACGTTGTATAATGAAATGCAGGGGGTACCATTGGTACCCCCATGTGCACCCCCACCCCCCAGAGTCCCTGGGGGTCCGCAACGGGCTCCCCGCAAGACATTCCCGAATGCCGTTGCTGCCACGGAAAGGCATGTGTCCGCCCCCTTCATAATATGGATGGCGGTGTCTAGCAGACAACGCCACCATTATAAACTTTTTTCCACCCGGTCGACAAGTTGACCAGGCGGAAAAGAGTTTATGTGGCGGACGGTCTTTCTGTCCGCCGTGGGAAATGGGTGGCGGGCGGGGACGGATCTCGGGCGGATCGCCACCGCCACGCGTGCTGTTTTGATCCGCCAGAGATCCTACTCACCCCCAAAGCCTTTGCCCAAGTCAGGCAATTTATGCCAGGATAATCTAATCAAAATTTATAAGTTTGGTTGATCTTTATACTACAAGAGACAACTTGCAAAATATCTGCAAAGAATGTAACAAGAGACTCCGGTCCTTTAGATTCATGGCGTCAAATCATGGAACCAACTGCTTTTAGCCAAGACACAGAAACCCCACCTTTTAGCCTTCAGGAATGCTCTTAGGACCAATTTATTTTGCTAGCTTTTTGCCTGCATCTCCATCTCAGGAACAGAAGGCTACTGGGGTAGTGTGCTTTATAAGAATCAAAATGATCATTAAAAATAGGTGTGAAAACACTGCACTTCTTAAAAACATGATCTTTGGGATTATTTTCAGTGCACCTTTGTCTAAAGATAGGTGCGTTGAGAGGTTTGCTATAACAACCTTTCCCGCAACACAATCATCATCTTCTGATATGCACCCAAAATATCTACAAAATAACACCCAGGTCAATTGTAAGCAACAAAATATTTTCCACCGACAGTCTAATATTTATCTAATTTTGCTTGTTTTATTCCATAAATCTTATTATAGTATCATCTACATTAATTCTATTGAAAAAGATTCACTATTCTAGAATCTTATAAGACATGTACCACTGCACTGCACTGTCTCATAAGAACACTATATTGTGAGATTATTCTAACCTATTACCCCTTAGAGAACTTAGGGTCTTACGTATAGTTTGGCAGAGGGGGATCACTGCTGTAAATCGTCTGTGAAATACTGATTTCATCTTCATAATGACAGCCACAAACCACTCTTCAGAGCAATGACATTCTTAAAACTATCTAAAGATTTTGGCTTGACGGCCGCGTTATGTGGCAAGGGAATTTTATCACAATATGTAAAGCTAACCCCCCTTCCTTTCGCCTCGTGTGGCATGGGTGTTGGCTTCCTGCTGGGAGGTAGGATGCAGGGCCTGTGACCAACCCCACATTGTGCATGTCCTTTGGCCTTGTGCAAGGGTGGGTTGGCTTTATCTTTGGTAATAACATTTTACTTCACATTAAAAACATAGAAATTTACTGGAGAAAAAAGAAAGTTTTGTTACAGTTAGGAACTGTAATTATATCTTACTTTACATTTAAAAAAGAAAAACCTTAGACATTCACTAAAAAAAACAAAGGCTATAAGGACATTATAGTTAGGTGAAAAAGTATTTTAAAAATATTGTTTTAAATGAACAAAACTACTGCAATTAACCAGAGATACTTATCCTAAGTAACCATAAATCACGGCCTAGCCCTGCACTGCTTATGATGATATATATTACATCACTCATTACATATTCTATTGCATCATTGATAAAAATCATTGCATCATTTGAAATAACATCAGTCATGACAAACTGCATGGCATAGCTTAAAATTCACCAGATGGGCAAGACTGGAGCTTAATCCAACAAAGTCCTCTCAAAATTGGCCACTGATGCCGAAAGGTCCTCCTCAAGATCTGAATGTACTGCAAGGCCGAATATTTTCTGGGTGTTTGAGAGCATTAAGTTCTGACCATCTGGATACACAGTAAACCCCTTGGTCAGGTCAGGTGATTCCATTCGATTTAAGGCCCCAACTGACCCCCCTAGAGGAACTACCCCAGTGTCATGTTTTGTTACATTCATTTAGGAGGAGAGTGAGTGTAGGACCTCATTAAATAAATATTTTCCCCCTGTTTATTATTTGTTTTTTTTCTAGTTAAGCATACATACAATATATCTAAATGATAGTTTATTCTATCTGTCTATTCATTTTCTTGTTTGAATCTTTTTATTGCATTTTGTTAGTTACTTTGCACATTAAAAGCTCATATGACAACACAATAGGAGACATATCTTCAGATTCTGGCCACATTAAGGACATAACTGGCATGTCAAGTTCAGCAGATAACAGCTTCAACCTAGAGCAAGGGGTAACAAAGACTATTGCTCCCTTCCCGTCGATATATAATTATGCCAGTGTACATGAATATGATGCACTCATTAAAACAACATTCTGACATAATGCGCATTGCAAGATTCTGATTTCTGTTAAGAAGAAAACTCAACCAAAGTGACCAACTTGAGTCTAACAGTACAGTAATTCACAACTGTGCTGTTCCCCCAAGCCATAACCAGCAGTTTTGTTGTGTGTCTATGATCATGGATGTTAGAGCAGTGCCACACTATCGCCCTTCTTCTACTGTAGAAGAGGTAAGGCGGACCCCTAACTTCCCAGCAACTATGTGAAAGTCAGCAGATCCCGCCAACCCCGATCCCCTCATCAATTGTGTTGCCTTCCTCTAGGTTCTGTATCGATGATCTGAAGTATGCCAATATTGAGCCCCAGTTTTGAGCTACTGTATATTTGCACAACACTAGGATGTCCTCCCTTTGAAGTGATGTGCTTATTCCCTCAGTCTATTCATTATGCATTACAGCAAGGCTTATTTTTGTATGGGTGATCTAATATGGTGTGGTGAAGCTAGGAAAACATAAGCTTAAAGTCAGCACAATCTTTAGCATAATAATACCGCTAGGCAAATGTCCTCAAAAAACCTCAACTTAACTACGAGTAGGAGAAAAGTCTTGGGCCTAGTTAAAGGGGCACATTTATGAATAATCGCCTAGTACAAATTTTTTATCTCATTCTTTATTCATATACTTTTAAGTAAGTATCTTTTCACTATGTGTTATTGTTTATGTGAAAAACCTTATTTTATAAAAAAATCCCAAGCAGAATGTTCAAAACAAAAGTCTTGCGAAACAAAAGAGCAAGTACACACAGCAGAGAGTGTCTTTATTATCATATATTAATTTCCTACAAAATAAACCAATTACAATAAAACATAAATAGGGAGCAGGATATTCCTAAATACAGGGGAAAATATATATTTACTAAATCAGTAATGTAATGTGTCATGTTCCAACTGAGACCCGCCCAGATTTTGTCAAATTTCCTGAGTGAGGAAGGGCCTCTTGCTTTAGCAAGGGCCCTCTTTGACTTGTATATTTGTCTCAGGAGCAGCCACCATACAGTTGCTTTAGGGGGAGCATCTGAGATCCAAACACTGGCTACACATAACCTGGCACAGACTATTAATATTGACACTAAGCCCTTGATACCGCCATCACATTTGTATTTAACACCTAACGAAATCTCTTCATGGGATAAAACCATATGTAAACTAAGACAATGAGAAATTGACTTAGTTACATCAGCCCAATACTGCTGAAGAGTAGGGCGTAAAACAAACATATGAGCGATATCTGCTGACTGTAGCCTGCCTTTAGGACACCAAGGGGCATATGTACAAGGCCCTATCGCCACAGGAACTTCACTTTTTGTGACATTTCCATGGCGATAGAAGCTTTGCCTTATTTACAATGCTTAATGCTGTCTTGTAAATATGGCCCTCTTTCACACTATGCTTAGCGTGAGAGGGGTGGGCAGTGGGTGTTGCACTGGGCGTTCCAACACAACACCCATTGATTTTGACACTGCCCCCAATTTACAAGGGCAGCGTAAACAGGAGACAGTGCCAAAAGTAAGACAAGGGAAAGCCTGGTCTTAAGTTGTCGAAAGGAGGAGCATTTCTTGTGCAGCACACCTGGAACAAAGAAAATTCCTTGGATTGTTTATGTACGGAGAATTGACCCTTCCAGCACATCAACACTCTTTAAAAAAATGCCATTTTGTCACTTGTATTTGTGCCACATTAAGCTGCACAGATAAAAGTGACTAAATAGCATTTAAAGATTGTTGATGTTCAGGAAGGCAGACTTGTCTGTACATAAACAATCTTTCCTCTGCAGGCAGACACCCTTGCCCCATAGTGCAAGGGTGCCTGTATTGGCGCTACACTGCCAAGTGTAGCGCCAGCGCAGGGGGAAACGCAAGGCTACATCATATCCTTGTAAATATGGAGCGTGCCTTGCGTTTCTGAAGTGGCATAGGTAGCCCTTAAGCCATGGCTAACAACTCACTCCGCCACTTCCTTGTACATATCCTCCCGAGTTTTGCCCCTGAGAACTCCATTACGATATTATTCCAGGCATATAATATGAAAACAGAGAGTCTTAAATTGTTGCAGCTTCAGATTAATAGAATGGACTGATCTGTCAACGCTCTCCAATGCACTCCGTATATCTGAAACACACACAGCTGTATCAAGTTTCCGATCCCATTTCGAAGCCAGTAACATATCAGTTAGGTACTAAAAAAGAGTGTGATATACCAAGCTTATCACTGGTTTCCTGCCTACTCCATAAAGACAAACTATTAGGTCAGAGTCTACAAAATCCATTGGGTAGCTGCAACGTGTCAAGAAATAATCTTTTATTTGTGACTTTGAAGAAAAAGTGATGTAGAAGCCTATAGTGAGCCTGTAGACCAGTAAAGAACAGTAGTTATTCACATTAACACCACCTGCCAGTGGTCTGTACCCATATCGTGCCCAGGCCTTTCTCGTTTGGATCTTGAAACACTGACAGGAAGGCTAGATTGTCCCACAATGGTGCTGAATTATTTTAAAAAGAGATTGAATATTTCTTGAACAATTCCTGCCAAATACGAATAGCTTCCTTCTTGGCCTTAAAGCAGATCCTCTGGTAATAATTTTGGTCCCTCATTCAATATAAGAAAAGCCTATAGTCTGCACCTAGCGCTAATTGATAGCAGAAATCTACTTGATCAGGGTCGGCTGGGAGGAGCACGCTACGCAGACGCCCCCGAGAGCGCATCCCAGAAATACAACTTAAATAGGGAAGCTATAGCTCCCTCGTTTATATGGGAGCTTCATAAATCGCATTGCTTGTCTCGCTTGCCTGTAGGCCCATACAAAACTTCCAATAGCTCCATCCAAGAATCTAAAAAAGTAGTCTTGGGAGATTCGGAAAGAAAAATAGAACTGAGCCCTTTCCACTGAAGTATATGTACTTAGGGCCCAATTATAATCTCGTTTGAAAGGGCTCCAAATGGGATTCGGGAGAAGCAAATCGGATTCTGATCATATGTTGCAGTCAGAATCGTCCCCTGTTCCAAATGACCAAGTACGATGCGAGGAAGATGTCTGCCCTGACTGAATTGTTTCTGAACCCGAATTAGTCAGCCTGAGTCGTTCAGAGCCGAATCGTGCAGCTCAATGGCGGCGGCTTCCAAACGAGCGAGTATGATGGCCAATTCTGACAGCCTTACAGACTTGGGGTTTTGCCGGGACAAAACAGCTGTGGGAATCAGACTTCGGGGGCCGTGGCAGGCCCCCCTTCACCCGGCACCCTCCAAATCCGTCACAGGGAGGTACCCATCAGCCCCCCCCTTTCCATGCATGCACAATGTGTCGGGTACCATGGGGCGCCTGCCACAGAGATTATGCTTTTCCACACCCACCCCTTTTTTGCATTTGGAGCCTCTGTATGCCTTAGGTATACAGGCTCCTATTGAGTTCAATGGGAGTCCAACCAAACGGAGTCAGTCACTATACAGACACATTGGAATCAGTCGCTCGGACTTCCGGAACGTGAGTTGTCCAGAAAGCTCACTGGATCTGATTTGCCCGTAGGGATTTCTAAACTAGATAGGAATCGAGCCCTGAGTGTTTATAGATTTTGAGGAAAGCACAATAACCCTATTCAAGTGTGTAACTTTGTCAGTGAGATGAGACTTTAAGAATTAATCGTAGCTGCCCTTGAAACCATCCCCTTAAGAGATCTACATCACACTCAAAGTACTGTACATCCTGCTTTATTTCTGCCATGAGAAGGAATCTCAAAACAGGAGCGCCAGTATGCAGCATTTTATATCCCCTCCCAGTTATAATCTCTAAAGACTGTACAAATCTGCTCATAATTCCAATCCTACGAATTGCATTGGCAGAAATTAGCTAATTGAGGAAAATTGTCATAATATCTTTGACCAACTCTTCTTTTTCACCCAGGTCTTCCTGTGAAAAGGCCTGAGCCATTATTTTTACTCTGGGAGCAGTTTTCACACCTCATATGGGAAAGCACTGTCAGGGCCATCTGCCTGCATGCTAGTGATCATTAGCTTAATGGGGACTCAGGCAGACAAAGTGTAACTCTTTAAACGTAAACTCTCTTAAATATTTACTAAAGATCTGATTTGCCCAATGAATTCGATTTTTAATAAATGTTAAAAATAGTAGTGTTATTGCCTCTGTAGTTTTTCCCAATCCAAAGTTAGGAGAATAATAATTTTATTCAGCACTTTAATATTTCTCATAGGACAGCTACATGCCTCTGCTTTTTTGGCTTTAAAAGCCAAGAAAGTGGAGATAAAATTATCTCCCTATTACCTAGCTGCCGCTAACACCAGTTAGCGACAGCTAGTAGGAGATAGTGACCATCTTGGCCCCACTTTGCATGTCAGTGATATTTATCACTAATGATATGCAAAGTGGGCGTGCCAAGATGTTAGCGACTGAAAACAGTCGCTAACATCGCTATCTCCTATTACCAACTTTTGGAGATATTCGCGCTAAGCGCGAATATCTCCAAAAGCTAACAGCTGCCCTGAGCAGTTCTTAGCCATGTTATCCAATGGGAGGTGGATAACATGGCTAAGAACATTAGCTCGGTAATGCATGAATATCGCTGACTTTTCAGCTATATACATGCATTGCGGCGATTTTTATCGCATTTGCGATAAACCTTGGTAATACCAAGGTTTATTTGCGGTAAAAATCGCTGCAGCGCAGCGGTAAATTTTTGTCTCTAACCAAGCAATAGCGATAATTATCGCTATTGCTTGGTAATATGCCCCTGTATTTTTTTAATTAAATACTGGGTTGTTATTCCACAATGCTAATACCAATTTACTCTTTGGGAAAATGACAAAAAGACACAAAATGACAAAAGGAAAATTAACATTATATTTTCTTCTTATTGCCAGTGGCGGCTTGCAGAGGTAACGCTGGTGGGTGGTGAGGCGGGGGCGGGGTAGTGAAGTCCGAGATACGACAGTAGATATGTATTTATTTATCTATGTTCACCTTTGCCGTCGTATGTCTGACTCCACTACCACCCGCCCAGCCCTGCACCCCCACCGCCTCACCACCCCACAGCGTTACATCTGCGAGCCACCACTGCTTATTACAATGGAAAATACATTGGGGAAACATGATAAAATTGCTCCTCTTTCTGCCTCCCAAGCAGCTCTTTAACTAAGGGGTTGACTTATATATCAGAGAATGGAATAATTACCATCACCATGGTGAGGTGCTTTGCTGCCACCAGGGTGAGGGTACTCCATTCACCCAATTTAGAAATGTCTGCGGCTTCTGCGGTTCTGGAAATGCACTGTAAGTGCTACTGACGCTGTATGTCAAACTTGCAACTTTTTTTTTTTTTGAAGAAAATCCCAAAGCATGATTTTTGTTTAAACAAAAACAATCCCTTGCTGTGGGAGTTTCCTACCATGGAGGGCATTAAGAACTTTTCAATGCCTCTGATCGCAAGGTTTTTCCTGGCAGTGACCGGTTTTGAAAATCGGCTGTAAATCTGCCCATCTAGATAAGTTTGGCTGACATACAGCCACGTTTCAGACTGCCCTTACTCCATTCAGGCCATCGGAAGGGTTTCACCACAATGTAAATGGAATAGTCTTCAGTCATCAAACCTATGGGGTACCCTGACTCTAAATCGGCTCATTAAACCATATTTTTGGCAGGGAGGGAACATTGCGACAGAGTTCCCTCCTTATCAAAATATAAATCAGGCCATAAATCAGCGCTGACAGCACCTCTAACCTCTTTTGCTGTTGTTTTACGTGTCATGTGCTGGGCCAGCTTCAACTGACTGTATACGTTCTCTTCCAGGGCATAGTCATAAGCACATGAATATTACCGCCTATGTGCGGGACCTCGTAAACACATCCCAAATATGTGAAAACTATATATATATATATATATATATATTAAGAAAGCAGTCCAGGTTCCGAATAGATGTCGGAACCAACGGTCGGGACCTCAAAGTACCTCGTAACCAGCAGTTCACATAAGCCTCAAAAAAAGTAAATCCACCAGTGGAGAGCAGGGAAGACGTTGTTTATTTAGGATGAAGCGTTTCACTCTACAAGAGAGCTTGTTCACACAGCGCGCCAGAAACAAAAAAAGTGTATATAATCGATTCATCTCAGAAAGTGGCAGGAAAGGTAATCCTGGGGAGGGTTTTACAATGGGCGGATGACAATAACATCTTGTCAGACTTCCAGGCTGGATTCCGCTCAGGCACTGGGACTATTGAGCAGGCCTTTAGATTAGTCCTACTGTACTGAAAGGTGGTGGTGCTGGGCAAAGGCAGTCTTTACTTGACATTCATTGACCTTAAGACTGCCTTTGAGGGAGGAATTGTGGAGGGTCTTACAGGGTCTGGGGCTGCCCCCTTATATCCTATTGCTCCTGATAAAATTACACACAGGCAATTATGCGCAGGTGCGGTGGGGTACGGACGGGGAAAAAACTGACAGGATCCCAGTGAGAAGGGGTGTGCGCCAGGGGTGCGTGCTAGCTCCCACCCTATTCTCTTTGTATGTGAATGGTGTGGTTGAGTATCTGCCTAAAGAACCTGCAGACGCACCCTCCCTGGCAGGGACACGAATTCCAACACTGCTCTTTGCAGATGACACCCTCCTCATTGTAAAGACCCCCCCAGGGCCTCCAAAAACTGCTTAACCGCTTCCAGGAGTTTTGTTCCCTCAGGGGATTGGTGATCAATGTTGACAAGACCAAATACTTGATCATGAATCCTCCCGGGAAACTGGGGTGCCCCCGGTGTTGAACTCGGCTCCCCTAGAGAGGGTATCGGAGTTCGATTACCTGGGAATTCGCCTTAGTGACTCACGGAGTTGGACTCCGCATATTCACAAGATGCTGCTTAACCACAAAAGGGTGGGAGGAGTGCTGCTTAGGGAACAACGTTCCTCCACAACAAAACCTATCGCCCCAGTTGTGGAGATCTACAAAGCCAGAGGGGTCAGTGCAGCTCTGTATGGGGTGGAGTTGTGGGGCGCATGTAACTGAGATGTATTAGTAACATCTGAGTCCAAATTCCTGAAATATCTGTTGGCTCTTCCTCTGAGCACACCCTCAGTCCCCGTCCACCTGGATCTAGGTTGTAGATCAATCGCGGACCAGGCACGACTTCGTCCCTTGCTTTTGTGGGCTCGGCTTTGGAGGGTGCCCGAACTTGCCTCCTATGCTAAGGCCTTGTCTGAGGTTATGGCTATGGGAGGCTGGCACAGGATTAAATGGCTGAGGGATGTTAAATGCCTTTTGGGTGAGCTGGGACTTGGTGATGCCTGGGTTACTCAATCTGCCCCTCCTAAAGCCACGCTAAAGAAAATTTACTGGGATTGGGTCACTTCCAAACTCATTGTCGACCCACGTCACTGTAATTCTATCTCAGATTTCCTGAAGATCAAAGACGTGGCTTATGAACCATACCTCGACATGATTTCCATTCCCTTTGACCGGGCCCTATATTTCAAGTTCAGAGTGGGGACTTTACCTGTTAGTGACTTGGTATCCCGGTGGAAATCGTCCTCCCAGTCGTCCCCTAATGTGCCCTTTGTTCGAACCGGGTCGAGACAGTAGCACATATTCTCTTTGAATGCCCAGACTATTCTGCTCCCAGGAGGCAATGGCTTAAACCATTGTGCAGACTCTTAGGAACTCAACAGCACTCTGTGGCCCTTCGGATTTTATTGTCTGACACATCCATCTTGGTGGTTTGTGCCGTGTCTAAATTTCTAAAAAGGTCTTGGTTGATTCCTGCAAAAAGGCTTTCTCTCTCAATTTAATCCTAATTTTAATTGCATTTATTGTTTTTTAATTATGCCACTGTTTTTATTACCTTTCATTGTAAAGGTGTTGTACATGCTGTAAATGTTGTAAATACTGTGACTATTTTAACTGTTGTATTGCTTTTAAGATATTGCATATATCGAATAAAGCCAATCAATCAATCAGTATATATATATATATATATATATATATATATATATATATATATATATATATATATATATATATATATATATATATATATATACATATATATATATATATATATATATATATATATAAACACACAATGCAGCCTTCCATATTCATGCTGAACATTGTTGCAAGATATTCTCTTGTACATAAACACCTTCCAATAAAGCAGGGAGAAAGAAAGCATTTGAAAACTGCTTTAATATACATCAGAAAACACAATCCTGCAAGGAATAATGAAAAAACTTTGCCAGCACATAGGCTGCATTGTAGAAACACTAGTGTAGAAAGCGTAAAAGCTAACCTACAGAAACACTCAGATAAACTGTCACAGTGCCTTTAAGGCAGCCATGACCCCTAGCTTCCCATCATGACTCAGGGTTTTACAGTTAGGTCAGTTGTTCTTTCCTGCTCCTTCTTTCAGGACCCTGGTTACTTTAGCTCTACCTTTTTTTCGGATTTCTGTCAGAAAATACTTCTATTTTGTGTCAAAAACCTTTTACTTCAGCGTCTTTCTGGAGTTGGAGCATTTCTATACTGTTTTTTTAGAGAGTTGAGCATTGTTTTTAGTCCGAAATGCCCTCTCTTTTTGACCCTTGCCCTTCCTGTAGCAAGAAGAATGCTAAAACAGACTCCCATCCTGTCTGTCAACTACTGTTCAAGAAAACTCTGAAGGACAGGGAGAGGATTCGCCTCTATGGGGTGGCTGAGAAGAGAAAATCACCTTCCAGAGGCAGGTCTCTGATGAAGAAGAGGAAAGACAGAGCCTCCACTCTATCTAGAAGTAAGATTCCAGTGTGCTCTCCATCGGCGTAGGGCTCGGCGTCTCAAATCCCTTAATCGGAAACGAAAACCTAGACGAGAAGACCATCGACGGTGGGTTCGCCGTTAAGAGAACACCGGTTGTCGACAAAGAACACAGGTACATCAAATCCTCCGCCATCGTCAACCTGGCGACGATCGGTGCCGAGGAGTTGCTCTCTGTTGGTGCATGCTTGCTCAACGTCGAGAGACTGATCTCCGTCGTCACCGTCTATTCGGAGTTTGACGTCGAGACAGGCTCCGCCGTTGCAAGGTCACCCGCGTTGAAGCAAACATTTCCGTCGACATCAACCAGGTGAGGGTTGATGTCGAGATACGCCTCGTCACCTGAGGCTAGACACTCATCGCCTCCGTTGTCATCCAGGCGGTGTTCGACTTCGAAGGCTCGATCCTCCCCGATGGCTAGGTATTCAACGTCGAGACCAAGAGTGAAATATACCAAATGTCGTTTGACGTCGAGACGGCAGACTCCATCGATGACAAGAAGTATACCGCTCTCGACTCCACTGACTTCCAGGAGGCAGTCAGCGTCAAGGGAAAGATCGACGTTGAGAAGGATTTCTCCCTCTACCTGCTTATCGTTGAGGTCTCCTGCATGCTCAACATCAAAGGCGAGGTCGATGGGCTCCAGACATTTGATGTCACACCATACAACGTCGAAGCACACGGAGAGATCGACACCGAAGAGATGATCAGGCTCTAGGAACTCACCAGTGATAGTGACACAGAGCCGGTCGACGTCCAGACACTCCCCATCGATGTCACATCGCTCATCAAGACGCTGATCACACTCCAGAAGCCGCAGACAGTCCTCTCACTCCATGCGGAGCGCACCCCAGATGGTTACGTCATCACGCAGTGCTTCTGTTCACTCGGAGGAGCCTACAAGATCCCTGCTCAATGGCCTACGGACTTCTCCAGTCTGCTGCACAGATCACCATTGCAACCTCTTGTACAGTAAGTAGAAGTGGACAGATCAGCCAGCACTCGGACTAGAGAACACAGAGGCAGATCCCCTGAACGCAGGTCGACTCAGGGACATCGCAAGAGGCAGCGTACACCGTCTTGGTCTTCCTCTTCGACACATTCATCAAAAAGTGATATGAACGCCTTTTATGATGTTCTCACCAGAGAAACTCAGAAGCTGGGCATCACCATGTCAGCTCCTCAGACAACCATGTCCATCATTTGAGACCCTTCATCAAAGGTCTGCGGCTAGGCCATTGCTCCCTTTGGTCCCTGGTAATGGATCTCTTCCATGCTCCATCATCGGCTAAAGCAGCTCAAGCTCGGATCCTAAAAAAATATAAGCCAATTGCATCAGATCCTCTTTTCCTTCAATCGGATCCACCTCCGGACTCTGTTAATATTGCAGCAGCCAAAAAGACGCATGCAGTTGCATCTTCCTCCTCCGCTCCTCCTGATAAAGGAAGTATACCACAAGATTCTGGGGGACGGAAGGCTTGTAGCACTGGTGCATCTTCTCTTCAAGTGTCCAACGCTGAGGCTCTGCTGGGTCGTTATGACATGTCCCTAAAGGATTCACTGGGGCGTTTCAAGGAAAAACTCCCAAAGGAGGATCAACAGGACTTCTCTGATCCGGTGCTCTGGTGGCCAACCAAGTAATCAGCACTGCAGCAGATGGTGCGTCCCTGGCAGCTCACTCTTATGCCCATCGCATATGTGCATGACGATCTTCCTGGTTGCGCCTCACAGCATTAAAACGCAGCAGCGCATTCTGAATCTCCCTTTTTCTGGCACTTCACTGTTTGGTGCACACACAGAAGAAGAAATGGTGAGAATGAAGGCCAAGTTGGACACCTTAAAGGCTGTGGGCATGGAGAAGAAAAAGGAGTTTAGGAAGAGATACAGGCCCTACAATCGGAAAAATTACCAACAGAGGGTTCAAACTCCTCAATGGTCACAAAACAAACAGGGCAAATCCCAGTACAAAGGCCGTCGTTCCTCTAGAGGAAGAGGAGGACATCAACAGCAGTCCTCCGCAACAAAAACTCCAGGGAAGCAATGAATTTCTGCTTCCTCTAGCAGCGTAGCACAATCCAGCTGGAGGAAGTATCTCAAGGTACTTTCAAGAGTGGCGCAACATGACCAAAGATCAGTGGGTGCTAAATATACTAAAAAATGGGTACACACTACGTTTTTGTGCGTTCCCAAGAGACATTCCTCCGGTAAACTCTCATCATCTACATATAGCCCTTCTGCATCAGGAAGTGTCGTCCCTTCTCGAGAAGCTAGCAATAGAAGAGGTCCATCCTGCACAGAGAGGAAAAGGGGTTCACTCATGATACTTCCTTGTTCAGAAAAAAGACCAACCGAACATGTTAAGACCAATTCTGGATCTACGTTCTCTGAACAAGCTCATCAAAAAGGAAAAGTTTCGAATGTTGGTGCTCCATCAAATATTCTCGCATCTGAGGAAAGGCGATTGGATGTGTTCGGTGGACCTTCAAGATGCGCACTTTCACATATCAATCCCATTCACAGCACGACATCTCAAGTTCTTGCAATTCATGGTGGGAACAAAACATTACCAGTTCAAGGTCTTACCCGTTGGCATAAAATCAGCTCCGAGGGTATTCACCAAATGCATGGCAGTATTACTGGCGGTAGTAGTGGCAGCATTACATTGCCAAGTCCTGTTCGTATATCGATACCTGGTCGACTGGCTGTTGAAGGGATCATCTCCTCAAATGGTGCAGGAATACCTTCACATCTGCCTGGATCTCCTTCAGCGCTCAGGCCTGCATGTCAACTTGGACAATTCAATTCTTCTACCGACTAAATCACTCCACAACCTGGGTGCCAACCTCAACTCCGACCTCGGAAATATGTTTCCTTCAGAGGAGAGGTTGTCATCAATGAGAGACAAAGGCAACATCATCCTTCAACCTCATCAGCCATCAGTAAGACAGGTGGCTTCTCTGCTGGGGTTGATGGCCTTGTGCATTTTTCTCATACCCAACGCCAGATTGAGGATGAGACTGTTACAGCAAGATCTTGAGGACAAATAGGATCAATCCTCGGTTCAGTGGAATGACTGGATTCTCCTCACTCCTGCAGCAAAGAAGTCCATTCTCTGGTGGCTGCAACCACAGAACCTTCTGGTGGGAGTCCCTTTTCACCAACCACTGCCAGAACAATCCCTAATCACAGATGCGTCGCTTCAGGGCTGGGTAGCACATCTTGGTCACCTGCAAACTCAGGGCAGATGAACCAACAGAGAACAGATGTATCATATCAATATGCTGGAACTGGGGCAGTTCTTTTAGCCCTCAAGGCTTTTCAGCCGTCAATTCAGTCCAGATTGATCCTAATACATACGAACAATACAACTACCATGTATTACTTGAACAAACAAGGTGTAACACGCTCTCGCCCTCTGTCTCTCGAATCCCAGGCAATCTGGCACTGGCTGCTAGTCAGGAAACTATCTATCACGGCAGTCCAGCTTTCATCAATGGGGTCATCCTTTCATCGACCTCTTTGCAGATGATCAAAACAGAAAATGCCACACCTTCGCATCCAGGTTTCACTGACCAGGAACGAGGGGGGATGCTCTTTTGATAGATTGGTCAGGGACGTTTGCAAATGCCTTTCCACCCCTCCCTCTCATTCCAAAGGTTGTTGCCAAACTTCTGCAATCAGGAATGAAGATTATCCTCATAGCACCGGACAGACCTCACCAATGGTGGTATCTGGACCTGTGCAACTCTCGGTTTGCCCGCATTGGAGACTTACGTGCAGGCCGGACCTTCTCACTAAAAGGGGAGGGAAGATTCTGCATGCCAGCCTTCCCTCGCTCAGCTTGACAGCATGGCTCTTGAAGCCCTGCAGTACGGACATTTGAACCTCCCTCAGGACTGCATGGATATTTTAAGGGAGTCAAAGAGACCTTCCACAAGAACCTCATACTCTCTTAAGTGGAAAAGATTTTACTTGTGGTGTATTCGTAATGGTTGGAGTCAAATTAATGGGCAAGAGGAGGTAATCTTGCCGTATTTACTCTACTTGGCCAAATCTGGTTTGCAGTATTCTTCCATAAACAGTACATTTGGCAGCTATCACAGCATATCGTAAATCACCTAACTAACCTTCTCTCTTTCAACTTGAGGTGGTCAAGGACTTCCTACAGGGGTTGAAAAAGGTTATCCTCCTGTTCGACCTCCTTCTCCTCCTTGGGAGTTGAATCTAGCCTTGTCAAAATTGATGAGACCTCCATTTGAACCCATTCATAAGGCCACAATACAACATCTTTCTTGGAAAGTAGCCTTTCTAGTAGCAATTACATCAGCACGCAGAGTGAGTGAAATACAAGCACTCTGTTCTAAAGAACCCGATACGGTTTTCCACCATAAAAGGGTGGTTATGCGAACTCACCCTTCCTTCCTACCCAGGGTTGTGTAGGAGTTCCATGTTAATCAGAGGATTTCTCTACCCTCTTTCTTTCCCAATCCTACTACACCAGCTGAAAGGTCTCTTCATTCGCTAAACCTCAAGAGGGTTCTCAAATTCTATTTGGAGGCAGCAAAATCCATTTGAAAAGCTGATCAATTGTTTGTAAACTATGGCTCTGTTAGAACAGGCTTCCCAGCTTCTAAAAGATCCATTTCAAGATGGATAGTATCTTGCATGAAGTTGGCCCACCAAATAGCAAATAAGCCTCTGTTTGCCTCCCCTAAAGCTCACTCTACTAGGGGCAAGGCTTCTATAATTGCATTCCTACACAATGTACCGATGGCTGAGATTTGCAAGACTGCAACTTGGAAGTCGGTCCATACCTTTACCAGACAATACTGTCTGGATTCTGACTCCAGAGCAGATACCCAAGTGGACCAGGCCTCCTTGAGGAATCTGTTCCAATGCTAACCTATTGGAGTCTGTGTAGGCCTTATGGCTGCTATGTATCTTGATGGTACTCTGTTCACTTGCCCGCAGGTAGACTATTGATGAGGATCCGCTGGAAGAGAAGGATAAGTTACTTACCTGTAATCTTAGTTCTCTTCCAGGGGTATCTTTATCAAAGTCATAAGCAACCGACCCGCCTCCCCGGGCAAATTAACATGATAAATAAATCTCTTTGTAAAATGGTCTGCGGATATCCGCAAAGAATAACTGACCTAACTGTCACCCCTGCGGCAGGATGGGAAGCTAGGGGTCATGGCTGCCTTAAAGGCACGGTGCCAGTTTATCTGAGTGTTCCTGTGGATTAGCTTTTCAGCTTTCTACACTAATGTTTCTACAATGCAGCCTATGTGCTGGCAATGTTTTTTCTTTATTCCTTGCAGGATTGTGTTTTTTGCTGAATATTAAAGCAGTTTTCAAATGCTTTCTTTCTCCCTGCTATATTAGAATGTGTTTATGTACAAGAGAATTTCTTGCTACATTGCTCAGCATGACTATGGAAGGCTGCATTGTGTGTTTTTATATACATATGTATACATATAGAGATACATAAATGGTTTTCACATATATGTGATGTGTTTCCGGGGTCTAGCACATAGGCGCGAATATTTATGTGCTTATGACTTTGATGAGGATACCCCTGGAAGAGAACTAGGATTACAGGTAAGAAATTTATCCTTACTGTATCTGAGGTGGAATACCAAACCTGGAATCTCAAAGACAGACACCTCGTTTGTGGAACCTTAAATCACTGTACACAATAGCTGATTCAAGTTTGAGCACTTTTGGGCTGGCCAGGACTACATAAAATCCCTTTTAGGATTTTATAGTTGGGTATCCTAATGTAAAAACATTCCCCTAGCCAGAACCCTTCATGTGAGACCATGACTACTGTAGGAGCTTTAAGACCACACTTTTAAAAACCACTATGAAAACACATCCATAAAATGCAACACATATAAACATCATCTTTTTTATTCTCTAGCAAAATTAAATGTATTTAAAGTGCTTCGAAAACGAAGAAAAAGATATGGGTATAATTTTATTGTATAAAGTGTTGCTTCCCTTAGTGTGTTCTTCATAGGACACAACATAATTAATTTGATCATTTCTGAAATGTCTCTTTAAGTAACTTTCCATTCTCATTCTGATGTTGCTTTGTAGGTATGTTCCTTCAAAACAAAAATTGGAACGCAAATGTTCCTGCTGCAAAGAGGTGGAAGTGCGCAGCAAGCAGGTCAGCCTACTTTGTAAAGACAGAACATACATAAACTACAATGTCTCTACGGTGACTAAGTGCGACTGCTTGACTGCCAATTGTGTGAACTGATGGGACTTAAGAACAGAAAACGAAGAGAGAGACGACACTGCAGCATACTCTGTCAAGAATGCAAATCGCATGTGCAAACCAGATCAGAATGCTAAATATACAAAAACTGCTTTGAAAATAAATGTTACCAACAATATAAATAGCTCTACTTAAAATCTTCTCTAAAATTAAAATTGTTTCTCCTTAGTGTTCTCTGCTTATCAACAACTGAGGTTGGAAAGTCATATATGAATTGAGCATTTTCCAGAAATAAAATTATTTGGCACGATTTTGTCGTATTAAAATAGTGTGTCTGAGCTGCGACTGTATGAGCAGACAGGAAGCATTTTCTTAGAATCACCCCAAACCTATCACTTTGCTGATATAAAAAAAAAAGATTTTTCGAGTTAACTACACACTCACACTTTGGAAGGTAATCTCATTCCTAGTCATCAGCAAACACCATACATGGGGCCCTTTAGTACTGTGCAAGAGTGATAAAATGTGTGCAAATATTCAGTGTACTCATTTAGTTATTACCATTGTAGACTAATTGTGCTAGCTCAGGTATTAGCCAAGACCCATTTTCTTATGTGTCACTAGGCAGTAATTGCCCATGTTAAACATGAAAAGGGGAGTAATAGTACATTCAAAATAAACATAGATATATGCAGTTTCTTTGCCATTGCATACACCCAACCAGTACTACATGAATATTTCAACAGGATCTGCATTTTCACCTGTGAAGGGGGTAACTAATATTTGGCATGACCACATGCTTATGCCATTTGCCTAACAGGCCTGACAAAATTCCTTCTGAAAAGAGGATAAGAAAACCTGGGATGACGGTGGCAGTTCCTCCCGCAGGGAATACTCCCATTAAAATTGCTCTCAAATGAAAATTACGCTAGCACTGCTTTTCAAAGGTATAGAAATGATCATCCGTCTCTAAATTTGTGCTGTTTCTTACCTGTAACTTAGAGGGGGCATGATTTTCCTTTTTGTCTTTAATTATGCTTGTCAAAATATCTGTGATGAATAAAACATTGACATCTTTCAAGTGTCAGTTTCATGAGCCAAATTACACTGTAACTTCATAGTTTTATTATTGTAAGATAAATGCATTTCATGTGGTGAATTCTACGCATAGACAACTATTTATTTTAATCACTCAGTGGCAGATTTAACTGAATACAACCTCAACCTCTATGCTTGCTTAAGGATAACCTCTTGTTCCTCCTTTAGCCTCATCTGCCATTTGATAACAGGTTAGGGGAAGGTCAAAAGTCAAACCTTAAAGCCCTCTCTACTTTCTGCTCATTCTGGTTTCATGACTTCTACGACCGGGGGTAGCATAGGCAGTGCCAGCAGTATTCATGGTCAAGCAAATGGTAGATGCTTTTTTTTTTTTTTTTTTTTTTAGTCCTCATAAGTGCAATATTAAAAGTAAGGAGTTGTCGGGGCCCCTTTCTCTCATTGATTCTTAAACTTCACTGTCCTGACATAGGGTGTGTGTAACTGGACAGTTCCCCTGGAGCGTCATTAAGAGAGAGGAGGGTCCCCTTGTTTCCAATACTTTGTAGAAGGATTGAGTACGGGGGGTGGAGCTAGCCATTATGGCTACTCATGCAGGCCTTCTCCTGCCTTTCCATTGCTTACACATAATCATTGGACTTTTGTAAACGTTTGTCGTACCAATCACGAAGACAGTTTTATGTCTTGGATACCTCCATGATTTAATTTGCACCTTGCTGGTAATTTTCCCAGATTTCCCAGAACTTGAGTTTTTTTCTGGGGGCCTTTCTTTTATCAAGTCTATAAATTCTTAGTATGGAAGTTAACCAATCACTATGAGTTGGAGGAGCAGAGCTTACCCATTTTATACATATTTCTCTCCTTGCAAGCAAAATTAATAAAAAAAGCAGATTTTCCTGAAGAGTAGAAAGCTTGTCTAATGCATTTGAGCTCCTTACCCCAAAGATAATTAAGTCGGTACTTACATTTAGATGTCTTCCTAACACCCCATCCAAAGTCTTACCCACATCATTCCAGAAGCCGTCGAGAAGGGGGCACTGCCGAAACATGTGTAGATCGTCGGCTCTTTCCAGCCCACATTTGGGGCAGGCCTTCACTGTTGACCCAGCAAACTTCGATACCTTTTTAGGAGTCCAGTAGGCTCTATGAGAGGTGAAAAGATGGTTTCTCTTTAAGGCAGCTGAAGACAAAATTGTCCAGCATTTACTCATAGATACTTGCCATTGGTTGTTTAACTCCGGCATCGGCAGATCTTTCCCCCATACTCTCTCCGGAATCCTGAAATCTTCCTCTCCTCCCAGAATCAAGGCCCAATACCAAAGTGCGATTTCTTTATGAATAGTGTCTGTTTTCTGCATTTCACTTTCCAGGGAAGGGTTCCCAGTTCTAGATTCTTTTAGTGATTTCGACCAACCTGAGAGTTGATAGAACTTGAATTTAGAAAGTGAGCCCATAGTCTTGGAGGATAAGGTATTCCACTCCAAAAGGTTGTTTCCAGACATCAGTTGACCCCACGTGGTTAGTCCAGCTGCTTTTATAGGGAGAGCTAGTTTATCTTTAAGACACTCAGGGGTGCCAGGAGAGTCCCAGATGGGGGCTAGGTCGCTGTAATAGGGAATGTTTAGAGTGCATCTAATGCTAAACCACAGTTTGGCCGCGGATTTCAACATCTTTAATTTAATTTTTTTAAAGAACTTAGGGTGTCCGAATTTATATAGAAAGTGGCTAGTTTTACAGGTCATAGTTTGGAAATACAAAGGGTAGCAATCAAAAACATTTAGAAGCTTTCTATTAGATTTAAATTGGAAAGCTCTACAATATTCATAGAGATCAGGGCTTGCAATGCCCCCCTGGATTTTTTTCCTTCTTAACTTGTTCCAGGCAATTCTGGGATTTTTTGAAGACCATATGAAACTTGTGATCTCACTCTGGATTTTTTTTTAAGTTATTTTATTAAATTCAAGGGGGATAGCCCCAAAGATGAATGTAAACTTTGGCAGGATTGACATTTTAATTAAGTTCGATTTGCCTTGAAACGACAAAGGGAGACCCCCCCAAAATTTCAATAATCTTTTAACATCCTTGTCTATTCTTTGGAGATTTATATGGGTGACTTTGTCTAAGTCTTTAACTAGGTCTATACCAAGATATCTGATTTTATCTTTGTTATGGGGGCTAATAAAGTTGTCGTTCCAAGTCATGGTTTCAGTCTTATCTTGATTGACTTGATAGCCAGAAATACTCCCGAACCTGGTCAATGCCTCCTCAGCTATAGTTAGTGTCCCCCTAAGGTTATCTGTAAAGATCATAAGATCATCTGCGTAAAGCGCGATTTTTTTAGACCAGTCTTGAAAAGTAAAAGGAGAGATTAAGGGGTCTGATCTGAGAAGTTCCGCCATCGGTTCTATAAAGAAATTAAAAAGGAGAGGCGAAAGGGGGCATCCCTGCCTGGTTCCTCTCTTTATCTGAATGTTTGGGGTCAGACTGCCATTTATTAGGATTTGGGCTCTAGGAGAAGTATATATTTTAGAGACCGCGTTTAGTATATTTCCCCCTAAGTTAAACCTTTCCAAGACTCTGTTTAGGTATACCCAGTTAACTCTATCAAACGCCTTTGCGGCGTCGATGGTAATTATTGATAGAGGGGTTTTCTCATTGGAAGCAATATCTATGGTGGCAAACAACTCCTGCGTTAAATCTTGTAGTTGTCTTCCCGGAATGAAACCCTTCTGATGGTTGTTTATTAAGAGCCCTGCTATTTTTCCCAGTCTCTTCGCCATAATCTGCGTGAAAATTTTATAGTCGCAATTAAGGATCGAGATAGGACGATATGACTCACATTTTCTTGGATTTTTGCCCTGTTTTAAAAGGATGGTAATTATGGCTTCATTCCAAGAATCGGGAAGATTAGCTTTATCTACGAATATTTTATTCAGCAGTGATGTTATAGGTGGGATCAAGGCCTCTCTTAATTTTGAGTAGAATTCATTGGGAAGGGCGTCTGGCCCAGCTGCTTTACCATTCTTAAGGTTTTTTAATACTTCCTCCACTTCCTGAGTTGAGACTTCCGCATTTAGTTCCTTTCTCAATTCAGGCGTTAAACTGGGAAGATTTAGGGGGTCTAGGAAGTGATCTATTTCTTCCAAATTAGGATGGCAATCTTCATTGTATAGATCAGAAAAAAAGGAGAAGAATTCTTGTTTTATTACCGTATCATCAGTCCCATTTTCTACAATGTTTCTAGGGTCGACACAAACAACTTTATTCCTGGTTTGTTCTGTCTTCGTTTTCCAGGCAAGAAGTTTGCCACATCCTTCTCCATATTCGTAGTGGGCTAGTTTGCTAGCTTCCCATTTTTCTCTCACTTTATTTTCTAAAATTTCAGCTAGATTTTCTTTTTGGTTCATTCTGATCGCCTCTAGATGTTCTTTAAGAGCGGAGGAAGTAGCTGCATCTATTTGTATATCCAGATTTTTAATCTTATCTTCCAAGATTGATATCGATTGTTTTAGGCCCTTCGATTTATGCACCGCCAAGTTAAGGATATAACCTCTTATTACGGCTTTATACGCATCCCAAGTGATCTGTGCAGAGGTACCTTCTTTATTTTCCTCAAAGAAAATGTTAGTCCGTGATTTTAGCTGGTCAATAATCTGGGGGTCTAAGAGGATTGTACGATCCAGAGTCCATCTAGTGATGTCATTATTCGGCTCTAGTTTCATGGTGATCTGGACTGCTGAGTGATCTGAAAGATGGGCGGGGATGTGTTCTACGTTGACTGTTTTTTCAATCAGACTATGGTCTACAAGAAAAAAGTCAATTCTTGATTGAACTCCAAGTTTTTTGTTTTTAAAAGTAAAGTTGTTCTGATTGTCCCCTTTTAATTTCCAGATATCAACTAACCTCAAATCTCTTTTATATACCCCCAACCAGTCTCTCATTTTCGGCAAAGTTGTTTGTCTTCTTATGGGGAGTCAGTTTGTTTTTGGGTCAAGGATTATATTAAAGTCTCCCCCTAAAACTATTGGGGCAGGAACCGAGAGTAAGTGAGAATATAGAGATTGTAGGGGGATCGGATCATCCGAGTTAGGGCCATAATACCCCACCACTGTTAGGGCATTGTTTCGAATCCTTACTTTGGCCAGGGCCCATCTCCCCTTTGGGTCCGCTTCATAAGCTTCCACTTTGACATTCAGAGATTTTTTAAAAAGAATGGCAATGCCTTTGATAACGCACTCCTGGTTGGTGCAGATATATGAATCAACCCAGTGAAGCTTTTTCACGATGTCTTCCCACTCTTTTTTTAATAAGTGAGTTTCTTGAAGTATTATTATCTCGCTGTCTACCGTTTTTAAATACTCTAGTATTCTCCTTCTTCTACTCTTAATTCTTAGTCCATTGACGTTCCAAGAAATAATTTTAACTTGAGAATTATCTTTATTCATTTTATATGGGTTTTTTTTGTTTTTGTTTTTATCTTTTGGGCACTCCGAGTTCTCCTTCTGTTCATTCTGTTACTGCTGAGGACTATTTTTTCTTTTTTTTCCCTAATTTTCTCCCGCATCCCGTGCATAATTTTTAGATTTTTTTGTTTCATTGATTCAATAGTGTACCTATAAAAACGAGGTATATTAAAAGAGACCCCCCCCCCTGGGGAAACCTCCCTTTCTTCTTCTTTGGGCTTACTAAAAGCCCTCTTTGAGCTCCGTGCTTGACAAACGTGAAAAGAAACATGAGGCGCCAACTAGTTCCTCATCTGATCTCGCAATTGTTCTAAGAACGTTTCGGCTTCCTTGATGTCTTTTATGTTATGCATTTTGTTTCTCCACATTATCCGTAGAGATGCCGGAAATTTCATCTGGACTGAAGCGCCCAGAGCTTTCAGCTCCGGCATCAACTGCCCCAGCTCCCACTGCCTGTCTTGGGTAGCCTTGGAGATATCTGATCTGATCCTAAAGGACCAATCGTCTTTGTTGTAAGAGCCACTTTTTATTGCTTCACTTAGTAGTCTTTCTTTAATGGAGTATGTTCGAAAGTTAATCAGAATTTTTCTCGGGTTCTTCCTCTCCTTACTTCTACTAAAGGGGTCTCTGTGAACCCGCTGTATGTCCTCCTCCAGGCCTAGGTCTTTGCACCAAGGGAAATACTCCTCTAGAAGTGTGGTAATAAATTTTTTGATGTCCGTACCTTCTCTGCCTTCCGGAACATTTAAAACTCTCAGGTTATTACGTCTGGAATGGTTTTCTAGCGTCTCCAGCTTATCTGCAAAGATTTTATCAGCTTCTCTTAGCTTTCTTATTTCCTTTTGGTTGGAATCCACTCTCCTACTTAATGAGACTACCTCAGCCTCCACTGCCGTGACTCTGTCTCCAAGGGCGTTTAATTTCGTGTCTAAGAGATCACAGGCTTCCTGTATCTTGCCTTGATTTCCCTCCGAGATCTCAAATCTGGACCTCATTTCAACCATCATTTTCTCTAAAAAGACTTCAGTGGGGGATTTTGTCAGGAGTTCAGAGTGAGACTGGTCTAATGTTGAAATAAGGGTCCCCGATTGAGTCTCAGTCTGAATGGAGAGAGGGACTTGGGAGTTTAGAGATTGATCTTCCGTTAGAGACGGAGGCAGAGTAGACATCGTCAGGCCGGCTAAGGTTTGGGGGGAGCTATGGTTGGTACTAGGGGGGGCTCCAACTTTGGGCTCAGCACCACTAGACACTTGAGTGAAGTTAAGCTCACAGTCCTTCTTTCTCTTTTTTTCCTGTTTCTGCTCTTGAATTTTAAAAAAGGATCTTAATGAGGGAGTTACTTTGATTTTAGGGGCGTCAACCCCCTCTCGTAAGTCAGTAGGACCCCCGGGTTTTTTGAGTGTCTTCCCACCCTTGGCCTGTACTTTACAGGCTTTCCTGGTTTTCTTTTTAGTGCTTCGAGGAGGAGGAGGAAAAAGGGGTTTTGTACTAGTGACAGGGTTAGATTTTAGAAATTGCCTGTTCCTTAGGCAGTATGTTGATCTTCCTATGCAATCAGAAGTCTGCCCCGTCACCTCCGGGACCTCCGGGATACCAGATGATTTTTCTGCAGCGCCTCGACCCCCCCCTTTGATTGAAACACAGGAGGGCGCTCCGGTACCAGTATCAGAAGAACTACCCCACTTGTATATCTTTTCAGAGCTCTCACTTTCACATTCGCTGCTTATTGTCTGTGCCTTATCGGGCCCTTTTGCGCTGCACCCCGCCTTCAAAATCCCCTCCACGCTTACCCGGATCATGTGTTGTAAGGAAGAAGTCTCTGTGTCCTTTCCCTCCGTGTCTGCAATCAGGATAGATTCCACAGGGAGCTCCGAGTCGCGACCCACTGAAGTCAAGCCAAGCCTTACTGCTGCGCACCCAAGCCCGGGACTCTTGCGGAGACCAGCGGCATTAGCATAGAGTGTGTTGCCTCCACCTCCCTTGCCCCGGAAGAAGACGGTGATTCTCCTTGCAGCCCTCCGGCAGTTTTTGGTAGCCTCAGAGGCCGCCTCCCACCGGCTAAGGAGAGACTGGAACACAGAGCTCGGCTGCAGCAGCGGCGCCCGGCTCACACGCGAGTCAGGTAAGGCAAACAGCGTCTCTGCTCGGTTACCCCCGGTCCCATTAATCATATCCGAGAGAGCCGAGGGGAGGAGGGAGGAGGGAGAGATTCGAGATGTGTGATGTGTTTAGACGTGACGAGGCTGGCTAGAGTCCGAGTCCGAGTCCGAGTGCGGTAATGGTGGAGCCAGTAGAAAGGAGCTGCTGAGTTGGAGTCAAACAGGCATGTTGACAGTTTTGGGCACGTTTTTAGGCAAGTTTCCAATGCGCCGATAATTTCTGAAGGATGAGGCTGAGGCTGCTTACATTTTCTTGGGTCCGTAGGTTGAACGCGCCATAGTTTTACAGGAGGTCAGCACGGAGCTCCCGACCGGACTCACAGACCGGCCGCCATCTTTCCCCCCAACACCAGCAACACTTAGATGAAGTCATGAGGCAAAGATTTGAACGAAGATAGATAGATAGCTAGATAGATAGATGGATAGATAGATAGATAAATAGATAGATAGATAGATAGATAGATAGATAGATAGATAGATAGATAGATAGATAGATAGATAGATAGATAGATAGATAGATAGATAGAGCCAAGAGATTGAGGAGACCATAGCAATACTCTGTGCATTAGAAACAGATGAGAGGCACATACTTCAGTGAAAACAACCAACACCAACTTGTTTGCAGCATCACCAGCCTAGGATGCAGTTGCAATTTTTTCTAGGAGCAGTGCCTGATCTATCGCTCTTTAAATATTTGGAGTCATCAGATTAATTTACATCTAGTTTTCTTTTGGAGGGTTATGTGCTGTGGATAACCGTTTGGCTGAATCACAACCACTATTGTACAGAATAGCAAACGTAATTCCACTGGAGGAATGGACTTTTTTTACCAGCATATTCAACTAGATCAGCAATACCACTATATTTAAAGAAAGCAAGTCTTGGCAAACTTGTACCTTGATGGGTCACTACAACTGTTCATGTAACAGTAAAAAAGACAGAAAATAGGCGAAGCATGTAGCTTAGTTGAAAGGGTGCATCTTTGAAAGTTTCCGAAGGCTGCTTAAAGATCCATGCTCTACAAATTCTGGGGCATATTATCAAGGGGATTTATCTCCGCTTTTTTGGCTTTAAAAGCCAAGAAAGCGGAGATAAAATTATCTCCCTATTACCTAGCTGTCGCTAACACCAGTTAGCGACAGCTATTAGGAGATAGCGACCATCTTGGGCCCCACTTTGCATGTCAGTGATATGTATCACTAATGACATGCAAAGTGGGCGTGCCAAGATAATTATCGCTATTGCTTGGTTAGAGACAAAAATTTACCGCTGCGCTGCGGGGATTTTTACCGCAAATAAACCTTGGTATTACTAAGGTTTATCGCAAATGCGATAAAATTCGCCGCAATGCATGAATATCGCTGAAAAGTCAGCGATATTCATGCATTACCGAGCTAATGCTCTTAGCCATGTTATCCACCTCCCATTGGATAACATGGCTAAGAACTGCTCAGGGCAGGTGTTAGCTTTTGGAGATATTCGTGCTTAGCGCGAATATCTCCAAAAGTTGGTAATAGGAGATAGCGATGTTAGCGACTGTTTTCAGTCGCTAACATCTTGGCACGCCCACTTTGCATATCATTAGTGATAAATATCACTGACATGCAAAGTGGGGCCCAAGATGGTAGCTATCTCCTACTAGCTGTTGCTAACTGGTGTTAGCGACAGCTAGGTAATAGGGAGATAATTTTATCTCCGCTTTCTTGGCTTTTAAAGCCAAAAAAGCGGAGATAAACCCCCTTGATAATATGCCCCAGTATATTTCAACCACTTTAAAAACCTTTAGTAGACTTCTTCATGAAAGGACGTTCCTGGAGCTAGATTAGCAAAGAGTCGAAAGAACCTCAGTTTGAATATAGAAGGGGCACCCAGTTGGCCCTTTAGCCTAGACCTGACAATTCTAGTTTTGATGTAAAATAAATTATTTAATAAATCACTATTTTTCTGAATATTAATATACACTCTCTTCTCATTGACATCTCAAGATAACATTAAAGAGCAGGGTAAATGGTTTGGTTTTTCACACTGGCTACATAAGGGTAGGAGGGGGACAAGCAACAATGAAGAAGAGTAATAAAAGTGAATTATTTTCTTTAACTTTCTGAAGATTTTTAAATATGGAGAACAACAACCACAATAAAAGCTAAACAACAATTATGTTAGTGCTGTATAGCAAAATTAATAAAGTTACCATAAATTAGATCTGGAAAGAGAATCAGTTAAAATTGGGCCACAGCAATATCGATAATTAAAAAGACATGTACAAAGATGTTTTGATAAAATGTATCCCTCATCCATACCCTCATGAATCTTATCATATTATCACTTGTGGTGTTCAAGGTTGGAAACTGTTTCAACTTACACATTAGTTTCTCCAGTAGGAGAGTTCTGTCATTGCCTTTGATATGGCTTACAAATGTTTCAAAAGGGGCTGCTTCCTTCTTCTAGGCCAGGTCGGTTGTGTGACAACAAAGCAAGAGAGATTAGCTTCAAGAGAACCTAGGGTATTAAGCTGGGTTTGAAATGATGGATTGTCACGTACTGCCCAATTTAAGAGTTAGCAGACATAGTAATATTTACTGGACTGGCAGAGGACTTAAAGTATGACAGGTTGAGACTACTCCATCTGCCAAATTTTGAAATGACTGTCAAGCAGGCAGTCATTTCTAAAGCATTGGTAAGAACTGGCATCATGGGGTGCTGTTTACAGTTTGTTGCAGGGCTACATCAATGTGGAATTTTTTTTTAAATAAAAAAGATGCTTCCCGCGCCATGGGAGTCCTCAAATGGCGAAGGGAGCACACTGAATTAAGAGGGCAGAATTAGAGGTCTGTCTCTGGAAACTCTTACTCCGCATGGCCGTTGGAGGGGTTTAATCAAGGTTGCAATGGAGCAGTCGCCACCATGATTAAACGTAAAGTCTTCCCACATTGAACTTTGGTGGGTGGTCTTTTAGCTTGGCAGTATGTATATTCCTTCACTGTTTTGCAAAGGATACGTAATTCCAAGATATAAATCGCCCCTTAATCATGAAAAGTTTACAAGGTTTGTGCAAGATGCAAACAAATTTAGAACAAATATTGATATAAAACGGTGTGCATTTTATGTTAAACTAATTAGTAACACGCATGGATACCCCAACAAGGTTTGCACACGACTACCTGCTTCAAGTGTCACATCCCATAATAAGACCAAGCTTAGTCCACAAACCACCAAGTCTTTAACTTCTTTCTGATACAGAGATGATTAGAGGTTTTCCATCGCTATATGGGCAAATTATTCTATAGCACTAGAGCTATAGCTCGAAAAGTGTATCCTCCCTTTCTGGCAAATTTGAAGTGGGGTAGGTACCACTACTAAATTGGTTTTGCCCTGGTTTGGTTACAGGGCTGAAGCAAAGATGACAAACTCAGTGCGCGCGCCTTCTTCATGATCCGGTGAGCCACAACAATGCTTTTAACTATATAAACTTGTTTTGAATGCCAGTGAGAATTGTAAAGCGGCTAAGACAATGAGGCACATTTTGCGAGTGACGTAATAATCTCACTGCTCCATTGCATACAATCTGCAATCTGCTTGTCACATTCCTGGTGATACTTAAGACAAGATGTCACAATAACTGAGGTGTGAGGTGAGTAAGGATCATCTGTCCTGCTCGAAGTGCAGATTAAGAACAACAATAATGTTAAAATTGGCAAATTTCAAAACTAATGAGGAGATACAGTCCGCCAGAAAAAATATTTTTCGGGGCTCGGGAAACTATAGTTCAGTAAGACCGAAAAAGTAAAATTCTTGTTCATTTGATTCTGAAACAGCATGTTCTTGCACTTTGGAGCATCAAATTGATCTAGCCGCCATGTAAAGTGATCCTTATATATGATGGCAATCCCACCCCCTTTTGAAATTTCTGTCATTCCTTTTGATGGTATAACCAAAAGAAAGATCTAGCGTCACTCCTGTGTGAGTGGACTGATTCAGCCATGTTTCAGTCGGCTGGTTCTGAGGGCCTGTGTCACTGTCTTCCTGGTGCTGGTGGGAAGCTACTTAAAAATATTTTTAAGGAGCATTCCAAGTGGATTGAAGAATATTGAGGAGACGGCGTTGACCTGACGTTTCCTGGAGAGTTTGCTGGCAAGCATGATGCCAAGATTGTGGGTGTGGTCTTTTGGCATGGGTGTGGGTCTGAGTTCCAACGGCCCCCACGAGTCGTTCCAGAGGGAGGTATGTTTGCAGACAATCAGGACATCCGTTTTGTCTGTGTTGAGCTTCAGGAAGTTTTCCTTCATCCACCAAGTGACAATTAATACTGAACATGTTCATTGCAGACCACTTCCTAATGGAGTACAGATTCTAAAACCATAATGCTTGTATGTGGAGTCCTTCTCCCACAGATCCATCGCACAGGTCAGCAGCAGGGAGGTGGAATAATAAAAGTTCTGGCTGCTCGAGTCTCTGGCCCCTTTCAGGCACAGAAGGGCGCAGATGAGCTTGCCTTTGGGGCACCAACATCGCACCCACACATTAGCCAGATTTGTTTCAGGCATGTACCAGCCCATGAGAGCGCAACACTTCCCAACTTTGTGAACCAACAAAGATGGCCAAAAAAGAGTGTACTCCGCTGCAAATAACATTTCGAGCAAAATTACCCACTCCTTCCCAGAACCCCTCAAGCTTAAAACAAACAGATTCAGCAAAACATTTTAGGGCAAAGTTAAAAGGGTAAATGTTTTGAAAGCACAGTAAGCACTAATTATTAATTATGTTAAGGAAAATCACCAAAAACAAAAGGGAAGTTTCCTTAAATCAGCCAGATTTCGTTTGAGTATTGGCCTTATATTTCTGGCATGTATCAGCCGACTCGAGCCGAACACTCTTAACAGTGTGGCCTCAAAAGAGTAAAAAATAAGTGTAATCCTCCAAAAACAATGCGGGGTAAGAAAGCATCAAAAAGCCGCCAATATAACAAAACAGCCCACTTTTTCCAAGAACTTCATAAAATTAGAACAAGCAGATTCAGAAAAACCTTGTAAGAGGAAGTTAGAAAGGTTAAAGTTTTAAAAGCACAGTATACACTCATTTTGTAATAAAAGTCAGTCAGTCAGTCAGTCAAAATACACTTTATTCGATTTTTGTTAAAATCATAAAAGGCAAAACATACATGTATTTAAAAAGACATTTTAAAAATACCCACAGTTCATTTTGTTTATACATAGTGTCCATAAAAAAGTCACTGAATTGGTCACCATTATACATACGAAAAATAGCAGTTAATGTATTCATTTTTAATTTAAAACAGAGCAGTTCTAGGGATTCTTTTATTTCTACCTCTGTGCGCGGCTGTTAAAAAACTCGCTACACAAAAAGTGACATGTGCGTCCGGTAACCTTTGGAGGTAAAGCAAGGCAGGTCTCACTTGTATAAAGCCCAGTGTTTTCAGGAGGGGAATTAAGTATTTTCTCCTCTCAGTATCGTAAAATGCACAAAAAAACAGGAAGTGAAGAGTGTCCTGATTAGAGAACTGATCGCACTCACAGGGTGGTGCATGTTCTGGTTTACCCCACGTAGGGAAGGTGCCTAATAGATAGTGGATTAAATTCAATCTGAATCTGGTTAACAAGAATCTATGCAAGGGTTTAGAGACATATTGCAGGTATGGTTCCATTGAGGGGGAAGAGGACAAAACCAGATGTGCTCTTACTAACGGTTTATTAACCTCATATTCCTCTCTCTCTAAGCGTGTCCTCCCCTGGAATTCCTTCTTAATCCATGCAATGTCCGCTTTCCTGATTGTAGATGGTGTTGTATATAAATCAGGTCTTCCGAGGGCAGTGAATGATGACTTTATATATCTCAGCCAGACTATTTTCATTGCCCCCTCCCTTGCAGTCACGTCTTTAAGGATTGTGTGATTTAAAGACAACTCGGTATTTAACCAGATATTGGCCCAAAAAAGTAAGGGGGCCATTTTCAGTCCATCTATAATATAAGGTAGGCCAACTTCCTCATGTATGGAGTATGTAGGTGTGGAGTTTGGGACCGACAGAATTCGTCTAATGAGTTTGTTCTCTACTATCTGCATACTATCCAGATTAGTATAACCCCACAGTGCTGCACCATATGAGGCTATTGAAATGCATTTACTTTTGTAAACTTTTAACACGGCTTCCATTGGTTTAGCCCCTAGTCTTTTAGTAAAATCCAACAGGGCTGCTGTGGACCTGGCTAAAGAAATACATTTGGCCTTGATTTGCGGGACCCAGGAGCCCTTCTCATCAAACAGGACCCCTAGATAAGGAAAAACCGGGACCCTGGAGAGAGCCTCGCCGTTACAGAAAAAGGTTTTTGTATGTGATTTGTTTTTTTGTGGACCCACAATCATTGTGTGCGATTTAGTTACATTGATTTTTAGATCCAATCTGGCCATAAAGGAGCCAAAGAGTTCCAAAAGGGTCTGTAGCCCGATTCCCGTGCGGGCGATGAGAACAGCATCGTCTGCATATAAAAGAGCCGGTATCTGCTTCCCATCTACCCGCGGGACATCAGCGTTGCCTGCTAACAAAGACTTCCCTAGATCATTAATGTAAATGGTGAATAAAAGTGGGGCTAAGATACAGCCTTGGCGGACACCTTTATTTGACCTAAAACTATCAGAGCATCGCCCATCCCTGGTCACCCGGACCTTCGCGGTAAGGCTTTGGTGCAAGCTTGCTATAAGGGCTACCAGGGGTTCCTCAATACCAAGCTCGCGCAATATAGCCCAAAGCTTGGCCCTATTAACCAAGTCGAAGGCCGAGGAGAGGTCCATAAAGGCCAAATATAGTGAACCCTCCCCGGCCACCGTGTACTTCGATATTAGGAGGTGTAAATTTGAGCATTGCTCTAAGGTTCCCCGTTTTTCCCTGAAGCCATATTGAATCTCTGCGAGATCCCCACAGGTCTCCAGGCTTGTTCTCAACTTTGTCAATAAAACTCTGCCCAGAATCTTAAAGGCAGAGTCTATCAAGGAGATTGGGCGGTAACATCCTGGATTCTCCCTGTCTCCCTTTTTAAAGATTGGTACTATGACAGATGTGTTCCATGTTACTGGAAAACATCCATCATTTGTTGCCCTGAAGACATTTGTAAGTACTTTAGACCAGGTAGTTGGGGCATATATAAAAAAGTCTACCGGGACACCGTCCGGGCCCGGAGCCTTATTTTTCGTGGAGTCCATTATGGCTTTATATACCTCCTCCTCATTAAATTCTACTGCCACTAGGCCCCTGGTCGGTCCTGTCTCATTATCATTTACAGGGTCATTGCCGCCATATATATTTTTAAAATGATCAACCCATTTCTCGTCACTGATGATGCAGTCGGAGATTGTGTTGATCTCCCCAGAGAAGAATTGGTTGTTTATGATGTCCCAGAATCTTTTACTATTCCGTAGTATGTCCACGTCAAGCAAATCATTCCAGGCATTCTTTTTAATTGTATTTTTCCTATTTTTAACAACCAATTTATACTCTCGCCTTAATTTAGAGATTAAAGTTTTATCCCTTGGCTTTATTTTAAGGGCATTTTTCAGTTCTTTATGGGCTTTAGAGCAATTCCTGTCAAACCATTTAAATGGCTTGGGAGGCAAATTAGAGTTGGGGACAGTAAGTTCTTCAGCCGTATGTGAGCAAATTAGATTAAAAGCTGAGACAATCTCATCATTGGAGGCATTTTGGTCTAAACAGATACGCATGGGTTCCTCTATCTTTGGGCGCAGGGAAGCCATAAAGGTTTCCTGGACCACCTTACCCCACTTGAGCCGTCTGCCCTGGTCACTGGGCACCGTCGATGTGCAAGCCCTGGGAAGACCCAGGTGCTTGCTCCATAAGTCACTCCAATGAACCTGTGCAGAGACTGGGTTGTGATCACTATGTGGAGAGGCGATTACCTCGTAAATCCCCATCCTAGAGGTTAAGCCCTGAGAAACGAAAATGAAATCTATCACAGACCCACTTTCAGACCCTTTGTAGGTGGGCAAGGATTCGTCACTACCAGTACTAAGGGGTTCAGACATGTTAAGGCTGGCAAGGAGAAATTCCAACGCCTCCCCCGCTTTGGTGTGAGCAAAGTGCAGATTGCCATTTTCTGTTTGACCATCCAGGTTGCCTAAATTACATTTTAAAACACATTTTTGGATGTTAAAATCACCTAAGATTAGGAAATCGAAATTAGTGCAAGATTTGTGACTATAATCAATAAGAACTTTTTCTAATTGATCCACATGGGCTGTGTCTGTTTGTCTAGCCCACGAATTATAAAAATTTAAGACCACTAAGACCCGCCCTGGTGAGATAATCCATTCTACCATTAAAATATTTGGGGAGCCTGACTCTAATTGTTTAAACGTCCCTGCCAATTTTAGCGAGAAGAGGAGAACTAGACCACCCTTAGCTCTTCCTGCACTACTAGGAGTTGCTGGAATAATAAAACTTGTAAACCCATCCAGACAGAAAGTTAGTGCGGTGTCCCATGTCTCTTGAAGGGCAATTACGTGGTTGCTGGTTATGAAATCTATCCATGTGGGATCCAATCTTTTGGCTCTAGTCCCCGCCACGTTCCAGCTAAGAAACCGACATGGGGTCAGTTCCACCCCACCCACTGGAACTACGGGCGTTGTCTGAGTGTGTGTTAATTGTTCACTAATTACAGGCATAGAGTCCTCCGCCCTACATAATTGGGTTTGCAGGGCCGGGTCTCTTTGCACCACTGATGATTCTGCTTGGGCGCCCTCTTCTACGGTTTCCTTACAGGCCTTATCTATTTGTCAATCCACCCCCTCTAGATCATTTAAACAGTTAAACCGATTATAGGTTGGGAGTAATGGTGCCATTCTACCGGAGAGTGGCCAGGGATGAGAAGCCTGATGGCGCCCTCTTCTACCAACTCTCTCCCATCTATCATGTCGTTGGGGTGGATGTTGTAGGCCTGGGGTATTTGGGAAAAAGAAAGACACACGAAGGGTATGGATGGTAGATTCCCTTGATATGTTTTCCCCTTGACAAATGTGTGCCACCGTGCCCTTGTCCCTGAAACTCACCAATATACAGTCCCCAGTAATGGATTTCCGACTTCTCCCCACCCACGGGACCCTTCTTACCATTATAATCTCATTATTGAGATATATCGGGAGAGGTCTGTTTATGTTTAGCCACTTAATAACCCTAGTTTTTAGTGTGCAAAAATCCTCTATTTCACCTTCGTCTAGTTGGGGGACCCCTGCCATAACTACTGTGAGGTCGTTGGTCTCAGGTGGTAGGTTAGGGCGACGAGGTCTTGCAGGGGGCATTTTTTGATTGTCCGGGATGTTGTTTTCTATCCTATGTGCCTGAGGTACTAATGCTAGGGGTGGGTTGGGTGTGGTAGCCTGGGGGGGATTGGTGACTACAGGCTTTGGGTTTGGTGGTTTTTGTGGGACTGCCCCATTTGTGGCCTGCGGTGGGATTGGCGTTGGGTTAACTACCCTGGGTTTTAACCCTTGCGAAGCTGCGGTGCTAGGGATGGCAGTAAGATCATTTTCCTGTCGAACACTGCGGTTTTTAAGGCTTCCCAATGTGGCCTCTAGTATGGTTAATCTAATCTCGATCTTTTTTACGCTTTCACTGATCGGGAGTAACAGAGACCTTAAGAGGAATTCCAGGTTTCCCAGTGGCACAACAGAGAGGGTGACATTCTCACTACTAGTTCCTACATCTGTGCTCAGGGCGGGAGCTATAACTTCCTGGACGTTAGATTTAGAGTGTGACTCTACCGGCGGTATTACTGTGGGTACCTGGGATTGTGAGGCTTTCCCAAATTCTAGGTGTAGAGTCTTGGGTTTACTGCCACCCTGTGCTCCCTTTGCCCTTCTCCTACGTTTTTTTGGAGGGGGTCCTGGAATTACTTGTGTGGTGACTGCTTTCAATTTGGGATGCTTGTCTTTACGGGTTATGGGTGGTTGTGGCGTTAGGACTGTAGCCCCCCTAGCAGGGCTAATTCTAATACTACTAGGTGGAGCAGTACTCGTGATATCAATTTGAGAGGTGTTCATCCCTTCCCTTAACAAAACTGGAACATCCTCGATACGAGTTGACTCCTCCCTTAAAGTGATAGATAGCTCTCCCAAGGGGGTGTTTTTCAAGTTGTCCACTGATCGTCTCCGTTCCGCCCTTAGCCTAGACAAATTTCCCTCTTTATCCGCCTCCCCCACAGCCCGTGCAAAATAATTTTCAAGAGTCCCATTTTTCACACCACCCGGCTTCTGAGGGGTACTCTCCTTTGTTGATGAAGGCATAGTTATACTCCAGGGGGGTCAGACAGATTATTCCACCCTAAACGAGTGTAACAAAATTATCAAGTCTGTAAGTACCTGCACGATATGAGAAGCCAAGAGAGTGGGCCCAGCCCAGCCTGCTCCGGCCTGTGACGGCCTTGGACGGTCCCGCCCTTGTCCCGGGCTTCTCCCGGCGCCCTCCCGCGCGCTCCCGCGCCGCGGGCGTCTGGTCCTCCTTTAAGTGCTACAACAGTGTGATAGGCGGGGGGGCGTGGCCAGCGGGGAGAGCAGCCCAGGTGTTGCTAGTTGGGCTCGCAGGGGCTCCTGGTCGCTGGAGTCCCCTGCTTGGCTCGCAGCCCCGCTGGTGCACTTGCCTGCCCCCGCGTTCCTCCTGAAATCCTCTGGGCAGTCCTCGGTGATACGACGCGCTGCGGGACCCGCGAAGCGGGTCCGGCGAGTCGTGAGGCTGGAAGCAGGTCCGCTAGGCGCTGGTACAGTGAGCTCCTCCTCACGGGCAGCAAGGTACGTGGAAAAGTGTCCCGCTAACACTGAGGTCACAGCAGCTTTTACTCCGTTGGCGGGGGGGCGTGGCCAGCGGGGAGAGCAGCCCAGGTGTTGCTAGTTGGGCTCGCAGGGGCTCCTGGTCGCTGGAGTCCCCTGCTTGGCTCGCAGCCCCGCTGGTGCACTTGCCTGCCCCCGCGTTCCTCCTGAAATCCTCTGGGCAGTCCTCGGTGATACGACGCGCTGCGGGACCCGCGAAGCGGGTCCGGCGAGTCGTGAGGCTGGAAGCAGGTCCGCTAGGCGCTGGTACAGTGAGCTCCTCCTCACGGGCAGCAAGGTACGTGGAAAAGTGTCCCGCTAACACTGAGGTCACAGCAGCTTTTACTCCGTTGGCGGGGGGGCGTGGCCAGCGGGGAGAGCAGCCCAGGTGTTGCTAGTTGGGCTCGCAGGGGCTCCTGGTCGCTGGAGTCCCCTGCTTGGCTCGCAGCCCCGCTGGTGCACTTGCCTGCCCCCGCGTTCCTCCTGAAATCCTCTGGGCAGTCCTCGGTGATACGACGCGCTGCGGGACCCGCGAAGCGGGTCCGGCGAGTCGTGAGGCTGGAAGCAGGTCCGCTAGGCGCTGGTACAGTGAGCTCCTCCTCACGGGCAGCAAGGTACGTGGAAAAGTGTCCCGCTAACACTGAGGTCACAGCAGCTTTTACTCCGTTGGCGGGGGGGCGTGGCCAGCGGGGAGAGCAGCCCAGGTGTTGCTAGTTGGGCTCGCAGGGGCTCCTGGTCGCTGGAGTCCCCTGCTTGGCTCGCAGCCCCGCTGGTGCACTTGCCTGCCCCCGCGTTCCTCCTGAAATCCTCTGGGCAGTCCTCGGTGATACGACGCGCTGCGGGACCCGCGAAGCGGGTCCGGCGAGTCGTGAGGCTGGAAGCAGGTCCGCTAGGCGCTGGTACAGTGAGCTCCTCCTCACGGGCAGCAAGGTACGTGGAAAAGTGTAATAAAAGTCACCAGTAACAGCAGGAGCATTTTTATTCATCAGCCCAATTTTCCAGAAACAATGAGAGTTGGGCTTATACATTTCGGCATGTACAAATATGAAGTTATATCTTTTTTATAGTGATGATATAAGATCCCTGAACTGTTGATGATGGCTCTTTTATGTTCTGGGCAAATACTAATAAGGCATGGTGTCAGAATAGAAACATGTATTACTCAATGGAGTAAGTTAGCTGGACTAGAAAGGAAGTTTGCCAAATATGATCTTTTGCAACAGAGTAGTCAAATAAGAAGTCAAGCAATTAAGGAACTACATCATTAATGCCCATATGCTCTTTAAGTAAATTAATAAGGATAGAATGAAGTCAAGGACAGTATAGTTGGAAGGTCTGTTGAGCCCACTTCTTGATTGTCTAAAGAAAGAGAGACTCTAACCAGTAGCCATGGTGCCAGTCTTGCATAGAATAGTATACATACAATGTGTCAAATGTCTAATTAAGAGAGTACGAAAAAGGACCAAAAACACAAGTAATGAAGATTAATACTGAATTTATTAGCAAGGCCCTAATCTTCCCTTGGAACCCTCATGGGAAATGTCTCATAGGAACAACATGACAGCACAGGAAAAGACTGCACTTCATCATGGTTGGGAACCTTGGATAACAATCTAGGGAGAGATCCCCATCTTGAACAGGGCAGTTTATAAGGTTTGTCCATGCCCTTTTCTAGTTTTATTGGCAGTCATTTCCAACCAATGAAATCCAAGTTTAACATCCTTCACCCAGCACAGAATTCTGCCATCCAACCACTGCTGTTTAGGCCCTAGTTAAGAGGAGCAGGGAGATGCCAAAACAATCCAGGTAACAAAGCAAAATGTGGAGCACTTTTTCTTTTCCAGACTCTGCACTGCTTAATTTTGCTCTCAACATAGATGTAACACATTGTTAAACCTTTCAGTGATCTGAAGTGTGAGCCTAAAAAGCTTTCAATGACCTAAAATACAGGCTGGGAGTTATCAAGGCCTTCACTATGACCATCATCAGAAAGTTTGCGAACAGGAGCAAGTCATCCTACTTTAAGTCAATCAAGAAAAATACCTTGTGTAACAGATGACTTCACTATAATAAACCATGGGGTAAGAAACAATAGGTTATATCTTTAGAGATATTGACCATAATCAGATTAAGAAATGGATAAATGGTTTAACCCTTGCACTATTTTTCAGCAGATCACCATTTTAAATTTTTTAAAAGGCACCCGACTAGCTCTGGATTTACAAATGACATTCCGATTTTTCAGAAAATCGGGGCGTTTGATCAGTTTAACTTTCTCATCAAAGAGTGATTTTCCTTTGGTATCAAGATCTCTGACATGAAAGAAGAGGTGGGATACTGGGGGGGGCATATTTACAAGGACATTGTGCCACCGGATCATCACTTTTTAGGATGCTCTGATGGATCAATGCCGTGCTCCATATTTACAAAGCACCATTAAGCCAATTTGCTTGGCTTAACGCCGCGTTGTAAGGTAAACAGTCTAAATATTGAGCTTTTAATGTCGAATTACAAGTATATCGAGTTGGAAATATCGTAGGGACAGAATATCGAAATCAAGAATATTGACGACCAGAACATCGACCTGAAGGTGAGAAATATAATTTTTGTCAATATCGAAGTTAGTAATATCAGTAGCAATACTAGTACTAATATCGATATTAATATTAGTAATATGTATTTTATTATGTATTATGTATTTTATATGTTTGTTTTTATAATTTTTGTTAATGATTGTACTAGTTTTATAATATATGTATTACATTTTTGGAAATTAGTCATAAGTAAATTATGCGTTTTAGTACTGTAGCGGATTGTGGGTTTATAGGGGAATAGGGTGGTAAGTAATTTATTTCTAATTAGGTAATTATTTATTTTTTATTTATTGGTATTGATAATTCATTTTATGTTAAATAAATATTAATTGGTAATTAATTTTTATTAAATGGTAATTCATTTTTATTAATTGATTAATTGGTAATTATATTAGGTGTATTAATTTATTATTGAAGTGTGTTGTCAGTTTATAGGGAAATAGGGTGGGAAATAATTTAATTGTAATTAAGTAATTATTTATTTCAGTGTTGAGTATTGATAATTAATTTAATGTTCATTAATTATTAATTGTTAATTAAATGTGATTATTTATAATTTATTGGTATTGATTAATAATTTAATGATAATTCATTATTAATTGTTAATTGTTTTTAATAAATATTGTTTTTGGGAATTTCATTGTTTTTAGTTTTTTATTTTATTATTAATTAGTAATTCATTTGAAATAAATATTATTTAATTGTATTTATCATCAATTTAATTGTTAATTAATTATTAATTGGTAATAGTTTTTTAATATTTACTTATTGGTATTATTAATTTATTGTAATTTATGGTTCAAATGTTTTTATTGATTTTAAACACATGTAAGGAATGCCATTTACATTTAGTCATTGTCGAGCTTACTCACAACAGAACAGTCGGGAAGTGCCAGCCGAGAGCCTGAGGCCAGCCCTCAAGACAATATCCACTAATTGCGTGTGTGTAAAAGAAACAACCTGTAAGAAGAAACAAAAGGCACAGAAAACCCTGCCCCTTCCACTTCCCCCTTCCCTCTCCCTGTCCTGTGCTCCCAACCTCTCGTCCACCCCTCTCGTCTCCTCCCCCCTGCCAAGCCCTCAGAAAACTGTCTAACAGTCTGCCTTTCGGGGTTCAGTGAGGCGCAACAGCCTAAGGTATCGGGGACACGTAACTTCTCGGAATCCAGTGGCCAACAGTGATAGGAAGGGTTGCCATAGGTCATCATGGGCGGATCCCTCCCCTGCCATAGTGAGCGACACTTTTTCCATCCCAAGTACATGCCATAAGAGGTGGAGCCAGCCCACAAAAGAGGGTGTAGTGGAGGTACGCCAATGTGTAAGGATATTCTGAACTGCTGAGCCTAGCGCAATACCCAGCTGCCTGCCCCTGACGGATTTCAGTGGGTACGTCAGGGGGTTAGGGTGGCCTAGGAGAACATAGGCTGGGAAGCGTGGGATTTCAGTTTCGAAGTGCTTATCTATTTCATCCGCGGTACAAAAGGGGTTGGTGATGGACGGAGCTTCTGAATCAATCAGACACTCACACCCAGTCAAGAGATCTGGGTTTAATCCATCACCGTTCTTTAGCCCACTCTGCCACCCCAGTTCAGACATGGCTATATGCAAATCAGTCTGACCCTGTGCCTCATGGGAACAGTGCAGCCCGAACTGTCACAATTTTCGTGAATGTTTCTGTGAGCCCCATGTGGTATGCCGAATGTCGGGCCCTATAGTAGATCTCCCCCCATTCCTTGTTGCTGAGGGTCCTGCCCAACTCCCTCTCCCAGCGCTCTCTGCCCGGGTTGTGAGTGTACGCCTGTGTGTTCTGTAACATCTTGTATAGGTCGGAGATGAGTTTGGAATCCGTCCTGCGTGTGATGAGCCATCGTTCGTATGTGGATAGTCGTCTATCTGCGGTAGTGCGGACCTGCGGATGTAATGCCCAGTGGCGCACTTGTAAGTATCTCAATCGTTCAGTCTCTGGGAAGCCGGAATCTCGCCGAAAGTGTGAAAACGGGACAACTCCCTCTGTCTCATAAATGTGACACAAAACCCTGCAGCCTGCCGTCCGCCAGTGTGTAAAAGCTGCCCCTTCCGTGCCTGGGTGGAAGTCAGGGTTATCCACCAGCCGGGTGAGGGGTGACGGGAAAGTTGTAAGGTCGTGTGTGATATTGGTGTCGCCCCACACCTCCATGGGAACCCTAGTTATGTGTGAGGCATACAAGTTAGAGGGCCTATGGGGCTTGCGCAGGAAAGGAATTTCCTGCAACCGTCGTGCTGCCACTGCCTGATCTTGAAACAACCAATGTTTCTCAGGATCCCATCTGCTCCATTCAACTAGATAGCGCAATTGCGCCGCTTTAAAGTACAGTTGGAGGTCAGGAACACCCAGTCCCCCCATTTCTGGGGCAAGCGTTACCAACGCTGTCCGCATTCGCGGTTTCCAGTCATTCCAGATAAACTGGGCCTACTCGGATTGCGTCTGACGGATCCAGCCAGTTGGCGGTCGGAGAGGGAGGGTGCGGAATAGGTATAGGATCTGGGGCAAAACTCATTTTTACAGCCGCAATCCTGCCTAACTATGAGAGAGGGTAATGTTTCCACCTACCAACCTCGCACAGAATTTTCCCGCGCAGGGTGGCGTAGTTAGCGGCAACCCCAGCAGGGAGCGAAGGGGCTAATTGGTACTTTAGATACGGGACGTTATCAGACGCCCATTGTATTGGGAACAGGCTCTGCAGGAAGTCCTGGGTGGTAGGGGACAATGAGTGTTTTAAAGTTATTGATTTGTCTGTGTTTATTTTGAATCCAGACACTTTAGCAATGGCGTCCAACTCTGCCATGCACACTGGTAGTAACGTCTTTGGATTAGTTAGCGAGACCAGCACATCATCGGCATACAGGCTAATTTTGTGCATATAGCCCCCAAATTTGATCCCTTCAACTGCCGAGTTCTGTCTGATCTTCTGGACCAGGGGCTTCATGTAGAGGGCAAAGAGAAGGGGCAACAAAAGGCACCCCTGTCTCATACCTCTCTCAACAGCGAAGCTAGTTGAGGTGTATCCGTTCACTCTGACCGTGGCGGTAGGGAATTTGTAACAATAAAGGTGCGAAATTTCGCCCCCATCCCCACCCTCTCAAGCACTTGGTCTAAATAGGGCCAGTGAACACAGTCAAACACCTTTTCGGCATCCATGGCCAACAGCATATACTCCCCAGATACCCTAGAGGCTTTCTCTATCAAGTGAAGAATCCGTTTGGTGTTGTCCGACGTCTGGCGTCCTGGTATGAAACCCGTCTGATCTGGGTCTATGAGGTCAGGCATGTGCGGGACCAGTCGGGCAGCTAAAATCCCTGTGTACAACTTAAGATCAATGTTGAGAAGAGAATTCGGGACGATAAGCCCCACACTTAGTTCTATCCTTTCCAGGATTGGGAACTACTGCTATGGAGGCTCTTAAAAGGTCTCCCGGTATCGCTCCCTGCTCAGCAAATGAATTGAATAGTCGGGTGAGTATTGGGGCAAGCACCGCATAGAACGACTTGTAGAAAATGGCGGGGAAGCTGTCTGGTCCTGCCAATTTAAGGCGAGAGATTGCGGCAATGACCTCCTCTGTTTGGATGTTCCGCTCCAGATGTTTACATTGGGATGTCGTCAGAGAGGGCAGGGAAACTGAATCTAAAAAGGCAGTTCCCATCAAAAGATCTCCCAAGCTCCCAGCATACAGAGCAGCATAAAAATCGCGGAATGCTTCCGCTATCTCCACGTCCTCAGACACACAAAACCCGTCTGGTTTGACAATCTCTTTGACCCCTTGTTGCTGGCGAACCTCCCGCAACCTGTTGGCCAGCTCACGTCCGCACCTGTCCCCTCCGGTATAATAAGCATGACGTAGTCGAAGGACGCGTATTCTGCCCTATCTTGGTCGAGAGCCGTCAGTTGGTGTCGCACCGTTTTAAGCTCTCACCAAACTCTCTGGCCCCCGTCCGTTGGTGCATTTTCTCCAATTCCCTCACGCGCTGAGTAAGTTCCTCACGCTTACGCTGGTGCTCTCTATTTTCTGCTGTTCAGAGGGCAATGAATTCCCCCCTGACCGCCGCTTTAAGTGCTGCCCATTGAACTGCAAGAGTCGTGTCCGAGTTCGCGTTATGTGAAATGTATTCAGTAATAGCACCCTGTATGTGTTTCACATTGTCCGCCCTGTGTAAAAGAGTGTCTCTAAGACGCCAAAACATTGAGGGGTGTGATGTAGGAGTGGCTGTTACCGGGGCATGGTCTGAAAGGGAGGCTACACCCATCTCCATTGTGGTTGCAAATCTGCATACTGTGGTCGAAGCCAGCAGATAATCTAGTTGAGCGTAGGCCTTACATGCATTAGAATAATAGGAGTATTCCCTTTCCTTGGGGTGAAAGCTATGCCAGGGATCATGCAGGCCGAAGTCATGCAGTCGCCCAAGACCCTCCATCGACAGTGCACCTACTTGATGAGTGCATTGGCAGGATCTGTCTATGAGGTTATCAAACACTAGGTTTAAGTCACCCCCTAAGATTATGTTACAATCCGAGGTGGCCATGACTTCAGTAAGGGCTGTCTGGAGGAACTTCTCTTGGCCTTCATTCGGGGCATACAGTGAGCCAACGGTGAACGTTAGTCTGCCTAAGGCGAAGCGGTTGGACAGAATCCTCCCCTTGATCTCCGACCCTTTATGCAATACCTCTCCCCTAAACCGTTGGGCCACCAAGATCGCCACTCCAGCCGTCTTGGTAGAGCAGAAGGCGAAGAACTGAGTTTGGAACCTGCGAGACCACATCCTATTGCAATCGCGCGCCAGCAAATTGGTTTCCTGTAGTAAGCATAGGTCAGCTTGGGAGTTCTCTAAGCATGACAGTACCGCTCTACGCTTTACTGGATTGTTAAGTCCCCTCACATTGAGGGTAAGAATTTTAAGGGTGGAAGCAGGCATAGTCAATAATCAGTAGGGCTAGCTGTGTACCTGAGGAGCTACACGCAATTCCGCTAATGTAAGTTAACTTCAGACATGGGAGGGTAACTCCTACACTCAAAATCTCAGCTAACTATAACTGGCGCCCCCGCAATGCACTGCTGATGACATCCCATATTACATCACTCATGACATGGTCAGTGACATGTTATGTTATGTTATGTTATTATGTCTCTTTTATAGCGCACGGCTACCACAAGGGGTGTCCCGGCGCTTTGGCAAAGAGAACTGGAGAAGGAAACACAACACAGCTACTCGCAGAGGCCGAAAGAAATCAAACAGAAAAAAGCCAGGTCTTCAACTCCTTTCTAAAGGAAAGGAGATTGTTGGCTTTCCTTAACGAAACAGGAAGCTCATTCCAGCAACGTGAAGCCAAGTATCGGAAGGATCGACCTCCGATCCGGGCGAGTCTGATAGGAGGAACAACGGCTTTGGCCAACAAGGCCGACCGTAGAGTCCTCCTCGGCCCATAAAAGGCCATGCGCTTCCCAATATATTTAGGGCCAATCGAGTGAAGGGCCTTAAAAGCAAGGGTCAAAACCTTGAAGGTAATTCTTTTAGAAATGGGCAGCCAATGCAGTCTCTTAAGCAATTCAGAGGCTTTTGCCCTGCGCGGAAGACCAAAAATGGCTCTTGCCGTCGAGTTCTGCAGAATTTGCAGACGGGCCAGCAGATATTTAGGCAGCCCTAGATATAGGGCATTCGCGTAATCCAGTCGCGATCCTATTAGAGACTGAACAATGATTTTCTTGTGCTGCAAAGACAACAGCCGAAGAAACTTCCGTAGCATTTTCAAAATGCCAAAGCATTTCCCAGACAACCCGATGATCTGGGGTCTGAATGAAAGGCCGTCATCATACAACACACCAAGTTTTTTTGCTTCTGCGGAGGCCACTTCAGGTGGAAACAGGTCCTGGGGCCACCATGTTTTCCAGCTGGGATCAGGCGGACATCCGAAAAAAAGCAGCTCCGACTTATCGGAGTTGCATTTCAGACTGTGCCGCCGGAACCAGTCAAAGACCGCACCCAGGCAATCTTTGATCCGACTACCATCAAAAGCCTCTCCCTTCTTACACGTAAAAAGGAGCTGGGTGTCATCAGCGTAAGATATGATCCGGGCACCGAAGGACTCCGCTACCGCCACCAGAGGCGCCATATAGATATTAAAAAGAGTGGGGCTCAGGATAGATCCCTGGGGAACCCCCACCTCTAGCGGAGGCATTTCAGCGGAGAACGGAGGTGCCCAGACCACTTGTCGGCGGCCAGTCAAAAAAGATTTAAACCAGTTCCACACCGTCCTCGAAGACCGATCTCCCAGAGTCTGAGAAGGAGACCATCGTGAGGGACGGTGTCGAAAGCCGCCAGGTCCAGCATAACCAGAATAGCCTTACCCTCGAGGTCAAGAGTCTCTCTGATGGCATCGGTGATCTCAAGAAGGGCTGTCTCCATGCTGAAATTAGCACGGAATCCCGATAGAGAATCTTGTAAGATGTTATTGCTCTCAATAAAGTTGGAAATAGAGAACTGCACATGTTTCTCAATCACCTTTGCCAGAGCAGGGAGGAGGGAGATCGGCCTATAGTTAGCGTGAACAAGGGGATCCAAGGTAGGCTTTTTGAGCAGTGGCAGGATCAAAGCATGTTTCCAAGCCAAAGGTACCTCTCCCGTGATCAGGGAGAGATTGAGCAGCGGATTAAGCAGGTTGTTAACTGCAGGCGCTACTCTTCCCAGGCATTTCGCTGGACAGGGATCAAGTGGCGAACCAGGTTGAAGCCGGGACAGAAGGTCGAGAGAGGTAGCAGAAGGCAGAGGAGGAAATACCAAAAGAACAGGACCATTCTCTTCCGATGATGAGGGGAAGGTGATCGGTTGACTAACCGTAGAACTGAGGCCAGCATCAGGGAAAGAATCCTGAATAGACTTAATTTTATTTACGAAAAAATCCCCAAGTTGGCTGATCCAAGCTCCGGTATGAGAATGAGAAGGCGAACTCAAGGAAGGGGAGGTAAACTCCTTTACTATCCTAAAGAGTTCTTTACTGATATTTTCCGCCTTATCAATTCTGCGCTCCAAGTATACTTTTTTTCCGTCAAAGATGTGCTTATGATAAAGCCTAATCGCATTCCGATATTTTGATTTATCGTCCGGATCATACTTGCGCCTCCACATTCTTTCTGCTTTTTTACAATCTTGACACATTTTCCCAAGGAGGGGGGTAAACCAAGGGGCTGAGACATGTCTGGCCGCGGATTTAGCTGGCTTAACCGGGGCTAGCTCATCGAATCTGGCAGTCAGCCACTTCTGGACCGAATGAAGATTTTCCTCCAGATTACCAGTAAGCTCACAAGGATGATGATCACATCACTGATAACTTCACTGATGACATCATTGATGACATCATCCAGTGACTGTGTGTTTCTGTAAAGTTTAAATATGTTTAACCCTTTCCATGCGGCCGCGATTTTCCTGGTGTGCTGTAAACAGCACGAACAGGGGCGGGCCGTGACTAACCCCAGCCGTCATCAGCACACGAGCACCGTAGTGCATGACGGCTGGGGTTCGTCATCAGCATGGAAGGGGTTAATATATATTGGGAAAGTCACATTGAAGAATGAGTGGGTGTATAAGTGTCTGAATGGATGATTTAGTAGGTGTGTGACTGAGCCTATAAGTGAGTGATGAAACGTATCTTACTGAATGCATGGGTTAGTGACTAAACTGTGTGAATGTCTGTATCTGTCTGTCTGTTGGTTTGTAAGCGGCTGCATGGGTTTGTGAATAGCTATATGAGTTTTTAATTGGTTGTCTGAATGCCTAAATGTCTGTGTGGATGGGGTGTGTGTGTGAATCTATGCATAGATATGTGAGTGAGTAATTCTCTGGGTGCATTGTTTCAAGAGAGCCTCAGTGATGGACTGTATGGGTGGGTGAATGTGTGTATGGGTGTGTTAGTGAGTTAATGTATATCTCAGTGGTACATGTGTGAGTAACTTCATATGTGAAAGGCAGTATATATGTGTGTTATCTTATTTAAATGGCTATAAGTGAGTGTGTGCTTGTATCAGGGATTGTATAAGAGGGTAAAAATGTGCTAGTATTTGTATGAGTAAGTGAGCTGGTGTGTGTATAACTGTATAGGTGAGTAAATGGGAGTGTGATTAATTATTTGCATGACTGACTAGGTGTGTGAGTACCTCTATGGATGAGTGGGGGTGTGATAGTGTCTATATAGGTGTATGAGTGCATATGATAGTCCTGTAGTGAGTGACCAAGAACGGTCACCCAGGCCCTCGTCAGCAGCAGGTTGGACTATGGGAACGCCCTCTACGCAGGAGCCTCGGCCAAACTCCTGAGACAGCTCCAACACATCCAGAACGCCTCTGCACACCTGATCCTCGACATCCCTCGCCACAGCCACATTACACCCCACCTGAGAGACCTGCACTGGCTCCCCGTCAACAGGAGGATAACCTTCAAGCTCCTTACCCACGCACATAAGGCACTCGACAACACCGGAACAAAGTACCTCAACAGGGGACTCAGCTTCTACACCCCCACCCGCCAGCTCCGCTCCGCCGACCTCATCCTTGCCACAGTCCCCCGCATTCAAAGAGTGACCTCCGGCAGCAGATCGTTTCCCACCTCGCTGCCAAGACCTGGAACACCCTCCCCATCCACTTACAGCAGACCCAAGACCTGCTGACCTTCAGAAGACTCCTCAGGACCTGAATTTGTTATGTTATGTTATCTTGACTTGTAGAGTGCAGCAACTGCCCCAGCAAAGTGGCGTCCCGGCGCTTATGCAAGAAAGACAAACACAGCACAAGGCAAACAGGGGACTAGAGTGTAGGGAAAAGGTAGGTCTTAATGACCTTTCCAAATGCAGTATAATTGTCAAGGCCACGGATCTGCACCAGGAGTGAATTCCAAAGGGTGGCGGATCTGTAGCAGAAAGAGCGGCCACCAGCCCTGACTCTGCGGGGCTGAGGAACCACCACCAAGTGCTGACCCTGTGAGCGAAGTGACCGTGTAGGGGCATAAGGCAACAGGAGATCAGCCAGAATGGGAGGTGAGGCCAGCTACAAAACCTTAAAAGCAACACATAGGGTTTTGAATTCAATGCTTCTGGCCACCAGTAGCCAGTGCAGACAACAAATAGCATTGGACACAGAGCAGAATTTGTGCAGACCTAGAAGCGTTCTAGTCGCAGCGTTCTGTGCCCTTTGCAGCCTTGAGACCTCTGCTTTATTGGACCCAAGATAAAGGGAACAGGCATAGTTGAGTCTCAATAAAACCGTTGCCTGAATAATGACCTGCTGCGTAGAAGCGTCAAAAAGCCCAACAAGGGTCCAAGCCCCCGAAGGAGTCCAAAACAGGTCCCGTACGTTTTTTTCGTTTGGACTTCATAATTTAACGAAGAGTCTAGCCGGACCCCTAAATCTTTTACTGCCTGTTTGGGGGAAGGGGGTTTACCAAGGCTGGTTGGCCACCAGAGATCACTCCACTGACCATTGTCCCTACCTACTAACAGAACCTCGGATCTATTAGAGTTCAGTTGGAAGCAGTTGCTGTTCATCCACTCGGCCACTGCTGCAAGGTCGCCCTGAAACTTGAGGGCATCCTGCTTGATGTTATTAGAGAGTGCCACCACCAACTAAGTATCGTCAGCGTCGGAAACCATGGTCAAACCGCTGCTGCTTGCAACTGCCGCTAATGGTTGAACATAAACATTAAAAAGCAGGGGACTAAGAGAGGAGCCCTGAGGCAATCCTTGTCTCTCTAGATTTTTCCCAGAGGCAAACTGGGGGGCAATAACCGTGAATGACCTCTCATGAAGAAATGAACTCAGCCATTCCAAAGCCAAGCCCGTGATTCTAGCCTCCGCAAGACCTCTCAGCAGTATATCATGCAACACTGTGTCAAATGCGGTGCTCAGATCAACAGGATCAGCGCCGACGTTTGACCCTCATCTGCAGCTGACCAGAGGTGTTATTTGACTGCTGGAAGAGCTGACTCCATGCTATGGCCAGGCCTAAAACTATTCTGAGAGGGATCCAATAGGTTATTAAGTGTCAGAAAATCAGATAAGAGGGAATTCACATAAACCTCTGTGATCTTGGCCCCCCACGGAAGCAAGGAAATAGAGCAGTAGTTCTCTGGTTTGGCTGGGTCAAGCACAGGTTTCTTAAGTAAAGGAACTGCTTTCACCTGTTTCCAAGCCCTGGGCACTGTAGCTGTTCTGAGGGACCCATTTATCAACTGAATCAGGGAAGCTAAGATTGTCAACGGCACTTTCCTAAATTGGTCAGTTTAAGTAGTCTGTACCCCTCTTGCCTTACTGCAGTTCTTTTGCCTCTTTGTACATCTCTTTTGCTTTTTATGTGCTTCTCTTGCCTTTGTCTGCATCCCTTTTACCTCTTTCTGCACATTCCTTGCCTCTTTCTGCACTTCTCTAGCATCTTTCTGCACCTCTGTTGCTTCGTTCTGCACTTCTCTTGCTTCTTTCTGCACCCCTGTTGCCTCTTTTTGCACTCATCTTCCCTCTTTCTTCACCTCTTTTTCCTCTTCTTGCATCCCTCTTGCCTCTTTCTGCGCCTCTGTTGCTTCTTTCTGCACTTCTCTTACTTCTCTGTGCACCTCTCTTGCTTCTTTCTGCAGTTCTCTTGTCTCTTTGTGCATCTCTTTTGCTTCTTTCCGTGCTTCTCTTGTCTCTGTCTGCACCCCTCTTGCCTCTCTCTGCACTTCGCTTGTTTTTTTCTGTACTTTTCTTGCTTCTTTTTGTACTTCTCTTGCCTCTTTCTGTACTCAAATGGGAAGTGCAAGCTGTCAAGTTTAAAGGACTGCGGGCATTTGGGAATGAGGTACATGTAGCTTCTCCTATAGGTGGTTAAATGTTCTCAGTTCTGCTCTGTAATTTGGCTGCACAGGCAGACATGTTTTTTTATCCTCATATGTTTGATCAGTATAGGAATTGGGAAAGAAAAGATAGCTGTATTATTTTTTCACTGTCCAACCGAAGTGCTAGCCGCACTCTCCACTTGGGAGGGGATGGTAACCATCAAGGGATCCTTCTCTTCAGAATGGGCTTACTCTTTTTTCCAATTTATACAGGTTCTTATCTAGTTCTCATGCTAGTATTACCAATCGGTCTTGGCAATCTCCACGTTGAAGCGTGAATGGGGAAGTGAGTTGACCATTAACGAGAACAGAGGCTTTGGGCGAAGAGTATAGCAAAGAAATATAAGATATAAATTTAGGGTGGAAGCCATGCCATTTTAAGGAAGCCATGAGAAAGGACCAGTCAACCCGATCAAAGGCTTTCTCAGCATCGACTGAGATGGCGGCAATGGGAATTGATAGTGAGGGGGCTTTACTTAACACATTAAGGAAGAGTCTGGAATTATCTGAAGTAAGGCGGCCTTTAACAAATCCACATTGTTCTTTCCCTATGAGATGTGGTAAGAGCGGGTCAAGGCGGAGAGCTAATAATTTTGCAAAAATCTTATAGTCCACATTAACTAAAGATATAGGTCGATAATTTTTACAAAACTTAGGGTCCCTACCGTCTTTAGGGATAAGGCATATGGTAGCGTCCTGAAATGAGCCTTGGGCCGACCCAGTAGAGCAAAAAGATTGAAAAAGAAATAGAAGTTTAGGTAAAAGGAGATCCGAAAAATGTAGGTAAAATTCAACTGGAAAGCCGTCAGGTCCTGGAGTCTTGCCTTTAGTGAGGGAGGATAAAGCAGTGGACAGCTCCGAAATAGTGAGATCAGTATCAATGGCCGAAAAATTAAGGTGGGAGGTATCTGGTTGAGGTAGGTTATCAAAATAAGATTGAAGGAGGTCTGGGGTGGGAGGGTTCTCAGGTGTATATAAAGATTCATAAAAAGAATGAAATTGTTCCAGGATTTCTGCATTTGTATGTAAAAGCACATTAGAGGGGGAGTAGATAGAATCTATGTTAGTTCGTTCCTTACGTGATTTAAGATAATTAGCTAATAGTTTGCCAGATTTATTTCGGCCTCCATAGTATCGTGCGCTGCTCCTGAGGAGAAAAGATGAGGCTGAATCTGTAGTAAGCTTGTTAAAAGCGATCTTAGCTTTAAGAAGTTCAGGAGACATATGTTTATTAGAGGAAGTATAGAATTGATGTTCCAGTGATTTAATGTGTGCAAGGGTAACTTTACGTTTTTGAAGGAATTTTTTCTTCTTCTTAGAGACAAAATCAATAATAAAACCCCGGGCTGTGGCCTTGAAGGAATCCCAAAGGATATGAGGAGGGGTATCAGGTGTAGAGTTAAGTTGAAAAAATTCAGAAGTGAAAGAACGAAAAGAGGAAGAAAAGAGAGGATCAGTAAGAAGAGAAGGGTTGAAACGCCAACGAGAAGATTTAGGAGTATGAGGAAGAAGGTCAAAGACAGTAATAATAGGAGCATGGTCAGAGATAACAATAGGTTCAATAGAAGAGGAGATAAGGTGTTGAGATAGAGATGAAGATAGAAAAATGTAGTCCAAACGAGAGAAAGAAGCATGAGGAGGAGAGAAGAAGGAGAAATCCATAACATCTGGGTGAGTGAGTCTCCATGAATCCACAAGATGCGTCTGAGTGATAGTGTCAAGGAACTGTTTATGTGGTTTGTGAGGGGAAAAACGAACAGAAGATTTACGGTCTAAAAAGGGGTCAATGATCTGGTTACAATCTCCACCTAGTAGGAAAGAATCTTCTTTATATTGAATACATTTCGCTGTAATGGAGGGCCAAAAGGACGAGTCAAAACATGTGGGACCGTAAACATTGAACACAGTAATTGGGATAGCATTAATGAGTAGTTTAGCCAAAATCCAACGCCCCTCATCGTCTTTTTCTTCTAACAATACTTTACACTGGAGGCGTTTATGAATCAAAATAGCCACCCCGTTCTTTTTTTGAGAAGCAGGAGAAAATAAAACAGTTCCAACCCACAATCGTTTTAGTTTTAAGGATTCAATATCTGAGAGATGGGTTTCTTGAATAAGAGCAATATCTGGATTGTAAGAAGATAAGTGTGAGAGTACTCTTTGCCTTTTGATAGGGTGATTAAATCCTTTCACATTCCATGAAACAACTTTGAAGGTGAAAGAGTATTAAATTTATCAAAAGTGAAAAATGCTATAACATACTGTATATTTAGTAATTCAAACTGTAGGTAAATAAGAACCATGTAGATCATCAAAAAGGTAGAAGGAAGGATAGGTAGAAGATGAAAAAGAAAAAGAAAGGGAGAAAGGGAGAGGGATAGGAAAAGGGAGAGAAGAGCAGCAAAGGAAGGAGAAGGAAGAAAAGAGAGAAGGCATAGAAGACAGTACAAATCCAAAAGGATGACTGTATTAAACATACCTGGAGGGGGAAGTACACAAAGGGGAAGGTGGGGAGGTGGTGATGCGTTACAAGACGGACGAACCAGGGTCAGGAGCAGGACCACGCCAAGACCGGACAAAAAGGAATACAGGATGGGATAAAATCGTGAAGGAAGCGTCCGACATATATCCATCTGGGGAAAAAAGAGAAATTATTGACATACATACGGGACATTTGACATAAAGATAGAACTAGAATATAGAGAGGAACAATAAGTAAATGGAAGAGGTGCAAGAGAGAGACAATAAAAGAGGAGATAGGGAAAATGAGAATATTTAGGGATAAGAGAAGTGATGCGGAGAGGAACATGAAATCAGAGAGAGATTACTAGAGAACAAGACATGGAGACAACAAAAGCCAAAGTTCAGCCACTGGTCGAAGCAGAGGAGGAGGCATCCATTCCTTCTTCATTTTGCAATAGGAGAAAGTTCCGTAGTTCTCCAGGTTCCTGAAATGACCAAGTCTTGTTCCGATAGGTGACTCTGAGAGTACAAGGGTGAAAAAGGCCATATCTTGCTCCCATAGAACGTAGAGAAGGACGCATAGCCAGAAATTCTTTACGTCTGGAGGCAGTAACATTGGAGACATCTTGAGATAAGTAGACTCGTTGACCTTGCCAAGTCACTTGTTTTTTGTTCCTTGCTGCTGAAAGAATCAAAAGGAGATCTGTGTACTTCAAGAAGAGGATGATTACTCCACGAGGTTTGGAAGAAGAGTCAGTTCTCGCACCCAATCTATGGGCCCTCTGTATACTGATGGATGTAGAAGGAGGCAAGTCCAAGAGTTTCGGTAAGAAGGTGGTAAAGAAAGTCACTGGATTGTCCCCCTCAAGATTTTCCGGCAAATTGTAAATACGGAGGTTGTTTCTCCTATTGCGATTTTCCAAATCTTCTGTATGCTTTTGTAGGGAGAGGACAGTCTTCTCCAACGCCCCAATACGTTGCGTGTTGGATTGAAGTTCAGGAATATGGAGCTCAACAGTAGAAATTCGGGCATCCATGGATTCCCACTTATCTTTCAGAAGCTGCATATCTGTACTCGTCTTCTCAATAAAGGGACGCATTGCTCGTAGTTCCTCCAAAATCTGATCAATAGGCGAGGCAGGGGGGTTATCCTCTGGTGTAGGAGAATTTTGTTTGAGGCGCTTGCCTGGTGTAGCCGGTGAAGAGGGCTTACCAACAGATGAGTGAGCCAAGGATGATTTTTGAGTCGACATTTTGACGGAGGAATTCGACTTAGGTGCACCAGATGGAGAACCCACCAGAGTTTTCAGAGAGGGTGTGAAGACAAATTGAGGCTTACGTAGCCTTACCATAGAAATGATTCTTGTGCCAGCAGGTAAACTAGTCTATATCTGTGGAGAATTTCCTGGTTGAGACTAGACATCCAAAAACGTACATCAGACAGGCAAAGCTAAGTTTGATAATTCACTTGCACATGTAGTATACGCTGGCAATGTTGAAGAGAGAGGGCGCTGAACATGGCAGTTAGGGAAAGCGTATCATGAGGCACCTGAGGCGTAATGAAATAAACAGAAAGTCAGTAAAAAACTATGAAGAACAGCACTGGTGCACTGTCAGTGAGTAGAGCTGAGGTGGCAAAGCGTTTGAAGAAAGCTCCGTTGGGTAGTAAATGCAATTTACACAGAGGAATTGCTGCTGATGATGAGGAGAGGAACACACATCTCAGAATGACATTTAGCATGCGCACTAGACTATAGTGGTCGCAAAATAGTCACTTGACTTTGAGGATGTAAGAGAAGTTAGAATCCTGGAGCATCAGAAGGTAGAAGCCAGTGCCAAACAATGAGTTACATATTCGCTTCCGTGAGGATAAGACATTCAGTAAAGGGTTGAGATGACAAGCTGAAAGATGGTCATCATTGGTAGCAAATTGACAATGCGTTGGCAGAAGATTATTTTGAAGCAATGAACTGCATTAGAGGAAGTTCACAGGTATTAGAGCTCTGCAGTATGAAGATTCATGAGAAATAACGCTGGTCTGGCGCTCTAACAGAATGCATAAAACAGATGAAAATTACAGCAAGAGCAGTCTGCCAATATTCAGGGATTACATTCACTGGGAACGGTGCAGTAGGAGGGCACAGTAATGTAGCCATAAACAATGGTGATATGACAGTCCTCCATATTCCACGAAATGAACTGCACAGTTGGAAATGAGGCACAGTCAGAATATTATTTTAAAGCAATAATCTGCATTAGAGGAAATTCATAGGCATTAGAGCTCTGCAGTATGAAGAATCATGAGAAAAAACGCTGGTCTGGAGCTCTCACAGAAGGCATAAGTCAGATGAAAAATTACAGCAACAGCAGTCTGCCAATATTCATGGGTTAATTGCCACTCGTTTACTAGGGATGACGCAGCAAGAATTCACATGCTGGTATTGTTAAACGAGGGAGCAAAGGTATTGCCATAAATAATGCTGTGATGACAGACCTCCAAATTCCCTGATAGAAATTGCACCGATAAAAAAGAGGCACAGGAATATTCAGGTCTTAAAGTAAAAGCAGTCCCCTGCTGAAGTTTGCATTTCAATAGAAGAAAAACATAGGCAAACCTCTTTCTGCGCAGTGAAGTGAAGCGCTCGTTCTGTGAGGGAAGATAACACCGTGAAATGGCGCCACAGGAAGCTCCAATGTCGAGAAGGGCTGGCAATAAATAACGTGCTGTCAGAAAATCAATTAGGTGGGCGCGTTAGAGGCAGCTCACATTCCGGAGCTTTTCCGATGCATGCAGGCTCACGGAGACGACGTGGAAACACCAGAAGCCATGAAGAAGAGGTCCGGTGAGGCGGAGGTTCAGCACAACGCGGCCATCTTGCGTGGCGTCGTAGCCACGCCCCCGCATTTACTGATTCTTAATCATTAGATTGATGATATGTTCTTTATCACACAAAGAAAAAAGGTAAATTAAATTATGCAACAAAATATTATTCATACCATGTCAAACGGGGTACCTGAGTTATGGTAAAAAAAGATGAAGAGAAATAAATTTAGTGAATAGAATAAGATTTAGAGAAAAGTGACTTCCCATGAGTGATGGGGTTAAGAATGATGCTATGAATAGGGAGAAGAATCTAAGAAATTAAGATAGACAAGAATTTTCAGCCCAGTTATCCCACATACTCCAGTGTTTCATTTTCTTATTAGAGTATATTGCTCTGTCCATTTTAGCAATTCTGTGAATTAAGTTTAACCATTCGGATTCTAAAGGTGGATTAGGTAGAATCAATTTATTACAAAGTTCTCTACGAGCTAATAAGACTAAAATGAATTTAAGTGCCTTTAGAGCTTTGGGAATATTAACCACAGATTCTTCCTCCGGTATCACCCCAAATATTACCAATGCCAGACTCACCTTTACTTCATGGCGCACCAACTCTGACAAGATTTTGCCCACTGTCTGCCAGAATGGTTGAATAGAGGGACACCACTGGAACATATGTGCTTCATCTACATGGGGCTCACCGCACTTTTGGCAATACCTCACTGTATGTAGGCCCATCTTTGCCAATCTTCATGGCGTCCAGTAAGCCTTGCGAATAGTAAAAAGAGGATTTTTCTTTAAAGGCGCCGATTTCACACAGTACCATAATAGCGATGTAGATACTTGCCATTGTGTTTCAAGATCAGTCTCTGGTAGCTCCCTCCTCCATGTCTCCGTGTGCCATGTAGCAGAGTCTTCTAGCGAATGTATCAGTACCCAGTACCATACCGAAACCTCTTTCTGCAAACCCGGAGGAAGGGCTATTTTAGCCTCATGAAGTTTATTATGACTTCCCGGCTGACTCAAAGTTTTAACACAGCCTAGTAGCTGGTAATATTTGAAACGGGAAGCTGCTCCTTCTGTGATCTCTTGAAAGGCCTGCCAGGATATTAATTGAGTGCCTTCCATTAACTGGCCCCATCTGCAAATCCCTTTTTCCCTTATTGGGATTGCAAGGGCATCTTGCAAACATTCAGGGGTACCAGGAGAACTCCATATTGGGGCATAGTGGCTGTAATATGGAATCTGTAGGATCTTCCTGATATGGTACCACAATTTACAGGCACATTTAAGAGTTTGATTTAAAAAAAAAAAATTAGGGTCTCCAAACTTACAGAGAAAGTGATAAGATATGTCTGGTGGTCCATACGTCAGGTCTCGAAACAAAGGGGTGATGTTATTTGAATCCTTTAATAACTGTCTAAACATTTTCAAATGAAAAGCTCTCTGATAATGTAGGAGGTCTGGGCTTGCTATGCCCCTATTTTCCTTTTTCTCCCTACATTTCCTACATAAAATTCTCGGCCCTTTATTACTTCAAATGAAGCTATTAAGGAGACCTTGAACTTTTCTATTCTATTCAGGCTTAAATTCTAACAGAAATGTCAGATTGGGCTGCCTTTAGTACAGAATTTGAAAGAGTTATTGATCGGAACTACTACTTTCAGCGCAGATAAAGAGTTACTCGAACTCAAACAGGGTATAAATGATCTTGTAACATATCTAACCACCTTTAATAGGTTGGTTGCCGATGTTGCTTGGCAAGAAGAGAAGCGTATGTCCTTATTTTATCAGGGTTTAGGGGAAGGTTTAAAGGACATCATAGCTCAAATAGACCCACAACTGGTAACTTGTGCCGACATGATAAATCTAACTTTAAGACTAGATGGGAGGTTATCAGAGAGAAGTGGTGAAAGACGAAAGTGGCATAGCGGTTTTTACACATCAGAAATGACTCCTCGCAAGCCCAAGTTGTCCCCTGAGACAGGTAGTGAACCTATGGAAATAGGTGCTGTTCGAGCCCCTTTATCCAAAGAGGAAAGAGAGAGTCGCAGAGTGCAAGGACTCTGCATGTACTGTGGTAAAAAAGGTCATTATGTGAGGGAAAGCCCCGCCAAACCAAAGACCATGGGGGGGGGGGGGTTCCAGAAACAAAAGAATAGCTTGTCAACGGTTAATCCTGTTGAAGATTGTGAGGAGCAGACAACCAAAGAGAAGACTTGGAAGATCCCTTTGTTGACCATTATGGCCCTCAGTGATACAGAATCACACATAGTAATTCCCATGAGTCTAGAGAGTTATCAAGGTTATCATCAGGTATTGGTAATGATAGACTCGTGGGCTACAGGTAACTTTATTGACAGTGGGTTGGTAACAAGTCTTGCCTTAAATCGGGTGGCTAGGGAAACTCCTGAGGAGGTAGTAGCAGTTGATGGCAAACCTTTGAAGTCTGGGCTTATTACAGAACAAACTGAAGTGGTGGTATTAACTGTTCCGGTTGACCACGGTAGACATAGAGACAAACTGACTCTAAACATCATTGAAGCCCCACAATACAAAGTCATTTTGGGAATGCCATGGTTGAGCCACCACAACCCTTCCATTGATTGGAAAACCAAGACTGTGCACTTCTTGTCTGAGGAATGCCAAAACCATCTCCTCCCCCACAAACCCAATAACAGCGCCCCATTAATGATTCCTTACATAGTGGCTAGGGCAGAGGAAAAGGAGGTAGTCCTGCCCAGTGAATACCACTCCTACAGAGATGTTTTTAGCGAAACCCAGGCCGAGCGGTTGCCTCCTCACAGAGAGTATGACTGCAGAATAGATCTAATTGAGGGAGCTCGGCTGTGACTTCCAGCCTACTGAAAAGGAAATATTTATTGGGATTAAACACAAGGGGCCTCATTTATGAGGCTGTGCGTCACTTTTACGCCGCCGCTGCGTCACTTTTTGTGACGCATAAGTGGCGTAAAAAATGTGCCTTGTTGCGCTATATTTACAAAGTGACGCATCTAGGTAGATGCGTCACTTTGTAAACCCCTGCGCCACATTATACCTGCGCCAGGTATAATGTATGCAAGGGGGCGTATTGACGCAAGGAAGGGTCGTAGAAGTGATGCAGTGAAAGGACGCATTGCTGGAGTTGCGTCACTTTTGTGACACACTCCAACAATGCGTCACTTTTGCGCATACAGATACGACAGAAATACTGACGTATCTGTAACTCCTTGCGACATGATGCGTCATACATTAAATATGACGCATCAGGAATGTCGCAAGGAGTGCGCACTGAGAAGTGACGCATCGCTGCTTTCACACAGCGATGCGTCATTTCTAATAAATGAGGCCCAAGGTAGCTAGTCACGAGAGATCATTAGTCACTATTATCATTGCAAGTCCCCTTTTATGTTTTGTCAGAACCTGGATAAATACGATCAGCCCAAATGTTAATGAAGTTTGGGCGCTACTAAGACTGTGTTTAAGTCGGAATCAGCTTTAGCTAAGGTCAGAGGTCCCAGCTCTTGGCTAAAATTCAGAAGGATCTGCTCTAGCCATTAATGGGACTAATTTTGTATTTTTATTGTATCCTTTGTACCTTGATTTTTTTCCTTGCATTCTAGCTGTGTTTTTCTCCCCCCACCTTTATCTTTCTTTGTTTCTTTCCCACATTTTCTTGATCAGTTTTCTTTTTCTTTTCTAATTAAGGACTACATGATTACTTCACGCACATGTGTGAATGTTTTTTTTCTTGTTCTGTCAGTATTTTATAGCCTTGTATTTTTGTCATACTAATAGCAAAGAAAAAAAATTCAACAAAAAAAACTACAGGCCGATGATACTAATGATAACATTCTCTTTTGGAAAATTATCAATCAGCCATTTTTGAAAGATCCAACTGCTCCTAGTGTTGAGGTCCTTGTTTTATAGAAGAACTGGTTAAAACACTATGAATGGATGCTTAACCTGGATGGTCTTGCTATAGAACTAGCCCCTGCTATTGTATTTTCAATAGAGCCTGTACAATTATCACCTTTAAGCTTTGAAGACATAACTTCTGCACTGGGAAAATCTGCTAATACATAACACCATGTCTGATGTTTTCAAGTTATCTGTTATCTCATGGGTCCCAATCCTGACTCAAGTCCCTCCCACGTGGACCTTACTTATTATTGTTCCAATTTTCAAAACGGGGGACAGAGGAGATACCAGTTGTTACTGACCAATATCTCTACTGGATTCTGCCACTAAACTAATGGGTAGAGTTTGTTTGAAAAGGTTGAAGATATGGGTGTCTAACAATCCCAAAACGTATTACTTACTGAACAACTCGGTTAATCCAGAAACGCAGAATGGAGTCGTTCAGAGTCCGAATCCGAGCGCCCAAGTACAATGCATACTTCATATACGCAGAATCAGTCGGCCCAACCAACACGTCAGAACAGCCTGAACGGGAGTGACACAACACGATTCCTACGACCAAGACTGGGCAAATATGCATCCCATTGAGCATGTCATCCTGCTACTCTACATCTATGATGACTATTACAACACCAAACAATGAGGTTGCTGCAGATGGTAAGTTAGACACCTACTCCTACACAATAACACAACTATCCTACAAAAGACAATATAAGAGAAAGCAGGGGCAAAACTAATCCAAATTTAGGGGGAAAAAAACTTACAGCAATGTAGTGTCAAATTGGGAGCTGGGGGCAAATGCCCTCAGCAATGTTGAGCCAATTTGGGGGTTTGGTGGCAAATAACACCAGCAATGTAGCGTCAAAATGGGCGTTGGGGACTAATACTCCCAGCAATGTGTACTTCACTAATGTAACTAGTGCTCATACAAAGTGCCACAATACCTCTGTGTGGAGTTCAAGCTGTACAAAAGAGCAAAAAAATCACCAAAGCTTAAGGCTACTTGGCAGGAAATTCATTCTCACACTATGGCTGCAAATGTAAGTGTCAACTATAAGGAATGACCAGAGTGGATATGCAGGTGCTCTCGAGAGTTTGTTGAAGAACCAACAAATCCACTTCAGCTAGTAAATGGTCCCTTAAATCCTGTCAAATACTCAGGTGCTGAAGCGCAAAGACGACAGACAACCAACTGACAGCAGCTCAAGAACTGTCTTTGTGTGAGGGGAAGCTGACTTAGCCTGGGCTGACACACATGACAGGGGGCTGAAGCACATTGAGCCCTATGGTCATTGAGTTCTATCAGAAAGTATTCGGTACAGGCTAGGATTGGAAATGCGGGCAATCGGGCATTGGGTGATGAGCCAATGCACCAGGGTCACATGTGAGCTGGTCTTTTTGGAGCCTATGAAAACCACCCCAAGAGACTAACTTACTTCCACAGTCCCCACCAGGCCACTGCAATGTGGTTCCAGTATCTTGTCCGTTCCACAGCTGTGCTGTAAATTGAGGCTGGGGGCCAGCCTTTGGTACATATTCACCTTGGCGTCTTGCCTCACATGCCTTGACAGAAGCAGTGTTATCTCCCCCACCTGCCCATCACTGGCAGGTCATGGCAGGAGCATGGAGGTTGCTTTGCATGTAAGGGCCTCGCATGGAGGCAAGTTTCATTTGGCCCTTTTAACCAACCCCACACCCCTTTGATCAGCAGCAGTGTGCTATTTTGAAACATCCCTTGGCAAGGAAATGGTCCAAAGCTACAAGGAAAGGGATGATCACGAATGTGTGCCAATTACTCTCAGCGTCCCCGGACCTCATTGCCAAATGAGGGCATGTCATTGTTGGACTTGGCCCTTTTTGCAGGGTCATCCCTGAATTTTTTGCCTTCCTCCGGTATTTTGTCTGACCTGTTTTTGTTGGTTTTATGACTCTGGGCACTTTACCACTGCTGATCAGTGCTAAAGTGCATATGCTCTCCCTATTGTAAATTGATGTATAGATTAGTGACTCCATGATTGGCTTATTTGATTTACTGTCAGATCCTAGTACAGTGCACTACGGGTGCCCAGGGCTGGTAAATCAAATGCTACTGGTGGGCTTGCAGCACTGGCTGTGCCAACCACAGAAGAGGCCTGTAAAGTGTGTCTCAGGTCTTCCATTGCAGCGCTTGTGTGCAGTCTGGTACTGCCATGTTGACTGGGCAAGTGCACCCACTTGCCAGTCCATAAACCTTACTTTTTCTGCATATCAGTCACCCCTATGGTAGGCCCAAGGGCAGGGTGCATTATAGGTAAAAGGTAGGAAATGCACTGCTGTGTGTGGCTCGTGTCTGGTATGTCTTGATAGTGAATTACAGCCATTTTTGTTTTCACTCTTGCACGGCTACCTGTTCCCATTAGGCCAGAATGGGCAGTTTGATTATAACATCTTATAATCCTAACTGACTCAGGGAACCAGGTGGAAATTTGAGCTTAGTTTGCCTGAACTCATAATGATAAAATACATCTTTTAGTGAAGTTGGTTTTAACATTCTGTGTTTGAAAATACCACTTTTGGAAAGTAGGTATTTTCTTGCCTAACTATCCAAGTCTGCCTCTGCTACGATTGTGTATTCCTTGTCTGGAGTTTGAGTGACAGGGGCTGGGGGGGTTCCAGGAGACAGGGTGAGTCAGCACAGTGATTAATAGAGCTATCTCCATGTAGATGGGTGCCAGGATTGTGCCTTCCACAATGCTGGCTCCACCTCCGTCTGATGTCCCTGGCCCACACTGTCAAAAGAAAGAAGGAGTCTTGTCAAGAATGTGCTCTAGGACTGCACAGAACTGGTTTGTACTGGGTACAGGACTCTCTGCCTTCAGTGGACAAAGGATTTGCTAGTATAAATATTGGGACCCAGACCCAACAACTTTAGATCACTTTTGGGAAACAAGAAGAACCTTTGCTGAGGGGAGGAACCAGAGAAACTGTGGAGGAGGCTATCCCTAAGCTGAGTGCTGTTTGGGGGATTGGCCTGCAGTGGTTGCCTGACTGCCAAAGAAAGGAGAAAAGACTTTGTGCTACTTTCAAATCAACTTGTAAAGGATCTCCAAGGGCTTGAGATAGAGCTTGCCTCCAGCTGAAGTCTCAGGGACAACAGACTTCACCAACCAGCTCCCCTGCCTTCCTTTGCTGAGAATTGAAGTGCCTGCTATTGAGCTGGGCCTTCTGAGAGACTGCGTGTCAAGACAAAGAAGTGTGTTGCCGCCGCAGCCGTTGTTGTGGCATCACCGGAGAAGAGTGTCGCCGTTGCACCAGATGCTGTCGCATCACCGGAGAAGCGTGCCGCCGCTGCCGCAGTCGCCATCGCATCACTCGAAGTGCCTCGCATCACCTGAGAAGAGTGTCACCATCACAGCCGACGCCTTCATATCAACAGAGAAGCGTGTCCCAGGGCATGTTGCGGGTCAGAAGAATTGTTGAGTCATGGCAGGGCCATCAGGCGTGCATGCATTGTGTTGCATCAAGAAAAAGAAGCCATTTTGTTTCAATGTACTGGATCTTCTTCGCATCACAGCGCTGCTAGTCGCATTGCCAAGGAAGCTCAGTAAGAAACGGACGCATCACCACCGCACGTGGAGAAGAACCGACGCAACCCGTACGCAGCAGTAGGGACTTAACGCCTCACCGGATCACTGACAGAATATCGAGGAGCAAAATATCGACCTGTTAATATATCGTGGAGAAAATATAGAATGCCAGAATATCAAATTCCTATCTTCAAACAGGTAAGTACAAAAATATCGACTCCAAAATATCGTTGTAAAAAATATAGACAGTCAAAATATCAAATTTTTTAAATGTCTTAAAAGTAATTTAAAATTAATATAATAATAAATATAATTAATTTAAACGTACTTAAAATACTTAAATAAACTTAAAATGAATAAATAATTAATGTAACTTAAAAAAATCTATATATTTTTAATACATATATATATATATATATATTATTAACAAAACATATACAATATTTTCAACGTAGGATAGCGAGAGGGTTACATTTACTATTACCGCTCCAGTGAGTGCAACAGTAGAGAAAACATTGGATAGCGTAAGGGTAAAAATTACTATTCCCACTCCAGAAAGTGCAACAGTAGGGAAAGCATTGGATAGCGTAGAGGCAAAAATTACTATTCCAACTCCTGAGAGTGCATCAGTAGGGAAAGCTTTAGATAGCCTAGGGGTAAAAATTACTATTCCCATTCCAGAGAGTGCAACAGTAGGGAAAGCGTTGGATAGCGTAGGGGTATAAATTACTATTCCCACTCCAGTGAGTGCAACAGTAGGGAAAGCGTTGGATAGCGGGAGGGTAAAAATTACTATTCACACTTTAATGAGTGCAACAGTAGGGAAAGCATTGGATAGCGGGAGAGTAAAAATTACTATTCCTACTCCAGAGAGTGCAACAGAAGGGAAAGCGTTGGATAGCGGGAGATTAAAAATTACTATTCCCACTCCAGTGAGCGCAACAGTAGGGAAAGCATTGGATAGCGTAGGGGTAAAAATTACTATTCCCACTCCAGAGAGTGCAACAGTAGGAAAAGCGTTGGATAGCGTATTAAAAAAAAATGACCTACTAATACAAATGATTTACCAATTAACACTAAATTAATTACCAATTAATATAAAAATAAAATATTACTACAAAAATAAGCAATAAATACATTAATAAATTTGATTATTTATAATTCAATGACTTCCAACACTATTCCCCTATAAACACACAACCCACTACTGAAAAGAAATTAATAAAATTAACATAATTATCAATTAATTAAAACTATTGACCAATTATATTTTAATTAATTACCAATTAATTAATTACCAATTAATTTAACATAAATACCAATAAATATATTAACATATTTAATTAATTATATTTAAATTACTTCCCACCCTATTCCCCTATGAACCCACGTGCAGAAAATACATGAATTTAATTTACATAATTATCAATTAATCAAATAATTACAATTAATTACCAATTATATTTTAATTAATTACCAATTAATATTTAAATTACTTCCCACCCTATTCCCCTATAAACCCACAACCCGCTACAGAATTATATTACGCACAAATTAAATACAATTAAATGAATTAATTAAAATGAATTATAAAATAAACATACACTTTTCACACATGTAGTAACATAAAAAACACTTTAAAAAATTTATATTAACTTACTTACCTCAAATTCGATATTTTTGTTGTCTATATTCTGTCCGTTCGATATTTTATCCATTCTATATTTTGAATGAATTATGAAATAAATATACACTTTTCACACATATAGTAACATAAACAACACTTTAAAAAATTCATATTAACTTACTTACCTCAAATTCGATATTTTTGTTGTCTATATTCTGTCCGTTCGATATTTTGTCCATTCTATATTTTGAATTCGATATTAATGCTATTCTATTCGATATTTTGCTATTCTATTCAATATTTTTGTAGTCTACATTCTGTCTATTCGATATTGTGTCCATTCTATATTTTTAACTCGATATTTTGGCCAATCGATATTTTTTATTCGATATTATGACTGTATACCCGCCTCACCATTCTTGCGTGTAAGGAACCGAGGCATCACCTTCCCTGCAAAACTTTTGTTGTATAGCGTTACGCATACAAAGGTACATTGAACTGAAAGTGTTGCATTTTACATCTAAAGAGAACTAAGCTATTTCTACCGTTTTTGAAGTACAGTATTGTGGATTTTTGTCATTTGTGGTCTTGTGTTAAGTCTATATAAAATGCTTATTTTCATAATAAAACCTGTGTGATGTCCATCTGTAGTGTTGTCACTGCATTACTGTATGTGTTCACAAATGCTTTACACTCTGCCTCTGAAATAAGCCTGCCTGCTCGTGGCAAGCTACCAAGGGGGTCAGCAGGGATTATTTTAGGAGTGTACCCCCTTATCCTGAGTAGACGCAAGGGTCCCTATTTGGTCAAAGGTACCTACCTCTGCCAACTAGAGACCCCCAAATCTAACAGTCATCATCATGTAGGTACAGTCAGACAGCTAAATACTATGAGGAACACACATTTGACGTTGGAAAAAGGAAAGCCCATTGTCACAGTTATGTATGTATCACAAAGTGAATACATGAGCCCACAACACAAAATGAAACTTTGCAGGGCAACAGATCTCAAATGTACTCACAAATGTATGTCCAAAGAGACATATTCACTGGCACAAAGCTCGCACCTACATGCATGTGTTACACACGCTAAATTCTAAGATCTGAAACGCATACAAAGACCTCTACATCTCATGTCATAGGAAGTCACATTGCAGAAAGTGACATCTTTCATCCATATTACCGTTCCATTTCCCACCCTAGAAGAAGTACATTGTTCACTCTGGATAGCTGCCAAAGAAAATACAACATGTATAAATCACACAGGAAACTGAAGTCAAAATTAATAGCTGGTCTACCAAGTAGCAAAACAAAAAGTCCCTGTTTCAACAGTAGTAGGCTGGCGTGGCCAGACAAGATAGTGCTAGAAGGGGTAGGGGATATATAGATAATACTACCTATATTGATACACTTGTAGTGACTTGTTAAGGCAGGCAAAGAATAGACATTCATACAAAGATAACTAAAAGTAACTCAAAAAATCAAGTTTTTGTTGGTTGCAAAAAGGTTAAAACAATTTATTACCTCCCGACACGGGTTACAATCTAAAACATGATAAAAACATTAGGGTGAAGAACCACCAAAGGTGGTGAAGTAATACTATATGGTAGAGTCAAACGTGAACAGAAACAGTCGACGCAGCGTTTCGGTGTTTTCTAAATCTTCACACCTTCTTCAGGACTTTTGTACAGTATTGGCTCAATATCTGGTATGATGTAAAAGAGGATTAAAATTCTTTCCCTCTAAGTTTGGATTATTTGCATTGATAATCTTTCACAGGCTTCGTAATTGATTAAGTGGAGCCTACATGCGCAACGGAGGAGCCACCGTAAATATCAGGGATAGGTCATCTTTTTCTTGGAATCTGTTTATAATTTTGCAGGAGATCTTGAGAATACGGATCACTCTGCGACAGTCTCTTATTCCAGTCTTCACCTTCGTTATATTACTGAAGTGGTCTTGAATATATAATTCGGCCTCCCTGCTCCTCCGTGCATCAGGACGTCATAGCGATTCAATCGATTCAAGATCTCCTGCAAAATTATAAACAGATTCCAAGAAAAAGATGACCTATCCCTGATATTTACGGTGGCTCCTCCGTTGCGCATGTAGGCTCCACTTAATCAATTACGAAGCCTGTGGAAGATTATCAATGCAAATAATCCAAACTTAGAGGGAAAGAATTTTAATCCTCTTTTACATCATACCAGATATTGAGTCAATACTGTACAAAAGTCCTGAAGAAGGTGTGAAGATTTAGAAAACACCGAAACGCTGCGTCGACTGTTTCTGTTCACGTTTGACTCTACCATATAGTATTACTTCACCACCTTTGGTGGTTCTTAACCCTAATGTTTTTATCATGTTTTAGATTGTAACCCGTGTCGGGAGGTAATAAATTGTTTTAACCTTTTTGCAACCAACAAAAACTTGATTTTTTGAGTTACTTTTAGTTATCTTTGTATGAATGTCTATTCTTTGCCTGCCTTAACAAGTCACTACAAGTGTATCAATATAGGTAGTATTATCTATATATCCCCTACCCCTTCTAGCACTATCTTGTCTGGCCACGCCAGCCTACTACTGTTGAAACAGGGACTTTTTGTTTTGCTGATAATAATACCCCCTTCCCTGCTATATATACCAGGGGTACCTCCTTCTTTGTATTTCTACCAAGTAGCAAGACAATACATCCACCCAATCAGATGGATAACCCAGGCCCAGCCTATTTACTATTTCACACCTTACTTGACCGATGCACAAATTGTGGATGTGAGAAGTTAGCCTGGCATATGATGTCCACTAGTTCTAGTGGGCACCTTGCACCAGTCTAATCAACCCTTTTTGATGATGGTTGTAAAGTCAACCTTATAGAAAGCTATCCTAGTGGTAGCATGAACCAGCAGTCTTCAGGGTAAGACTTCAGTAGGCAAGTTAAGCAAGTTGTTTTACCATATATAATCCCTTCAATATCAAATGAAAGGACACCACACAAGGTATATATCAAATATATATGTATTTAATCTAACCACAACCCCTCTGCACTCTTTATGAGGTCAGAGGTCAAAATACAATACAAGTCACACAGTTAATATACAATAAGTTGCACAGTATACGTTATGCTCTAGGGGCCTCACAAACCATATACTAAGAAAGTGGTATAAGTACCACGTGGGAGTTAGAAAGCAGACCTGGGGCCTGTGGAATCGCTGAGGCTACACTAAACAACCAAAGGTTAGGAAGTAGGAGGCCCATGGGAGACTCGTGCAGTGTCTAAACACAGTCGCGAGTTACCATTGACTTTCTATGGGAAACAAAGAAGTTACAAAGTTACTGTTTAAGGATGGAACCCTTTTAAACTAGGACACTTCCAAAGTCAAGACCCACGGGAGCACCGGAGTACTCGTGTTACCTCACCCAGGGAAGCCGGGTGCATAGCTGTCTTTTCGTGTCGGATTTTGTCGTCGTTTTCTATGGAGAGCTGCAAAGAAGTGCTTCTGGCGACTAGAGAAAAAGTGTCTGGTTGGATCCAAGGGTGAATTTGTGATGTGAAGAACCTGAAAGCAAAGGGGACAGAGTCTGGGTCACTAGCCAGTGACCAGGAAGGAACCAGGCGATGTCGGGTGCTTTAAGGTGAAGAAGGTGAGTTTGTCTCTTCAGCCACAAGGTCCAAGAGGCGTTGATGATGACCAGGTGCTGGATTCGAGCTGTCCCACATTGAATCTATATGACTGCAGTGTCTGTATCCGAATTGGACCCAACAAGCCTTGGCAACCGCAACCCATGCATGATGTCAAGATTGGCTCTGTTGAAGACCAGCAAGGTCTGTGGCGCTTTTCCTTTTCAAGGAAGCTGGAGAAAGTATGGAGCAACTAGGAAAGCAAAGCATCTTCAAGATGGTGTCTTCAGGGGGCTCATTAGCTAATGGGCAAGGAACCAGGAAGACACATCAAGCTCAAATGCAAAGGCAGACCCACGGGACACTCGTGGAGTGTGGGGGCCTGAGCTTTGGTGCAAATGGTGCTCTGGGCTGCGGCTTCTCGTATCCCAATGCACAACTTACTGAGGCTTCAGGAAAGGAGTGCAGGTAGCAAAACGAAGGATGTCCAAGATGTCCAGTCCCACATCTCTTGTGTCCGCTACGGGTCTCAGCTTTGCTGTGGATGTGGGTCAGGGTCAGAGAAGTCTGGAAGCCTAGTTCTTGTGTCACAGAGTCTTCAGGTTCCGACGGGAGCCTTGAAACTGCAGACCAGCAAAGATGCTGTTGGTGCCCGTTTGCACAGCGTGGTCACTCCTTGACCACAAGGGAGATGTCTTCCATCTTCCAGTCAGAATGGAAAGTTGAAGGTCCAAGATGTGTCTTTAAAAGATTCGTCCAGGATAATCTGAAGTCCTGGGGACACAGCTCCTATACTTATACTAAGGATGGGGGCTGGATTACCTGACTAGGTCCCTCCTATGAGTGGACCTGAGAAGGGGGTGGTTACCCCTGTTCCCTTTGTCCAGTTTCACTTCAGAGCTGGGGCTGGAGTGCCCCAGCAACTGGTTTGAACCGGGCTATGCATGGAGCACCTTGTGTGCCCCAGGCAGTGCCTAGATGCATTCACTGAATGCAGCCCTCCCTGCCCCAATACACAAAACCCCTGTCTGGGTAGGTGCTGGCACCTCCCTGGACAGGAAACCTATTGTCCAGGCCGCCCTTGCTGGAGGTTCCCCAGCAACAGGAGGTCAGACTCGTGTCTGTGGCAGCAGCATCCATTTTGTGATGCTGAGGCTCTGTTTAACTTTAACCGGGTAAAGCAGTAAGCTACATGTCTTTTCCCTCTAGAAGGGTGGAATGCTACCCCCGCTGCCAGAATTGGCGGGGGGGGGGGTAGTATTCCAAAGTGTTTGACACCTTACACAATATGTTTTGATAAAGCCAAACCAAAGTTAGCATTAACCGCGTGGATTATAATGCACTTAAGAGTATATGGTATGGCTATATCATAGAACAGCTATAAGGAGATGGTTCTGAAAGCTGCAGAGGGGCTCAGCTCATGCTAGGGCACCCTCTCACATAAAACCAAGCACACTGCCTCCAGGATTCTCGAGGCCTACCATAGGAGTGGCTTATAGGTGTATATGTGTCTATATATAAAGTAGATATAGGTATACTATATCTAATTAAGTGATGATTATACCACCTTACCCAGGCTGTGTGAACAGACCTGTGGTGTCAGTTTGGAAGGCAAACCAGGGGTGGCACAATACATGCTGCAGCCCCTGGTAGGCCTAGGGTGCACCTATACCCTGGGTATCTATGGTACACTATACAGGGTCTCCCAAGGGTGACTCAGTAACCATTCTGGTATGTACCTAAAGAACATGGAGTACATTTTATAGAGAAAGCAGATAGTCTTGGGCCCTGAATAGCAGGGTTCCAGGCCAACTAAGTCGAAAACCAGCAAAACACAAGGAAGAAAGTTGCGGTAAACATATATTCAGATTCCATCTTCCTGCACAACCCCCCCCCCGCCAAACGAAAGGAGACAAGGCTATCCTTGTCCAGGTAAGCCTATATTGACTAAGTGGCCATATAAGGAAGTACCTGCACTAGCATGGTCAGCCCCTTTCTTATGGTCCACTAAGCAATCCCTCACCCTAAGGGTATCAGAGGGTCTCCACCATTGGTATTTAATTCCTATGGGGTGTTTTGGCAAAGTAAAAGGCTGGTGCTGGGATGGAGTACTGTTGGACTCAGCTTCCTCCAACCACTATCCAATATGTATGCCTTTCTTTCCATGACTGAGTTGCACTGTGCTCTCAGGGTCAACCTTTGGCTACCTACAGCTGGAGTTTGGGTCCCTTTGGTTGGACCACTGAAGGGACAGGTCAGGTTTGGGGCCCTTGAGTCCCAGGTTTGCCTGTGTCCAACAGAGCCCATATGGGGGAGGTTCTTACACAAGGGTAAGGAAGATCCCTCAGAGTGTAGAGGAATGTTCACTTGGCTAGGGCTACTAGACTGGGTGCCCCTAATCTGCTGATGGGGGGTTCCTCTGGACAGGGGTCACTTTGGGGTCCGCTGGCCTCCCTGACCTCTACAGCCCTGGGCTGACTGAGGCAGGGTAGAGGGGGGCAGGTTACCTGCTCCAGACTGGGAACCACCCTGGAAGGGTCCACTGGCAGCAGTGGCTCTGCCAGGCCAGGCCTGACTACCTCTGGGGCAGTTCCTTCACATGGGATAATGTCAGTTCCCCGAGGAGGCTGAGCCTCGCCTAATGTCTGTTGGGAGGGAGACTCTTCTTCCTCCCCAATGTTCTCTTTCTGAGTAGAGTGATCCATAGTTTCAGGCTTCACAACACAAAAATCTATTTGAGTTTGGGCTGTGACCATCACAGCCCTGCTAACCTTTTCAGGAAGGCCTATCATTTTGGAATGGGCCTGTTGCTCTACCTCAGCCCAGGCTGAGAGTTCAAGATCATTGCCCAGCAAGCAATCTACAGGCAAGTTTGTAGACAAAGCCACTCTCTTTGGGCCAGTGATACTTACCCAGCTGAGATGTATTACTGCCATGGCATGATCTGACCTGACTCCCTCAATGTTGGTCACCTGGTATGTAAACCCGGGTAAAAGCTGTTCGGAGGGGACTAGTCTCTCAGTCACCATGGTGATGTTAGCCCCTGTGTCCCTATAGGCCTCAGCTGTCTGGCCATTGATGTGGGGCCCCTGTCTGTACTTACCCAAGGTATTGGGACAAGCAGTGAAGTTGCCAAACCCCATGCCATTATCACAGACTAGAGTTGCTGTAGTAGGGGACCTGGTTAGGCCAGAGTCTACCTGAGTACCCCAAGTACACCCAACCATATTTTTAGGGGCACTCCCACCACCTGGGGGATTACTACTAGTAGTAACAGGAGGCGTTGGAGTATTACTTGGAGGAATATTTTCCTTATTGTTGGCTTTTGGGCAACTGCTGTCAGTTTTCCAGTGGCCAGGTTGCTTACATATATGGCAAAAAAGTTTCTTAACATTAGAGGAAGGAGTTTGGGACCCACCCCTCTCAGAGGATTTTTGGGGCCCTGTAGTGTATTTGTCCTTAGATTTATCCCCACCTTTCTCTTGAGGTTTGGTAGAATCTTTCTTCTGGTAACCACCCTTATTTCAAGGCCTCACCCTGGTTCTGACCCATTATCTGCCTTCTTTCTCAATTCTTGGGAGAGGTCAGATCATAGTCCACCAGGTGCTGATGTAGAAGCTGGTTTTGATAATAATTAAGGATCTGTTCCCTCATAATCAAATTATACAATCCTGTATAGTTTTGTACTTTGCTGCCCAGTAACCAGCCCTCCAGAGCCTTAGTAGCACAATCTACAAAATCAGTCCAGTCCTGAGTCTGTGTCTTCTGGGTGTCTCTGAACAGAAACCTATACTGCTCAGTGGTTAAGCCAAACCCATCGATCAAAGCACTCTTCAGAACTGTGTAGTTGTCAGCATCCTCTTCTCTAACAGTGAGGAGCTTATTTCTACCTTTGTCTACAAAGGAGAGCCACAAGATTGCTGCCCACTGCTCCTTGGGGACCTTCTGCACTTTGCAGGCCCTTTCCAAAGCAGTTGTCCATTTGTGGATGTCATCCCCAACCTGATAGGTAGGGACAATCTTGTTCAGGTTTCTATGGTCATGAGACCTTTCCCTATCTCTAGGAATTATGTTGCCGCCAGTGGGCTCTAGCCCACTCAATTTCTTCTCTATTTCAAGAGCCAGGGTCTCTTTTGCAAGGGCAACTTCTTGCCTCTTGATCCTAAGCTTGACTTCTTTCATCTTAGCGTTGTACTCTCTCCTCTGAGGGGATGTCATCCTCCTCTGAGCAGAGGCACTGGACCCTACTGAGGAATCAGAATGCTCAGAGCCACTGGAATGTGACCTGTGCCTTCTGTTTCCAGTGTTAGGCCTACTGGGGTGAGTGGAGGGGGGCTACCTTGGCCCCCTCCACTTCTAGTTAGTCCTAGGTTGCCCCAGCCAGTTTCATAAACTGCATCCTGGTCATCATCCTCATCAGAGACAACTGAATCTTCCCCAGTTGTATTTTTCTCTGTTGAGAGATGGCCCCCCTCTCTAACCCCTTGGCTACCTGGGTCTGATGCATTCTCTACATCATGAGCCACTAAGATATCTGCCAGGTGGTTAAAGGTTGAACTCTGTCCTTGTCTCAACTTTTGACTGCACACAGGTTTCTCAGGTCTTGAAAAGTGAATGAGTCATACTTACAAGGCACCCTCTAGGTTTCTTCTTAAAGAGGTCCATTAGCGCCTGCTTCCAAGGACATTTTCTAGTGAGGTGTGGTGTGTGCACCTACCTACACTAAATGGTTTCCTACTAGAACCTCTCTAGGAGTTGCAGTCAGGGAGTGCTAAGCCCTTACCACCTACAACTACTAAGTTCAGTAGAACTTATGTATATAAGACTTGATTTATATGTACCTACTGGTACCTTGATATGATCTTTCAGATGATATTACAAGATTATTTGGTAAAACAAATTGCAAGCTCTTATCCCAACCGCTGCACACCAATGTGAGAAGTTAGCTTGGCATATGATGTCCACTAGTTCTAGTGGGCACCTTGCACCAGTCTAATCGACCCTTATTGATGATGGTTGTAAAGTCAACCTTAATGAAAGCTATCCAAGTGGTAGCATGAACCAGCAGTCTTCAGGCTGAGACTTCAGTAGGCAAGTTAAGCAAGTTGTTTTACCATATATAATCCCTTGAATACCAAATGAAAGGACACCACACAAGGGGCCTTATTTATGAAGGACTTGCGCCGCCGATGCGTCACTTTTTCCCATGTTAAAAGTGACGCACCGGCGGCGCAAGTCCTTCAAAAATAAGGCCCAAGTTATATATCAAATATATATGTATTTAATCTAAACACAACCCCTCTGCACTCTTTATGAGGTCAGAGGTCAAAATACAATACAAGTCACACAGTTAATATATAATAAGTTGCACAGTATACATTATGCCCTAGGGGTCTCACAAACCATATACTAAGAAAGTGGTATAAGTACCACGTGAGAGTTAGAAAGCAGGCCTGGGGCCTGTAGAATCGCTGGGGCTACACTAAACAACCAAAGGTTAGGAAGTAGGAGGCCCACGGGATACGCGTGCAGTGTCTAAACACAGTCGCGAGTTATCATTGACTTTCAATGGGAAACAAAGAAGTTACAAAGTTACTGTTCAAGGACACTTCCAGATGGACTAGGATGGAACCCTTTTAAACTAGGACACTTCGAGAGTCAAGACCCAGGGGAGCACAGGAGTTCTCATGTTACCTCACCCAGGGAAGCCGGATTCATAGGTGTCTTTTCGTGTAGGGTTTTGTCGTCGTTTTCTATGGAGAGCTGCAAAGAAGTGCTGCAGGCGACCAGAGGAAAAGTGTCCGGGTGGATCCAAGGGTGGATTGGTGATGTGAAGAACCTGAAAGCAGAGGGGACAGAGTCTGGGTCACTAGCCAGTGACCAGGAAGGAACCAGGAAGGAACCAGTCAATGTCGGGTGCTTTAAGGTAAAGAAGGTGAGTTTGTCTCTTCAGCCACGAGGTCCAGGAGGCATTGACGATGACCAGGCACTGGATTCAAGCTGTCCCACAATGGATATAGATGACTGCGGTGTTGGTATCTGGATTGGACCCAACAAGCCTTGGCAACCACAACCCATGCGGGATGTTGAGATTGGCTCTGTTGCAGGCCAGTAAGGTTTGTGGTGCTTCTCCTTTTCAGGGAAGCTGGAGCAAGCCTGGAGCAACCAGGAAAGCAAAGTAAATTCAAGATGGTGTCTTCAGGGGGCTCACTAGCCAACGGGCAAGGAACTGGGAAGGCACATCAAGCTCAAATACAAACGGGGCCTACGGAACAATTGTGGAGTGTGGGGGCCTGAGCTTTGGTGCAAATGGTGCTCGAGGCTGGGGCTTCTCATACCACAATGCACAACTTACTGAGGCTTCAGAAAAGGAGTGCAGATAGCAAAATTCAGGATGTCTAAGATGTCCGGTCCCATGTCTCTCGTGTCCGCCACGGGTCTCACTTTGCTGTGGATGTGGGTCGGGGTCAGAGAAGTCTGGAAGTCTAGTTTTTGTGTCACAGAGTCTTCGGGTTCTAATGGGAGCCTTGAAACTGCAGACTGGCAAAGATGCTGTTGGTGCCTGTTTGCACAGGGTGGTCACTCCTTGACGACAAGGGAGATGTCTTCCATCTTCCAGTCAGAATGGAATCCTAAAGGTCCAAGATATGTCTTTCAAAGATTCGGCCAGGATAATCTAAAGTCCTGGGGACACAGCTCCTATACCTATACTAAGGATGGGGGCCGGATTACCTGACTAGCTCCCTCCTATGGGTGGACCTGAGAAGGGGGTGGTTACACCCCTTTCCCTTTGTCCAGTTTTGTGCCAGAGCTGGGGCTGGAGTGCCCCAGCAACTGGTTGGATCCGGTTAGCATTATCCACGAGGATTATAATGCGCTTAAGAGTATATGGTATGGCTATATCCTAGAACAGCTACAAGGAGACGGTTCTGAAACCTGCAGAGGGGCTCAGCTCATGCTAGGGCACCCTCTTACATAAAACCAAGCACTCTGCCTCCACGATTCTCGAGGCCTGCCATAGGAGTGGCTTATAGGAGTATATGTGTCTATCTATAAAGGTAGATATAGGTATACTACATCTAAGGAAGGGGTGATTACACCACCTTACCCAGGCTGTGTGAACAGACCTGTGGTGTCAGTTTGGAAGGTAAACCAGGGGTGGCACAATACATGCTGCAGCCCCTGGTAGGCCTAGGGTGCACCTATGCCCTGGGTACCCATGGTACACTATACAGGGGCTCACAAGGGTGACCCAGTAACACATCTGGTATGTACCTAAAGTACATGGAGTCCATTTTATAGAGAAAGCAGATAGTCTGGGGCCCTGAATAGCAGGGTCCCAGGCCAACTAAGTTGTAAACCAGAAAAACACCAGGAAAAAAGTTGGGGTAACCATGTAGTCAGATTCCACCTTCCTACAGTGGACATGTCAACAAACAACAAATTGACTACTGCGGTCCACCATGGACCTCCACTCCCTCATCAGACCAACCACAAAGTCCCACATCCTGTGTCATGATGAGTTCACCATTGTCAGAACAGATCACCATAGGGACACACAACCAGAATGGAATTCTTGATGTATCAGGAATAGCAACAGGGGAAGAACCCAGCACAGAGAAGGACTAAGACAGATGAATCCCTTACATACAATCATTAACATGGACACAAGTTAGATAGCACACACACCGCACACAAAAACATAAAGGACACAACTACCTTGGGGCACACTATGCTTTTCCAGGCCAGTTTAACACATCCCGGTGGCCCGTGTCATTAAACCACTACTGTTCACTCAGCAGGGCACTGTTGTGTTTTAACAATGTACAGTGAAGAAATTGACACATGGATTGTGGGACTCTGAAATCACTCGAGTTGGCTCAAGAAAGATACAGTCACCTGTGTTCAAGTACAAGCTCATAAGCATCATCAAGACTGGGCAAGAACCTGTCCAATGCATGAGTGGTAAACGTGGCAGGGCACAGAACCACTCTGAGTATCTCTTGTACCAGCCAACTGGGTGTTGATCACTGCAAGCGTGGCAAGATCAAGTTTAGATACATTCAATCCAGTTAGGAATCAGGAAACATCCACCATGCGTTCACAGTAGGGGTGAATGTATAAGCCACAACTATACACTGTAAACAATTCATGGATGCTTGCCTGACAACTGTGCATCTGTGGAAGGTAATCCATAATCAGCAACATCTGCTAGGCTGTTGTTAAGCAACAGAGGAGGCAGGACACAAGTTACCCTTATTTATCCCACTCTAAGTTCATCACAGCTTGTCATGTTGCAATGTAAAAGCAACCCAGCTGCTAATCATATTGGTGTGGTGTGTTTGAACATCTGTCAGTATGGCTAACATCACAGCCTGCAACTGTACCGCAGTCTATTGATGACATAGGGATGCCTCTGTCTACGCAAAGCCCCGAGGAAATTGGACCAGACCACATACAAGTCGTCAGACCCAGCCACTCAGTAATGATTTCAGTGTTTGCCCCTCAAATAACATGGACGTTGTTGTGCCCCAGTCATCAATGAATTTTTGGGAGACAAAATCCATCAGGAATGAGACAAATGTATGGGCCAACAACCCTGTAGGATACAGTCACCATGTCTGGACTAGGGGTGCTGCACACAACACCCAATCTGTATGTGCCTAGGGTCATCTTCTGAGAATGTCATTCACACCAATTTAGCATCTACCTCCTCTGGCTGTAGTGGGTGCTGCTAACAATAATTTCATTCTGAATGTGCAGATTGTGTACTGCAGAGTAGTAGGAGTACCCATGAGTTTCTGGTCGTAGGTTCCACTGACAGTGTTGGAGTGACCAGTGCACAGCACATTGTGTAAGCTGAGATGCCACCATTTTTGAGGATGCCGGTGGGGTGGGGCTTAACCTGTGGCTCTAGGATGAAATTGACGTAGCGATCCTCAAGCCAAGGGATATGGGTAACCTTTGGGAGGATGAGGGACATGTGCAGAATGGAGCTTGCTCTGTCCACACTTGGTAATGAAACACTGCACCCTAACATTTACAAACATCAAGGAGGCCCTCTACAAAGACATATTGCCCACAGGCTCTGTGGCACTTTTCAATCTGGTAAATGGGACCTTATATGGACCCATACAAGGGCTACACTTGCCAAACAATATTAAAGGCGGAAAAATACATTGACAATGCAAACACTTATGGAACTGGGTGCAATGTTCCGGTGTCACATGTGTGTTTTGTGAGAGTGCACTGTTTTTTCATCAGCATAATCAGAGATATCATTAAAAGGAGTCCATCTCCCTTTGGATCCCCATACCTGTGACATTCAAACTTTGAAAGACATTAACACTCTTGTGTGTATTCTCTTGGGAAGTATTGGGATGTGTTTCTGAAGTAGTCTGACCCGAGGTGGCCCAACAACATACATCCTTGACTTTTCACTTGGGGGTACTATAGCACTCTAAGCAATGGACTGCCATCCAAAGTGTCTGCATCATGACAGTACAATATAAGCAATCTCCACCTCCATCCTAGGGCAGTATCCAAGGGGAAGAATTATCAATCAGTGACAACATCTCCCTACGATGGTAAACTCAACACTCATGCTCGCACACAACTCAGACTAGGCAAGGCTAGGTGGAGGCAAATTGTCCTGTGAGGGCAATAGTTTTGGCAGATGCTGCTGTACTCAAAGTGGCCATTCTAACTATTAGTCATGAACATTCAGTGGTGGACAGCAAGTTGCAGCAAACACTACATTCTCACATTTCATCTGCCAACTGTTTTTTCCTACTTAGATATACATATAACCTACACATATGTAATTTCAGCATAACCTCTTGGCCTCCATAATCTCTAATTGTGCGGGTATGACCCCTCTCATGTTTACCTCAAAGTACATGCTCATCTCTCAAAACTATTATACAGACACAAGCACGTCATAAGCCCCTCTGGTGCATAATATATTAATATATATATATATATATATATATATATATATATATATATATATATATATATATATATATATATATATATATATATATATATATATATATATATATATATATATATATATATATATATATATATATATATATATATATATATATATATATATATATATATATATATATATATATATATATTAATATTTATTCCTAAGATGAACTATATTGATGAAAACATGGACTTATAATTAAAATAAGACTGTTTTGAAAAAAAGACTTTCATGAGTTTTTGATCTACATTCAATTGGTCTGGGTCACTCCAGCAACACAGAGTGGAGCGCCAGGGGATGCTTCCAATTTTCGTTGGGATCACATGTTAATTGTTTAAAGAGACGTCCATGACAAGAGACGCCACCCGGGCAGCACCCTCAACATTTGATTAATTGGTTGAACTTTCATAACTGATCTACCAGTAAACTGGAGCTGTGCACTTCTCCTTCCTTCTGTTTCATACCTCACATTGTACTATACTCATCACCTCCTCAGAAGACATTAAACATAACGTCATATGGACCAATCTCATTACCAGTTGCACCCTCAGTAATGCCTTGGACTGAACTCATTTCACAATGTGTACCATCTCAGCCCACACTGACAGGCACACAAAACCACGGGGTATATTATCAAGGTGGGCAAAATGAGATTATCACCACTTTAGCGCCGTTTTCGGCCGCAAAGCGGCGATAATTTTATCGCCCTATTAGCAAGCTGTGGCTAACAGCAGTTAGCGACAGCTTGTAGGCGATAGCGAGTGGTTTGCGACCTGCTCTGCATGTTAGCTATATTTATCGCTAATGACATGCAAAGTGGGTGTACCCAACCTATTAGTGACTGAAAGCAGTTGCTAACATCGCTATCGCCTATTATCAAAGCAGGCGTAGCAATTAAAAAATGTACGCTTAGCGCGAATATCGCCAACACCTAATGCCTGCTCAGACCACTTCTTAGCCTGTATACCCAATGGGAGGTGGATATTCAGGTTAAGTCCTTATTAGCGATAATGCATGAATATCGCTGTATTTCGAGCGATATACACGCATTTCGCCGCTGTCGCCGGATATTTTATCGCATTGGAGATAAACGTTGCTAATAGCATGTTATCTCTGCGATAAAATCTGGCGATGCGCAGCGATAAAAACAATTTCGCTAAGCTCATTTAGCTATAAATATCGCTAGTTGTTGATAATATGCTCCCACATCTCTCAACAAGACACTTACATTGCTCAATGAATATGTCCCCAGTCATTTTGGTATCAACATTCACACACCCTACTCTGCTCAAATACTACAGTAATTTCCAACAGCAAATGTATCCACAGATTCAAATACAACAAGACCTCACATTTCACCATACAGCACTCTAAATCCCCCAACTGGTGTATACCCTTGACATACACATTTCCACTTTGTTACAAACTATAAGTTTACCCTTGTCTCACTTTGGCCCTGCCACATTCACATCCGAATCCCATTCTCCATATCTCCATTGACTTCTGTACATCAACAACTATCCTTATTCAATTACACTAACCTGTTACAGTCATCTCTCACCGTAGTGCAACAAACTACAACTCTCATCTCCTGTCAAAATGCAACCATGTCTGGCAGGTTCGACCCCATCACATCTACTTATTTCTAGCACACCTTGCACAGGAATTAACCCGTCTTACAAGCTCCCACACTCAGACTCACACCCCCTGCATTTCAAGCAAACCCTTTGGAACAATGAGGAAACTTCACATTTCCTCCACAAGAACTGCCTCTGAACTACACTCCTATCTTACACTTTCTAGAAAACTCATTATTTGTCCTAGCCCCATTACCTATGAGTTTTCACATTCATAAAAAGGGAACACAAGTCTTTGTCATCTTCACCCTTGTTTAAGCTAGCTTAGCATATGCAACATAAACATTGCTAAACACATCAGCAGCTAGGCCTCACATCCCAAATTCACCTCCTCACATGTGTGGCAACTAAGAGCATGGGTGCTACACTGGCTCCTGTAGCATCTGCACGGCAGATGGGCCCACAACACTTCTGTGAACTCACAGTCCACTCGTCTTACCACATGTAGCACAGGCCAAAAGAATAGACAACACAGCACTCATAGATTTGCTGTGTTATCTAGAACAGCATTAAGCATATCTCAAAAGGACTACATTATAAGTCATGTACAAATGTCAACCTACACACACACATCATCTGTTCAACTATGAATGATGTGTGTTTGAAACAATAAAATCCAAGCTTGGACATACAAAACACTTGTCAGTTGAAGTTTGTGCAAAATACCTCACCAAAACCATTCAGAAATCTCCACAATTGACACTCGCACCTGTTGAAGAGTGCCCAAAAATATACAATTACATTATGCATGTTAGACTTCAGTTGAGGGGGAGTAACGTAGGATTTACCAAAGTCCATCCAGGCAGGGGCAGGTTGCAGTCACATCCATAGCACTTACAAGTGATGTGGCCACATACCATAATGATGAAAATGCATTGTGTACACTGTCTGTGGAGTGACAACAGGTGTTGACATTTGAAAGCATGAACCATGTGGAACTGTTTTCCTAAAAAAGAAATGTAACTTCATGTCATACTCAAAGACAAAACCAAACATTGACATCTAGCCAAAGTAGCCATAATGAACTAGAATACAATCTGACCAAGTACCTGTACTCCATGGACCACATGCAATCCACACCATATCGACATCATTGTATACTTACACCACATATTACACATGAATAACAGTTAACTAGAAATCCATTGTGAGGGCACAGAAATATGAAAATAAATAGAAAATGATTTACTCAGCAGAACACATGTGGAACAGGGCTGCAAAAAAGGCCAAGGGCAGTCCAATAACAGTCAATGGCTTTGAGGGCCACAAATGTCTTGGCCTTCACTGCTTGCATACGTGTCTCCTACAAACAGACACCTCCCTTGGGAGGTCACTTTCGAGGGCATGCCATCCTCCAAAGGGTCAAAACTAGGGGAAACTGGTATGGGATTTGGGTGGGATGGAATCAGGAGGGTTGTGTGTGTCTATTGCAGTGGTAGGGTCAGAGTGAGGGGTGGTGGCCCCACTGCAGTGGTTGGCTTAGATTGAGGGGTGGCAGCTGCAGTGGGAGGGCTAGATGGAGGAGGTGTGCTAGGCTTCACTAATTTGTAGATTTTAACATCTTTGATTGGGTGGCCAGGAATAGGGAGGGCTGTGGACTTCTTCAGAGGGGTGTTTTTGGTCCCTAGGGACTGGGCTGGGGAAGTAGGGGTTACTGTTTTTTTTGTGAAACCGAGAGGATTTTCTGTTGGGGGCTTCGTCTTTTCTCAGCGAGGGGGGCAGCATATATACATGGCTAGGCCATAGGGGTGAATTTACGATTCTTGGGTAGGGATGTGTAAGATTTTGTAGAAAAGACTTCAATGGGAACAAGGTGGGGTGCCTGGGCTGAGGTAGGGGGTGTGGTAGGGTGTGTGAAGGCAGAGGGGTCTGAGGTGTATGGAGTGTCTGTGAATGCATGTGTGTTGTCTGGTGGTATATCTGTGGGGGCGGGTGTGCTGTCTGTTTCCTGAGTGTACATACGTATGTGTGTGGGTTTGTCCTTGTGTCTGTGTGTTTTTGTGCTGCATGTGCCTGTTGAGGTAGATGCATGCCTATGTTTGCGTGTGCTTGAGTCAGGGAGGGTAGTTGCAACGGTAGATGTGGAAGAGGCAGGAAGTGGGATGGACAGTTGGACCTGAGACACTGGTGCTGTCAGAATGGAGGCCAGAGCCTGATTGGCTATCTGTACGGCAGACATGTCAGAGTGATATCCTTCCAGGAATTATACCATTTGTGTCAAATGATTGGTATGGCCATGGAGAACATTTTAGCACTGCTGTCTGCCCCACAGAGATCTGCCTCAGGATGTCGAAGGCCTCGACACACAGGGGAGCAGGGTTGACAGGAGCAGGGGGTGAGGTGCCTCGGATTGGCCAAAGACAGTGGGATGAGGAGAAGTTGGGAGGGTGGAGTTGGTAGGGGTGGTGGTGGACTCGGATGCAGATGACTCAGTTCCTGGGTCATCCACCACCACAAGGAAGTCATCACTGGAGCCTTTTGGTGAGCCTCCGTGCAACTAGTTCCCTCCTGCTCTGACTCAGCACTCGAACCACTCTCGTGGGCTACTTCCCTTGGTCTTTTGTGCTGCCTCCTCCACCGGCCGGGTCCGATGCTGAAAAAAGCATGATAAAGATTCACATAAGTAATCCGTATGTACTTGACACATAGGTATCATCACAAATCTTCACAGATCAACCAAAAACATCTTTTGAACTTGTGAAATAACATTTTGACATAGTTCCATACATGGCACTAGTCAGTATGCCACTTAACTATCGCTCCCTCACACATGATGTTATTTGCAACATTTGAAGATCGTAAATAGCCCCTTTTTAAGAATAATGCTAAGTTAAGAACAGAGTGTGTTATCCCTGTGGATAGATGGGTCAGCCATTGTGAGCAGATTTATGCAGAGGTGGCCATAGAACAAATGAACACTACCTGGGTACCCAGTACTGTATGACTTCCACTATTCAATTAAATTTCCTTTATTATGTTTTGGAACTCCGAGGAGATCCACATAAAAACCATACACAGTACAAAATCCACTGAATGCAAAATAGACCTTTACAATGCTTACAAAAAATACAGAGAAGTCAAATTTCATCAGCCACAAAAGTCATCAATAAATAGCTAAAAAAACATTTTAAAAAGTTAAAAATATTAAAACAGAAAATTTCATTTGGAGGATTATACAGTGCAAGTAAAAAAGAGTTAGCATTTAAAATACCCAATTGCAGACATATGGATCTTAACCACTTGCGCCGAAACAGGCGCAATATGGGACATATGAAGAGAACATGCAAGCAATCCTGGGTGGACAGGTTGCAAAAATTACAAATTGCAGGAGTACCGTACCATTTTGCTAATAGATTGTTTAATAGCAATAGATCCTGTCTTAGGAGAAACCAAAAACGTCGAATGCCATGAGGTAAATTCCAGGTGACATAAGGTTGAATAACTTTCCTCATATACGAGTCAGTAAGATGGTTAGCTCCCTTCTTAGCGAAAATAGCTTCCTTGTCCATTTTAAAACTAAGAACCCAGGTTGTCTCTTTCAGAAGTAACTTTAATTGTGCGGCAGAAATAATAAAGAGAGTGGTCTCTTCCAATTGAAGAAGGTCTACCGCCTTTCTGAAATTTTTAACAATTTGTGAGTGTTCTTTTAAACTGCCTAAAAGTTCGATCTTCATAAAGTCTCTTAATGATCCCTTTTCTCCTCTAGCCAAACTAGCCACCGACTGTACTACCGCTGCTAGGCCCTGCACCCAGCTACTGCGAAGGCCATATTCAAGTCTGCAGGCGGCTGCTGAGCAGGCAGTATTAAGAGAAGATATAGATCTTAACAACTTCCCTTCTATGGTGTGTAAAAAATTCCATTGCCTTAAATCTACCAATTCCATTCCGTACAAAAGGGAGGATGGAATTTCTGCCCTAAAGACTTCCAGTAGGTGATCAAAATGTCTTCTCCCTGTGGCTAAATATAAAGTGGTCAAGCCCTTTCCCTGGGACAAAGCTTTGCGGGAGTTGTTATCAGTGTGGGGTTTGTCACTTAAATTATTGGAGATAATTTTTCCTAAGTAGACATATGTCTTTACCACCTCCAATTTGTGACCACCAGCTGACCATACAAAGTTCTTATACTTTAACTTTTTTCTCCCTGCAATACACATAATTTTGATTTTGATGCATTGATCTTCAAGAAATGGGCTTCGGAAAAAAGATCAAGTGCTCAAAGACGATTGGCCAACCCTTTAGGTATTAGATCTAATAATATGATGTCGTCTGCATATAACAAACAGGAGATAGGAATTCCTCCTACAACCGGGGCTATACCATCACTTGAGGAGATAGATGCAGGAAGATCCGCAATATACAGGGAAAAGAGCAATGGAGCAAGGAGACAACCCTGTTTCAGTCCATTAATTGATGGGATAACTCGTGATAGCCCCCTTGCTCCACCTTGCAGGACACGGCACCATGTATCAGTATGTAAAACCTGCACCAGGTCTAGCAAGTGAGGAGGCATGCCCATTGCAGATAGCTTTCTCCACAGCAGAATGCGATCCACCTTATCGAATGCTGTGGAGACGTCTAGAAATGCCGCATACACATATCCCCCACGGACCTTTACATATTTATCTGAAATGATCTGTAGTGCAGTAAGATTATCTAATGTGCCTTGCCCTTTTCGAAATCCTGTCTGTTCTAGGGGTAATATATGGTTTGTATCAACCCAATCATTAATTAAAGATAACAAACATTTGGTAAAAACTTTTCCAGTTGCATCAAGGAGGGCTATTTGACGGTAATTCTTTGGAATATCCCTATCGCCCTTCTTGAAGAGTGGCACCAGTATACTCCCTTTCCAAGAAGAAGGAATCATTTTCTTCATGAAAAAGAAACTGAAAACAGGAAACAATATTTTGCTCCATAAAATTGGCTCCTGTTTCAGGACAGATATCGGGAGTTCATCAGGTCCCATGGCTCCTGAAGTACGCATATCCTTAATCGCCTGTTCAATAGTTTTTTCTGTGGGGGGTTCTATTGCCGAGCCAAGCTCAATACTAAGGTCCCTAAGCTCAGCCGACTCCCCATTCAAAGCGTATAAGGTAGAGATATAATTGACCCATGATGATTCAGGGATGGGAATCGGTAGGGGACCAACTCTTGCACCACATCCCTCCCCAATAAGGGTCCAAAACTGTCTAACTTTGCCATGAACCACTGCCTCCCGTAGACTTATCCAAAGGGAATCTTCTTTTTCTTTTTTTATCTTTTTCTTAATCCTGTTTCTCCTTCTTTTTAAGCGATCAATTTTATGGAGTCTTTCAATTGATCTGCACACGTATTGCTCCCTCACTAACTTATTTATTTCCTTATTAAGAAGAATAATTGATCTTGGGAGAAGAATCCTTTTCGATGTCAAATTTGATTTTTTAACATCCAAAATGATTCTCTCCATAAGATCCTTGAAGTGGATTAACTCAGACCCTTTCCAGTTGTTTAACTCTAAGATAGTTTTATTCAAAATACGCCCCAGGCCCTCTATGGCTTTGAAGTCCCAGAAACATCTACCAGACTTTTTATTCATGTTGACCGTATCACCATTAAGTGACCAGGGGTCAGATTCAGGAAGGCGTATTGAAAGGGTTAGAGTTAACAACTTATAGTCACTCAATATGTTCTCTGAGACCACTAAATCTCTCAATATAGGGAAGGAACAATAATCTGTAATTACATAATCCAAAATGGACTCACTTGTGCTGGATTTATGGGTGTAATTTGCTGGAACATCAGAAGGGAGCCTACCATTCACTATTAGTCCCTCCGTAAGAGACAATTCTTCCAGCAGAATTTTCCCTCTTTTATTAGTTTTGATTTTGTCAGGGAAGAGGGCTTGAGGAATCAAAAAGCTTCCTCTTTAGACTTATTTCTAAAGAGTTCTAAGCTAAAGTTGGAAACTCTACAATTGAAATCCCCCACTAGCAAAATCATGGGAGTAAGTATTGCCTCCTTAATCTTTTTAATAAAAGTAAAAACCTGCTTCAGTACACTGCTATAACAATTCTCAGGGGGATATAAGCATTTATTATGACCAGTGGGTTTTTATTTTCCCCATTGCCAAAGCTATTCAAAGTAACCGCCTGAAAAAGGTTACTTTGATCCACATAGTGGGAATAGTTCCACTTTATTCTATTAGAGAGGAGGCATGGAATTCCGCCTTTTGCATGCCCTCTCTTCGAAGGAAAGGCCGCAACCTCAAGCACAAAATAGACCTTCCCCGCATCTATTCTATTTATACACCAGGTCTCTTGAATACAAATCACATCTGGGTTCAGTGAGAAAAGATACTGTAATTTTTCAGGACTATTATTAATCCCTGCAGTATTCCAAGAAAGAATTTTTAAACAGCTGCTAAAGATGAGAAAATAGCTTTGGGTTATCTTTTGGTTTATTTAATAAGACCCCAGGAAGACCCCAGGAAGCCAATCCCATTGATGGTTATCTTCTGTTGGGGTATTGGAAATTTTTTGCAAAGCTGGAATTTGCCTTTTAGTTTTTGATATACAAATCTTTAAATCCTCAAAGGAGAAAGGGTGACCTGATTGATTAGATCGATTTTCATGGAATCTATCTCTGCGATTCGCCAAAACAGGTAACACATCAATTCCTCGACTTTGAAAATTTTCAGCTTGATTCAAGATAAGATTCACTATTAATTTAGAATAGAATGTTACCCTAATGTATGATATATTATCAATTCTTAACATAGAAACTAAATCAATGTCATTTGATTGAATACATTTTAAGCTCTCTATTTCACTAAAACATTTGAGTAACAATGTTCTATTTCATGCCAGGTCGTTGTCAAACAAAGGTAAAAAGTCTAGAGTCAGTGTATCTACAGTATCTTCCAAGATTTTTTTAGGAGGTTCTTGCGCACAACCCGGGAATGAAAAATAGGCGCAGCGGGATTAAGGACCACTGAGGCAGGAGGGCCTAACTTTGTCACTTCTATTTTTGGAAAAAGAATTGTAGATTTCCCCACATCACAGGGGGGTCCTCCTGTAGACAAAATTGAACAATTAGGGAGGATTTTATCACAAGCTGGTAATTGAATATCGGGGATACATGTAATAGATTCCTGTTTCGGGACCCCATTACCTGTCCCTTCCGAATTGGGCAGATCATTTGGCTGGATTTGGGAATCCTCAAATACTATTTGTCTCAGCCTTTTTTTCTTATGTCTGCGAATTGGTTTTCTCTTTTTCCCCTTACATCTTTTGAGTTTACCTGGTATTGTTTTACCTCCCTCTTCAGGCCCCTTGGCTTCCGTCCTGAAAATTGGGTAGAGCACTTTATCAAGATTGCCATCTACTGCCACCCCCTCTTCTTCTACGATTTCAAGATCGGAATCCCTTATACAATTATAAGCAGATGATTTAGGGACTGAAGAGAGCTCATTTCTAGCTGAAATCCCTGGTATAATTTGATTACAGTTATTGGATATAAACGTTGGATTATTTCCGGATGGAGATATAATATGGGAAACCGGATCTTGTTGCTCCTCTCCAAGGTTTAGATCCGGGGTCTTCTCTGGGATTCTAAGTAATAAAACCTTTAATATCTGAGTAACCGATTCTAAAACACAATCAGAACTCCCCACAAATTTATTCAATAACAGTAATATTGAAGACAACAAATGCTCCAGAGCTATCAATGACTCCGAAATGGGATTATCCTGTCGCTCCAAGCCTGGTGGTCTAATCGGGACGATACCTGATATATTAAGTTCAGGACTTTTTGAAAGATTGGACTGCATCGATGAATCTTGAAATTTAAGAGAAGGGGTGCTACTATAGAGCTGCAAACCAGAAGGGGTTGCACCCTTCGGGGTCTTAGTAGCTTCAAATAATTTTAATGATCCATCTGCTAAATAACGACTACACAATTCCAAATCAATATCTAACCCTTGAAAATTACCATCACATATCTCCTTTGCCTGGGAGCTTCCTAATAAGTCGTTAGTCAAGCACAATTCAGGCTTTGGAGGGATACTATTTTGATGCACATTCTCTGTTCTAGAAGAGATCAAATTAATAGAATTGGAGCCTTCAATGGGGTTTAGATTATGCTCCAAACTGGTCTGTAAGGCAAGAATCGTTTTTTCAACTAGAACGTCCCCTTTCTTTGCAGGCACAGATTCTACGCCTAGTGCGGAAGTTACCGCTATGTTCTTATTTATAGCAGTTTTATCAGGGTCAGCCTCCATCACCAAGTTCTTATCCGTTGACTTTTCCCATAACTGGAATAACTGGCAGTGACCCTTTAGTTGAAGATCTTTTGAATCCTTGATTCGCAGGGGGTTGGATCTCGTTTTAACACAAGACCTTCCCCCCAAAAGTCTCCCAGAGCGAAGCTTTTTAGCAGTCATCTTTAAAAAATAATGATTAACAGCTTAAAATATATAAATTAAGACAATTGTGGAATAGACACAGAATTCCTGTATGCAGTAAACAGGTCAAGGTCGATGAAAGCAAGAATGGATAATGACTAAATAGCAAACTAATCGAAAAGATGGACAAAAAATAACAGTAAAAAGTTAAAATGTAAATGAGTGGGCCCAGCCCAGCCTACTTCAGCCACTGAGGGCCACAGAGGGCCTGCCCTTTGTCCGGGCTTAGTCCAGCGCGTCCTGCACGCGTCCTCGCGGGACGAGGGACCTGCCGATGCTTTATGCGCCGCCTGCCGCGTTGGATGCTGGCGTCAATTTCCCCTGGAGGCTGCTGGGCAATGTAGTTCGACCGGCGGAGCCAAGCCCGGCCGGTCGATTTCTCGCTGGATATGGCGGAGCCAAGCCCGGCCGCTGGTCACAAAGATAAGGAGTCTCCTGGGGTCTAGCAGCAAAAGTTAGTAAGAATATGGGGAACTCGGCCCCTACCGATGCTTTATGCGCCGCCTGGCGCGCTGGATGCTGGCGTCAATTTCCCCTGGAGGCTGCTGGGCAATGTAGTTCGACCGGCGGAGCCAAGCCCGGCCGGTCGATTTCTCGCTGGATATGGCGGAGCCAAGCCCGGCCGCTGGTCACAAAGATAAGGAGTCTCCTGGGGTCTAGCAGCAAAAGTTAGTAAGAATATGGGGAACTCGGCCCCTACCGATGCTTTATGCGCCGCCTGGCGCGCTGGATGCTGGCGTCAATTTCCCCTGGAGTCTGCTGGGCAATGTAATTCGACCGGCGGAGCCAAGCCTGGCCGGTCGATTTCCCGCTGGATATGGCGGAGCCAAGCCCGGCCGCTGGTCACAGAGATAAGGAGTCTCCTGGGGTCTAGCAGCAAAAGTTAGTAAGAATAGGCTTGTGCTCAGTGCGCTTAATTATTATTAACCACCAGCAGATGCTTTCCAAGTCTTTTCAGGGCATTACCTTGAACGGGAGCCCGTGAACAGGGCCAGAAGCGGGTTTTCCCCTTTTTATGCAGGGGGGGGGTGAGGGGGGGTTAAGGCTTCAAGTGCCGCTGTGTGGGCGACGTAACCAACCAAGCCACCCAGATTCCATGGTCACAGAACAACACAGCCAACCTCCACAACCTCTGCAGCCACCTCTGCCACTCCAACGCACGTCCTTACTCACTCCTTCTCAGTTCCTTCTCTGACCTTCTCGGCTCCACGGGGATGTCTACCAGCTCACAGCTTACTCGCAAGCCAGCCTCGCCTAGGTCCAAGGTCCGTCTGCCGTGAGCTGCAACCTCCGCCGCTGCAACTCCACTGTGAGCAACGCGGGGCAGAGCCGTGCCCGGCCCCCCCAGACCTGCTGGGCACTCTGCAGTCAAGCGCACAGGTGAAGATGGAGAAATAGGAGGGGCTGGTTTTCCACGAGCTTCAGCGAGCCTCAGCCTCCGTGAGCATAGGTGGAGGGGGGGTTCAGGGCAAAGCCAGCAGCGGCGGCAACGGCCAAACAGCTTTACAAAGCTAAACTGAGCAGAGAGCAACCTGGTCGCAGCACACGATCGACAGCCTGCTCGCCGCCGCAGCTCGTTTCAAATGGCGTTTCTGGCGTCTTCACACAGCTCCCTGGTGCACTCTAGTGGCAAGACTCCAAACTAGACAAGATGTCTAGATCCAAGCTTTGACAAAGTACAGAAAACGATTGCGGCTGCCTCAGCTCAAAAAGCCCCAGGACCAATGGGATACCTGTGGATCTTTATAAATCAGATCCAGGCACAGGGCAAAGATTTTAACAAAGGTTTTTAATAGTGGTACAATGTTTGGTCCAACTTATTCTTGGTCCACGGCAGTGATTTTACTTATCTATAAAAAAGGTGCCAGGTACGGCCCAGCATGCTACTGCTCGATTTCGCTATTAGATTCGGCAGCTAAAATAATGGGCAAGGTAATTTTAGATCATTTAAGCAATTGGTTTGAAGAAAGCAATGTGCTATCGGATTTGCAATTTGGTTTTGGGAAGGTATGGGAACGGTGGACCAATGCATGAACTTACCAGTAAATACACTCTTGCCAGAAAATGTTGTATGTTCATGGCATTTACGGAGTTGACATCCGCTTATGATAGAGTGAATAAATCTAAACTATGGCCACTATTGTTGGAAATAGGCATAGATGCAGACTTGGTGTCTTTCTTGCATTGGTCTCATTTTATTTTAACTGCCTCTGCAAGATTCTATCAAAATGGCTCCCTAACAAAATCATGGAAGGTAAAGAGAGGATTGAATCAGGGAAGTATTCTTGCGTGAGTTTTATTTACACTGTATATTAATAACATAAGGGCCGTGCTATCCGATGCAAGCAAGGATACCCCAAGAGTAGGTTTTAAGCCCATCCCTGCCCTTTTATATGCTAATGACACAGTTTTAATTGCTACTAGGACACCAATAGCACTGAAACGACTTGTAAATTGATTTTATGGTCGCACTGGACCTTTCTATGATTTTTACAAAATCCCATATAATGTCATCTGGTATTAGAAAGTGCGAGAAGAAATCACTTATATGTAAAGATGAAGAGTTGTCCAATGTTGCAACCTATCCATATTTGAGTGTGCTATTTGATGAAAATGGTACTTGGGTGGGACAGCAAGCACTCAAGAAAAGTGCTCTAGCATGACCCACAGGGGCAACACTGGACTTTGCCCGAAGATTAGGGAGCAAACCCTTATTGCCAATTCTGAAGGCTTATAACGAGAAATGTGTCCCCATGACAATTTATGGTAGTGTCGGTTGGGATTACAAGGAGGTTAGAGAATTAGGAGGGGCTGAAAAACAAATATTTATGTAAACTCTTAGCTGCCCCTCCAAGCACTCCTGCCTTGTTGGTGCACAATGAACTGAGGCAGGGCGATATTAAAAATTGTATCACATTGACCACCTTAATATGGTGGCTAAAAATATGGTCCTGACCCAAGCCCTGCCTGAATCATTTCATCTGAGAGGATTGCATGAAGTTGAATAGGTCAATATAATTATCTTCCGAGCACTCTGATTCATAAAGCACAGTCTTTGTAAAGTCATTCTGCTTAATTTAATGTCTAATTTCAAATGTTTTCCAATCCAAGATCCACCATATAATTAGACGCAGCCAACACGTTTTTCGTCAAGTCAGTTTAGACATATGACTTCTTCAGGGCTGCAACCCAAATAGCAAAGTAAATAACACATTTTACAAAATACAAAAACACATATATTAATGTTCTTACTGTATTTCTAGAAGAGTTCCTCAAGAGGGATACACCCTCAAGCCATCAAAGGTTGAAAGAAAAAAGTAGAAAAGTGGTAAGGGACCCCACCAAAGTCGTGCTCATGTCACCAAAAAAAAAAAAAAGTGTGAATTAACTTCGATGAAATATAGGTTACCAGACAATCCCATTATTCAATTACCATATTGTGTTAAGATTAGTCTAGAACAGTAGTACCAGACTGATTAGAGTATTGGGTTGTGGTTCTTAGGCGACAACATCATACCCAATTGAAGTTGAATAAGTCTGCAGATATTTGCTATTTAAATTATGTCTCTCAACAGCTCTCAGCTCTAGGACACCCTGAGCTTTTTATTCAACCCAGACAGCTGCACCTTGGTGAGGTGAAAGACATTAAAAGCCAATTTCTAACCAGGAGAAGGATGGAAAGGGAAACTAGTGAAATTAGCAAACCCACGTGTCGACATTATATGATAATAAGCCCTGGGTTTTTAGATCAACCCTTTTGGTCTTTTATTAATAATTTGCATCACCGTTTTCTTTTATCTAGATTTAGATTTAACTGTGTTCATTGGTCTCTTACAGTACCTTAGGGGTTCTCAAAGGTAGGGACCCTAAAGCCTTGTTCATGTGATAACTTCTCAGACCAAGACTTCATGTTTTTTCTGTGGCTTTTATAATGATTTACGGTCTAAACATATTATACCTCTTTTAAAAAATTGCCAGTTTGCACAAGTAAGACCAGCCCTGATATATCTGCAGATGCTCTCATCCCCTTTGATATGTTACAAGGTTGTGAGCTTTTTATCGGGTGCAGTACGCAGAAGGAAAAATAGGATTGCCCCAAGCAATGAATTGGGTTTTGTTGTACCGAATGAAGAAATGTTTTAAAACGTTTCTGATGATCTTTTTAATAATGTATTAACAATTGCACATGTAAAGTAGCTTTGCTCTTTGTTTTTGTTATCTATTTGTATTGGTTGCCCCCTGTGTAAATGTACTTTTATGGCCATAATGACCAGGTGTATCAACAACAATTTCAAAAACTACAATGTCAACTACTTCACTATATAGCAGGTGATGTATTGTATTTTTCTCCTCTCGGTTTAGTGTCATGACATACTTGTCTCATATCATGCAAGGGAGTTTGGACCTCACAATGGAAATATGATTAACATAAATGATTTGAGACATGTTATCCATTCTGCAATCCCTAATCATTGAATTGTGAAGCAGTGGCTCTGATGTTATAGATCATACTACTTTATTGTCATACAACAAGCTGGTGTAGTCATTAAATTAGTCGTATCACACAGATTACAGTGATTGTGATCATTTGTCCTGCAACATCACTCCTTTACTGTCAGGCCACACATCTGTCTGTTATCATATAGACACCAACGTAGTAGGCATAGCTATAGTGGCATGTGGCAAACTAACAACTTTTAGCCTATGCCTGTGTCTGAGTCTGTGAGGATGCTGCTACTGTGTCCTTTGAATATTCACTTGCATCTCTCACCATAACAACTTGCAGCCTAGGGCTCTGTCCAAATCATTTAGGATGCAGCTACTGTGTCCTTTCAATAATCCGTTGGCAGGGCAGACACTTCTGTAACTGATGTATTTTGTGCATCACATGTGTAGAGGCAGTTTTTAAGTTATGAAATGCGCCTTTAAATGAATATCTGACACTCCCATGAGGAGCTAACCCTGAGGGGCACATGACACACTGATTGTAAGGCAAATACCAACAGAAACCAAACTACTCGATTTACCCTCCTAGGCTTGGTCACAGTGCCAATGATTTTTGGGTGATGTACAAGTGCACTCTTGACATATTTACTGCATTTGTGGACTGTGTGATCCAGTGTGCAATCAGTGTGATTTCTCACGGTAAATGTTTTGTTTCTAAGCCTTGGATGATACATTTACCTTTGAATGAATAGACTGTGACATTATGCAGCCACATTAGCTTTTGTTTTTTAATGTGATTGACTAGTGTATCTTTGTACCCCGACTTAAGTGGATGATGACGTCATATATACAATTCATGAAGAGTTAATATTTTGAGTATGTGATGTATGTGTATTGCACACATGACAACATGACGGTGTCTACTCAGTGACAGTAGTGTGCATAATTTACTTTGTGAGATCCTGTATGTATTTGGTGCCCCACTTATGGCATTACATGATCCAATTGGGGGCCATTTGAACCATATAATTGTTATCATAAACCTACATCTTGGCTTATTTGTTGGGGAGTCGTTTAGTATTTGATGCTTGATTAACATGAATGGTGACAGACACAAGTGAATTTGTCACTATGGTACTCTAACTACTGTGTCACCATGCCTTGGTAACATATCTGGCAAGGGTCATGCTGTGACATGTATCCAAGATCAACGGCATTCATTGAAACAACTATTTCCAATGTTCTTAAGTATACTTTGTGTTCATATTTCATGTTCTGTTTGTTAAAATGCATGTTAGTTTGTACCTTGTGAACTAACACCAACTATGTTATCACTATACACATAGGTATCTCAAACGACCACCAGTGTAGAGGCCCTTTACAGACCTGCAGACCATGGAAGGATGTGATACAATAAGGAAATACCTTTTCACAAGGCCAATAATTGAACAGTTGCCTGAGCAGTTATCCTCTAATTTGCAGCCTGGTCGCACAAATCCAACTGCACTGACCCCAAGGTGAAGGTTAAGGCAGCCTTACATTTCTTTGCCACAGGTTCTTTACTATTTTAGAAAATGATCAAAAAATATATAACATGTTTGAGAACAAAAGAACACCAGTATTAGGAGCAGGTCACATATTCAGTATCAGGGATGGAGGCTGCAAGAAAAGAAGTAGTCTCAAAAATACCTTTATCAATCAGCATCAAATCATCAATATCCTTTTGTATCATGAGTTGATGATTTCTGTTTGAGAGTGAGGATATTAATACATTAAGAACAATAAGCTGGGAGACATTGTATGCAGAGGCAACATGTGAAGAAGATACAGATAACTATGGCCTAGAAAGTGGGGATCTCCCAACCCCAGGAAGTTGGTGTGTTCCAAAACCCTCCAAAAGTGTCTAAGTACCTACTTCTTGATATATTTCAGTGGATAGTCTATGTTAGGCCTGGGTGGTAAATTCCGTTCCGTAGCGGAATTTGCGGTAATTTTGCGTTCCGCTGGGAATGCGAAATTGCCCAAAATTCTACGCCAGCGACTTCGCAACATTTTTGGATTGTTCGTGTTCTCAAAATGCGTGTTCGCAAGATATTTCCCCCCGAGCATGCAAACAGGAAAAAAGCATTGCGAACAAGCAATTCCGCGTGTTCGCAGAATTTCAGTGTTTTCGCAGACATTTTTTACCTTTTCGCAGACATTTGTGTAACGCAATTACGCAAATTTTGCCCACCCGTATGTAATTTGTGTATAGCTGAATAAACATTGGGACCGTAATCAGGTATGTAAACGTTGCCAATGACGCCACAGGCCCCTACTCTATCTACAAGTATAACGTCTAACACCATCCTGTTCTGCAAAGTGACTAATCTCGTAGCCTGGAACTCAGCAGTGATATTTGTCATTATTGTTATGTTATGTTATACTTTATTTTTATAGCGCACTGCTACTCCAACGGAGTATCCCGGCGCTTTGATTTGGCAGCTCAAGGAAAAAGAAACATAGCAGAAGAAAGACTTTCAGACCAACACAATAACATAACTAAAGAGTAAAAAGCCATGTTTTTAAATTTTTCCTAAAGGACAACAGATTCGAAGTGCTTCGTAGAGCCAGTGGCAAGATATTCCAAAGCTGGGGCGCCCTCACACTAAAGGAGCGCCCCCCCCACACGGGCCTTCCTAACCCGGGGACCACCGCGAGAGACAGAGACTACGAACGAAGAGCTCTAGTTGGGCGATAAAAAGCAAGCCTGCGCTGAAGGTATTTTGCTCCCGAGCCAAAGAGCGCCTTATGGGCCAGCGTCAGCGCCTTAAAAACTATCCGCTGTCGGATAGGCAGCCAGTGAAGTGACTGTAGCAGGCCGGGCACGTGCCGCAGAATTCTGCACGACCTGAAGCCGCTGCACAAGATAATCTGGGAGACCCAAATAAAGAACGTTGGCATAATCTAATCTTGAGCCAATCAGAGCTTGCACCGTGATCTTCGTATGCCCTTCAGTGAGCAGAGGGAGGAACTTTTGTAGCATCTTTAAGATGCCGAAACATGTGCCCATGAGGCCCAGGATCTGAGATCTCATTGTCAGATTGTTATCGATCTTAACAACCAGGTTTTTTGCCACCTGGGATGCCTGAGCTGGAGGAAACATATCGTTCGGCCACCATGCCTGCCAATCTGGGTCTAAGGTACAGCCAAAGAACAGCACCTCCGACTTGTCGGAGTTGCATTTAAGGCTATTCTGCTGAAACCAATTGAAGACCGCACCGAGACAGTCCCGAATGCTCTCTCCATCGAAGTCCTCCCCTTTCCTACACGTGAAGAGAAGCTGGGTGTCATCGGCGTAGGAAACGATCTGGGCCCCGAAAGACTCCGCCAGTGCCGCCAGAGGGGTCATAAAGATGTTAAAAAGAGTCGGGCTCAACACAGAACCCTGCGGAACTCCGACTCCCAAAGGCGGCATCTCAGCGGAGCTGGGGGGGACCCAGACCGTTTGTCGACGGCCCACTAGAAAAGATGTAAACCAGCTGAACACCGTCCCCCTCAGACCGATGTTGTAAAGTCTGGCGAGGAGCCCCTCGTGGGGGAGGGTGTCAAAAGCCGCCGACAGATCGAGCATGATAAGCATGGCTTTACCTCCAGAGTCCAGAACCTCCTTGATGGCCTCAGACACTTCTAAGAGCGCAGTCTCTGTGCTCACATTGGGCCGAAAGCCAGATTGTGAAGGGTGCAGCAAATTATTTTTTCTCCAGAAAAGCGGATAGCACGCTATGTACGTGCTTTTCCATAATTTTTGCTAACGCTGGAAGAAGCGAGATAGGCCTATAATTAGCCAACACCTCGGAGTCAGAGCCCGGCTTTTTGAGGAGGGGGATCACCATGGCCTGCTTCCAGGCCTGTGGGACCATCCCCTCCCTCAAGGAGCGGTTCAAGAGTGGATTAACCAGCGGATTTACCACCTCCGCCATCCTTGCCAGAAATTTGGCTGGACAAGGGTCTAACGGTGACCCAGATTTAAGATTAGTCAAAAGTGCCAGAGAAGTGGCAGGGGAGATGGGCGGGAAGACACACAAGGCCGGGTCCGAGGTGGGAGATGGAACTATCCCATCGCCACTGCTGGGCTGAACTTCAACTGACCTCCCCTGAAAGGAATCCTGGATCAATCTGATCTTGTCTTTAAAAATTTTTGCGAGATCACAGGCCCATGACTCAGAGGGAGCAGTTTGAGAAGGGTTAGATCTAGGAGTTATGAACTCCCTCACAACCGTGAACATCTCCTTACAGGAGTTAGAGGCTGCCTCAATCCTCCTAGATAAATAATCCTTTTTCTCGCTGAGAATATCACGATGATAGGCCTTAATTGCAGTCCTGTATGCAAGTTTGGCCATCAGGTCATACTGGAAACACCAGGCCCTCTCCGCCACCTTACACTGGCGGCGGGAGGCAAGCAATGCTTCCGTAAACCACGGAGCCGAGACCCGTTTAGAGGTAGCCCGAGACGCCAACACACGGGCAAGGTCGTTCAGCCTATCAGTCAACCACAACTGTAAGGAGTCTACATCCTGCTCCAGGTCACCTGAAAGGGGACACGGATGGTCCCGGAAGGCCTGAACTAGCATCTCAGGAGTCACACTATGGAGTGCTCTGGAAACAGGTCCCTGTATTCTAGGCTCAGTGTTGGACAGTTTCTCCCTGCCCCGTATGCAGAACCTAGCCAGCCTATGGTCGGACCAGACCACCGGGACTAGCTCTATGTCCTCAAGTGTGGCCGTGGAAAAGACCTTATCCAGTGTGTGACCCTTGTCATGTGTGGGGCCAGAAAGAAAAGGCACCAGACCAAGGGGGGCCGTGATGTCAAATAGCTTATTCACATCTGGATCCACGTCCTCATCCATATGGAAGTTGAAATCTCCCGCCAACACACAGTGCTCCGCCCTCAATGCCAGGCCTGCCACAACTGCATGAAGATCATCAAAGAAAGATCCCGTCGGACCAGGGGGTCTATATACCAGCAACCCTATAAGGGCTTGATGGGAAGCCAGAGTGATGGAAAAAGCCAAAGACTCGGAACCAATGATAGTTTCAGTCGGGATGATAGAGCAAGCAGCCTGCTTGTTCACGACAAGAGCCACCCCGCCACCCCCCCCCCCCCCTCTCCCCTTCAATCTGTCTTTACGAAAGATGTTATAGTCTGGTGGAATAGCTGCCAACATATCCGGATTGGATGAATCACCCAGCCACGTTTCTGTTAGCATTAAACATAATGGCTGTTCCGTAGCAAGGAGGTCATAGATCTCCAAGGAGTGTTTACAGACAGATCTAGTGTTGAGAAGTAGGCAGAGATGTTTCGCTCTAACCTCTTCTTTCTGTAGTGACAAAACCGGAACATAGGTGTGGTGTCCAACCACAGCCCGGGCATCGCCTCTTGCCTCTACAACGAGCGGGAAAAACAAGTCGACAGGCGCCTGAAACCTGACGGGCGCAGACGGGCAGGACTCTGGCAAGACTCAGGCAAAGCGAGGGCGACCCGCTACGCGATCCCGCTACGCTGTGAGGACAGGTTTAAATAGGGCCTTTTTGGTGAGGTAGAGACCGCCCCACGAGGACGCTCAATATGGCGCTACCAAAGCGTCACTGACCTTCCCAAGATGGCGCCCACGATGTATGCGCTGCAGAACCCCTCCAGCCCCAGGACCGGACCCGCTAAAGCAGCGGTGCAGAACTATTAGAATGCAGGTAAGGGGGCAATTCCCAATTAAAAGCAAGGGCTAAGGGAAAAGCAAAACAAACAGAAATACAAAACGGGCGTTTTAAAAACGAGCGCGCTGACCAAGTCGCGCTTAGAGCAAGGAGTAAATGCTATGCTGAGCCGCCCCACGGGCACACGATACCAGCAGTTTTATTGATAACCCCTTCAACAACTCTTGTTAGCTAACAAATTTGAAGGCCTTTAGCCATAGGGCCCCAATACGATAATATTAGGCCCTGCACATCATCTCCAAATTGCTGTGCGGTGGTGTCACTCTGATCTATATTTTTTTGTATAGACAACCCTTTTGACTCTGGACAGGACTGAACTTCTAAGTTGCAGGCGATGAGTTTTGTGATAGTAAGACGGGGCTACACATACAGGGTGGATAGATAACATGTGTCAGACCGGATGTGAGCTTGTGATCCGCAGACAAAGTAAACATTATGGGGTAGGATCAAAGACAGGCCATTAGTCATATTCAATCTGTAGGTAAAATTGCATATACAGTCCCCCACCTTTATCTCCCCAGTCCCCTGGACACATAAACGAACTGTTGTTTTAACCACTGACACAGGTATCAGCTTATTCTTGGTAATTTTGCGACCTTGGAAGGATTGAAAATACTCAGAGTGTTAAACCATTGGAAATCAGCCATTTCTATGCAAAAAAAGGCACTATCTTTTACTCTATGGTATGTTTTCAGACACAACTTTAAGGGCAGTGACCCTCGAGTCCCTTGTCCTGTTGGTCCTATGGGGGTGAACCCTTGAGAAAAGCGTAAATACTCATTCGCAGTGTGAGTATCAGTTGGTGTTATATCCAAGGTAGAAAGATGAAATTGGAAGTACACCAGTCAAAACAATTAATACCAACAATTGCAGCTGCCAGTATACGACAGTGGCAACAACATCAAATTATTGCTCTTATGTGTGACTGAAGGAAGTAACCCACAAACCAAACAATTAGTGGTATTGGACACATTATGAGCCTCATGCAACATTTGTATAAATACATTGTCTGTGTAGAACTTTCTATGCTCTTCTTCTTTGTGAGGGGCTAAAGTAACAAAAATGTGTTCAAGGGGAGTGGGAATTGTACCAACCCAGGAATGTAGAGGAAATTTCTCCTCTAAAAAACATGATATTCCAAGTATTGTAGCCAGTGCAATCACAACTATTACTATGCCAATTATTTTATTCTTTGTGACCAACACCTCATTGAATGCGGCTGTGCAAATGGCTGTTCCTCCTCATCAATAGGCCGGGCAAAATGATGCATAATTAAACAAGGAGAGAAGTGCCACAAACATGGTGGTGCAACAAAAATGATAGTAAAGATTAGTGTTTCCAGTGTCTGTCAGAGCCTCACTGGTACAGGCTCCTATTGTTCTTCAATACATTGGCACTCTTGAGCTCCGGGGGTAGAGTTTGCTCGGTCCTAAGCTCTTGATGTATCCCATGTCGATCGGGTTAAGGTACCCCCAAAGGAATACCTTTTGAACTATCCCGTCTAATGTTCGAAAACAAACAGTGAACAAGTCTCACATGTCCTCCTGTGTCACTCGGTATCGTTGCTGCATAGCTTTGTTGCTTAATCTGCCTAATTATTGCTGCCTGCTGTGTGCCTGGTTGCCGCTCTGATTATTTTGCACTTTTGAATTTAAAATCGCCGCTTTTACTGTATTTGCGCGTTTCCGCTGTGCTCCCCCCTCCGCCTCCATTTTGTTGTTGTTGTGGTCATCTGTAGCCCGCCCCGCCTCCCAGCTGAGCCGCCCTCCCACTGACCAGAACAGCGCTCCACTACCGGAAAGCGCCGTGACTCGCACTTCTCCCTTGGGCTGAGTGGTCGCTCCCCAGTGTCCTCCTGTGTCACTCGGTATCGTTGCTGCATAGCTTTGTTGCTTAATCTGCCTAATTATTGCTGCCTGCTGTGTGCCTGGTTGCCGCTCTGATTATTTTGCACTTTTGAATTTAAAATCGCCGCTTTTACTGTATTTGCGCGTTTCCGCTGTGCTCCCCCCTCCGCCTCCATTTTGTTGTTGTTGTGGTCATCTGTAGCCCGCCCCGCCTCCCAGCTGAGCCGCCCTCGCCCCTCCCCCTACACCATCCATATATGACAGGAGTTCCCACGCGCTGCGTTTACGCGCAGCGACCGCGCCCAATCCGCGCCGAAGGTGCGCCAAAGGTAAGCCCGTCTACGCCCGTCCGCGCCTGGCCCGCGCCCAGCGCCAGACCCCCTGGCCCTCGCATTTCCCAGCCCTCCCGCATCACCTACGATGCCACCACCCTCCTAGCCCTCAACCCCGGCCGTTCCCCAAACTGCGTCCAAGCCGCTCCTGGTCACACCCATGGACCTTTCTCATGCTACTCCTGCAAATTCCCCTGCAACGTCAACCACTCCGCTACGTTCACACCTCAGATTCCCGACGCTAACCACCTACAATGCATCTTGCTCAACACCCGATCGGTCCATAGGCACGCCATTGACCTATGGAATCTACTAGACACCATCTCTCCGGACGTCGCCTTCCTTACTGAAACATGGATGAACGCCTCCTCCGCCCCAGACATCACCATTGCCATCCCAGAAGATTATAAGATCATACGCAAGGACCGCACCGGCCACACAGGAGGAGGAATCGCTATTGTCCATAAGAAATCCATCCATATCTCAACCAGCTCTGACGCCAACCTCACCAACTCTGAACACCTTCACTTCCAGATCCACATCGACCCCAAGACCACACTCAGAGGCACCCTCCTTTACAGGCCTCCAGGACCCCGCGCACAATTTAGTGAGGACATCATGGACTTCATCACTCCACACGCGCTCCCCTCCAAAGATTACATCCTTCTGGGAGACCTCAACTTTCACCTTGAAAAGAACAACGACCGCAACTCCACCACCCTGCTGGACAACCTCGCCAACCTCGAACTTAAACAACTGGTCACTTCCCCCACCCACATCGCAGGTCACACCCTCGACCCCATCTTCACCTCCAGCAATCATGTCTCCTTCAGCCACACCACGAAGCTCCTTTGGACTGACCACAGCTGCGTTCACTTCACCTACAACAAGCCCAAACCCAACAGCCACCCCCAACCAACTCTGCAAAGAAACTGGAACAAAATCACCATCGACCAGATCTCTTCATCGCTTCTGCTAAACCCCCCAGCCCATTCATCTAACCCCGACCAAGCCGCCACCAACCTCACCCTCTGGCTATCCAACAGCGCCGACATCCTAGCACCACTGAAAAAACGCCAAATCAAACTTGCAGGAAGAAGGCCTCTTGGTTCAACGATGACCTTAAGAAATCCAAGAAACTCTGCCGCTCCTTTGAGAAGGCCTGGAAAAAAGACCCAACCACCAGCACCAAGGACGCCTTTAAAAACGCCACCCGCATACACCATCAACTGATCCGAAAGGCCAAGAAAACAGCCTTCAAGGAACGACTAGATAACAATGCCCACAACAGCAAGGAACTTTTCAACATCGTCAAGGAATTTACCAACCCCTCGGCCAACTCTAACGACATCACCCCCTCTCAAGCCCTCTGCGACTCCCTAGCCTCATTCTTCCACAACAAAATTGCAGACATCCACAACAGCTTCGACAACCAACCCGGAGACCAACCCACCCAACCATCTGCTGGACCTCCACCCCCCTCAAACATCCTTAATGACTGGAACACAATCTCCACTGAGGACACCATCCGCCTGATGAACTCCATCCACTCAGGTTCCCCCACAGGCCCATGCCCTCACCACATCTTCAACAAAGCAGACTCCATCATAGCACCGCACCTCCGAGACGTCATCAACTGCTCCTTCAAATCTGCCACCTTCCCGGAAAGCTGGAAACACGCTGAACTCTGCGCCCTCCTGAAGAAACCCACAGCTGATCCCACCGAACTCAAAAACTACCGCCCTATCTCGCTCCTTCCTTTCCCGGCCAAAGTCATCGAGAAAGCTGTCAACAACCAGCTCGCCGCCTTCCTCGAAGCCAACAAATCCCTAGACTCCTCACAGTCCGGCTTCCGAGCAAAACACAGCACTGAGACCGCCCTCATCGCAGCAACAGACGACATTCGAACCCTACTGGACAATGGAGATACAGTCGCCCTCATCCTCCTCGACCTCTCCGCAGCCTTTGACACAGTCTGCCATAGCACCCTTCTACAGCGACTCAAAAATATCGGAATCCAAGGAAAAGCACTGAAATGGATCACCTCGTTCCTCACCGGAAGAACCCAGAAAGTCCGCCTCCCACCATTCAAGTCAGAAGCCACTGAAGTCATCTGCGGCGTACCACAAGGATCTTCACTCAGCCCCACCCTTTTCAACGTATACATGAGCCCTCTCACGGCCATCGCCCGCCAACACAACCTAAACATCATCTCCTACGCGGATGACACTCAACTGATCCTATCACTCACCAATGACCCTAGCACCGCCAAAACCAACCTACATGAAGGAATGAAAGAAGTAGCCGAATGGATGAAACACAGCCGTCTGAAACTGAACTCTGATAAAACAGAAGTCCTCATCTTAGGTTCCTCCCCCTCCGCATGGGACGACTCTTGGTGGCCAGAAGCCCTTGGAAAAGCACCCATCCCGACAGACCACGCACGGAACCTGGGCATCATCCTGGATTCCTCACTTTCAATGAACAGACAAGTCAACGCCGTCTCCTCATCCTGCTTCAACATTCTTCGCATGCTCAAAAAAACATTTCGTTGGATCCCCACCGAAACTAGGAAAACGGTCACCCACGCACTGGTCACGAGCCGCCTGGACTACGGAAACACCCTATACGCCGGGACTACCGCTAAACTCCAGAAAAAACTCCAACAAATCCAAAACGCCTCCGCAAGGCTCATATTAGACATCCCGCGTAAAGAACATATCTCTGGTCACCTGAAAAACCTCCACTGGCTTCCCGTCAATAAGAGGATCACTTTCCGCCTCCTAACCCACGCACACAAAGCACTCTACGAAATCGGACCAGAATGCCTCAACACACGACTGTCCTTCTACACCCCCTCCCGCCAGCTTCGATCTTCCAACCAAGCCCTTGCCACTGTACCTCGCATCAACAAGACCACCATGGGAGGCAGATCCTTCTCCTACCTGGCAGCTAAAACCTGGAACTCTCTTCCCACTTACCTTCGCCTTACCCAGAAACACCTAGCATTCAGAAAGCAACTTAAAACATGGATTTTTGACAAGTAACTCCCCACCCCTTCTCAAGCGCCTTGAGACCCTCTGGGTATGTAGTGCGCTATATAAATCCTTGACTTGACTTGACTTGACTTGACCTTAATCTAATTCCGTTGATACTCACAAAGTACACCTGACTTACACAGTTCATCCCTATCTAATCTGACTCGTCCTTTTGTGCACCCTCCCTCATCATCCGAGGTCGCACATGGTACCTAGCAACCCCAGGCACTGTTAGATCAACAAACAGCAGCTCCTTAATAGTTCGTATTTCTGGGGGAACCGCTGCATTCAGCACTTCATCATTCTCCAAATTCGTTTGGGAGCAAGTTAGCTTTGCATCTCTGAAGGGTACGAACTGGGGCACCTTCTCGCACTCAGTCCCCAATTCCTCAGACATGAGGAACACTCGGCGTGTTCCCCAGAGTGATAGCACGGCAGATGGTGCAGAAATTTTGAATATTCAAATGTAACATGATCTGGCCATACTCGGCCGTGTTAGAAATGTTAATTGTACTGTCTTTGGATCATAAGACGGGTTCAGGGTGAATTAGTCTTCGGATAACCTACACTGGTTACAGTGCAGACTTCAAAGGACTGAACTCCACCACGGATGTCATACATGACCTAACGTGTCAGAATTATCACTGGTTTCAAGGTCAATAGTTTGTTCACTTCAATACAGCCCTGAAGAACTAGTTAGATGAGAGGCAACATATAGATACAGACAGTTGTACACAGTCAATAATACGACGTTAGTTTTGTGCCTTTTTTGGTCTTTTATTTCCAGATGTGCTTGGTATGCAATTGATGGGACCAGGCAACGCGTTTCGCCTAAACATGGGCTTCTTCAGGGCAGAATTTTTTTGATCAAAGACAAGGTCTTCAGAAGCAGTGTCAAGAACGGGAAAATTAGCCGTTCTTTTTTTTTTTTTGTCCTCATAATCTACCCTTGTCGTTCCGTTCTTAACCCCTTCCATGCTCATGACAAGGTCAGCTTGTCATGGGCGTTACCTGCGCTGTGCTTATGACGAGTTGACCTTGTCATGAACAATGGTAAATCCCACTTTGCAGCACAGGAGGGGAAACCCCCTAGCAGCCAAGGTGTTAAACGGATATGAGAATATCTTGCAGTGGCGAATGGTTTTCAAAATGAACAAGGTACCGTGTTTCAGTAGCAAAAGTGATGTAGAACAGAGCCGTGTCCGGAACGCGCCCTGCAGCCAGTGTGTCTGTGTCTATATGTTGCCTCTCATCTAACTAGTTCTTGCAATTATTTTTGTGGTCTAAGGGCTGCAGGCCACTTGAGGTGGGCAATCTCCATTATTAACATAGTGACTAGTCCTGGTGGTGCAGTCTCCTAAGACCCAGCTGCTGTTCACAGCCCTGAAGAAGTCAAGGGTTCACACCCCACTGATAAAACACATGTTGGCTGGCCTGTTATGTAACATACCATTAAAGTGAACAGTTAAAAGAAAGGAATACATTGTTATCATCTTTCACCACTGAATACTTTGTTGTATTTTCCTTCACTTACATGCATGTGCAGAGGACTTGTTTATTGTAACTTAACGGACCCCAGTGTCCCTGAGGTTTTAGGCGTTTTCCCTCCCCTTTTGCACCGTATTTCACTGTGCTCTGTTTCTAAACTTCACATTACCCGGCAAGCGCCATTTTATCCTGTGCTAATTAATACCTCCCGTTTGCTCCCAATTCTTTCCCTCACCCACAAATCATAGGGCAAGTGCAAAGGGATCCTGTGGCAGTGAGCAGTGTGGATCCAGTTTTTTTGCCCGGCAACCCCAACGGCTGTCAGTGTGGCCAGGCGGACTTGTTCAGGTCCCTTCCAGCGCTGCGCTAAACTCTTCTTCTGCTGGAAATTGTGATCCAAAATAAAATCACCAGGCTAGATATTGTGTCCAGGCCCCTGTGGTGCAGCTGGAAGGGACTCCCGGACCTATTGGTGAATAGAACGCACATTTTCAGTTAACTGGCAAAGATAGTCTATCAGCAATGGATACTCAATAGCGGAAAAAACCTACGAGGATGCGGGATGCCCCAGACATATGCCGGGCGTCCAAACACGACCTCATATGGTGACAATCCTCTCCTAGAATGTGTTGCTGTTCTTATTGAAAAAAGGGCTAATGGTAAAGCATCTGGCCACTGTAACCCTGTAGTCTCTTGAATTTTTGCAAACTTTAGTTTGAGAGTACCTTTGTATTTCTCAACCAAACCTGCTGACTGGCGGTGGTTTGCAGCATGAAACCTCTGTTTTATGTGCAAACCATCGCAAATTAGCTGAATGACCTTGGCATCAAAATTACTTCCGTTATCACTCCAAATCAAACAGGGTAAGCCGAAATGAAGAAAGAACTCTTTAAGGAGTACCTTTGCAGTCGTAACAGCTGTATTGTCTTTAGTGGGGTAAGCCTCAACCCATTTACTAAATGCACAGACACATACTTCAAATTAGTTCACCTGTCTAGCTCTATGTAGTCTATCTGAAGGATCTCCAAAGGGAAAGTAGGTGGTGCAAAAGTACTGGGTGGTCTAGGGGTACCCTTTCCCGGATGGTGCATCATACATCATGCATCATAGGTCCCAGGGACGCTAGGGAAGATTGAACGCTGATGTTTGCTGGAGACACATGGTAAATGGGCTATTACCAGTTGCTCATATACTACCATTCTTTTTAATTCAATACTTGCTCGCTTCTGTTTTTAAATATTAATCTCACTTTGCCGCATCTATTTTAATTTGCAACACTCAATTGCACTGTTCTGCTCACTCAGTCACCGGTCCCAGCGTATTCCCCGGTCCACCGCGGATTCTTCCGTTTGAGCGGAGGGATTCAAACGCTGGACTGGAAGTGTGCACTGCAGGGCAGGTCAGCAGTCTAGCTCTTCTGCTGCTGCATAAATCCAGTCTAGCCCCGGCGCACAGAGGGCGCTAGGGAAGATTGAACGCTGATGTTTGCTGGAGACACATGGTAAATGGGCTTCTGATCTTGCTATTACGAGTTGCTCATATACTGCCATACTTTTTAATTCAATACTTGCTCGCTTCTTTTTTAAAATAATAATCTCACTTCGCCCCATCTATTTTAGTTTGCCAACACTCACTTGCACTGTTCTGCTCACTCAGTTACTGGTCCCAGCGTATTCCCCGTTCCACCTCAGATTCTTCCGTTTGAGTGGCGGGAATCAAATGCTGGACCGGAAGTGCGCACTGCAGGGCAGGTCAGCAGTCTAGTTCTTCTGCTGCTGCATAAATTCAGTCTGTAGTCCCGACGGGCAGCGGATGCGTACAGCGGGCGCGCCGCACCAAAACCACACGAAAGGCAAACCCGTCTGTGCCTGTCCGCGTCTGGCCCGGGCCAAGGGCCATAAACCCTGGCCCTCAATTAAAAGGCACAGGACCATCCATTAAACCAATAACCAACATGAAGGCACATAGCAACTGTGTTAAATACACGGCTGAACAATTAAAGGCCCTTCACCCACCCTCACACCCTAACTGTAACTAGAGCACACCCACCTGAAAATTTCGAATTATGTTCCAACTGCGCTTTCTCCTTTTCCCCTAAACCTACAGTCGAAATCTCCAATAAAGACTCCGCACCTAACACCGACCCTTCTCCCTCTCACAAAAAATCTTTCTCATTTATTAGTATAAATTGCCGCTCTCTACCCAAACACAAGTCAGATATTCTTGACTTACTAATAAATGATAAACCTGATGCAATCTTCCTCACTGAAACCTGGCTCCATGAGAGCTCAGGTCCAGACATTGGGGCTGCTCTGTCTGCAAACTACGCTATAGTAAGAAAAGACAGAAGTGAAAAAGTGGGTGGTGGGATAGCAGTTATTTTCAAAAATGTTTTTAAATGTGTATTTGAACACCTACCTTTTCCACACTGTGAGGCTGCTCTTTTTAAACTAACACTATCGCCTAAGATCACTCTCTCAGGTATACTTATATACCACCCCCCCAACTCCCTTGATCATGGGCCAAAACTTGTGTGGACCTTATTGCCTCCCTAATTACGAAAACAACTAACTTTTCCATTATGGGCGACCTAAATCTCCACTTAGAAAATCCTGCCTGTAAAACCAGCTCAAATCTTATTTTTGAATTAGCCTCTCTAAACCTCCATTTACTAAACTCTGGCCCCACACACGTAGCAGGACACTTGTTAGATCCTGTTTTCTCAAACCTCACTGACATCACTTGTTCTCCTGCCAAGCCCACAAGTTGGTCAGATCACTATCTGATTAATTTCGACCTAACCCTTACAGTACATCCTCACTCTACCCCTGACACACCTCCCCCACCAGTAGAAACTGGAAAAAGTTAGATATTAATGCTCTTAACTCACTTTTGGATTCCCATAAACCTGGTTCGGCCTCTCCTATCTGCCAGCTATTATCCACTGTACAAGACTGTCTCTTAGATGACATAAACATTTGCTTACCAATAACCAAAAATACTAGGAGAAACCATCGTCCACTGGTTCTCTGGTTTACGGAACTACTGAAAATGGAAAAAACTAAATGTAAAGGGTTAGAAAGGAAGTGGCGAAAAAACTATACTTCGGCATCAAAAACAGTCTACCGTAACGCTTTAAAACACTATCACAAACTTTGCAAGCAGGCTAGAGCGGAATATGTTTCAACTACAATTCTAAATGCTGCTAACTGCTCAAAGACCTTAGCTCCACCTCTTGCACTCACACAATCCAAATGTGAAGCCTGGGCTCTGTTTTTCATGCAAAAGGTTGATATAATCTACCAAAATATTTTACTTGACCACACTATGAGAAACCCATCCACCCCTAGACTTCCACTCTCACCTCCTGCTGCTGACTGCTTTCCTGATGCAATGAGCCAAGTGAATCCGCACAAACATTCTTTAACGACTTGGCCATTGCTCACCTCTGAAAGCCTAACTACACTCCTTAATAATATCAAATCCGGATCACCTGATGATACTCTACCTGTCCCAATATTAAGACAGCTGAGTGATGATTCATTGGCTGTGACAGTGAATCTCCTCAATGCCTCCCTACTTGAAGCAACCATTCCGGCATCCTGGAAACATGCCATGATTCATCCCCTTCTCAAAAAGCCGAACACTGATCCGGAGATACCCAGTAATTATCGCCATATATCCCTACTCCCCATCTTTTCCAAGATCTTAGAAAAGCATACACATCAACACCTAAGCAACTTTGTAACAGCACACGATATCCTTCACCCCTCTGAGTCGGGCTTCAGAGCGGGTTTCTCAACTGAAAACACTCTACTTGGAGTTACCGAAAATATACAACAATACCTGGACAAAGGAGACACCGTAATGCTCATTCCTCTTGATTTGAGTGCTGCCTTCGATACAGTGTCACATGCAGTACTTATTAACACACTGAGATCACATGGCATTTGTGGATCTGCTTTAGACTGGATCACTGCATTTCTTGCAAAACGAACCTTCCAACTGTTCTCGCATTCTACCCGCTCCGAGATCCATTGCTTTGCTCATGGGGTGCCCCAAAGGTCTATTCTCAGCCCACTACTATTCAACCTATATGTGAGACCATTGGCTGAGGTAGCCGCAAAAGTCGGAATATCCCTTAACTCCTATGCGGATGACTCTCAAATCATCTTCTCCCTCTCCTTTCAGAAAACTGACGATCCATCCAGCCTCAAAATTGGTTTAAACCAAATAGCACGCTGGATGTATGAATTTTTTTCAAAGCTAAACGGGGACAAAACAGAGATTCTGGTACTGGGGAAACAAAAAAATCTATGGAATCCCACACACTGGCCGACTGAAATGGGCAACTTCCCACAGTCTTCCCCTCAAGTGAAAAATATGAGCATCATCATTGATGACTATCTCAGCATGCATGCTCAATCAATTAAAGTAAAGGCAACCTGCTTCACCATCCTCAGATGGCTAAGAAAAATCTGCTGAAAGCTGCCGGAATCTACCAGGAAAACTGTAGTCAATGCTTTAATAACATCTAGACTTGACTACGGCAACATTCTCTACCTGGGAGCAAACAAAACTGTAGTCTACAGATTACAAATGGTTCAAAATGCCACAGTCAGACTTCTATGTGGAACCCCTAAGTTTTCCCCCGTCTCGAAATATAGACGTAAACTGCACTGGCTGAAAATAGAAAACAGAATCAAATTCAAGGCCTTGAGTCTTATGCCCAAAATCAAGTCAGGTTGCGCCCCTCGGTATCTTCAATCCTTAGTCAGCCCCTATTCCCCCCCCCCCCCCGGAACTTGCGCTCTGCCACGCAAGGAATTTTCATTGTTCCCAAATTCAAACTTGCCCGGATGGGCGGTAGGTCTTTTGCCTTCCTTGGCCCCTCCACTTGGAATTCCATACCCATAACCCTGAGAAACAAAACTAATTACATACAGTTTCGCAAATCTTTGAAAACTTGGTTATTTGACAAATAATGACCCTATTACTACATGCCTCCCATCCCCGACCCGTCTTTTGTGCCAGGAAACCCTTTTTGGGTACCTGTTGCGCACTATAAATTTAAAAACTAACTAACTAACACACCACAGCTGTTTTTGGGATGTTGTCATGCTGCGATACAGGGTCTAACAACTTGCAAATACCTTTAGCTCTGATATGGGCTGGGCCATGGGCCATTGTGACCACAGGGAAAACATATGCATCTGGCATCATCAATCTCTGTTTCCCTGACTTGTCAATCCAACATCCCTTATTGTTAAATTGTGCCGTGTTTTCTTGCCATATTCCTAATTTTTCTATTGCAGCCTCAATTTGTATCTCAAGCGTATCCTCAAACATGGTGACTCGTGGCACCCACCTAGCAAGACCTGGTATAAACATTTTCTTCATTTTAGTATGTGCGTTTCCTTGGCTGTCTGGTCAGCAAAAGCATTCCCCCTACCAACTTCATCAGTAATTTTCCAAAGGGTGCTACACTTCACTATTGCCAACGTCTTAAGGAGTGTCAAAGCAGACAAAAGCCTCAATTTATGGTGACCATGTTGGATCTTTGTACCATGGGAAATAAGGAACGCTCTCTCAGCCCAGAGTCGCCCAAAATTGTGCACAACTCCGAAGGCATACTGGCTGTCAGTATAAATATTGACAACCAGTCCCTCGTTCAATTCACACTCTCAAATAAGGGCAGCTAACTCAGCTGCTTTGGCTGACTGATAAGGGACTCGTGATATCTCTACGATAGCAGAAGCAGCAGTTGTAGTGCCATCTGCTAATTTGAAACAAGAGCCACCCCCTTGTTTGTCAGATAGGGGAATATCGGTCAAGTCTACCCGTCCTTTCGTCTCTTCTTCCTTCCATAAGATACAATCATGTTTCTCATTTTCATCTTTTTCAGAAGGGAGGGGTAGTAACGTGGCTGGGTTCAGAGTGGCACATCTTTTGATGGTGATGTGTTTTGCAAATCATAACCAGTCAGACATGCACTGGTGAGGTGCTGTGTCTTGGTCTTGGTCTTATTCAAAAGTGTATCCACAGCATGGGGTACCATACCTGTGAGGTCAGTATCAAGTACGAGTCTAGCTGATTGTCTTATGGAGACAGCAACAGTTGCAACCGCTATTAGACTGGTCGAAAGGGCTCTTGTGACCGAGTCAAGAACAGCGGAGAAATAAGCACACGGCCGTTGCTTATCTCCGAATTTTTGTGCTAGAGCAGAAAACGTTCACAACCAGCCGTCTCATGGACATAAAATACAAATGGCTTGTTGTAGTTAGGCTTGCCAAGCACTGGAGCCGAGGAAAGCACACTTTTTAGTTGCTCAAAAGACTACTGACATCCAGGCACATCTTTAGTGGTTAGTGCAAACAGGGGCCTGGTTAGTTAGGAATAGTTAGGTATCCAATGTCGACAATAGGAAGTGATACCTATGAAGCGTGCACACTTCTTTCTGAGTTTGTGGGCCAGGCATTTTAACAATGGTACTGATGCGCTCAGGAGCCAAATTCCTACCCTCCTTTGAAAGTAGGTGACCTAAATAGGTAACCTCTTGTCGACAATACTGAAATTTGGAAAGAAACACCGTATGTCTGTGCTGTGCCAAATGCAACAATAATTTAACCGTACTATCCCTGCAACCTTGTTTTGTGTCAAAAGTGATGAGGAGATTGTCAATGTACTGGAACAATACATTACCTGTAGGAAGCGAAAGGGAGTCCAATTGGCTCTCTAAAGCTTGACTGTAGATACGTGGGTCTCTCAGTATAGCCTGAGGAGCTCATCAGAATCTAAAACTTCTGCCAGCTAGTGTAAAACCGAGCAAATGCCTGCTATATGGATGGATAGGAACACTGAAGACTGCATTTTTTCAAGTCAACAATGGAGAAAAATGTATCACTGGAAGGGATCATTGTCAAAAGAGTGGTAATGTCAGGGACCACAGGACACTGGAGAACTACTATTTTATTATCTTCGCACAAAGCATTCACTGATCATCAGAGGAACCTGAAGGTGTCCATTTTAAAATGGGGAGTATAGTGCTATTACAAATATTTGCAGTTGCCTCCTTGACCACACCTTTCTCAATCAACTCCTGCACAATTTGCAATAAAGCTCACTCTCCTGCCTGTGGTATTGTATATTGAGGGATATGAGACAAAATAGCACTGTGTTTACCCTGGATCGAAACTAGCGATATCTGTAACAGTCCTACATCCGTGTCAACAGTTGCCCAGAGAGAGGGCAGGACATCTATAAACGCAGCAGGAAGAGGTGCATCTTGGGACAGACACTGCTTAGCGCGTACCACATCTGGGCCCATTGTCATGTAAACACCTTCCGGGGAGCAGTAAATCGTAGCATGCAATTTCTTCAACAAACAAAACCTATCAAGTTTTCTCCACAATTAGATGTCAACAAAAATGGTGAATCCAAAGTGAATGGGCCAATAGTCAATGCAAGAGGTTTTGAAATGGGGCTTTCAACCGGTACATCAGAGACATCTACCAAAACATTCTGATGGTCAGACAGAGCCGCTCCAGGAACTAAAGAGTGAGAAATATAAATGTTATTTGCACCTGTATCCACCAAAAATTCCATAGCCGAGCCATGCAAGTTCACAGTAACATAAGGACCGCTTTGATCTATTATAATTATTATACAGCATTTGTAAAGCACATAGCTACCCTAGGGCATCTCAGCGCTAGCGACTGAACAGAGGGAAGCGAGTGGGGTTATGAGGCCGATTGTTGAAATAACCAGGTTTTAAGAAGTTTACGAAACTGAAAATGGTGGGTTTCGAGGCAAAGGAGTGGGGGTAGTGTGTTCCAAAGTTTTGCGGCACCCACTCATATCGCAGGACACACCCTGGATGGGATATTTACAAACAATCAAGATATTTCCTATTCCTCACAATTGCCTCTTACCTGGACAGATCATTCAGCGGTACTTTTTGCCATCAGGCTCAATAATCCTAAAGCTCCTCCAGCCAAACCGGCGTGTCCAGTCATGTCCAGGAACTGGAAAAACATAAATATCCCTCATTTATCAGCTACTCTGGCCTCATCATTAGATACTACCGAAACAGACCCACATATAGCTTCTAATAATTATCTTTCACAACTTAATAATGCTCTAGATGTTTTTGCACCATCAAAAGTTATGTTTCGAAATCGTACTTTGCCCTCAGCCCCCTGATTTTCTGAAAACCTGCACTTACAGAGACAATTTTGTAGGAACTTAGAGAGACACTGGCGGAGACATTATAACCTCACAGATAAACTAATATACAAAAGTGCTCTCTATAAATATAAGCAGCAGCTAGTCACAGAAAAAAGTAGCTATTATGTCACCCAGATTGAGTCAGCAGAAAATTCCATCAAAAAACTCTTTTATGTAGTCAACCACCTGACTAATCCTCCTATTCCACCAGAGAAAACTTCTCAACAGCTGTGCAATTCGCTGGCGGACTACTTTACTGACAAAGTAACCTCCATATTCTCTGCTTTCTCTCCTCAAGCTATGTCTCCAGTGAAATCTCCAGTCCCTAATCAATTTCCTAATTCTCCGTCTTTTTCTTTTTTTCATTCAGTCACACATGAACAAATTTCACATCTTGTTACCACCATTAAATCAGGCTCACCATTAGACCCTTGCCCTCCTTCTATTCTTAACCTCATTCCTGAGGCTATCTCACCTGCAATAGCCACCATTTGCAATAATATGTTTCAGGAAGGTTCCTATCCGTCGGAATGGAAAAAAGCGATCATCAGACCCCTTTTAAAAAAATCCTCCCTTGATCCTACAGACCCTGCTAGTTTCAGACCAATTGCATGTTTACCTTTTCCATCCAAAATTTTTGAAAGCCTCATGAATCAACAACACTCCGATTTTGTTGATACTCATAACCTATTGGATGATACCCAATTCGGCTTTAGGAGTGCACATGGAACTGAAACAGCGCTCATCAAAGCTGCAGATGAAATTAGGTATACACTAGACAAGGGAGGAGCGGCAGTCCTAATACTGCTAGATTTGTCAGCGGCTTTCGACACGATCGATCACAACATCTTGATCGACCGTGTCGCAGCCATAGGGGTGAAATACAAAGCCAAGGCCTTGATTGCATCCTTTCTACATAACCGGTCTCAAACAGTTAAACTGGGTTCTTTTTATTCATCTCCTCTTTCCCTTCCCTGTGGTGTACCACAGGGTTTCTCTCTAAGTCCGACTCTTTTTAACATCTATGTGTCGGACTGGATAGGGTGATAAAGGAACATGACATCAGCCTTACCACCTATGCTGATGATACCCAGTTGTCCTTTCTATACACCGGGATGGAGACAGGGTGGCCGCCAACTTCCGGGAAGCAATGTTGTCCATCAGCTCATGGATGGCGGCCAACTGTCTCAAACTGAATTCCAGCAAGACCGAGATTATGTTGTTTGGCAAGTTAGAACCCTGCTGGTCCCCTCAGTGTGGCCAAGTGAACTAGGCCCCCTGCCTATACCTGTCAAAAAAGTAAGAAACCTTGAAGTCATCTTTGATGATCGGCTTCTTTTTAACCATCATGTAAATAATGTCGTTTCCTCATCTTTTTTCATTTTGAAGAAAATTTTAAAAATCCTACCCTACATACCCACGTCGGCGGCAAAAACCCTTATTACCTCCCTGGTATTTTCACGAACTGATTATTGTAATGCCCTTCTCCTCAACGCTCAAGCTAAAGTGCTTAATAAGCTGCAGTTGGTGCAGAACGCTGCAGCTAGGGTACTGCTTAATATCCCAAAACATCACTCCATCTCCCCATTTATTCACAATCTGCACTGGCTTCCAGTGAGAAGTCGCACAAAGTTTAAGGCCCTATGTATAGCTTATAAAGCTATTAACAATACGGGACCTCAGTTTCTCAAATCAGCATTTAAACCTCCATAGGCACCAAGAACCCTCCGTTCATCTTCAGCCATCTTTTGAACGTCCTACCTACAAGAAAGGTCAACTGGGGTGACAGACGTTTCATAGTGGCTACTGCCAGACTGTGGAACTCACTCCCCCTGTGTATTAAGACCTGCCCCACGCTGCTTAGTTTTAGGAAACAACTTAAAACCTGGTTGTTTACACAATAGATGCTTTAGTTTGTGCAGTTTCTGATCGCTACAGCGCCGAGACTCCTCCGGGTATTTGCGCGCTAAACAAATTGCAAAAATAAATAAAATAAATAAATTATAGGAAAAGGATATTCCTCCACTTCGTACCCTCCTGATTTTGGGAACGACTGCAAGGTTGAGATTAGCTGATTGCAGGCCTTTCTTGGGGTGATATGGGGTGATGAGGTAGCTGTTGATGGCAGGGCCAGTTCCCTACAAGGTCTTATGGGCCATGCAGAGAGCCTTGAATTTAACTCTTTTGGGGATTGGCAGCCAGTGCAGGGTTTTTAGGGCTGGCTTGGCTGACTGAGTTTTTGGAATCCATGAGCGGAATCCTGGTGGCACAGCTCTGTGCGACTTGGAGCTTCCTTAATCTTGCATTGACAGCTCCTAAGTAGAGAGAGTTGCCATAGTCCAGTCACGATGTGACCTAGGCCTGAATCAGGATTCTTTTTGCAGCTATTGGAAGGAGAGGGAGGACCTTCTGAAGTAGTCTGAGTGTGCCAAAGCAGGCCCCTGCCACCCTCACGGCTTGGTGGTCAAACTTGAGAGAATTGTCTAACCAAACGCCCAGACTTTTTATCCTAGTTTTGGGGTTTAGGAGGCGGCCCAGGCACTTAGGCCATATCTGTTTGAGATCCATGCTGGAGTTGTTACCTAGGAGCATAAGTTCTGTCTTTCCTCCGTTAAGTTTTAGACAGGAGTGCTCCATCCAAGAGGCTGCTTTCTCCAGACATGCTTCAAAGTCAGAGGGGAAGTTACGGGGACCATTAAGAGCAATGACCAGCTGTGTGAGGCAAGATGATATCAGCGAGGGAGGCGCATATACACGTTAAATAGTGTGGGATTCCGCAGCAGAGCAATAGTCTCCTAGACGCTGAGTCCCCTGAAAAGACCTGAAGGTTCTATTGTCTAGGTATATTTGTATCCAGGTGATTGCCTTCTGAGTCTCTCTACTCAGATAGTAAAGTTGTCTGTATCCTAAACTGAGCTTAAGTCAAGTAGGATGATGGCAACTGCTCCTCCATGATCAAGGTTTTGTTTAGAGTTTTCAACCACAGCATAAGAGCTGTTTCGGTTCAGTGTTTAAGACGGAACCCGGTCTGAGTGGAATGCAGGAGGTCATTGGTTCCTAGGAAGCCAGAGAGGGCAGCGTTCACATGTTTTTCTAGAATTTTTACGATGGCCGGAATCAGCGGTATGAGACGGTAAATACTTAAGTCATCTAGATCTAGGCTAGTTTTTTTTAGTATGGCCTTAACCATGGCATGCTTTCATGGACAGGGGACTGATTGAGTGGAAATGAACAGATTTACAATTTCCAAGATGGTAGGGGAGATCACATTTCCTGCTTTATGTAGGATGTGTGGGGGGCTGGTTCTAGGGGGGAGCCTGATTTTATTTGGAAGAGAATATCTGACAACTTATCAGATTCAAGGTTGGGAATTCCTTAAGTATGTGCTCTGGATGGGGTGGGGGCTTGTTCATTGGTAGGAGGTCATTAGAGCAGGGGGAGCTGAGGGATGCGGTATAGAGCTTTAAAATGTTTCCCTGGAAGAAATCTGTCAGTGCGTTACAGCATTCTGGGGAGGCCTCAGGGGATAGTTCAGATTTTGGGAGCTCTAAGAGATCCTTCGCGACGCGAAACATTTCCCTGGGAGAGTTAGCAGCAGCAGTGATGATGCCTTCATAGTAGGTGGCCTGCGCTACTTATATTTCCTTTTGGTATCATTTTATGGATTCTCTGTATTTTAGTTTACTCAAGTCATGATAGTCTTTCCTTCATTCCCTCTCCAGTCTTTTGCAAGTCTGTATAAGGGAACTTTAGGTCTCAGGTTGGCAAGAGCTATGATCCAGGAGTCTACAGGAAGTTTAGCCCAAGGGTGTACTTTCCTGCTAATGGCTTTGGTGCGCGAGGGTCGCAATAAGGGGCATCAGAAAATGATCCGATCAGGTTGTGCGAATGGGATCGCTCACCGACAGTTCAATGTTGTTATTAAAGCTTGGTTCTAGTGTTGACCTTTCTTGTGTGTAAGGCCTGTGACTTTTTCGAGAAATTGAATAGCTGGAAGGTTCTTGGTGAGCGCCGATGCATTCCCCTTTTTGGGATCATCAAAATGTAGGTTGAAGTCCCCCAAGAAGGTGATATTAGGGGACAAGCCCACTAATGTGGACGCCACTTCACGGAGGGATGTGAGGAATTGGATCGCACCCTCCTGCGCTCCAGTAATGGAGTGTGTGGGAGATAGTGAGGTGTTAAAAAAGATTTTCACAGTCCACAATGATATTGGGTTTAACCCTGCATTTAAAGGAGCTTTTATGTATTTTGGCGAATCCTCCGCCTTTCTTCTTATCACTGTCATTCCACTGAATAGTGAAGCCAGCAGGCAGAGCTTGTACTAGATCTGGTTCAGATTCATTATGTAGCCAAGTTTCCATCAAAGATAGTGTGTCTGGATCCTCATCTTCCAGGAGCATCTGAAGCTCCAGGGAATGTTTTGGTAGGGATCCAGAGTTAAGAAGGAACATTTTAAATGTGTGGTGGTGTTGGACCCAAGGTGGTATTTCAGAGGACAGGCAAAGCTAAAGTTGCAGTGAGCACACCAGGGCACATCACTAAGTGGGGACATCATGTGGCAACATATCTCCTTACTAGGTTTCCTTAACCTTAATAATTGCTGGCTTGAGTAGGCAGTTCTACCAATGAATGAGGGGCAGGGGTTCTGGCCCCTGGTTCCGGCGGGGCACAGGTATCAGAACTGGCTCCTCACTCTGTCCCTGAATGTCCTAGTTGAAGACATTCCTGTCACCTCATATGTGTCAAAGTCATCATGATAATTAATTATCCTGGGCATAGTTCGTGAAGTAGCGCTACGCGTAGCTAAGCAAAGTGCACTTTGCACTACACGAGCTTTGCGTAGCTACGTGAACTGTGTAGTGCACTGTGCAAAATGCTGTTTGCACTGATTGCACAGTGCTGGATGCTTGTCTGCACTGTGCAACCAGTGCAAACTGCATCTTGCACAGTGCAAGTGGTCGTTTTCTGCAGCTCGAGTAGATTTCTACTCGAGCGGTAGCTTTCTCAACGTGGACTGGTAGTTGTTCATCGCGAGCGGTCGCGAGCATACACTACTATTCGCAATTGAGAAATCTGACCTCCCCGCGTTGAGAATCCCGCTGGGAGGTTTATTTTCCACGCTCGCGATCGCCAACTTTATGTTGCTGATCGCAAACGAGGAAAAAGTCTCGCCGGGATGTAAATTTGCCTGCTCGCGGTCGTTAACTTGACGTTGAGGAGTGCAAGCAAGCAAAAAATAACCACTGCACTACACTACTCTATGCTATGCGTGTTTGCGCTGTGCTACGTGCAATTCGCGTAGTGTGAAGTTGAGCAAACTTCGCAAACTACACAAGCGTAGCGTAGTACTTTGCCCAGGGTTAATGATAATACTGTCCACCCCAAAACGCCCCCGTGATGTCATCAGGGATGTCACTGACCATGTCATGGGTGATGTAATATGTGATGTCATCAGCAGTGCATTGCGGGGGCGCGAGTTATAGTTAGCTGATCTAACTATAACTGGGGAATATCCATGGTTTTGTACAAGTGAAATGTCCAACTAACTATAACTTTCCCTAAAACCCTATGGCGTTTTCAGTGAATTTCTAACTTTTTTTAAATGCTAATTTCTAACTATAAAGTGCCTGAAACCTATGGTTTTTTTCAGTGAATTTCAAAGGTTTTTTAAATGCTAGTTTCTAAGTATGCCTACAGCGGTAGGACATGTGAAGAAAGAAGAAAAAACACACAGAATGAAGCAAAAGAAATGCAAAAAGAGGCAACAGAAGTCCACAAAGATGAGAAAAAGTGTAGGAAGAAGCAAGACGTGCAGAAAGTACCAACAGAGGAGCAGAAAGAGGCCTTTTTGCAAAATCATCCTGTGCCCACAACTTTTTCAGATGGGTATTTGTGGTAACTGCCTAGAGCCAGTGCAATGCTAAAAGACACCTAGAATACAGTGAAAACACCTACATATACTATGCGTTGGGGTACCCCTGTGATTAGCATGACCTCCTCTGTAAGGCCCAAGTACATAATAGGGCAGGGGGATTAACACTACCTCTAAGTCAAAGGCGCATAATTATTCTACTTTAGCTAGTAGTCGCATTTGCAGAGTGGTGGAGAAAGGGTGCTGGGTGTCCAACCAACGCTCAGGAATTCCGCTGAGTATGACTTACAGGAGGTACAAGCGGGGATTCTTGGCCCCCAAAGTTCCTCAGGACTAAATTGGACTTCATCAACCATCCCGTAGTCTGCCTCGAGGCACGTTTGCAGAGTGGTCAAAAAAGGGGGCCATGGCCTCCGAAGCATCTTATTAATCCCACTGTGTGGGACTTACTGGAGGTAACAAGAGGGGTAGTTGGCCCCCAAGAACATTCTTAAGGGCCAACTTCCCAAACTATTACCTCCAGTCAGTCCCACACAGCAGCACTGGTGAGTACTTGTACCAGGCCACGCCCACTTTGTTCACCACTCTACAAACGGGCTCCCTTGCGCGCTGTTGGATAGGGATTGAAGTCTCCTTCACTGCTGGGGGTCCTTTGGGGGCCAATTAGCCTACCTTTTACCTCCAGCAAGCCCCACTTAGTGGGATTGGTGAGAGGTAGACAAAGGCCATGCCCCCTTTCTCTACCACTCTATAAACCTGCCCCCTGGTGCGTTGTAAGTTGGAGGATTAAGTCCCCTTCAATACTGAGGGTCCCGGGGTCCAACTTGCTCACTAATTACCTCCAGTAAGCGCCACAGAGCTGAGTTGCAGAGAGGTGTAAAAAGGGGCATGGCCTGGACCACCTCTCTGCAACGCAGCCCTGTTGCGCTTACTGGAGGTACCTGGTGGGCTAGTTGGCCCCCAGGGGCCCTCTGGATTGAAGGGGAATTAATTCCCTAACTTAAAACGTGCCACAGGGTGTGTTTGCACATATGTCAACTCAGGCCCCGCACCCTCCCTTCACCACTGTGCAATCACCCCCGTGTCGTGTTTTACGTTGGGGGATTAAGTCCCCTTGAATCCTGAGGGTCCATGGGGTCCAACTAGCCCACCCTGTACCTCCAGTAAGCGCTTTTGCAGAGTGTTGTTGAGAGGGGGCGGGGCCTCCAGGATGATCACAGTCTTTTTTTTTTTAATTATTTTTTTAGAAGGGGGGCTGTGTGCCCCCCCTTCTTTTTCCCTTTTTGGGCCCTGGGGACCCCATCCCCTAGGACCTTACCCCTTTTTTTAAAAATAAAAAAAATGAATGGTAAGGGAGCCGCGTGGGCCCCCCTCCTGTGGCCAATTCCTGCCCCTGGGACCCCATCCCCAGGGCATAGCCACATTTCTTCTTGTATCTTTTATGTAGGGGGGCTGCGTGGCCCCCTCATGAGGCCTCTGTTTGTCCCGGGGGCCCCATCTCTCGGGCCTTTATTTATTTATTTTTTAATAGATTTTTTTTTATTTTGGGGAGGGGGCCATGTGGCCCCCTCCTGGGACACTTCTAGCCCCAGGGACCTGTCCCCCATGGCAGGCCCTATCCACTGGAGACCGTCAGGGAGCCCCAATGCCCCCACAGTACTGCCGGCTCCCCGCGTCCTGCAGGAGCCTGCATTGTTTTTCCACAAGGGGAGCTGCTGACATGTAGCTCTCCGTGTAGAAAAGCGTTTCCCTGCTCTCGCTTCAATGAAGCTCCCGACCTGTCATTGCAAACAGCAGTGTCCTGGGGTTGAGCACCATGGGACACTGCAGAGCCGGGGCTGGGGGGTGGCGGTCCCCAGGGCCATCAAGGGCTCCTGGAGGGGGGCCCCCCTCCCAACATTGGCAAATGTCCCGGGGGAGTGGTGGTCCCCAGGGCTGAAGTTACATAGTTAGTACCCCGGGGCGTATGGGGGGCTCGCACACCCCACACAGGACTATTATTAAAATATAAAAGCCCCGGGGGTCATGGTCCCCGGGGCTGCGGGGGGGCATGTGCCCCTGCAAATAGTTAAGAAAAGCCCCGGGGGGGTGGTGGTCCCCAGGGCTTGGGGGGGCCTTGGAGGCCCCCACCTATTTTAAAAACAATTCCGGGGTGGAGGTCTCTGGGGCTGCAGGGGGCCATGTGCCCCCTGCTAATATTTAAAGAAAGCCCTGGGGGTGGCAGTCCCCGGGGCTGCGGGGGACCATGTGCCCCCCGCAAATATTTAAGAAAAGCCCTGGGGGTGGTGGTCCCGGGGCTTGGGGGGCCTTGGAGGCCCCCCACCTATTTTAAAAACACGCCCGGGTGGTGGTCCCCGTGGCTCCGGGGGGTCCATGTGCCACCCGCAAATATTTGAAGAAAGACCCGGGTGGTGGCGGTCCCCAGGGTTAGGCAATAACAATATTACATGCCCCCAGGACTTGACCCACCTGGGTCCTAAAAAATGTTGAAGAGCGCTTCATTCTTTTTTTCATTTTCGGCCAAAATTCGTGCTGGTGCGCAAATCTCGCAGATTTTTTTTTAAATGCTTTTTTTTACCCTGGGGGTCCTAGTGGGACCCCCCTAAGCCGGCCTAGAGGGTCAGGGTGTTTCTACCCTGCCTCCTTTTCTTTTTTCAACTTTTATTTCCCTGTTTTCCTGTGCCTGAGTTCCAGAGGTACAAGATGGCTGCCAACACTTGTTTGGAGTGTTGGCAGCCAATTAGAATAAAGCTTGTGGTCGGGAGAGTACGCGGATCGGATCCTTTGTGCCTCTAAATATCAAAACTTTTCATTTTTGATTTTCTCAGCAAGTACTGAAGGGATTTACACCATTTTAAAAACGGATGCTTTCTGAAGCAAGCCCTACTTTTTTGCCAAATTTGGTGTAATTCAGTTCAGCAATTCCAGCTGTAGCCGTGTCTAAAGTTTCCTATGGGAAATGCATTTTTCAACCTCTTTTTTTTTATTTCTCAGGAACTACTGAATGTATTTACACCATTTAACAAAAAGAGTTCTTTCTAAAACAAGGGCTACCTTTTTGCTAAATTTGGTGTAATTCCGTTCAGAGGTTCGGGCTATAGCTGTGTCTAAAGTTTCCTATGGAAAATAACATGGAAAAAACACGTTTTGGGACCCCCCTTTTTTATCAGCCCCCGCTTGGCGAATCACTTTCAGGATATGAGCTGACCAGAGCGGTCGACAAGGTTTGAAAATTCCACGTAGCTTCATCAACTGTCACCAAAGTTATTGGGAAAACAAAAAACGCTTTTCCTATGGAAACTAGGTCCTAACTATAACTATCTACTGGCGACCTCCAGTGGATAATATATATATATACATTTATTGAATCAGACACACAGCGCCTTGCCCCGCATGACACCTGCCCACACGGAATTACTTTCCCTTTCTCCATGCAACACCTGCCCAGTACTGATGCAACCTGGGAGATGTAGTGCCCACAGTGCTTCACTTGGTGGGCGATCACGTGGTTGAGAGGGTGCCTGTTCTCGCCAATGGGAGGACAGCAGGAGCACTTTAAGGCGCTGAGTTGGTTGTGTTCCTGATTGGCAGTGGCGTCCGAGGAAGGCCATTGCCGGAATGCATAATGCCTACATGCTGTCTATATTAAAGCCTCCAAAACGTATTCCCTGTGTGGCTTCTTCCTTTCAGCTTGCTTGAGGGTTCCTGTGCTTTATGTGCTTTATATATATATATATATATATATATATATATATATATATATATATATATATATATATATATATATATATATATATATATACATACATACATATATATATATATATATATATATATATATATTCCTTTCGTAATTCCACACGCTCCTCTCCGTATGAGAGCTGTGTGGAAACTAAATTGATTTAATATATATATATATATATATATATATATACATATATATATATATATATATATATATATATATATATATATATATATATATATATATATATATATATATACATATATATATATATATATATATATACATACGTATATATATATTCACTGAAAAAACCATAGGTTTCACACCAGTTATAGTTAGCTGGAAATTTTACTGACATAAAACCATTGAAATTCCCACGTTATAGTTGGACTCACTATAACTTGCGCGAGCAATGCACTGCTGATGACGTCACATATTACATCACTCATGACATGGTCAGTGACATCACTCATGACATCACTGATGACACCATCCAGTGAATGTGTGTCTTTCTGAAAAATAAATATTAGTGAGTAATGTTTACATTTTTAAATATATGTATTAGTGTTTCACTTTGTGTATAAGTAGCTGCATGGGTTGGTTAGTAGCTACATGTGTATGTACATGGGTTATTAGATGTTTTTTTAGTATCAGTATGAGTGTCTATATGGTTTGGTGGGGGTATTACTTAGCACATAGATGCATGATTGACTGACTCTCTGTTTGTATAAGTTTTGAAGACAACATATGTGCAGGACTGTATGAGTGAATGAGTGTGTATATGTGTATGTTAGTGAGTGAATGACTGTCTCACTATTGTCTTTATCAGTAACTACATATGTTTTAATCTAGTATATGTGAATATTGATGTATATAAGTGAGTATATGTGAGAGTAAGAGATTGTAAGAGTTCCTGTTTAAATAAGTATGTGTTTCTATAAGGGATTGTTTAAGAGAATACATATGTTTTAATTTTAATAGAAGTAAGGTGGTAGTGTGTGTATAGCTCTATATGCAAATCAATGGATGTTTAATTGTTTATTTGCATGTGTGAGTATGTGTGTGAGTAACTTTTGGATGACTGTCAGTGTGTAACAGGATGTATAGGTGTATCACTACATATGATGAGTGAGTATATGTATGAGTGAGTATATTGAACTGTTTGTGAATGAGTAGATGTGTATATAGATGGTGGAATTACTGAATTGGTTGTTGTAACTGATATGGTTATCTCCATTTAAAAAAAATATTTAGTTTCTATTTTTGAATATGTGTTTCAAGAGTTACATTACAGTGAAAGGAGGTCTGTCACTCTGTCTCAAGGATGGTGTCATCAGTGATGTCATGAGTGATGTCACTGAACATGTCATGAGTGATGTAATATGTGATGTCATCAGCAGTGCATTGCACGCGCAAGTTATAGTGAGTCCAACTAACTATAACGTGGGAATTTCAATGGTTTTATGTCAGTAAAATTTCCAGCTAACTATAACTGGTGTGAAACCTATGTTTTTTCAGTGAATTTAATAGGTTTTTTAAATGCTAATTCCTAACTATAACTGGTGTGAAACCTATGGTTTTTTCAGTGAATTTCAAAGGTTTTTTAAATGCTAATTCCTAACTATAAGTCTCAGTTTAAATGTAAGACTGTTAGCGCTCTAGTTGTTCTTTAGAACACTCTGGGACATTCTGTCATTGGGCTATATTTGGGCTACATCTGGCTGATATTTGGGCTACATTTTTTTTTGTCTCTGGTGGCCATCTTTGGGCTACATTGGGCTACATTGGGCTACATTGGGCTACATTTGGGCTCTAACATATATATAGCCCAATGTAGGCCAATATATATTTTTTTCAAAGTTAATTTTCGTAAAAACCATTTGAGCATATATCTTGAGACATAGCAAAGGCACATCAAGCTACCAGTCCCTACAATTTTGCCAAATTGTTTTGTTGTACATTTTTTAATTTTTTTTTTGCCTTGGAGCGCTCCCTGTGCGGGCCCCGGTGAGCGCCCCGGAAAGCGTAGCTTTATGAAGAGCCCCGGGGTGCACACCGGGGAGTGTCCCGTAAGCGTCAATATCGCGAACGAAAACATAATCGTGACGTATCGCGTAGCCGCGTCTGCGTGATACGCACGGCGTAAGCGCACCCGGAAGCACTCGAGCAAATACGATCATGCAACATAAGCGTCCGAGGCGCTTACGCAACGCGCCCCTGGGCGCGCCCCGGGGCGCGTAGCGTAAGCGCGTCGGTCATGTGACCTGAAAATAACACTTTTCATTGGTTAATAACAGTTTTTTTTCACAAGTAGGGAAACACTACACCCATTTCCCTCACAACCTGTTTCCTTTTGCTGAGACAACACCTCTCGTCTGTTCTTGCAAAAAAATCTAATTCTACCATGAAGAGCCCCGGGGTGCACACCGGGGAGCGTCCCGTAAGCGCCAATATCGCGAACGAAAACATAATCGCGACGTATCGCGTAGCCGCGTCTGTGTGATACGCACGGCCTAAGCGCACCCGGAAGCACTCGAGCAAATACGATCACCAACGTAGGCGTCCGAGGCGCTTATGCAACGCGCCCCTGGGCGCGTAGCGTAAGCGCGTCCGGTCATGTGACCTGAAAATAACACTTTTCATTGGTTAATAACAGTTTTTTTTCACAAGTAGGGAAACACTACACTCATTTCCCTCACAACCTGTTTGCTTTTGCTGAGACAACACCTCTCGTCTGTTCCTGCAAAAAAATCTAATTCTACCATGTCTGGTTCCCAGAACCCTTCCCAGGACCAGTCCTCTGACTCTTCGGATGGATTCCTGCCTGAGACCCCACACAGAGAAAAGTGAGGGACCACTTCATATGGAAGTTTTTCTCTTTTCCAGAGGGGGAGAAAAAATGCAATGCAGCCAAAGCCACCTGTAAAATTTGTGACACTGTCCTATCACGTGGGGATCCCACCCGGAAGTATAGTTTCGGGAATGCTACTTTAATCAGGCATGTTGAGAGTAGGCACCCGACTAATTATGCACGGGAGAGCTCCAGGGCCCTGGCTTGCAATCCACCACCCGATGGCCCCTCCACTTCCACCGGAGCTTCAACATCATCGGTGAGAGGAAGACCAGCATTGATGATCCCAAATATTCAGCCTGTTTTTGCAGATATTACAATTCGTTGTAAGCAGTGTGATCAATTGTTCTGTTATGGGGAGCAGAGCATTGATCTGATTGTTAGAAAGAGGGAGGAACACCGCTGCGCCCCTCAGCCCTAATTTTTCCCCTTTTTTTTTTGCTCCTGTTGAGCAGTTTTGCATTCCCTAGTTATGTTTTGTTCTGACAAAAATACCCAAAAAATTTAAAAGTGTTCGGAAAAAGTAAAAAAAAAAATTTAAACTAAAAAAGAAGAAAAAAAACTGTTATTTTTAGAACTACCTCCAATTCTCCAAAAAGAGCTATATTCCTTACATATTGTGTTGTTCTTTTTTTCAATGAATGTGTACTGCATGACTGTTTGGATGAAATGACTAAATGAAAGGGAGAAAGAGACTGATGGAACAAATGACAGAAGGGGAGTGAGTAAAGGTGAGTTGATTACAGTGAGGAATGCAAGGTGAGTGAGGGTGAGTGAAGGGGAAGTGACAGAGTGAGAGGATAGAGGGAGTGAGGGTGAGACAGAAGGAATGAGGGAAGAGGAGTGAGAAAGTGAGAGGACAGAGGGAATGAGAGAAGGAGTGAGTGAAGTGGAGTAAGGTGAGTGAGAGAAGAGGAATTACTGAGGGAGCGAATGAAGGGAAGAGAGGGGAAGGGAAGTAAAGCAGGGGGACTGAAAGAAGGTGAGTGTGGGAGTGGAGTGAGAGGAAAACAACAATTTAAGGGGCAGATTTACAAGACCCTTACGCCACCTTTGCGTCACGTTTAACATGAGAAAAAAGACGCAAAAGTGGCACAAGTGGCTTGTAAATCTGCCCCTAAGTCTCTACATGTAGGTACTTAATCAAAAAAAACAACAAAAAGATTTTAAAAACAGCTACATTTTTTTGAAACTGTCATTCTTTTTTCCCCATGGTATGCTCCCCGGTGCGCTCCCCGGTGCGCGTACCGGGCGCTCCCCCGCAAAAATCAGACACCCCGCTGCCCCCACATCAAACCTAGGGGGTCAGGGGGGGTCTACTCTGCCCCCTTTTGGTCATTTCCCCCTTTGTTTTTGCCACCTCTTGTGTCTCGATTTTACCGAGACACAAGATGGCGGCCGCTCCGGACTGCTTCGAATGTTTACAGACACCCGAGAGCCAATCAGCTTTCTGTGCGCAAGTCGGGTGGCATGCCTGGAGCGCTCCCCGGTGCGCGTACCGGGGCGCGCCTATAGATATATATATTTTTTTGAACCTAAATTACTCAAAAACCACTGGAGCACAGATCGTGAGACATAGCAAAGGCACATCGGGCTACCAGTCCCTACAATTTTGCCAAGTTTGGTGGAAATCCATTCAGCCGTTCGGGCTAAAAGTGAGTTTGACCACCTTATTGAAATTAACATGGGGAATACATGTTTTGGGACCCCCCTTTTATCTCGGCCCCGCTTCACGAATCCCCCCCCAAACTTTCAGGGAAGGACCGGAGCTCGACGAGGCAAATTTGAGGAAATTATCAGGCAGATTCGTCAACCGACTCCAAAGTTATTCACAATAGAATTTTGAGATTTTGCATTGAAAAAAATCCTAACTATAACTACCTACTGGCGACCGCCAGTAGGTTATATATATATATATATATATATATATATATATATATATATATATATATATATATATATATATATATATATATATTCACTGAAAAAACCATAGGTTTCACACCAGTTATAGTTAGGAATTAGCATTTAAAAAACCTATTAAATTCACTGAAAAAACCATAGGTTTCGCACCAGTTATATTTACCTGGAAATTTTACTGACATAAAACCATTGAAATTCCCAGGTTATAGTTAGTTGGACTCACTATAACTTGCACGTGTAATGCACTGCTGATGACATCACATATTACATCACTCATGACATGGTCAGTGACATCACTCATGACATCACTGATGACACCATCCAGTGAATGTGTGCCTTTCTGAAAAATAAATATGTTTTATATATGTATATGTAAAGGTCAATGGAAGAATAAATGTTTAAATAAGTGTCTAAATGGATGTTTTTTTTAAAAAAATGATTGGTTAACTAGCTTATTAAGTGTATCTTAGTGAATACTTATATTAGCGAGTAATGTTTAAATATTTAAATATATGTATCAGTGTTTCACTTTGTGTATAAGTGGCTGCATGGGTTAGTGAGTAGCTACATGTGTGTGTATATGGGTTATTAGATGTTTTTTTTAGTATCTTTATAATTGCCTGTTGATTTGGTAGGGGTGCTACTTAGCACATAGATGCATCAATGACTGACTCACTGTTTGTATGTGTTTTGAAGACAGCATATGTGCCGGACTGTATGGGTGAATGAGTGTGTATATGTATGTGTTAGTAAGTGAATGACTGTCTCACTAGTGTCTTTATCAGTAACTACATATGTTTTAATCTAGTATATGTGAGTATTGATGTATATAAGTGAGTATATGTGAGAGTGAGAGATTGAAAGAGTTCTTGTTTTAATAAGTATGTGTTTCTATAAGTGATTGTTTAAGAGAGTAAGTATGTGTAGGTTTCCTTAGAAGTAAGGCGGTAGTAATCTCTACAACGGCCCCCACAACGCTAAAGATGCCTGGCCTTCACCCTGGGGGTGTGCCCAAGAGTGGACGCCTCACAGGGAAAGCCAGGACGGGTTCCACAGCGGTATTCGTACAAGCGCCTTGAGACCCTTGCGGGTGAGTAGTGCGCTATACAAGTATGAATTTACAATTTTACAATTTAAGGTGTCTCACTACATATGATTAGTGAGTATATGTATGAATGACTATATAGAACTGTTGGTGAATGAGTGGATGTGTATATAAATGGTGGAATTACTGAATTGGTTGTTGTAACTGGTATAGGTATCTCCACTTTTTTGTAAATGTTAGTTTCTATTTTTGAATATGTGTTTCAAGGATTACTTTACAGTGAAAGAAGGTCAGTCACTCTGTCACAAGGATGGTGTCATCAGTGATGTCATGAGTGATGTCACTGACCATGTCATGAGTGATGTAATATGTGATGTCATCAGCAGTGCATTACACGCGCAAGTTATAGTGAGTCCAACTAACTATAACGTGTGGATTTCAATGGTTTTATGTCAGTAAAATTTCCAGGTAACTATAACTGGTGTGAAACCTATGGTTTTTTCAGTGAACTTAATAGGTTTTTTAAATGCTAATTCCTAACTATAACTGGTGTGAAACCTATGGTTTATTCAGTGAATTTCATAGGTTTTTTAAATGCTAATTCCTAACTATAACTGGTGTGAAACCTATGGTTTTTTCTGTGAATTTCATAGGTGTTTTAACTGCTAATTCCTAACTTTTTATAGGGCCTCATACCTATGTGTTTTTTAGTGAATTTCTAAGGTTATTTTTTCGCAAATATCTATAGCTTAGAAAGGTATGTTTTTCTAAAATTGAATCCTATATTGTATATTAATATAATATTTTTTTTTAAAAAGTATATTCTTTTTTTTATATTTCACTTTGGAGCGCTCCCGGTGTATGTGTTTTGAAGACAGCATATGTACAGGACTGCATGGATGGATGAGTGTGTATATGTGTGTGTTAGTGAGTAAACGACTGTCTCACTATTGTCTTTCTTAGTAACGACATATGTTTTAATCTAGTATATGTGAGTATTGATATATATAAGTGAGTATATGTGAGAGTGAGAGATTGTAAGAGTTCCTGTTTAAATAAGTATGTGTTTCTATAAGTGATTGTTTAAGAGAGTAAGTATGTGTAAGTTTCCTTAGAAGTAAAGTGGTAGTGTGTGTATAGCTGTATATGCAAATAAATGGATGTTCAATAGTTTTTTTGCATGTATGAATATGTGTGTGAGTAACTTTTGAATGACTGTCGGTGTGTAACCGGATGTATAGGTCTATCACTACATATGATGAGTGAATATATATATGAATGACTATATAGAACTGTTGGTGAATGAGTGGATGTGTATGTAGAGGTTGGAATTACCTAATAAGTTTTTGTAATTGGTGTTGGTTTCTCCTTTTTTAATAAAATGTTAGTTTCTATTTTTGAATGTGTGTGTCAAAGGTTATTTTACGCTGATAGGAGGTCTGCCACTTTGTCACAAGGATGGTGTCATCAGTGATGTCATGAGTGATGTCACTGACCATGTCATGAGTGATGTAATATGTGACGTCATCAGCAGTGCATTGCAGGCGCGCAAGTTATAGTGAGACCAACTAACTATAACGTGGAATTTCATTGGTTTTATGTCAGTAACATTTCCCAATAACTATAACTGGTGTGAAACCTATGGTTTTTTCAGTGAATTTCAAAGGTTTTTTTAATGCTAATTCCTAACTAAAAGTCTCACTTTATAAATAAGACTGTTAGCGCTCTAGTTGTTCTTTAGAACACTCTGGTACATACTGTCATTGGGCTATAGTTGCCCTACATCTGGCTGATATTTGGGCTACATTTTTATTTTTTTGCGTCTGGTGGCCATCTTTGGGTTACATTGGGCTACATTTGGCTACATTGGGCTACATTTGGGCTACATTTGGGCTCTAACATATATATAGCCCAATGTAGCCCAATATATATTTTTTAAAAGTTAATTTTCTTAAAAACATCTGGAGCATATATCTTGAGACATAGCAAACGCACATCGGGCTACCAGTCCTTACAATTTTTCAATTTTTTTTTATTTGTATTTTTTTTTGCCCTGGAGCGCTCCCGGTGGGCGCCCCGGTGAGCGCCCCGGAAAGCGTAGTATTTTGAAGCGCCCCGGTGCGCGAACCGGGAAGCGTCCTGTTAGCGCCAATGTCGCGATTGAAAACAACATCGTGACATGACGCGTAAGCGCGACGAATCGCGTAGCCGCGTGACACACGTAAGCGCCCCGGAGCGCGACCCGAAGCGCGCTCCGGAGCGCGACCCGGAGCGCAACCCGGAGCGCGGCCCGAAGCGCAACCCGGAGCGCGACCCGAAGCGCGCTCCGGCGCGCGACCCGGAGCGCGTAGCGTAAGCGCGTCGGATCATGTGACCTGAAAATAACACTTTTCATTGGTTCCTAATATTTTTTTTTCCAAATGAGGAAAGCCCCCACCTTTTTTCCTCATTCTTACTTTCTACTTTGAGAGAGCAAGAGCTATTTCTTTGAGAGAGACCAATAATGGCTACTCTACTTGCTGCTGCTGGTGCTCCAACACCACCACCACCACCAAAAGGACCACCACCACCTCTGCTTTTTGGTGGTGAGCCGGACGAAGAGGAGGAAGAGGAGCAGGAGGAGCAGGAGAGACAGTTCCTACCAGAGGAACCCCACCCATCTCGTGTAAAGGAGCACTACATTTGGCAATTCTTTAAGTTTCCTGCAGGACTGAAGAAAGTTAATGCCCCTAAAGTAACATGTCTAATTTGCAGCAACATACTTTCACTAAAAATATAGTTTTGGCAACCACATCATGATTCGCCACATGGAGAGGTGGCACCCAAATAATTTGGCCCAAGCACAGGTGAGAGCTATGGTGAAAACCCACAGACCCCTCAGCCTAGCACCACAAGTGCGGAATCTTCTTTTGCAGCACCTGAAGGGCGTCAAATGGTGCCCAACATCCAAAGCAAATTCTCACACTTCAAAATAGTTTGTATATATTGTGGGGCTACTATTGCTTATGGTGAAAAAAGTATCACCTTAATTAACAGAGCAGAAGAAAACCACAAGTGCTCTCACAAACGAAAGCAATGATTCTTTATTATTTTTTTTTGCTCCTGTTGAGCCATTTTCAAATCCTTCTGTTTTTTTCGAAGTACTAAAAAAGCAAAAAAATATATAAAATTGTTTTGAAAAACCAACAAAAGTAAAAAATGTTCACAAAAAATATATATAAAACAACAAAAATAAAAAAACGTTCTTTTCAGGACTACCTCACATTTATATAAAATGACTTAAATTTTTAAACTCTGCCATTCTCTTTTCTCTTCGGTGCGCTCCCCGGTACACGTACCGGGGCGCGCACCGAGAGCGCAACCAAAAAAAAAAGGAGTGAGCATAAGGGAAGGACACAGAGAGAGTAATGATAAAAGAAATACAGCTAGAGGGATGTTCTATACAAGTCTCTATCTAGGTTTTGTAAATGCAAATTCTATTAGCGAATAACGTTGTTAATATCCTTCTGGTACCACCTGAGCAGCCATCTCATTTCTCAGTAGAACTGAGGCACAAGAGAGCACAAAACTAGAGTGGAAAACGCAAAAAGGGGGCAGGGTAGAGACCCCCGTACCCCCTAGCCCTTCTCAGGTTGTCTCAGAAGGACTCCCAAGGCCAAAAAAAAAAGAAAAAAAAATATTTTTTAATGAAATTGCTGGGTGCATGTACAGTACGTACGTGGACCTGTACGCGTACCATGCACGCACCCCGTGATTTTTTCACTTTTTTTTTTTCACCGGTAAGCGCTCCCCCAAAAATTGTGGGAAATAAAATTACATAAAAACCACTGGACAGATTTTCACCAAATATAGAATAGACCCTACTACATACCAGTCCCTACCATTATCCCACATTTGATGGTATTCCATTGAGCCATTTGGGCTGTAAAAATGAGAGGGAAAACACGGCCATTTTGACTACAACTACCTGAGATACATCTTTTAAAACATTTCCTCATTTATCTTCATCACCTTTCTATAAGGTAAGTTATAAATTTGTGAAGGTGCACTGTAAGTTCATTTGTAAAAAAGTTTTCTGACAGTTATTTAATGTCCTACTGTTATAATTACAGATTCAGATAGGCTTCTCTGTTATAGTTATAGATTAAATTAGGCTTCTCTGTTATATTATAATTATATTAGGCTTCTTCACATACACTTTTTTATATTTCTACTTCCTACTACATCCAATTTATAAAAAAAGGCTACATTTTTTGAAAAGTCTGTCATTCTTTTTTCCTCATGGTACCCTCCCCGGTGCGCCCCCCACAAAAATCGGTAGATATATATATATATATCTATATATATATATAGATATATATATTACCTACTGGCGATAGCAAGTAGGTATATATAGTTAGGACCTAGTTACCATAGGAAATGCTGAACATTCTATTGGAAATAACTTTGGCGCCGATTAAGGTATCTGCCTGTAATTTTCCTTAAATTTGCCTCGCTGTGCTCCGCTCCTTCCCTCAAAGTTTCGGGGAGATTCGTCAAGCAGGGGCCGAGAAAAAAGGGGGGTCCCAAACCGTGTTTTCCCTATGTTAATTTCCATAGGGACATTCTGACAAGGCTTCAGCTCGAACGGTTGAACGGAATTACACCAGATTTGGCAAAATGGTAGGGACTGGTTTGGAGCAGTGCCTTTTGTATGTTTGGTGTAAATCCCAATGTAGTTCTTGAGAAAATTGAATGTGAAATGTAGCCCAATACAATTTTCCATTGGACCTTTAGACACAGCTACAGCCCGAACGGCAGAATGGAATTACAGCAAACTTGGCAAAATGGTAGAGCCTGGTATGCAGAAGTGCCTTTTGTATAGTTGGTGAAAATCCCTCCAGTAATTGTTGAGAAAATCAACTTTTTTCAAAATATATATCTATGGACGGGAAACGGTGCGCGCCTGTGCGCGCACCGTCCTTGCACTGTCCTTGCACATGCGCGGACCTTAGCGTGCGCGAGCTGCATGCTGATTGGCTGCCAATGTCTATCAACGCTCCAAAACAGAAATTGTTGGCAGCCATCTTGTGCCTCGGTACACTGAGGCACAGGAAAGCAGAAAAAAAACATGTAGAACTCAAAAAGGTGGCTAGGGTATTTATTTAGATAGTAAGTCAAATTTTGTGTAGAATAAAATCATTATTACACGTATACAGTTATCCATACAGTCACACACACAATCATTGAGTCTTATGTATACCTATTTATACACAACAATTGACACATGCACTGCCTTTTATTTTTCTAGTTTATCTACTGAATCAACTATTCACACATCTTTGGGCAGTCACACACCCACCACCGAACCACACACACATTCACTCTCCCATAAAAATACTCAGTTAACTAATCAATAAATAATATAGACTTTCACGTAGCTAGTAACCAACTGGAGAACCAGTTTAGACAACAACTGACAAAGTGATACAGATATTCACACAGTTTAGCCACTATCCACTATATTTAGTGAGACACTATAAATTGTTAAAGTCCTCCATCCAAATATTTATTTTTATATATCCACTCATACTGTTCATAATGTTCAGATTATTTCATCGTTCTGGAACAAGGAACTTTCTATCTCCCTGTCAGATGACTCATGGTCCTCTATATGGCTTGACAGTATCTCTGGCTGGCTCCCAGTGTCCCTTTATCAAACCAATGCGTATATATTATTTAACACTTTGTGGACCCCTTCACGTTTATTTCATGCTAAAATGTTACCTTCTGATGTTTGTTGGCACTGCAATGCTAGCTCAGGTTCACTTCGCCATATGTTATTTGACTGTTCAGTTATTATGAAATTTTGGATGGAAGTTTGGAATGTTATTTTAAAAATTTTACCTTTACAAGATGATATTTCCTTTAATTTATTAATATGCAAATCGATTGCCCAAACTTATCCCCTTTCTGAGTCAGAGGCAAAATTGTTTAATTTTCTGATAACAGCTGCCTTAAAATCCATCACCTTCTGTTGGAAAGATGCTTCTTCTCTTTCAGTCCAGGCTTGGTGGTCGTGGATTACCTTTACGAGAAGAGGTGCACAACTATCTCTTAAAGGCGTTACTCATAATTCACAATCATTTCAGTCGTTTTGGCTTCCTATTGATTCTTATGTTTTGCAATGATATTGTTAAATATTTTCTTATGTTCTATTTTTGCATTACAATTTAATTGTAACTCTGTAGTTTTTGACTTTATGACCCTATGACATGTGCTTTCCTTCCCCTCCCCTCTCCCTCCCTTTCCTCCCTTCCCCTTTAATTGCGATTCTATTTTACTATTATATATTTATATTGCGTATTTTGGTTTAATGCATTTCATATTGATTCTTTGATTGCATACGCTTGTTAATTCCTTCCTCTTTTTTGTATTGTACTTATTCTTTTCATTTTGTCTTAAAACTTAATAAAACCTTTCTGAACATAAAAAAATATATCCACTCATACTTCAATGGAAATTGCTATATATATAATGCATATTTAAATAACCAAGCAAACCACATTCACTGGATGATATCATCAGTGATGTCATCATTGATGTCATTTGAGATGTCATCAGTGATGTCACTGACCATGTCATGAATGATGTAATATGTGACATCATCAGCAGTGGATTGCGGGTGCGCGAATTATAGTTAGTACAACTAACTATATAGGAGCAATTTCAATGGTTTTTTAAATGCTAATGCCTAACTATATAAGGCATGAAACCTATGGTTTTTTCAGTGAATTATATATATATATATATATATATATATACACACACATATATATATATATATATATATATATATATATATATATATATATATATATATATATATATATATATATATATATATATATATATATATATATATATATATATATATATATATATATATATATATATATATATCTTGCACAGGAACCCTCCAGCCAGTGATTCCATCAGTGATGTCATTTGAGATGTCATCAGTGATGCCATGAGTGATGTCACTGACCATGTCATGAGTGATGTAATATGTGACGTCATCAACAGTGCATTGCGGGCGCCCGAGTTATAGTTAGCTAAACTAACTATAACAAGGGAATTTCAATGGTTTGTAAAACAAGTAATGTAATTCGACCTAAATACAAAAAATGTATATGTGGAGTGATTATAAATTATGTACATTTCACAGTTCGAATTCACTTGTGTAATGAGTGGTTTACATGCATATTTACATCATAACATGTATAGAAGGTGATTACATCTTTGTAAATAACACACCACTCTAAGATGGCGCTGGTAAATGTCAGCATGCCAGTAGTCCTTCCTTGATTGTGAGGATATTGTTAAAAAACATGCCGATGTCTGGTGGCTACGGGAGGGCGTCTGTCTTGTCTGTTAAAATAAAAGCAACCATGGAAATAGTAACCCCGTGAGTGTGGGTAATTTGAGCACAATTATTGGCGGCATCCACAACCGCTATCCGCACCCGTTCAAGAGTGCAGCGAGATCTGTGGAACAAACGGAGCGGTGTCCGTAACGGACGTGAACCGGTGAACCGCGTTGGCCACGAGGAGAAAATTGTCAAGCCGTACAAGCCGCACCAGCTGTGGGGAAACCAGGAGCGGCACTTCGGAGGAGGCGCAGCGAGCCGGAAAATCCGCAATTGGGTGAGCGTCTTCTTCTCCTTCTGTTCTGAAAAGTAAAAGGCAGCAATGTGTGGCAGCGCGACGTAAGGGGCGTTATTTCCAGAAATAGTTGCGCAACAACATAATCACAGTGTCCCAGACAACAGCCACGAGACGCAAGCATGTTCTGAGAATCGACCAGGCACAAAGATGCAAAAGGCATGTTTAAGAAATCTAATGTGGGCGGAGTTCAAGCTAGCGCACTGGATCCCAAACAACCAAAGACCAAGTTTAATGAAACCATGTTAAAATTGGAGCGTTTGTATGAACGCAAAGTTAGAACATGGTGGGAGGCCACGAGTCTACAGGGGTATATTGAGGTGGATAGAGTCCCAAGAGGATTACGGGTATATACTGTCCCCTCATATGAGAACCCTGACCCTCAACTTCTAATGGATTGGGCAGAACACACGGCTCATTATTGTAAAGGTACATTGGGATTGCTGGTGAAATACACATGGAGTGACTGCGATAAGACACTAGCGGAGATTAAACAGCTAGAAGAGGAACTACATAAAGAGGAAGATGACAAGAAAATAACTGAAGCAATGGAGCAAATGAAACCTAGATTATTGAAATATGAGCAGAAAATTAAAACTCGTAAACAAGAGAAGTTTGAACGGGACGAACGAGATTACCTACAGGGCAGAGTACTAACCTATGCAAAAAAAATTGACGTTTCACGAAAAGAACTAAGTTCTAAAAAAACAGTACCGGCCCAGACAATGGAAACATCGGAATCTGATCTGACAGGCAATGAATCCAGCGATGATCAAACAGCACAGGTCGCGAGTGGTTCCAATAAACAGACCCCTTTTCAGACCGAGTTCCAAGTCATCAAGCACTGTTGGCTATGGGGGGGAAGAACAAGCCCCCAGAAGCAAACGCAAATGCAAACGCAGGAGGATAAGAAGATCCAGCAGCGGCAGGAAAACCAAAAAGTGCAACTTGGACCAACTGCAGTCGGAACAACAGAAGATAACGGAAACAACAAATCTCACGGTGGTAAATCTAACAACTAAACCACTGACGGATGCGGAACATAAAGTTTTAAGCCTGGGCCTAACTTTCTGCCCAGACTCACGTCTGGAATACACACAGACTAGGATCGATCTATTTAGTTTCGTAAGGAAGCTAAAACTTCATAAATATTTCAAAACTAGGACTCATTTAAAGACAATCAAGAAGCCAGAACCAAGACTAACGGCAACAGATAGTCTTGCAGTTAATGATCTCCCGGGAATAGAAGCACTTGAGGATTTAAGAAATGAGGTGATGTTGGATGACACAGTTAGCCAAGATGTAGTGCAACGTGCAACCAATGTGGGGATTGAACAGGACAGAGAGGAAAGTCCTTATAAACCTTGCTCTATCTTTAACCCACAAATGCCGTTTGATGCCCTGGATACCTTTTTGGAAGCAATGATAAAGGACCTCCAACAGTTTCGTAAAAAACAGAAGACTGGTAAGAGTGGATCGAACATATCCCAGGAAGAGAAAAGCACATTAAACATCTTGGCTAATGACAATTCCATCATCGTAAAGCCCTCGGATAAGGGGGGGAATGTGGTGGTGCAAACAAGGGAACAATACCATCGCGAGGCAATGAGACAATTATCGGATGTGAAATGTTATCAGAAAACCACTTTTAAAGCATACCAACAAAGTATCCAGGCATATGATGAACTTATAAATAAGTGGTAGAAAAGAGGAATGCTTGGAAACGAATAACACCTCTATCTGCGCAGTTCCAATCCCATTTGCCCCACGTTCTACCAAATTCCCAAGTTAAATAAGGATAATTTGCACCCCCTAGAAGACCTATTGTTTCTTCAGTTTAGGGAATGAGGGAACATGTCTCAAGGTTTCTTGACTTTTTTCTGGCGAACTTGGTAACCAAACTATCTTCCTACGTGAAGGACACCAAGGACTTTTTAGCTAAAATCCAAAATGTACAATGGCAATCTGACTATTTACTTGTTGTCCTGGACATAACAAGTCTTTACACTTGTATTGAACATTCAAAAGGAATAGAAGCAGTAACTGTATATTTGAAAAAAAGACAGTTAAGATATGCACAACATAACTACATGTTAATTGAGTTTCTGCATTTTTGTTTGAACAACAACATTTTCCTTTTTGAAGAAAATTATTTCAAACAAGTGTCTGGAACGGCGATGGGCACCTGCTTAGCTCCCAGCTATGCAAACTTGTTAGTTGGCTGGTGGGAGGAGCAAGTGTCCAGAACCTACAGGGACGACATATCTAGTGGCCTAGTGGTAAAATGGCATCGATATATCGATGATTTATTTATCAACTTGCAGGGTACAGAGGAGACTGCACGCCACTATATCGCACACCTGAATGAAAATGATCACAACTTGCATTTCACTGGAACAATCAGTCCAACTTCTGTGGACTACTTAGACCTGAGAGTACAAGTTGTTGGGGGCAAGATCGAAACGTCATTATATCGGAAAGCTACTGCTGGCAATTCGATACTATATGCAACCAGCAGTCACCCCCCCCCCCAAATTAGTACAAAGTATCCCTTATGGGGAATTGCTTAGACTCAGGAGGAATTGTACACGCGATTGTGATTTTGATATGGCAGCTACTGAGAGTATAGCCAGGTTCATTGTAAGAGGCTACAACCCCACCACCCTGAACAAAACGCTTTGCAAAGTGAGAGCCATGACCAGGGATAGTTTGCTAGAACCAAGTAGGGGCAAAAGAACTGAAGGAGGTAAATTTCAACTAATTACCCCATATTCAGCGGAGGCTAATCACCTAAAACAAATGCTGAGAAAAAACTGTCATATTCTAAAGGCAGATAATGTCATAGGTGAGGATGTCCCAGATTATCCATTGGTCACATTTAAAAAGGCTAGGTCCATCCGAGACCAACTGGTACGGAGCCGCCTAGATAAGATACCAACTAAAACTAAAACCTTGAGAAGTATGAAGGGTTTTTTTCCCCTGTCATAAGTGTAAAGCGTGCTGTAACAGCAAAAGGGCGCTTACATATACCATTCAAGATACTGGTATGGTCAGGAAAATCAGCAAGTTTATTACTTGCAGCACACCGTATGTGGCGTACTGCCTTGTCTTCCCATGCGGGTTGCAGTATATAGGCAGCACGGTGCACCCATTTAAAATCTGAATATTAGAGCACATGAGGGCGATAGACAAGGTTGATCAAGCCTATCCGGTCGCAAGACACTTTGCGGAAAAACATCAAAGTGATCAGAACCAGTTATTGTGCTACGGATTAGATTCAGTTCCTGACAATATCAGAGGAGGGGATAGACTAAAGAAACTTCGTAGACTTGAATCAAGGTACATCATTGACCTTCACACCAAAACACCTTGGGGTATAAATAGTGGCGAAGACCTGATGGTTCATATTGGTACATAAATGAATGGTAACAACATATGATGGAACTGCAAGGATGTATTTTTGATACCTCTAACTGTATATATGTATATACTTGTATATATGTAGATAGGAAAGGGGGTCTCAGGATTGTTTTGGATGAATTAACTCTTTTCTTTTGGGTTTATGACTGATTTATGACTCCTTGAAAAATGAAAAATGAAATTTGATTTGGAGTTATGAGAAATACCTTGGTGTGTCCACTAACCGCAAAACATGAATTTTATTAATGAATTGAAAAATGAAAAAATGAAGTATGAAATTAATACATGATAAAATAGTATAAACATGTATAAAAATGTATATAAACTAGGAACTGTTACTGGTTGATTTAATTTGATAAACAGACCTGAATAACATCTAAGGGAGGATACTGGCCGATAAACAGCTCAATTTTGTTTGTAAAACAAGTAATGTAATTCGACCTAAATACAAAAAATGTATATGTGGAGTGGTTATAAATTATGTTCATTTCACAGTTCGAAGTCACTTGTATAATGAGTGGTTTACATGTATATTTACATCATAACATGTATAGAAGGTGATTACATCTTTGTAAATAACACACCACTCTAAGATGGCGCTGGTAAATGTCAGCATGCCAGTAGTCCTTCCTTGATTGTGAGGATATTGTTTAAAAACATGCCGATGTCTGGTGGCTACCGACATCGAGAAAGGCTGTGTGCCGAAACGCGAGGGCGTCTGTCTTGTCTGTTAAAATAAAAGCAACCTTGGAAATAGCAACCCCGTGAGTGTGGGTAATTCTTTGACGGAATCAAGAACACGAATGCCAGTACTGGAATTAACTTGCCATTTTGTTAGTCATCCCTATGTGAATAAAGCATATCGGTCCGTTTTTAAACGTCACTAGTTTGTTTATTTATTTAATTCACTCGTTAATTTAACTTGTTGTTTCTGAAAAACTTTTTCTTAAAGGTGCATATACAAAAATCAACAATAAGAAAAAAAATACAATAAAATGTAATCACTGTACATATTTACAACACATCCAACAACCATTGTTGACTAGTCCATTCATCACACATTCACACACACAAATATATATATATATATAAAACAAAACACATATAATACGGCCCTTTGCCAAAACAAAGTATATCAATGTACAATATTATAAATCCTATTCCTTATCCTAATGTGACTATGTTACATGAAAATATACAGTACGAAAATCAATTTCTTTTTATCCTAACACAGTCCTTCTAGCCTTATTGTTGACTCGGGGCCAATTAAAGTCGACGCGTTTCGAACTCCCTAATTGCGGGGTTCTCCTCAGGACCAGAAAGTTCTGTTGCCTAAGGAATTGAAATCCCTTTGGAAGTTGTAAGATGTGGTCACAATGTGCTAATTGAACTGATATTGGAACGCTTATTCATGCGATGGCACTTGGCAGTTTAGTACGATCGATGCTTCTCTCTGAAAACAATTCGGAAGTTGGCTTTGAATTGTTTTCCTAGAGAAGCATTGATCGTACTAAACTGCCAAGTGATCTATAAACCCGGCGCTGGTGCATTTCTCTTTAGACCGGGAACTGTGAGCCCTGCCATCGCATGAATAAGCGTTCCAATATAAAAGAAATAGATTTTTGTACTGTATATTTTCATGTAACATAGTCACATTAGGATAGGGAATAGGATTTATAATATTGTACATTGATATACTAGTCAACAATGGTTGTTGGATGTGTTGTAAATATGTACAGTGATTACATTTTATTGTAATTTTTTTCTTATTGTTGATTTTTGTATATGCACCTTTAAAAAAAAGTTTTTCAGAAACAACAAGTTAAATTAACTAGTGAATTAAATAAATAAACAAACTAGTGATGTTTAAAAACAGACCGATATGCTTTATTCATATAGGGATCACTAAAAAAATGGCAACTTAATTCCAGTACTGGCATTCGTGTTGTTGATTCCTTATATTTGACTTAGCCTTGTTGGGTGAAGAGTCAAGACCCTGTGTTGTTTATAGGTAATTCTTTGACAGCACGAGGAATTTGAGCACAATATATATATATATATATATGTATATATATATATATATATTCACTGAAAAAACCATAGGTTATAGACCATATATAGGTAGGGATTAGCATTTACAAAACCTTGAAAATTCACTGAAAAAACCATTGGTTATAGACCATATATAGTTAGGGATTAGCATTTACAAAACCTTAATTTACTCGCACAAAACCATAGAAATTCGCATATATAGTTAGTTGCAATAACTATATATCGCGCACCCGCAATCCACTGCTGATGATGTCACATATTACATCATTCATGACATGCTCAAAATGATACGGCAATTTAAGCACACATTCAAAGTCTTTTCAAAACCCGCAGTTTTAGATATAGTCTTCTCTAATGAATCCAATTTAGATTTCAAATTCTCAGACAAAATAATTGTTGATCCCATATGCTCTATTTTGTCAATAGCTTCCAGTTTCACAATCTCTTGTTTTTCTAAATTCAACATTTTGTTGTTGAAGATGGAACATTCTGCAAGAGTTGGCATCAAACATATTCCAGATTTCTTCACAGTAATTTTCTGAAAAATATCCTCTGGCAAAACGTCTTCTTCTGGATATAAATTTGACAGTAATCGTGCATGTAAAGCTTCTTTACCACGCTCAATCACTTTCCCGATTCTAACATCTTGTAGAATATTCTTGTAATCTTCGTCCTTCGCCTGACGCATATTTTCACGCAGCTCAACATAACTGAAGTTTAACCATATGTTAACGTTGCCAATGCTCCCTAGGCACTTCTTGGTATCTTCATGTGTAAGCTGTTTAAACACTGGTTGTCCTTTCACTGGTGTCAGTTGCAGAAGATCACCGAAAACAATGATGTGTGTGCCACAGAATAACACATCATACTCTGTTTTAAGAACTTCCTGCATTCTCAAATGCACAAAGGCAAGCATGACATTGGAAACCATGCTCACTTCGTCAATGATAAGAAGTTTCATCTTCTTCAAGACTCTAGATACTTCACAACAAGCATCCCCAGATAACTTGTGGTATTGTAATTTGTTATCATGCTCCACTGGCAGCATCAGTAGCCGATGCAAAGTAATATCTTTAATGTTATGAGCTGCCAGTCCAGTTGGAGCGGTCACAACACAAGACAGCGATGACTCAGTCCTTTTCTGCAGATAACATGAAATTGCTTTAATGAGGAAACTTTTTCCAGTTCCTGCTTCTCCACTCACGTACAGTCGGACAGGCTTCAACGACGTACATGAGCACTCTTTCTTCTCATGACTTAATCCATGCTCAATTTGGTTGGTAACTTCGTCATATATTTTCCTCTGCTCAACGTTAAGTTGTCTTTCCAAATCTTCTAAGTTAACCGCATCCTCCTGAGCATGTGCCATGGCTCTTTCCACTTCAATCATGGCAGTGGCAGCTTCATTTTCGATAACTGGTTCTCCTAGTGGATCCTGACTCAATGAAACAGAATTCTGACTGTCCTGAGAACTGTCTCTAGCAATCTCGGCTGCAATTGTTGCTTCCTGCTCAATTTCTGCATTCAACATTTGTAGATATTTTGGAAAAACAGGACATTCGATGGACTCCTTGGCTGCATTGAAAGAGTCTTCGTAACAGAGGAAATCCCCAAGCAGTTCCTCTTCTGCACGCCAAGGTTTGAAAAGTTGCAAAAGAGCTAAATAGAAAAACTCTTTTCTTTCTGGAGATTCGCAATCCAATTTTCGATGATTTACCAATTGACATTTTTTTTGCTTGACCAGACATCCCTCACTTCCAATTACAGCATACACTCCTTCATCAATATCTTCTTTGATGTTCCTCTTGAAAACGTAATTTTGAAGAACATCATACAGACAAACATTCTCCAGGTGACTGCTTCTATTTGGATAATATGTATCCAACATGTTGGTCTTCAAAATATCTGTACTGTTTGGCTCCTTCTCCGCCAAATACTTAATTTCCCGTACAGGTTTCAAAACTCGATTACGCGTTGCAGCAAGACCAAGACTCGCCCAAATGATACTCCTAGATTTGGCATAGAGACTTGCTGAAGATAACCGGTCAGAACATTCGTAAGCTCCGATTTCTCGATGCGATAACATCTTCAGACTAAAACTGTACAACTTCTTACTGAGGCTCTTTTCATGGGAAATATCCTCCCACATATCCTTCAGTTCTGTCTTTTCTTTTTTGGTGATGTAAGACGTCACATACCGAGCCACAGCCATACAGTTGTCAGCCACAAACTGTATGTCCATGTTAGCATTCCACATGGACAAAATCACTGGGTTGTAGTCGTTAATGTACTTGGACTCTTCGTTTCTTTTCAAATTGTATGTGTTTTTGGGTGATTTCCTCGTCACATTATGTTGCAGCGATGACATCAAATTGTTAACTCTTCCTTTTGATATCACTGACCGTGGAAATGCAAAACGACATTTGGTGTAGTACTTGTCCTTGTTTCTGAATTTACGACGACAGTACTTTCCACAACGATGGCTTTGAAACCGTAAAACTTGTTCTCTTAGACTTTTGTCTTCGTTTGTCTTTGGAACAGCACATGTAGCATACTGTTCTATGAAATTCATCACTAAGTCATCCGGATCTGTTCCAAATTTGGGTGCATCTTTGATCCATAGCAGCATATGTATATGAGGAGCACCTCTTGCTTGATACTCCTTTCTCCAGAAGAAATCCAACACCTCTCCAAGAGGTGGATTTTTCTTGTTCGTGATGAAAGACATCATAGCTTCAAATCTATGATTGAAGTACCTGCATACATTCACAGGATCCAAAGAGCACAGTTCTCCGGGTGTCTTGAATTCAATATTTTCAATGTTTCCATTTACCTCTCGTAGAAATTCAAGTAAGTCTTCCCAGCCATACTCAGCACAGCTGAGAGTGAGGAACCATGTGGGAGTTCCTAAGTTCCTCAGCATACATTTTAAGTCACCATGACGACGGTACCAGTACTCATTAGTACCACACTGACATGCCATCAGATTAATCAGGTGAGAATCCAAAATACTGTCTTGCACATTGACTTTATCCACAAAGTCCCTTGCCGAGATATTTCGCAGTTGTACACCACTTTTCAAGATGTGGTTCACTGCATAAGACAATCCAGAGAGATCACTTTCAAACAGTAGATGAAATAAATAGGGAATGCATTGACGAAACCTAGGATCTTCTGCATACAATCGTAAAGTCCGGAATTCTGAAGCAGGAATTTGAACAGATCGCTCATCATATCGTCCTCCTCGACCTGTGGGAAATAACTGTGGGAAACATCGAGCTTCCAAACTTTCCTCCCAAACACTAATGGGACTCCCTTTGGCTTGTTTCATTTGAAACAACTCAATAGCATTCCCCATGACTTCCTTGGAATGCAAACGATGAACACTATAATGTTCATATATTTCTTCCTTTTTAGAGGCTTCTACTTTCTCAATTTGTCCAGGACACAAATTGCTGTCCTCTTCTTCACTTACTTCCTCTTCTGCAACACATACATTCTTGTAGTACTCATTATTTTTGATCAAATACAATGTTGCCTTTTTGACTTTCCTAACATCCACTAAATCTTGCTAGATTTTCTTACTCTTTGTCGGAACACCATTAACTATGATAACCGGAGGTTCCTCTTCCACTTTCTCTACTCCAATTGTATTAATGTTTTTCTTCAAATCCAAAGGCAAATAAACAACCCTTCCCTTTAATCCTCTCTGTAAATCTGATGGAGGCAACTTCCCTGTCTTTGGCTCCATTCGTACAATAGCCTGGAAGGGATGGACACTTTGAATCAAAATAGATTCATAAGTATTTAAATCCTTCAATTCAGAAGGAATGACAACTAATTCCAGATTATTATAAACCGCTCTAGCAGGCATCTGGTTTTGGTTTAATTTGTTATAGCAATAAGTACACATACGTTGCTCTGCTCCCAAATCAAAACAATTTTCTACCATCAAGTATGTGACAAAATCCTTCCATTCACTATTGTTTTCCATATCACTTTTTGCATATAAATCCACTAACTTAGTCTGATTCTTATAATAAGTCCGTCGACAACACACACAAGTGAAATTAGGCCTCTCACATGTTTTCACCATAAACGTGGAAATTTCCTTGTGAAACTTATGTGTACTGAAAATCTGTACACTCTCTTCCACATTACCTTCTTCTAGTGGTTCAATATCAACATTGTTCTCTTTACCAGCAAAGTAACAGAACTCAATTTCTTGACAAATATTCTTCACATCTACATCAGAACCATGCAAAAGAGCTCTGCTTAATTTTTTAAGCATAATTGCTGGACTCTTAGCATAATACAACATTCTAACTAATTTCCTCACTTTATTATGATGCACTGCTAGCATCCTGAAATGATGAAAAACACTCTGGCACACTCTCCTAGAAAGACAAGCCAGTGAATGACCACGCAAACCTGTCACTTGTCTCACTCTGCAAGGATCTAATTCTTGCAACAACTTTATTTTTTGTTTTAAACTTTTCTTATTAAATGTCCATACAAATTCACAAAGCAAATTGATAGAATTCTGTCGCACACTGCAAATAGAACTACACTTCCAGGTGTACACTGGTCCCTTACGACATCTCCCTAAAACCTCATCACTTAACACCTCTTCTGCATCTGCAGACACAAGTATTTCTTTTTCAATCGGACGACCATCTTTTACCTCATATGCTCGACCACTGCTGTCAACTGCATGCACCAAATCATTGTCCTGAAAATAACTCTCCTCATTAAAAAATGCCTCACTATTTGAACTATGCACCCATTCTCCTAAGAAAACTTCACAAAAATTATTTCGATTAACTTCTCTCTTCCATCTACTATTAGATTTTAAAACATAGATTACCTTGTTTAGTTTCCTAATTCTATTAATTACCAAAATAAATAACTTTCGCTTAATTTCGAAAGCCTGATCAATAATTTTCTCTACATTTATCTTTTTCTTATAAAATGCCACTTTCTGTTGACCTTTCTTAAATTGTTTTAGCAAATTGACAATTGCCCTGTTGCGGAACATTTGCTTACGAATGTCCCTGAATGTATTTTCCCTTCTACTGCCATGCACAGAGTTATCTCCTGCTCTAGCAGAAACTTTTTTGACGGGCCTTTCCTTTCCATTTAAATTGCCTCTCTTTTTCTGGACTAAAACTTGTTCTGTAGTTATACTTTTGTTTCTACAAATGTTTCTAAGGAATGATTTCGTTCTCTTACCCGAATCTTTCTTCGTGCGTTGAGGTGATTTTAATGTAGAGGACTGCTGCAAGCATTTAGTAATCTGCTGTCTTTGACGTTTCGTAGCCTTTCGGATTCTATCCTAAAACGGCATTGTCTAATTTCTAAATAATCTGCAGTTGAATCTGTGGTAAAATATAATAAAAAATTTTATTAACCACTATTACCAAACAGGAAATCAATAACAGTAAGAATTAGATTCAGCAATGCTATAAAAATGATTCAATAAAATATTTTTAATTTTACTGTGATAGTGATAGTATTACAGGGCTTTCATGCAAATGACTGCCCACCCTGCAACAAAAAGCCCACATGAAACTTTACGCACATTAAATTGTGTACTTACCTGCAAGAATCCATATGCCACTGTTTACGTCCCTCTACCCTGCCCCTCCCCCTCCCCGCCTGCCTGCCCCACCGTAACTCCCTCCACGACCCGCGGCTACTGTTTTGCAACATGGTGCATCTTGTAAATCTCTCCTGCATTATAAAAGTGACGCAACAGCAGCACAAAAGAGGCGCACAACCATCATAAATCTGTCCCTAAGACTTTAAGGGCTAGATGTAGGTCGGTCGGTAACGGCCGAAAAACTGTATTTTCGGCCGTTACCGACCAGTTTACAAAATTTGTCATGTAGGGGGCAATATATTACCGAATCGGTAAAATTACCGAATCGGTAATTTTTCCGATTCGGTAAAATAAAACAACGGTAAATATACCGATTTGAAGCCACCCATATGTAGGTGGGACTCTTCAGAGTGCCAGGAGCCTTTACGAATCGGTATTTTACCATCAAAACCAATTTGATGGTAAAATACCGATTCTAGGGCCAGATGTAGGTAAAAAACATTTACCGATTTTAAAATACCGAATTGTACTGATTCGGTATTTCAAAATTGGTAAATGGTATGTAGGTCTCAACATCTGGATTCGTTACCGAATCCTTAACAATTCTTTAATTACCGATTCGGTAAATACCGAATCGGTAATGCCCATTCATTCCTATGGGCTTTGAAGCCCATAGGAATGATTAGGCATTACCGATTCGGTATTTACCGAATTGGTAATTAAAGAATTCACAAGGGTGCAGGGGGTGTCACTTTGACACCCTCTGGCACCCCCAAAACAAGCACAGGTGCCATGTGGCAGGCATACCTGCCCTAAGGGCAGGTCTGCCTGTCACATGACATAGGTGTGCATACACACATGTGCATGCACACCAGAATCGGTATTTTACCATGAAGTTTGATTTCATGGTAAAATACCGATTCGTTAAGGTCTTTGGGTCTCAGAAGAGTCCCACCTACATATGGAATTTACAGAATCGGTAAAATTACCGATTCAGTATTTTACCGAATCGTTAATTTCACTGATTCTGTAAATCTAGATTTACCTACATGTGGCCTTGGATTTAGGCCCATACACACCGATTGGCCATTTACCGGTCGGAAACGGCCGAAATCGGCCGTAACCGGTCGGTAAATGGCCTGAAACGGCCACCTACATCGGGCCCTAAGTGTGCATGCATTTGATTTCAAAAAAAGTTTTTAAACCTTTTATGTAAAACAATTATACACCTACATTCATGGGGAACTGACTTAAAATGCCCTAATACACATGAAAACGTTTTTTTAAGGTACTTCCACCTTTTTTTCAATAACTTTTTACATGGCTATGTAACTCAAACAATCAAAAACAAAATTTTTCAAGCACACATCGGGGCGTATTTACAAGGGCCTTGCACCACGGGGAAAGTGACTACAAATGACCAGACACACATGGGGACATATTTACAAGGCCCTTGAACCATGGGGGAGTGACTTGAAATGGCTAAGGACACATAGGAGAGTATTTACAATGCCCGTGCAACACTTATGTATCATTTTTTACATATACACTGTAGAACAGCATGGGGCAATAACAACACAGATGCATCATGCATCTGTTCCGCAAAAGCGACGCATTGCAGGAATCACATCACAAGTAAATAAATTCTCATATTTTTTTAAAGCATGCCTTTTCCTTAAAAACGATTTTCTGATCATAATTTCAAAAAACACAGCACAGCTCCTATGTACATACACACCTTATCAGTACTAATACTTTGCATTAACTACAATTACAATTGGTAAAAGAATGCAAAATCGCCTTTGAAAGCATAATGCAAACACTTGACGCAAAACATCATTTTAAATACACAGCTAACTTTCTTATTTAAGCAAAAAAGCATACTAGTCTTTATCTAAAATATAGAAACGATAACTCACCTTAACAAATTCTTTTTGAATTTCAAAACAGTCTCAGAAACACACCAATTATTCTTTAGCAGAATTAACCCCTTTAGTGCTAAGGCATTATCATCATTTTGCTTTGATTTCCATTGAAATGAAAGGGCAGTGCATGACGAGTTACCCTTGTCATTAGCAGCCAAGTGGTTAAAGGTATGCACTCCAGAGGCTGGAACCAACAAAGGCACTGAAACGCTGATATTCATCACACATATCTCTCATGTCAGCCAATCAAAACTCTTCCCTCACTATTTGCAAATCAACACCCTTCCCCCCTCTGCCCTTTCTACCTTTTTTCCATAGCAACTACCGCCTGCCAGACCTCTCATGTTTACAAGTTCACACAACAATGTTTCAAATGAACTCTGAACTCTCAGTACACCTGCTAATCCACTGCAATGTTTCATAACAACATTTTAAAATAACCATTCAAATTACATCTTTCAAAGAACACATCCATGCACCCTAACTTTCTGTTTTCAGCAATGGAAATGGAAAGGGGCGACCACTCGGTCCCCCCGAACGTATGGATGAGTGCCTCGATCCCCCCGGGAAGCCATTTTTGGGCGGGAGGCGCGTCTCGGCTGGTATGCCCGAAGCGGCGTAGCCGGGGCGCGCCTTTTCCCGCCCTAGAGTGGGCTGGCCTAGACACCGACGCAGCCAGCCACGCCCCCGGGGCGGGCAGGGGCGGGTTTTCGCCCGCCCTGAAGACGGATAAAAGAAGGCGCAAGACCAGAAGACGTCCTCTTGTTCTTGTGCTCCGAAGCTGCACCTCCTCGCTACACGTGAGCTCGGGACGGAACGAAGAGCCAATTTTGAGCGTTTTGATCTTTTTCTTTGTCTTTCAGAGACTTCGTCGGAGAGATGCCCAAGAAAGGCCCAAAGAGAATGACGACCGAGCAGATGGTTCGGGCCCTTTTTAAGGATATGTCCGACATAAAGAAGCGGCTGGCGGAGCGAGATGGGGAGGAGGGATCGGGCCAACCACCGGCTGGAGGGAGACCTAAGAGATCGAAAAGGGTTCCAGCTGGGGGGGACGCCCCGGCTCCCTCTGCCCCGCTCGAGGCGCCGACCCCAGTACCGATCGAGGGGAATCCAATCCCCGTTGTCGTCACCCCGACACCTAAGGAAGACATGCCCCCCGAGCTGGCAGCACAGCTAGCGGCATGGTTGGGGGATAGCAGTGATGGCGCCACGGCTGCTGAGGCACAGGCGCTGATCAAAAAACTTCGCGAGAAGAAGGAGGCAGCTAGAGTGGCCGCACCGTTGGCAGGGATAGACAAGCCGCAAGCGGCAGAAGCTGCGTCCGGTTCAGGTAAGCGGCCATTGCCGATTGCACGGGACGAGTCAGCACCCTCTCGTAGAGAGAGATTGGGACAGCATGTGCCTTTACCCATAAAGGAAAAGATCTGGGCAGGGGAATACGTGAATATTTTTTCCTTGCTTGTTGATCATTACGATGTGGAGCATGTAAAAAGTCAGAAGGACCTAATGCATCCGAGTGTTTGGCGCGCAAAAATGGCCGCCTTTAAGGTAAATGAGAACATTGGGAACTGGGGCAATGCCTGGGGTATTTTTACGTCGATTTTGGGGGAACGTAGGCCTGAGTTGCTTCCTGAGTTTCCCGTTTACCAATCACGAATTATGGGTTACTCGACGGCGTATCAAGGTAACCATTGGTTTTGTTATGATAATCTGTTCAGGAAGGAAAAAGAACATAACAAGGGTTTGACCTGGGATTGTTACGATTCTTTAACGTGGGATAAAATGAAAGAATCGGGAATATTACGAATGCCATTGGTCGGGAGCAATGTTGTTGACTACTCCCGCCAAAATGTGGGGTCGCCCTTTCGACCAAGTACGAGCACCGACGACCAGTCGAGGCCCGCAGGTAATAACGGGAGAAAGGGTTTCTGTTATAACTTCAACAAAGGGAAATGTACCAGGCCTCCGGGGTCCTGTAAATTTAAACACGAATGTAGTACGTGTGGGTCATCCCATCCTGAGTCAGCGTGCAGAGCCAGAACGGGTGAGAATGGGGGCAAGGGAGGCGCCAAACAGGTCTAATTTAGTCCGAGGGGCGCCTCTACCGACCCCGATTGATACCTTGGCAATGATCCCCTGGCTCAGTGATTACCCGGATCATGCGTCTGCCGGGGTGCTGCGGAACGGTTTTACACATGGTTTCCGCATCCCGGTAGGGGACTTTCAGGGTGTAGGGATTTGCAAGAATCAGCTTTCTGTTTTACAACATTCATCTGTGGTGCAGGAAAAAATTCAGAAAGAGGTTAGCCGGGGACGGGTCGCTGGCCCGTTTAGTGTACCCCCGGTACCGGATTTTGTTTGTTCTCCGTTAGGGGTGGTCCCCAAGAAGGACCCAGGTGAGTTTCGTCTGATCCATAATCTGTCTGCGCCACACGGCCTTTCGGTGAACGACGCAATTGATCCTGAAGTTTGTTCGGTGCGATACGCATCGTTTGATGAGGCAGTAGCCATCTTGAATCGCCTGGGGCCCGGGACGTTGATGGCGAAATCCGATATCGAGTCAGCGTTCCGGTTGCTCCCGGTACACCCAGACGACCAGCGTCTTTTGGGATTCGGGTTCCAGGGATCATTTTACATGGATAAGTGTATGCCAATGGGATGCTCTATATCATGTGCCTATTTTGAGCAATTCAGTACTTTCCTGCAATGGGTGTTTACTAAAAAGACGGGTTTTCGAAATGTGATGCACTACCTTGACGATTTTTTGTTCCTTGGCCCCGCCGGAAATCCCGAATGTGCCCAGGCCTTAAACGAATTCTGTGGGTTGATGGGTCATTTTGGTGTGCCGTTGGCACCGGGTAAAACTATGGGTCCCACGACTTGCCTCGAGTTTTTGGGGATCGAGTTGGACTCAAGGGAGGGGTGTTTCCGTTTACCGGCTAGCAAAGTGTTACAATTCGGGTCAGCCCTCCGAGTATGTTTGAACACACCCAAGGTTACACTGCATCAGTTGCAACAATTAGTGGGGAAGTTGAATTTTGCCTTAAGAGTAATCCCAATGGCTCGCCCTTTTTCCCGCTCCATTGCCCAAGCGATGATCGGCCTGAAGGAGGGTCATCATCGCACGAGGTTATCGGCTGAGGTCCGCCAGGACATGCGGATATGGTTAGCATTCCTGGCGGACTTCAATGGCCGAGTCGTCTGGAACAAGCCAGCCGTGTCCTCGGAAGAGCTTGGGCTATGGACGGATTCAGCAGGAAGCATAGGGTTTGGCGCCATCTTCGGCACGAGCTGGTCTGCTCAAAGATGGCCCCTATGGTGGCACGAGAAGGGGCTAACGAGTAATATCGCTTTCCTTGAATTATTTCCCATTCTCGTTGCCCTGAGAACCTGGCCAGAAGGTTTCAGGGATCATTCTGTAGTCTTTTGGTCCGACAATATGACCGTGGTAGAGTGCATCAACAGTCAGTCAGCCCATTGTAAATTGATTTTGAGGCTGCTCAAAGAAATTGTCTTACTATGTATGCAACTGAACGTGGTTTTCAGAGCAAAACATGTCCCAGGGGTGTTGAATCAGGCTGCTGACGCACTGTCTCGTTTTCACATGCAGGCTTTCTCGGGTTTCCTTCCTTCAGCGGACCCGGAGCCGGCACCCTTCCCCGAAGCTCTCTGGTCTCTCGGTGCCCCGAACTTCGTCACCTCGTGGGAGAGAGTCTAGCACCCAGGACAAGGAAGGCATATGAAGGGGCGTTCCAGGCCTATTTAGCCTTTTTGGGGGCAGAGAGAGGGGGTCTTTGGGGTCAGGAAGAGTGGGTAGTACTCTTTCTTATGTCTTTACACAGGGCTGGGAAATCGGTGGCTACGGCCCAAAGGCATCGTGCCGCCATTTCCTTTGTTGCCAGGGCCCATGGCATCCTGGACCCAACAGCGTCTTTCACAGTACAGAAAGCGCTGCGTGGGTGGCAACGCCTAGAGGGTCGCAGAGTAGACGTGAGACGACCGATAGGTATAGACAGGTTGTCCCTGTTACTGGCCACACTCCCGAATACATGCTCGTCCCCTTTTGAGACCTGTTTGTTCCGGACTGCATTTACGCTGGCGTTTCACGGGGCTATGAGAGTTAGTGAGCTGGTTGCAAGGAACAAACAGGATGTGACGGGGGGCTTGTGCAGGGAGCATGTTCAGATCAGGGGGGACGCGATGATTGTCTCCTTTCCCCGGTCTAAGACTGACCAAGATGGGAGAGGGGACTGTACGATCATTCGCAGGAACCCCGAGTCATCCATGTGTCCGGTACAGTGCTTAGAAGATTACCTAGCACAGAGAGTGGCATCATGGGGGGGGACGTTGTTGAGGCATGCAGACGCCACCCCGCTGACGAGGTTTCAGTTTCAACGGGTGCTTGCAATGGCCATTGCCGCAGCGGGCTTGGACCCGGGCGAATTTGGGACCCACTCCTTTCGTATAGGGGCTGCCACTGAAGCTACAGCCAGGGGTCTTAATGTAGAACAAGTGAAACGTGTGGGGCGTTGGTCCTCCAATTGTTATAAGAGGTACGTGCGATTGCACATGTTGTGAAGCTGTATTCATGTACTCACGCCTCTTGTCTTTTGTTTATTTTCAGTTGTGCAAGCTTACGCGGCAGGGCAAACTGAGCAGTCGACCCAACACCAGGCCAGCGGTCGCACGTCACCGGCTGTGAAGAAGGAGGTGTGGGTCGTGGGCCACTCATACGTGAGACGGGCCGCAGACGTATTCAAAGCAGGTGACATGATTCACATAGCTGGGGAATACGGGTACAGAGTGTCCTTCTACGGAAGGGGCGGTCTCTGTATTGACCAGTTTCAGGAATTTTTTGAGGGCCTGTTAGGGCGGATGAGGTCACCGCCGTCCATAGTCATAGTACATTTGGGGGGCAATGATTTGGTCACCACCGGTAGACGACTGCTCCTGGAGGCTATGCTTTCCACGGTAAGTTGGTTAGCGAGGAGAGTTCCGGGGTGCCTAATTGCGTGGTCTCATATGATTCCACGAAAAGTGTGGCGGGGGGCTATCTCGATCCCTGCTTTGAATCATTCGGTTAAAAAGTTGAATAACAAAGTAAGTAGGTTGTTCCGGTCCAAGACATTGCATTCAATCTCGCATAATTGTATTAATGATGATAGTATGTATCTGGGGGATGGTGTGCATCTGTCGAGGGCGGGGAACGAGTTACTCATAGGAGACTTCCTAGCCTGGTTAAAATCTTTAAAGCATGACCTATAGGTAGGAGTTTTGTGGGGGGTCCGGATAGCCGGTCAACTATCCGGACCTGTGGCGGTAAGGTCATGATCGGTGAGCACTAATTGGTAGATCCCTATGAGTGGGCGTCACCCAACACGGATGGGAGCGCTCGGGAGAGGTGGCCATTGGCCCCTCAGTGGGGAGGCGGTCCCGTCTAAGGGCGGGTCGCCGGAAGTAAAGGAAAGGCGGTCAAGGCCCCTTCCTTTGTAGGAGGGGTTACAGCCCCCTCCTGGGGAATTTCCCGGGGCTAGTGTCATCTGCGACGGCAGATGCGGTAAGTTGTGTGGGGTGGGGAGAGGTCAACGATACCTTCTAGATACCACACACAAGTGTTCGAACGACCTTTAAATGGCGTCGAGTCTTAAGTGCCCCCGTCAAGTCAAGGGAAATTGTTAGTAGTTGCACTTGTGGTAAGCCCCTGTGCCATCGCCCCTCCTAAGTGGGAGGGGTAAGTCTGGTTAGGGATCTTGACACCGGTTATGACCTTGCCGTTGGCCCTTAAACGTTAGGATGTACAATTTCAGTGTTCTTAGAGAATGTTTTGTAGGATGCTAGTTCGGCTAGGAGAACCTCTGTATTAGAGATTATGTTAAGGTTAGCCAAACATCGTAATGTGATAATGAAATTGTACATAACATGAAAACGTTTAATGTTTTAATTTTGTTTTAATAAATACGGCCGGGATGGTCACTCCATCCCACATCCAAAAAACTTTAAGAACAGTTTCCGGTTTCCCTTCCTTTTGGGGATTGTGTTGAGAGGGGGTGGCGGGTATCTCAGCCATATGGAAAGGGGCGACCACTCGGTCCCCCCGAACGTATGGATGAGTGCCTCGATCCCCCCGGGAAGCCATTTTTGGGCGGGAGGCGCGTCTCGGCTGGTATGCCCGAAGCGGCGTAGCCGGGGCGCGCCTTTTCCCGCCCTAGAGTGGGCTGGCCTAGACACCGACGCAGCCAGCCACGCCCCCGGGGCGGGCAGGGGCGGGTTTTCGCCCGCCCTGAAGACGGATAAAAGAAGGCGCAAGACCAGAAGACGTCCTCTTGTTCTTGTGCTCCGAAGCTGCACCTCCTCGCTACACGTGAGCTCGGGACGGAACGAAGAGCCAATTTTGACCCACCCACCAGCCCCTGAGGACAGCAAAGTTGTTATGCAATAAAGTGAATTGATAAGTTTGTTTTTCCGTTTCGTTTACAGGCTATAACAGTATCAGTTCGTGGTTAATAAAGATGGTGAACATCGTGTAGGTTGTTACGATTAAAGTCATTTGATGTGATGTTGCATTTTTAGCATGTTCCTTCGGTCGTAGCGACCAATGTTTTCATAGGTTGAAGAACTGTCGTATTTATTTTTGGTAGGCGGTAAGGTCATGATCGGTGAGCACTAATTGGTAGATCCCTATGAGTGGGCGTCACCCAACACGGATGGGAGCGCTCGGGAGAGGTGGCCATTGGCCCCTCAGTGGGGAGGCGGTCCCGTCTAAGGGCGGGTCGCCGGAAGTAAAGGAAAGGCGGTCAAGGCCCCTTCCTTTGTAGGAGGGGTTACAGCCCCCTCCTGGGGAATTTCCCGGGGCTAGTGTCATCTGCGACGGCAGATGTGGTAAGTTGTGTGGGGTGGGGAGAGGTCAACGATACCTTCTAGATACCACACACAAGTGTTCGAACGACCTTTAAATGGCGTCGAGTCTTAAGTGCCCCCGTCAAGTCAAGGGAAATTGTTAGTAGTTGCACTTGTGGTAAGCCCCTGTGCCATCGCCCCTCCTAAGTGGGAGGGGTAAGTCTGGTTAGGGATCTTGACACCGGTTATGACCTTGCCGTTGGCCCTTAAACGTTAGGATGTACAATTTCAGTGTTCTTAGAGAATGTTTTGTAGGATGCTAGTTCGGCTAGGAGAACCTCTGTATTAGAGATTATGTTAAGGTTAGCCAAACATCGTAATGTGATAATGAAATTGTACATAACATGAAAACGTTTAATGTTTTAATTTTGTTTTAATAAATACGGCCGGGATGGTCACTCCATCCCACATCCAAAAAACTTTAAGAACAGTTTCCGGTTTCCCTTCCTTTTGGGGATTGTGTTGAGAGGGGGTGGCGGGTATCTCAGCCATATACACCAATCACTGCTAATGAATCATTTGCACTTAAACTCCACAGTTTTTTTTCATTACAAACTTCACTATTTCAACTGCCATTTCATTCCCACACTTCATCTGACTGCAGCAAAAACTCCTTTAGCCATGTTTTCAGTCTGGATTCTTGGACATAGATACATCCACTGGGCTCACAGGTATGCTGATAACAGAAATTTACACATCCTCAATTTACAAAATGTGGAAATCAAATGGATTGGCCGAAGAGGAATGAAATGTCACCAATTGATACCATTGGTGAAAACCTTTTTACATTTGCCAAACCCTGACCTCATAATAGTGCACTGTGGAGGAAACGATTTGGGCACTTTGACTGGGGTAGGTCTGGAAATGCTCCTAAAAGACACCTTTGAGCAATTGATGACACTTTTTCCTCAAACTGCCTTGGTATATTCCAATATATGCCAAAGACAAAAATGGAGGTGGTCCAATCAATTTTGTCCACAAATTGAGAAATTGAGGAAGCATGTAAATAGGTCTGTTTCAGCTTATATGAGAGACCATGGAATGGGTGCTATCTACAACAATAACTTGCGTTACTATATGCAAGATATCTACAGAGGAGATGGCGTGCATTTCTCAGATGAGGGGAACAGAGTTTTCATACTAAATTTATGTGTATTGGTTCCTACTTATAAGTATCTAGAACTTACACAGAACCCAAAAGCTCTTTTCAGAGCTACCTTAACTTTATTTACTCTTTTGAAATTTCGAATGTACTTTTTTTCACTCATTTTCACTTATGTTCGCTTCCCGGTTTGCTACCCAGTTCGCGTACCGGCAGCTAACCGCGCGAAAAATTCAATTTTTTTTCTCGACATATATGAGCCTCCTCAGCCACCCTCAGAAAACTTAGGGGGTTAGGATACGTCTAAAGTACCCCCTTCTACCCATTCTGAACATTATTTACCCTCCATCTTGTATCTCAATTCTACCTAAACACAAAATGGAGGACTCCCGTAACGCTGCAGGTTCCCGTACCGGGACACGCACTGACAAGCACTCGCTCAAAAAAGGTGGGAAAGTAATTTACAGAAAGACCACTGGAGATACTTTCACCAATTAAACATTAGCTCATACTACATACCAATCCCTACCATTTTCACAAATTTCGTTGGAATACCATTTAGCCATTTAGCATGTAGAACTCTCTAAAATCCCTGAGGTAAATTACTTCACAAAACATATCGGAAGTGTTGGAATTGACCACCAATTAAAATATTACTTTCAATTTCTACTATTATATCATGACATTTGATTGGTTATGTACCTGAATATATATAAAGAAAGAGAGTGAAACACAGCCATTTTGACTACTACTTTTTGAAGTGCATATCCACTAAATTTCAACTGATAACTTCGAGTTGTATTTAAAAGGTAAGATATTATTTAAAAAACTGAAGTATGTTCTGTACTGTAAGCTAATTAGGAAAACATTTTCTGATAGTTATATTCTATCACTCTGTAATACTTATAGAATAAAATAGACTTCTCTGTTTTAGTTATGGATGGAGTTAGACTTGGCTTGTATAATTCAGAATTGACTAAGAGTTTATTTGATAATTTTCTTCATATTTCTACTTCCAGTTTGATACCATACACTGCCCAACGAAAAAACACTGTTTAAATAACCAAACTGCCTGTCTGTACTGAAACCCAACAGTGCCCTATCTGTACTGATATATTTTTAAAAAATTCATTTTTCAGCATACAAAATGGAAGGACAACAGGAAAATAACTTGAAAATTTAAGCAGGAACAAAAAACGAGTCGGAAATTGACCATGAATTCTCTGACGATTCACTGAACAATGAACTTCTGCAATGTGTGGAAACAGTAGATTTTCTACTGGAAAATGAAAAAAAAAATGATAATGATTTTTTAGAATTTCTTTTAAATTTTGAGAAAGAATCAGAATAATAAATTTTTATTTCATAATTCAAAAATTGTTTGACACATTATTCATTTTTATATGTATATTGTAACTTAGTAGCAAATTGATTATAACGTGAAATCAGACGTTAAATATACTGTGCAACTTTTTTGTGTTACATACTAAGTTTGCTCATAGTTACTTCCTTTCTTCCTTTCTTCCACTATATTACCTCCAATGTGTATTTCACATCTCTTTATCATCTCCTGCCTCCATGTTGTTTTGGCTTTCCTGACAGACTATGGTATGAATTCCATATACCACAATAACTTCTGTAACAACATGCAAGATATCTACAAAGGAGACAGCGTTTTAGACTCTGCATTGGTACCTACATGTTGCTACGTAAATAAAAAAAAACAAAAAAAACCAACAAAACGAATAAACCTACAATAGGTTAAAAGTCAATCATTCTTGTTTACTTATAGTACGCTCCCCAGACCGCTTTCCGGTATGCGTACCGGGCGCACCCCACGAAAACAAAACAATTTTTATTTTTTTTTTGCCTGCGGGGCACTTTTCAAGCCTCCACATCAAACCTAGGGGATCAGGGAGGATCTACTATGCCCCCTTATGGTCATTTGCCCCTTCGCTTTGGCCTCCTCTTGTCTCTCGATCCTACCGAGAGACAAGATGGCGGCCGCTACGGACTGTTTAGAATGTTGACAGACACCAGAGAGCCAATCAGCTTCGCTTCGCAAAGCTCCGTTACACGAAAAGTACGTGAACTGGTGCGCTATCCGGGACGCTGTCACAGATATATCTGTTTTTTTAAACGTTAATTTCTCAAAATCCACTGGAGCACATATATTGAGACCCAGCAAAGGCACATCGGGCTAACAGTCCCTACAATTTTGCTAAGTTTTGTGTAAATCCATTCAGCCGATCGAGCTAAAAGTGAGGCCAAACGCCCTATGGAAAAATGAATGGGAAAAACGCGTTTTGGGATCCCCCTTTTTTCTCGGCCCCCCCTTGACGAAAACCCCCCAAATTTTCAGGGCCTGATCGGAAACAAAATGTGCCATTTTCCTGAAAATTTCAGCCGATTCCGTCCACAAACGCTAAAGTTATTAGACATAGAATTTTCAAAAGTTCCATAGAGAAAAAATCCTAACTATATATACCTACTGGCGACCGCCAGTAGGTAATATATATATATATATATTATAGCCAGTAGGTATATATAGTTAGGACCTAGTTACCATAGGAAATGCCGAACATTCTATTGGAAATAACTTTGGCGCCGATTCAGGTATTTGCCTGTAATTTTCCTTAGATATGCCTCACTGCGCTCCGCTCCTTCCCTGAAAGTTTCCGGGGGATTCGTCAAGCGGGGGCGAGAAAAAAGGGGGGTCCCAAACTGTGTTTTCCCCATGTTAATTTCCATAGGGACATTCTGACAAGGCTTCAGCTCGAACGGCTGAAAGGAATTACATCAGATTTGTCAAAATGGTCGGGACTGGTATGGAGCAGTGCCTTTTGTATGTTTGGTGTAAATCCCTCCAGTAGTTCTTGAGAAAATTGAATGTGAAATGTAGCCCAATGCAATTTTCCATAGGACCTTTAGACACAGCTACAGCCTGAACGGCTGAATGGAATTACTGCAAACTTGGCAAAATGGTAGAGCCTGGTATGCAGAAGAGCCTTTTGTATAGTTGGTGAAAATCCCTCCAGTAATTGTTGAGAAAATCGACTTTTTTCAAATTATATATCTATGGACGGGACATGGTGCGCGCCCGTGCGCGCACCGTCCTTGCACTGTCTTTGCACGTGCGCGGACCTTATTTATACACAACAATTGACACATACACTGCCTTTTATTTTTCTAGTTCACACATCTTTGGGCAGTCACACACCCACCACCGAACCACACACACATTCACTCTCCCATAAAAATACTCAGTTAACTAATCAATAACTAATATAGACTTTCACGTAGCTAGTAACCAACTGGAGAACCAGTTTACACAACAACTGACAAAGTGATACAGATATTCACACAGTTTAGTCACTATCCACTATATTTAGTGAGACACTATAAATTGTTAAAGTCCTCCATCCAAATATTTATTTTATATATCCACTCATACTTCAATGCAAATTGCTATATATATAATTCATATTTAAATAACGAAGCAAACCACATTCACTGGATGATGTCATCAGTGATGTCATCATTGATGTCATTTGAGATGTCATCAGTGATGTCACTGACCATGTCATGAATGATGTAATATGTGACATCATCAGCAGTGGATTGCGGGTGCGTGAAATATAGTTAGTACAACTAACTAACTATATAGGAGCAATTTCAATGGTTTTTTAAATGCTAATTCCTAACTATATAAGGCCTGAAACCTATGGTTTATTCAGTGAATTATATATATATATATATATATATATATATATATATATATAAACATTCAGCTTTTCCCGTAGGGAAGGTTTTTCCTCATGCACTCCCGTGTGAAGGATTCAGAAACCACACTGGGTTTAAGTTAAATTCCGATTTCTTTATTTCAGCATCCAGCAAAACCTAACGCGTTTCGGTCTCTACGGAGACCTTGCTCACAGGTTAGTGTCTTGTGAAAACAGTTTGCTTTTTCACACTTTTTCAACTTAAACCCAGTGTGGTTTCTGAATCCTTCACACGGGAGTGCATAAGGAAAAACCTTCCCTACGGGAAAAGCTGAATGTTTACAATTCGCAGCGGGTCCTGCTGCGCCTCGCGTGCACCGCGTGCACCGCCCCACCAGAGCGCCCCAGAGCCTCCGAATTTGGGCCAGATGGAATGGATATATATATATATATATATATATATATATATATATATATATATATATATATATATATATATATATATATATATATATATATATTGCACAGGAACCCTCCAGCCAGTGATGTTATCAGTGATGTCATTTGAGATGTCATCAGTGATGCCATGAGTGATGTCACTGACCATGTCATGAGTAATGTAATATGTGACGTCATCAGCAGTGCATTGCGGGCGCCCGAGTTATAGTTAGCTAAACTAACTATAACAAGGGAATTTCAATGGTTTTGTATGCGAGAAATGTCCAGATAACTATAACATGGGTGAAACTTATGGTTTTTTCAGTGAATTTCTAAGGTTTTTCAAATGCTAAATCCTAACTATAACGTGTGTGAAACCTATGGTTTTTTCAATGAATTTCAAAGGGTTTGTAAATGATAATTTTGAAATATACTAATTATTATATTTCTTTCTTTTTATAGTAATTTCCTACTTATTTATTATAAATACTTATATTTATTTTATTTTTAAAGTTACATTTCATATTTTTAATGTAAAATAATAACAAAAGTAAATTAAAAAAGAATGCACTGCTAGTGAAACTGCCTTGGTGAATTTGTAAGTGTTTATTAGAGGCAGATTTACAACACCCTTGTGCCTCTTTTACACCACTGTTGCATCACTTTTCTGATGAAGCAGTGGTGCAAAAGATGCACCACGATATGTGGTATTTAGAATGTGACGTATCTAGGAGGTACGTCACATTGTAAATCCCTGTACCAGAAGGACACATTCCTACATGGGGGGGGGGGGGCGTTCCTGTGCAGGAACACCTCCTAAAAGTGGCTGACTAAAATCTACAAGATTTCACTATGTCACTTTTGCGCTCATGCTGTGTCAAAACCCTGCACTACCTTGAAGCAGGTGTAAGGATTGACACAGCAGTCTGAGCATAGGGCCCCCTGACCATTGCTGGAGATACGTTGCACTTCCAATATAACTCAAACAATGCACCACCTTTACAGCACAGATACATCACATATATGTGCCATTTTTGTCCCATGGTACACCGCATTGTAAATACGGCGCACCCATGGTGGTGGTGTCACGGAGCACGATAACTGACATAATCCTGGGGATATGCCAGTTATTGTATATGTGCCCATTAGTGTTTAATGTAGTGATAGGATTACTACATACAGATGAATGAGTCACTACAAAACGAAAACAACAGTGACAGAGTGTTTGCTGGAAGTGTAACGATAAAAACTAGTAAATTGAAGGTATAAAACACAAATTTGCAAGTACATAGAAGACTGCATATATCGTCTATAAGGGTTTGAAGCACTCTATGCCCTAAGGCCTATTTTAATGCATGACTACTTAAATAGTGAGTGGATGATTACAAGACTGCAAGGAAAGAACTTCATTGAATTTATAACAGCCTCAATTGTACCACAGTATACAGATAAACACATGCTGCTGAATGGCTCGCTACAATATTGAAACAGTAGTGTGAGAATGTTTGTGGGAAGTATTAGGATACACATTGAGGAATTGAACATATAAAACATAAGTTTGCTGGTGCAAAGAATATTGCATGCACAGTCTATAGAGGTTTGAAACAGCCTATGCACTAAGGCCTCTTTTAATCCAGTTTCTAGATACTGACTGGATCATAACACTTCTGCAAAGAAAGTTCCTCACTAAATGTATTACAGCTTCAGTTTTACCACGGTACAATGAAAAAGAACATTCTACTAACTGGCTCACTACAATACTAAAGCAGCAGTGTCACAGTGTTTGCAGGATGTCTAAGGATACAGACTGGGTAATTGAAGGCATAAAACACAAGTTTGCAGCTGCATACAAGTCTGCATGTATACTCCATACGGATTTTAAGCAATCGATACCCTCAAAACCACTTTGCCTATTTTAAATCAATACAAGCATTTAAAGAATATATAACTGAATCTATAACTGCTTCACTTTTAGTACAATAAATACATTAGTAGATAGTGCTCAAACCTTTATTTTTCAACAATAAATGTAGTCTTGTACCATCTCATAATTTAGCAGACATTCCAATACAACCTCATCAGATATGTCATTCACATCAATTTCCTCGTCAGCAGTTTCTGATTTAATTTGTACTAAAATTTCAACATAATTTAAAACTTCCAGAAACTCTCCATCAAAGCTTTCGTCTTCAAAAATCACAATTCATGTCTGCAGCACTAATTTCCCCTTCTTCACTCTCATTGCCTGTGACAGATACGATTAGTTCTTCAATTATACTCAAAGTAATATCAAAAATCTCCTGAGTATGAGGCTGTTCTCTTTCTGTGTCGGTTTCCCTCGCCCCTGACGTTCCCGCTAACTACAGCGCGATCCGTCACGACAGATCAGCGCCTTCACAGGACCGGGACTACCATGACCAGCCTGCCTAGTGAGAGACCCGCGGACTGTAAACGCCTTCATAAGCGTTTTCCAGCGAGGACGCAGCGTCGGATATTGTGTAACGCCCATACGTTCCCGGGATCGGGGACGGCCCAGATACAACAAGAGCAACAAACGTTAAGTGTCTTTATAATGAATTTAATGGGATGCGAAAACAAAAGGCTGTTTCACACACTTTTCCTTACGGCCAAATAGTATACATCAAGTCCTTTGTTTGGAAGTTGTTCAAAAGTAATACTGAACGTCCGCCTCCCAGCCTTCTGATCCAAAACCACCGACATCATCTACGCGTCCCCCAGGACTCATCCATCAGTCCGACGCTGTTCAACATTAACATGGCCACCCTAACACAAGTAGCCCACCATCACAAGTTCAACAACATCTCCTACACAAAGAACACCCACCTCATCCTCTTCCTCACTAAGAAGCCACATACCACCAAAAGCAACCTCCACGACACAATGAAGGACGTCACCAACTACATAAACAGCAGCACTGTAAACACAAACTGGCACAAGATGAAGGTACTCATCCTCAGACCCACCCCCTCAGCCTCAGAAAACTCCTGCTACCTGACTCCACTGTGAACAGTACCAAACCTTCCAACCATGTCCACAACATAGGATTCAACCTCAACTCCTCCCTCTCCATGTGTAACCAAGTCTACACTGTCTCCTCGTACTGCTATAACACCCTCCACATGCTCTGCAACATTTAAAAGTGGATCCTAACCAAAAAAAGAAGAACAGTGACACAGGCCCCCATCAGCAGCAGACTACACTGTGGGAAAACACTTAACACATGAATTCCAGCCAAACACCTACAACAACTACAAAAAATCCAAAAGACCTCCACCTGAGTGATCATCAATGTCCCCGGCTGCATCCACATCACCCACTACCTGATACACCTACACTGCCTCAATATCAACAAAAGGATCACCTTCAAGCTCCTCACCCTCACTTACAAAATACTCTACAACGCCAGAATAATCTACCTTAACAGCACTAATCCTAAAGGGCAAATTTTGATCTTACAATTTTGCTTTTAAAAATATTAGGTAAGAATTTGGTAACTCTTTGGGCAAACGTTGTTTAAAAACTAATTGAGTATCATTACAATGTATCCAACCTTTCAGACATTTTAAATAAACAATGTAATGTCCAGATGTGGTAGAAGGTCCATCATGAAAAATAATAGCAACAGCTACAAATGTTCTTCCTGATATTGAACATTGACCAGCTACAACATTTTTAATTAAATATTTCAATTTTCTTCCATCAGCTCTACAACGTTGCAGCATTAAAATAACATACTGTCCATATCTTTGTATAAGTGATGTTGATGACATTTCTGATTTACATTGGCTACACTCCATGTTTTGACTTGCTCCTCTAATTAGATTGTTAAAAGACACCGATTCACAGTCAGGTAAACAATTTCGACAGTCATGATGCCATTTATAAGAAAGGCAAAAAAGGTTTTCAACATCTATACCTTCATCTTCCAGTACACCAAGCATAAACATTAAAAATTCCTGACAATCTTGCTGAATATTCTGCGTAAATTGAGTACAACCAGAACATATGTCCAACACATTTTGAATATCAGAAACACTTCGTATTTTACTTTTATCACTACTACATTTCTCATACACAGAATTCAACAATGAACAGAATCTTTTGTCCCGATTTTCTACAATTTGCTGTTGCAAACTTTCAAGAAAAAAACAACATTAACAACTATATTAGCATAGCAGTTGACACCACAACTATTTTCAAACCGATAACCAACATTCTCTTCAACACTGTCCTTTTTCTTTTTGCTTGCAAGCACAACTTCATCTTGTTCTTTTTCTTTCTCTACAGTTTCACAACAGATATTCTCAAGTCTTCTTTTTCTACCTACCACACACTTTTCAACTACTGGATATTGACCTAAATTGGGTGCGTATTCTCTTCTTAACCTGTTATACTCTTTCACACAATTTGCATCTGCACAAACCTTTGTCTCATCAAAATCAATCAAGTACAATCCAGATAAAGTTCTGACTTGAGACAAAGCAACATATGCCTTCTATAAACACGGTACTTCCAATATTCACTATAGCACAATCTACACTTAAACCTTGAGATTTATGAATGTTCACTGCATATGCCAAACAAACAGGAAACTGTTTTCTGCAGACATACAAATCTTTTACAAGCAAAAAAACAAGCTGCACAATGACCATCTTGTTTTACTTCAGCAATTTTATCGAATTTGATTTTCAAAAATTAATTTCCACCTCTATTTACATAATTAACAAAATCAACAATTTTACCCATTGCTCCATTTACTAAACCTTTTTCCATATTCAAATTACGTCGCAAAATTACCCTACAATTTACACATGCATACACATTTTTTTCTAAACCAGCAGTTTTACTTATCGATTTCTCTAAACAATCCAATTTCCTCTTCAACTTTTCACTCAAAATAATACTGATTCCTTCATGTTCTATTTCATCAATTGCTTACAATTTTATAATTTCTTAATTTTCCAACTTTAAAATTTCTTCATTGAATATAGAACATTCACGAAGTGTTGGCATAAAGCAGATTACAGATTTGTTTTCTGCAATTCTCATGTATATTTCCCCCTGGGACAATATTTGCATTTTGAAACAAATTGGAAAGTAATCGTCTCTGTAAAGCTAGTTTGCCATGTCCAGTCAAATTTCCAATTCTTATATCTTGAAGAATAGTTCCATAATCAACATCATATTTGCCTGTCGCATATTTGTAGTAAGTTCCTTATACTGAAAATATGACCAAATGTTTACTTTACCAATACTCCCCAAAGACTTTCTAGTATCTTCATGCAGCAGTGTTTTAAACACTGGCTGTCCTTTTACAGGAGTAAGTTGTAGAAGATCTCCAAAAACTATGACGTGTTTTCCTCTGAATAATACGTCATACTCTGTTTTAAGAATTTGCTGCATTCATAAATGCACAAAGGCAAGCATTAAGTTTAAGACCATGCTTACCTCATCAATAATGAGAAGCTTCATTTTCCTCAACACTCTTGAAACTTCACAAGAAACTTCTCCAGATAGCTTGTGGTATTCTAATTTGTTGGCATGCTCTACTGGTAGCATTAATAAACAATGTAAAGTAATTCCTTTAATATTGTGAGCTGCTAATCCAGTTGGAGCAGTGACAGCACAAGACAAATGCGACTTAGTTCTTTTCTATAGAAAACTTGTGATTACTTTAATTAAAAAACTTTTTCCTGTTCCAGCTTTTCCACTCACATACATAGGAATAGGTTCAAATGATGAGCAAGAGCATTCTTTCTTCTCAAGAAGTTATCCATGGTCAATCTGTTCTCTCACTTGCTCATATATTTCTTTCTGCACAAGATTTAATTGTTCTTCCAAGTTTCCTAAGTTTGTTACATCTTCTTGACGTTGATACATTGCTGTTTCCACCTCTTCCATAGCAGTTGCTGCTTCATTTAGAACAATTGGTTCTCCTAATGGGTCCTGGCTCAACGGAGCAGAAGTTTGACTGTCTTGAGAACTGTCTCTAGCAATCTCAGCTGCAGTGTAGCTACTTACTCAATTTTGTCATTCAACATTTTCACATAATTAGCAAAAACAGGGCATTCTATAGTATCTTTAGTTACATTGAAGGAATCTTCATAGCTCTCAAAATCTCTAAGTAATTCCAATTCTGAACGCCATGGCTTGAAAAGTTGCAAAAGAGCTAAATAGTAAAATTCCGTTTGTCAGGTGTTTTGCAACTCAGTTTACGGTGATTAATCACATGTCCTTTTCTTTGTTTCACCAGACATCCTTCAGAACCAATAACGGCATATATACCATTATTAATGTTTTCGGTAATATTCCGTTTAAAAATATAGTTTTGCAGCACTTCATAGAGACAAATGTTCTCAAGATGATGACTTCTATTTGGATAATATGTATCCAATATTTGTTTTCACAATATCAGTACTTTATGGCTCTTTTTCAGCTAAATATTCAATTTCTTGTACAGATTTAAGAACTCGGTTTCTTGTTGCAGCAAGACCTAGACTCACCCAAATGATTCTTCTAGATTTAGAGTACAGACTTGCAGATGATAAGCGATCCGAGTATTCATACGCTCCAATTTCTCGATGGGATAACATCTTCAAACTGTAACTGTATAATTTCGTACTTAGACTCTTCTCATGGGAAATCTCTTCCCATATTTCCTTAAATTCCGTCTTTTTTGACTTTGTTACGTACAATGTCACATATCGAGCAACAGCAATGGAATTGTCTGCAACATATTGAATATCCATATTAGCATTCCACATAGACAAAATGACTGAGTTATAGTCATTTATGTATTTTGGCTCTTCATTTCTTCTTAAGTTGTAGGTATTTTTTTGAGACTTTCTTGTGATATTATGTTGCAAAGATGACATAAAACTGTTAACTCTTCCTTTCGATATTACAGGTCGAGGAAATGCAAAACGGCATTTGCTGTAGAATTTTTTCTTAGATTTGTACTTTCGCTGTCAGGTCTGGGTGTCTGTGCCTGTAACCACCCGCTGTTCGCTGCTCTAAGCTGTCCAGTGGTTCTGTCTCTCGCCCTGATTCTGCCCAACACAGTCAAACCACGAGGCAGATCGACAGCTCAACGGCTGCATAGACGCGATGCTCCGTTGCTCTTTGTTTCCAAGGAAACGCTGCAAGGCGCTACTAGGTACAACTAGTGCTCAATGCAGAGCACACACAAAGGGAATCTTCGAACAGGAACTGGAACTGGTTCTGGCTCGGGCTCAGGGCAGCTCCATTCATTCTGCACTCCCAGTGGCTTGGGTTGCGCTCCTGAGATACGTGTTCCGCCTGGGGTATGAAGGCTTTTTGAAACGGCTCTTCTACGGGTCTTTTTTCCGGAATACACCAAGGTTAAGGAATTTCAGGCGGATACCAAGAACTGGTGGGAGAACAGTATGCTCCTGCCATAGCTTGTGTACATTGGCCCAGGAGAAACTACAACAGAGCCAGAGACCAACGGTGGAAAAGGTGGCCAGCATGACAGAAGCGGCGGCGGGGGTCCAGTCTCGGGTATGTACCGTGCGAACAGTGCATCGAGAGTGCTCAGAGCGAGATAACCATAACAGACACACAGGGGGCAGGAAAGCGTCTTGAGGATGCAAATATACAAGGCCCAGCAAATCTAACGAGGCAAGGGGTGCTAAAAACAAAGACAAAGAGGAAAAATTCAAAATAATCGACAAAGAAAAGGACAAAGAGAAACAGAAGGAGCAGAAGGATAAGGAGAGGGATAAGGAGAAAGACAAGGCTAAAGATAAACACAAAGACAAGGATAATGATACAGACGTGGGTCCTGATAGTCTGCAGGCAGCGGCCAAGATGGAACTATTGGCTAAAAAAGCCAAGCGGCTACAGACTATAAAAAACCCAAAGTCTGCCGCCAGAACTAGCGGTCAGGCTAGCGATGCTCAACCCCGGATCTCGACTATCTTTACCCCAGTAATCAAATGGCAATCCGACCAGGGGAAACTAACAGAAACAGATAGCAACTCAAGTAATCTGTCCAAAATACCCGCCAATCGGAGTAAATAAACTGTAGCCACTAGTGGGAAAACCATGACTGGACCAACAACCGAGGCGTGCCGTTCGACAATGATTGAACTTAAAGGACCTACAGAGGGCCCGACAGCTGTACCACCGGTAGAATTCGTACAGACAATGAGCCTAATCGCTTCAACCTCCTTATTATCACCGCCTTCAAGCTCGATCGGTGCAGAGGTGGAAAAAAACGATCATCCTCAAAGCCCAGATTTAAACCTCGGCACTATAGTTCCACTCCCAGACAAGCCTGGACCTGAAACAGAGTCAGAATCATAGACGGAGTCCGAACTATATGAGACTGGGATGTCTACCTCAAGTGAACCACATGGATTGAGACACGAACAGATAAATTCTGAAAGCCCAGAACCTTCTGATTCCAATTCCAAAACTAACTCCAAAAAGACAAATGATTCTCCTAAAGGTAATAGTGCAAGGAAAAAGCAAGATAAAAAGAAAAGAAGACTAAGGAGACATAATAAACTAATAGATGAAGATACCACCGATCAAGGCAACAATACAGATTGGATTGATCATCGCCATAGAAACCCATTGACACAAGGAACATCAATGTCCGATCCAAAATACAATTAAAAATATAATCTGCTAAGAGATGCAAATACGATCGCGCACAAACCATCTGACGAAGGGGGAGGTCAAACTGAACCCTCTTTGGGTGACGTATTTAACTCAATTATGAAATTTCAAGACATTGTTGAATCTGACAATAAGAAACTTCAAGGCGCCATTAACAAGGAGGGCCAAACTTGTCTAGAAATTTCAGATAGAATGGCGTCTGTTGAGCTACGGACCGAGAATCTTGAAAAGGATGTTTCTGTCCTCCAGAAAAAAGGAAAAGAACAAGACGGAATTGTGCGAGACTTAATGATGAAAGTGGTGGATCAGGAAAATAGGGCCCAGAGGAACAATTTACGCCTCTTGAGAATCCCGGAGGGAGTTGAGGGGAATGACTCTAGGGGCTATATGAACTCCCTATTTAAAGACTCTTTCCCGGAACTAACCACTTGGGATTGGGACAAAGAGGTTCAGCGGGCTCATCGTTTTCCCCTTACCTCAAACAAATGTTCCCAATCAACAGAGAAATACCCAAGAGCGTTTTTGGTTTATTTTGCCAACTTTCTCTTACGGGAAGCAATATTTGATCTGGCGCGCCCTACACACAAAAAAGAACACAAAGGGTATATGTTTTTCAGTGACCTGACTTTGCCCATGCAACGGTGGAAAGAAGATGGCGGTTGCGGCAACTCTTTACCCCTTTTGAACAGCTGAGTCAAGTCAAGTCAGAGAATTTATATAGCGCACTACATACCCAGAGGGTCTCAAGGCGCTTGAGGAGGGGTGGGGAATTACTTGTCAAATATCCACGTTTTAAGTTGCTTTCTGAATGCTAGGTGGTTCTGGGTAAGGCGAAGGTAAGTGGGAAGTGAGTTCCAGGTTTTAGCTGCCAGGTAGGAGAAGGATCTACCTCCCATGGTGGTTTTGTTGATGCGAGGTACAGTGGCAAGGGCTTGGTTGGAAGATCGAAGCTGGCGGGAGGGGGTGTAGAAGGATAGTCGTGTGTTGAGGCATTCTGGTCCGATTTCGTAGAGTGCTTTGTGTGCGTGGGTTAGGAGCCGGAAAGTGATCCTCTTATTAACGGGAAGCCAGTGGAGGTTTTTCAGGTGACCAGAGATATGTTCTTTACGCGGGATGTCTAATATGAGCCTGGCTGAGGCGTTTTGGATTCATTGGAGTTTTTTCTGGAGTTTAGTGGTAGTACCGGCGTAGAGGGTGTTTCCATAGTCCAGTCGGCTCGTGACCAGAGCGTGGGTGATCGTTTTCCTAGTTTCGGTGGGGATCCAACGAAATGTTTTTTTGAGCATGCGAAGAATGTTGAAGCAGGATGAGGAGACGGCGTTGACTTGTCTGTTCATTGAAAGTGAGGAATCCAGGATGACGCCCAGGTTCCGTGCGTGGTCTGTCGGGATGGGTGCTTTTCCAAGGGCCACCGTATATCTACAGAATCCTGCCAGACTGAATATTATATACAATGGAAGAACCAGAAGTTTCATCAGTGAAATTCAGGCGCAAACCTATCTAGAGGAGATTACAGAAAACAGCGACGGCAGAGATAAACTTAAAAAAGGAAAAAAACATAACAAATAGTTTGTAACTAAATGTTAATCAATAGGGCACTTGCGGCATGAGGCAAACGACATTTAGAGAAAGAGAGAGGGAGGGGGGCAACATAGATAGCATAGACAGATGTTATGTTTGTCCTTAAATGAATACAAGAAAATGCATTGCATAAAAAGAATAACTATTCCTCCACTCCCAATAGCAACAGGGGTTAGGACGCGGAGATGCCAGCTGCCAACGAATCACATGAGGGAACCTGGTAGCCTCACAAGTTTGTGAAGGGGGTGTGGGGGGTGTCGGGGAGAAATAGTAGAAGGGTTTTAGGGGGAGGGGGGCGGGGCAACCAAACAGGCAACAAATCAGGTCAGAATCCATGACTTGGCATATTAGCAAGAAAGGGAAAAACGGGCACTTCACACTATTAAAATGAGCAAATACCAAAACATACAAAAAAATCTTTCAACACCTATAAATGGCTAAACAAAAAATCTTGACTTTCAACATATGTGGGCTTAACGATATTAGGAAAAGACAAAAAATAGCAATTGGTCTTCAATCAAGCAGGGCAGATATAGTTTGTCTTCAAGAGACCCATGTCGAGGGGTCCCAAAGACATCTATTAAAAAATCTGGGTTATAGATTAGTTGTTGCTACAACACAGGCAAACAAAACACAGGGGTGGCTATTTTGGCACGTGGTGGTGGAGTCTGTTTTATAAGATCTGCTGCAGATTCTTGTGGCAGATGGGCAATTACTGAGGGCCAATGTGTTAAGGGGAAAAAGTTCACAATTTGTTCAGTATATGGCTATGTTATTGACAATCCTGAATTATTACAATTTTTATCTAATGAACTTGCACATTGACCGGTACCCATGGTCATTTGCTGTGATTTTAATCTTAACCTGCCACCAAACTGGTCTTCTGGCCATAACTTTAACTATCAAGGTAGGAAACCTAAAACGTTGAAAGCCCTGGAATCACTTTGTTATACTCATGGGTTAGCAGATTGCTGGGAGATAAAACACCCTTATAACCCTGGCTGTACTTTTTTTTCCACCCCCAAAAAAAACTAGCCAGACTGGATTTTTTTTTTTCTCACACACTATTGTATCTAGCTGCTCAATAGACTGGCTACCCAGGGTTCTTTCTGACCGCAATCCTTTAATTATTACCATGAATATGGGGACGATACAATCTGATCGTAATTTGTGGACTTTCGAAAGAGCATTATTGCGTAACGAAAAATACTGTATACACATGGAGAATTGGATTCCAGAATTTTTAAAGTTTAATATGGGTAGTGCCCCTTTGGAGGTGGTCTGGGACACATTGAAAGCAGGTATAAGGGGTGAAACACTAAGCGGCAGATTTATGTTAACTGGCGCATCCCCAGGGATGCGCCAGTTAACGTGCGCCACAGTGCGCCACAGCTACGCCACCCATGGTGCGCCGCATTTATAATGCGGCGCACCATGGTGCAAAAACGGCACAGATGCGTGACGCAACTGTGCCGGAAATGTGGCGCATTGCTGGAGTTGCGTCGCAAGCGCGACGCTGCTCCAGCAAGGCTCGGGGGTGCCCCATCTACACAATGCTGCATCAAGACCTACGCCTGCTTCAAGCAGGCGCAGGGTTTTGACGCAGCATTGGCCTGAAAGTGACTGAGTGAAATCTCATAGATTTCACTCAGCCACTTTCAGGAGGCGTTCCTGCGCAGGAACGCCCCCCCCTGCGCAGGAACGCCTCCTTATGGCGCAGGGCTTTACAACGTGACGCATCTCCTAGATGCGTCACGTTGTAAATAGGGTGCATTGTTTGCGCCGCAGTTGCGTCAAATAAAGTGACGCAATTGCGGCGCAAGGGCATCATAAATCTGCCCCTTAGATTTTCCATTAACAACAATAAAGAAGAAAAACAAAAGCTAATAAACTTACAAGAAAACCTAACAAGAAGGGAAGAAGACCTAGCTAGAGCGTTGCAAAGTGGAGACAACATAGAAAGGGCGGTAAGAGAGGTAGCTATTGGAAGGAATTTAATATCTGAAATATTTACCACCAAAGCAATCAGTAAAGCTGCAGTGACTAGGGAAAAAACTTACAAACTAAGTGAGCGGGTGGGTCATCAATTAGCTATCCGTACTAGACAACAGAACTCAGAAAATATGATTAAAGCAATTAGAGATCCAATCCATGGACTAACTGATGACCCCAAAGAAATCAGGGAAGCTTTTAAGTGGGATCTTTATACAGAGATAGGTAATAGCCTAGTTAAGATTGATGAATATCTAGAATTAGTTACACAGCCCCGCTTATCTCAGTCGGATCAAGATAATCTCTCGGATACTCCGGATTGGATAGAAATCCTACTCTCAATAAATATTCTTCCGTCGGGCAAAGCAACAGGCCTAGATGGAATCCCCGCTGAATTCTACGCCGGATTTAGCAATACACTGAAAGATATTCTAACTAATTTAATGATTCATATCTTTCAAGGTGGACGCCCTCCGGCATCTTGAGCCCGGGCGAAAATTATTGTTTTTGCCCAAAAAAAAATAAAGATCCTACGGAACTTGGGGCATATCGACCAATTACTTTAATTAACAACGATTCAAAAATATATTCTAAATTATTAGCCAGTAGACTGTCACCATTAATCCATAAAATTATATCGGTTAGGCAACACGGATTTGTCCCAGGGAGATCAACCAGATACCATCAATGTGACTGGAGGTACAAGGCAGGGTTGCCCTTGCTCCCCACTATTATTTGCTATTTTTATTGATCCATTTATTTCGAGGCTAGAAATTAACCAACTTATTCAACCCAGGAAGACAACCAATGGTGAAACGAAGACCTTGGCTTTTGCCAACGATATCGCAATAGTTAAAGCCGATCCAAAGGAAGCAGTAAAACAAATGGAAGAAGAAGCGAAAAAGTTCGGCGCTATATCAGGGTATAAATTGAACCAAACCAAAACCCAGATTTTAATTAATAGTCCAATTAATTACTCGGATGATAGGGTGGTAGATAATGCATTATATCTCGGCGTCAATATCACCGCCAATCTAAAAAATTTAGTAAGCCTTAACTTGAGCCCACTTCTAAAAAAGACTGAAAAAAGTCTTAATAGCCTACATAACCTGCATCTAACAATCATAGGAAGATGTAATCTTATTAAAATGTTATTCTTTCCAAAATTCCTGTACTTTTTTCGCACCATCTGTTTAAATTTCGACCCATCAATATTTAAAGATATAGATAATATTTTTTCTCGTTTTATCTGGGGATATGGAAGAACGCGTAAAGCTCAAAGATTTATTATCCTACCAAGAGAAAGAGGTGGTCTGGCGCTATCCAACTTTAAAATCTATTGGTGGGCAGCTATTCTTAAATACAGTAGAGCTCTCTTAACCCCCAGGCAAGAGTCCAATCTAGATAGGTTAGTCCCAACCCCACAGGAACTCATTCTTGGCAAAGAGACAAGCAAGCATTTGTGGAGGCTAACATATGACTGTCATTTTAAAAAAGTGCGCTTTAAAAAACTTAAAGGTATTTATATCGTTTGGAACCACGTGCGAAAACACTTGGGGCTCGGTAGGTTCTCCTATTATACCACTCTAGATAGAAATACTAATCTCCCTGAGATTTTTACGGATTACTGTATGACACGATGGGTCAGATTGGGAATCACACAATTCGGCTCGCTACATGACTGTACGGGCTTCAGCTCTTTCGATTCCTTAAAACTAAATTTGGGTTAGAATCGCATGATTTTTATAAATATCTATAAGTTAGGGATTTTATTGTTAAAAAGGGGGGTGGCAGTGTGGCCATGAATGCAATTCCAGCAATTGAAACAGTGGTGCGCACGGACAGGGTTAAAATTGGTGAAATCTATAAAGACCTAGTTGTAAGTCTTCCAGATGACTTAGATAAACATATTCTTCATTGGCAAAACAAACTAGACATAACAGAAACCCTTGCACAAAAAGCACTAGAAATTTCAAAATTCTCATTAATGTCAACCAAACTACAAGCCCAATTTTACAAGACGTTCTTCCAACTTTATTATACACCAGATAAAATATCTAAATGGAGCACCAGTAAAGGCAAATTATGTCCTTGATGTGCGAAGCCCGAAGCAGATTTGGTACATATGCTGGCCACATGTCAAACCCTAAGTACTATCAGACAAGATATATCTACGTTTCTATCAGGAATTTTTGAGAGCAATATTGAGATCACTACAGCTGAAATATTATTAGGGGTAGATAGGAACGCTAGACCCGCCAACATGCAGGGATTGCTGTTTATCTCAATGGCGGTGCTTAGAATTTGCTTAACATCTGCATGGTTGGACTTGTACCCGCCTACATTCCAGCAATGGCGGGCACGACTCCTAGCTACCTATATCCTGGAAATAGCCACATATAAATATAAGGGCCTAAAAAAGAAAAGAAAAGGGTTAGACATATGGTATCCTGTCACACCATGGATCACGAGTTCGGATGTGTAATGCTGATTAACTGTTATATCAGAAAGGTTTTTCTTTTTTATGTATTTGTGCTCTTCCGCTGCGTTTTTTGCTTATTGTTTTTGTATTGCCTTATCCAAAATTTTCTTGATTATATAATATTGCCTGTATGGGGCGGTTTATTTTATCGTTGGGTGGGGTGGGTGGGATAGAACTTTAAAACATTTCAATAAAGAATCGTAAAAAAAAAAAAAGATTTGTACTTTCGACGACAGTATTTCCCACAACGTTGGCTTTGAAATCGTAAGAGTTGTTGTCTTAAGTCCTTATCTTGTGTACTTTTGGGTACTTCACATGTAGCATATTCTTCAATAAAAGACAACACAGTATCATCTGAGTCTGTTCCAAATTTGGGAGCATCTTTGATCCATAATAGCATATGTATGTGAGGAGCACCTCTTGCTTGATAATCCTTTCTCCAAAAGAAATCCAGAACCTCTCCAAGAGGAGGATTTTTTTTATTGGTGATAAAAGACATCATAGCTTCGAATCTATGATTGAAATATCTGCATACATTAACAGGATCCAAAGAGCGCAATTCTCCAGGTGTCTTGTATTCGATATTTAGTATAATTGGATTTGCCTCTCGAAGAAATTGAAGTAAATCATCCCAAGCATATTCAGCACAGCTTAGAGGAAGTAACCATGTAGGAGTTCCTAAGTTCCTTAGCATACATTTGAGTTCTCAGTGATGATGGTACCAGTACTCATTAGTACCACGCTGACATGCCATCAGATTAATCAGCTGAGATTCCAAACCATTATCTTTCTGCTGTACTTTATCCATAAATTCCTTTGCCGAAACATTTTGCAGATATACACCTGTTTTCAATATATGTATTTAGTCCAGACAAATCACTCTCAAACAAAAGATGAAACAAATATGGAATACATTGTCAAAATCTTGGATCTTCTGCATATAATCTTGATGTCCGGTATTCAGATGCAGGAATCTGCACAGGTCGTTCATCATATCGTCCTCCTTTTCCTGTAGGAAACAACTGAGGGAAACAACGAGCTTCCAAGCTTTTTTCCCATACAATAATCAGACTTTATTTTGCTTCTTTCATTTGAAATAACTCTATAGCATTCCACATCATTTCTTCGGAATGCAATGGATGAACACTGTAATGTCCATAGATTTCTTCAGTTCTGGACACATCTACTTTCTCAATTTGCCCAGATGGCAAGTCACTATGTTCTTGTACAGTTATTTCTTCTTCTCCCACATACACATGTTTGTAATATTGATTATTTTTTACCACATACAACGTTGCCTTTTTCACTTTCCTAACATCCACTAATTCTTGCCAGATTTTCTTAATCTTAGTAGGAACGCCATTAACAAGAATGACTAAAGGTTCATCCTCTACATTTTCTACACAAATAGTTTCAATATTTTTCTTTAAATCTAGAGGCAAATATACAACTCTTCCCTTTAATCCTCTCTGTAAATCAGAAGGAACAATTTTCCTGTCTTAGGCTCCATACGAAAAAAAATAGCCTGAAATGGATGCACACAATGAATAAGAATAGACTCATAGGTATTTAAATCCATCAGTTCCGAAGGAATATTTACCAACTCAAGATTATTATGCACAGCTCTAGCAGGCATTTTGTTCTCATCTAATTTGTTATAACAATATTTACAAATACGCTGATCAGAACCCAAATCAAAACAATTCTCTACCAACAAATAAGTTTCAAAATCCTTCCCTTCATTATTATTTTCCTTTTCACTTTTTAAATACAGATCACAATCCTGGTCTGATTTTTATAATGAATTCGTCGAAAACAGACACAAGAATAATTTGGCCTTTCACCTGAAATCACCTTAAAATGTATAATTTCTTGCTAAAAATTTTCTACACTGCACTGTCCTACATTCTCTTCAACATTTTCTTCTATTAATCTCTCACTTTCTCCACTGTCTTCCTGAAGGATCAAAGTAACTAATCTGAATTTCATCACAAACATTTGGTACATCTGACACAGACCCACGCAGAAGAGCACTGTTCACCTTTTTTAACCCCTTCCACGCTGATGACGAGCTGGGCTCGTCATGGAGTAGCCTCCTCGCACGCTGATGACCTTGCAAATCAGTATTTTCTCTTACGCTGCAAGGGTCTAGTCCTTGCAACATCTTAATCTTTTGTTTAACACTTTTCTTACTATAATTACGTAAGAAATTGTGTAAAAAAATCAATAGATTCTTGCTGCACATTGCAAATACTACTACAATTCCAAGTGTATACTGGAGCTTTAGGACGTCTCCCTAAGACTTCACCAGCTAATACCTCTTCTGCATTTCTAGAAACAATTTTCTCTTTCTCAATAGGACAACCATTTCTAACCTCATAAGCACGACCACTAGTGTCAACTGCATGCAACAAATCATTACTCTGAAGATAACTTTCTTCATTAAAAAAGGCTCAGAACTTGAACTATGTTTCCATTCACCCAGAAAACCTCACAAAAATTACTTCTGTTAATTAATCTTCTCCACTTACTTTTGGCCTTCATTAAATTGATTGGCTTATCTAGTGATCTAACTCTATTGATTACTAAAATAAACAATTTTCTTTTCAATTCCAAAGCTTTCTCAACTACTTTTTCTAGAGCTTTCTTCTTCTTATAAAATACTGTTTTTTTCTTACATACCTTAATTTCTTTACTTAAATTTGTCACAAATCTATTATAAAACATTTGTTTCCTAATTTCCATAAATTGATTTTTCCTCCTTTTACTATACACAGTTTTGTCTGCACTTGATTTTCCATTATTCTTCTCTTTATTAGTATTTTATTTTCGTTGCTGATACACTAAAAACATTTTTCTCTTTCTGAACACTACTCTTAGACTTTAATAATTTTCTCCAAAAAAGTGCTCCTGCTCTTACCAGGACTTTCTTTCTGTTTGTTAAGACATCTCTCTTCATGTAAATCTTCTTTATGACTTCTCTTCAAATACACACTTTTCTTTTGTTGCTTCCGCTTTTGGAACTTCGTTGGCATCATACAGTATTTTCAGTATCGATAAACACAACCTATAATAAAAAAATATATATAACATTACAAAAAATATATATCAAATATTCTATTATATTACTTACAAGAACAGAGGGAGGATTATGAGGACAAACCTCGGACTATAAAAATAAAAGGACTTGAAACAAAAGAACAAGGAGTATGAAGCAAGGAAAATAAAATAAAAAATGAGAGTATAAATAGACACTGCAATATAACGTAATAAAGAAACAGCTGCGGCCCGTGGAGGGAGTTGCGATGGGCCAGGTGGGCAGAGGAGGGGCAGGCTGAGGAGTGATAAACAACGGAATCTGGATTATTGCAGGTAAGTAAACAATTAAATTAATAAAACGAATTTCGGGCCATATTATCAACAAAAGGCAATAGATTATCGCCGCTTTTATCGACAAGAAAATGCTGATAAAGCGACGATAATGAGCTTGATAATATGCCCTTGAGAATTCCAATATCAGCCCAGGTTAACACCAGAACCTGGGCTCCTATAGCAATTTACAAAAACCTATTATCAAGCCCATTTTTGCCGTTTTATGGGCAGTTTCCTGCCCATAAAACGTTGATAATTTTAACACCGGTCCTTAATAATATGCCCGTCAGTGCCATAGTATGAGTAAAGGGCGATACAATATCGCCGCTTTTACCGGCAGGAGACTGCCACTAAAGCGGCGATAATGGTCTCGATAATATATCCTTGTGAATTCCCATAGAAGTCCAGGTTAACACCATAACCTGGGCTTCTATGGGAATTTACAAGGATATATTATCGAGACCATTATCACCGCTTTACCAGCAGTTTCCTGTCGATAAAAGCGGCAATAATGTATTGTCCTTTATTGATAATATGGCCCATAATCACTTAATGTACAGAGACGCACAAAATGATATTAAACAAAAAAACAATACAGCATGCATTATAGCAAAACTCATTTACTACTATAAAACGTTTAACAACGGACGAATATAGGAGCATATTATCAATAAAGGCGATAACATTATCAAAACTTTATCGGCAGTTTCCTGCCGATAAAGTGGCGATAATTGCATCACAGAGTCTTGATAATATACCCCATAATTCCTTCATGTACAAAGATACACCGCACACACGCACTCCCATACAACTTTCAACTCACCTTTCAAATTGAATTCTAGATTAACAACAATACAACTCACCCAGTGGATATTCTTCTACAAAATCTCTCTAGTTCAGTGTTTGCAGCACAACCAAGAAAATGAACATTTTCCCTCTCATTTTACACGTACATACATATAAATAACCAATTAAAATCCTGTACACATTAATTCAAAAGAAAACACACATTTCTTTTAGTTTAACATTCCAAACCTTTCCAACTAACAAAACTTTCAACCCTTCCCCCATTCCACAATCTGCCAGTTACCATAGAAACTCTTCAGAGAACACCTTACTCAGCACACAGGTGAAATGTTCATCATACATTGTTGCAAATTGAAACAGCAAGTATGCTTGACTGGATAATATACCAGCTTATTTTATGTAACGTTCTTTTCTATCACTTTTTCTTAACCAATAAAAATAAGGCTTTTAAAAAACAGAAACATGCAACCTAGTTTTCTGTAAAATGTTGTCAAACAACCAATCATTTCTTTTCTTTTTTCAAAACTGCATGTTGTCCACCATTTTATAAAAATCTTACTTTTCAAACTACCATTTTATTTACAGACGCCATCAGAGTACATCCAGACCTCTCTTCAAAATTATTACAGTGTGGATTGTGGGACACAGCTATATTTTCTGGAGCCAAACGTACGCGCAACAGAAAAGAATTCACAAGGACCTAGGTTTACCAAATGTAGACATTAAATGGATTGGACAGAGAGGATTAAAGGTGCACCAATTGATACCATTGATTAAATCCTTTATGCATCTCCAACACCCTGACCTCATAATTGTGCACTGTGGTGGCAATGACCTAGGCACTTTGACTGGGGTAGCTCTGGAAATGCTTATGAAGGACACCTTTGCACAATTGATGACACTGTTCCCCAAAACTGCCTTGGTATATTCTAATATATGCCAAAGGCAGAAATGGAAGCGGTCCAACCACTATTGTCCACAGTTTGAAAAAGCTAGGAAACATGTGAATAAATCTGTTTCTGCCTTTCTCCGAGACTACCGAATGGGGTCCATTTACAACAACAATCTGCGTTTCAATATGCATGGCATCTATAGAAGAGAGACATTTTACAGATGAGGGGAACAAAGTCTTCCTCATAAACTTAAGACTCTGCATCCGTACTTACTTGTAGGTACTAAAATCTCTCAATAAACACAACACATAAACAAATACACTTCATAAATATCTAATATTATTTTTATTTTTCCTGCTTAAGTACGCTTATGTGACGACTTTCAACATTCTAGCTGTACGTCGTCCATACGTGCCTGGTATGCGTACAATAAATCTACCACCCCCTGAGCAACACTATAGGTTCAGAATGTTTCTACTCTACCCCCTTTCCTTATTTCTCAACTTTGTTTTACTGTTTCCCTGTGACTCGGCTGTCATGACAAATAAGATGGCTGCCAACACTTCCTGGTATGAAGTATTGACAGCCAATCAGCATTCAGCTCCTGCGCGTAATTGTACAGATTTCGGTACGCGTACGGCGCGATTTTTCTTTAAAAAAAAAAAAAGAGCCTAAACATCCATATACGACCCCCTTGAGCAACCGTAAAGGATTAGAATGTTTCTACCCTGCCCCCTTCCCTTATTTCTCAACTTTGTTTTACTGTTTTCCTGTGACTCGGTGCTACCAAGGAACAAAATGTCCGCCAACACTTCCTGGTTTCGAGTGCTGATATTATCAAACCCATTATTGACACTTCTTTAGCGGCACTTTCCTGACAATAAAGTGGCGATAATTTTGTCGCCCAGACTTGATAATATGACCCAGAGTGCGTATTGTACAGCAGCTTCTCTGTAAAATCTATAATTACCTCCGAGCAGTAACAACAGATACCTTACAACAGTCTGACAAACAGATCCACAACCTTATTACGCCACTTTTGAGTCACTTTTAACATGAGTAAAGTGACGCAAGGAGCTTGTAAATCTACGTCTCACTTTTCAAGAAAAAATCTCAACTCCAGACTCTGCGAGACAGTTTGAATGTTCTCTTCTCTTTCTCTCTCTCACTCTTTGTGACATCATTTCTCTATCTCTCTTAAACTTATAGACACTGCTCTCTACTTGCACATGTAGAAGAACAACCCAACTGAATTCCACTGGCTGAAGTCTTTAGCCGCAGTGTCTATACAATGGTAAGCACAGAGTCCTAGATCTACAAAGCCTTCATAGCATTGCATTAGAAATAAGTCGACATATTTACAATCCCGTTATGCCACTTTTGTGTCAGTAACGCAGTAGGCACTTCCATATAGACACCACTTGAACGCGGCATTATAATAAGTGAAATGTACGAGGCACACTGCACACGTAAAACCATAGAGTTACCTTGACTTGTAATGCTTCAGCTCATTTACTCACATCTACATAATTCTAAACTCTAACTTTCTTTTTTGTTTTCCAGATTACCAATCGGACATTTTATGAAGTCCATTTAACAATTTGCTTATAATATTGTTTATTATTAAACTTATTTTTCTACTTGCTTGCAATATAGTTATAATTAAGTTTTATTTAGTTATTGTTTTAATAAAAGTTCATAACAAAAAAGTACACACTTCTTTTATTTTGTGGGGGGGGTGGGGTGTATGACGGTCCACAATAGAAATAATGTTGAAACACTATAGTAAGATATTCAAGACTAGGATTGAAAACTAATGACTTCTATTTCCTCTGAATAGACTACAACTTAGAAAAGAAATCAAAATAATACAAAACAATGTGTACCAAACCTCTTGGAACATTTTCCTATGCAAACTTACCCCCCTACAAAATTAAATGTTTGGGCCTTAATCACACCCCTCAAACCACAGAAACAATCATCCCACAAAGATTTCTATATTGTACGAGGAGCAGCGAGGCCCTCCGCCTACTGCCCTGGAGTCCACGAGGCCCAGACCAGGTTGCTGCAGTGTCCTGGGGGGAAACAGCCATTACAACGCAGTCATAACCACGCGTGATCGACACCACAAAGCCATTAGCATGCATTTCGGGCCATATTATCAACAAAACGAGATACATTATCGCCGCTTTATCGCCACTTTCCTGCTGATAAAAGCGGGAATAATGTATTGCCTTTTGTTAATAATATGCCTCATAGTTTTACCACGCATGCTTTTGCTAGTACTATCCATTTACCACGCATAATCTTAATAATGTCTTAGTGTTGACGAATACACGTTGTAATAGCTGTAACTTACGTCCTTCAAATTAGTTTTTAGGTATTTGTGTGACCAAGTCTGATAACATCAGAGTTTAAGGACAAACACAGTGGTGTCTGTGCCTCAAAATCTCGTCGATCACAAAGAAAATAGTAGGACGATAAAATGAAAGTAACAGATATAATAAAAACAACAGTGAAAAACTACTAAAATGGCGGTGGACGGAGTACGTGATCAACGTTTGGCGCCTCGGCACTACAAATAAGTCTAGATAAAATACGATTTTTAATATATTACAAAAGTACAGCAGAGGATGACACACACGACCCGGGAAAACAAAGCAGCAAATTTAATACCTGAAATAAAGAAAGGTTTGTTTATGAACTTGAAAAAAACGAAAAAAACGTGGGCTTCGAAACGAGGCTGCGTATACGTACAGAGTACAACTGCTACACAAAAAAAAGGAAAGTTTTACATACTATCATAGAAATGAAGGGGCATATTATCAACAAAAGGCGATACAGTACCACCGTTATTATCGCCAGTAACTGCAGATAAAGCGGCGATGTTGGGCTCGATAATAGGGCCTTTTAAATTCCCATAGCAGCCCAGGTTCTGGTATTAACATGGGATGCTATGGCAATTCACAAGGGCATATTATAAAGACCATTATCTCCGCTTTATCGGCAGTCTCCTGCCGATAAAAGCGGCGATAATGTATCGCCTTTTGTTGATATTATGGCCCATTGCTCTTTATTTTGACCAGTAAACTTAGGTGCATATTATCAAAACCGGTGTAAAAATTATTGCTGTTTTGTTGTCAGGAAACTGCCGATAAAATGGCGATAATGAGCTTAATAATACGTCCTTGTTATTTCCCATAGAAGCCCATGTTAACACCAGAACATGGACTTCTATGGGAATTAACAAAGACGTAATATCAAGCCCACCCTCCCAACATTAATAAAAAACCCCAGACAGTGCAGATACCCGCAGCTGGAAGGTCATTTTACATATTACTGCCCTTAAAACGTGGTGTTCCCCACGATGTGTACGGGGATAGAGGGAGGGAGAACTCAAAACATATTTTTTTTATAAAGACCCGAGGGGTACCGCTCCCCGACACTGCAGGGAGTAGGACCGTAACCCCCCACATACTTCAAAATAAAACCACAGGAGTGCCGTTTCCCAGTGCTCGAGGCACCTTACAAGCCCCCATTATGCAAAATATTTGACCCCGTAATTTGCCCCCCCGGGACCTAATGAATAAAACAGACTTCTAGTTTTTTTTCTACCTTTTCCACAGCGTATGAGTACTGGACAAGTACCCCGTGATTTTGTATTTAAAAAAAATAAATAAATTGAGTGTAAAGATCCATGTACCACCACCTGACCAACACTATAGGTTCAGAATGTTTCTACCCTGCCCCCTTTCCTTATTTCTCAACTTTGTTTTACTGTTTTCCTGTGACTCAGCTCTCGTGACAAATAAGATGGCTGCCAACACTTCTTTGTTTGGACTATTGACAGCCAATCAGCATCCAGCTTCTGCTCGTAATTGTACGGATTTCCGTACGCGTACGCTGCGATTTTTCTTTATAAAAAAATAGAGCCTAAACATCCATGTGCGACCCCCTGAGCAAGCCTAGAGGTTCAGAATGTTTCTAGCCTGCCCCCTACCCTTATTTCTCAACTTTGTTTTACTGTTTTCTTGGTCCTAACGATAACTACCCTCTGGCGACCGCCAGTAGGTTATATATATATATATATATATATATATATATATATATATATATATATATATATATATATATATATATATATATATATATATATATATATATATATATATATATATATATATATATATATATATATATATATATATATATATATATATTCGTGTGTACAAACTTAACAAACTGTTTTAGAGTTTGATTACAACGTATAACAGTTTGGCTTTTTTACAGGGTATCTTGATAAAACGGATTTAACCGGTTATTTATTTTTCCCTGAATTACTGCTTGTTAATACGGCAACAGAAAAGGTTGTTTTTGCCTTTTTGCAAGAAGATATTTTAATCAATAAGAACTATAATTATATTTATTTTTATAAAGTTCTGTGACATATTTTACTAATTGAAAACCCAGACATAGATTATTTGTCTAAATGTGGTTAATATGTCAATAGTGATATTTCGTTCCGTTGTATTAGCAGTAACATTGACACAAAAGAAGAAAGCTATATATACATAGTATTTTTTCTATGTTAATACACATGTGGTCTGTGATGCAAACAGTAGGAGGGGCGCTTTTTGCACTTTAAAAGGTTATCATGGTGTATGCAATTTTGTGACACGTGATCAAGGGCTTACGGGCTTGAAACGCGTTGTGTTTGGGTCACTGAAATAAAATACTGCCCACTTGAAAAACTCCAGAGGTCTGCGTCTCTTTCCTCGCCTGACTGCCGCTGGGAGAACTCAGGAAGTGGTTTGAGGGTTTCCAGATATATATATATATATATATATATACATATATATATATATATATATATATATATATATATATATATATATATATATATATATATATATATATATATATATATATATATATATATATATATATATATATATATATATATATGGTGCTCCCTGTCCCACTGAAGAGTCAGGGCACTCGCGAGCGGGTGCAGTTTGCGGTAATGGGTACCCGCAATAGTATACAGCTCAGCCTCGGAATTGTGATATCCAAAGAACCGCACTCGTGGAAACCAAAAGATTGCAGTGCTCACACCAAAACTTTAATCACACTTGTTGACAGACGCGTTTCAGCAATACGCCTTCCTCAGTGCCAGTTACACTGTGAGGACCTGCCTGGGATATAGCGTCAACACAATCATCAACATGGTAGATGGACTACCTCAGTCTAACGGGCGCGCCATCTTGGAACATGTTAATACAGTTCACAGTAAGGTGCATATTACCCACTAAGGAAACAAATAAATCAAGCCGTGGATCGGCATGGAACCCCGTGTATCCACATCCGGGGTAATGTGGGGTGCTCTAAGATAAGGCCCCTGGTGAACGTTTCCAAAGTCCATCCTGCCATGTATTGGCAAGTACTCTAGTGTTTAATATGTACAGTGTCCCCATACGTCCTTCACCCATCAATTAATAAACTTAGTAAACTAAACTCTAATAAACAATTGATAAACACTTCATAAACTACATCGCTGTTGATTTCACCAAGTCTCTGTACATCAGTTCATGAAGAAGTGTCGGGAAAATCTCACATTACTTATTTCCCTAAATGAACCGCCAATTCCTCCCCATGATTAAGCCCCCCTGGAGCTTTAGTCATGAGGTCGATTATGTACCTTGATTCTAGGCGTCTCAATGTTTTTAGCCTATCTCCTCCTCTTGGGTTGTCAGGTACACAATCTATGCCAAAGTACTGTAGTTTAGTCCTATCCCTTTGATGAACCAAATCAAAATGTCTCGCGACTGGATATGCCGGATCCGCCTTGTCTATTGCCCTTTGGTGTTCGAGTACCCTGATTTTGAGTTGGTGGATCGTACTCCCAATGTATCTCAGTCCACACGGGCAAATTAGGCAATAGACCGCGTAGTTAGTACTGCAGGTTAAGAATTTCTTAATGGGTTTCGTGATATCTGCTCCCGGGATGTCATAGTTTCGCACTCTCTTGCATCCCGAGCAGGCCTTACATTTTCCGCAAGGGAAAAACCCACCCATCTCTGCAATTTTACCTGTTCTTGGGGTCACATTCTTGAAATGGCTTCTCACTAGGGAGTCTCTCAATGATCTTGCTTTACTGTATGTGATCAGGGGTTTCGTAGGGATTTCATCTTTCAGGATCGGATCTGTCTCCAGAATATGCCAGTTCTTTTGCATAATTCTTCTCAATCCCATGGAATCACTGGTGTATGGTGTGATTAAACGAAATTTCCCCTCATCCTTGGTTTGTTCATTTGGTACTTTTGGCTTTAGGAGATCTTCCCTTTTTATTTTTCTCACTTTCTTCAGGGTTTTATTCAAAGACTCTGGATCGTATCCCCTCCTTGTGAACCTTTCTATGCAACCTGCTGCCGCTGTTTCAAAGTCCTTCTCTCTACTGCTATTTCTTTTCATCCTGAGAAGTTCCCCATATGGGATGCTTTGTATCAGCCTCTTCGGATGGTTGCTATCGGCTCGCAGGATGGAGTTGCCTGCCGTCGCTTTGCGATACAGTGATGTATGTAGCTGATTGTTATCTATTTCCACCCTCAGGTCCAAATACTCAGCTGTTGTTGTATTGATAGTTCCTGAGAAGTGTAGATTACAGTTGTTATCGTTCAGCATTCTTATATATTGCTGTGCCCCCTCCATCGTCCCTTGCCACACGATGAAGAGGTCATCGATGTACCTGAACCACTGTATTACTCTCTCTGTTCCTTGTCCCTCAGTCTGAAGGACCATGGGCACTCGCTCCTCCCACCAGCCGACGAACAAGTTCGCGTAGCTGGGAGCAAAGCAGGTGCCCATCGCGGTCCCAGAGACCTGTGTATATAACTGGTCATTGAACAGGAAAATGTTGCTTGTTAGACAGAATTCAATGAATTCCAGCAACATGCGATTATGCAATGCGAATCTGGCAGGTCTCTTGTTCAGAAAATGTTCCACTGCCGCCAAGCCTAAGTCATGTCTAATGTTGGTATATAGGCTAGTTATGTCTAACACAATCATCAGGTATGTTGGATCCCATGTCATCACAGATACTTTCGTGAGGAAGTCTTTGGTGTCTTTTACATGAGATTTAAGCTTAGTTACCAGAGGGAATAAGTAACTGTCTATAAATTTTGACATATTTTCAGTCAATCCATTCACAGATGACACTATTGGTCTTCCCGGGGGCTCCCTTGCGTTCTTGTGTAGCTTGGGTAAGTGGTAGAGGGTGGGGATCGTGGGGTTGTTGCTTCTCAGATACAAATTTTCGTCACTTCCCAACATGGATTTCTTGTACCATTTGTTTACTAAGTCATCATACCTCCTAATGCCCTCCTTGTAGTGTTTGTCATCTGTTTGCCGGTAATATTGCATGTCAGATAATTGCCTTAGTGCCTCTCTTTGGTAGTACTCACGTGTTAGAAGCACAACATTTCCACCCTTATCTGAGGGCTTGATTATTATATTCTCCTCTTTTTCCAGGGTACGTAGGGCCTCCCTTTCTTGTGGGGTGATGTTATCTTTCCTAGTTGGCTTCTCCCGTTTTCCTCTTAGAGTCACTAAGTCTTTCAAAACCGTCTCTGAGAATGCATCTATTGCATCCCACGGCATTATTGGGCAGAATGTTGACATTGGCTTCATGTTGCTTTCCTCTCTCTCCTGATCTATTTCATTTTCAAGAGCTCTATTAATCATGGTATCCTCCTGTGATGGTTGTGTCTCTCTTTCCAATCTTAAATTTTCAAGATTCTCTATCCCTCTCAGATCTTCACAGGATAGGATGTCGGTGGCTGTTAATCTTTTCTGTACAAGTTTCGATCCTTTCGTATTGATTCTGATTTTGTGATATTTGTGTAACTTGAGTTTCCTCACAAATGCATATAGATCGATCCTCATCTGTGTGTATTCACTCTTGTTGTTAGGACAAAAACTTAATCCTCGACTTAGTAAGTTTTGTTCAACTTCAGTTAACATTCTGTCTGTTAGGTTAACCACAGTGAGGTCGTCTGCATGGTTCACATTCAATTTTTGTTCGGTTTTCGCTTGCTCCTCCACCTTTGTGCCCTTCCTCTTCCTACCGCCTCCGGCTCTTCTTGTTCTTCTCCTGCCACGGTTTCTGGCGGCTTGTTCTTGCCGCCCCGTAGCCATGACTGGCGGATTACCGTGCACTCGTTGTGAAAAGGAGGGGGAAGTGGTGTCTGGCCTCCTCTTTGTCTCCCGGTTGTCGTTCTCTTCCTCTGTTCATCCACAGCCTCACTGTCGGTGACTTATGATTCCGACGTGTCCAGTGGAGATAGTGTACCCTGAGCTCTTTTTCGATCAACTTCTTTCCTTGGGGCGTCGTACTTTTTGGCAAAAGTTAAGATTCTACCCGATAGGTAGTCGTTTTCGTCTCTTATGTATTTTTCTTGTTTATGTATATATATATATATATATATATATATATATATATATATATATATATATATATATATATATATATTAACTACTGGCGGTCGCCAGTAGGTATATATAGTTAGGATTTTTTTGAATAGGAATTTCTGAAAATTCTATGTTGAATAACTTTGGCGTTGATAGACGGAATTGGCTGAAATTTTCAGGAAAATGGCACATTTTGTTTCTGAGCGTCCCCTTAAAGTTTGGGGGGGTTTCGTTAAGCGGGGGCTGAGAAAAAAGGGGGGTCCCAAAACGTGTTTTTAACATTGAGTTTTCCATAGGGCGGTTGGACTCACTTTTAGCTCGAACGGTAGGATCGAGAGACAAGAGGTGGAAATAAACGAAGGGGGAAATGAATGAAAGGGGGCAAGGTAGACCCCTCCTGACCCCCTAGGATTGATGTGGGGGCTATTAAAGGGCCCCAAGGGGCAAAAAAAGAAAGTAATTTTTTTTTCGATTTTTCGCGGTGGAAGCGCTACCCGGTACGCGAACCGGGTAGCTCACCGGTAGCGTAACGGGAGTCCGCCATCTTGTGTTTCGGACGAATTTAGTCACAAGATGGAGGATAAACAATGTTGGGAATGGGTATAAGGGGGCACGGGAGACATATCCTGACCCCCTAGGTTTTCTGAGGGTGGCTGAGAAGGCCCATATATGTGAAAAAAACAAACCTTTTTCTTTCAAATTTTCACACGGTTAGCGCCCGGTCCGCGCACCGGGTAGCGTTCCGGAAAGCGTAACATGGGGAAAACCAAGGGAAATAGTAAAATAATATTTTAGAGTGCTTTGAGGTAGGGTAGCTCTGAATAGAGCTGTTGTGTTGTGTGTGTGATGTAAGTACCAACATGTAGGTACCAATGAAGAGTCTAAAATTCCATGTACACCGTCTCCTCTGTAGATATTTTGTATGTTCTAATATGGGTTATTTAAATGTAAATGTGTGGAAAAGCACTTCATGCTTTAAAGCAATTGTATTTTTGAACTGATTATTCTTTACTCTTAGTCCTCCTCTTTGGTTTTTTTTCCCCACACTCTTCTTCAGCATGTTAGTTGATAAATCCGTTCCCTCAAAAAATTTATATACATAAAAAAATTATATTAAATACATATAAAATATATTTTTCCTTTAAAAGAAGAATACATTTTACAGCTTTTGATATTTGCTATTAAAAAACCATTGAAATTCACTGAAAAAACCATAGGTTATAGACCATATATAGTTAGGAATTAACATTTACAAAACCTTGAAAATTCACTGAAAAAACCATGGGTTATAGACCGTATATAGTTAGGAATTAGCATTTACAAAACCTTATTTTACTCACAAGAAACCATTGAAATTCGCATATATAGTTAGTTGCACTAACTATATATCGCGCACCCGCAATCCACTGCTGATCATGTCACATATTACATCATTCGTGACATGGTCAGTGACATCACTGATGACATCACTGATGACATCTCAAATGTCACTTAATGCCACTGATGAAGAGAGCGAGGTCTCTCGAAACACGTTTGGCAGCACTATTTGGAAGAACACTGATGCAAGAAGCCTGCTTGCAAACTTTTAAAAATAAAAGAGGATTACATTCTGTTCGTGCGTGGCTCCTTCCCAAATGGGTTCCTGTGCTTCTGTTGGATTGAAACGGCCATCCCGGTCGAGGGGAGAAGCCTGCTGCTGAGTCAGCAGAACCAGCGTTGTTTCCTACATAGAGCAACATGGACACGAACATTCTGGGGCTCTGCAGGGGAGACCCAGTTTACTCTTTCATCAGCTTAGAAGCGGGCCGGCTGATTGCAGAGGTGAAGTTTCCCATCCACTGAGATGTATTAATTTGGATTAGTCAAATCACGACGCTCCACTGAAACTATCAGGATTGCAGAGCCCATAACGCCGCTGAGACTGCACACACCCAGTGGGCGGGGACTTGAGATATATGGGGCGTTTGTGAAGTAGCTGACACTTAATGCCACTGATGAAGAGAGCGAGGTCTCTCGAAACGCGTTTGGCAGCACTATTTGGAAGAACACTGATGCAAGAAGCCTGCTTGCAAACTTTTGAAAATAAAAGAGGATTACATTCTGTTCGTGCGTGGCTCCTTCCCAAATGGGTTCCCGTGCTTCTGTTGGATATATATATATATATATATATATATATATATATATATATATATATATATATATATATACGAGTCACTCGGTAAGGCAGGTGCTGCAGCGCGGCGGTGTTCAAAATATGAAAGCTCCACACCGTGTCCCCTCGTTTAAACCCAAAATGACACGCAACATTGTTGGATACATGTCTTATATACATCTTGCCGTGGATCGGCAATTGCAACACTATATTGTGTTGCACAGTGCCCCACTTTGTCAATGTGTATTACAGTCAGTTTATTGAAACGACCAAAGGTTCTTATAATGGTATGGCTGAATATGCCTACATTTAGCTTAAACTTATAAAAATGTATCCAACAATGTTGTTTATCTTTTATGGTAAAGCTTGTTATTATGTGAAAATTGCATGTTTCAAGATGGCGCCCGTATGAAAATACGAGGTTTAGTCCCTTGTCAATGTTAATACCACATACCCATGTGCATTTAAAATGGTGCCGCGAAATGCATTGTTTATGACACTGACGAAGGGAGTCTTTCCTGAAACGCGTTTGTCTGAATAAAAAGTTTGGCGTTCTAAGCCCTATTGATCCCGTGAGTGCTGCGTGTCCTTTTGGGTTTAAACGAGGGGAAACGGTGTGGAGCTTTCATATTTGCGCGGAACACCGCCACGCTGCAGCACCCGCCTTACAGAGTGACTCGTTGACGGTGGAACACTGGAGCTGAATACTTAACGAACGAGTGCACCGCCATTTGCCGAATCGCATTGGGGGAAAAAACCACAAGAGCGTGAACGGAACGAGAATTGACAGCAGCACCGCCTGAGGGGACGTGGTAAGTCTGCAACGAACTTTCATCATTGTTTCCATTTAAATTCCTTAAAATAACTGGCAATTGGAAAGGCAAGGGACACACGGGCAAAAGAACAGGCGAGAAACAAGCGTTACATTAAAACCGATGTACCACTTGGAAAGATCATAGCCAAACTATGTTTAACATCACTGAACGAAAAGATGCAGCGGGAGGGATATTTAAAAACAGGAATCCCGATATCACCAAACCGCCCGAAGGGAAAATAAATAAAGAGACCGACAACACACTATCTTCGCAATACATGAAGCTTGAGAAACTATATGAAAGGGAACTTCGGAAATGGTGGGAAGGCACGTCACTCCAAGGATATCTAGAGCTGGAAAGAGTACCTAGAGGTCTGAGGATTTTTACTATTCCTGCCTATGAAAACCCGGACCCATTACTTCTAGAAGCCTGGGCAGCACATATAGCCCTGTCTTGCAAAGGTATGCTAGAGATCCTAGTGCAGTTTGCGTGGAGTGATCGTGAGAAAACCATGAAGGAGATAGAAGCATTGGAGGAGGAGTTGGCCAAAAATAATGATAACGAACAACAGGAACAACTAAGGGTGGAAATGAAGAAGAGACTCACTAAATACGATCTGAAAATCAGAACACGGAAACAAGAAAAATTTGAAAAAGACGAACGGGACAATGCAATGGGGAGGGTCTTAACCTTTGCCAAAAAATACGATCAGACAAGAAAAGACATAGCTAAGAAAGCCCAGGTCCCTGTGACTGCCACAAAACAAACAGTGGAAACCTCAGAATCAAGTGTCACTGAGGATGAAGAACCACATGATGCGGTGGCTGGACCATCCAACACAATGGCCAAAACTCCTTTTCAACAGGAATTCAATGTCATACGGCACAACTGGCTAAGGGGCGGAAAGAACAAGCCGCCCGAACAACAAAAAGACAAACAAGAAGAGGTGGCTAGAAAAGAAAAAAAGAAAACAAACCTAACGTCCAGGGTTACCAGGAGAAAAAGGGGAGGCAGGTGGTAAACAGACAAGATTACTTACCATAATAAACCTCTCCACAAGAACATTAACACTGAATGAAGAATCTGCTCTGAGAATGGGCCTTACCTTTTGTCCAAATAACACCATGGAATATACACAAACCAGGATAGATCTGTTTAAGTTCATCCGTAGAATTAAACTACACAAATACTACAAAATAAAACCAACAACTAAAGAGACAAAACTCTTGAAAATGAACTTAAAAGACACGGATCTCCTGAACATAAATGATTTAACCGCTTGTGAACTTTTGGAGGATCTTCGACAAGAAAACTCTGCATCGACATCAGTGGTGGTCAACACCCTAAGCCAAAGATTGTCAAGATTAGACATACCACAAGATTCACCGAGTAGTGGATTGAAACTGGCAACTAAATTTGTCCCGGTAGGACCGACTGATGTCATTGATACCTTTTCAGAGACTGTCATCAGGGATCTGATGACCTTAAGAGATGTACAATCAAAAAAGAAGGGGACGTTCAATCTTACTAAAGAACAACGTGAAGCAGTCAAAACTTTGGCTGAAGACACATCGATCATCTGTAAACCTTCAGATAAAGGAGGTAACATTGTTATATTATCCTGAGATCAATATAAAATGGAGGCAACACGATAAGTGAGCGATACCAACTGCTATGAGCCTTGCACAAAGAAGGCATATGTTGAAAGCCAGGATAACCTATACCACTTGTTGAAAAAGTGGCAAGATAAACAGATGCTTGACTTTGAAGAATGTCTCTTTCTAAAAACAATGGACCCTATCCTTCCCACATTTTATCACTTACCAAAAGTGCATAAAAATCGAGACAATCCCCCTGGTAGACCAATCATCTCCTCGATAGGAAGCTTGACGGAGAATTTGTCAACATTTCTGGATCATTATTTGTTTGAATTTGTACTTTCCCTCAAATCCTACATTAGAGACACTTCGGACTTCATCGAAAAGATCGAACAGATCAAATGGGACTCTGCCTATTGTCTCATAACCTTAGATATAACAAGCTTATATACGTGCATAGAGCACACACAGGGTATTGAGGCAGTAGAATACTTTTTGAAGAAACGTTCGTTAAATCTGGCATTACATAGTCAAATGCTATTGGAGTTGCTGGAATTCTGTTTAAGAAATAACATTTTCCTATTTCAGGATGACATCTACCGACACGTATCTGGTACGGCAAAGGGCTCCTGCTTCGCCCCCAGTTATGCGAACCTTTTCGTGGGCTGGTGGGAGGAGCAGGTAGCCTGGGCCATAAAAAACAAGTCTTGGACAGAAAAGGTCATTGTCTGGTACAGATACATAGATGATCTGTTTTTAGTCTGGAATGGACCAATATCTGAGGCAGAAAAATATATAGCATCACTTACGGTCAATAACTTAAATCTTAGATTTAGTGGCGAAATAAGCAAAGAAACGGTGAATTGCTTAGATTTGAGAGTAGAGATCAGAGAGGATAAGATAATCACTTCCCTTTACAGGAAACCAACTGCAGGAAATAGCATTTTACACGCTTCTAGCGGGCATCCTAGGAGACTGATTAACAGTATCCCCTATGGGGAACTCCTACGGATTCGCCGCAACTGCACACTTGACAGTGATTATGAAAAGGCAGCTGATGCATGTATCCTGAGATTCATTGAGAGAGGATATAAACCAAACCTCCTCAAAGAAACACGTAAACGTGTAAGTCGTCTGCCCAGAGAATCACTTTTTGAGAAAAGGGTGAGAACTGATCAAGAGGGAGGAAGATTCCGTATCATTACACAATTTTCCTCCAATTCGAATGAATTGAGAGCGATCCTTAAGAAACACTGGCACATTCTCAAAACGGACAATATAATAGGCATGGACATTCACAAGGAACCTATGATCACCCTTAAAAAGGCTAGATCACTGAGGGATCAGTTGGTTCATAGTCATCTAAACCTAGTTACACACAGAAAAGGTACATTAAAAGACGCAAAAGGATTTTTTCCCTGTGGACGCTGTAAGGCGTGTGCCTTCAGCAAACGCGTATTAACTTATGATGTACGAGGAGTCAAGGGGGGAAGGAAGCTGAACAAATTCATGTCCTGCCACACAAGTTTTGCTGTATATTGTCTAAGCTGTCCATGCAAAATGAGATATGTGGGCAGTACAATTAACCCAGTAAAGCTACGAATCTTAGAGCATATGAGGGCAATTGCGAACAAGGATTTTTCGTATCCTGTTGCACGCCATTTTGCCATAAAACATCAGAGTAACAGAGATCTTCTTCAATATTTTTGTTTAGATCATGTCCCAGAACACATAAGAGGGGGCAACCGACTACTAAAACTTAGGAGGTTGGAGTCCCGCTATATAGTGGATCTGGAGACTAAGGCCCCTAGCGGCTTTAACATTGGAGAAGAATTGTCTGCACATCTTAGTCTATAGAAAAATTTCAATCATTTACAGCTCATGTTACGAATGAAGGTGAAGTTACATCTGTTATGTGTTGTTGTCGGAAGAAATGAGTTTTCATGAAATTATGTATTTGTTTCTAGAATCAATGGCAATTGAGGAAAGAAATGCAGAATTGGTGGGGATGCTGCGATATAGGATTCTTTTTCTTATAAGCAGAAAGAACTGGGTTGGTAAAATTATTACATTGTTGATTCTGAAGCGATCAGTCCTACTGGCAACCATTAAGGTTGCAATAGCCGATCCACGGCTAGATTACTAACTAGGCTATGATTAAGTAGCTTAAACCTATAAAAATGTAGGCATATTCAGCCATACCATTATAAGAACCTTTGGTCATTTCAATAAACCGACTGTAATACACATTGACAAAGTGGGGCACTGTGCAACACAATATAGTGTTGCAATTGCCGATCCATGGCAAGATGTATATAAGACATGTATCCAACAATGTTGTTTGTCTTTTGCCGTAAAGCTTGTTATTATGTGAAAATTGCATGTTTCAAGATGGCGCCCGTATGAAAATACGAGGTTTAGTCCCTTGTCAATGTTAATACCACATACCCATGCGCATTTAAAATGGTGCCGCGAAATGCATTGTTTAGGACACTGACGAAGGGAGTCTTTCCTGAAATGCGTTTGTCTGAATAAAAAGTTTGGCGTTCTAAGCCCTATTGATCCCGTGAGTGCTGCGTGTCCTTTTGGGTTTAAACGAGGGGAAACGGTGTGGAGCTTTCATATATATATATATATATATATATATATATGCATCAACAGCAGTCTCCCACCACACCGCCACCCTGATAGTAGAGACCACGCAAATCCAGCGTATTTCTTCGGCAAAAAGATATTTATTAGATTAGAGTCACTAAATCCGACGCGTTTTGGGCATCCGCCCTTGCTCACAGATTGTCAGGTAAGGAAACAAACACCATTTAAATACAATTTTTTCACAGTTTTTTTCATCACATTTTTTCAAAACAGCCACGTGATAATAAAAAGCAAGGACACACTACAGGCTATGAACACATAAGTCTGTCTTCTGAATATTCGTACTCCCTCATTTTGTTATAAATCACATGGGTATAAAACAATTCATATTAAATCCATATTATTTTCTATCTCCTGAGCATTGTTGGATTAAAATTGATAATGTGCTGAAAATCTATATATATATTTAAAAGCATAAATGCATCGACCAATCAGAATACTGTGTTGATTGACACAAAAATAGCATGTGCAAAATGGGCAATTTACATATTGGTGCAAATCCTGCAATAAAATGCAAATAAAAAATGTGCAAATTACGCAAAGATATGTAAACAGAGGAATAATTTTCAAATTAGCAAACGTAAACCTCAATCCTCATAATCGTATATGGACATACCACAGTAAACTGCAAGTTTCTCTGCATAAATGCATATACGGTCATAAATATAAACTCACTGAAAGATGCAGGAAAATTAGAAAATAAAAAAACAAATCCTGCTTCCACTAACAGCAACATTAGAAAATAGGCATGTTTCAAAATTCAAGATTCATATAGAGAGAGAACCACAACATAGAAGGTAATCTAAAGAAGAGAAGACAAAGGGAAATGTGCATGCCAAATTGTCTATGTCCGAATTCAGAGGTGCCCAAAAGAGATAAATCCTAATAAGTGAAAGAAACAAGTGAAATCGTGAAACAATAGAAAGAGGTGTAGTTTAAAGGCGAAATTCAGGAATTGATAATCATAAAGACGTTTAGGCGGAGCACTCCACCCATATGAAACCTCCAAAAGTAACTGAATTTATAAAAATACATATAAATCCTCTGTAGTATTCAACCCATTGTCTAGTTCTAAAATCATCTGTGATTCAAGTCTCCTGAGCATTTTGTCTCTATCACCACCTCTACGTGGCTTCGGAACTGAGGCAAAGACATAGTAATTAAGTCATTGTAGATTGTTGTTATGTATGGCTTTATAGTGCCTAGCCACCGGGTATGCCCCATCATTATTAACGATGGCGCGCAGGTGCTGGAGAATCCTGACATGCACCTGTAGCCTAGTACTGCCAACATATCTAAGGCCACAGGTGCATGTCAGGACATAAACTGCAAATTCAGTTTTACAGTTAAACAAACCCTTGATATTAGTCATCACTGGGCTGAACGGTGTAGAGTATTGGGTGGTGTTAATCCCAAATTTACACGCCCTACAGTTGGAGCAGCGCTTAAATCCCGGCCGGGATTTCAACCATTCTTCTTTTCTTCCAAGCTCAGGAAACTCGTGACTTATTTGAGTTCTTAGTGAGGCTCCCTTCTGATAGGTAATGGTGGGGCTATCTGGTAGTCTAGGTGACAGGACTAGATCAGTTTTTAAAATGTGCCATCTTTGCTTAATAATGGACCTGATCTCTCTTTCTTGTTTACTGAAGGTGGTAATAAGTCTAGGAGCTTGGTCATCCATACCAGAAACAGCTTCCAAAGGAGTGCTATGAGTACACACTAGCAGTGACTCACGAGTTCTAGCATTGGTCTTTTGAACTGCTTGTTTAAGTATGGATTCCCTACAGCCCCTACATCTAAACCTGTCTAAGGCCTCTTTGGTGCAGATTGCCAAATCCGTATCTGTACTACAGATCCGTTTGAGCCTAAGAAGCTCTCCAAAAGGAATGTTATCGATACCATGCCTAGGGTGGGCACTGCTGGCATGTAGGATGTTATTGCCCACAGTGCTTTTTCTATGCAGTTTTGTGGCTAGGTGACCATCATGAACAATATTTTAACATCAAGAAATTCTGCTTCAGAGTTACTATTGGCGGATGTGAACTTGAGATTCTCCTGATTGGCATTAATAGACATTAGGAAGGTATTAGCACTATCAAAATTTCCCCTCCATAAAACAAAAACGTGGCCTATATAACGCATCAAATGTACCACATGTTTGTCAAAGATGGCCCCATGCATATGTCTGAGAACCTGCTCCTCCCACCAGCCTACGTGAAGACACGCATAGCTGGGGGAGAAGCAGGCCCCCATCGCAACACCACGTTTTTGGAGATAAATATCATTGCCAAATAGAAAAAAGTTATTGTTGAGACACCATGTTGTTAATTCAATTATCATTTTGTTATGATTATAACAATTAATAGGCCTTTTGCCAAGAAAGTGTTCCAAAGTAATAAATAATAAATCATCAGTCCATGGAACACCCTTAATTTTTCTGATGAAGTCTCCGGTGTCCTTAATATAGGTAGGCAAGTCCTTGACTAGATCTTGCAGAAAGTAATCAATATATTCAGTAATATGTTCTGCAACTCCAGCAATTGACGAGATGATGGGTTGGCCGGGAACTGGAACAACTTTTTTGTGTACTTTTGGAAGGAGATAAAGCTTGGGTAACACAGGGAATTTCACATATAAAAATTCAAACTCTTGTTTAGAGATCATTCCCTCTCTTTTCCATTTATGCAACAATTTCTTTAGAGAGTCTTTGGCCTCATTGTATTGTTTCTTAGTTGGTTTAGTGTAACACGAGGAATCATTTAGTTGTTTCATTGCCTCTTCAATAAAAGCATCCTGAGGCCAAACTACCACATTACCGTCTTTGTCTGCGGTAGTAACAATGATTTTGTGGTCTTTGCTCAATTTAGTGATCAGAAATGAATAGTTCTGTTCATGTTTGCTTTTGTATCTTTTCCTGTGTTTTACCTTGTGATGTAGTTGTTTCAAATCTTCCACCACTACATCTTGAAAAACATCGATCGAGTCTTTAGGCATGTTTGGAACGAACCTCGATTTTGGTTTTATATATATATATATATATATATATATGTATATATATATATATTACCTACTGGCAGTCGCCAGTAGGTAGTTATAGTTAGGACCAAGAAAACAGTAAAACAAAGTTGAGAAATAAGGGTAGGGGGCAGGCTAGAAACATTCCTCTAGGCTTGCTCAGGGGGTCGCACATGGATGTTTAGACTCTATTTTTTATAATATATATATATATACATACATATATATATATATATATATATATTACCTACTGGCGTTAGCCAGTAGGTAGTTATAGTTAGGATTGTTTTCCATAGGAAATCCTCAACATTCTATTTGGAATAACTTTGGCCTTGGTTGAAGAATCTTAGCGAATTTCTCAGAGAAGATGGCTCGGTCCGCTGCGCTCCTTCCCTGAACGTTTGGGGGGGATTGGTCAAGTGGGGGCTGAGATATAAGGGGGGTCCCAAAACATGTTTTCTGCATGTTATTTTCCATAGGACCTTTAGACTCGGCTACAGGTCGAACGGCTGAATGGATTTATAAGAAATTTGGCAAAACTGTAGAGTCCGGTTCGCAGATTACGCTTTTTTTGGAATGGTGTAAATCTGTTCAGTAGTTGTTGAGAAAATTAAAGTTAAAGTCAATTATATATCTATAGGCGAGCACCCGTGTGCGCACTCAAGCGGTTGCGCGTGAGCGGAATTTTTTTTTGCTGCGCGACGTCTGTTAAAGTTCGATTCGAAGGAAATCAGGAAGTTTTGTCCGACATTTTGTCACTGCGAGTAAATATATTGTTCATTTCTAAGCGTTGAAACATGGAAAGGGGAGAAGGTAGAGATTGTCTTGCTGCGTAGGTTTTCTCGGGGTGTGCAGTAAGGCCCTTAAACGCGAAAAGATATAATTTTTTTCCGAAAAAAAATAAAGAGTGCGCACACACGGTCGCGCACACCTATTTACAAGAGTGTGAAAATGGAGATAAATCAGAAGTTTGGGTGCTTAGATATAAGGTGGCTCTGAAAAGAGCCCTTGTGGTAATTGAGTGTTTTCTGCATTTATAAGTAAGTACCGATGCAGAGCCTGATGTTGCAGAGGAAGATTCTGTTTCCCTCATTCGTGAAATGAACACCGTCTCCCCTATAGACGTCTTGCATGTGGTATCGCAAGTTGTTGTGGTAAATAGAACCCATGCTATAATCTCTGAGGAACGCAGAAACAGATTTATTTACATGTCTCCTTGCTTTCTCAAATTGTGCACAATGTTGATTGGACCAATTCCATTTCTGTCTTTGGCATATATTGGAATATACCAAGGCAGATCGAGGAAAAAGTGTCATCAATTGTCGAAAGGTGTCTTTTAGAAGCATTTCCAGACCTACCCCAGTGATTGTGCCTAGATCGTTCTCACCACAGTGCACAATTATAAGGTCTGGTTCTGGGAGATGCATAAAAGTTTTCACCAATGGAATCAATTGGTGACATTTCAATCCTCTTTTGGCAATCCATGTTATGTGTACATTTGTTAAGCCGAGGTTGCAAATTCGTCTGCTTACTGCATATTTTTCACTCCAGTGAATATAACTGTGTCCTATTAGCCAGACCTTCATTTTCAAGGGATTTGTAGTCGTCCTCCGATCGGTTCTGGAAGTGGAATGGTAGTTAGAAGTTGAAATTCTAAATAAAGAAAAAGGAAGAGGCTGGGTGTGGTTAAAAAATAAAAGTGATTGGTTGATTGTAATAAGTGGAGATTGAAGAGTACGTTGCATGTTAATGTTTATGTTAAACGAAAAGTACTATTGGGTGTGAAAAAAAAAGACATGTAACAGAGCTGTGGATTGGCAGGTGTTTCTGGAGGGAAAACAGTCTTCTTAGTTTGCTGTAGAACGTTGAGACATGAACTTTTGACCTGTGCCTTCAGCAAGGTGCAGAATGAGGTGTAACCATGGAAACAGCCGGAGATGGCAGTTGGTGATGGGTTCACTCTTTGGTGCCTCTGCATCTGACTCTGTTCTGTTGTGGCAGGCGGAGAACTGTTTGTTATTGTGGAGATGAAAGGGTGATAAGGAGAGAAATACGACATAGCGTCTGACCTGTAGAAGCGTGGGAGCAGTGATTAACTCTGAGTGAAGCGGAACTGTGGCAGTGCTTGGTAACAGTAAAAAAATTTTTTTAACAGTGGTATAACTGTCTGTACGGTGCGCGACCTACTAAGAAAGAGTTCACGGGCCGTAATTGGCTTGCAAGTTCTAGTATCAGTAAGTGAGGTCGAGAAAAGAAAACATTCAGGACTTTATTTATGAAGGCCTTGCGCCACCGGTGCGTCACTTTTTCCCATTTTAAAAAATGAGGCACCGGCGGCTGAAGGTCTTCATAAATAAGGTCCTCAGTGACTACAGTTAAGGTTATGTGGAACCCATGAATAGTTTTTCAATATGAAATCATTTCAGTTGAGATTATGGATTAAAAGAGAAACCGTGAATATTTGAAATGTTTATTTAGAAATGTACTGTTTTAAAGGCAATTCATTATGTAATATGAGTACAGAAATTGCAAAAAACACAGTAATTGGTATTGTCAGTAGTACATGGAATACAAACGCTATAGTTGAAGAAAAATGAATATAGTTGGAAAAAACATTGTACACTCTTATAAGGAAGTATATCATATTTTAATAAATGGAAGAAGGTCTCTGGGCTTTCAGTTAGGGAACGATATATGAAAATGCAAGTGGTTATACATCATTACTTTATCAATCAGCTGTCTACATGCGAAGCACTATCAAGTTTGTGTTATGTCAGTGTGTGAGGGGAAAAAAAAGGCGCCAAAAGCGATAAAATGGTGAGAGGTGCATGTATGTAATCTGTTGGATGCTGCGCAAATCACTATTGAGGAGAACTACTGTATTGAGATATCTTTTGAAGGTTGCAGTATTGCATTTGAAATACAGCACAAGTAACAATGGAAATATTGTTGAAAGAACATATTTTTCTGTAAAGTATTTTAAAAACATAATTTTATAGGAAATTAAAGGAGTAGAGGCGTGTGAGGCGGAAATAAGCAGTTGAGATGCCAAATGGCGTTTACAGTTATAAAAAACTTGTTTAAAATCTACACATTAATTAGGGCACATGTAGCATATATTAGCGAGTTTTGCATCAAGTACGTTTGAAATAACCTTAGATAAGATATGCAATTGAATTGTTGAGATTAGACTGTAAAAAAATAAAGTTGAAAATCGAGTAGCTGAAGAAACAAATGTAGTCCACATAAAACACCAAAATTTAACCAGCACGAAATCATAATGTCCACTGTTAGTAAAGCCAATAGGTCTGTTCTTCAAAAGAAAATATCGAAAAGAACGTGAAGAATATAGGGAAGCAAAAGGAAATGAGGACGTCAATGGCTTGTATAAGAGTTATTGAAGCATTGTTTAGGCAAAATAGGTAGCTTCTGCTTCTAACAGGAAATCACTGTTATCATTTGAAAGTATGTCAGCTATCCAATGGAAAAGGGTAAAGCAGTACTCATGATCTGTTAAAATCGGAGCCTCTTTTATTATCAGAGGGCAGCTCGGTGGGTTTTCGATGTAGTTCTCTGTTAGGAAAGAGTTAACCGTCCATTGTGTAGGCAAAATAGGTAGCAACTGCTTCTAACAGGAAATCACTGTTATCATCTGAAAACATGTCAGCCATCCAATTGAGAAGATGAAAGGAGCATTCATGATCTGTCATTATTGGAGCGTCTTTCACCATCATAGGGCAGCTCGGTGGGTTTTCGATGTAGCTCTCTGTTAGGAAATCTTGCGCCGCTGTGAATATATTCCAATGACCCAGAACTCCTTGTATCGCTGCAAAGGCCATAAACCCTCCGTTGTAACAAAGCTGTTCATGATCAAGTAACGGATTCATGAGGTGATTGTAATTCGCTTCAGGAGGTACCAAATTGCAGAGACATAAATCCAGGGCCTACGTGAAATCACAGCTCAGGCAATGAAATACAGGCTGCACACAGGTGAAATACGAATATCGAAATGATAATCGATATGAAGTATTCAAAGTTGAGAGTGCTAAGGTGCCGTAGTACAGAAGCATTCTCTGTCGAAATAGTTCTAAGTGGTCCGGATCGTTTGCGAAGGCAGGAGGGACATCCATTTTGAATTTCCCAAGATGGTAAAGGAAACGGCGCAGCACTGCCGGTTGTATAGCAACTCCACAGAATTAGGTCGCCGGCTATGCAGTGGAGAGGAGCAGAATGACTTGATAAATTTTCTAGGAGTCTAGTCACTTAAATATTTCTTAGTAGCCAGTCTTGAAGTGGAGGATGCGTTAAAAAAAAAGGGAGTCATTTGAGCAAGTTGTAAAGCAAGGTCAATTTTTTTTTACATCAATGCTGTTTTCTGTGAATGTTAGCTAAGTGAAAGATATGTGTGTGAGCAGATGCTACGTTCAGTTTTAAATGTGACAATGGAGCTCTTGTTCATGTCTTCCGATTCAAGGTCGGTATTCGCTGCCAAATGCAAATATCAAGAAACGCATGCGTGGGGTAGATAGTCTGCATTCTTAAAAGAAAGCAAATGGAGGGTTATTTTTACCGCGTTAGCATTTGCGTTTAAAAAGTTACAGTGATTTTCATTATATGTTAAGAAAGTATCACTGATGAAGTTTGAAAATAAATCCTTATAAATAACAGGGACTGGTGTATTTTAGAAAAGGTGTGTATCATTACATGAATTGGAAAAAACAAATAATGTAATTGAAAGTGTGTGGTTTGAAAATGAAATGTAGAGGTTTATAGTTCACGTTTTGAAAGCGGTTCTAGAGGGTCAGATACATGATAGATTTATAAAAAATAGAACATGTTATTCAATAGTATTATGGAAAAAATATGTGTCTTTATGTACTATTTAGATTATCTGCCTGTTGCCTATTCTTTGAGTTTTAGTAATCCTGTGTCTTATAAGTTTTCCAGGGGCGGTTTGAGGTTCATGGTGGGCTTGGGCAGGGAGGGTAGGTTGGGGGTTTGTAATAGGGGGTCCGGGTGGGGTGGAGTGAGGAGTTTAGTGAAGAGTGAGGGGGGCGGGGGGTTAGGGTGTATGGTAATGGAGCAGAGTCAGAGGACGCCAAATTTCTGTTATGGGGTGCCACGGAAATATGTATCCATTCTCAGAGGTTTATTATATTAAGGATATATATTAACATGGTGGCTCTTGTGGTTTTGTGGTTCTGTGCATGTGTATAATGCTGGCCCTGTAGTTTTTGTCTATGGACCTCATTACGACACAGGGGAGCCACGTTGCACAGTTGGAGATCAGAGACTTAGGAAATAAAACTTTATAATTGTAAGGGCTCTAAGCGATACAAATCGCCCGTTCTCGGTGTAAAAAATATCACCGCTATTGGTGGTATTTTCTACGGTGTTAGTGCTCGAAGGAGAATAGTAATATATATGTGAAAGAAAATTCTGTAGCAGGCTCAGCATTTCACATTATCGCGTGAAAACAAAAGTTGTTCTCATATATCAATAAGTCTCTTATAATTAAGGGACGGAGTGTATATAGTGCTATTTACTACACTGCTATGTGAATGATGTTGAATGTTTCATAAGAGGAGGCTTTAAAAGTTTTTCGATATACTGGTTTTCCAGGGAAGTGGGTGGAGTGTTCCGTGTAAATTGCAGAATAGAAACTAGTAAGAACTAATTGGAAGTGTTGTTCTAAAGTCACATGACTTCACATGCGTGTGTCGCTGGCTCTACGCGATAGGTGGGTGCGCGCACCCATTCGCGCAGTAAAAGAAAGCGGTGAGAAAATATCAGCTAATATGCTCTTGGAGCTCGTTTTGGTACAAAGAGTTAGTTCTGAAAAGAACTTTTTTTTTGGAAACAAGTGTTATGATGCTTTTGATTTCTTAAAGTTGCTACGACATTTTTCAGTATGTCATACTATCCAAATAAATTTAACTTTTCTTGGAGCATTTATGACTCTCAATTTTGTGTTTAATTAGAATAAAGCTTTGCTCTCCGTATACAAGAAGTTTTCCACAGTTCTTGCATTTCATGTGCACGTTCGCCAGATATGGTTTCAAGTCCATCTCAGCACTCAATGGAGATACAGGTCGTTCTGCAGAAGATGTGCTGGTCACTTCTGATGGTAATAGCGTGGCCTCCGTTATTCTAGTCAAAGGTGGTCGCTCATTTCCTTTAGATTCGGAAGATGAATGCGGAACGGTAGCCATTGCAGCAAAGTCTTCGGGAAGATGTTCGACGTTGTTCTCTATTGAGAGTAGAAAAGAAAGTGATGGAAGAGGGTGGAGTGCTGCGTGTAAATTCCAGAATAGAAAGTACCAACAACCAATTGCAAGTGTTGTTTTCAAGTCACATGACTTTACATGCGCTTGTCAGGATGTGTAGGCGGTGACACTATCTAGTTACGAACGTGATTTGGAAGTAGCGATGTTCTTTAGTGAAGTTTAAAAACGTGAAAAGAAGTGAATTCAAACACATACGGATTTCACATATTTTTAGAGCTCGATTTAAGTATACAATTATTAAATTATAAAACCTTTTATATTTTTAAAAAAAAATATTAAGGTGTGTACAATCAGTCACGCACGAACAATTAAAAAAAATTCGGCTCCATTTAATTAAAAGGTTTGTATGACAAAAAAAAAGCCTAGGTTCAGTGTCTTAACGTAATATAAGTTCTTTCATTGGTCTATGAAGAAATTCATTAGGTTTAAATTGGAAAGCACTTATGAAATAAATAGGTGGGTGCGTGCACTCAGTTGTGCACGTAAGATTGGTATGTCGATATTTATTTCAGGTATATCTTTCATACTTAGGAACTAGCATTCAAAAAACCTATGAAATTCACTGAAAAAACCATAGGTTTTACACACGTTATAGTTAGGAAACAGCATTTGAAAAACCTATGAAATTCACTGAAAAAACCCTAGGTTTTACACACGTTATAGTTAGGAAGTAGCATTTAAAAAACCTATGAAATTCAGTGAAAAAACCATAGGTTTGACACATGTTATAGTTAGCTGGACATTTTACTCATATAAAACCAATGAAAATCCCCGTTATAGTTACTTCAGCTAACTATAACTCGCGCGCCCGCAATGCACTGCTGATGACTTCACATATTACATCACTCATGACATGGTCAGTGACATCACTCATGACATCACTTATGACATCTCAAATGACATCACTGATGACATCATCCTTGTGGAAGAGTGGCAGACCTTCACTCACCCTAATATAACGTTTATTACACACACTCAAAAAGTAGAAAATAACAATTTCAATACAATAGCCATACTAATGCCACTTAAAAGACACCTATTTAGTAATTCGAAGATCTATATACACAACCACTTATTCATCAACAGATATATACAGTCAATCATATATTATATACAGTCACTCATATATGTAATCAGTTATCATATGTTCTTATACACTGATACATCCTGATCATCCTGTTACACAGCGACACTCAACCATAGAGTTATTCACACATAAGTTATATGTACTAGTTTAAAACATATGTACTTACTCAGAAATACACTATTAAAACAGTTATTCATTCACTTAGACAGTCATATATACACTCATACAGAAAAAAACAAATAATAACCTACCCATACAGTCTAGCATATATGCTGCCTACAACACATACAAACAGTAAGTCACTCATTCATGCATCTATGCACTACATAAGATCTCCCAACGAAGCATATTGACACTTAGACACTCAGACACTCCAAGTAATAATCAAACAAATAATAACCTATATAGACATTATGTATCACTCATATAGCTACTCACCAACACATGCAGCCACTTACATAGAAACTGCGACACATATACAGATATGTATATATTTAAACATTACTCATTAGCCCATGTACTTTAATCAGTCAGTAATACAACCTATTTTTCACCTAAAAAGCAGCTATTTATACACTTATATGCTCAATTCTTCTTCCATTAACCTTCAGATATACATATATAAAACATATATAAAACATATTTAATTTTCAGAACTAACCCATTCTCTGGATGATGTTATTAGTGATGTCATGAGTGATGTCACTGACCATGTCATGAGTGATGTAATATGTGAAGTCATCAGCAGTGCATTGCGGGCGCGCGAGTTATAGTTAGCTGAAGTAACTATAACGGGGAATTTCATTGGTTTTATATGAGTAAAATGTCCAGCTAACTATAACATGTGTCAAACCTATGGTTTTTTCACTGAATTTCATTGGTTTTTTAAATGCTACTTCCTAACTATAACGTGTGTAAAACCTAGGGTTTTTTCAGTGAATATGTATATATATATATACATATTACCTACTGGCGGTCGCCAGTAGGTAGTTATAGCTAGTACCTTGTTTCTATTCAAAAAGCATTTTGTCCTTTGCCAATATCTTTGGTGCAGTTTGACGAATCTTTGCGAAATTTTCAAAAGTAATGGTTCACTCAGGTCAGCTCTTGTCCTGAAAGAAAAAGCGGGTCCCAAAACGCATTTTCCCCATGGTAATTTCCATAGGAATTTTAGACAAGGCTACAGCCTGAACTGCTGAACGGAATTACACCAAATTTGGCAAAAAGGTAGCTGTTGGTCAAGAAAGTGACCTTTTTTTAAAATGGAATAAATCCATTCAGTAGTAGCTGAGCACTGAGGAGGAGTCCCGAACCCTCCAGAGCACGAGCTTCATTCTCATTGGCTGCCAACACTCCCAACCAGAATGTGTTGGGAGCCATCTTGTGACTCAGTAGCCGAGTCACAAGAAAACAGTACAAAAATTTTTAAAAAACAAGAAAAGGGGGCAGGGTAGAAACACCCTGACCCCCTAGGCCTGCTCAGGGGGGCACACAGGGAACCCCAGGCCCAAAACTAGCATTTGTTTTTTTATATTAATTTTGGCCGAATTCATGCTGGTTGCACGAATCTGTCCGAAATTATTTAAAATACGAAGCGCAGGCTCTCGCGCTTCATTGGTTTCAAGACCCAGAGGGACCAGGTCCTGGGGCAATTCTTAATTAAGGTGTGGGGGCCCGTGGAGGCCCCCACAGTCCGAGGGACCTCCACCTCCCCCGGGCTTTGTTTATCATTTTTGGAGGGCATGCGCCACCCCTGCAGCCCCGGGGACTGCTACCTTCCCGGGGCTTTGTTTTAAATAAATGCATGGGGGCTTCTGCCCCTCCCACGCTGCCCCAGAGAAAGCCACCTCACCGGAGCATTCCTAATTAAGAGTGGGGCTGTGCAAAGCCCCCCAAGCCCTGAAGACCGCCACCCCCCAGGGCTTCGTTTATCATATGCGTGGGCATGCGGCCCCCATGCAGCCCCAGGGACTGCCACCTCCCCGGGGCATTCCTAATTCTGTGCGGGGGCCTTGCAGGCCCCCCTAAACCCCGGAGACCATCACCTCCCAGGGGCTTAAATTGTTCTAAATAGGTGTGGGGGGGTCCTGCCCCTCCTCCCACTGCCCCGGGGCCCACCACCTCCCTGGGACAATTTTAAATAAATGGTGGGGGTCTGTTGCCACCACCTCCCCGGGGCTTTAAAAATGCTGGGAGGGGGGCTGTGTGACCTCCCTCCTGGAGCTCTCGATGGCCCTGGGGCCTGCCACCCCCCCCAGGTTTGGCTCCCGCAATGTGCTCGGGTGCCCACCCCCGGGATATTGTCATTTGCTATGGCAGGGTGGGAGCACAGCTCCCACCCTGCCATAGCAAACTCATGCTTAGTTGAAGCGAGAACCTGCTCTCGCTTCAACAAAGCAAAGCAGATAGCTTTTGGGCAATGGGAACTGCATGTCAGCAGCTCCCTTGCCTAAAAGCAATGCCGGCTCCCGCAGGAGATGGAGAGCCGGCATGAACCGTGGGGGCATTGGATCTCCCCCACGGTCTCCAACACTGAGGGCCAACCCCGGGGATTGGGTCCCTTAGGTCAGAAGTGGCCCCTCCCTTATAATTAATTATTTAAAAAAATGAAAGACTGGCCCTGGGGGATGGGGTCCCCAGGCCCTTAATTGGCTCTTAGGAGGGGGTCTAGGTGGCCCCCATCCTAAAAATAAACAGGCTGACCAGGCCCTGGGGAATGGGGTCCCCTGGACCAGATGTGGCCAAGGGAAGGGGGTCACACGCCCCCTCCCGTACTATTTTATTTAAAAAAGAAAATTAAGCAATGCCTTGGAGGATGGGGTACCCGGGGCTATTACTGACCTCCGGAGGGGTGCCACGCAGCCTCTCTCCAAAGGATATTAAAAGAAGGGGGGCCACACAGCCCCCTTCTAAAAATATTTAAATAAATGAAAAGCCGGCAAAAAAAACGCAAATTCTGGCGCATTCTAAGTTGGGGAATTAAGTCCCCTTAAATACTGAGGATCCTTGGGGGTCAACTGTCCCATGAGGTACCTCCAGTAAGCGCCACACAGCTGGATTGCAGAGAGGTGGACTGAGGCCATGCCCCTTTTTACACCACTCTGCAAACACAATGAGGTCCTCTTGTGTCCGCATTTGCTAAATATTCCATCATCTAATGCCTAATCTGCAGATGTGAATAATTTTGAGCAAAAATAGAATGTTGCGGTTTCCCTATGGAAAATAGGTCCTAACTATAACTACCTACTGGCGCCTGCCAGGTAATACATACATATATGTCAAAAGTCTTCCATCATACATAAAGGATACATGTGACTTTTTGAGAAAACTAAGTGGAATAGAATGGAAAGTGGATTATTTATTGATGACTTTGGATGTTACAACACTGTACACCAGTATTAATCACTGTGATGGCATCAGGGCAGTGGAATACTATCTGAATACAAGATCTGAGGAAATGCTATGGGGGCCTCTTTTTCTCCCAGTTACGCGTGACTCCATATGGGATACTGGGAGGAACAGGTCCTAAGAACAGAATATCTGGAAGTTTTAAATAGTCAGGTTTTATGTTGGTACAGATTTATTGATGGCATTTTTTTGATTTGGAGGGGAACAGGAAAGTGCTAAAAAGGTTTGTGAAATGTATCAATTGTAATTCTTTTAATCTAGGTTTTACAGCACAAATGAGCAGATAAACTATGAATACTTTGGATGTGGAAGTTTACATTTCAGAAAATAGGGTGAAAAGAAGGTTACATAGAAAAGTAAAAGCTGGAAACACAATTTTACATGCTACAAGTCATCATCCTGCCCACTTGATTGGGGAGATGCTACGAATACGCAGAGTATGCAGTGTTGACAACGAGTGCAGGATAGCTCAGCTGAAAAGCAAGAATAGGTTCCTGGACAGGGGCTATTCAGTAAAATACTTGATATTGCTATGAATAAAACTGCTGTCCTTAGCCAAGCACAAGCATTCAGAACACGCGACAAACCACTGAACACACATGACGAGCCCTCTACTAGACTGATTTTGACCTATAGCTTACAACATAAAGCCATAAGCAAAATCGTGAACAAAAATTGGCCTTTGGTAAAAAGTGACCCATTATTGAACATCCAATCTACCCGGTCGCCATGTAAAACTTTTAGGAAGGCTCAGTCAATGAGCAATTCCTTAGTTAAAAGTAGTCCGGTAGTATTGGTGGCTAGAACCTGGTTAAGTCCAAAGAATGGCTTTACACGCTGTAAAACATGCAAAGCGTGCAAATATGGGGTTGATAAAACAAACTATACTACACCCTTTAAACCAAATCCAGTACCAATCAACAAGAGTCTCAATTGCAAAACTGAATACGCAGTATATGTATTGGAGTGCTCATGCAAACTGCAATATATAGGAAGTACTAAATTGCAAGCACATAAGCGAGTGCTCCAACATTTGAGAGCCATCGTTAACAACAATGTAACTTACCCGGTTGCTCGTCATTTTAAAGAATATCATGATAGTAAGTTGGATAACTTGAAATATTTTGTCATAGATACCATCCTTCCTCAGAAACGAGGAGGGAACCAGGAAGCATTACTGCGTAGCTTGGAGACACGTTATATTTTGGAACTGGACAGTAAAATACCCCAGGGCTTAAATTCAAGTGAAGATTTTTACACACTGTGATTAAATTTAGTTTTTAAGTGAGCTTTTAAATGAGATCTTAAAATCCATATTTAACTGCTGCCTGCATAACAAATTTCTTTTATCTTCCTGTTGTTTTTTGCACATTTGAACTTTAGTAGGTCACGGCTGTAACCACTATACACAGTTTTTCTGGGACAAGCACTTTAGGCTATTTAATCATGGAAACAACAGTAATCATGGCCCACTGGGGCAATATTATATAGAGTTAAAACTACTGTTTACATTTCCCTTTCTGCGATTTTGCACATAATTTAAAACCAAATCAATTATATAATTGTATATGGTTTGTGCTATAAGCTGTGGTTTTTCTAAATATTTTAAAACCGATTACAAGTGTTTTAAAAATGTTTTTACCATATTTAATGCTTTTAAATATTATAGAATGGCTGATAAGATTTATTTATTACCGTCTATCTTATGCAGCATAATTTAAAGGGATTGTGAACTGACTCATTATTTATTTCAAAAATTATTTAGTATGTTTTCCATGTCTATGCCTATGATGTGATACTTTATGCACTTGCACTGTCACTTCATATGTGCGCGTCATGTGATCAAGGGCACTGTGTTGCCCGAAATGCGTCATGGCGGTGGTGAAGGGCTTTATTTAAAATAAACTAGCATTGCATCGAATCTGGGTCTGCGTCCGTTTTTTGGAGTGGAGTGGAGTGGTGTAGAAGTGTCACCAGATGGAGAAAAGCAGCATATATGTTTATATATATATATATATATATATATATATATATATATATATATATATATATATATATATATATATATATATATATATATATATATATATATATATATATATATATATATATATATATATATATATATATATATATATATCTTGCAAAGTGCCTCAGAGCTTAAGGACGCCACTCCACCAGAGAACAGTTCCTCAGAACCTTTTATTTCAGAAGCAGCACACCCTTTCTCAGCAGTTAAAGGTTTCTCTCACGCGTTTCGGTGACTTTCACCTTCATCATAGTGCGGGACACCTTGGAAGATGGTGCCATCTCGAGGCACAAGAAAGCAGTGAAACAAACGAGCAAAACATGCAAACAAAGGGGGCAGGGTAGAAACACCCTGACCCCATAGGCCTGCCAGGGGGACCCAAAAGGACCCCTAGGGCAAAAAATGTTATTTTATTTTTTTAAATCACGGGGTACGCGTACCACTTGGAAAAAAAAATTAGCCCCGGGGGGACCAAATCCTGGGAGCTTTATGAAATAAAGTGTGGGGGGGCCCCAATCCGTCCCACACTGCCCCGGGGACGCCACCTCCCAGGGCAAAGTAAGTATGATAGCGGGGGCACACGGCTCCCACCCAGCCCTGGGCACCACCACCCCCTGTGGCTTGCTAATGAATGATGGGGGGCCTCTAAGGCCCCCCGAGCCCCGGGGACTGCCACCCCCCTGGGCTTTATTATTGACTATGCGGGGGCTCACAGCCCCCCGCAGCCCCGGGGACCACCACCCCCGGGGCACTAATATTTAAATTGGGGGGTCCATGACAGACCCCCCCAGCCCCGGGGACCACAACCCCCGGGACTTTTAATAGGTGGGAGGGGGGCCGCCCAACCCCCCTCCTGGAGCCCTTGATGGCCCTGGGGACCGCCACCCCCAGGGCCGGCTCCTGTAGTGTACTGGGGTGCCTACCCCTGGTACACTGCTGTTTGCTATGGTAGGGCGGGAGCCTCGCGGCTCCCGTCCTACCATAGCAAACTGCTTTGGTTTTTGAAAGAGAGAGCAGGAAACCTGCTCTCTCTTTCAAAAATCAAAGCGGATTGCTTTTCTGCATGGGGAGCAGCATGTTAGCTGCTCCTCATTCAGAAAAGCAATGCCGGCTCCCGCAGAACGCGGGGAGCCGGCAGGGACCGTCGGGGGCTTGGGGAGAGGGCAGGCCCCGGGGGATGGGGACCCCGGGGCCATAAGTTGTCCAGGAGGGGAGCCACGCGGCCCACTTCCACTATTAAAAAATATATATTTTTTTAAAGTTTGGCAGACCCCGGGGGATGGGGTCCCCCAGGGCCTTAAGGGGGCATAGGAGGGGGGCTCCTGTCCAGAAAAAAAAATAGAAAAGTAGGCCATGCCCAGGGAGATGGGGTCCCCGGGGCCAAAAAAAAAGAAAAATAAGGGGGGCTACACAGCCCACCTTCTTAAAAGCAGATTTTAAAGAAAAACGGGATCGGGAGGAGGCCACGCCCCCTCCCTGCACTTCTCTGCAAACGCTCCCCGTTGTGCGTTTGCAGAGGGGAACTAATTCTCTTTGCATACTAGGGGTCCCTGGGGGCCAACTAGTCCTCCAGGAGCCTCCAGTATGGGCCAGAGGGCTGCGTTGCAGAGAGGTGTAAAAAGGGGTGTGGCCTCATTACACCTCTCTGCAACGCAGCCCCCTGGCGCATACTGGAGGTTCCTGGTGGGCTAGTTGGCCCCCAGGGATCCCCAGTATGCAAGGGGAATTAGTTCCCCCTCTGCAAACGTGCCAGGGGGCTGCGTTGCAGAGAGGTGTAAAAAGGGGCGTGGCCTCATTACACCTCTCTGCAACGCAGCCCCCTGGCCCATACTGGAGGTTCCTGGTGGGCTAGTTGGACCCCAGGGACCCCCTGTATGCAAGGGAACTTAATCCCCCAACTTAGAACATGTTACTGGGCGTGTTTGCACAGTGGTGAAGGTAGGGGGCAGGCTTGAGGTGATATGTGTGCAAACATGCCCTGTGGCGCGTTTTAAGTTGGGGAATTAATTCCTCTTCAATCCAAAGGTCCTCTAGGGGCCAACTAGTCCAACAGGTACCTCTAGTAAGCGCCACAGAGCTGCGTTGCAGAGTGTTGTAAAGAGGGGGTACCTGGTGGGCTAGTTGGCTCACAAGGGACAGGATTGAAGAGGAATTAATTCCCCAACCTAAAAAGCACCACAGGGCGTGTTTGCACACATGTCACCTCAGGCCCCGCCCCCTTCCTTCACTATTGAGCAAAATATTCCTCTAAAATCAGCCAAACTACGAATTCCGATTTACTCACCTGTTATCAGGAGAGACCTCAGTGCTGCATCTTTCAGCCCATTACTGACCCTGAAAAGTAATTCTAATCGTAGTTAAATTAACTTAAATTTCTTCCATAGGCTAACATTGACTGATTTCACTTGGAATTTTTTTCTAGGTGTGCAGTTTTGGAACTTTAAAAAATTCTTCAAAAATCAGCCGAACTACGAATTCCGATTTACTCACCTGTTATCAGGAGAGACCTCAGTGCTGCATCTTTCAGCCCACTACTGATCCTGAAAAGTAATTCTAATCGTAGTTACAGTAACTTGAATTTCTTTCCTTAGGCTAACATTGACTGGTTTCACTTGGAAATTCTTCGAAGTGTGGAGTTTTGGAACTTTAAAAAAATCGCCTAAAATCAGCCGAATTACGAATTCCGATTTGCTCACCTGTTATCTGGAGAGACCTCAGTGCTGCATCTTTCAGCTCACAACTGTTCCTGAAAAGTACATTTAACTGTACTTACCAGAAACTTGAATTTCATTGCATAGGATATCATTGCCTGCTATATAAAATATATATAAATAAAAAAATATATAAAATAAAATAAAAAAATATTAAAATTTCAATATTTTAAAAAACATTTTTTTTCAATTTATAGTAAAAATATGTAATGTAATTTAAAAAATAAAATATCTAAAAATAAATACTTTAAAACAATGTAGTAAATTTGTATAAAAAAAACAATTAATACATTTAAAAATTATCATTTACAAAACCTTTGAAATTCACTGAAAAAACCATAGGTTTCAGCCACGCTTTAGTTAGGAATTAGCATTTAAAAAACCTTAGAAATGTCATCAGTGATGTCATGAGTGATGTCACTGACCATGTCATGAGTGATGTAATATGTGACTTCATCAGCAGTGCATTGCGGGCACGTGAGTTATAGTTAGCTGAACTAACTATAACGGGGGAATTTCAATGGTTTTGTATGAGTGAAATGTCCAGCTAACTATAACGTGTGAAACCTGTTTTTTTCAGTGAATTTCTAAGGTTTTTTAAATGCTAATTCCTAACTAACCACTCCACAGAGTCCACTCTTCTTGGGGTCAGGGAAGCTATCCACAAGGAATTGAACAATGGCGGTACGGTGGCACTCATTCTTTTAGACTTGAGTGTTGCCTTCGATACGATCTCCCACAATACCCTGGTGAAGGCGCTAGAGGATATAGGAATAAGAGGGGAAGCGCTGGGATGGCTGGAACAATTCCTTTTACATCGGACATTCCAGGTGTTCTCCAAAAATAACTCCTCCGATATCCTGGATACCCTCCACGGGGTACCACAGGGTTCCATATTGAGTCCGCTGCTGTTCAATATTTACGTTACCCCTCTAGCCTCAATTGCAGAGGAAATGGGCCTCACTATTTATTCCTATGCGGATGATACACAACTTGTGTTCTCCCTAACAGCCACAAACAAATCTATTACCTCTTCTCTTCGCTCTGGCCTCTTGAGAATGGCAGACTGGCTGGACTCTAAGAATTTAAAATTGAATGGGGAAAAAACAGAACTGCTCCTCTTAGGTAATCATAAGGATCCGTGGGGCCCCTCCAATTGGCCAGTAGAAATGGGCCCGACCCCGGTTGCAGTACCAATCGTTCGCAACCTAGGGGTAATAGTTGATGACAAGCTGTCAATGCAACCACAATCTGCCAAAACGGCCTCAACATGTTTTGTAATTCTTAAATGGTTGAGGAATATTTTGTGGCAACTCCCGGAAGGGGCACAGAGAACAGTAGTACAGGCCCTGATAGGTTCTAGATTGGACTACGGAAACATCCTTTACTTAGGAGCAAACAAAGACATCACAAATCGACTTCAGGTCATATAAAATGCTGCAGCCAGGCTGCTCCTCCATCTTTCTGGGCGCACAAGCATGACGGAACATCTGAAAAAATTGCACTGGCTGAAAATAGCGAACAGAGTGAAATTTAAAGCACTCTGTTACATGTTTCAGATTGACAAGAAGGAAGCTCCTACATATCTATGTAAGCTGGCTCAGAAATATATCCCTCACTTTTAGCTCGAACAGCTGAATGGATTTGCACGAAACTTGGCAAAATTGTAGGGACTGTTAGCCCGATGTGCCTTTGCTAGGTCTCAATATGTGTTCTCCAGTGGATTTTGAGTAATTTAGGTTCAAAAAAAGATATATATCTGGGCGGAGCCTAACCACACATCTGATCTGATTGGCTGTCAGCACTTCATCCAAGAAGTGTTGGCAGCCATCTTGGGACCAATATACATGATAGCACCTCATTAAAAAGCATTGTAGTTAATAGAGGGTTTTAGGACTTTAGTTACATTATAAATCATTTGTTGATGGTACCATACTCGTTTTAGGAATTGTGGTGGGTTCTAAGGTGATTTTACCATGTGAAAAAAACCTTCTGCTGTGATATCATGAATATTGTTTGAAAGAAAACTAATATCTCATGATTTTCCCACAGTGGTTTGGAAGGGGATCTATAAGCTAAACTGAAAGCATATTTTCTGTAAGTTCACATTATCTTCGCCAGTCATGTGAAAATGAAGTCTGACATTCTCAGTAAAACATAAACATCCAACAAGGACAGAGACTGTCAGTTGATTCCTTTGTGTTCTACTGCAGCCTCCTAGAGTGTTCTAAAGAACAACTAGAGTGCTAACAGTCCTACTTATTACAAAGGTATGGCACACCTGAAGCCATCTTGATTGGAATAAAGTGGTAACTCTTAAAACATTTAATTTAAAAAGAAACAACATGAGGGGGTATATTTTGCCATAGAAAGTATGATTAGTGCTGCAGAATGAAAAATTAGGGCACATTTTGAGTGACTTCTCAAATCCTTTTCTATTTCATTAAAACATTCTGACATGCAGTCTCCCAAAATGGCCACCAGAGACAAAAGAGCCCAAATGTAGCCCAAATATCACCCAGATGTAGCCCAAGTATAGCCCAATGACAGAATGTCCCAGAGTGTTCTAAAGAACAACTAGAGCGCTAACAGTCCTACTTATTACAAAGGTATGGCACACCTGAAGCCATCTTGATTGGAATAAAGTGGTAACTCCTAAAACATTTAATTTAAAAAATAACAAAATGAGGGGGTATATTTTGCCATATGAATTATGATTAGTGCTGCAGAAAGAAAAATTAGGGCACATTTTGAGTGACTTCTCAAACCCTCTTCAATTTCATTAAAAAATTCTGACATACAGTCTCCCAAGATGGCCACCAGAGACAAAAGAGCCTAAATGTAGCCCGAATATCACCCAGATGTACCCCAAGTATAGCCCAATGACAGAATGTCCCAGAGTGTTCTAAAGAACAACTAGATCGCTAACAGTCTTACTTATGACAAAAGTATGGCACACCAGAAGCCATCTTGATTGGAATGAAGTGGTAAGTCTGAAAACACTCAATTTAAAAAGGAACAACATGAGGGGGTTAATTTTGCCATAGAAAGTATGATTAGTGCTTCAGAAAGAAAAATTAGGGATCATTTTGAGTGACTTCTCAAATCCTCTTCTATTTCATTAAAAAAATTCTGACATGCAGACTGAAACATGCACTTTGAATACCAGCAGCAGACGTCCCTGGTGAGCAGTAGCTTTACTACAGTGATCTAATGTGCAACTAGAGTGCTAACATTCAGAATTTATGGCAAATGTGTGACACATCTGAATGCCTTCTTGATGGAACCAAAGTAAACAAGCATTGAAAATGCAATAGATCTCGCCCTCGTTTAAGTTAAAACCATTCTGTTTGTAATGAGGTGGCTTTTTAGCTTTGCTTTTATTAGTGTTTTTTCAACTTTCATGTAAATAACATGCATCTGTATGCATATAAGTATATGTATGCATGCATTTATGTTTGTATTTATATAGATATACAGATGATATATGTTTATATATGTATGTATATATATATATTCACTGAAAAAACCATAGGCTATAGACCATATATAGTTAGGAATTAGCATTTACAAAACCTTGAAAATTCACTGAAAAAACCATAGGTTATAGACCATATATAGTTAGGAATTAGCATTTACAAAACCTTGAAAATTCACTGAAAAAACCATAGGTTATAGACCATATATAGTTAGGAATTCGCATTTACAAAACCTTATTTTACTCACACAAAACCATTGAAATTCCATATATAGTTAGTTGCACATATTACATCATTCATGACATGGTCAGTGACATCACTGATGACATCACTGATGACATCACTGATGACATCTCAAATGACATCACTGATGACATCACTGATGACATCTCATTTGACATTACTGATCATACACCTCCCAGCCACCCACACACACACTCAGTCTCCCATACAAATACTTGGGCAACCAATCAATAACCCATATAGTTACTCATATAGCTACTTATCAACACATGCAACAGTTTACAGAACAACAGACATAATGATGCACAAATTAAGACAGTTTAGTCACTAACCCATGCACTCAGTGAGACACATTTAATCACTCACTCATACAGTCAGTCATGCACCTACTAAATCCGTCATCCAGACACTTATACATCCACTCATTCTTCAATATGTAAGACATATTTTAACTTTACAGAAACATACAGTCACTGGATGTTGTCATCAGTGATGTCATTTGAGATGTCATCAGTGATGTCATCAGTGATGTCACTGACCATGTCATGAATGGTGTAATATGTGACATCATCAGCAGTGGATTGCGGGTGCGCGATATATAGTTAGTGCAACTAACTATATATGGAATTTCAATGGTTTTGTGTGAGTAAAATAAGGTTTTGTAAATGCGAATTCCTAACTATATATGGTCTATAACCTATGGTTTTTTCAGTGAATATATATATATATATATATATTGTTCCTCTCAAATGGTCATTGTCGGCGCGCTCGCTGCTGGTTCGGCTTTCAGGGGAATGGACACACCCCTGTGGTTATGTATGAACAAGAAGAATACGCCGAACACCCAGAAGTGTTTCAAATAATGTCTTTATTCTTTGCAGCAGACTATGAGTCTATGACATGCCACTACGCGTTTCTAACTTCCGTCTTCATCAGGTGGCAATGACTCCCAACCTGCCTTGTTTTCGCCGTGCCTTAAGATTGATGCTAGGCATGTTGGGAATTGTAGTCCCCTTTACAAGTCGTGTGGAAATTCGTTAAGTACGACAAAATTATAGCTGAGTGCTTTTTGATTCCACATCATTCTTGTTGTTTATTTCTTTTTCCGGCTTTTTTGTTCATATTTGATTACCTCTGCGCCCTTCTGGCATTTTGTTTCTCGGGCCGTATCGGTGTTTCTTTCTCATACGGACATGCTCCTCACCTTTTCACAATAGATGAGGTAGTCCTTCACTTCGAGCTTCGTGTTTGCGGACTTGAAGTTGGGGCCCTCCGGTTTCCTTGGTCTTCAAAACGCTGGATGCGTTCCGCAGGAGATTGGTATCTCCCCGCCTGCTCTGTAAGTGTGGAAAGGCTCCGGGCGCTGCCTGTACACATTAGTTCCTCTCAAATGGTCATTGTAGGCGCGCTCGCTGCTGGTTCGGCTTTCAGGGGAATGGCCACACCCCTGTGGTTATGTATGAACAAGGAGAATACGCCGAACACCCAGAAGTGTTTCAAATAATGTCTTTATTCTTTGCAGCAGACTATGAGTCTATGACATGCCACTACGCGTTTCTAACTTCCGTCTTCATCAGGTGGCAATGACTCCCAACCTGCCTTGTTTTCGCCGTGCCTTAAGATTGATGCTAGGCATGTTGGGAATTGTAGTCCCCTTTACAAGTCGTGTGGAAATTCGTTAAGTACAACAAAATTATAGCTGAGTGCTTTTTGATTCCACATCATTCTTGTTGTTTATTTCTTTTTCCGGCTTTTTTGTTCATATTTGATTACTTCTGCGCCCTTCTGGCATTTTGTTTCTCGGGCCGCATCGGTGTTTCTTTCTCATACGGACATGCTCCTCACCTTTTCACAATAGATGAGGTAGTCCTTCACTTCGACGTTCGTGTTTGCGGACTTGAAGTTGGAGCCCTCCGGTTTCCTTGGTCTTCAAAACGCTGGATGCGTTCCGCAGGAGATTGGTATCTCCCCGCCTGCTCTGTAAGTGTGGAAAGGCTCCGGGCACTGCCTGTACACATTTAGTTCCTCTCAAATGGTCATTGTCGGCGCGCTCGCTGCTGGTTCGGCTTTCAGGGGAATGGCCACACCCCTGTGGTTCTGTATGAACAAGGAGAATACGCCGAACACCCAGAAGTGTTTCAAATAATGTCTTTATTCTTTGCAGCAGACTATGAGTCTATGACATGCCACTACGCGTTTCTAACTTCCGTCTTCATCAGGTGGCAATGACTCCCAACCTGCCTTGTTTTCGATGTGCCTTAAGATTGATGCTAGGCATGTTGGGAATTGTAGTCCCCTTTACAAGTCGTGTGGAAATTCGTTAAGTACGACAAAATTATAGCTGAGTGCTTTTTGATTCCACATCATTCTTGTTGTTTATTTCTTTTTCCGGCTTTTTTGTTCATATTTGATTACTTCTACACCCTTCTGGCATTTTGTTTCTCGGGCCGCATCGGTGTTTCTTTCTCATACGGACATGCTCCTCACCTTTTCACAATAGATGAGGTAGTCCTTCACTTCGAGCTTCGTGTTTGCGGACTTGAAGTTGGAGCCCTCCGGTTTCTTTGTTTTTTTCAGTATATATATATATATATATATATATATATATATATAATTGTGTTTTTCCGCCTCACGAACCATCCCAGCAAGTGGTTTTTGCCAGGAAAGCAACCCGGATCTGACGAGGGAACACGGACACTGAGCTGTTGTTCCGTGATCCTGCTGGGGGCAGTATTGAAGGCAGAGCGTCTGGGGACCTAAGGAAGACCGATCTACCATTGTAACGGATTTAATTGAGTAAACACCACCCACCTCGAAAAAGGCACGAACAGTATAAAGCTGTTAAAGAGCCCCATAGAAGACAGTTACCAACCTGATGACTTCTGGGAGTGGTAGTCCCCCATATCGGACTACGGAAAAGAGACTATAAGTTCTCAATTGGGGTCAGCTGTACTCCAATGATATGGGAGGAGTCAAGTAGGTTCAAGTAAATGTGTTACCTCATTCCAACATTGAAAGGTATCTGATGAAGACGGAATGTCGAAATGCATAATGCCGCATTATCCATCAATAAACGGTCTTCCTGTTGAATCCCCGATGTGTCCTTTTGGTTTCACGAACAGGAGTTGCAGTTTTGTGTATCTTTAGCACGTAAGCCAGCAACGTACGAAAGGACCCGCTCTGAAGAGTCCAAGGAATTTCTGGCAAAACTGCTTTTTTCCAATGGAGTTGGTGCGACCCATAGACCGCCTCACAAACCATCCCAGCAAGTGGTTTTTGCCAGGAAAGCAACCCGGATGTGACGGGGGAACACGGACACTGAGCTGTTGTTCCGTGACCCTGCTGGGGGCAGTATTGAAGGCAGAGCGTCTGGGGACCCAAGGAAGACCGATCTACCATCGTAACGGATTTAATTGAGTCAACTCCACCCACCTCGAAAAAGGCACAAACAGTATAAAGATGTTAAAGAGCCCCATAGAAGACAGTTACCAACCTGATGACTTCTGGGAGTGGTAGTCCCCCACATCGGATTATGGAAAAGAGACTATAAGCTCTCAATTGGGGCCAGCTGTACTCCAATGATGTGGGAGGAGTCAAGTAGGTTCAAGTAAAGGTGTTACCTCATTCCGACATTGAAAGGCATCTGATGAAGACGGAATGTCGAAATGCATTATGCTGCATTATCCATCAATAAAATGGTCTTCCTGTTTAATCTCAGCTGTGTCCTTTTGGTTTCTCGAACAGGAGTTGCCGTTTTGTGTATCTTTAGCACGTAAGCCAGTAACGTGTGAAAGAACCCACTCTGAAGAGTAACAGGGATTTCTGGCAAAATTGTGTTTTTCCAATGGGGTTGGTGCAACCCTCGGACCGCCTCACAAACCATCCCAGCAAGTGGTTTTTGCAAGGAAAGCAATTCGGATCTGACAGGGGAACACGGACACTGAGCTGTTGTTATGTGACCCTGCTGGGGGCAGTATTGAAGGCAGAGCGTCTGGGGACCCAAGGAAGACCGATCTACCATCGTAACGGATTTAATTGATTAAACACCACCCACCTCGTAATAGGCACGAACAGCATAAAGATGTTAAAGAGCCCCATAGAAGACAATTATCAACCTGATGACTTCTGGGAGTGGTAGTCCCCCACATCGGACTACGGAAAAGAGACTATAAGTTCTCAATTGGGGCCAGCTGTATTCCAATGATATGGGAGGAGTCAAGTAGGTTCAAGTAAAGGTGTTACCTCATTCCAACATTGAAAGGCATCTGATAAAGACGGAATGTCGAAATGCATTATGCCGCATTATCCGTCGAATAAAACGGTCTTTCTATTGAATCCCCACTGTGTCCTTTTGGTTTCTCGAACAAGAGTTGCTGTTTTATATATATATATATATATATATATATATATATATATATATTCACTGAAAAAACCATAGGTTTGTCACACGTTATAGTTAGGAAATAGCATTTGAAAAACCTATGAAATTCACTGAAAAAACCCTAGGTTTTACACACGTTATAGTTAGGAAGTAGCATTTAAAAAACCTATGAAATTCAGTGAAAAAAACATAGGTTTGACACATGTTATAGTTAGCTGGACATTTTACTCATATAAAACCAATGAAATTCCCCGTTATAGTTACTTCAGCTAACTATAACTCGCGCGCCCGCAATGCACTGCTGATGACTTCACATATTACATCACTCATGACATGGTCAGTGACATCACTCATGACATCACTAATAACATCATCCAGAGAATGGGTTAGTTCTGAAAATTAAATATGTTTTATATATGTATATCTGAAGGTTAATGGAAGAAGAATTGAGCATATAAGTGTATAAATAGCTGCTTTTTAGGTGAAAAATAGATTGTATTACTGACTGATTAAGTATATCTTTATGAGTACATGGGCTAATGAGTAATGTTTAAATATATACATATCTGTATCTGTCTCTCAGTTTCTATGTAAGTGGCTGCATGTGTTGGTGAGTAGCTATATGAGTGATACATAATGTCTATATAGGTTATTATTTGTTTGATTATTACTTGGAGTGTCTGAGTGTCTAAGTGTCAATATGCTTCGTTGGGAGATCTTATGTAGTGCATAGATGCATGAATGAGTGACTTACTGTTTGTATGTGTTGTAGGCAGCATATATGCTAGACTGTATGGGTGAGTGAGTTTGTGTGGTAAAAGGCATATAGGTTATTATTTGGGTTTTTTCTGTATGAGTGTATATATGACTGTCTAAGTGAATGAATAACTGTTTTAATAGTGTATTTCTGAGTAAGTACATATGTTTTAAACTAGTACATATAACTTATGTGTGAATAACTCTATGGTTGAGTGTCGCTGTGTAACAGGATGATCAGGATGTATCAGTGTATAAGAACATATGATAACTGAATACATATATGAGTGACTGTATATAATATATGATTGACTGTATATATCTGTTGATGAATAAGTGGTTGTGTATATAGATCTTCGAATTACTAAATAGGTGTCTTTTAAGTGGCATTGGTATGGCTATTGTATTGAAATTGTTATTTTCTACTTTTTGAGTGTGTGTAATAAACGTTATATTAGGGTGAGTGAAGGTCTGCCACTCTTCCACAAGGATGATGTCATCAGTGATGTCATTTGAGATGTCATTAGTGATGTCATGAGTGATGTCACTGACCATGTCATGAGTGATGTAATATGTGAAGTCATCAGCAGTGCATTGCGGGCGCGCGAGTTATAGTTAGCTGAAGTAACTATAACGGGGAATTTCATTGGTTTTATATGAGTAAAATGTCCAGCTAACTATAACATGTGTCAAACCTATGGTTTTTTCACTGAATTTCATAGGTTTTTTAAATGCTACTTCCTAACTATAACGTGTGTAAAACCTAGGGTTTTTTCAGTGAATTTCATAGGTTTTTCAAATGCTATTTCCTAACTATAACGTGTGTAAAACCTATGGTTCTTTCAGTGAATTTCATAGGTTTTTTGAATGCTAGTTCCTAAGTATGAAAGATATACCTGAAATAAATATCGACATACCAATCTTACGTGCACAACTGAGTGCACGCACCCACCTATTTATTTCATAAGTGCTTTCCAATTTAAACCTAATGAATTTCTTCATAGACCAATGAAAGAACTTATAGTACGTTAAGACACTGAACCTAGGCTTTTTTTTTGTCATACAAACCTTTTAATTAAATGGAGCCGAATTTTTTTTAATCGTTCATGCATGACTGATTGTACACACCTTAATATTTTTTAAAAAAAATATAAAAGGTTTTATAATTTAATAATTGTATACTTAAATCGAGCTCTAAAAATATGTGAAATCCGTATGTGTTTGAATTCACTTCTTTTCACGTTTTTAAACTTCACTAAAGAACATTGCTACTTCCAAATCACGTTCGTAACTAGATAGTGTCACCGCCTACACATCCTGACAAGCGCATGTAAAGTCATGTGACTTGAAAACAACACTTGCAATTGGTTGTTGGTACTTTCTATTCTGGAATTTACACGCAGCACTCCACCCACTTCCATCACTTTCTTTTCTACTCTCAATAGAGAACAACGTTGAACATCTTCCCGAAGACTTTGCTGCAATGGCTACCGTTCCGCATTCATCTTCCGAATCTAAAGGAAATGAGCGACCACCTTTGACTAGAAAAATGGAGGCCACGCTATTACCATCAGAAGTGACCAGCACATCTTCTGCAGAACGACCTGTATATCCATCGAGTGCTGAGATGGACTTGAAACCATATCTGGCGAACGTGCACATGAAATGCAAGAACTGTGGAAAACTTCTTGTATACGGAGAGCAAAGCTTTATTCTAATTAAACACAAAATTGAGAGTCATAAATTCTCCAAGAAAAGTTAAATTAATTTCTTCACTTTATTTGGATAGTATGACATACTGAAAAATGTCGTAGCAACTTTAAGAAATCAAAAGCATCATAACACTTGTTTCCAAAAAAAAAAAAAAAAGTTCTTTTCAGAACTAACTCTTTGTACTAAAACGAGCTCCAAAAGCATATTAGCTGATATTTTCTCGCCGCTTTCTTTTACTGCGCGAACGGGTGCACGCACCCACCTATCGCGTAGAGCCAGCGACACACGCATGTGAAGTCATGTGACTTTAGGACAACACTTCCAATTAGTTCTTACTAGTTTCTATTCTGCAATTTACACGGAACACTCCACCCACTTCCCTGGAAAACCAGTTTATCGAAAAACTTTTAAAGCCTCCTCTTATGAAACATTCGACATCGTTCACTATGGCTGAGATACCCGCCACCCCCTCTCAACACAATCCCCAAGGATGGGAAACCGGAAACAGTTCTGAACTTTTGGAAGACGGGAGGGAGTGACCCTCCCGGCCGTATTTATTAAAATATGAAACAAAATTAAAACATTAAAATAACAGTTTCATATTATGTACAATTTCATTACCACATTGCGATGTTTGGCTAACCTTAACATATTCTCTAATACAAAGGTTCTCCTAGCCGAACTAACATCCTACAAAATATACAAAATATTACTTGCAATTTGAAATTGTACATCCTAACGTTTAAGGGCCAACGGCAAGGTCGTAACCGGTGTCAAGATCCCTAAACCAGAAATATCCCCCTCACTTGTGAGGGGCGACCGCACAGAGGTGTACCTCAAGTGCAACTACCAATTTCCCTTGACTTGACGGGGGCCCCACTAAACTCGACGCCACTTAAAGGTCGTCCGAGGACTCGTGTGAGGTATCTAGAAGGTAGCGTAGACCCCTCCCCAAACCCCACACAACTTACCACATCTGCCGTCGCAGATGTCCTGGCCCCGGGAAATTCCCCAGGAGAGGGCTGTAGCCCCTCCTACCCAGGAAGGGGCCTTGACCGCCTTTCCTTTCCTTGCGGCGGCCCATCCTTAGAAGGGACCGCCTCCCCGTTGAGGGGCCAATGGCCACCTCCCTCGAGCGCTCCCATCCGTAATGGGTGACGCCCACTCATAGGGATCTTCCAATTAGTGCTCACCGATCATGACCTTACCGCCCGACCAAAATAAATACGACAATTCTAAACTAAATGACTAAATTACCTAAAAGACAGTAACAACGACCACTTTATTAAAGCATGCTTACTGATCAAACACTAGAGCAGGATTACTTTATTTACAAAACATACCACAAATCGACCATTCTTTATTGCATATTCAAAGTTATCATGATAATAATCCCAACCTACAGACAAAATTAAAGTTACCACATCAAAACTTTATTCAAAACCACTTGCTGTCCTCAGGGGCTGGTGGGTGGGTCAAAATTGGCTCTTCGTTCCGTCTCGAGCTCACGTGCAGCGAGGAGGTGCAGCTTCAGAGCACAGGAACAAGAGGATGCTTTCTTGGCTTGTTGCTCCTTTTATCCGTCTTCAGGGCGGGCGTAAACCCGCCCCGGCCTGCCTCCAGGGCGTGGCCGGCCGCGTCAGTGTCTAGGCCAGCCCACTCCAGGGCGGGAAAAAGGCGCGCCCCGGCTACGCCGCTTCGGGCATACCAGCCGAGGCTCGCCTCCCGCCCAAGATGGCTTCCCGGGGGGATCGTGGTACTCCACCATACGTTCGGGGGGACCGAATGGTCGCCCCTTTCCATATGGCTGAGATACCCGCCACCCCCTCTCAACACAATCCCCAAGGATGGGAAACCGGAAACAGTTCTGAACTTTTGGAAGACGGGAGGGAGTGACCCTCCCGGCCGTATTTATTAAAATATGAAACAAAATTAAAACATTAAAATAACAGTTTCATATTATGTACAATTTCATTACCACATTGCGATGTTTGGCTAACCTTAACATATTCTCTAATACAAAGGTTCTCCTAGCCGAACTAACATCCTACAAAATATTACTTGCAATTTGAAATTGTACATCCTAACGTTTAAGGGCCAACGGCAAGGTCGTAACCGGTGTCAAGATCCCTAAACCAGAAATATCCCCCTCACTTGTGAGGGGCGACCGCACAGAGGTGTACCTCAAGTGCAACTACCAATTTCCCTTGACTTGACGGGGGCCCCACTAAACTCGACGCCACTTAAAGGTCGTCCGAGGACTCGTGTGAGGTATCTAGAAGGTAGCGTAGACCCCTCCCCAAACCCCACACAACTTACCACATCTGCCGTCGCAGATGTCCTGGCCCCGGGAAATTCCCCAGGAGAGGGCTGTAGCCCCTCCTACCCAGGAAGGGGCCTTGACCGCCTTTCCTATCCTTGCGGCGGCCCATCCTTAGAAGGGACTGCCTCCCCGTTGAGGGGCCAATGGCCACCTCCCTCGAGCGCTCCCATCCGTAATGGGTGACGCCCACTCATAGGGATCTTCCAATTAGTGCTCACCGATCATGACCTTACCGCCACAGGCCGGATAGTTGACCGGCTATCCGGACCCCCCACAAAACTCCTACCTAAAGGTCATGTCTTAAAGTCTTTAGCCAAGCCATCAAGTCTCCTATGAGTAACTCGTTCCCCACCCGGGACAAGTGAACACCATCCCCCAAATACATGCTGTCACCAGTAATAGAACCATGCGAAATCGAATGCAGTGTATTGGAACGGAACAATCTACTCACTTTGTTATTGATTTTTCTTACTGAATGATTCAGAGCAGAAACAGAAATAGCCCCCCGCCATACTTTTCGTGGGATCATATGGGACCATGCAATCGTGCACCCTGGAACTCTCCTCGCCAACCAACTTACAGTGGAAAGCATCGCCTCAAGAAGAAGTCGTCTACCAGTGGTGACCAAATCATTGCCCCCAAGATGTACTATGACTATAGACGGCGGTGACCTCGTCCGCCCTAGCAAACCCTCGAAAAATGATTGAAACTGGTCAATACAGAGTCCGCCCCTTCCGTAGAAGGACACCCTGTACCCGTATTCCCCAGCCACGTGAATCATATCACCTGCTTTGAATACGTCCGCGGCACGCCTCAAGTATGAGTGGCACACGACCCACACCTCCTCTTTCACAGCCGGTGATATCTGACCGCTGGCCCGGTGTTGGGTCGACTGCATAGTCCGCCCTGCCTCGTAGGCTTGCGCAACTGAAACCAAACAAAAACAAGAAGCGTGAGTACATCATTACAGCTTCACAACATGTGCAACCGCACATACCTTTTATAACAGTTGGAGGACCAACGCCCCACACGTTTAACTTGTTCGACATTCAGACCCCTGGCTGTAGCCTCTGTAGCAGCCCCTATCCGAAAGGAATGGGTCCCAAACTCGCCCGGGTTCAAGCCCGCAGCGGCAATCGACATCGCAAGCACCCGCTGAAACTGAAACCTCGTCAGTGGGGTGGCGTCAGCGTGTCTCAACAAAGTCCCCCCCCATGATGCCACCCTTTGTGCTAAATACTCCTCTACACAACTCACCGGGCACATGGAGGACCCGGGAATCCCTTGTATAATTATGCAGTCACCCATCGCACCCTGATCGGTCTTGGACCTGACGAACGAGACAGTCATTGTCCCCCCTCTGACCTGAACGTGCTCTCGGCACAGTCCCCCCATCACATCCTGCTTGTTCCTTGCCACTAGTTCGCTTACCCGCATAGCCCCATGGAATGCCAGCGTAAAAGCGGCTCGGAATAAAACTGTTTCATACCGGGATGAACACGTTGTAGGGAGTATGGATAATAACAGGCCCAACCTATCCAGACCTATCGGGCGCCTTTCATCTACTCTGCGACCCTCAAGGCGTTGCCACCCACGTAGCGCTTTTTGCACAACAAAAGACGCTGTCGGGTCCTGGATCCCATGAGCCCTTGCCATGAAGGAAATGGCGGCCCGATGCCTCTGTGCCGTAGCCACTGATTTGCCTGCCTGATGTAAAGACAGCAGAAATTTTACTACTAGCTCTTCCTGTCCCCAAAGCTCTCCCCTAGCAGTCCCCAAAAAGGCCCAATAGGCTCGGAACGCCCCTTCATATGCCTTCCTTGTCCGGGGTGCTAAACTCTCTCCCACGAGGTTCTGTAGTTCGGGGCACCGAGAGACCAGAGAGCTTCGGGAAAGGGTGCCGCCACCGGGTCCGCTGTGGGCAGAAAACCCCAGAAGGCCTGCATACGAAAACGAGAAAGCGCATCAGCCGCTTGATTCATTACCCCCGGCACATGTCTTGCCCTAAATAACACGTTTAATTGTAAACACAATAACACAATTTCTTTAAGCAATCTCAGCATCCATTTGCATCGTGCTGCCTGGCTATTGATACACTCAACCACGGTCATGTTATCGGACCAAAACACCACAGAGTGATCTCTGAATCCCTCAGGCCAAGTTTCCAGGGCCACCAGAATGGGAAAAAGTTCAAGAAAGGCAATGTTACTGGTCAGCCCACACTCATGCCACCATAACGGCCATTTTTGAGCCGACCATTGTGTGCCGAATATGGCACCAAAACCAATGCTCCCAGCCGAATCTGTCCACAGCCCCAGCTCTTCGGAGGACACCGCCGGTTTATTCCAGACAATTCGACCATTGAACTCCGCCAGAAATGCCAACCAAATGCGCATGTCCTGGCGAACCTCAGCCGAGAGCCTCGTGCGATGATGACCCTCCTTCAGGCCGACCATGGCTTGAGCGATCGAGCGGGAGAAGGGGCGGGCCATCGGTATTACTCTTAGGGCAAAATTCAACTGTCCCACCAATTGTTGTAATTGATGTAGCTTAACCTTAGACTCACTTATACACGTTTGCAGGCATGCCCTGAATTTTAACACTTTGTCTTCTGGTAAACGAAAACAACCTTCTTCAGAGTCGAGCTCGATCCCCAGAAACTCGAGGCAAGTCGAGGGACCCACCGTCTTACCTGGTGCCAATGGCACGCCAAACTGTTTCATCAAGACACAAAATTCAGTCAAAGCCTGTCCACATGCCGGCTCCCCGGCTGCCCCCAGAAACAAAAAGTCATCGAGATAATGCATAACATGTTGAAACCCCGTCTTCTTTGTGAAGATCCATTGCAGGAAACAACTGAACTTTTCAAAATAGGCACAAGATATAGAGCACCCCATCGGCATACACCGATCCATGTAATAGTGACCCTGAAACATGAAACCAAGGAGACGCTGGTCGTCTGGATGTACCGGGAGCAACCGGAACGCTGACTCGATATCAGATTTTGCCATCAGCGCACCGGGCCCCAGGCGATTCAATATGGCTACGGCCTCATCGAAGGATGCGTACCGCACCGAACATACTTCCGGGTCTATCGCATCATTTACGGAACGACCACGTGGGGCTGATAGATTATGTATCAGCCGAAACTCACCCGGGTCCTTCTTGGGGACCACCCCTAAAGGGGAACAAACAAAGTTAGCAACTGGTGGCACATTAAATGGACCGGCGACTCGACCTCGAGTAACCTCTTTCCCGATCTTTTCCTGTACCACGGACGTATGTTGCAATACCGATATTTGGTTTTTACATTTCGCTATACCCTGAAACTCCCCCACTGGAATGCGGAAACCATATGAAAACCCGTTCCGCAACACCCCAGCGGAAGCGTGATCCGGGTATTCGCTGAGCCAGGGAATCATTGCCATGGTATCAATCGGAGTAGGTAAAGGCGCCCCTCGGACTATATCAGACCTGTTTGGCGCCTCCTCTACCCCCGTTATCACCCGTTTTGGCTCTGCACATGGACTCAGGATGGGATGCTTGCCCACACCCACCACATTCGTGCCTAAATTTGCAAGACCCCTGGGGCCTCGTACATTTACCCCTGTTAAAGTTCCAACAAATCCCCCTTTTACCTGCGTTGCCGATCGGCCTCGAGTGGTTGTCGTAACTCGTACCTGATCGAAAGGGCGTCCCAGCATATTGGCGGGAGGATTCACCCACGCTACTCCCTACCAACGGCAACTTCAACATACCAGTATCTTCCATTTTGGACCAAGACACAGAATCATAACAATCCCAAGTTAAGTTTTTATCATGTTCTTTCGCTTTTCTGAAAATATTATCGTAACAAAACCATTGATTGCCCTCGTGTGATACAGAATACCCCATGATCCGTGTCTGATAAATCGGCAATTCGGACAGCAATTCGGGCCTACGTTCACCCATGATGGATGTAAAAATCCCCCATGCTCTGCCCCAAGTGCCAATGTTTTCATTTACCTAAAAGGCGGCCATCTTTGCGCGCCAAACACTCGGATGCATGAGCTCCTTCTGGCTCTTAACATGCTCCATCTCATAATGATCGGTAAGCAACGAGAAGATGTTTATATACTCATCTGCCCATATCTTCTCTTTAATAGCCAGGGGGACATGCTGACCCAACTTTTCCCTTCGTGAGGGTGCAGACTCATCCCTTGCAATCGGCAATGGCCGCTTACCTGAACCGGAAGCTGTATCTGCGACTGGACCTGTTCCAGGTGGCTTCTCTACTGCCGCAGCCGCTTCCCTTGTTTCACGCAGTTGCTTCATCAATACCTGCGCGTCGTCAGCCGTGGCGCCCTTGCTACCTTTACCCAACCACGCTGCTACTTGTGCTGCCAGCTCGGGCGGCATATCCTCCCCGGACACGGGGGTGACCACCACGGGAATCGGATTCCCCTCTTCCGGCGACGGAGTTGGTTTCTCGAGTGGGGTACAGGGAACCGGGATGTCTCCCCCAGCTGCTCCCCTTCTGGGCCTCTTGCCTTTTCCTCCCGGAGCTGCTCCTGCCAAAGGACGTTTCGGTCCCCCTTCCTCATCTTTATCCGCCATTCGCCTCTTTAGGTCGGTCACCTCTTTCATAAGAACACGCAGCATCTGTTCGGTAGTCATTCGCTTTCCCGCTTTCTTGGGCATTCTCCAAACCGAGTATCTGTAAAACAAACAAGAAAGATTACAACGCTCAAAATTGGCTCTTCGTTCCGTCTCGAGCTCACGTGCAGCGAGGAGGTGCAGCTTCAGAGCACAGGAACAAGAGGATGCTTTCTTGGCTTGTTGCTCCTTTTATCCGTCTTCAGGGCGGGCGTAAACCCGCCCCGGCCTGCCTCCAGGGCGTGGCCGGCCGCGTCAGTGTCTAGGCCAGCCCACTCCAGGGCGGGAAAAAGGCGCGCCCCGGCTACGCCGCTTCGGGCATACCAGCCGAGGCTCGCCTCCCGCCCAAGATGGCTTCCCGGGGGGATCGTGGTACTCCACCATACGTTCGGGGGGACCGAATGGTCGCCCCTTTCCAATAGCAGTGTAGTAAATAGCACTATATACACTCCGTCCCTTAATTATAAGAGACTTATTGATATATGAGAACAACTTTTGTTTTCACGCGATAATGTGAAATGCTGAGCCTGTTACAGAATTTTCTTTCACATTTATATTACTATTCTCCTTCGAGCACTAACACCGTAGAAAATACCACCAATAGCGGTGATATTTTTTACACCGAGAACGGGCGATTTGTATCGCTTAGAGCCCTTACAATTATAAAGTTTTATTTCCTAAGTCTCTGATCTCCAACTGTGCAACGTGGCTCCCCTGTGTCGTAATGAGGTCTATAGACAAAAACTACAGGGCCAGCATTATACACATGCACAGAACCACAAAACCACAAGAGCCACCATGTTAATATATATCCTTAATATAATAAACCTCCGAGAATGGATACATATTTCCGTGGCACCCCATAACAGAAATTTGGCGTCCTCTGACTCTGCTCCATTACCAAACACCCTAACCCCCCGCCCCCCTCATTCTTCACTAAACTCCGCACTCCACCCCACCCGGACCCCCTATTACAAACCCCCAACCTACCCTCCCTGCCCAAGCCCACCATGAACCTCAAACCGCCCCTGGAAAACTTATAAGACACAGGATTACTAAAACTCAAAGAATAGGCAACAGGCAGATAATCTAAATAGTACATAAAGACACATATTTTTTCCATATTACTATTGAAAAACATGTTCTATTTTTTATAAATCTATCATGTATCTGACCCTCTAGAACCGCTTTCAAAACGTGAACTATAAACCTCTACATTTCATTTTCAAACCACACACTTTCAATTACATTATTTTTTTTTTCCAATTCATGTAATGATACACACCTTTTCTAAAATACACCAGTCCCTGTTATTTATAAGGATTTATTTTCAAACTTCATCAGTGATACTTTCTTAACATATAATGAAAATCACTGTAACTTTTTAAACGACAATGCTAACGCGGTAAAAATAACCCTCCATTTGCTTTCTTTTAAGAATGCAGACTATCTACCCCACGCATGCGTTTCTTGATATTTGCATTTGGCAGCGAATACCGACCTTGAATCGGAAGACATGAACAAGAGCTCCATTGTCACATTTAAAACTGAATGTAGCATCTGCTCACACACATATCTTTCACTTAGCTAACATTCACAGAAAACAGCATTGATGTAAAAAAAAATTGACCTTGCTTTACAACTTGCTCAAATGACTCCCTTTTTTTTTAACGCATCCTCCACTTCAAGACTGGCTACTTTTTTGATAACTACTAAGCAATATTTAAGTGACTAGACTCCTAGAAAATTTATCAAGTCATTCTGCTCCTCTCCACTGCATAGCCGGCGACCTAATTCTGTGGAGTTGCTATACAACCGGCAGTGCTGCGCCGTTTCCTTTACCATCTTGGGAAATTCAAAATGGATGTCCCTTCTGCCTTCGCAAACGAGCCGGACCACTTAGAACTATTTCGACAGAGAATGCTTCTGTACTACGGCACCTTAGCACTCTCAACTTTGAATACTTCATATCGATTATCATTTCGATATTCGTATTTCACCTGTGTGCAGCCTGCATTTCATTGCCTGAGCTGTGATTTCACGTGGGCCCTGGATTTATGTCTCTGCAATTTGGTACCTCCTGAAGCGAATTACAATCACCTCATGAATCCGTTACTTGATCATGAACAGCTTTGTTACAACGGAGGGTTTATGGCCTTTGCAGCGATACAAGGAGTTCTGGGTCATTGGACTATATTCGCAGCGGCGCAAGATTTCCTAACAGAGAGCTACATCGAAAACCCACCGAGCTGCCCTATGATGGTGAAAGACGCTCCAATAATGACAGATCATGAATGCTCCTTTCATCTTCTCAATTGGATGGCTGACATGTTTTCAGATGATAACAGTGATTTCCTGTTAGAAGCAGTTGCTACCTATTTTGCCTACACAATGGACGGTTAACTCTTTCCTAACAGAGAACTACATCGAAAACCCACCGAGCTGCCCTCTGATAATAAAAGAGGCTCCTATTTTAACAGATCATGAGTACTGCTTTACTCTTTTCCATTGGATAGCTGACATACTTTCAAATGATAACAGTGATTTCCTGTTAGAAGCAGAAGCTACCTATTTTGCCTAAACAATGCTTCAATAACTCTTATACAAGCCATTGACGTCCTCATTTCCTTTTGCTTCCCTATATTCTTCACGTTCTTTTCCATATTTTCTTTTGAAGAACAGACCTATTGGCTTTACTAACAGTGGACATTATGATTTCATGCTGGTTAAATTTTGGTGTTTTATGTGGACTACATTTGTTTCTTCAGCTACTCGATTTTCAACTTTATTTTTTTACAGTCTAATCTCAACAATTCTATTGCATATCTTATCTAAGGTTATTTCAAACGTACTCGATGCAAAACTCGCTAATATATGCTACATGTGCCCTAATTAATGTGTACATTTTAAACGAGTTTTTTATAACTGTAAACGCCATTTCGCATCTCAACTGCCTATTTCCGCCTCACACGCCTCTACTCCTTTAATTTCCTATAAAATTATGTTTTTAAAATACTTTACAGAAAAATATGTTCTTTCAACAATATTTCCATTGTTACTTGTGCTGTATTTCAAATGCAATACTGCAACCTTCAAAAGATATCTCAATACAGTAGTTCTCCTCAATAGTGATTTGCGCAGCATCCAACAGATTACATACATGCACCTCTCACCATTTTATCGCTTTTGGCGCCTTTTTTTTCCCCTCACACACTGACATAACACAAACTTGATAGTGCTTCGCATGTAGACAGCTGATTGATAAAGTAATGATGTATAACCACTTGCATTTTCATATATCGTTCCCTAACTGAAAGCCCAGAGACCTTCTTCCATTTATTAAAATATGATATACTTCCTTATAAGAGTGTACAATGTTTTTTTCCAACTATATTCATTTTTCTTCAACTATAGCGTTTGTATTCCATGTACTACTGACAATACCAATTACTGTGTTTTTTGCAATTTCTGTACTCATATTACATAATGATTTGCCTTTAAAACAGTACATTTCTAAATAAACATTTCAAATATTCACGGTTTCTCTTTTAATCCATAATCTCAACTGAAATGATTTCATATTGAAAAACTATTCATGGGTTCCACATAACCTTAACTGTAGTCACTGAGGACCTTATTTATGAAGACCTTCCGCCGCCGGTGCCTAATTTTATAAAATGGGAAAAAGTGATGCACCGGTGGCGCAAGGCCTTCATAAATAAAGTCCTGAATGTTTTCTTTTCTCGACCTCACTTACTGATACTAGAACCTGCAAGCCAATTACGGCCTGTGAACTCTTTCTTAGTAGGTCGCGCACCGTACAGACAGTTATACCACTGTTAAAAAAAATGTTTTACTGTTACCAAGCCCCGCCACAGTTCCACTTCACTCAGAGTTAATCACTGCTCCCACGCTTCTACAGGCCAGACGCTATGTCGTATTTCTCTCCTTATCACCCTTTCATCTCCACAATAACAAACAGTTCTCCACCTGCCACCACAGAACAGAGTCAGATGCAGAGGTACCAAAGAGTGAACCCATCACCAACTGCCATCTCCGGCTGTTTCCATGGTTACACCTCATTCTGCACCTTGCTGAAGGCACAGGTCAAAAGTTCATGTCTCAACGTTCTACAGCAAACTAAGAAGACTGTTTTCACTCCAGAAACACCTGCCAATCCACAGCTCTGTTACATGTCTTTTTTTTTCACACCCAATAGTACTTTTCGTTTAACATAAACATTAACATGCAACGTACTCTTCAATCTCCACCTATTACAATCAACCAATCATTTTTATTTTTTTAACCACACCCAGCCTCTTCCTTTTTCTTTATTTAGAATTTCAACTTCTAACTACCATTCCACTTCCAGAACCGATCGGAGGACGACTACAAATCCCTTGAAAATGAAGGTCTGGCTAATAGGACACAGTTGTATTCACTGGAGTGAAAAATATGCAGTAAGCAGACGAATTTGCAACCTCGGCTTACCAAATGTACACATAACATGGATTGCCAAAAGAGGATTGAAATGTCACCAATTGATTCCATTGGTGAAAACTTTTATGCATCTCCCAGAACCAGACCTTATAATTGTGCACTGTGGTGGGAACGATCTAGGCACAATCACTGGGGTAGGTCTGGAAATGCTTCTAAAAGACACCTTTCGACAATTGATGACACTTTTTCCTCGATCTGCCTTGGTATATTCCAATATATGCCAAAGACAGAAATGGAATTGGTCCAATCAACATTGTGCACAATTTGAGAAAGCAAGGAGACATGTAAATAAATCTGTTTCTGCGTTCCTCAGACATTATAGCATGGGTTCTATTTACCACAACAACTTGCGATACCACATGCAAGACGTCTATAGGAGAGACGGTGTTCATTTCACGAATGAGGGAAACAGAATCTTCCTCTGCAACATCAGGCTCTGCATCGGTACTTACTTATAAATGCAGAAAACACTCAATTACCACAAGGGCTCTTTTCAGAGCCACCTTATATCTAAGCACTCAAAATTCTGATTTATCTCCATTTTCACACTCTTGTAAATAGGTGTGCGCGACCGGGTGCGCGCACCCCGTATTTTTTTTCAGAAAAAAATTATATCTTTTCGCGTTTAAGGGCCTTACTGCACACCCCGAGAAAACCTACGCAGCAAGACAATCTCTACCTTCTCCCCTTTCCATGTTTCAACGCTTTGAAATGAACAATATATTTACTCGCAGTGACAAAATGTCGGACAAAACTTCCTGATTTCCTTCGAATCGAACGTTAACAGACGTCACGCAGCAAAAAAAAATTCCGCTCACGCGCAGCCGCTTGAGTGCGCGCACGCGTGCGCGCCTATAGATATATAATTGACTTTAACTTTAATTTTCTCAACAACTACTGAACAGATTTACACCATTCCAAAAAAAGCGTAATCTGCGAACCGGACTCTACAGTTTTGCCAAATTTCTTATAAATCCATTCAGCCGTTCGACCTGTAGCCGAGTCTAAAGGTCCTATGTAAAATAACATGCAGAAAACACGTTTTGGGACCCCCCTTATATCTCAGCCCCCACTTGACCAATCCCCCCCAAACTTTCAGGGAAGGAGCGCAGCGGACCGAGCCATCTTCTCTGAGAAATACGCTAAGATTCTTCAACCAGGGCCAAAGTTATTCCAAATAGAATGTTGAGGATTTCCTATGGAAAACAATCCTAACTATAACTACCTACTGGCGACCGCCAGTAGGTAATATATATATATATATATATATATATATATATATATATATATATATATATATATATATATATATATATATATATATATATATATATTCACTGAAAAAACCATTGGTTATAGACCATATATAGTTAGGGATTAGCCTTTTCAAAACCTTATTTTACTCACACAAAACCATTGAAATTTCATATATAGTTAGTTCCACTAACTATATATCGCGCACCCGCAATCCACTGCTGATGATGTCACATATTACATCATTCATGACATGGTTAGTGACATCACTGATGACATCACTGATGACATCTCAAATGACATCACTGATGACATCTCAAATGACATCACTGATGACAACATCCAGTGACTGTATGTTTCTGTAAAGTTAAAATATGTCTTACATATTGAAGAATGAGTGGATGTACAAGTGTCTGGATGAAGGATTTAGTAGGTGCATGACTGACTGTATGAGTGAGTGATTAAATGTGTCTCACTGAGTGCATGGGTTAGTGACTAAACTGTTTTAATTTGTGCATCATTATATCTGTTGTTCTACAAACTGCTACATATGTTGATCAGTAGCTATATGAGTAACTGTATGGGTTATTCATTGGTTGTCCAAGTATTTGTATGGGAAACTGAGTGTGTGTGTATGGGTGGCTGGGAGGTGTGTGACTCTGTACATAGATGTGTGAGTAGTTGATTCACTATATGTATGGGTTCAAAAGTGCATGTGCAAACAACTGTATGGGCGGTTGACTGTGCATGAGTGTATTAGTGAGTGAATGGATATCTCAGTACTACATGTCAAAGTAAGTACATAAGTAAAACACAGTACATGTGAGAGTTGACATATATAAATAACTGTGCATAAGAGCCAGTGAATGTGTGAGTGGCTGTATGGATCATTGTGAACATGTATCAGGGATTGTATAAGAGAGTAAAGTAAATGTGTTAGTATATGTTTGAATAAGTAAGGTGTGTATAACTGTATAGTTGAGAAAATGGAGGTGTGATTGATTTTTTGCATAACTGACTAGGTGTGTGAGTAACTCCATGGATGAGTGACAGTCTGTGACTGTCTATTTACACTGATTGTATCTAAGGTTATATTAGAGTCTGAAGAGGTTCATGGTATTATCACATGAATGATATCATCAGTGATGTGATCAGTCATGTCAAATGAGATGTTATCAGTGATTTTATCAGTGATGTCATTTGAGAAGTCATCAGTGATGTCATTTGAGATGTCATTAGTGATGTCATTTGAGATGTCATCAGTGATGTCATCAGTGATGTCACTAACCATGTCATGAATGATGTAATATGTGACATCATCAGTAGTGGATTGCGGGTGCGCGATATATAGTTAGTGGAACTAACTATATATGAAATTTCAATGGTTTTGTGTGAGTAAAATAAGGTTTTGAAAAGGCTAATCCCTAACTATATATGGTCTATAACCAATGGTTTTTTCAGTGAATTTTCAAGGTTTTGTAAATGCAAATTCCTAACTATATATGGACTATAACCTATGGTTTTTTCAGTGAATTTCAATGGTTTTTTAATAGCAAATATCAAAAGCTGTAAAATGTCAAGTACGTGATAGGTAAAAACTTTTTCGTGTTTATGCACGCTGATGTGCTTTGAACGCTGCCCCCCTCCCCTCTTTTCTCTTAGTAGTACTCTCTCTTTGCAGATAGTGAAGAGTAGTTAACGCAGGCCTTTACCCCCGTTGTAATCCATCCTGCCTGCTTGTCTCTCCATTTGATTGATTGTTATTCAAGCATTTACTGTTTTACAATTGATTCTCTTTGGTTCATTCTCTATTTACAAACAAGCACAAAGTCGCAATACTCTGTTTAGTCTTTGCAGATAGTGAAAAATCGTGAAAAATCGTGCAAAAAAATAAAAGTAATCGAGCAAAATCAGTAGGCCACTAATTGGATCTCTTTTTGACCTCGCTAAAATAGAAATATTATGAACAACCCTTCATGAGAAATACGAAAATAGTGAGATGAACTGAGCTCCACACCATGAGGGCTGCAAGACAGCTCGGCTCCGTCACCCATCCCGCCCAAAATAACGACAAACCCTATGCAAATATTAAAAATATAGGCAACACACCAGCAAAGAAACAGGGTAAAACATTTTATTAAATAACTATTTACATAACTATTTTATACTTTTTATTGCCCGATCCGGCTAGCTCAATCGATCGAGCATGAAACTCATGCACTCTGATAGCAAGCGTTGCTACTGATGCTATGCAGACCAAAACTGGTTTTCAGTTTGTACATTTTTCTAGATTTTTCCATCCAAGGTTGGTTGACTTTGTAGAACGATGGCTTCAGATTTTCAACATACGGTGTGGTGGCGCGGACTGGGAGGGGGCGCTTCGCTCCTGCCCCCTCCCCAAGTAAGATTTTCATACGTGAAAGTACGTTAATGGTTTTGGTCCCTGAGTTGCTTCAATGTCACTGCCATTCTCAAATGGCATAAGTTCTGGATGTTGGGTGCCATAGTTCAGAGTTCTGAGCAGCGCTTGTAACACTGTCTGAAGCTTATTTCCACCTACTGCAGCTTCACTATTCTCAAAGTAAGTGAGTGTCGTTTGTGGACCTCACTGCATTTGAAAACAATGTGATATGTTACCTTCCTAAACCGCTTGACGGAGGCCCCCGAGGGGCGGTGTAATGGCCATGGACTCGGAGAAGACGCTTGGCTCCGACCCCCTCCCCAAGTCTTATAGCACCGGTGTAGCCTGAGATCGCCCCAGACATAGGCGGCCGGCTCCCGGGGTCCGGCGGAACTTTTTGCCTTTTGATGACTCTTCTATTCTGGACCTTGTCCCACAATCCGTTTGACCTGAAGACACGCTGTAGTGGGGCGCCCCTTTACCGTTTTAGTTGCCATTCCGCCCGCTTTTGCTACACTGTGCCTCTTCCGCCATTCAGCTGTTTACCGCCCGCTCTTGCGACTACAACGTCTCGCTCACCATGTAGTTGAGTTGCTCCCGCTCTTGCGATGCAGCGATAGGCGACTGCCACAGGACTCTCAAAATGGCGGCCGGCTCTTCAGATTTGGGCGTGGTCCACTAAAATGGCCCTGGGACACCTTGGAACTCGGACGCTTCCCTGATAGGGCTTGGGTCCCATTCTCGAAAGCGTCCCCTCAGCCGTGAAGATTCTACAAAAGTCTTGGGGGCCCCCGACTCCCGCAGGCTTCTGGTGGGGAGCGGCTGCCATGTTTGCTCGTGGAATGGCCACGACGGACCTACGAGATGGTAGTGCTCTCATGCTGACGCCATCTTTAGTCTGAAACATCCAGAAACACTTTAGACTACCAATTCGATCAGTTCCGGTAGCGCCCCAACATGACCCGGTAGAGAAGAACTTGCCCTCCCCTCTTTGACTGATGGTTCTTGTTGCCTGTCCCCTCTGTTGTCATTTTACAGAACTTTTTGGACTGCTGAAAGGGGTTGTGTTCCGAACGCTGGTTGGTGGAGACATTTTGACTATATTCTTGACCTACGTTGTCGCGTAATGCGTTATATGACACGCCGCGTTAGCGCACCCCGAAGTAATCCGAGGCGCAGCGCGCAACGTAAGCATAACAGGTCATGTGACTTGTTAATAAAACTTTTTATTGGTTCATTTTACTCTTGTTATTTTAATAATGAAAAGCTTGGTCATATGACCTAAAAAATACGCTTTTTATTGATTTCGAACTTTTTTTTAAAAACATATATGTTATAATATTCCAGGCTAATGTACTTTCCCGGAAAATTTACAACTGTCCTGCAAGTAAAATATATTCCTTTTTCGAGAAAAAGGGCGTTTCTTCGTTCCATGACGGAGCCGTTGAGTAAAAGAGACTCGGCCTGCTGTCTTAGTCGCCGATACGTCTGATTATCAGATTCTCATCGATCACTTTATGTTGCAGAAGTGGAAAACACAACTGCCCTTGACCATTTATCTTTACTGCGTTCCTACATATTATACCTTTTATCCGTCATGTAATTGGACTACTTTATTTCACTTGCCTTTAACTGATTCGAAAACAGTGACTAAAAGTAAAAACGTTACCAATGTAAATACTACTACCATGTTTTGTTTTAAAAACCTTTATTGTGAAAATGTCAGTATACAAATACGGGCCTATAACCACGAGGGCCGGCCACGGAGCAAACTGGAATCGTATATGATGAGGAGACATTTACATTATAGAGGAACGTAACGAACGAGCCATTAGGTTGCAAGAACTAAGGTGTCTAACAGTTGCGGAATCGGTGGACGTACATTTTGTAATTAAAATACGACAGGGCCACTTACAAAAAAGTTATCTAGATATACATTTGCGTGCAAGTACCATGGGTGACGTTAATTCGAACTTTCAATAGTACAGTAATCAATAACACATCAGAACTTAATATCAATAGAGATGTCGAAATATTCAATCAATTCTCGTCCCCGCCCGCCATGAGCATCAAAACTGCATTCATATCTCGTGATATCAAGGTTGTTCAACCAGTACACAACAATGAGTTACGAGTCCCATTTATACCGGCGCCATTTTGGGCGAGGCCGGGCAGGTCCAAGATATAGTCAAAATGTCTCCACCAACCATCGGCCAGACCAGAACCCCTTTCGGCCCTTTATGCTACAAGATGGTGTCTTCCATTCAGAAAATATTGTTCGCAGCATTTTGAAAGGAAATATAAACAGCCGTTCTCCTAGTGAGTCTCACATTGTTACATTTCGGAAGAATGTTGAAGAGTAGTATGTGGAAAATCTGAAGCCATTTTTCTACAAACTCTCAATCAGCCTTGGATGGAAAAAAAAATCCAGAAGAATGTACAAACTGAAAACCAATTTTTGTCTGTATAGCATCAACAGCAACGCTTGAGTCAGCTTTGTGTCAAGCCGCCATTTTCATTCAATCAATAGCGTCCCCCTGCACACATTCAGGGACCTGGTCGTGTCTTCAGATGAAACGGATTGTAGGACAAGAAGCAGAAAAGAAAAGGAAAAAAGATCCGCCGGACCTCGGGAGCCGGCCGCCTATGTCATGTGCGACCTTTGGCCACACCAGGGCAATAGTGAAGCTGCAGCAGGTGCAAATAAGCTTCAGACAGTCTTACAAGCACTGCTCAGAACTCTCAACTATGGCACTCAACATCCAGGACTTGCCATTCGGATCTTGGCGCCTAGTGCTGGTTCCGACCTATTCACACATCGGTCCACTACTGACATCACCTCATAAGCCAACGGGGCACCCCACGCCGACTTTCGGCGCAGCATTGTAGGATGGCCACACCAGTGCGGCAACTTGCTGGACACCACCTCGGTGCCATCCGGATCTCGGCGCGTTCGAGTCACTGTACCGCAAGAGTGACCGGAACTCAGCTGGTCACGCCGTCTTTCGGCGCAGCATTGTAGGATGGCCACACCAGTGCGGCAACTTGCTGGACACCACCTCGGTGCCATCCGGATCTCGGCGCGTTCGAGTCACTGTACCGCAAGAGTGACCGGAACTCAGCTGGACACGCCGTCTTTCGGCGCAGCATTGTAGGATGGCCACACCAGTGCGGCAATTTCTGGACACCACCTCGGTGCCATCCGGATCTCGGCGCGTTGTGCTGCCTTCGGCCTACTGTAGCCGCAAGTGCGGACGCAACTCAGTTGGACGGCGAGTGAATTGCTAAGGGGCGCCGCACTGCAGCCGAGGAGCCTCCATCTTGGGGGAGACGCACAGCCCCCACTGACTGACGCGACCTCACAGGCCAACGGGGCGCCCCACGCCGACTTTCGGCGCAGCATTGTAGGATAGCCACACCAGTGCAGCAACTTGATGGACACTAACTCGGTGCCATCCGGATCTCGGCGCGTTGTGCTGCCTTCGGCCTATTCGCACATCGGTCCGCTACTGACGCCGCCTCACGTGCCAACGGATGTTCTACGCTTTTTGTAGCCCTATGCCGCATAACAGGTCATGTGACTTGTTTATAAAACTTTTCATTGGTTCATTTTACTTTTGGTTTCCTAAAGATGGAAGGCTTGGTCATATGACCTAAAAATAACACTTTTCATTGGTTTAGAACATATTTTTTTCCCAAACGATGAAAGCCCCACCTTGTTTCTGGATGATTCAGACTGAAGCTGGCGTCAGCATGAGAGCACCACCATCTCGTGACTCCGTCGTGGTCATTCCGCGAGCAATCATGGCAGCCGCTCCCCACCGGAAGCCTGCAGGAGTCGAGGGCCCCCAAGACTTTTGTAGAATCTTCACGGCTGAGGGGACGCTTTCGAGAATGGAGCCCAAGCCCTAGCAGGCAAGCGTCCGAGTTCCAAGGTGTCCCAGGGCCATTTTAGTGGACCAGGCCCAAAACCGAAGAGCCGTCCGCCATTTTAAGAGTCTTGTGGCAGCCGCCTATCGCTGCACTGCAAGAGTGGGAGCAACTCAACAACATGGTGAGCGAGACGCTGTAGCCGCCACCTGGGGAGGCCCGTTCACGCCGCCTCCCCCACGCCCCCCCCCCCGGGCCGCCCCACGCCAATTTTCGGAGCAGCATTGTAGGATACCAAAACCAGTGCGGCAGTTTACTGGACATCACCTGGGTGCCATCAACATCTCAGCGCGTTCTGCTGCCTTGGGACTATTCGCACAACAGACCGCTACTGACGAGGCCTCCCTCCGCAACACCCTGGACGCCCCACGCTGTTTTTCTTTGCTGCATTGTAGGATCCCAAAAACCAGTGCGGCACCCAGGTGACATCACCTGGGCGCCGTCCAGAACTCAGCACGTTGTGCTGCCTTGGGACTATTCGCACAAAAGACAGCTTCTGACCATTGTTGCTTTTTTTTGTGAAAAATGTTTAAATGTTTTTACAGTTTTTGTTCCGTTCGTTATATTTAAAAGTTAATAAAGTTTTATAATCCTACTTTGTTGGAGTGTTATATATTTTTTTTAAAATGGGTGAATGGGGCCTTGAATCGGGTTATTGTCATGTGTGGGCTTTGCAAGTGTACTGCTACAGGATCGGACATTTCAAACTCAAATGCACGTTCTTTTTCTTACCTTTCCGAAGCATGGAGCGCAATAGCAGGCAGAGAAAGGGTGATGCAACTGTTGAACACTGCCTGGCCTGGAAGTTGCTGGCAGTGCCCCCCCCCCCGCCCGCTCCTGAAAGAGGACACACACACACCGCCACCCCGAGTACTTCACAGATCTTTAAAAGACCATGCGCTTGTTCATGAGGCTTAAATGGTTAATCACCCCTTCTAGAACCCCTGCATCGACCCTCTGATGTTTCCTGGAAAAATTACCACGTAACACAATACCAAGCCCTGTCAGCTGAAACCCCCGAGGAATCGTGGGGCATATTATCAAGGGGGTTTATCTCCGCTTTTTTGGCTTTAAAAGCCAAGAAAGCGGAGATAAAATTATCTCCCTATTACCAAGCTGTCGCTAACACCAGTTAGTGACAGCTAAAAGGAGATAGCGACCATCTTGGGCCCCGCTTTGCATGTCAGTGATATTTATCACTAATGACATGCAAAGTTGGCGTGCCAAGATATTAGCGACTGGAAACAGTCCCTAACATCGCTATCTCCTATTACCAACTTTTGGAGATATTCGCGCTAAGCGCGAATATCTCCAAAAGCTAACACCTGACCTGAGCAGTTCTTAGCCATGTTATCCAATGGGAGGTGGATAACATGGCTAAGAGCATTTGCTCGATAATGCATGAATATCGCTGACTTTTCTGCGATATTCATGCATTGCGGCCGTTTTTTATCGCATTTGCGATAAACCTTGCTAATAGCAAGGTTTATCTGCGATAAAAATCGCCGATGTGCGGCGATAATTTTTGTCTCTAAACAAGTTAGAGACAAAAATTATCGCTAGTTGTTGGTAATATGCCCCCGGGTTTTTGCTTGCAGAAATCGAGAGGCGGGAGACTAGCACTGAAATCAGTAGTCTCACGCCTGAATCGGGAGGGTTGGCATGTCTGGATTCTCTACAGCTGGGGCCATAAACTACATCCGCAGGGCTAGGTGATAGCCGGGGACCGGCCTGGCATCTAAAATGGCTGCCGCGCACAACAAAATTGTGGCATTGGAAAAAAGGCAAGATGGCGCAGACAATGTTTATCAATAAGGATTCATTTATAACAAAATATTTTATCGCACTGACAAATTGGCGGTCAACACTTCCTGATTTCCACCGAATCAAACGTTAACAGACGTCACGCAGCAAAAAAAAAAAAGCTCACGCACAGCCGCTGGAAGAGATGTATCAACATATATGAGCCTCCTCAGCCACCCTCAGAAAACATAGGGGATTAGGATACGTCTCCCGCACCCCCTTATACCTAGTAATTTAATTAAAACGAAGCACAAAATGGCGAATTCCCGTTTCGCTACCAGTTTGCGGCCCAGTTCGCGGCCCGTGAAGCGCTTCTACCGTGAAAAATATATATTTTTTTATTTTCCCCACGGGACCCTTTAATAACCCCAACAACATTCCTAGGGGGTCAAGAGGGGTATACCTTGCCCCCTTTCATTAAATTCCCCCTTCGTTTTTCACCTCTTCTTCTCTCTCGATCCTACCGAGAGATAAGATGGCGGACGCTCCGGACTGTTTAGAATGTTGACAGACACCGGGGAGCCAATCAGCTTCGCATCGCAAAGTTCCGTTTTGCGAAAAGTAAGCGGACCGGAGCGCAGCCCGGAGCGCTGTTACAGATATATATCTTGTTTTGAACGTTAATTTCTCAAAATCCACTGGAGCACATATATTGAGACCTAGCAAAGGCACATCGGGCTAACAGTCCCTACAATTTTGCCAAGTTTCGTGCAAATCCATTCAGCCGTTCGAGCTAAAAGTGAGGCCAAAGGCCCTATGGAAATTAACATGGGAAAAACGTGTTTTGGGACCCCCCTTTTTTCTCGGCCCCCCCCTGACGAAACCCCCCCAAATTTTCAGGAGCTGCTCAGAAACAAAATGTGCCATTTTCCTGAAAATTTCAGCCGATTCCGTCCACAAACGCCAAAGTTATTAGACATAGAATTTTCAAAAGTTCCATAGACAAATAATCCTAACTATATATACCTACTGGCTATCGCCAGTAGGTAATATATATATATATATATATATATATATATATATATATATATATATATATATATATATATATATATATTCACAGAATAGCTCCGCAGCACCACCGGCAAGCAGTACAGCCACACCAGCGAGAGAGGAGACGGACCACAGGATCAGGTGCAAAGATTTATTTAGCACAGAGAAACAGCTACGCGTTTCAGGCTCCACGAGCCTTTGATCATAAGCCCTTGATATATATCCAACACAACCTCCCTCCAAAGAGAAAGACGAGACCTCAGCAGGGGAACCGTTTGGAGCCAGCTTTTATTAAGGAACACCTCCGTACAGACAAATGCATTTCAGCATAATGACAGCCTTCTTCAGCGCCTGGGGTATTCTGCAACAAAGAAAGAAGGAGTTCATATGTTGGTATAAATACCCGCCTCCCCCTTGCTGTTCTGTGCTTGCTCCACCCCTTCCAGGTACAGTCCATAAGCATATGCCGCCCGTTTGGCGCTAAACTGTTTTCGCCTACAGGTCCCAGAATGCAGTAGAAAAGTGGGTAGGCATTGCGGGGATAGGAGCAAGTACGGGCTATGATGTTATGCAGTATACCCCAAAGTACGAGTGTCCCAAGATTCAGCGAGCTCCTCTAGTCCCCTAAATCACAGCGCCCCTCAGGCCAATGGGGTTCTTGTAGCGGGGGCCAAGTGGAAAATCCGCCTCATCCAGAGAGCAGTCAAATGGCTGCTACACCGCACCACATTGTTCATGGCTCGAGGGTGGGCCCAGGGTAAATCCAGTAACCTGGAAAAAATGAAGATTCCGCCGGAGCAGAGACCAGTGAGACCCGGACCATCTTGATTCTGCGGGGGCCTCGTAGACGTGACACTGGACATCGCATTATTGAATCCAAAACAACCTCCCTCCAAAGAGAAAGACGAGACCTCAGCAGGGGAACCGTTTGGAGCCATCTTTTATTAAGGAACACCTCCATACAGACAAATGCATTTCAGCATAATGACAGCCCTCTTCAGCGCCAGGGGTATTCTGCAACAAAGAAAGAAGGAGTTCATATGTCGGTATAAATACCTGCCTCCCTCTTGCTGTTCTGTGCTTGCTCCACCCCTTCCAGGTACAATCGATAAGCATATGCCTATATGTATATATATATATATATATATATATATATATATATATATATATATTCACTGAAAAAACCATAGGTTTCACACCAGTTATAGTTAGCTGGAAGTTTTACTCGCATAAAACCATTGAAATTCCCACGTTATAGTTAGATGGACTCACTATAACTTGCGCGTGCAATGCACTGCTGATGACGTCACATATTACATCACTCATGACATTGTCAGTGACATCACTCATGACATCACTGATGACACCATCCAGTGAATGTGTGTCTTTCTGAAAAATAAATATGTTTTATATATGTATATGTAAAAGTTTATGGAAGAATAAATGTTTAAATAAGTGTCTAAATGGATGTTTTTTTTAAAAAAATTGATTGGTTAACTGGCTTATTAAGTGTATCTTAGTGAATACATATATTAGCGAGTAATGTTTAAATATTTAAATATATGTATTAGTGTTTCACTTTGTTTATAAGTGGCTGCATGGGTTGGTGAGTAGCTACATATGTAGGTATATGGGTTATTAGATGTTTTTTTTAGTATCAGTATGAGTGTTTGTATGGTTTGGTGGGGGTATTACTTATCACATAGATGCATGAATGACTGACTCTCTCTTTGTATGTGTTTTGAAGACAGCATATGTTCAGGACTGTATGGGTGGATGAATGTGTATATGTGTGTGTTACTGAGTGAATGACTGTCTCACTAGTGTCTTTATCAGTAACTACATATGTTTTAATCTAGTATATGTGAATATTGATGTATATAAGTGAGTATATTTGAGAGTAAGAGATTGTAAGACTTCCTGTTTAAATAAGTATGTGTTTCTATAAGTGATTGTTTAAGAGAGTAAGTATGTGTAAGTTTCCTTAGAAGTAAGGTGGTAGTGTGTGTTTAGCTGTATATGCAAATAAATGGATGTTCAATAGTTTACTTGCATGTGTGAGTATGTGTGAGAGTAACTTTTGGATGACTGTTGGTGTGTAACAGGATGTATAGGTGTATCACTGCATATGATGAGTGAATATATGTATGAGTGACTATATAGAACTGTTGGTGAATGAGTGGATGTGTATATAGATGGTGGAATTATTGAATTGGTTGTTGTAACTGGTATGTGTATCTCCATTTTTTTGAAAATGTTAATTTCTATTTTTGAATATGTGTTTCATGGGTTACATTACACTGAAAGGAGGTCTGTCACTCTGTCACAAGGATGATGTCATCAGTGATGTCATGAGTGATGTCACTGACCATGTCATGAGTGATGTAATATGTGACGTCATCAGCAGTGCATTGCACGCGCAAGTTACAGTGAGTCCATCTAACTATAACGTGGGAATTTCAATGGTTTTATGCGAGTAAAACTTCCAGCTAACTATAACTGGTGTGAAACCTATGGTTTTTTCAGTGAATTTAATAGGTTTTTTAAATGCTAATTCCTAACTATAACTGGTGTGAAACCTATGTTTTTTTCAGTGAATTTAATAGGTTTTTTAAATGCTAATTCCTAACTATAACTGGTGTGAAACCTATGTTTTTGTCACTGAATTTCATAGGTTTTTAAAATGCTAATTCCTAACTATAATTGGTGTGAAACCTATGGTTTTTTCAGTGAATTTCATAGTTTTTTTTTAATGCTAATTCCTAACTATAAGTCTCACTTTATAAATAAGACTGTTAGCGCTCTAGTTGTTCTTTAGAACACTCTGGTACATTCTGTCATTGGGCTACAGTTGGGCTACATCTAGCTGATATTTGGGCTACATTTGCTTTTTTTTTGTCTCTGGTGGCCATATTTGGGCTACATTGGGCTTCATTGGGCTACATTTGGCTACATTTGGGCTACATTTGGGCTCTAACATATATATAGCCCAATGTAGCACAATATATATTTTTTTCAAAGTTAATTTTCGTAAAAACCACTTGAGAATAGCAAAGGCACATTGGGCTACCAATCCCAACTATTTTTCCCAATTTCTTTTAAAAATTATTTTTTTTTGCTATGAAGCGCTCCCGGTGCGCGCCTCGGGGTGCGCCCCGAGAGCGTTCTTTCATAAAGCGCCCCCGGGCACGCTCCAGGGAGCGTCCCGTAAGTGCCAAAATCGCGAACAAAAACATGACCGCGTCTGCGTGATACGCACGGCGTAAGCGCACCTGGAAGCACTCGAGCGAATACGATCGCGCAACGTAGGCATCCGACGCGCTTACGGGACACGCCCCGGGGCGCATCGCGTAAGCGCGTTGGGTCATGTGACCAGAAAATAACACTTTTCATTGGTTCATAACAGTTTTGGTTTCATAATGATGAAGCCCCTGGTCATGTGACCTGAAAATAACACTTTTCATTGGTTCAATAATTATTTTTTTCTAAATTTTGAGAAACCCACCGATTTCTCTCACTATTGATTTGCACTTGGAGAGAGCAAGAGGTGTTTTGTGAATTATCTACTCATTAATTTCCTGATCTACAGCAATGGCTGCAAGGGAGTCATCCAGCAGTGATTCAGATGGTTTTGTGCAAGAGGACCCTCCTCACCAGAAAACAAAGAACCACTTCATCTGGAAATTTTATGACATCCCTGAAGGACAAAAAAAAGTTAATGTAACTTGTAAAATATGTGGCAGTATTTTATCCAGAGGCAATCCTCTAAAAAAATATAGCTTTGGAAATGGCAATTTAATTAGGCATGTCAAAAGAAGACACCCAAAAAATTATTCCAGGGAGAGTGTCAGGGAGCTGGCAGAGAATGCACGAAGAGATGGCGGCAGCACCTCCACTGGTGGAGCAACACCTTCAGGAACAACACGTGCAAGAATGGTCCCTAACGTGCAGCCAGTCTTTGCAGGCATAACATTTTTATGCGTGGACCGTGACAAACTACTCTGTTATGGGGAGCAGAGCGTTGAACTCATTGCAATAAAGAGACAGGAACACCAATGCTCTCCCCATCCCTAAATTTTCTCATTTTTTTGCTCCTGTTGAGCAGTTTTTGAATCCCTGTTTTTGTTTTTCCCCTGTAAAAAATCCAAAAAAAATATAAAATCTTTTTAAAAAGTATAAAAAAATATAAAACAACAAAAACAAAAAAAAGTTCTTTTCAGAACTACCTCCAATTTATAAAAAAATTCTATTTTTTTTTAAAAAAGTGTTATTCTTTTTTCTCCATGGTACGCTCCCCGGTGCGCGTACCGAGCGCTCCCCCCATGCAAATTGCCCCGTAGGGCCCTTTTACGACCGCCACAACAAACCTAGAGGGTCAGGGGGGGGTGTACCCTGCCCCCTTTTGCTCATTTCCCCCTTTGATTTTTACCACCTCAATCCTACCCAGGTACAAGATGGCGGCCACTGCGGACTGTTTCGAATGTTTACAGACACCCGAGAGCCAATCAGCTTTCCGTACGCAAGTCGCGTGGCGCGTTTTGAGCGCTCCCCGGTGAGCGTGCTGGGGCGGGGCTCTAGATATATATATTTTTTTGAACCTAAATTACTCAAAATCCACTGGAGCACATATCTTGAGACATAGCAAAGGCACATCGGGCTACCAGTCCCTACAATTTTGCCAAGTTTGGTGTAAATCTATTCAGCCGTTCGGGCTAAAAGTGAAATCGACCGCCCTATGGAAATTAACATGGGGAAAACGCGTTTTGGGACCCCCCTTTTATCTCGGCCCCCGCTTGACGAATCCCCCCCAAACTTTCAGGGAAGGACCGGAGCGCCGCGAGGCAAATTTGAGGAAATTTTTAGGCAGATTCGTCAACCGGCGCCAAAGTTATTCCAAATAGAATTTTGAGATTTAACATTGAAAAAAATCCTAACTATAACTACCTATTTGTGACCGCTCGTACTTGACATTTAAATTGTTCTCCATGTGGGAAGAAATGTGCCAAGGCTGGTGCCTGCCCTTCTTTACAGCTGTCAAATTCGGTGTCACTGGAGCCCCCCTGTAGAGCGCCAGATCCTTTGTTCCCTCACTGACAACCTTTGTGGAGTCAGCTTGGACCTGAACAGCAGTGGGCTTCATCTCACGACCGGGCCGGCCGTCATTAATAAATTCGAAACAGGAAACCCAATTCGAAACGAAGCCACACGAGTTTCATCTGCTTACATTTCATTTATTGACAGCTTGCCAGCAGGCTTACAATCCGTGGTGCATCTGTAGTGCATACAATTGAAATGTCAAGTACGAGCAGGGAAAGGACACCCACTGGGGTAAGACTGGTATGCACTACAGATCCCAAGAGGCCACAGGGATGGCCACGCCCTATGGGGGCAGGAACTAATTTAAAAGCAATGCGTACCTAAAAGCACTTCCCTGCTCTCGAGCAAACACGCCGCTGAAGAAAGGAATTCACTCCTGAAACGCGTCCGGCGTTTATTTTCTCTGAAATGCACCACGGATTGTAAGCCTGCTGGCAAGCTGTCAATAAATGAAATGTAAGCAGATGAAACTCGTGTGGCTTTGTTTCGAATTGGGTTTCCTGTTTAAAATTTATATATATATATATATATCAACGCTCCAAGGTACGCCGAAAAACGAGTCACTGCAGAGAACAGGTGCCATGTACACGACGACGTGTCCGTGAAATAAATACAAGCTCCAATATTTTCTCTTCCTTCTGAGAAACACAAACAGCACTCACGGGAACAGTAGCAAAAAAGTGGCTTTATTTATGCCTTAGACACACGCGTTTCGGGAGAAACTCCCTTCTTCTGTGTCAAACATTTGCGCATTACGCGCCGACATTTTTAAAAGGTAACTCACGGTCTAATGACACAAATGATGGACTAAGCGCTCTTTGAATATCCGTGGGCACCATCTTGTAAGTACTAAATGCATTACATAGCATACATTTTCCAGCCGCATTTTCCGGTCTAAGTCGCGCATTAATATTGCGCCTTAAACATTTTAAAACATATAGTTTTAGTCCATGTTATCTTGCCGTGGATCGGCAAAGCAACCCATATAGCTTGCCACGTCCCTCCTGCTTTGTAGTCAATAAAAATACATTCAAACATTAAGCTACTCTACTTAACACATGATCAGTCCAATCTAAATATCCCATATATACATCAATATTTCATTTAATCTCACGAGACAAAAACATAAACGGCAGATCCCTGTCATTATGTTCAGAAAATCACATTATATCTAACATAATTTATCAAGAAATACTTTCATATGTCATCACTGCATCATAATTCCTTACTGTACTTAAAGTTCCTATAGCTTCAACTTCCTGATTTCATAGTTCATAAATGTACAGACAGATCCTCTCCACTATTAAGTCTACCCGGTGCCTTCGATTGCATATCTACTATATATCTCGACTCCAGTCTCCTTAGCTTTAATAACCTGTCCCCCCGTCTAGGGGTATCAGGTACCTGATCTAAACAAAAATACTGAAGGAGATTTCTGTCACTCTTGTGTTTAATCGCAAAATGTCTGGCAACAGGGTATGAAAAATCTTTCTTGGCTATGGCCCGCATGTGCTCAAGTATCCTCAGTTTCACGGGGTTGATGGTGCTCCCCACGTAGTTTAATTTGCAAGGACACCTGTAATGGCTGGATTTTCTGTTTAGATGGGATCAGCCCCCAGGGGCCCCTTTGACCCAGCCAAAACGTACTCACCTTCCCTCCTCAGATCGTATTCACAATGAGTAGATATACAGGTAAATATACAGGTCGCACCTAAGGATGGGGAATGACAATATATGTATGTACGGATTTTCTACAATATCTTATTCACATCAGTTGGTCTCGCGGTCACCCCGACCCAGACCGTTCTACCCTAGGGCAGATCTGACACACAATCCGGTGTGTCTACACATGGGCCTGCAGAACCCAATGCTCCCTTTTCCAAACTGTTCGCAATCCTGCGAAACTACACGTTAGTTCGATCTCCTAACGCTCTCACTTACTCAAGCCACAATCCAGTGGGTATTAACACTGGTCTCCCACCCAGTGCTGTCACTAACGCCGCATATCAACGATGACCACATTCCTATGAACCATTATTTGGGGTATTATCTTAGTGGTCTACTTGGAATAGAACTACAATAATAACTTTGAATAGGGTTCCAGATTGTATAGTGTACTCCCTGCTCTTGACATCGAAGGTCCACCCACTCCCTCCTTATTCAATCACCATTTACCTGATCGGGATTTCTCATCCGTTCACCCAAACAGTTCCTGACTAGAAGTGCGGTTTACCAAGATTGAACATAAGCACCAGGTACACGATAATTCTATATGAATTAGGGTATTTATTAACAATAAACACAAATCACATTACTATGCGGCATAACTTTTGCAAAGAAAAAGGTAAAGATTAGAGTGCACAATCTATGAGCAATGGACGGACATCACCTGGTTAATATGAAATCTGGACTCGGCAGTCATCTAGGTTCCCTTCTCGTCTCTGTGTCCTGGCTCTCCTTGCAGTTACACCCCAGCCGTCACAAGTACACGTCTGCACCGCTAGGCTCAACCTCGTCTGCTTGCTTCCAGGGCACCGGAACCTTGCTGATTATTAGCTACCGTCTCTCTCTCTCTCTCTGTATCAGTGCGCTCCGCGCTATTTCTCGTTCAGTCTTTCTCAGAGAGTTTCGGTCTTAAATCTTTCTCGGACTTCAAAGATGGCGACTGTCCACCATAAGATGAATAATAGCGGAGATGCTAAAGGCTAGATGCCGCCTACGGACTAACTGACAAACTGACTAACACCTTCGCTAATATCAAAGCCCGTTCCTTCATGGAAATTCACGGCCAGTAACCTGCCGCCCACCAAATTCTTGTACCTCCCCGTACCAAGGACACTTTCCCAGCCGGCCGGCCTGAAGTTGTGTCTTCGGAGTGGAGAAAAATACATTCCTTCGATAAGGGTCAGCCTGAACCGGTTCTCTCCAAGCGAACAACAGCTTGAAACTAAAACATTACACTTGACCTAGAAGGCCTTCTCGAGCTACCGGGCAAAAAGCAAAATGGAGTCTGTCTCGTTTAAGGCCTACGGAGCCCATAATGTGCCTATCTCCATGAAAAACAGCTCAGCATGTTAGCAAATGAGCGAATCATGACTAATATTTATATATCTATCCCCTAACTTAAATTCATAAGCCTTACTCTAAGGAAAATAATACGAAAATGCCCTTATATATGTAAGACAGGGTCCCTGTCTATCGGCCTAATCCCTATGCTATGGGGGTGATAGGCTGGAGTCACTCTCCATCATTCTCCTTCTCCAAAGAGCTAGCAAAAAGACAGCCATAACATTACACCCCTTGACTCCAGTCTATTAACCACAGACTAAATGGAGCTAACGTCAGTAGACGAATAATATGAAACAAAATTAACTGATCTACGACCCTTACTAAGTCTAAGAAATTGTAGCAGGGAAGGGATACACTGAATAAAGCAACAAATAGCTATGAGGATACAAATAGTAAGAATAACCCCCCCTAAAATTTGTCGTATTAAATGCATGTCAGGGAGCCAGTTAAAAAGCCAGTCAAAGAAACCCTGATCTATATGTTCTCTAATTTCTGCAGTCAAGTCGTGTAGTTTGTTAATGTGGGATTGGATAGCTTTAGAATGGTCAGACAAATTAAAACAGCATAGACCTTCAAAATCGGAACAATCATGTCCATGTTTCAACAATAAATAATCGATAGCCGCACGATTCTGCAAAATAGCTCTACGTTCACCTTGGGAGTCTAACAATAAATCTGATAAAACAGTAGACGTTTGATTAATCGATTTGACCATCCAGCAGGCCATTTTGCCGATTGTTTTGGCATTATAAACGGCCAATGCAGGCACTCCAATAATAGAAAAAGCTAAACCAAGGTACTCTGATCTAGAATAGAGATGAACAGAGGAGTCACAATCTTCATGCAATGACATCGAATCACGTACAATACGGGAATGTGAAGTAGGATGTGAGGAAAACATTAGCAAACTTAATCTAGTGATGGCACATGGGCCACCAGAAATATTCGCGGGAATATAGGGCCAAGATGAATTCCCACAGGAAAAGAGCCATCCAGCTGGCAATAACATTGGACGATAATGGCTAGTAGCTACTACTAAACGTTTACAGGTCATATTATTCTTAACTGAAAGACATGAATCCGGAAGTCTCTTTGAACATAACAAGCGTTGATGAAATGAAAAGGTAGTAGCGGCTTGGAGCTTCAGCCGCAGGCACTCGGTAATAGCTTTAGGGTTGCAGGTCATCATGAAACAAAGATCTCCAGGGGTAATATTAAAAGTAGTAATTCTGGAATTAATAGAGACATCAAGGTCTGGAATAAGAGTACATGAGGGACAAAATTCGTGTGCTGCAAAGTCACCCAGAATAACATTAGGTCGGGCATTAGAAAAATTAAAAATATGGTGAAGTGTCTCAGTGGATGCAGGGACAGCTACCAGACAGGTCGCTAAAATGTCAGTAACGCTCTTCATGGGGGTAAGGCAAAAATGCGGAGAGTTCGTCACCCGCTTCGCGAGTGTGATCCAAAAATTAGATGAAGCAGCCCACGCAGACCGCGGGGCTCGTATTATCCCATCAACCGGCGTCGGTAGATCCTCTCCTCTCCCGGCGTAGCAGGCCAAAAGGAGTCCAGCGCCGACACATCCTGCAGCAGCAATCCAAAGAATGATCTGGAAGAATACAAACACAGGCCTTAATCATTCTCGTAAATAACATTTATCAGCTGGGACAGCTTCCCAGCCATCTTTCCCTGGCTTCATCACCAAAACGGTGATGTCATGACCGGTCGCAATAATATCAGCCTGTTCAGGAGGATTTTTAGGCGATTGCACCCATATTTTAGCTCCAGGAAGATCAGACGATCCGAAGCCTTTTTGTCCTCGCACAGTTAGCAACGTTGGAGCAGAGCCTTTTTTGATCTCACCACTGAAGACAGGCATAATCAGTAACTGAGCAACACGGTCAGACTTTTTGATGAACAAATCCGTCTCACTGCTATTAAGCAGGAGAATCTTAATCTCTCCCTGATAATCACTGTCAATCACTCCTCCGAGTACTTGTACACCTTTCAGGGCCAGGCCAGATCTAGGGGCAATTAATCCAAAACTACCGGCAGGTATAGAAACACCAATGCCAGTTTCAACAATGATTCGATCCTTTCCTGGAAATTGTACATCATTTAATGCATGCAGGTCGAGGCCTGCAGAACCTGGGGTCGCTCTACATGGAGCCAAAGCACCGGGGGTAATTTCCCAATACATGACAGGGTTCGCTATAGAATTTGGTTTTGCATCAACATGTGGAGGAAACAAACGCATTAAAGGAGATTCAGCATGTAACAAAGGACGATTATTTAAAATTAACAAAGCTTGAAGTAGAATATCTCTCCACTGGCTGTAACGATCATCAGTCAACTTGCGCAACTGTTCTTTCAACAAGCCATTCATTCTCTCAATCAATCCTGAAGCTTGTGGATAATATGGAATATGAAACACCCAATCAATATTATTTTCCGTACAGAATTCCTGCACCAATCTTCCACGAAAGTGGGATGCATTGTCTGATTGAATCTGGAATGGGACACCATAATACAGAATAATGAGCTCCAGGGTTTTAATTGTGTTCACTTGGGTAGCGTTCTTGCAAGGGAAAGCGACCAAAAGGCCACTATAAGTATCAACCACTGTGCAAATATATTGACAATTCCTGCTCATAGGGAGCGGACCAATATAATCCATCTGCCAAATTTGGGCGGGCAATTTACCTCGATGTAAGTGGCCTCGAACAATCTGAGGCACCTCTTTTTTCCTAGAATGCTGGCAAATGGGACAATGTAGAATGACATCTTTAATTAAAGAAAAGGGAATATGAATTCCTCTATCGGCAGCCCACCTGCTAGTGGCTTTCTCTCCAAAATGTCCTGCTTTCTGATGGGCCCACTTCGCCAATCCCGCCAAATCAGAATCTTGCATGTCAACCACTGCCTCAGCAATTTTAGACTGTTCATCTGCAATATTATGAAAAAATTTGTCAAGGGAGTCAATTGGAGTATGAGCATCCACGTGAAAGATTGTTACAGTACTCTGCGGGAGCAATTCCCAAATTTCTTGCCATAGCTCTTTGCCCCACAGCTCCTTGGAATGCAATTCCCAATTATGAGAATGCCATGTAGGTAACCACACCGCTAGTCCATTTGCAGTGGACCAGGAATCAGTGAAAATATGACATGTACCAGGTAGTTCCTGTTTCTATACTTGGTAAACTGCATACAGTTCAGCATATTGACTACTCTTACCGTCTCCAGTTGTGCTTAACAATTTCTTTGTAATCGGATTAAAAGAGACAGCTTTCCAATGTCTTTTGTCACCAATGAACTTCGCAGAACCATCCGTAAACCACACATGTTTTCTATCCTCCGCGGACAGATCATCAAATGATTTACCCCACTTCACGGGAGACTCCTGCACTACGGGAACCGAACACTCACTTTCAGCCTCATTGGAGGGCGCCTGCGCCACTCGCTCATGTAAAACCGCCACACCTTTCGGACCCACACGTGCCCTGTCCTGAATGTACCATTTCCATTTAATCACACTAGCCTCCTGAGCATGTCCAATTCGATGGGACTTAGGTGAACTCAAAACCCACTGCATAATGGGAATTTCAGGCCTCAAAATCACAGCATGGCCTAGGGTCAACTGCTCGGTATCCACCAGAGCCCAATAACAAGCAAGCAACTGTTTTTCAAAAGGTGAGTAACGCTCACCAGCCTCGGGTAACTTTTTGGTCCAAAAACCTAATGGCACTTTTTGTCTGCCCTGCTTTTGCCACAAACTCCAATTGGCATACAGGCCTTCCACGGACACATTCAAATCCACATCACCTTCACTCACGGGCCACAAATCCAAAGCATACTGAATAGCTTCTTTAGCCAAATTAAAAGCAGTCTGTTGAGGTTCACCCCATTGAAACGCATTCTTTTTACGAGTAACTCGATACAGTGGAGCCAAGATTTGACTCAAATGGGGAATATGCTGACGCCAAAATTCAAACAATCCAATAAAGCATTGCGCTTCTTTCCTGTTCCTGGGAACAGCAAAATCAAGAATTTTTCGTTTAACCTGTGGAATCACTTCTCTGTGACCCTCATGCCAATTAATTCCTAGAAATTTTACAGCTTGGGATGGAGTTTGTAATTTATCAGGATTAATTTCCCAACCTTTCGCTCTCAAACAGTCAATGATTTGATCTAAATGGGACTGTACCTGGTCTTGCGTTTCACCTTGAATCAAAATGTCGTCAATATAATGACAAATCTGAACTTGTGGATTCGTGGGTACTTCAGACAAATGCTCCGCCACCAGCCGGTGACAGATTGTAGGACTATGTACATAGCCTTGAGGAAGACTCCGGAACGTCATTTGACGTCCATTCCATGTAAAACTGAACTGTTCCTGACATTCGGGGGCAATTGGTATTGAAAAGAACGCATTAGCAATATCAATGGAAGCATACCATGTACCTGGATGCTTTTGAATTCTCTGAATCAGTGTGACAATGTCAGGCACTGCAACAGTCAATTTAGGTGTATGTTTATTCAATTCTCGATAATAAACAGTCATACGCCAAGAGTTGTCACTTTTGCGCACGGGCCAAACTGGATTATTCCAAGCAGATGTGACCGGAGTAATGACTCCTGCGTCAACCAAATCCTGAATCGTAGCGGTAATTTCTTCATGACCACCTGGGATGCGATATTGCTTTTGACAAATCACTTTCGTTGCTAAAGGTATTTTAATAGGTGGCATGCATAAACGGCCAACCCGTACGGGTCTGGTCGAAATGTACTGTCGTGTACCAAATTGATAGTACCCATCATCCAAATGCAAAGTCATACCTTTCAAAATGTCAATTCCAATAATGTATTCCAAAAGTGGCACAACCAACACAGAGTATTCTCTACGAGGAATTCTACCAATTTTAATTTCGAGTGCAGTTTGAACTGCGGGTGTCTCTTTACCACCCAGACCGGTAATTGTAAAAGACTGTCCATTAAATTTTCTCGACTTACCATGAATTAAAGTGGCCTCTGCCCCAGTATCAACCAACGCTCGGGCCCTTTGGATATTACGATGTTTCCAAAAAATCTCAATATCTACATAGGGTCTGTAATCTCTGTGGGCCCACTTGCGTACCGGAGCTTGACCTATTTCCTAGTCATTTTTCCTGCGGTCTGTCAACCAAGACAAATCAGGGTAAATGTTCTCAGTTTTCTTTGGTATTAGAATGTCTTGTTCGTATCCGTCTCCAGTACGAAACGGATTAGTGTCAGGTTCAAAAAGTTGTGAGTTGCGGTCAGGGAGTCTGTTACGATCCTCCCTATTTCTTACGTCAGGGGAATAACTCCTTGCATCTCGTCGTCTGCTAGAACCACGATCATCTCTTCCCCTCTCACGATCATCCTCTCTCCCCCTCCCATCATGACGACGAGGGGATCCATCACGTTCATGGCGCCGATCATCACGGCGATCAGAATTTACACGTCGTCTCTCATCACCACTGTCATCCGAACCATGATCATACTCATTCTTTCGCACACGACGGGCACCCTCCTTTCGATCCAAACCACGCTTACGAAACATGTCCCATAAGCGATTATTAGGCTCGCCATCAATGTCTTCCCTTTTGACACCATCAGCAATGAGAGCAAGAAACATGTCACGTCTAGAGAACTTATAGTCCCCACCAGTACGACCCTCAGGTCGAGATTGTCTTTCAGGTTTAAACCATTCACCCAGCTCACCAAGCTGACGAACAGACTCAAGCACAACAGACAAAGGGTTGCCAGTTTGGTTAATCAATAATGTCATGATGACCTGCTTGTAAGCAACAGGAGAAGCACGGATTATGCGATTACGCACAGAAGATGTTAAAAGACCATCCAATAACTTGTCAGCAGTACTAAGGAAGATACACGTTTTCATGACTTCCTCTTTCAAACGTTGCGACGCATCGCGCAGAGTGTACCAAGGTTTTTCATCAGTAGGCCAATCAGATTCAGTTGGATATTTATGATTACAGCCGTCAGACGCAAGCTGAAGCAAAGAAATTTGACCAGCACCATTGTAATTCCGAAAATGATCCTGAATCGTAGAATCAGAACTCAAAGAGCAAAATCGTAAGCAATCAACAGCATCGAGCATAATACCGGCAGCGCCAAGCTCATAAAGACGCACCATCCAGGTAAGCAAGGCCTCACCAGGCCGTTGTCGAAATCGTTGCAGAATGTCACTAATCTCCTGCTGAGTAAAATCTTCAATACAATCAAGAGGTATACCACCCGGATTACCAGGGGCCTGTTGTAATTTTCGTCGAAAAATCGGGTGAGCGGAAACTGCGGGAAGAGCTTCCGAGGAAGCCCGCATCTTAGATTTAACAGCACAATCAGGGCAAGCTACGTCATCCGCACGGGAAGAACGAGCACGGTCACAATCGGGAGTCGAATCAATACATGAAGCAGATTTACAATCACGTCCGGAGCGAGAAAACTCGCGCTTGTCACCCTCCTCTGCCGAGGAGTCAGAAGTATGAGAATCCCAGATATTACCGTCCCACTCATCGGGGTTCCAATCCATTCCAGCTTTTGCTACAACCATACGCACTTTGCGGGAAGACACACGTCCACGACGATGTTTATATTTGTATCGTGCAATACGGACCGCAGCTCTTTCGGCAATGGTCTGATATGTTTCAAGTTTATCGGCAAGCAATTTATTTTGACAACGCAACAAAGTGTGCGCATTTTGCAACTCAACACTCTGTCCTTCCGAATCTTTAAACTGTTTCTGTAGTTGAACAAACCTCTCATGCAATATTCTGTATGCATTAAGAACAATCCACCCTCTGCGTCCTAAAACAGGAAGCTCATCACCCTTCACTACTGGCGCTTTCTGTAGGCACGAAACCACATCAGCAGGCTCCGCCTGCTCCAAGCATGAAGACCAATTTTCACTTAAACCAGTAGAATCAGCCCACTCACGGGCCAAAGCCTCGTAAGGCGTACATTCCCAGCCGGGAATCTGAATCGGTAATTTGAAAACCGACGATGATTTTTTCGCAAACATAATGACACAAAAAAAAATTATATATACACAACTATAAACAAAATTTTATACGTACAAGCCGAGCGCAAACCAACAAGATTAAAACAACACAATGCACACAGGCTTCGTAAACAGTTCGTGACGCCAGATGTAATGGCTGGATTTTCTGTTTAGATGGGATCAGCCCCCAGGGGCCCCTATGACCCAGCCAAAACGTACTCACCTTCCCTCCTCAGATCGTATTCACAATGAGTAGATATACAGGTAAATATACAGGTCGCACCTAAGGATGGGGAATGACAATATATGTATGTACAGATTTTCTACAATATCTTATTCACATCAGTTGGTCTCGCGGTCACCCCGACCCAGACCGTTCTACCCTAGGGCAGATCTGACACACAATCCGGTGTGTCTACACATGGGCCTGCAGAACCCAATGCTCCCTTTTCCAAACTGTTCGCAATCCTGCGAAACTACACGTTAGTTCGATCTCCTAACGCTCTCACTTACTCAAGCCACAATCCAGTGGGTATTAACACTGGTCTCCCACCCAGTGCTGTCACTAACGCCGCATATCAACGACGACCACATTCCTATGAACCATTATTTGGGGTATTATCTTAGTGGTCTACTTGGAATAGAACTACAATAATAACTTTGAATAGGGTTCCAGATTGTATAGTGTACTCCCTGCTCTTGACATCGAAGGTCCACCCACTCCCTCCTTATTCAATCACCATTTACCTGATCGGGATTTCTCATCCGTTCACCCAAACAGTTCCTGACTAGAAGTGCGGTTTACCAAGATTGAACATAAGCACCAGGTACACGATAATTCTATATGAATTAGGGTATTTATTAACAATAAACACAAATCACATTACTATGCGGCATAACTTTTGCAAAGAAAAAGGTAAAGATTAGAGTGCACAATCTATGAGCAATGGACGGACATCACCTGGTTAATATGAAATCTGGACTCAGCAGTCATCTAGGTTCCCTTCTCGTCTCTGTGTCCTGGCTCTCCTTGCAGTTACACCCCAGCCGTCACAAGTACACGTCTGCACCGCTAGGCTCAACCTCGTCTGCTTGCTTCCAGGGCACCGGAACCTTGCTGATTATTAGCTACCGTCTCTCTCTCTCTCTCTGTATCAGTGCGCTCCGCGCTATTTCTCGTTCAGTCTTTCTCAGAGAGTTTCGGTCTTAAATCTTTCTCGGACTTCAAAGATGGCGACTGTCCACCATAAGATGAATAATAGCGGAGATGCTAACGGCTAGATGCCGCCTACGGACTAACTGACAAACTGACTAACACCTTCGCTAATATCAAAGCCCGTTCCTTCATGGAAATTCACGGCCAGTAACCTGCCGCCCACCAAATTCTTGTACCTCCCCGTACCAAGGACACTTTCCCAGCCGGCCGGCCTGAAGTTGTGTCTTCGGAGTGGAGAAAAATACATTCCTTCGATAAGGGTCAGCCTGAACCGGTTCTCTCCAAGCGAACAACAGCTTGAAACTAAAACATTACACTTGACCTAGAAGGCCTTCTCGAGCTACCGGGCAAAAAGCAAAATGGAGTCTGTCTCGTTTAAGGCCTACGGAGCCCATAATGTGCATAGCTCCATGAAAAACAGCTCAGCATGTTAGCAAATGAGCGAATCATGACTAATATTTATATATCTATCCCCTAACTTAAATTCATAAGCCTTACTCTAAGGAAAATAATATGAAAATGCCCTTATATATGTAAGACAGGGTCCCTGTCTATCGGCCTAATCCCTATGCTATGGGGGTGATAGGCTGGAGTCACTCTCCATCATTCTCCTTCTCCAAAGAGCTAGCAAAAAGACAGCCATAACAACACCTCAGGTATTATACTGCGTAATTCGTGTGACAGGACAGGAATTTGGTTATTCTTTTGCCTCCCTTCACTCCATTTACCTTTAGTGAGTACTCTCCTACTGAAAGCACACGCTTGGGAGGTGGTGGTTCCCTCTTTTCATCATTGCCTAAGGGGCCTGGTACATCCAGTAGGCTTAAAGGAAATGAAGCGTCGGAGCAACCGTTTCCTTTTTTTTTTAAATTCAGGTGGATTTGATGATTAACCGCAAATCAGGATGAAGGCTTTTTAAAAAATGCTTTTGTGGGCTCTTGGGGTCACTGTGAGACCCCCTGAGCAGGCCTAGGGTGTCAGGGTGTTTCTACCCGAACCCCTTTTCTTGTTTTTTCACTTTTTTTCACCTTTTTTTCTTGTGACTCGGTTCAACCAAGTCACAAGATGGCTGCCAACACTTTCTGGTTTAAAGTGTTGGCAGCCAATCATATTCCAGGCACGAGATCGGAAGGGTTAGCAGATCCTCTGCGTCTCCAGTTGTATATCTGAGAAATGTTTCAATTTCCCAGGAACTACTGAATAGATTTACACCATTTAACAAAAAGAGTGCTTTGGGAACCAAGAGCTACTTTTTGCCAAATCTGGTGTGATTCCATGCAGCAGTTCTGTCTATAGCTGTGTCTAAAGTTTCCTATGGAAATTAACATAGAGAAACGCATTTTGGATCCCCCCCCCTTTTGCTAGGCCCCAGCTTGACGAATCATCCTGACACTTTCAACACAGCAGCTGACCTGACCCTCCCATTAGTTTTGAAAATGTCATGAAGATTTATCAAACAACGGTCAAAGATATTGGCACAACAAAAAACACAGTTCCTATGAAAACTAGATTTCATTACAAGAACGGAGGCTCACATAATGCATTATTCCTTTAATGCAGTCCAAGCAGCTGCTTACATCACAATATTAAAAGGTTCCAGAATAGAATATTAGCAACACACGAAAGGCATGAGCAATCAACAATCTGCCTCTTTTAAATGCAGCTCCAAGCAGATAAGTTCATTTTTCTTCATTACCATTCTTCATTTTTATCTCCATTTTGAAGTTCCCTTGTGTGTGGCTTAACCCCACCCCCCCTTCCTACTGCCTCTATACCGATCTCCAATTTACGGAGATCTCCCTACACCCCCTTCCCTAGTCCCATCCTTGTTCTACTTCCTCATGCCATAATGAGCTTATCTAATGTCTTAGATTAACTCCCGTTTTTCACCTCTTTCCACCGATACAGACCGCGCACTCCAACGCTGCTCTGCATCGCTACCTTTTATTATTTCGGATTTCATTTGTAAGTAGTTATTGTTTTACAAACTTATCCATAAAAAAACAGGGTTTTAGCTGGAAATCCTCATTTAACTGGTCTTTTCAACATTCTATAACAAAATTAATTATAATAAGAGAGGAATTATTCTCTTGACATTCCTTCATCTATAAACCTTGACACTATTATTAAGGGAAATCCTCCCGAATTATCTTTCTTTAAAGGGCTTTACCACTTTTTACAAGTTAACATTTCCTGTATACCATGTCTTACTCTGACTCAGACAAGGCTTCTGACCCTACTCCTAACATAGACAACGAAGCCCTGCAAAAAATCCTTCATAAGGAATTGAGGTCTTGCATGTTTGAGACCTTAAGTCAGATCATATCCTCTAAAAGGTCACTCCCTGATGAGGACAAAATCTCAGAAATTCCAAATCCCTATTCTGACAAGATCACTGAATGAAGGGGTAAAAGACTTAAGAAAAGTAAAAACATTGATAAGACCAATATAGGAGATCCGAGCACCTCCTCTCCTCTCCAGGGGAGGTTAGTCACTCTAAAGATGGACAACATGTCAGCGGTAGCCTATATAAATCGTCTGGGAGGCACCAAATCTGCCGACCTTCTGAATCTAGCAAAGAAACTTTGGATGTTCTGTCTGGAACACAAGATCGCTCTCAAAGCGGAATACCTTCCAGGGAAATCGAACATCTCTGCAGACTGGAACTCAAGGTTCCTGTTAGATCACAGAAATTGGAAACTGAATGTTTCCATGTTCAGTATCCTAAACAAGATCTGGGGCTCTCTAGAGATAGACTTATTTGCGAGCAGACTAACCCTTCAACTGGAGAACACCTTCAGCTGGATGCCTCACCCGGGTGCTCTAGCAATCAACGCCTTGCTACAATCTTGGAAAGGAGCCAAGGTGTACGCATTCCCTCCCTTTGCCATGATTCAGAGAGTTATTCAGATAGTGAGACAGGATCAGTGCTTCCTTGTCCTAATAACTCCCTTTTGGTTATCCCAAACATGGTTCCCCACCACTCTAGAACTAGCTTGCAACCCCCGTCCTTAATTCCTAGCCTAGATAATCTTCTTGCAGACGTAGAGGGAGGAGTTCACCCCCTGATTCAGAATAGGAGTTTAACCTTTCTTGACAGGAGAGTGTCAGGAGATCCAATGAAATCTCAGGACTTTCAGTAATGACTGCAACTCTCCTCAGAGAGTCTTGGGCCCCAGGCACTCACTACAGATATAACAACATATGGAGAAATGGGTACGTTGGTGCTGGAAAGAAACCTGGATTCCTTGGAAGCACCTATTGTTGACATAGTTAACTTCCTTGTAAATAATTTGATAAAGGCCTCAGCTATGGAACTATCAATTACTATAGATAGGCTATTTTTGCTGGTCATGTCCTTGTCAATAGTAAACCGGTAGGTAAAAATGTCATTGTTTGTAGAGTGATGAAAAGCATTAGTTTAAGAAGACCTCCTAAACCTAAATGTGAAAGTCTTTGAGATGTCAAACTAATCAGTGGTATTTTCAATAACCGGCCTGTTAATACTTTCCTTGTCAGGAACTCAATAGCACGCACCCTTGCCCCATCCAATCTAAGAAAGGGTAGATTGAGTTGACAGGTCAAGCTGAAAAGAATTTATCCCCACCTGTGGTTGTTGTTTAGAAGATTGTTACTCTTGATTGCGTGCTCCGGCTTAAGCACTACCCAAGATGGCGGCCTTTGCCAAACAGAGATTATGCATTCTAGTCATTTGAAGAACGGCTCGAGACCAAGCAAACCTGCAGCGCGAGACCCCTTTGGGCTGAGCACTTCAACTGTAGAATTTTCTGGAGTACAGCGTTTTTCTTCAGTGACTCTTCAGAACAGAGAATTTCGGTCCCAAAAGAGTAAGTGTGGGCCGAAAATTCGTTCCGCTCCGGAATTTGCGGATTTTATGTGATTTCGCAATCCGCTAATCTCGCGAAATTGCCGAACAATCCACGAATCCGCGAGCTGGACGAATTTTCCATGAAGCATTTACAGGGTTACAGCAGCAGGTGCCCAAGTTGAAGCTAATTTCTTTGTAACCTTTTACAAAAGGTTTACAAAGAAATTAACTGCAACTGTAAGTGCTTCCTGAGTGGCGCCTCTTTGCCTACTTGCAACTATTCTCTGACCCTGCTCTGACCCTCGAAGCAGGGTCAGAGAATAGTTACAAGTAGGCAACGAGGCTCCTGTCCCAAAAATTAAACCTCAGCAGGAAGCACCTACAGATACAAATAAAGCAGGTGCCCGAGTTGAAGCTCAAAGTCAGTAACATTTTAATCAGCCCAAAACATTAGCACGGTCGAGGCTGGGCAAGTGGGCTTTAACCCCATATCTGCCGTCGAAAATGAGCTGTAATACTCGAGGGAGGTCTTTGCATCCATGAGTTTCTCGAGTGTGATCCCCGTGTAGTTCCTGTGGCCAGGAGGCTGCTTTCTCCTCACCTGCTGCCCTGCTCACTCTCTCACCCTTTATACACAAGAGGCATGTGAACATGCATAGCAGCCCCGCCCATTCGGCCCCACACCACACACTCGCGGTACCAACCGTCTTCCCGCCCTTTCCCCACTATGATGGACAGCTTCGTCCATCATAGTGGCATCTTCGTGGATAACTATGCAGGGCAGGATTCATTCTGGCACAAGACTCCTGTCCCAAAATTTAAACCTCAGCAGGAAGCACTTACAGATACAAATAAAGCAGGTGCCCGAGTTGAAGTTCAAAGTCAGCGGCGCATTTTGGCGCTGTGGCAAAGTTACAGGCACACATGGTCACTGCAGGCAAATCTTCTGGCCCTTTACGCAGCTGCAGTGTAGGAAAAGCAATATACATTTACCCAACGAGGTAGCACTTAATGATTAGCCAGTAGAAAGTACTCCAGTTGAGTATAGTGCAATTGCAAAAAAATCTGCGATTTTGCTAGAAAATCCGCAAATTCTTGGATTTTTTTGCAATTTCGTGCGAATTCGCAGACCGCAGATCTGCAAAATTCGCCCATACTTACAAAAGAGCTCAAATCAACCCCGCACTACGCGGAAAGGTGTGCACACCGGAAACTCTGTTCCCAACTAGGCCTGGGTGGTAAATTCCATTCCGTTCGTGGAATTTGCGTAATTTGGGTAATTTCGCGTTCCGCGGAGAACGCAGAATTGCCAAAATTCTGCGTTCCCCAACTTCGGGAATTTTTTTGCTTGTTCGTGTTCTGAAATGCGTATTTGCAAGATATTTTTCCCCGAGCACGCAAGCTGCGATTGCGAACAGTAAAAAAGCATCACGAACAAGCAATTTCGCGTGTTTGCTGAATTTCTGCGTGTTTGCTGAGATTTTGTACTGTTTTGCGGAGATTTGCGTAACGCGATTACGCAAATTGCGCCCACCCCTATTCCCAACCCCCTTTTTGAATAACAAGAACCCTTCCTGAGAGAATATAATTATCATCAGGATTCCTGGAGGCTTTGTGAGAACTACTGAGATAAGTAAAGTTATTTTCTTCCTGTCTTGAAGGTTCTGAGAGAACGAGAGAACGACTGTCGAAGTAAAAGAAAGTCTACCTACCTTTTGAAATATAAGTACATGCATATCCAGAGACATTTGCTGATTTGTAAATATTATTTTGCCAACACACTATGCAACAATTAGTCAAGATAGCTTTTCTCAAGTAGAATTGTTGGGAATATTGCTTGGCTCCTTTTCACTAAAGAAATCTTGATTTAACGTTTCAGAGAAAGATTACAAGTGGTTTAGTCAGGTAAAGGAACAGTTCTAGAGAGAGCAAGAGAGAGTGAGTAGTTCAGAAGTAGTATTAGAGACATTTAAATTGTGCCATCTTTCCCTCAATAGGTTCAACCTAGAACAATCACATTTGATATTACCAAGACGTATATTTACAACGTTTCCTGAGAGAGGGGTTAAGCCTGTAGAATGTCCAGGTAGCTATACAAGTTAGAGGGAAGGGTCTGCGGGGAGTTTTAGAAGGAGGGAGTCAGAAACCTGCGTTCTTTTCTCTAATCCAACTGCAGGTCCGGCCAGACCTTTTTCCCAACCCGAGAGGACAGACACACAAGGATGGTCGAGGAGAAGACTACCCGAGAGGAAAAAGTTGGCAGCACCTGGAAAACGCAGGCAGTCTCTCTATCTTTTCCCATTCCCCTTTCCCTCTCATGGGTGCCACACCGGTATATATGTCGTGCAACTGCGTAGGGGATTTGGAACCTGTTGTCTGCTTCTGTGGAGACAAAGTGATAGATTCTTCATCAGCATGTTTTGCGAGTCTGTAATAGCGATTATTAAGAAATCGGTATTACAGACTCGCAAAACGAGATTCATGAAGAAATCGCAATATTTATTGCGATTTCTACAGCTTCCTTATTTGCGATTAGCTAATTGCTAATCGCAAATAAGGAATAACTCCTACATATCAATGTGCGAATCGCTATTAGCGATTCACATGTTGAGTTTGCGATTTCAAGGGCGCTGGGGTGTCCAAAGGACACCCTGTTGCACCCCTGAAATGATATTGGATGCTGGTGTTACGCAAACACATGTCCCAAGGACATTTGGGATGATGAATCCCAAATGCAAAAATTGGGCTCGCAAAGGGCCAGATTCTCAGAATCAGGGCCAGATTCTCAGAATCTGGCCCTTTGCGAGCCGAATTTCCGTTGATGAATCTGGCTGTATGGCACTCAAGGTGAGGTTCTTGACACTCCTCAATAATAAGAAACCTTTCCATTAAGCTGGCTACTCTACTATGCCTAATCTCATGCAGAAGGGTCTCAGATGTCCAAGCCCTGGAGATTACGAATAGATCTTATAACATGTTCGGAGTCAAATTTGAGATTTATAGAAGAACAAAGACTATTTCTGATTCAATCATTTACCCAAGTTTTGATTTATGTCCAAAACTTTGCGTTGTGGACAGCATGAGAGAGTATGATCGCAGAATGTTTGCTCTTCGCCCTCAGAATGTTAACCAATTACTTATATGCTTTGTTAAACCCCACAAAGGCATAACCTCGACCTCTATTGCTAGATGGGTTAAGACCGTTATGGGTTTAGCAGGTATTGACTTGCAGAAATTTCAAGCTCACTCCCATAGAGGGGTGCTATGGCCAGTAAATCTCTCTGGTCTGGAGGTAAGTTGGACGACATTCTCAAAGCTGCTGACTGGTCAAATGCTAGCACCTTTGCACGTCATTATTGCAAGCCTACAGGATTTATGCCAAATGTTGTTTTTACATAGCTACCAACATGCATAATGTAACCTCTGTTCTTGTACGAAATTGCGATTCTCATATAACATGACGAGAGAATCTGGATTTCATTAAAGACACAGAGGCTGACATTATCTCTCCCATCCCACCCCTTTGTGGTCTTACAATGATTTAATGCTGTTTTTGTTACAGTTTATTACTGTACTTTTTATTAACAATACTTGTTTCATCTCTTGTTCCTTATAGCTTAACAAACTTGACACTATTTTTTACATTCAAGAGATATTTACTTCTTTCTCTTTTCAGGTAACGTTCCTTAACTGTGTGTTGTCTGGCCTTTGGTTTTACCTTTGTTCTTCCTTCTCCTTCATCCTGCTCATCAGAAGATCGTTTTGATGTTTCAAGTTTCAGGAACTTATTTTCCTCCATATTTAAACAGGCAGATTGTTTATGGCTCATGCCTTTCGTGTGTTGCTATTGTTCTCTTCTGGAACCTTTTAATATTGTGATGTAAGCGGCTGCTTGGACTGCATTAAAGGAAAAATGCATAATGTCAGCCTCCGTGTTTTTAATGAAATCCTGATTCTCTAGTCATGTTAGTATGAGAATCGCAATTCTAACTAATTTTAGGTATAATTAGGGCCTAGTTTTCATAGGACAAGTATTTTAGTTTGTTAATAACTTTGGCGTTGTTTGACAGACTTCCACAAATTTTTCCAAACTAGACTCCCTCTCATTTAAGCTGCTGTTTTGAAAGTTTCAGGGTGATCCTTCAACTGTGGGCCGAGGAAAAACGGGTGTCCCATAACGCATTTTTCTCATGCAATGTCCCATAGGAATTTTGAAACCAACTACAGCCAGAACCGCTATGTGGAATTACACTAAATTAGACAGGAAGCTAGGTCTTGGTGCATTAATGTGTAAATCTGTTCATTAGTTTCGGAGATATTAACCGAAAACCAAATGTGTATATCTAGGGACACAGATCTTCCGTAGATGCGTCCCCGAAGAATCCGCGTATCCACGCGCCACAGCAATGGTCTGACTGACTGACCTGATCGGCACAGAAAAGTGGCTGCTGCCATTTCATATCTCAGTAATTGGCCCCCAGGGCTGAAAAAGTTGCTTATCAACTAGTTGAAGAGGTGGTATGAGAGCTTTCCTGGCCTCTTCGGTATATTATAAATGAGGTGAAAGCATGTTTAAAGGGCAGTAAAACATTTTTTTACCACAATCATGATCTGTGGACCAGTCAATGGGCCTAGTGTGGCCTGTGTAAATACACGACAGATCTGTGGATCTCCCTGGAACTGAATAAACTATATGTGCTCTCACAACCACTCGATCACCCAGATAGCCACTCTAACACCCACTTACATACTCATACAGACACTCTCACACTCACTCACAAACCCATACAGACACTCTGTCAACCATTCACACACACACTGACAGACACTCTCAAACCCACTCACATACCCATACAGACAATTTCATACCCAATCGCATACCCATACACATACTCTCACACCCTCTCAGATACCCGTAGACACTCCCATACTCATACAGACACTCTTACACCAAATTTACATACCCACACAGACACTCCCCCATTTCCTCTGACACCATACAGATACTCTCACACCCACTCACACGCCCATATAGGCACTCTCACACCCAGTCTTACACAGACACTCTCATACTTACTCATATATCCATACAGACACTCTCACACCCAGTGTGACACCCTCACAAACACTCTCACATCCACTATGACACCCATACAGACACTGTTTTAAGAGGCATTTCCCAGTTGGGGGTTGTCCCTTTATACACTGTCTCGTGTCCCTGTACAAAGAGATTATGTTTAATTAATCAATGTAATTCTTTGTGAATCAAGTTTCAACCATTGAATTTATTGTTTAATACAAATGTTGGGTACTTTTCATCCAACCCCACTTAAATCTTAAATCTGTTTATCACAGTTTTAAAAAAAAGGCACCAAGTTCTCACCCCATCCCAATGCTTTTCAGGCATGTGTAGCCTTCGTCAGGGGATCCAAAATCTGAAATAAAATGTATAATTGGGCATCACAATGAATACCAGCCAAATGGTAAGGACTAAACACTTATTAAACATAAAACAATCATACCTCACATTTTCCACATCAACTCAGTAACCTTAACCCTGGAGGTGTAAATAATGCATCTATCAAGTGAAGATAACCCATTAAAAAAAAGGTAAACCAAAAACAGTCAACTTCTATAATGACAAAACTCTGATTCACATTACTCTTCATGATATACGTCCTTCTATGAAATTGCTAGTTTAGATGCCTGATAGACCTGAGTGTTAGTGCTCAAATATACTCTACTGACTGTGAAAGTTGTAATGTTTAAATTTGCAAACTCATGCTGCTAACATGCAACGTAAATACAGTGCTGTAATGTTGAAAACACCATGTGTAATCTTAAATGCCAGATAGTTAGTATACATTGCAAGTCAGCCTCATATGCCTTGCTGTGATGTTAAAAATGCTGAGTGAGAGACATGTGTCTTAGACTTTACATTTTCGCACATAGGTGCTCCACTGAGGCTAAACGCTACAGTTGTGAATATAATTAAGCATGGGCGAAATTTGCGAATTCGCGATCCGCGAATTTGCGGATTTGAGAATAGGCGATCCGCAAAATTCGTGAATTTCTGCGAATTTGCGGATTTTTTAATTTTTGCGTGTTCGTGGGGTGCTTTGCGTGTTCGCGGGGTGCTTTGCGTGTTCGCAGGGTTTTTTTTGACAGCGATGCGCCCTCTGGTTCATCAATGCCACCCTCTCGTTTTTTGTGCCCTTCTGCCCTCTGTACCACTCGTTTTTGTGCCTTTCTGCCCTCTGCCCCACTCGTGTTTGTGCCCTTTTGCCCTCTGCCCCACTCATTTTTGTGCTCTTCTGCCCTCTGCCCAACTCGTTTTTGTGGTCTTCTGCCCTCTGCCCCACTCGTTTTTGTACCATTCTGCCCTCTGCCCCACTCGTTTTTGTGCCATTCTGCCCTCTGCCCCACTCGTTGTTGTGCCCTTCTGCCCTCTGCCCCACTCATTTTTGTGCCATTCTGCCCTCTGCCCCACTCGTTGTTGTGCCCTTTCTGCCCTCTGCCCCACTCGTTGTTGTGCCATTCTGCCCTCTGCCCCACTAGTTTTTGTGCCATTCTGCCCTCTGCCCCACTCGTTGTTGTGCCGTTCTTCCCTCTGCCCCACTCGTTGTTGTGCCCATTTGCCCTCTGCCACACTTGTTGTTGTGCCCTTCTGCCCTCTGCCCCACTCCTTGCCTTTTATTTTAGACTGGCGCAGGCAAGCTGTAAGCGCCATTCTAAAATAGTTACTAAGTTAGCTTCATCAGGAAGCACTAATAGATAAAATAAACAGGTGCTCGAGTTGGAGCTCAAATTCAGTTAAACTCGAGCACCTGCTTCATTTTATCTATTAGTGCCTCCTGTTGAAGCTAACTTAGTAACTATTTTAGAATGGCGCTGGCAGCTTGCCGGCTCCATTCTAAAATAGTTACAAAAACTGAGCTTGAACTTTTGCCCCCGGATCCGTTCCGCTCGCGAATTTGCAAATTTTCGGCAAATTCACGGGAATTCGCTGATCGCGAATTTGCAGAAAATTTTGCAAAATCTGCGAGAGGAACAGATTTTGCGCCCATGCTTAAATATAATACGAACGCGTGATGCTCAAATGATGTCTGTACATAAAAGTTTACACCAATAAAGAATCATGTAAACCCGGTGTTCAATAAAAAAAAGTATCATGCAACGATATTAACTTACGGAACTTCTCCAAATGTTAAAGGCATGTCAAGATGCCACATTTTATGTCAGTGAACCATGCGAATACCCATACTCATGGAATTTTCAAGGGATACTAAACCTAAATATAGGACTATCGTAGACAGAGGGGGCCATCTCGAAAAACATATACATGAATTATGAGTGATGTGCTGGTGAAAGTACAAGAAGTCAGAAAAAGAACTCTAATGTAGAAGAGTGATATTAAAAGGCAGTGTACATTAAAATAAACATCACAAGATTACTTCACCCAGGAGAAATAAAAAAGGGAAAAAACAAAGTTTAGGATAATGGTGGCAATCTCGGAATGTCCAAGAACGCTTATGTGATACAAAAACTCAGAGGGGGGAAAAAACAGCGGGCATGAGTGGACCAATGTGGATACAATAATAAACCTAGACAAGTTAAAGAAAACAGCAGAATTCCATCCTGTCATTCAAGCCATTAGGCATGAGTGTGTCCAATCATTTAATCCAGAAGATGTTTATGATTATCTCTTCCCTCTTTTATGTCCACCGTTTCCAAAATCTTGAATTACAATTGACAAATGTTATGACCAACATCTGACAAATGTGCTGCAATCGCAGATTTCAATTTTTTTGTTTGTATGTTACTTTTATGTTCGTTGATCCTGGTTTTCATTTTTCTTTCAGTTTTTCAGATGTAACATAACCCGTAGGGGCATTTTAGTAGATACACCACATTCATAGAGTCACTGATACCTGTGGCTTTAAGTTTAATTATTTTGCCTTTCATGGGATGTCAAATCCACAAGCATCTAATGATGCTATTACAGTTGTTGCAATTATAGCAGTGGACAGGTCCTTTGTATGTCTTATTCAAAGTTTGAGTAGATTTACGTGCCAGTATTTCTTTGATATTTCCCATGAAATCTGGTTCGGTTTGCAACATCAGCCAATGTTTTAAAATCGCTTTACTAAACTGCAAGCTTTTGGTAGACAATTTTGATATTAAACCCGATCTTTTGTTTTGCTCTTTCTTTTGGACACGAAACAGTACACCTTGTCGTGATTTGGTTGCACAACATTCTCTTCCTTTATCAAGAATCTTTGTAGGATATGATCTGTCTTTAAATTTGGTCAATCCTTTTTTTTTTTTAATTTTTTTTTTTTTTTTAGACCAACGGTCCCAGATTTTATTTAATTTCACAAGTAATAAGCCAATAGATCATACAATGTCATAGAAACTACAATCATCTCCCAGCCAGTAAAATTTTCGACATGTCGGTCACACATAGGTGAAAATAAACAGTAGCCAGGGTAGATGCATTAGTCCGCAATTATCAGTTCCAGGAAAAATCTCGGGTTGCAGTGCCTGCAGCATTCATCACTGCAGAAGGACCAAGGTGGTCATGAAAGCCAACAACGTTTGTCCTAGGCTGCGTTCCCTGGTTGGCACGGATGAAGTCAAAGACAGGAATCATATCCCACATTGCCATATGGGTCACTGGGCTATAGTCTTGTGATCGTGGCAGCATTCAATAAACATTGTGGAAAGGGTAAACGGGGCGGGGAAAATTAACATCATCGTGAGCACAGCAGAAACAAGCTAATTGCCAACCAAGAGAAGCAATAGGGAAATAACGAAAAGAGGAGGGAAAACACTTCAACAACAATCGGACTAGTGCTAGCGTGTACAGTAGTGTATTTAAATTTGTCTATCATATATGTAACTTGTTCATCAAGTGTGTCGGGATTGAAAACCATTCTTTTAACCCTTAATAGTTGTGAATAGGGTAGATGATTTTTTAGTGAGTTCTGATGGAAACTGTTATAATGAAGCAAATTATTACAATCAGTCTCTTTTCGATGTATGTTAGTTTCAAATTGGTTAATTCACTATAGAGACAAGGACATCCAGAAATGCAATTTTGGTATCACTGACATCATGAGTCAATTGTATTCTCTCATCAATTGTGTTAAGTTCATGCAATGTCAATTCGTTCTTTGACCACTTCCATGCAGTGAATATGTCATCAATGCATCTTATAAATAATATTGCATGATAATATTTGTAAGATACAAATAATATTGCATGATATTATTTGTAAGATAAACACTCAAGAATCAGAGAGTGAAACCCTTTTGCATGCTACTGAGTACGATCAGAAGAAACTTGGCAGATTAGGAGTGCTCTCTTCTATATTTGAGACCCATACTGACACTCTCACATCTACTATGACATCAATTTTAGCACTCATTCCCCCAATCAGATACCCACACAGATACTCTTACATCCATCCTCACATCCATACTGATACTCTCACACCAAGTCACAGACCTATACAGATACTCATACCTACTCTGACACCCATACAGGTACTCTCACAACCACGCACATACTCATACAGACACTCTTAAACCTACTCACACACACATACAGACACTCTAACATTTATTCACACACACAGACACCCATACACCCACTCTGACACCCATACTTACGTATCAATACAGACACTCTCACACACAGTCTGATATCCACACAGACACTCTCATGCCCACTACAACAGCCATACATATACTCTCAAATCTAATGTGACATCCATTTTGACACTCACACCCAATCAGATACCTACATAGATACTCTAACACCCAATCTCACATCCATACAGACACTGTCACACCCAGTGACACACACTTAGATACTCTTATACCCACTCACATTACCATAAAGACTGTCACACCCATCCATACAGGCACTCTCACAACCACTAACATGCCCAGAGATGCTCTTACACTTACTCACACACCCATACAGACACTTTGAAATCCAGTCACACACCTACCAATACTCTTGCACCCACTCACAGATCAATACAGATACTCTCACACCCAAGCAGACACTCTGACGCCCAGTCATGCACAGAGACAGACACTCTCACACCCACAGACATACCTATACAGTCACTCTCACATCTACTCTGACACTCATACAGGCAATCTCACACCCACTCTGACACCATTTCTGATACTCACACCCACTCACATACCCATACAGACACTCTCACCCACTCACACACACATTTAGATACTCTGATACCCAGTTATACACACATACACTCTCACACCCAGCCACTCACACACAGACAGACGCCCTTATACCCACTTACATACCAATACAGGTACTCTCACACCCACTCAGATCGCCATACAGACACTCTCACACCCATACATACACTCTCACACCTACTCTTACTATAATACAATCCCTCTCACACACAGTCACACACCCAGATCACCCATCTTACACCTGTACAGACACTCCCAGGTTCATTACACACCCAGATAGGCACTCTGATACCCACTGACAAATCCACTGACAGAGCTACTCTAATATCCACTTATACACTGACACACTAACACACCCACACAGGCACTTGAACACCCAGTGCCATATGTACACAGAAGGTGTTACATCTACTTATAGAGATGTAAAAGGGAATTGTAAATGCCTTGTTGTGTATTAAATGTGTGATTTTGGTTTGCGGATACATGATAGATCCAGGGAGAAAATTAACAAGTGTTTTGAAAATACAGTGGCTCTGAAAAGAGCCTTTGTATTTATTGTGTGTATATGATAGCTACTTATAAAACATACTTGTGGAGAAGTGTGGCTAAATGGTTAGAGATGCAGAGGTCTGGCCCGGGACCAGGGTTCAATTCCTGCCTCAGCGGGTCTTGGGCTCAATTTCATCGGACCTGATAATTCTCGCCTCTGTGCCTATTCTAATCATGGGTCCCACTCTGAAACTATGGGCAATAGCCTGCTTAATCTCCACAACGGTCCCAACAGCGCTGGGATGTATGGCTTCGCCTTGGGGGTGCCCAGGAATGGACATTTCACAGGGAAAAACCAGGAAGGGTTCCACAGCGGTATGCGTTACAGTGCCAGGACACCCAAAGGTATTAGTGCACTTTACAAGTACAAATTACATTACAACAGGATGCAGTTTTTCAAGTTGTTCAGGAACTCCTTGGTGCCTTTCCCTGTGAAATGAACTCCATCAGTTCTGTAGATCCAGTCCATTTCAAAGCATAGGTTGTTGTTGTGGCTAGAGCCCATGTTATGGCCTCATAGGAATTCAGAGGCAGTTTTATAAACATGTTTCCCTTGCTTTGTCTATCTGTGAATATAATTTGTTTGACCACTTTCATTTCTGCCTCTGGCAAATATGGGAGAACACCAAGGCAGTATAAGGAAAAGGTTTCATTAATTGAGAAAAGGTATCCTTCATTAGGATTTCCAGTCCTACCCCAGTAAGTATGCCCACATCATTGCCACTAGATTGCACAATCATGAGGTCTGGATGTTGGAAATCCATAATGCTTTCAACCTATGGAAGCAATTGATGCCAATTTAAACCTCTCTGGCTAACCCAAGTAATATCCACATCAGGTAAACCCAGGTCCTAGGTGCTAGTGTTTAAAACTCAGTTGAGATATTAAGATAAAATTAAGTAGATGTGTGTTTTGCAGATATTAACAACATGTAATAGTGTTAGGATATGGTTCTAATTCCGAACACTTAACCAAACCTACTACAATTGGTTTAGTAGTTAGCATACTGCTCTCAGAAGGTGTTGTGAACTTGTGACCTACTGGTAGCATAGCATGTTCCAATATTGGTCACCATAGTAACAGACATACACATACATTTACTGACACACCCAGGCACACACTGCTGCATACATTGAGACATCCGGGCACACATTCATTCATGCACTGAGATACCCAACAACACTCTTATACAACACTGACACACCCAAGCACACTATGATGCATACACTGAGACACCCATGGACACAGTGATACAAATACTGACACCCCCTAGCACACGTTACTGCATACTTTGACATGTCCAGTCACATACTCATTCATACACTTAGAAACCCTGGAACACCTTCATGCGTTCATGGACACACCCATGCATACACTTTTTCATATACAGAGACTGTCAGGGACAGACAAATGCATTCACTGACATGCCCAGGCAGACACTGATGCATACACTGATGCACCCATGGACACACTGATGCATACTCTGACAAGCCCAGGAGCACACTAATGCACATACTGATACAACAAGGCACATACTCATACATACACTAACACACACAGACATGCACTGAGATATACACTGACACACCCAGGAACACACCTATTCATACATTGACATACCAAGTCACACACTCATTAATGCACCGAGACACCCAGGAACACACATAACCATACACTAACATACACACACCAACTCATTTAATTAACAACTAGGGAAACATACATACATTCACTGACACCCAGACACACACAGATGCTTACACCAGGACACTCAGAGACACACTCATACATACAATGACCAACCCAATCGCACACTGATGAATACACTAAGAGACCCAGAGAGACACTCATACATACACTGACACACCCAGGCACACACTGGTGCACACAGAGATACACCCATGCACACAGTTATACCACATATATACAATGAAGGAATAAAAGGACAAACACAGTTGTTTTTTTAATAGTTGGTGTGGTTCTAAAAAAAATCTTTTTATAACTTAAAAATATATATATATATTCATGTATCCCCCAAAAACAGTTACACAGCAGTTGTGATACAGCAAAAATGGAAACCAAAATATTTTCTAATTGAAAACTAGATCAAACAAATTTGGAAGCTATAATAAAAAGAATTAGCGTAGATGATTGTTCAGTGCGCCCAAATATTCTGCCCCAGATGTGGTATTTAGGCCACCTGTAATTTATTATCGCAAACCGTAAGTAGTGATGTGTACCAAAATAGGACACCCAGCTAGTACTGTTATTGAAGCTGTGGTTTAGGGTGCTGGCATAATAGCTCCTGATGGACCATTCTTTGAAATGATTTTTCATGTATTGTCTTCATATGTTTCCACATCTAAGACGTTCCATGGTTGTATTTCTTATTAGTTCCACGATACAATCCCTTGCCACGGATCGTACACTTGTCTATTCTGGCTGTCATGTTCTTCTAGCCAGAAGTAATAAGAAAGAACATGAATGCCTCACTCTCTTTTTTTAGGGAGTGGTGCATTCTGTTCTTCGTCCTCTACCACAACTATAGGATCTTGTTGCTCCCTAGATATGTTAGCTGCAGTCATTTCTATAAACGAGCACTTCACAGCAGAAGGAAAGTTTGAAAACAGCAGAAAGCAATTTCCAAGTACCGCTCCCTCACTGTCCAACAAGAATTAGCAGGTATTGGAACGGGTCGCATTAAAAAAAGGTGTGTTGCCTATGTGGCCAATCAAATGTGCCGGTTTCGCTGTGTTGTCGCATGTCTTCATGGAAAAAATAAGCAGTTTTGTGGCACTGTAAAACACGCAATCTGCAGTGCTTAATTTGAGCAGGTGCTTTCAGGTGCTCAGCACTGGCACTTCTTTAGCAGGGCCGGCCAGGGCTACAATTTCTGACCCTGCAGGTGGTGGTCTCAATGTTAATTGTTCAAATTCAAAATAAAAAGAATAACATACATTGCATGGTGACTGACTGGTAAAATGTTCATAGACAGGCCAGCATACGCCTGTCCAGGCAGGCATGATTGTGTATCACCACGTTATGCTGATCTAATGATACCGTTGAAAAAGTCTGGCAATATGGAGATGGATCTAAAATTGTACCCTGTTTCTGATGCGTATCCGGCTCCAGCCGCAGCTCAAAAGCAGTACGCCTACTATGTATAGCAGTAGTCCTATTAGTCGATCCCAAGCTGCTGACTTATTAGATCTTTCAGTTGAAAGGATATCAGGAGTCTCAGTGGTTAAGGGGGATGATAAAGGGACAGGAAAAATTATTTGAATGTAAGTGAGAATGCTTGGATGGGGTTGGATTATGGAGATTTTTTATGCCTTAGAAAGAACCCTCTCCGCAATCTTATCTTTGCTGGAAAAAAGCACATTAAATACTGATCAGGGGTTCAAAACCTTACGCAGATTAAGCAAGCCCTAATGAACCCAGAAAAGGCTCCTTTAATATCTAGTCAAGCACGTCAAATACATGATTGGATACGAAGTAGTGGTACAAATTTAGTGGAGGGGGGAATAAAAGAAATGTTTGTGGGTCCCGAAAGTGCTTCTCCTGAAAAGCCAATTATAAGCTTGTCTCGAGCAAATCCTCTTGTGAGTGCACATGTTACTACAATAATGGAAAATTTAGAAGTAAAGCTACTCTCAACTCCTAACCCATTACTTGTTTACCCAATTTAAAAAAAAGTAATTTAAAAAAATTAAGTCTTCAGGCACCTGAAGAAGCAGCTAACATCTTAGTTAGTGCACCCTTGGGAGAGGTCTCCATAGTGAGTAAAGGTAACACTAAAAATGGCCATAGGGAGTAGAATAATAATTGAATTGAATTGGACAAAACGTTTCACTGACATTTAGCTAGGTACATAGATTCCAGTTTTTTTTAAGTTATATAGTTAATTCCCTTCAGTCATGAGATTGCAATCATGCCTCTCACTAATACTGTGCTGATGACTTATATAGGGGGCCCTATGCAATTATTTTTTTTACAAGATCACCCTAAATATCAGATGGCACCGTGCCATAAGAATACAGCTTTTCCGGTTCTGGCCTTTGCTGTTTCAAAGTCATTGTTTTCTGATGTTTTATTCTGGTTTGTTAACTTTACCTGAACTTTAATTAATAATTCCACAATGTACTGGTTAGCTGAACAAAAGGAGGTGCTCTGACAAAATGGAGTCTTTTGGTTACCCTATTTATGGCCATAGTACATTCCTAGGAGCCTTTTAACCAAAACGAGTGTACAGCTGTTGAAAAATAAACAGCTTCACCTAACCTTGCGAAGATTCTAATCATCTTTATTAATAACCATCTTTGTATGTAAATATAAAGGACTAGGAATATTTGTGGAGCACAAGGCAGCTCCATAAAAGGCCTCCCTAGCTGCAGTTGCTTGGCCTATGGTGTTCCTGAATGGCATTCTTTTCCAAGTCAGTAAAAAAAAATTAAAAACATTTAAACATTTGCGAACTCTAGACCTATGAGTTAGTACTTAGCGTTTTGTGCAATTTGTAGTTAAAACAGTTCTAGCATTAAGGGTCTTGTGTCACAAAATCACAGGCTTTAAGACCACAAATGTACTTCAAAACTCCTTTTATGAGTGGAAAATTCTTTTGACTTGTCAAAGAACTTTTATAATTTTTCCTGAATTGCAAACAGGAGAGATGTTGAAATGGGAACTCCCCTCCCAATTCTGATTCATAAACTATTCATGAGGTACTGGCCCCTGGTTAATTTGCAAAGGGGAAATGGGGCCAGATGTATGAAGCCCTTTTCCCATTCGCAAACGGGCCAATTCTCTGAATTGTTCGTGAATGGGAAAAAGCCTTTTGGGATGTATCGATGTTACCTTAAGAAATCGCAAATTACCACCAACTTAAAGTTGGTGGTAATTTGCGATGTCTTTGAAAAATGCACTTTTTTGCATTTTTCAAAGTGCGTGCCTTGTGGTGCACCTACATGCCTTTAGGGCATGTACGTGCACCACATGTGCACACAAACATATTTCAAGGGTGCAACAGGGTGTCCTTTTAACACCCTTGCACCATTGAAATTGCATTCGCAATTTGCAAGTACCTAATGGGCACTCACAAATTACAAATGAATTCCCATTCATTCCTATGGGCCTCTAGGCCCATAGGAATGAATGAGAAGGTATTCCTTAATTAGAAGTTTCTCTGCTGGGGCGTGGCTTGGCGCCCAAGGGTGATGGCGGCGTCCGGGTGAGGCTCCGCTGCGGCGCTGGGAAGATCCCGCTTTGCAGTCACCTTTTCCTGCCCTGAGGCGATGTTTCATTATCGGAACGTCTCCGGACCAATTTGAGGCGCTACAATGTCTCCTGCATGCCGCAACGACGAACTACAAGCCTTAAGTGACTTCCTGTGAGCCGCTGTCATCGCGGCTGCCATTTTGTGCACCTTTTCCGAGCAGCCGTTTTTCTCTACTACTTCCTTATTTGCTCTGCGCTGGATTCTCTTTTGCCTCCGACACATTACTGAAGGATCCTCCGACATTTGGAAGCCACGCACGAGCCCTGCAGCTCATCTATATGCCGCAGTGAGTCTTTAGTGGTTCCGTTATTGGATGACCACCATTTTGTCCTTTCCACTGCATGCGCATTCTCCTCAGCTTGCTGGTTCATGGACTTTCCCATCTTTGCCAGCTTATCTGTATGCTTGCTCCATCATTGCCTCATGAGTATAAGTCTCTGTTTTAAAGATGCCTCCTAGTTCCAGCTGCTTTCTACACGCATGGTGATATTTGGTCATTTTCAGAGCTAGCATATCTCGCCTCAAATGCTTTCCTTTTGCGTGACCTATATCTTTGGAAGACGGAGGCTTTTCTTTTTTGCTCTTTTCCGTCAGCTGATTCTACTGTAAGCCTGCTGTGGACATCGTGATCTACGACGCTGTCCATCATTAATTCATTGTGTGGCTCCATATGGCTTCCTGAGGCCGACCTGTTTTAGGTGATCACCTACTGATGCTTTTGCTTTGTCAGGCTTAGACACCATAATGGAGTCCTCCCAACCTACACCGGGGAAATCTACCATTAAAAGACTGAAAAAAGACCCTCCATCTCCTCCAAAACAATCTACACCTGTTTCCATGGAGATCTTACTGGAGGAAATTAGATCCCTCTGCCCTTTTATGGAAGAAACTAATGTCAAACTTCAGGTTCTAACGGACAACTGGTCAACAATGGAAACGAGAGTATCTTCAGTTGAGCAATCAGTCACATCTCTTCAAGAGACTTGTTCCACTGTATCTCATCTATATTCTCAAGTCTCTACTCTTCAGCGTCAGGTGGAGGAGTTGGAGAACAGAAATAGACGGAACAACCTCCGCATTTACGGCCTGGTGGAGGGACTTGAGGGCTCAGACTCGATCTCCTTCTTCAAATCATTCTTATCCAAACTGCTTCATCTCCCAGAGGGCATGATTCTTAATATCCAGCGTGCATATTGCTTGGGTCGACCTTCTAATTCTGCCTCTCCTTCTTAGAGACCCAGAGGCGTCGTCCTTTACTTTCTAGAATACACAGATCTTCTGAAGGTCTTGACAGCTGCCAAATCTTCTCCAAAGTTGACATGGTCTGGATCCACGTTGTTTTTTGCCCAGGATTATGCAAAAGCTTCTGCCAATCGTCGTAAGGCCTTCTTGGGTATGAGAGATGATCTTCGTTCAATGGGACCAAGATATGGCCTTTATCATCCTTGTTTGTTCAAAGTCACCTATAATAACAAGACAACCTCTTACGAAGACCCAATTCGCCTCCAGAGTTTCATCAATGCGCATAAGACTTCCTCCATAGACTCCTCTGGACCTTCCTCTTCTTCTCCTGGCTGAGTTGTAATCTTATCAGATGTTGCTATGTTGTTGCATCTTGTTTCTTCTACTTTTCTGTGAAGCTTTCATACAATACCTTTCCGCTTATTTGAATTTTGTTGATGTTCATTGTTGGTTTTTTCCCGGCTTCACTCATGTTTGTATCCTAACCCCTAATTTCCTTCTTCGTCTTTGCAGGAATCTCTCCTCGTCTGATGATGTCTTCCCGGCTCCCGTCTAGCCAACCTTGGATGTGTTGCCTTACCCGTGTGGCCCCATCCCTCCCCAGCTCTTTCTCATCCTATGCTCTTGTAGGTATGTTTTCCTCTTGTCCTTCCCTTTTGTTCTCCTTTTTATTTTACGTCCTCTCCATTATGCTTCTTTTTACTTACCTATACTTATGTGATGGTTTCATTCTTCTTACTTCACCTTTTCTGAATTTCTTTTCGTTTTCTACTTCACTCTTTTTTCCTGCACACCATCTCATTCTCGTACATTTCCTCCTTTTTTCTTTCTTCTTAATTTTCATTGCAGATTTCTCTTCCTTCTTTTTCTTCTTATTCATGGGTTGCTATTTTTGTTTCATTTACTCTGTACTTATTGAATTATTGTACATGCTATGTCTTTTGAATATAATTTCATGGAATGTCAAGGGTATAAATTCCCCAATTAAGCGTCAACGCATTTTATCACACCTTGCCAAATTGAATGTTGATATGGCGTTTCTCCAGGAAAACCATCTTTCTGATGTAGAGTCTGCTAAGCTTCGAAGAGGTTGGGTGGGTGAGGTTTTCTATTCGCAAGGTGATGGTAAACGCAATGGGGTTGCAATTCTATGCCGCATATCACTCCCTTTTACAGTCATTTCCCAAGAGTCTGATACTAATGGCAGATGGACACATGTCAGACTATCGCTTAGAGGTGTTCCAATCTCTCTTCTTAATGTCTATGGTCCCACCAATGGTGAACCCCTTTTTTGGACTGAATTTTCCCCACGTATAACACAATTCATGGATGATAATTTTATCCTTGCTGGGGATTGTAACCAACCCCTGGATCCGTTTATAGACAGGAACTCTGACATCACCTATGTTCCTTCCAAGCCACACAAACTTTTTTCACAAGCCATATCTCAACATAAACTTGCTGACTCTTGGCGCCTTTGCAATCCGACCCTACGGGAGTTTACCTTTTACTCTCCGTTTCATAGATCTCAATCGCGGATTGACTATATTTTTGTCTCCCATAATCTTGCTCAAACACTTACTGCAGCTGAAATTGCTCCAATTTTACTCTCAGATCATGCCCCGGTTATAGTTTCCCTTGACGTGATCCCTAAGGTTGAAGGGCCCAAGAGATGGCGTTTTAACAATACCCTCCTCTTGGATCCCAAGTTCTCCACTTCCTTCACTGCCTTTTTTGATGATTTTTTTTTTATTTAATGATATTCCGCCCATTTCAAAACACACCGTTTGGGATGCTTTCAAGGCTGCCGCACGTGATTTCATTATTCGATATGTCGCAAAGAAACGCAGGACTGCTCGCCAATTCACTAGCACTCTCCTCCATGACATTAAGGGATTGACACACGCCTATTTCACCTCACACACTCAAGATAGTCTGACAGCACTGGTCACTGCTAAGATTAAATTTAATGAAAAATCTACTGAAGATGCTTCCTTATATTTGCTAAAGTCAAGAGCTAAGTTTTATGGTGGTAGAAACAAAGCTGGTAAAATTATTGCCAATTACTTAAAGGTCAAGCATAACAAGATGAATATTGAATCTGTTTTTGATACCAATGTTCACTTACAATACAAAGATGCCGATATCCTTTCTACATTTTCCCGCTTTTATGAGACTCTTTATACCTCTGACACCCAACCCTCTCTTTCTTCTCTCACATATTTCTTCTCGACCATCCAAAAGCCTGCACATTTTCCTCTCGATTTCTCCCTTTTGGAAACTGACATTTCACAGAAAGAATTGCTCACCGCGCTCCAGCATCTCAAACTTAACAAAGCCCCTGGCCCAGGTGGTTTTACCGTTGAATTCTATCTTCATTTCTCCAAACTATTGATTCCCAAATTGCACTCCCTCCTCAATACTTTTGTTGAATCAGGTGCCTCTTCAGGGACCTTCTCCGACGCACACATTTGTTTAATACCCAAGCCTGGAAAAGATGTGCAGCATTGCAAGAATTACAGGCCCATCTCCCTTGTCAATATTGACTATAAACTCTTCGCTAAGTCATTGGCCATCAGGTTAGATCATTTACTTCCTGATCTCTTAGGTGAAGAGCAATCTGGTTTTGTTAAAGGTCGTTATATCACGGACAACACCAGACTTTTATTCAACATACTGTCGAAATCATCCCATCTTCAACATTCCCTTGCAGCGATAGCCCTAGATGCCGAGAAGGCATTTGACAGGGTGGAATGGCCTTACCTCTTCCACACTCTTGGATGGTTTGGCTTTGGCCCTAAATTTATTTCCTTAGTCTCCTTGTTGTATTCTCATCCACGGGCTGCAGTCTTTGCGAATGGTCAAATATCCCCCTACTTTGACCTTGGTAGAGGAGTTCGCCAGGGCTGCCCCCTTTCACCTTTCCTTTTCAATCTTGCTTTAGAACCTTTCCTGTCCAAGCTTCGCCAGAACCCCAATGTTCATGGCTTTCAGACCGCAGAGTCTTCTGTTAAACTTGCTGCCTACGCCGATGATATTTTACTCTTGATCTCAAATCCCATTATCTCCATCCCTGCTTTCTTAGAGGAAGTGCGGAATTATTCCTCAATTTATGGCTATAAGCTTAATAACGATAAATGTGAGATTTTACCCCTGACAAGGTTCACCTTTAAGCCTCATTTCGATGCCTCCAATTTTACTTGGAGTCCCTCCCACATTAAGTATGTAGGATTGCACATCACCCCCTCCATCCCTGACACCGTCTCCCTATGCTTGACTAAATGTACTCAGAAAATCTCCGATTTTACAGCTAGGTGGCACCCTCTCAACTTGTCTTGGTGGGGTCGTTTGGACACCATTAAGATGACGTTATCCCCCATTATTTTATACACAATCTCTAATATTCCTGTCCCTATCCCAGACAAATTTTTTAAGAAAATCAAATCGGTCTTGTCCTCCTTTTTATGGCATAACAAAAAACCCAGAATGTCCCTTGCCAGGCTTATTCGCCCCGCTTCTGAAGGTGGAGTCAACTTTCCAGACTTCCCAGCCTATCAGAAGGCCTTTTTGTTACGTCAAGCTTCCTTTTGGCTGCAGGACCCAGCCTCCCCATGCCCCTATGGACTAAAATTGAGCGCCTCTTCCTCTCCCCTTTCTCCTTCACTGAATATATCTCTTTTTCACGTAAACCTTCCTCGATTCCCACTCCCATTCACAAATTTACTGTCAAACTCCTCTTATCCTCCAATCCTCCTCCCCCTACGTCTGTTGCTGATTTCCTTTCATCTACTATTTGGCATAACAAGTACCTTTTAATCCGTTGTAAACCCTTTTATTGGAGATCTTGGAGGTCCAAGGGACTGCTCTGGATTTCGCAAGTCTTCTCACATTCCACCTTCTTGCCTTTCCACACCCTATGTTCCACCTTTGATTTGCCCTCATCCTTTGCTCCCAAATACCTCCAACTCAAAGCAGCGGTTAAGGAGGTCTACACACAACTCTTGCAGACACCCTCATCCCCTCTTTCTCCTGACCTTACTCTCCAACTCCATTCTACCCTGCGAGCTACTCCTAAAGCTTCCGCTCTCTACAGACACCTTCATGCGCATGCACTCACCAGGCCTAAGTCTAAGGTGGAGGAGCAGTGGGAACATGACCTTTCCTCCTCATGGCCAGTTTCCTTTTGGGACAAGATTTGGACAAAGGTCCGTAAAACATCAAGAGCGGCGTCCTTGACACAATCCATGTTTTTCTTTTATAACCGATTGCTCCATATGTTTGTTGGTCTTGCTCCTCGCCTAATGCTACCTTGTTTCATATGTTATTTTTATGCAAACATGCACATGATTTTTGGTTACAGGTCTGGCCTCAAATTAATGTTATTTTCCATACTTGTGTTCCTCTGTCTCCGACCCATCTCTTTTTGGGAAGTCTTTCTCCTTGTTGGGATGAGACTGATTTTCATGTTCGTATTGTTGATTTGCTACTGGCTGTTGCGTTTCAACAGATTACTATTAATTGGAAAAGTTCCTCCAATATTTCTTTCAAAGCATGGTGGTATAATGTATGTCATAATCACAGACTTGATACTGCTTTTGTTTTTCTCACCCAGTTGGCAGCCAAACGTGCAGATCTCTGGCTTCCTGTCACAATGTATTTAGATAGCTGTGCCACTTGTTCATTCTGTCCACGACCTGCCCAACAGGAAGTCTTCAAACCCCCCTGATGTCCTTGTCATTTCATTTCTTTTCCATCATTATTATCTGCATATCCCTGTTTGCATTTCCTTTGATGTTTAATCACTGCGCCCTTTCTTTTTGTTTGTTAATAACCATGATAAGTTTGTTGTTGTTTCCTCAATTATAAATTGTATTCTGATTTTTCCCCCTTTTTCTTCCCTTTCCCTCCCCATTCCCTACATAATTATTTTGCTGTACTATGTATTGATACCTTATATATTATGTTTAATAAGCTTTCATTGAACTCAAAAAAGATGTTTCTCTGCTATTTGCATGGCTACCGGCAAAGTTGTATATATTGCCTGCTATTTAGTCAGTCACCAGGTGAGTAAATAATAAAGTAAAGTAGCTGATGGCCAAACTGTATTTAATTTCTACTAGTTAGTCAGTGGGCAGGAAAATGGTGGAGTTTCTATGCTATTTGCAAGGCCACGTGCCAAAAGGCACAACATGCCTGCCATTTAGCCAAGCTGCCCAGTAAATAATGACATTTCTTTGCTATATGAAAGGCTCCCCTGCAAAGAGTACATCATCTCTATTATTTAGTCAGCTGATGGTTAAATAAGGAAATTGCTTTGCTAATTGCATGGTAATAAGCTAAATAGTGTATAATGTATGCAATTGAAGAAGCATCTAGGTAAATAATGCAGTTTATTTGAAAATTGCTTGGCTGTTGGCCAAAGTGTTCATGACGCGTGCTATTTTGCCAGCAGCAGGAAAAATTAGGAAAAGTGTTTGCTATTTTGGTGACCGCTGGACAAACAGTACATCATTTGTGTTAGCCAGGCCAAGTAAATTGTAAAGCTTCCTTGCTATTTGGGTGGCCGCCATCCTAATGATACATAATCTCTGCTATTTTGCCAGTGGTTGCGTAAATAGTACAGAGAACATTCGCTATTTACTCGGCAGATGGATAAATAGCCACCACCATTAAGATACGGTAAGAGTCTTATCGTGATATAAAACGAGGGCACAAAATCGACAGTTATATGGCCAAAACATTTGGGACCACAAATAGGAGAAGGGTAAAAGAGAGAAAATAATGTTTGGGTTTTAGGCTAGTATGGGCAATCATGTATGAGGGTCAAGGCAAACCTCGCTTTGGGCCATATTAAGATGGCAATCGATGGGACCGCTATTGCGGCAGTCAGGAAACTGCCTGACAAGCAGTGGTCCGACCAGCACATTATGATTTGACTGCCATGCTGGCTGTCGGAAAATGCTCCATACCACGGCGGCTTGTGCTGCGGCCAAGGAAAAGTGCTACAACACAAGCTGCAATGATATGGAGCACCTCCCGCTCATCCATGTGCTGTGTGCTATGCACCATGTCATGCATGGTACACAATGCATGAAGGCGAGTGGGGGCACTATATGTGCCCCCTCACAATGGATGAGGGCCCTTTCTGGGGCCTACCAAATTTGCTTAAGGGATATCATAAACATAACACCACCTGCAGTGCCTGCTTCGACACCGCCCTTATTTGAGAATAGCATTTCAACCACCGCCCCGTCGGGATCACTGACCCTGGCAGAGGCAACAGTGTTCCCCCTGACAGCTGTGGGTCTGATCACTGACATTGTAATTCGGTGGATGGGCTGAAGGGCTGTCAGCGGTCAGAACGTTACAGACAACTAGTCATTGTGTGCGATATGACTGCTATTGTAATAAGGCCCTTTGTTAGGACTGGGGTCAGGAGGACTGACTTACAAAGTGGTCTCAAGTTTCTCTAAGGCACTTCAGTGAGATCACTGATGAAATCTGATTAAAACTGTTTTACCTGGAGAACCTTTATGCAATGGTGACAAGTCCACACCAGCTTAGTTTTGAGCATTTTCCAATTTCGCCTGCATCCTCAATCATCTGTTTTTCTGCCATTCATGACTGCAATTTTACCTCCAGGTCCTGCTGTGAATTTTACTAGTCCATCATTTTATTTTCACCACTGTATTGAATTGAACTGAATTGAGAATGGCTCCCTCTGTTCTCCTGAAGGCAACCTTGTGCTCACTTGCTACCATAAACTAAGCATCTTCAAAACTTTTTTTTAATGAAATGTTAGTTTGGCCCTTTACGTGCCGTGTCAAAGCCTACTTTGGAGCTCATATCCAGATTAGGAAACACTCCCTCCAAGATAAATCCGCCTTAGGGAATTGTGCCAAAAGATTCTAATAGTGTCTGAAGCTATCAAGGTAACAATTTTCGACGAATAAATTTACATTTAATATTTCAACATAGTCACCCTATTATTGCATTGATGTTTCTCTGATTCCCTACATGTCCTAAGTGTCAGGCAGATTGAAGCACTGTGCCAGCCAACTCCTTTGTCATCTCTAGGCCATAGACATTCTGGAAATAGAATAAAACAGGTAGAAATAGAGGATTTAGTAAATCAGTTTTAATAAAATTTCATTTATATTATAATCAATTTGCCTTAATTAAAGGGAAATAAAACGTAAAATATAAACTTAAAAGTGAGAAGCATGAGAATAAATAAAAAAGCAAAGGTTATTTGATGGGAAGCTCTCATGATGGTCTAATTGAGCAAATTTAGATTTTTCACAGCCTGCTGTGCAGAAAATCTGGATTTTATTAAGGACACGGCGGCTAATATTATGCAAATCTCTTTTATTACTACAGCTCAGCAGCAACAAACGAATAGAACTTTAGTGAACATTCTGAAGAGATGAAGAGTCCCTCTATGACCAGGTATCATCCTTCTTTGACAGGCTGCGAAGAAAGAAATTCAACTTGAAGAAAAAACATGGCACCAAAAGTAGAAGGTTTCCCAAATCCTAGTCCTGAGGGATGAAAATTCTTATTCTGAAAGAAGAAGAAGAATATTACACGTAACATTTGTAATAAGAATAGGGTGGGATTCAAAATACAAATCAAAAAGTGGAGGGATAATATTAGCCTTTGTGTCCTTAATAAAATCCAGATTTTCTGCACAGCAGGCTGTGAAAAATCTAAATTTTATGGCACGACATGGAGGCCATAATATGCAAGTTTAAAATGCATTAAGAACATTATCAATCACATTAGAGATTGGCCTAAAATAACAAGTCTTAAACATACTATCATTAGACCAGTCCGCTGCCTTAAGAATATCCTGTAATCCCCACCAAGGAAATATGCTTTAGAGGCTGATGCGCCTCTCAGAGAATGAGCCCCAAAGATAGAGGTATCCACACCGCTTTCACACATAACTCCTTTTACCCATCTTGCCAGGGTTGGGGATGAAACTCCGTTATGGGGAAATCAATAGGAAATTAACAATTGAGTCTCGTTCAATCTCAGATTAACAGTTCTTCTTTCGTATTCTTTCAGACACTTAACCACGCAGAGTCGCTCATTCTGTGGAAAGAAGGGGTAGAAAATAGACGAGGACATAGTTTTGGTCCTTTTTTTAAGATACATACACCTTCCGGTTGAAAGGATCGTCTATAATTACGCGGATGACCTCCAGCTCATCTTTGATCTATCCCCTTCTTCTCTCTCGGTCTCTAATTTCCAGTCAACTATGACATGTATCAGGGACTGGATGAACCACAACCATCTTAAACTGAACCCGGACAAAACCGAGCTGGTTCTCACTGGTGGTTCATCCAGCCCCTGGAACTCTCTTTTCTGGCCCCCCGCTCTTGGCCCGGCACCATCCCCCTCTACCACTGTCAAAACACTGGGTGTCAAAATCAATAATCAGCTCACTCTTCACTCACAAATCAGCTCTGTGGTTTCCTCCTGTTTCCTCACTCTCCGAACTATCCGCTCTGTCTCCCGTTTCTTCTCCCCCCAGGCACTAAAGATCATCATAGCCGCCCTGGTAATTTCGCGATTGGACTACGCCAACGCCCTCTATCATGGCATTCCAGCGTACGGCCTGCGCAGACTCCAAACCATCCAGAACCAGGCGGCTCGGTTGGTATACGGTCTTCCACGCTACCACCACTCCACTCCCCTTCTAAAGGAGCTCCATTGGCTCCCCGTGAAACAACGCTCCCTCTTTAAGATCGGATGCATGGTCTTTCAGGCCCGTCAGGGCACTGCCCCCGCCTTCATCTCCTCACTAGTCAAACCTTATGTCCCCGCAAGAGATCTCCGGTCTTCCTCCAAGTCTCTTCTCCAGATCCCCCGCTTCTCACGCAAAAAGTGGGGCGGGTCTAACTTCTCATTTCTGGCCCCCACTTTCTGGAACTCACTTCCAGACCATCTCCGCTCCGCATCCCACTACCTCTCCTTCCGTAGAGATCTGAAAACCTTCCTCTTCTGCCAGGCTTTCCCCGCCTAAACTTATCTCATTCTTTTCCTGGTCTTTCTCCCACAGTTACTCAACCCCCAGCGCCAAGAAACCGCAAGGTGTACGCCGCGCTCTACAAATGTTTTAAATTAGAAATTAGAAATATCTAAAGCTTTGACATCAGAGGTCCTTCTGAAAGAAACCAGGCATAATAAGACAGTAAGCTTAAAAGAAATACGTTTCAAGGAGAGAGAAGAATTTTCTCCCCAGGAGGATAAGGTCCGAAGTACCAGTGTAACATCCCAAAGAGTGGAATATTTAGCGATTGGAGGATTAAGAACTCTCATGCGTCTCATAATCTTTTTGGTTAGCAAGTTTTGTCCAACGGAGAGGCCATTAATAAGGCAGCGCCCTGCGGAAATTGCAGATCTGTAGACGTTGACGGTCCTATAAAAAAGTCCCGAAGTAAAGAGTTCAGAAAGGTAATTAATAGCATGAACTAGATCAACTGAAACGGGATCATGACCCCATTGAAAACACCAGAGAACCCATTTGTTCCATGCCAGTCAATATGCCTTCCTTGTACCTGGAGCCCATGACTCAGAGATGAGTCTGAAAGCATTTGGCGAAAGCCCTGGGATCTGCCACTGTTTCCTGAAATCTTCCATGCCGTCAGAACTAGAAGGTCCTGATCTACGAGGGGCTGAACGTCCCCTTCTGGACCCAAAAGTACCTCTCTGAACCAGGGTATCAGGATTGGAAAATCTATGCTCATCTCGAGAACGACCGGAAACCAGGCTTGTGATCTCCAAAGGGGAGTTACTACAGTTATGTTCTCGTTGTAGCGTCGAGCATGAAGGAGAAGACGGGGAAGCAATGCAAAAGGCGGGAAGGCATAGGGTTTCAAGCCCTTCCGATCTTGAAGGAAGGCATCTAGTCCCCGAGCTTGAGGGTCCGGCCTCCAACTGAAGAATTCCTCCAGTTGTGTGTTGAGGCGGTCTGCAAAAAGGTCTGTTCCGAAAGGACCCCATATCGATTGGATAGTTAAAAACATTTTTCTGTCTAGTCTCCAGTTGCTTGAGTCCCTGAAATTCCTCGAGAACCAGTCTGCCACACCATTGCTTAACCCAGGAATATGTTCCGCTCTAACCGAAATACCTTTGTTCAAACAATATTCCCAAAATCCCTTCGCCAGGTCCGTGAGGCCCTGGGAGTGTGGCCCGCCCAGTTTGTTGACATAGCGGACAGCTGAGACATTGTCCATCCGTAATGTCACACAGCATTTCTCTGTCTTCGGTGTAAAGCAGCGAATCGCAAATGAACCTGCTAGTAATTCTAAGCAATTGATATGTAACCTCTTCTCTTGGGTGGTCGAACGTCCACCTATTGAGTAGTCCCCACATCTCGCCCCCCCCATCCTTCCAAGCTCGCATCCGATTCTATTATTACATCCGGTTCTTCTCCGAAAATGGCTCTGCCATTCCATGCTTCCGCATTCTACAGCCACCAGAGGAGTTCTGTCCTCGACTCTTGGTCTAGGGACACTATTTGGGAGAATGAAAGGTTCGATCTCAAAGCACTCGCCTTCGGTCTCTGAAATGCTCGATAGTGGAGGGGTCCCGGGATGATAGCTTGGATTGTCGAGGATAAGAGGCCCACTATCTTCGCCAGGATTCTTAGTGGGAAGGTCTTCTATGCAAGTGCCTTCCTCAGCTCTTTCCTGAGTTTCCTGACCTTTTCGGCAGGCAATTTCAGTTCTGCCTTCAGTGTATCTACCGTGAAGCCCAGGAACAGTGTTTGTTGACTGGGCTCTATACAAGATTTCTTCGTGTTTATGATAAAACCTAGATGTCTAGGAGTCAGATGGCGAGGTTTGTGTGAAGAGACGCAGTCTGCTTGGATTGGGCCATTATAAGGATATCGTCGAGGTATATTATTAATCTCACCCCTCTCTCCCTGAGCCAAGCGGTCGCGGGACGTAGTACCTTGGTGGAGCATCAAGGGGTGGACGATAGTCCGAAGGGGAGACTGCAAAATTGGTAGAGCTTTCCTAGCCAAGTGAACTGGAGGAATCTTTGATGGGGTTCCCAGATCGGTATTGTTAAGTAGGCATCTTTCAAGTCTAACCTTGTGAGCCAGTCTCCTCTTCTCAAGATGTCTCTTAGGAGGTGTATACCCCCCATTTTGAAGTGCTGGTAAGCTACTCAATGGTTCAAGACTTTGAGGTTTATCACAGGCCTTTGCTCTTTGTTTTTCTTTTCCACTAGGAAAACATTGCTGATGAAACCCACCGTTTCTGGCTCGATTATAGCCCCTTTTTTAAATAATTCTTTCACTTCTTGGGAGACTAGATCTCTGTCCTTGTGTGAGAATGTGATCTCGCGAGGGAATCGCATTTGGGAAGGGATACCTGCAAAGTCTATTTTGTAACCCCTTACTGTTTGTAAGACCCAACTGTCCCGAGTTACCAAGTTCCAATCCCCAACGAATTGGCGTAGTCTCCCTCCCACCTTTGGAGGGGTATCTGAACGGTCTTTCAAGGGTCCTACCTGTCGAGAAGGAGCGTTGTCTCCGTTCGCCTCTGAAGGTGCGTTCGCGGTTCCTCTGTCTCTGCATATAGAACTGATTGGAGCCATAGTTGTTGGGAAGTCTTCCACCACGGTTGAAGGGTCTTGAGGATTGAGCTCGCGGCCGGGGAAACGACCCCGCATTTTCCCGGCCCTGGTTAAAACTCTATCTTGGAACACTTTCTTAATCTCTTTTTGTGATTTCTGGATTGAGCTAAAAGCGTTCACATATTTAGCCATTTCTTTGTAAAATCCTCGCCAAAGAGGAGGCCCTGGGAAGTCTGCACCTCCATCCCTTTTGGCTAATTCCACAAGTTTGGGGTCTATTTTTAGTAGTATTCTCTTTCTTCTCTCTGTGGAGATGGCCGAACTAGCATTGCCAACAAGGCATATAGCCCTTTGCACCCATTCCCTGAGTTCTTTAACATCAATCTGGTTATTCCCACGTAGGCGGATTCGGTCATCTCGAAAATTTTGGTGAGTGGACCTATGACGTCAAGAAGGCGGTCTTGACAGGATTTCAACCCTTTGTCCAACCCCTTCCTAGGATCCCTATTATTTTTGGCTATGAAAGTCACGACTTTGGGATCTAATTCCGGGGTCATGGCAATCTTGTGGGGAAGTGAAGGGCGCGGGCATTCAGATCTAAGCCTAGATCTGACCTCCTGGGGTATTTCCCTTCTTAGCCAGAAGGAGAGGTAGTCCACAATGTGTTGGGAAGGAGTCCATTCTGGGGATAGAGGGTGTTTAATTAATAAAGGGTCGAACATTTCCTCCCCAAACGGGTCCACGTGTATAGTATTGGACCCTGAGGCCTTAGAAGCCCCTTCCAAGCTCCCAGTATCTCTCATTTGATCATCATCCACATCTGTATTAAAGCCAGATGAGCATGACAGCTCAATCTCTTCCTCACAGCTCATGTCACTGTCAATATGGATGGGAAGCTCTGGGCCTTCATCATGCCCACCTGGGGTGCCCGAGGCACCAATCCTCTCAGCGCCCTTTAGGCCCGTAGAAATGGAGGTTTTGGGCTTCTTTGCGCCCTTTTTGATTTGGTTCCCTCCAAAGATCCTCTTCTTATTAGCTTTAGATGCCCCATCAGATTTACTTGTAGAGGGGGCAGAGGATAGGTTGGAAATGGACCCCAGCTTTTTACTTATTTTGTCGTCAATAGACCCTAGGGCTTTCTCTAGAGCATTATTGACGAGTTCTTCTAATTTCTTGTCAATATCTGGGGCTGCAGACATTGTCTATATATGTCCTTACCTTTTTTTTTTTTAATTAATAAGGACTGACAAGGAAAAACAGCCAATAATTAGCCAAAATGAGAATGATAATGAAATTGGGACTACGAAATAGCGAAAATAAGGTAGGGACTTCGAAAAAATGAATCCAATAAATGTCGCGTAAGCTAACAGTTTACCCAGTATCAGGACGATGAAATTGACAGTTGAAGTCACAAAATGTCCGTCACGCACGCAACGAATCGTGAGCGAACGGTTGCTAAGGGCTTTTCCTCTAAGCCGAATTGCCACCATGGCCGAGAGAAGAGACTGCCATCGCGTCCACATCGCCGGGGGAAAAGAGGCATGGGAAGATGAGTCGGGGAGGCGTGGAGCCGTGAGCAGCGGGTGACCGGTTACATGCGGAAGGCGAGGATAAAACGGAGTTTGAGACGCGAATGCGAGGTGAATGGGAGGCAGTAGAGCGCATAAAGCACGCGCAGTGTATTTTCGAAAGGAAACTGTGCTGGTTTAAAATAAAACCGGAGGAGGAGTAGGTAGAGCGTAGAAGCGAAGGGTACCAAGACCCAGTAGATGATTAGCAAGGGAAGTTAGGGGGTGAAGCAGATTAAGCGTGAGTAAAGATCGATATGGTCACATAGTCACTGCTGAAAGGGTTAAAAAGCAAGACATCAATATTCAGCTCTCAAAAGGCATACAAGACAACATAAACCTCACGTATATAACAGCCACACTAGGATTGGTGTCAGTACAACGCGTTGTATTACAACGCGTTCCGTTACAACGCAGATTTTACAACGCGGGATCCATTACAACAGATGTCATTACAATGCATGGCATTACATCGCAAATGCTATTACAACGCATGGCATTACATCGTAAGTATAGGTAAGTATACCTTTTTAAAAAAATGTTATTTAGTTTATTGTAATTAATTTATTTAAAATAATTTAATTAAAAGACATTTTAAAATTGTCATTAAATTAATTTAATTAAATAATATCTATTTAATAAATAATATCTATTTAATAAATGTAATTTTATTAAAAATAGTAATTAATTTAATTTTATTAAAAAAAGTAATTAGTTTAAAGTACATATTTTTTATAATGAAATTAAATTAAATTAATAATAATTATTTATTTAATTTAATTAATCTAATTTAAAAATTTAATTAGTGTAAAATAATTAATTTAATTTAATTAATTTAATTTAAAAATGTAATTAGTGTAAAATAATTAATTTAATTTATTAAATATATTTTAATCAATTTTAAAATGGTAAATATAATTTAATTATCCCTAAACACAAACCCTACCCTAAAACCTAAAAACACCCCTGTACCCCAAAACCCAAACCCTGCCCTAAAACCTAAAAACACCCCTGTACCCCAAAACCCAAACCCTGCCCTAAAACCTAAAAACACCCCTGTACCCCAAAACCCAAACCCTACCCTAAAACCTAAAAACACCCCTGTACCCCAAAACCCAAACCCTGCCCTAAAACCTAAAAACACCCCTGTACCCCAAAACCCAAACCCTGCCCTAAAACCTAAAAACACCCCTGTACCCCAAAACCCAAACCCTGCCCTAAAACCTAAAAACACCCCTGTACCCCAAAACCCAAACCCTGCCCTAAAACCTAAAAACACCCCTGTACCCCAAAACCCAAACCCTACCCTAAAACCTAAAAACACCCCTGTACCCCAAAACCCAAACCCTTCCCTAAAACCTAAAAACACCCCTGTACCCCAAAACCCAAACCCTGCCCTAAAACCTAAAAACACCCCTGTACCCCAAAACCCAAACCCTACCCTAAAACCTAAAAACACCCCTGTACCCCAAAACCCAAACCCTGCCCTAAAACCTAAAAACACCCCTGTACCCCAAAACCCAAACCATGCCCTAAAACCTAAAAACACCCCTGTACCCCAAAACCCAAACACTGCCCTAAAACCTAAAAACACCCCTGTACCCCAAAACCCAAACCCTGCCCTAAAACCTAAAAACTCCCCTGTACCCCAAAACCCAAACCATGCCCTAAAACCTAAAAACACCCCTGTACCCCAAAACCCAAACACTGCCCTAAAACCTAAAAATACCCAACACCCCAAAACATATACATCAGTACCCCAAAACATATACTCCTATACTCATACTTATTTAAAAAAATACTTAAATTAATATATTTAATTTATAATATTTAAAAACGAAATAAATATTTTTTTTATAATTAATAATAATTAAATCAATTATAAAATATTAAATAAAATAAAAAAAAAAATACTTACCAATACTTACGATGTAATGGTATGCGTTGTAATAGCATCTGCTATGTAATGCCATGCGTTGTAATGGCATGCATTGTAATGGTATTTGCGATGTAATAGCTGCGTTGTAACAGCATTACGTTGTAATAGATGCGTTGTAAGAGTAGCACACCGCCACACACTGATAGCGCAGTAGAAAAGCGTAAAAACACTGGTAAAGTGCTAAGCCTGAAGAGGCAGTACTTATCTTTCTGAGCAGCAGCAACAAAGAAGGATGATACCTGGTCATAGAGCAGGGGTCTCCAATCCGGTCCTGGAGGGCCGGATCCATGCCAGGTTTTTTGGATATCCCCATTGAGATACATGTAGTAATTTTAAAAATCTGGCATGGATACGGCCCTCCAGGACCGGTTTGGAGACCCCTGTCATAGAGGGACTCTTCATCTCTTCAGAATGTTCACTAAAGTTCTTTTCGATTGTTGCTACTGAGCTGTAATAATCAATGTGGTTATGTTTTTATATTAGGCTTTAGTAGTCTGTTTTTGTATCTCAGAATCCATCTAACCTAGACCACCCTGTGATACATCGGAAGGAAATACCTGGGCAAAAACGACAAGGTCTGAAATAACAAGCTATGTCATGCAGCTGTGATGAAATGATTCATGGACTCACGGTCAAAATTACATTTTGCTTTTGGAGGCTGATGCAGCCTGGCATCCATCTTTTGGCAATTTGTAATCGTTCCATGAGGCAGTTTCCATCAGTGTGCTCAATGTAACACCTGCCCTGATGCCATGAATGGGAATGAAGTGGGCCCTCAAGTTTTGAAAACAGTGCCACCGTATTTGAAGTTAAAAGTCGAATACAAAAATGTGTGTGCTTGAGTCCTTTAAAACAGATTACATCAACTTCATCTCATTTGAGGAATTATGTGTGAACCATAGACCCGGACCCCAGCAACTGAGGTCAGTAATAATGTTAAGTTCGTAGCTGATTGATCCTACTGGGCTGATGCTACAGACCGTGCCAACTAGAGTTAATTCAAGGTGTCCTGCTGGACATATCTGAGATTTGATAGGGAATGCGCATTTGACTGAATTTCGCATCCCTCACTGAGCTCCAGTCACTTGGGTCACAGAGCCCTCGACGTCTAAGAAGATCAATATAGTAAATGTGGCTCCCCCATTTATGTTTTTAATGACATATTTTTTGCCACACTTTGTTCTCAGGGCTGTGCAGTCCGTCTCATATTTTGATTTAAAAAAAAGAGTTAACATTTGAAAGGAGCCGGTATTGTTTGCGAGAGTTTACCCAGCTGGCCCCTTGGCAGAGGGCGAGTGTGAGCACAGGCTGACACCGTTTGTTACCAGATTTAATTGCTTCTCTTGAATTCCTAATTGTTTTCCTTTTGTGTTAGACCCTTTGGCTGTTAGAGCTGTTAACATAATGTACTACCAGTAACAAGGGAGCCTTAACTGCAGCTCACCTTGACATTTGAAAATTACGATGCAGGTGTGGAACTCAGTAGGAGAACAGTGTATGTACACAGGTGCAGCAATTCAGGGTATTGCATCAGGGACATATGCAGAATCAACCGATAGATCTCGCCACAAACCATTTCTAAAGCAGGAGCACGAGAAACTCTGATAGTCATTTACCTAGTCCTACATTTTATTCTAGAGTCACTAAGATATAATCATACCTTAAGAGTACTATACATCTGTGGGTGTTTGAAACATGATCATAAAACCTGATACCTGTGAAATTCGGTCAAATCTGTAAACTTCTGCCCTGTGGATTTAACATATTATGACTTTAAAAAATGTATGTGGTGATTGGGCTAGTTTATTATATGCATGCCAATGTGAGTCAAGGCTCTTATGTTATAAATAAAGGTGGCTCATGACAACACAATACACTTCATCTACAAAAACCTACTGCATTATGCTTCCAAATAAACCTACATAATTAGTGATTATTTATTAGTTTGTAACTGTAACACCTCAAGTAGTGTAATACATAGGCCCGCGTTGCACACGGTCAGACAAACTGTCGTCAGGCACAAACACTGTTTACACCCAAATGAGGCATTTTAAGTGGAGCAGTAATATCTACTAGCCATATGTTTGCCTGATCATATTTTGCCAGGTCATAGATGGAAAAACTTGAATGGCAATAGTGTTAAAATGTGAGGAAATGTGTAGAATTTGGGTGCAATCATTGACAGGAACTCAAGTGGTATCTAATGAAAGAAAGAGGGCATAGTTATGTGTGCTAAGTGCGTCAGATGGACTAGCAGAATCAGTTGCTAACAGTAATTGCTTTATTTTGTTACACTTTCTTAACTAACTTTATTCAAGCACTCATATATCATTTTGGATGCACAAGATATATGACATAATACCAATTTAAGATGAATGCCATACTAAGACAGGAAAAGTTGAGTTATCACTCCCTACATGGCATCTCAGTTCTCACATAACCTTCTGTGACATGAATGGGATTAGAACATGGTGGCCATTTTGAAGTATGAAAAACGAAGCCCTACTGTTTGCTTCATGGCTTTTTCATCTCACTGTGGGACCTATTCTAAACCAAATCTTTTTTGGAATGCTTGGCGCTGTGGTATGCATTCGAAGTTCTATTGGATAGTGGTAACAGTATATTTAAGTCAGCATTTGGGGCTCCGGGGGGCCTTAACTCACCATTATTTGCCCGGGGGAGATGGCTGTCCCTGGGGCATGGGAGGGGGGGGTACCGTGTGTGCACCCCGCATAATTAAAGACCAGTGCCCCCGGTATTTGACCTAGCCGGGAGCTTCTTTTAAAAGAATCATGGGAGTACGCACTTCTTCGTCTTTTCCAATTTTTGCATCAAGTCTGCAGATCCACCCCTGATTTTGTGCATCAGTGACCCCACAACATTTTTTTTAACCCATCAGCCGGGTTCTTGAGCGACCCCTCCACTTGTTCTAGTGGGTCAGCGTATTCCTAGCCTGCCCTCCCCCCCTTTTTTTTTTACATTTTCTGTGGGACTCATCTTAAGCCAAGTCCCAAGATGGCTGCCAACACTTCCAGGTTGAAGTATTGGCAGTCAATCAGATTTCAATACAGGGACTGATGTATCCACAAAAGAGCCGCATCTCTATAGATGCAAACTTGCATTTACCTTAATATTTCCCAAACTACTGAACAGATTTACACCAAATCATAAAAAAGCACAATCTGTTGAACAACAGCTAGCTTTCTGTCAAATTTTGTGTAATTCTATCCAGCAGTTTGGGCTCTTGTCAAGTCTAAAGGTCCTATGGGAATAAACATGGAGAAAATTAGTTTTGGGACCCCCCTTTTTTTCACCCCTATCTACTCAAAACACCGTAAAATTTTCCAGATAGATTCTGAAGTAAAATACAAACTCATGGGGAAAGTTTCATGAAGATTCATCAATAGGCACCAAAGATAGAGACTAATCAAAATCAGCATTTTGATAGAAACGAGGTCCTAACTATAACTACTATATATATATATATATATATATATATATATATATATATATATATATATATATATATATATATATATTTTATTTTTTTCCAGGACAGTCTGAAGTGCGAGGAAGGGCGAGAGGAGTGTGGATGTCATCACCTGAACCCCAAACAAGCGCCACAGCTCCCGCCAGACAACATGACACACCGGCTGCGGATAACACAAGAATGTGAGCCGGTAATTGGTATCGCCGCCGGCATGCTTACAAATGCTGCATGCTGGGAAATGCAGTCTACTAATCAGGGCAGAGGCGACTCCATGCCGTGTTTGTTAGGCAACCCACACTACTTCAGAAGGTGGGATGGACAATGAACAATTGACAATTGGGAACTGCAAGCAAAGACACAACTCGACCAGGGGGGCATTTGAAAAAGGAAAAACCCCCGAAACGCGTCATGCCCATGGTCTGATGAGAAAATAAAAGGCGGATGTTCCACAAGCCCCGTGTGCTGCCTGTTTCTTTCTGTTGGAGGAGACGTCTTGGCCAATATTTAGCGTGTTGCAAGTGTTTAGCACTCGTGCTGGACCACACGCAAGGTGTGCACCCCCCGCAAGTGTCCAAAGGGGGTCCCAAAAAGGTAGACCCTCGGACTACCCCGCATCAAGCCTGTAATGGAGAATGCTGTAACTACAGTCCATACCTGCATGGAGCTATGCCCCTACTTCATAGGCGTTTCCTTTTCCAGGACAGTCTGAAGCGCGAGGAAGGGGGAGAGGAGTGTGGATGTCATCACCTGAACCCCAAACAAGCGCCACAGCTCCCGCCAGACAACATGACACACCGGCTACGGATAACACAAGAATGTGAGCCGGTAATTGGTATCGCCGCCGGCATGCTTACAAATGCTGCATGCTGGGAAATGCAGTCTACTAATCAGGGCAGAGGCGACTCCATGCCGTGTTTGTTAGGCAACCCACACTACTTCAGAAGGTGGGATGGACAATGAACAATTGACAATTGGGAACTGCAAGCAAAGACACAACTCGACCAGGGGGGCATTTGAAAAAGGAAAAACCCCCGAAACGCGTCATGCCCATGGTCTGATGAGAAAATAAAAGGCGGATGTTCCACAAGCCCCGTGTGCTGCCTGTTTCTTTCTGTTGGAGGAGACGTCTTGGGCAATATTTAGCGTGTTGCAAGTGTTTAGCACTCGTGCTGGATCACACGCAAGGTGTGCACCCCCCGCAAGTGTCCAAAGGGGGTCGCAAAAAGGTAGACCCTCGGACTACCCCGCATCAAGCCTGTAATGGAGAATGCTGTAACCACAGTCCATACCTGCATGGAGCTACGCCCCTACTTCATAGGCGTTTCCTTTTCCAGGACAGTCTGAAGTGCGAGGAAGGGGGAGAGGAGTGTGGATGTCATCACCTGAACCCCAAACAAGCGCCACAGCTCCCGCCAGACAACATGACACACTGGCTGCGGATAACACAAGAATGTGAGCCGGTAATTGGTATCGCCGCCGGCATGCTTACAAATGCTGCATGCTGGGAAATGCAGTCTACTAATCAGGGCAGAGGCGACTCCATGCCGTGTTTGTTAGGCAACCCACACTACTTCAGAAGGTGGGATGGACAATGAACAATTGACAATTGGGAACTGCAAGCAAAGACACAACTCGACCAGGGGGGCATTTGAAAAAGGAAAAACCCCCAAAACGCGTCATGCCCATGGTCTGATGAGAAAATAAAAGGCGGATGTTCCACAAGCCCCGTGTGCTGCCTGTTTCTTTCTGTTGGAGGAGACGTCTTGGCCAATATTTAGCGTGTTGCAAGTGTTTAGCACTCGTGCTGGACCACACGCAAGGTGTGCACCCCCCGCAAGTGCCCAAAGGGGGTCGCAAAAAGGTAGACCCTCGGACTACCCCGCATCAAGCCTGTAATGGAGAATGCTGTAACTACAGTCCATACCTGCATGGAGCTACGCCCCTACTTCATAGGTGTTTCCTTTTCCAGGACAGTCTGAAGTGCGAGGAAGGGGGAGAGGAGTGTGGATGTCATCACCTGAACCCCAAACAAGCGCCACAGCTCCCGCCAGACAACATGACACACCGGCTGCGGATAACACAAGAATGTGAGCCGGTAATTGGTATCGCCGCCGGCATGCTTACAAATGCTGCATGCTGGGAAATGCAGTCTACTAATCAGGGCAGAGGCGACTCCATGCCGTGTTTGTTAGGCAACCCACACTACTTCAGAAGGTGGGATGGACAATGAACAATTGACAATTGGGAACTGCAAGCAAAGACACAACTCGACCAGGGGGGCATTTGAAAAAGGAAAAACCCCCGAAACGCGTCATGCCCATGGTCTGATGAGAAAATAAAAGGAGGATGTTCCACAAGCCCCGTGTGCTGCCTGTTTCTTTCTGTTGGAGGAGACGTCTTGGGCAATATATATATATATATTCACTGAAAAAAACATTGGTTATAGACCATATATTATTAGTGATTAGCATTTACAAAACTTTAATTTACTAGCACAAAACCATAGAAATTCGCATATATAGTTAGTTGCAATAACTATATATCGCGCACCCGCAATCCACTGCTGATGATGTCACATATTACATCATTCATGACATGGTCAGTGACATCACTGATGACATCACTGATGACATCTCAAATGACATCACTGATGACATCTCAAATGACATCACTGATGACATCACTGATGACAACATCCAGTGACTGTATGTTTCTGTAAAGTTAAAATATGTCTTACATATTGAAGAATGAGTGGATGTATAAGTGTTTGGATGAAGTATTTAGTAGGTGCATGACTGACTGTATGAGAGAATGATTAAATGTGTCTCACTGAGTGCATGGGTTAGTGACTAAACTGTCTTAATTTGTGCATCATTATTTCTGTAGTTCATTAAACTGCTGCATGTGTTGATCAGTAGCTATATGAGTAACTATATGGGTCATTGATTGGTTGCCCAAATATTTGTATGGGAGAGTGAGTGTGTGTGTGGGGGTGGCTGGGAGGTTTGTGACTCTGTGCATAGATGTGTGAGCAGTTGATTCACTAGATGTATGGGTTCAAAAGTGCATGTGGAAACAGCTGTATGGGCGGTTGACTGTCTGCATGAGTGTATTGGTGAGTGATTGGATTTCTCAGTGCTACATGTCAAAGTAAGTACATATGTAAAACACAGTACATGTAAGAGTTGACATATATAAATAACTGTGCATAAGAGCCAGTGAATGTGTGAGTGGCTGTATGGATCATTGTGAACTTGTATCAGTGATTGTATAAGAGAGTAAATATGTGTTAGTATATGTTTGATTAAGTAAGGTGTGTATAACTGTATAGTTGAGGAAATGGAGGTGTGATTGATTCTTTGCATGACTGACTAGGTGTGTGAGTAACTCCATGGATGAGTGACAGTCTCTCAGTGTCTGTTTACACTGATTGTATCTAAGGTTATATTAGAGTCTGAAGAGGTTAATCGTATTATCACATGAATGATATCATCAGTGATGTGATCAGTAATGTCAAATGAGATGTTATCAGTGATTTCACCAGTGATGTCATTAGAGATGTCATCAGTGATGTCATCAGTGATGTCATTTGAGATGGCATCAGTGATGTCATTTGAGATGTCATCAGTGATGTCATCAGTGATGTCACTGACCATGTCATGAATGATGTAATATGTGACATCATCAGCAGTGGATTGCGGGTGCGCGATATATAGTTATTGCAACTAACTATATATGCGAATTTCTATGGTTTTGTGCGAGTAAATTAAGGTTTTGTAAATGCTAATCCCTAACTATATATGGTCTATAACCGATGGTTTTTTCAGTGAATTTTCAAGGTTTTGTAAATGCAAATTCCTAACTATATATGGTCTATAACCTATGGTTTTTTCAGTGAATTTCATTGGTTTTTTAAAAGCTAATATCTATAGCTGTAAAATATATTCTTTATTACGTGACGTATCACGTAGCCACGTGAGACGCCTCATGACGCGTCGCATAAACGTGACGTATCGTCTGTGCAGCGCAAACAAAACCCGTAACGTAAGCGCGCCAGAGCACGCTTACAGATATATATATTTTTTTTAACCTTAATTAGACAAAATCCACACATGCACATATCTTGAGGCCTTGCAAAGGCACATCAAACAAACAGTCCCTACAATTTTGCCAAGTTTGGTGGAAATCTATTCCTTTAAATTTTATTTTACTGTTTCTCTTGGTTTTCCCCTTGTTACGCTTACCGGAACGCTACCCGGTACACAAACCGGACGCTCAAAAAACACAACGCCTCTACCGCGAAAAATCGCAATTTTTTTTTTCTTTTGCCCCGCGGGTCACTTTACTATCCCCCTCATCAATCCTAGGGGGTCAGGAGGGGTCTACCTTGCCCCCTTTCCTTCATTTCCCCCTTCGTTTTTCACCACCTCTTGTCTCTCGATCCTACCGAGAGACAAGATGGCGGCCGCTCCGGACTGTTTACAATGTTGACAGCCAATCAGCTTCTCCTCAGACTCCCGTTACGCTGCCGGTTAGCTGCCAGTTAGCTGCCCTGTTCGCGTACCGGGACGCGCCTCTACGGCGAAAAATCACAATTTTTTTTTTTGCCCCGCGGGGCACTTTAATATCCCCCTCATCAATCCTAGGGGGTCAGGAGGGGTCTACCTTGCCCCCTTTCCTTCATTTCTCCCTTCGTTTTTCACCACCTCTTGTCTCTCGATCCTACCGAGAGACAAGATGGCGGCCGCTCCAGACTGTTTACAATGTTGACAGCCAATCAGCTTCTCCTCAGACTCCCGTTACGCTGCCGGTTAGCTGCCCGGTTAGCTGCCCGGTTCACGTACCGATTTGCGCCTCTACGACAAAAAATCGCAGTTTTTTTTTTTTTTTTTTGGCCCCGCGGGGCACTTTAATATCCCCCTCATCAATCCTAGGGGGTCACAAGGGGTCTACCTTGCCCCCTTTCCTTCATTTCCTCCTTCGTTTTGGCCTCCTCTTGTCTCTCGATCCTACCGAGAGACAAGATGGCGGCCGCTCCGGACTGTTTAGAATGTTGACAGACACCGGAGAGCCAATCAACTTCGCTTCGCAAAGCTCCGTTACGCGAAAAGTACGCGAACTGGTGCGCTATCCGGGACGCTGTCACAGATATATCTGTTTTTTTAAACGTTAATTTCTCAAAATCCACTGGAGCACATATATTGGGACCCAGCAAAGGCACATCAGGCTAACAGTCCCTACAATTTTGCCAAGTTTCGTGCAAATCCATTCAGCCGTTCGAGCTAAAAGTGAGGCCAAACGCCCTATGGAAAAAAGAATGGGAAAAACGCGTTTTGGGACCCCCTTTTTTCTCGGCCCTCCCTTGACGGAACCCCCCCCAAACTTTCAGGGGCTGCTCGGAAACAAAATGTGCCATTTCCCTGAAAATCTCAGCCGATTCCGTCCACAAACGCCAAAGTTATTAGACATAGAATTTTCAAAAGTTCCATAGAGAAAAAATCCTAACTATATATACCTACTGGCTATCGCCAGTAGGTAATATATATATTATATATATTACCTACTGGCAGTCGCCAGTAGGTAGTTATAGTTAGGATTTTTTTCAATGCAAAATCTCAAAATTCTATTGTGAATAACTTTGAGGCCGGTTGACGAATCTGCCTGAAAATGTCCTTAAATTTGGCTTGCGGAGCTCCGGTCCTTCCTTGAAAGTTTGGGGGGGATTCGTCAAGCGGGGGCAGAGATAAAAGGGGATCCCAAAACGTGTTTTCTCCATGTTAATTTCCATAGGGCGGTCGAACTCACTTTTAGCCCGAACGGCTGAATGGATTTCCACCAAACTTGGCAAAATTGTAGGGACTGGTAGCCCGATGTGCCTTTGCTATGTCTCAAGATATGTGCTCCAGTGGATTTTGAGTAATTTAGGTTATAAAAAATATATATATCTATGGCCGCGCACCGGGAGCACAGCGGGCGCGACACGCGAGGTGCGCACGGAAATCTGATTGGCTGTCGGGTGTCTGTAAACATTCTAAACGGCGGCCGCCATCTTGTATCTCGGTAGGATCGAGACACAAGAGGTGGCAAAAACAAAGGGGGAATTGACCGTAAGGGGGCAGGGTAGACCCCCCCTGACCCCCTAGGTTTGATGTGGAGGCTACAAAAGGGCCCCGCGGTGCAAAATATATATATTTTTTTGATTTGCGCGGGGGGAGCGCCCAGTACGCGCACCGGGGAGCGGACCGGGGAGCGGCCCATGGGGAAAGAAGAATGACAGAGTTTTTAAAAAATGTAGCCTTTTTTTTATAAATTGGAGGTAGTTCTAAAAAGAACTGTTTTTTTCTTCTTTTTGTTGTTTTATATTTTGTTAGTGTTTTTGGAACATTTTGTACTTTTTTTGGCTTTTATGAACTATTTTATATATATTTTTTTATGGGGAGAAACGAAAAAACAGGGAGTTGAAATTGGCTCAACTGGAGCAAAAAAAAAGAAAAAATTAGGGTTTTTGGGGGCATTTGTGGTTGTCCCCAGCAAGGTCGATGAGCTTTATGCTCAGTTCACCATAGGAGATGGTCTTACCACAAGGAATACATGTTATTCGGAAATCCGCAAACCGTGGCTGAATGCAAGGGATTGTCTCTCTTGCCTCTGGTCCCGATGGAGTGGGTTGCTTTCTTTTGGAGCTGGTGCTTGAAGATTGGGGAGGGTTACTGGCTAGTTCCCTCATCTCTGCAGCAGAATAGTAGATCGGATGCCTGCGCTGCATGTGGCAAATCATGGTGTTGTTTCCAAAAGATTATTTTTTGTTCAGGTTCCCCCTTGAAAGTTCCATGCCACAGATTAGGCAAGTCACCTTGGCCGAATTGACTGTTTTCTTGCCCTCTGGGATTGAAAAAAACTCCCATACAATGTGTGGTCTTGGCTGGTATGGGGTATTGTGTTCTTGCAGCCACCTTCTCCTCCCCTCCTCCTCCTCCTCCTCCTCCTCCTCCTCTTGTTGACCACCAATGTAATCTTGTGGTGGTCCTCTTGGTGGTTGTGGTGGTGGTGGTGGTGCAGATGCTCCAGCTGCTGCTGCTACTGTAGCCATTTCAAAGTACAAAATATACCTCAAAGATTGCAAAACAGGTCTTCCTAAGTCAAAGGACAAAGTCAGAATAAGGTGGGGTCTTTCATCATTTGGAAAAAAAAAAGGCCTGAACCAATGAGAAGTGTTATTTTCAGGTCACAAGACCAGGGATTTCATCATTATGAAACCAAAACTGTTCTGCACCAATTAAAAGTGTTATTTTCTGGTCACATGACCCGACGCGCTTACGCGGCGCGCCCCGCGTTGCGTCACGTAAGGGCGTCGGATGTTTACGTTGCGCGATCGTATTCACTCAAGTGTTTTCGGGTGCACTTACGCTGTGCGTATCACGTGGACGGGGCTACGCGATACGTCACGAAGATGTTTTCATTCGCGGCAATAGCGCTTACGGGACGATCTCCGGAGCGCGCCCTGGGGCGCTTCAAAAGCCTACGCTTTCCGGGGCGCTAACCGGGGCGTGCCCCGGGAGCGCTCCAAGGCAAAAAAAAATAAAAAATATATACATTAAAAAAATAGTTTTAAAAACAAATATAATATAGGATTCATTCATTTTCAAAAATATTACATTTCATAGCTATAGACATTTGCTATTAACAAAATTTTGAAATTCAAAGAAAAAACATAGGTTTGCAGCCTTATATATAGTTAGGAATTAGCATTTAAAAAACCTATGAAATTCACAGAAAAAAACATAGGTTTTACACCAGTTATAGTTAGGAATTAGCATTTAAAAAACCTATGAAATTCACTGAAAAAACCATAGGTTTCACATCTGTTATAGTTAGGAATTAGCATTTAAAAAACCTATTAAATTCGCTGAAAAAAACATAGGTTTCACACCAGTTATAGTTAGCTGGAAATTTTACTGACATAAAACCATTGAAATTCCCACGTTATAGTTAGTTGGACTCACTATAACTTGCGCGCCTGCAATGCACTGCTGATGACGTCACATATTACATCACTCATGACATGGTCAGTGACATCACTCATGACATCACTGATGACACCATCCTTGTGACAGAGTGAGAGACCTCCTTTCAGTGTAATGTAACCCTTGAAACACATATTCAAAAATAGAAACTAACATTTTCAAAACAATTGAGATACCCATACCAGTTACAACAACCAATTCAGTAATTCTACCATCTAGATACACATCCACTCATTCACCAACAGTTCTATATAGTCACTCATACATATACTCACTCATCATATGTAGTGATACACCTATACATCCTGTTACACACCGACAGTCATCCAAAAGTTACTCACACACATAATCACACATGCAAATAAACTATTGAACATCCATTTATTTGCATATACAGCTATACACACACTACCACCTTACTTCTAAGGAAACTTACACATACTTACTCTCTTAAACAATCAGTTATAGAAACACATACTTATTTAAACAGGAACTCTTACAATCTCTCACTCTCACATATACTCACATATACTCACTTATATACATCAATACTCACATATACTAGATTAAAACATATGTAGTTACTGATAAAGACACTAGTGAGACAGTCATTCACTTACTAACACACACATCCACCCATACAGTCCTGCACATATGCTGTCTTCAAAACACATAGAAACAGTGAGTCAGTCATTGATGCATCTATGTGTTAAGTAACACCCCCACCAAACCATACAGACACTCATACTGATACTAAAAAAAAATCTAATAACCCATATACACACACATTTAGCTACTCACCAACCCATGCAGCCACTTATACACAAAGTGAAACACTGATACAAACATTTAAATATGTAAACAATACTCGCTAACAATAAGCCAGTTAACCAATCAATTTGTTTTTAAAAACATCCATTAAGACACTTATTTAAACATTTATTCTTCCATCGTCCTTTTTCATATACATATATAAAACATATTTATTTTTCAGAAAGACACACATTCACTGGATGGTGTCATCAGTGATATATTTGAGAAGTAACAACCTAGGCAATTTAACACAGTGAATCACCACAAGATCAAAAGGTATATAGCAATGGACTACAGCTGCTTAAAAAACACGTTTTTATTAGTTAATTAACACAAGTAAAAAAGGTTCATTATATGACATTAAAATAACAGTAAAAAAGTTCCATAGGGTACAGTTGACAATCACAATTTAACATTTTACGGACATTAAAAATTATATTAGATGGGTGGCATGAAAATTCAATCTCTACGCGCGTTTCGGAGGCCAGCGCCTTCTTCCTGGAGCAGCCACACAATATCTAAAGGTGAAGATATATACAGAACATACAATTATATCGATTCTTACTCATATAAAACATGAAACTAACTGTTATGCATTTTGTTTAAAAAAGAAAAGACATTTTTTGTAGCAGCTGTAGATTAAAAAAAGGAACATTATGAATTGCATTTGTCTTGTCATTTCCTTAAGAAAATTGGATTTATTTATTTAAATGGGAGGGGAGAATAGAATATTCTTGAGAATGGTGTTAAAATAAGTGCCAATAATGGGCATTTGCCTAATGATTTTTTAATGCAGTTCCAATTATTGGTAAGGCCATGATGTGCAATATATACTGCAATTTCTACAAGAGATCAAGGGACCTAATAGATGAGGTAACATTGCTTTAGTCTCAACCAGGAGTCTTTTTAAATAAAATTATGATATTTCAATTTGGCATAACAAAAAACATTCGTCATCTAACATTGATCTGATACTTACTAAATGGTAATGTTAGCAGAAGGTAGTTGTTTAAAAATAGATATTCAATTTCTTTTTTTGAAATCCTTTCAGTGTCGGTTATGATACAACTAAGAATAAAAATAGAGACAGTAACATAAATACTTGTTAGTGTACGAGGATAGTTGCCCTTTTCTTTAATCGATAGTGCCAATTGTCACTGTTTTTACCTGATTGTATAGATGTCTAAGGATCTAAGCCCGCCAGCCGGAACCCTTTAGCGTGGATGGGTGCCTGATAAGGATCGGTCCTTGATGTTCTAGATTTAGGATCTTTGTTGTGGCGGGTAGAAGAGAGGTAAAGGGATGTTTAATATCTATTTGTTTATTATTCTCTTATTTCATATAGAACAGAGAAAATTATGATACACAGGACAATTTAGGTTCTACAATGTCCACGGTAGCTGTGTTATTCTTACCTATTGCCTTATATTCATTTCTTTTAAGATGTTGGGTTGGACTTGTTGTTTGTTGATCTATATTCTCCTTTGATACAGTCCTGAGCCCTTAAGAAAAAGCACATCAAGAGTGCATTCAAAGAACCGCTATCTATTAATTACTTTATATTAATTCGGTCTCTTCTAATATAACCTCAGGTCTTACCTAAAACAGTGGGTGCTTTTCTTTTCTATTTTCCGAAATGTGAGAAGTTTCTTGATCCTCTATGATGCTGAGTTCAAGAGATTAAAAGATCTCCCTGCCTAAAATAAGAGGGAGGGTATAATTAGATGGAGGATAGTATAGTTTATTATTCCTACTTCCTGATCGTGAGTTTTTCGGGGTTTGTGATCGGAGTCTTACCTAGTAACGATCAGCAGGGCTCCCTATGTCCGGTGGCGGGCGGTACGTCTCGTCGGATGATGAGCGCGGCAAAAAATGGTGATCAGGTACCTGTCAATAGGTGTTTATATTTGTGTTCACGTAATCACGTGATTATCAGAAATTACTCGCACCTGTTCTATATTTGTTTTTCTCTTCTCGTTGGCGCGAAGTTTGCGGAGTTTCAAAGTTAGGTAAAGCGGAGTTTTGTAAACTCCCACATGATTGGATGTTTGTTCGTTGTGCCCACGCAATTGGTTACTTCGATGTATACAGAAGGCGGCATTGGTGGAAATCACGCACAATACGAATGTATTTTCCCCTTCTAAATGTAAACAAAGAGTTCTAGCAGATATCAAAGGGGTTACATCTGAATTGATTGTTGTTTATCTAACATATTTACTACTGGGAGCGGAATAATAGGTGAATAATTTACAATTATCTTTAGCGCCCAGCTCACTGAATTCCAAATTGGATGAAGCGGAATTTTCTTTTTAAAGGCTGTTACTAAATTGAGTATACAATTCGGCAACCTTCGAAATTGGTTGCCATATCATATTTTAAGTAAGACATTGAGTAAATTATAACAACATCCTATTTTATATTTCGAAGTTTCAGCAAATTATCACAGCGTATATAGGGGAACATCTCTAGGGTTTGTTAGTTGTGCGTCTAGTGTATGGGAGATCATAAAGGATACAAAAAGGTCTCAGTGCATATCATATTCTAAGTAAGACATTGAGTAAATTATAATAACATCCTATCTTATATTTCGAAGTTTCAGCAAATTATCCTAGGGTATATTGGGGAACATCTCTAGGGTTTGTTAGTTGTGCGTCAAGTGTAAGGGAGATCATAATGGATACAGAAAGGCTCAGTGCAGAACTCAGTATTATGACGTGAAGTATATATTCAATGCGTCAATAAGGCGGGGCTATTACATTCTTAAGGTTTAATGGGTTCGTTCAAGGGGAGAGGGAGCACTGGGATTTCATAATCTTTTACCATCAGAGACAAGTTGTTTGAATTTATGGTAACCCGGGTCACATAAGGTCCCATGTCTAATTTTAAGTATACAGGTATGCAATGCATTGACTATGGTTCATGTGAACATGAGCATATACGGCTAATAGCTAATAGGGGTATTTTATTTTAGAGTATTGTGTGTTCCCACGGGATTTCGCTATTTAGGCCCTGTCTGAAAGAGTTAAAAACAAAAATCCAAAAGACTTCTCTTTTCTTTCGAATGGACATGCCTCTTTTTGAGTCTGGAACATGGATTTTCTCTATAATCCTCCATTTGAAGTCGTCAGCATGATGACCTTTATCCAAGAAATGTTTGACCATTGGGCATGCAGTTTTTTTAGTTTTTATCGCTGAACGGTGTTCGTTCAAGCGTGTTTGAATTGCTCTCGAGGTCTCACCTACGTATCCTTGGGGACACGGACATTGAATAAAGTAAATTACATTGTTTGTTTTGCAATTCCACATTTCCTGTGCTTTGGTTGTGTGGCCATTGTATTCGAATTCCTCACCTGACAGAATGTTACAACATGATTTGCATGATGAACATGGGAAGGTTCCTTTTAAGGGGTGATTGGTCAAGATTGAACGTTGACTAAGGGTGTCATTTTTGGTATTCTTGGCAAATCTGGAGTGAACAATAAACTCTTTTATGTTTTTATTTCTCCTGTGAGCAAAAATCGGTTTCATCAGTTTTTGGTCGTTCGTACAGTTACTGTTTAATATATGCCAATTAGAGTTTATGACATGTCTTACTCTTTCATTTATCGTTGAGTGCCTTGTGATGCAAACTATTTGGTCATTGGGTTTGGTTGGTTTTGTTTTTAGAAGACAATCTCTGTCGTAATATCGGGCCCGCTTATAGGATTCTCTTATTAATCGATGTGGGTAGCCTCTCTCGATAAATTTAGTCCTCATTACCGCTGCTTGTTTGTCGAAATCTCTTACATTTGTACAGTTACGCCTAACGCGTAGAAACTGTGAGAATGGGATACTATTTTTCTGAGTACGCGGATGGAAGCTTTGATAATGAAGTAAAGTATTTCTTGCTGTGGGCTTTATGTGGAGGTCAACTTCTAAAGTCCCAGCACTATCTAAAATTTCTATATCTAGAAATTCGACTTTCTTGTTACTGACATGGGAGGTGAAGTTAAGGTTAGGATTGGCTCCATTTATCCATTCAAGGAATTCTAGTAGAGTTTCTCTCCCATCGGTCCAGACAAAAAAGATGTCATCAATGTATCTGGACCAATGGGAGATCGACTCGTAGAAAGGTGCAGCTTCATTATGTACAAATTCTTTTTCAAATGATGCCATAAAAATGTTGGCTATGGATGGGGCCACTGAAGCACCCATACTTACGCCCTTTATTTGACGATATAAATGATTGCCGAATTCAAAGACGTTCTCTGTTAATACAATTTCAAGACATGCAAGCAGGAATCTTTTTGGACAAGGGATTTGGTGTAGATCGATAAACCAACTAGTGGTTTTCAGTGCGTCTGTAAGAGGGATGTTGCTATATAAAGACTCTACGTCCATTGTGACCAATAGGTCATTATTGGAATTGAAGGAAATTCCTTCAATCTTCGATATTATGTGACCTGTGTCACGAATGTAGGATTCTATTTTGGGGACAAAAGGGCGTAGGTAGTTGTCTACATATTTGGAGAGTGGCTCAGTAGCTGTCCCTATTGTTGAGACTATGGGTCTGTAAGGAGGGTTATTGGCATCCTTATGGATCTTTGGTAGACCATAAATGCAGGCAATTTTTCCTTGGTTATGATTCAGATAGTCGAATTCTTTAGCATTGATAAAACCGTCTTCTAAGGCAGATTTAGTTAGGGACATAATTCTTTTCGATAGATTAATTGTAGAATGGAGTTTGAGGGGGACGTAGAAGGTTGGGTCATTTAGCATTTTAAGCATGTTTACTTCATATTCTGAAGTATCAACAATCACAATTCCTCCACCTTTGTCACATCCTTTGATGGTGAGATCTTTATTGTTGGAGAGGGATATTAGGGCCTGATGTTCTTCTTTCTCTAAATTGTAAATGGGTTTGGGAATGTATCTGAGAGCTTGATCCAATTTTTTAAGTACTACTAATTCGAAGGTGGCTACTTCAGGTCCCAATTGTTCGAGACCTGGGCAAAAAGTAGAAGGAAGGCAAAGTGGTTTAATGGAGGAGCTATCTTCATCTATGGTCGTATTTAATGCAAAAAAATTTTTTAGACGGATTTTACGAAAAAAAGAAATGATATCACAGTGTAGTTCAAACAAATTTATTGTAGAGTGTGGGACATATGATAGTCCTTTGGACAACAGGTTTGTGCTATGATTATCTAGCTCTATCTTGGTTAGGTTGAAGATTGGAATTATATCCCTTGCTTCCAATATTTTCTGCTTCTGGTTTCTCGCACAAATTGCGGTTCTTCCTGTTGGTGGTGGTGTTGAGGTTGGTAATTGCCTCTCGGTTGACTCTGGAAATGAACTCTGGGGCGTCCCCGTCCCCCTCTTCGGTTCCCTAAAAAAGGCTGTCTACGGGTGCCTCTATTGGGTGTTTGGTTATAAAGTAATTCGGAGTCATAGTACCCCTCATTGCTTTCGTTTTCAGAGTCAGAGGTTTCTGAAAAGGTGTTCACTCGTTGGTTCTGTGGTTGGTTTTCTCTAGTGTCAGTGGTGTAGTGATTCTGTTGGTGGAAGTCTGGTCTTAAATAAGGATATGTATTTTCGATGGTAGCATATCTTTTGTCTTTCATCAATTTATCATTTTTCCTTTTTTCTAAATAGCTTGTAAATGATTCTATTTCTTTGTTACATTCCTCTATCTTCTTTATGGCTTCTTCTATGTTGCCTATTCTTTTCAGTTTGGTTTCTAATTCTTCTACTTCGGACCTTACTTCTGTAGCTAATTCTTTAGCGGTCTCAACGATGAGCATCATCAGATCCCTAGAGCATCTGCTGGCTATTCTGCTCCATTTGTCCAGAAAGGCCTTGTGTTGAACGAATAAGCCAGGGATATTTCTTACTCTGAGGCCCATGGGAATGATACCCAGCCTAAGATAGGCCAGCATAAATTCCCCATGTGCCTCAATTCTTTTTAATTTCTTTTTTAGGTCTAGAAGTTTTTTAGTGTCATCGTTGTGTAGATTAGAATTCGAGGTGGAGGCACCAAAGGAGGATGGTATACCTACGAGTGTTTCAAATTCTTCGTCTGTGAAACCGAAGGTTTTTTGGAGTGCCATATTGATATTAATGTGGGGTAGAATCTAGAGATCGGTATAGGTAGCAGAATTTCTACAAGGGAATGACAAGGGGGAACAGAATGATATAATAGACTGATAATAGAAAAATAGCCCTACACAGACAAGCTGTGGGTAAACAATTGCGTATTTAACAAGGACCCCCTGAATAGATGAATTTCGTAATTCCTAGGTCAGGGAAAAGACATATTTGAGAAGTAACAACCTAGGCAATTTAACACAGTGAATCACCACAAGATCAAAAGGTATATAGCAATGGACTACAGCTGCTTAAAAAACACGTTTTTATTAGTTAATTAACACAAGTAAAAAAGGTTCATTATATGACATTAAAATAACAGTAAAAAAGTTCCATAGGGTACAGTTGACAATCACAATTTAACATTTTACGGACATTAAAAATTATATTAGATGGGTGGCATGAAAATTCAATCTCTACGCGCGTTTCGGCGGCCAGCGCCTTCTTCCTGGAGCAGCAACACAATATCTAAAGGTGAAGATATATACATATTTAACAAGGACCCCCTGCTAACATTACCATTTAGTAAGTATCAGATCAATGTTAGATGACGAATGTTTTTTGTTATGCCAAATTGAAATATCATAATTTTATTTAAAAAGACTCCTGGTTGAGACTAAAGCAATGTTACCTCATCTATTAGGTCCCTTGATCTCTTGTAGAAATTGCAGTATATATTGCACATCATGGCCTTACCAATAATTGGAACTGCATTAAAAAATCATTAGGCAAATGCCCATTATTGGCACTTATTTTAACACCATTCTCAAGAATATTCTATTCTCCCCTCCCATTTAAATAAATAAATCCAATTTTCTTAAGGAAATGACAAGACAAATGCAATTCATAATGTTCCTTTTTTTAATCTACAGCTGCTACAAAAATTGTCTTTTCTTTTTTAAACAAAATGCATAACAGTTAGTTTCATGTTTTATATGAGTAAGAATCGATATAATTGTATGTTCTGTATATATCTTCACCTTTAGATATTGTGTGGCTGCTCCAGGAAGAAGGCGCTGGCCGCCGAAACGCGCGTAGAGATTGAATTTTCATGCCACCCATCTAATATAATTTTTAATGTCCGTAAAATGTTAAATTGTGATTGTCAACTGTACCCTATGGAACTTTTTTACTGTTATTTTAATGTCATATAATGAACCTTTTTTACTTGTGTTAATTAACTAATAAAAACGTGTTTTTTAAGCAGCTGTAGTCCATTGCTATATACCTTTTGATCTTGTGGTGATTCACTGTGTTAAATTGCCTAGGTTGTTACTTCTCAAATATGTCTTTTCCCTGACCTAGGAATTACGAAATTCATCTATTCAGGGGGTCCTTGTTAAATACGCAATTGGTGTCATCAGTGATGTCATGAGTGATGTCACTGACCATGTCATGAGTGATGTAATATGTGACGTCATCAGCAGTGCATTGCAGGCGCGCACGTTATAATGAGTCCAACTAACTATAACGTGGGAATTTCAATGGTTTTATGTCAGTAAAATTTCCAGCTAACTATAACTGGTGTGAAACCTATGGTTTTTTCAGTGAATTTAATAGGTTTTTTAAATGCTAATTCCTAACTATAACAGATGTGAAACCTATGGTTTTTTCAGGGAATATATATATATATATATATATATACATATTAATTGGGGAAAAAACAAAGGTTACAGGGACATTATAGTCACGCTCAGGTTTCATTTGTACAGAACCAGTAAAATTCAGCAGTTATAGTTGGCTGAGCGAACTATAACTCATGCCCTCGTAATGCTGTGTAGGACTTACAGGAGGTACCAGAAGGGCTTCTTGGCCCTCAAGAAAATTCAGGAGAACAGTGTTCATCATCCGCCAACCGGTAGTGCACCAAGAGATGAGTTTGCAAAGTGGTGGAGAAAGGGGGCCTGGCCTCTGACAACCTCTCAGCAATCATGCTGTGTGGGACTTAGTGGAGGTAAGAGGAGGGTTAGTTGGTCCACAAGGATATCCTTGAGGGCAAACTACTCCTCCTGTTACCTCCAGTGACTATTTCCTAACTATAGCGTCCCTGTAATCTTTGTTGTTTTCAGTTAATTTTTAAGGTGTTTTTTTAATGCTAATTGTTAACTCTAAAGTTCCTGTCTCCTTTGCTTTTTTCAATTCCTAAAATATTTAAATTCTATTTCTTAATTGCAATGTACATTTTTAGGACGAGCCGAGACAATGCTTGCACTGTCTGCAGGACCTATTGTATCTCTTTTGTTAGATTTGGCACACCCAACAATTGCTATTGGTTGTCATCTGTGGCATTCAAAAATGCTGGCTTGTTATTGTTATTAGTGCACTGCCCTCCTTTGGGTGGGTGGTCCCTCCCAGGTGACTTCATTCATTGTTCATTTTACTTGTCCATCACAACACGAGCAATAACCCCTCCTGTCTGGGCATCTAGCCTCAGGGTACCTTCTGGTTGTCCATCTTTAGTACTTGATAAAGCACAGCATGCCATGCTGATCAAGGGGATACCACTGCGCTTTAGCTTTAAAAATGGCATCCAAAGCTTTTGCACTGCGCCGGTAGTAATCCTGTCAGGTGAGTGGGTTTCCGGGCTGCTATACTTGGCCCTGTTTCAAGGTGAAAAGCATTGGTCGATCTTGCAACAATAGGGGGATCTCCCAGCTGTCACACCTGGCTAACGTACTCCTGCCATAGAGGGTATAGGGGGCCGCAGAAGACACCAGCGCCAACAGGGCTAGCCTCATCACTTCAGGAAGTGTCCGATGGATCCACAATCATGTTCCGTCTCATCTGTGGGCTGCGCCGGGCACCCAGCTGCACCCTGATGTCTCCCTTTCAGGCTGCTGCCTCCACAGTGCAGGGCCTCTGGAGCACTGTGGTTTGTCTTTACAGGGACCCCAATACAAGTCATTTGAGTTCAGGCGAGGTGCGTCCATTGGGGCGCACAGGCTTAGCCCCCCCACCCGCAGCTCCCTCGGCATCTTTGAACTTAAGTAAACTGAATCAGTTTACTTAAGTTCAAAGATGCTGAGGGAGAACTGACAATCATGTCAGTCAGCATGAAGTTGGACCACCCACCCCCTTCAGAGACTGAAGGGGGTGGGCGGTCTGGCCTCATGTTGACTGACATGATTGTCAGACAAGTTGGGGGCAACAGGCAGAAGCACAACACAAGTGCGCATGAGTGGGGGTGGAGGGCACATTTTTAGCCCGTGCCCAGTCTTGCGCACTTGTGTTTTTCACTTGTTTGCACATGCCCATTAGGAGACCCTCGGTCTCCTAATGGGCGTGTGGCGGGCGAAGAGTAGATTGGATGAGAGGGGCTGGCAGTCCACTCCAGTGCCGACGTGAAGGCGCCAAGGGGAGCAGAGGTGGCGCGGAAGGGCTGTGAGGTAAGTTTTCTGTTAATTTATTTAATTCCCTGCTCCCTCCCCCGCGCGACCCCTCCCCCCGCGATTGCCCCCCTCCCTCCCGCGAGCCGCGACTGGTTATCCTAACTAAAAAACATAACAAGGGCCTATAAATAAATTAGAAAATTGAATATGAGAGCTCTCCCTAGTGAGAACTGTTTCATTGTTCCACTGATTACTAAAATCTTCCCGCTGTATCTGAAAACAGATGTTTGCTTTTAGCAGGCTCTGCATTTTCTATGTTTCTGCGTTATTCCAGTGGTGACCTGAACTTTGGACTGAATACAGTCGCCATCCCTCCTCGGCTGCTAGTTTGTAATTGTCCTGGACTACGGCAAGGACCAGAAACTGATCTATGATGACCCTTTGGGGTGGATTGCTCAAATTTGGAACTTGTTGCTTGCGTATAAATATGTAACGTTATAAAATCAGCCCAGTCGCCTGTCTGATACTGATAGTCAGCAGACAGCAGAGGGAGGGCAGGGTATATCCGTTATGAGCAATGCCAATCAGGTCCCCAGTCCCAGGGGTATATTTCATCTGTATTTGTGTGCCTTTTGCTGGGTTTTTTCGTTAACCACTATTTTCAGTCTAACTTCCAATCGTTGGGCCAGTGGCCACCAAGGCTGTTTTTGAAATATCTCAAAGGTGTCTGAAAAACGTGTACGAATAAAGTTAAGATGAGGGGTACAAACAGCGGCTTGAGGAGTCTCAACAGCGGGAAGCTAAAACGGGGCTGATTAGCTGAGAAGAAGAGAGATATGGGGTGAGATAGGAAAAGGGGACAGGGAAAGGGAGCGAGAGAAGAGTGAGTATGAACAGAGAAGAAGGACTAGGAATATAAAGGTGAGTGAAGAGACAACACGGGGTGACTTTGAAGAATGAGATGTACACATGGGATGACGAGGAGAGAGAAACAAACAGGGTCGAGTGGGTGAGAAGAGGACACTGGATAAACAAGACATGCGGAGCAGCAGGAGACAAGTAGATAGGGGTGGGGGAAGACTGGATCTGGGGGCAGAATGAAACTTGAGAGAGACATACATGGGAGCAGGAAGAAAATGGATGGGCAGAAGACTTGAGACAACAAAAGGAAATATATCCAGTGCTTGAAATGGAAAAATAGAAGTGCAGGTCCCAGAGTACCTGCTTGTTTCTGAAAAGTGTCGTTACTCTCCAATTCAAAGTATTGCATTTCTCTTAAAAATAACCGGCACTGTCCCCCTTTCAAAATAAAAAAGTGCCGGTACTACATACCGGGCAGTACCGGCCCATTTAAAGCACTGAATATATGGGGTAACGGTAAAACTGAACAGGCTGGTGGCGGGCAAGGTAGACAAAACATATATGGGGGTGAGCGAGTAAAAGAAAGCCTAGGAAGCTGGGGATACAGACATGCAGGACACGGACAGGCGATGCGTGGGAGAGAAGGGCAAGTGATGGATAAGGGGAACGGGAGAGGCACATGGGGAGGACGGGGCGAAGCAGGGGCGGGGAAAGAAGAAGAATACAGGTGGGGAAACAAGTACTTTGAAGAGACACACGAAAGGGAAAGAGAGAAAGGTAACCGACGGAGTGGGGTGTAAAGAGGAAAGTAATTAAAACATGAACATGGAAGAAAGAGAGGCCGGGTGGAGAACGGGGCTAAATGCACAGGAGAAACGGGAACAAACTGGAGAGAAGCAAGGGAGAGAACGGTGCGAGACATATAGTCGAGATGGAGGGGCCGCGTTGAGTAAAGACAAGGCTAGGCAAAGAGGACGAGCGCAAGAGGGCGAGGGGGTGATGTGGTAAGATAGTGAACAAGAGGAAGGGAGTAAAGTGGAAAGACGTGGCAACACGAGAGGAATGGAAGAGAGAAGCAGGAAGAGACAGGACGATGAAGAGCGGCAGGCCACACAACTCTGGAAACAAGAGGAAGAATATAGGCGGAATAAGAGGGGGGGGCAAGACAAGGGAACAAAAAAAAGAAAGAAACGCAAAGGCCGAGCGATAGGAAAGAGCATCTGAGTGGGGTTCCCGCACGTGGAGGGGGCTCCTCATTTGCTTTCGGAGACAGAATGAGGCGAGAATGATTCCAGAGCACCCCCAGGGCCCCAGCACCTCCCTCCTACACCAAATGTACAGTTTGCATTGCTAACCCAGCATAAGAAATGTCCTTGCACTATTTCTGAGTTGTCCTGGATGCCCAGTTGTCGTGTAGCCTATTTGCATCAAAATGGGCTCAGGCGTGCGTTCGGCAGCAAGACACTAATGGGCACAGCTTCACCAAGAAAAAAAAGTATCCCCCAAAACGTATCTCACATCATCTTCCATCCCCTACTGCTGCGATCCAGTTTGATGCGTGAGGTCTTACCTTCAGCCTGCGCTTCGGCACCAAAAGGGTGAACTTTTGAGTTGTTATGTCAGAAGCAAGTGGGCCTCACAATACGCAGCAATGAAGACAGCGGATTAGTTACATTTCTCCCCCAATGTCGGGCGCGCAGATAAAAGGCTGGAATACGCTGCCGTGCCAAGCATCTTCAGAAAGCCTAATTGCCTGTTCTTTGGGCAAACTGGTCCTTTGCTGGGTCTTCAACGCTAACATACTTGAGGGCGACTGGATACAACACATCGAGCAAGCCCAAAGGAAAAATATCCCGGCCTGGTGCACTGAACAGCAGACTCCGCTACCAATAAATACCCAAGAAGTGGAGTCACATTCAGATGGAAACTGGATAACGCCATCCCAGGTAGAAACGGTCCTTAAAAACTTGAGGTCCAAAGGCGCCCCTGGCCCAAATGGCCTACCAAACGGTTTGTTCAAACAAGACCAACAGTTTTGGGCAGAATACCTCACTCCACTATATAATGATGTATTTCAAACCGGCAGCATTCCCGAGTCATGGAGAGGTAGCATTTTACATCCTATTTTTAAGGCAGGCACCAGGTCCGACCCAGGGAATTACCGCCTTATTGCACTGATAGATGTCGAGGCCAAAATCTATGCTTCGAATCTTCTGAGGGACCTTGAAGATTGGGTGTGTACGAATAAGATTCTGCCGATCACGCAGACAGGCTTCAGGCCAGGAACCAGTACATCATGCAACCTGCTGGCGCTAAATCTCATGGTGGAAAAAAGTAGGGAAAACTCAGCGAAATTGTACACATGCTTTGTAGACCTCAAAGCAGCGTTCGACACAGTCCCGAGGGAGGCACTATGGCGAAAGATGGCCAACTGGGGATTAACATCAAAGCTGCTGTTGGCCATTATAAACCTATATTCGAATACCTGGGTTAGAATAAAACTAGCCAACGGCGATAGAACGACAGGTAAAATCTTCACCCATGTTGGCCTCAAACAGGGCTGTGTATTGGCACCAACACTCTTTAATATTTTCACAGCAGACCTGGACAAGTGTATTGCGGAAACAGAAAGTGATCCACCAAAGCTAGCCAACCACAAAATCAGGAGCATACAGTACACAGATGACATCTTACTTTGCGGTCAGACCCCGTTGGGTCTACAACGTTCCATCACAAAGCTCAACGATTACATCTGTGCACAAGGGCTCCAAATTAATTATAAAAAAACGAAGATTGTCTGTTTTGCCTCTCGGCCAGGGAGGAAATCCTTTAAATGGCACATTGCAGGCAACACATTAGAGCAGACCTCCACGTATAAATACTTGGGAGTTGTAGTCGATGCTAGGTGGTCGCTGAAAGATCATCAGTCTTACAGAAAGGCACAAGCTATCAAACTACGCTTCGCCCTAAATTTGCTAAAAAGAAAAATAAATTGTCCATCCAATTCGCACTTGTTGAAGATAATATCTGCAAAATTTCTCCCATCTCTTACGTATGGATCGGAGTTGTACAAGGGAAAAGATGCTAACTTTTTGAACACACAACAATCAGAATTGTTCAAATACATTTTTCAGATCCCGAGGTTCGTATCTCAATCCCAGATCCGATTGGAATTCGGTCTACTAAACCAGCACCAAATCAGACAAGCAGCCATATTAAAAACATGCTGGAAATTAAGAGCTGCTGAAGAGGACACCCTTATGGGCCTTTGCTGGACTGAGATAAACAACCAGAAAAAGACAAAAAATTCATGGAAAATGGTATGGGAGAACGCCGTCTCGAGCCTTAAAATGGAAAAGGCATGGAACACAAATCAATCATTTGTGGCGTTCAAAAAAGAGACTAACGCAGCAGCAAAGCAAATATCATGGACAGCAGACAAAGCTGCCATAGCAAACAAAAAACATGGATGGACCGTGTTGGCCACGTATGGGAAGCTGGAGCCACAACCATATTTAGTCAACCATATATCCCCAGCTGCCCAAAAAATACTTTTAAAATTACGGCTGGGAACCACCTTATTAAAAAATCATACACCTGCATGGAAGCAAACATGGCCGACTCCCGTTTGTAGACTATGTGGGGAAATGGAAGAATCCTTGATGCACATATTGTGTATTTGCCCATGTTTAACAAATTTGAGACGTTATTTTCTACTGCATGTTTTTCAACTTTTTCAAATTAGATCATGTCGCCCGGCCGTCATGCTGGCCCTGAACAGCTACCAACTGCAGACAGCTTATAGGGCCGCTAGATTTTGCCAAAAGGCACTTCAGCTAATCATGAACACTGAGGTAAAGGACTGCAAATGTCCGAATCCGACTGTGTGAAGTGCAAGCACAACTGCAAAAACATTATGTACACAGACATTTTAGAAAGTTTTTCTACTTCAATGTATCTTTAGTTGGTATACTTTAATTTTAAAGTACAAGTTGCTTCTTTTTATATGAGCAATATTGTAAAGGTTTTAATTAACTATATACAATAAAACTTACTAGGGGTCTTTGAAGTCTTCCATTCGTGTTTGGGAAAGAAAAAGGTCTCTTTTTTCTCAGAGTTCGGAGTTTCCAAATAAAAGGTGAGCACCTTTTATTGTAGCTGCAGGCTAGTTTTCGTAAAGGCCTTTCCCGCTGTTCGGTTTTTGAGCGCATGCGTTTTTCTCTGGCCTAGCAAAAGTGACATTAGACAATTCTGATGTCTCAGCTGAAAGCAGCACAGCTGTGCAGTTGATGTATTATAATCAGCAAGTGAGTGAAAGAGATTGTGAAGAACGTGAAGGCCTCATTTCCTTTAAAGGACGTGTCTTTTTTGCAGTTACCCATGTCCTACTAAAAGGTTAATTGTAGGTGTGCTCCATCAATACAAGATGGGCACTGACCGAGAGAAAATTATTGTCAATACTGTGCACACTGTGAGCCGTATTTGAAGGGTTTGACTGATTCGACTCAATTCAATTCAATTTATAAGCTTTATTCGGTACATATGAAAACAAAGACCATACAAGTACATAATATTATACACATTTGGGGGGAAAAACCAATATACAGGAGATAGATATAAACTGTACTCATAGTATTAAAATATCAAACTTTGTCTAGGATGAATTGATTTGTATAAAACGGTAGCAGTAAAAAAGCAAACGTCCAAGTTATCCATGTTAAAAAGCAGTTTCATAGAATCATTAATTGTACAAACTCCATATTTTATAAAGATAGGTTTTAAATAGACAATACGCAAATCCCTATAAAGGTTACATATCAAGAGAAAGTGCATGGTGCTCTGTACAGATTTTCCGTCACAAGGGCAAAGGCCTGCTGGATGCATTTTAAGAGATGAAAAAGCCACTAACTGATGTACAAACCCAAACCTCAGCCTGGTAAGAACAAATCTGTGCGAGGGTCTGGTCACAGAACTTAAATACGGTTGGAACCTCTCGCTTCCACCAAATTTATTATAAAACGTAGAGGTTGCTAATTTACCAGTGCTGATCACCCTCCTATCTGCCATATAAGACATAAACACACTTTTCATTTCCTGTTTAGTCATTTTTACAAGGGCATAAGGGTCAGCCAAAACATGAATATTATAAGCTTCCTGGGAACAGCCGATGATATATTTTAACCAGGGAATCTTTAGGTGATTGTCCATAGAGATACATTCAATAATAACATCTCTATTCAGGGATGTTTCGTCTTTCAGCCTGATTGAACGCCAAAGCATCAGTGGTCTCAGAGCTATCAGATCTGACACATAATTGGTGCCTAATTCTCTGTGTATTAAGTCATTGGGGGCGGAGGTCGGTAGACACAGAAGTTTTTTCAGGAAAGTATTTTCCTCTATCTGTAGACAATTGTGAGAACAGTGTCCCCAAACCCCGGCCCCATATAGGGCGATAGACACACAGCATGATTGATATATCTGTAACATATCTCTGATGCTTCTGTCCCCTATCTTGGCTGCAAACCTAAAGATCCCATGGGCACTTTTTGCCATTTTGGCCCTCACATTAGTGGTTTCATTTACCCAGGAACTGTTTTTGGCAAAGGTAATACCTAAATAGCAAAAATTGTCAAAATGAGATACCTTATGTCCATCAATAAAAAAGGAGTTAGATCTCCTGCGGCCAACCCCACATGTCATGGTGTAAGTCTTAGTTTTATTTATAAGGAGTTTCCTATCTTTAATAAAAGTTGTAAACCTATCTATTAGCCGCTGAAGGCCGATGGGGGTCCTTGACATTAACACGGCATCATCCGCATATAACAATACCGGTGTGTCAAGGCCATTTACCTTTGGAGCATCTGCACTAATTGTTTTTAAAATTGCGTCTACTTCGTTTATAAAAAGTGTAAATAGGAGGGGGGCCAATACACAGCCTTGTCTTATCCCACTCCTAACTTTAAATTTACGGGTACATTTTCCTTTTTTACCATATCGGACACTTGTTTGAAGATTTTCGTATAGCCTAGCTAGAAAGAAAATAATACCCTCAGGAGCCCCCATTTCTAGCAGCTTCGCCCAGAGGATAGAATGATCCACCAAGTCGAAGGCGCTGCTTAAATCTGCAAAACAGATATACATAGAGCCCTCTTTGGCCTGAGTGTACTTCCCAATAAGCAAAATTAAATTTAGGCATTGGTCCACGGTTCTGCGGGCTTTCCTAAAGCCATACTGTGTGCTGGCCATAATACCGTTCTTTACTGCCCAATCTTCAAGCCATGTTAATAAAACCATGCTCATAATTTTCACAGATGAATCTAAAAGGGAGATCGGGCGGTAGTTTTTAACATCCCCCTATCCCCTTTCTTGTAAATTGGGATAATAATGGATTCCCCCCATGTTGATGGGGCTCCATTACATACCGCAGCATTAAAGACATTAGTCCCTGGGCCTTACCCCCTTTACTAGTATTAATGCCATGTTCCACCTCAGCAATAGTGAAATCTAATGGCACTATCGGCCATGGACAGTAATTATCACATTGCGATTTGTCTGACTTAAATATGGTGGAAAAGTGGGCAACCCATGCCTCACTGGTAACATTAGAGGTAAGTACTGGGGCCATATCATCTCTAAGAAAAGGGGAATTCACTGTTGCCCAAAATAATGATCTATTTGAGGTTTCAGCAGCTAATGACAGTTTTTCCCAGGCCTCCTGCTGAAATTCTGTCTTTCTACGTTTTAAGGCCACCTTATAGTCCTGTCTAAGTTTAGACACCAGAATCCTATCTTTTGGCCTGGCTGCCAGGGCCAATTTTAGTTCTTTGAGCAGTACAGTGCATGCATGGTCAACCATCCCCTTTTATGGGTGGAATTCCCCGTGCTGGTTTTGGCAAATATAATGTCGATAGCCTTATTAATTAACAGAAAATCCCTTAGAATCTCCGCTGGATTGTTATCAATATTTAAAATGGCGTTAATTTCATCTGTGCTTCCTTTTACAATGGATTTTAATACCACCTCCGATCTTTCCCCATTCCATCTTATTCTAACTCCATTGGGTCTATGAGGTTCAATATTCTTTACAGTGCGCATGACAGCTACAGGATAGTTTCCCATATAATGACTTCTAGAATAATACAGTTATGATCGCTTAGCATCGTCTCATCAATCTTGGGGGCATTACACAGTGATACGATACTGGATGATACACATACATGATCAATAACTGTATTTGCATTCCGGCCCGTGTAAGTGGGGATAATATCTCCATTTTCTCTCTTGACATGGGCTAGTATTTCTAGGTCATGGTCCGCCAATAATTTATTTAATGACTCGCCATGGGTATTGTGCGGAAAATGCAAGTCATCTTCTTCAATATTGTTTTTTACCCCACAGACCCCCCCGGAGGACATCGGACAGACAGGGATATTAAAATCTCCCATCCAAATAAAATCAAAAATAATAGTCTCGCCTGCTGTCAATTCACCTACTACTTCCTCCAGATCCTTAACGACTTGGTGGCGTGTACTATCAAAAATATTATTGTAAAAATTAATTAAAAGAACATTGCAGGCTTGTTTCTGAGATAATCACAGAATTTGTTCATGGACCCCAACTTACATATATTTTTTCAAGGTAACAGCGAGGTCGACAGAGACCAGAGTCAGAAGATCACCTTTAGCTCTGCCAAACGTCGAGGCTTGGGCTGGCAGGTTAAAGGGGACAAAAGTATCTAACTGACGGCGCACCCACTGCCACAAGAGGTGGGACGACATCAGCCAGCCAGAAAAGAATGTGGCAGAGATGACCTTGGGGCTGCTTCATCGCACTGGGCAGTTGGCACAGCACAGCTTGACACCACTGATGGGCCGCATCTTGGCGGTGACTCATCCTGAGCTGGATGCACATCTGAAGGAGCATCAGCAGCAAGGCAGGGGTGAGTATTTGGTGAGGGTGACTTTGGCTGGGAGCGGGTGCATGTGGACAGAACTTGTGCCAGCGCTGGCCTATGTGATGTAGGTGGAGTGATGCAGTGTATTGTAAGTGGCTGCTGGGCTGGGTGCCAGTGTCATGCATTTGCCCACAATGTTCCTACAAAGGTAATTCTCCATGCTGTGCATTCCCATTGCAGTCTGAGTTGTGCTCTTCAGGTTTCTTCAGTATTGGGGTAGTCTGTGTAATCACAATGGGAGGGAACTGCAGTTTGGCCAATCTGAGTGTGACATAATCAATGTGTACATTGCATGCACCCAGAATTGTTTTTGGCCTAGACATGTGACAACAATGTGTACCAGTCTTTGGGCCCCAGAGTACAAAATGGTGTTTGGCAAGGGCTCTTTGCTATCGTGGACTGTCAAGTTGTAGTTTGTGTCTGTGTTGCCCCTCCTGTTCCATCCAGGTCTGTGAGTGGCAACAAGTGGTGTGGACCCATCATGTCCCTAGGTGTGGGCATAGCAAGTTGTGTGTCTGGTAGAGTTCAGCCACAGGCGGGGTGTTGTGCTATGTGGCCTTAACATGGCTCAGTCGTGACAGATAATCAGGGTTACATGCACTATTGGGGTCTATGTAGTAAGTTGCCGCAATGTGATTGCAGAGTGTGCTGTGCAACATGTAAATTTGGTCCTCTTTGGTACTGCATTGATTGAATTGCTTTGTCCTGTGGCTGCCACTAATCTGAACCTGCATCTCTCTCTCATGCAGACTCACCAGTGGTCACGGAGGGACAGGAGCCAGATTCCAGTGGGAGTGAGACTAGCACTACAGCTGAGCTGGAGCCCAGTGACACAGATGTCACCAGCGCCTCAGAGGGGGACTGGAGTATGCTGGAGGAATCCCTGCCTGAGACACAAAGTACCACATCCTCTGATGCCAGCGGGGATACATCAATGTTGGCGGGCACAGGGAATGGAGACTCTGCATCATCTTCAACCACACAGCAACCAGTGCCCACCCTCCCATCCACTTCCTCTTGTGCTGCTCGTGTCTGTGTCAGTAAGACAGGACGAGTTTCATTCACATCTGGCACCTTTGCCCCTGCCCCTGTCCCCCTGCTGCCCTCAGTGCTGAGTCTGTTGAGCTTTTGCACCAGCTTTCTGTGGGCCAGACAGCTCTACTCAATGCCTTCAGTGACCATGACAAAAAATTAGCCCAGGTGGTTGCCTACATGGAGGGCACACACTCCGACGTGGGTGGGCTGCATCGTACTGCCCAGGCGTTGTCATCCACAGTGATGTCTGCCCTTCAACAGGCATATACTCCCATTCCTGCTCCAGGGCCTTTGTCCACCCCTCAGTTATTGGCCACGTCTGATGATAGTGACCACGGTTCACATGCTTCACAGTCACGATACAGCATACAAAGCACCCAGCAGAAACAACCCAAGCGGTCCCGTCCGCAGACACCATCCCCACAGAAGAGCAAAGCCAGCCCAGAATGCAAAGACAAAAGCCCGCCAGGGAAAAACAAGGCCCAAAAAGCTAAGAAGCAGACCTCAGGCTCACATGCCTCAGAGGCATCCCCAGCTAAGGACTCTACTGTCCCTAAAGCTTCGCACAAAGCAAGGCATGCAGTTTCTGTGCCCACTAAGGAGGTGGTGCATGGCAAGGGTACACCTAGGAAGGGCTGTCAGGTGCTCTGGCTGTCCCCGACACACAGCCTGCTCCCAGTCTGCCTGACAGCCAAGTGTGAGTGCTAGTCCCCCTCACACACCTATCCCCCATTGTTCCCCCGAGTCTGGGTTGATGCCCGTGGAAGGATACAGTCGCACACACTCCCAGTGCAGACTCTCATGTACTTGTTCTATACATTGTCATGCCCACTGGGCTTCCTGTCCTGCCCTAGCCTGTGTAGATTCTCATGAATATGCTCTGCACCCTGAACTGGCCACTGGCCTTCCTGTATACCTAGCCTGTGCAGCCTCTCATGTACTTGCTCCACACTTTGCCATGGACACTGGCCCTGTATCTTTGCTGTGTTGGACTCCTCCCAGTGCAGCCTCTTGTGTACTTGCTGTGCACTTTGCCATGGACACTGGCCCTGTTGCTCTGCTGTGTTGGACTCTTCCCTGTGCAGCCTATCATGTACTCACTCTGCACTTTGCACTGCCCTTCCTGTATTGAGCTTGCATGTGCAGATTCTCATGGATATGATGTGCACCCTGAACTGGCCACTGGCCTTCCTCTATTGAACTTGCCTGTGCAGATTCTCATGGATAGGCTGTGCATCCTGAACTGGCCACTGGCATTCCTGATTTTACCTAGCCTAGGCAGCCTCTCATGCACTTGCTGAGCACTGAGACATGCCCACGGGCCTTCCTGTTTTGACCTTGCTTCTCATGGACATGCTCTGCAATTTGTGCCTTTCTCTAGTCTACTGTTGATCTACTGTCACATCTGTGCAATTTGTGAATAAAGACAGTTACTCCTGTTGTCTGTTTTGTCAGTGTCCTTACTGAATACAGTTGTTTTGGTGTGTGCATATGGTTGACTGTGCCCCATGTTCTATGTGGCACTTCAACATTGCCAAGGTCTTTGCCCGCCTAATATTTTTTCAGAGGTTACAGGGACTTCAGTTCTTTCAGACACTGATACTTGTGGTACCTGTGGTGTCAATTTGACCTGTAATTAATTTCTCATTTTCATGGTTTTCAATTGTTGACTACATTGTTCACATGTCAGGTAGGGGGAAACTGGGTATGATTCTGTGCACAGCTTTGCATGCTGGCTGGGCAATGTCATCATGTTTGTGGGTCATTCCTTTATGTGTGCCCAGCTGTGTATGTGTATGGTCATCTTGTGGTGGCCCGTAATCCTCGTCTCATGGCCTACATGAGATGTGTGCTCTTGGGTCGTCAAGAGGTGTGCAGTGTGAAGTGTGTGACTTTTAAGCATGGGCGGAAAATCCGTTCCGCTCGCGGATTTTGCGGATTTTTTCGGTAAATTTGCGATCCGCGAACGCTCGCGAATTTACCGAAAAATCCGCAAATTCGCACGCAGCGGAATTTTTTTTCTTGGTGATACAATTTTGCTGCGTGCGGCGTAAGTTCGCAATTGCGAACATGTAGGTGCGGCGGGCAGCAACAATCTCGCACTCGCGAAATTACAAAATTTGCAATTCTGCACAAAAAATCCACTAGCAAGCAGCATAGACCTTCTGAAAATGATGATTTTTATCAGAATAACTCCTCAGGTTGACATTTGCCTGCCCTTTTTTGGATTTGAGGCCTTTTGACTTTCTTTGGATCAGTTTTGGATTAGAAATCAACTTTCACAAGTAAGTTTGTTTGGGGCATTACATTTGCTGTTCTGCAGAAAAACGAGTTTTGCTAAACTGAAAGCACTCAGCAGGTGCAAAAGTTCAAATTCATTATTAGTAACCATTCCCTGTAGTGCTTCCTGACTGGGGCTCCTCCAGAGTTCAGTTGCTAGTTGCAACAATCGTATGGCCCTGCTCTGACCCTCACAGCCGGATCATAGAATAGCTACAAGTAGGCCACATTGGTCCTGGAAAAAAAAATTGTACTGCAACAGAAAGCAAATTACAGATAAGGAAGCAGGTGCCAGACTGGAATTTTAAAACAGTGACACATTAATAAATCAACCCCAAATTAATTCATGTCAGTTGAAGCAGGGCAGGTGTGCTTGCTTTTTCCCCCCCATAATCTACAGTAATGATGATGAACCAGAGGGTGGCATTGATGTACCAGAGGGTGGCATGGGTGAAACAGAGGGTGGCAGTGTTGAAAAAGAGGGTGCTGTGAAGCTGTGATGAAGAACCAGACGTAGAAACGACATAGTCGCGACCGTTGCGTGCCGACAAGTAAGTTCGCAATTGCGAACTGGTACAAAATCCTCGCGAACTGGCAGAAACCCTTGCGAACACTATAAAAACAAAAAAATCCGCAAATTCGCGAGAATTCGCGGATTTTCGGATTGCGAGTTCGCAAATACGCAAATTCGCGAAAGCCAGATTCCCAAAATTCGCCCATGCTTAGTGACTTTGTAGGAAGTGTTGATGTGTGTTTGTCCCTGGATTGTCAAACACACACATGTGTCACCCAGGAGTTGTGTGCCTGTTGGTTTGATTGTTCAGCCCTGTGGATGTGGTTGTATGCACATGTGTGGGTTGACTGTTGTGCAGTGTGCAATGTGTTGGTGTGTCCATGCTGTTCAGTCTGACTCCTACTTGTTGTTTTATTCACTTATAAATGTGCAGAGTGTGTGACTGGCACATCAGTGTTGTGTTTGTTTGGTCATACATGTGTCTTGAGTCTGTTTGTGTAGACTGTGCAGACCTGCTACTCCACAATGCCATGTGGTTGTGTTTCTCATGCATTGCAGGCACATGGTGCCTTTTATCCTCCTGTATGGCATGGTGTGTGTGGTGTAATGCCATCCCCTATGTGTGCTTTAGATGCATACCCATTGTGAGTCTGCACTCCCTCTGTTTGTGTATGGTGCACTCCTTACATGTCCACTACTGACTTGCATGAGACTTCACGTTGATGTCTACAGTTCCCTTGGTTCACATGTGTGTGCCTCCCCATCACTTAATTTGTGACACTGTGCTTTGTGGTGCAGTTCTTTGGCCAGGAGAAATGTGCCACTCAGGACATTTCCCCAATGGGTTATATGTGATGTTCTTGTGTTATTTATCAGTCGTGGTTGCTCATGTGCACTTCAGCTGTGTGTGCTGCCCAGTGCTCTGGTCAAGATGGTTCTGCCTTTGTATCCCAGATTTGTGCATCTGTTGATGTTGTTTTGGATGTATGTGTGTTGGCTGTGGTGTTGCTTCACTTCCTGGGTGTGCTTTTGTGTTTGTGCTGTGCTGATTTGTGTTGTGTGGGTTGATGTTGTTTCACTCATGTCTGTGTGTGACTGGTATGCTTGATGTGCACACACTGCTTGTTGTGCGTACAGTGCTGTGTGTATGTGACCTTGTCATTGCCTGATGTGCATCCCCTGATGTACTGCAGTGTTTGTTCAGTTTCTTTGCCTGTGCATCTGTAGTTGGTTTGATGTGGCTGTGTTGTTCTGTGATGGTGCACTTCTTGTGTGATTTGTGGTAAGTTGTGCGTGTTTTGTTCATGAATGATGAGGTTGTGCACTCCTGTTGTGTCTATGCTCCCATTGCCTTTCCATAGAGAAGGAGCTGGGCAAATCAACAGTAAGGGCTCATCAGTTGCTAATAACCTCAAGTGAAATAGAACCCTATTTAAGAATTGTTAACAACACAAACCATCGATTCCTATTGACAAAGTTTAGATTGAACAAATTCCGCCTTCTCCTTACAGACCATCCAGGGTGGACTAAGGAGATAGATTTGGAGATTTGTTCTTGAGATGGATTCTCTATTATGGGCACAGTGCATTTTATCTTCTTTTGCAAACATTTTCGCCCTATCCGTAAAAGGTTCTTTATTCCGCTTATTAAAGATAAGGGCTTTAGACAAGTTAAACCTGCCCTTTTGTACTTACAGTTGTTGTTGAATGTTTGGGAGATTTTTAACATACTGAATGTCCTGACAATAGCCATGAGACTTAAGAGGAAAATCAAGTGGACCTATTGTACGTAGTGGTGATTTTATGAATTCTGATCGATCGCTCTGTTTCCTTTTTAAATTTGTTTTCATGCCCAAATGGTGTTTTTATATGATATTTGCAGTTACTCTCTCTTACCTATATTGTTTATTTATTTATTTATTTATTTTGAAAGTTTTATATAGCGCGGACAAGATCCTTGCAGATATCAGAGCGCTTTACAAAGAGAAGTACATGTGGGAGCATGGTTAAAAAGATAAAACACTAGGTCAATAAGTACAAATTGGTGGCAGCTAAGCCCAACATGAGTACAGAGTAGTACAAATATGCGGTTACAGAGCCAACCTGTGAGTAATAAACAGTTAATACAAATAAGCAAAAGGGTCAAACATGTAGTATAGATCGGTGCAGAGTATTAACAGTGATTCCTTCAATCTCAATACCAGCGCTTGCCTAACCGCAGGTGCCAAGGATCACGTGTCTACGAATACTTCTGTGTGGCATCACCTCACTCGTGCTCGTGTTTGTTTTAATGTTTCCTTTTCATATGACCTTTTGCTGAATTTTTTTTGGTTTAAAACAGCTTTACCGCCGGTGTTTATTTTAACATATGATAATGTACTGTATGGATTGCTAATTTGCACAATCTTCTTTTGTTTTTTAACTGTGGTCTTGACTTTTGATGTTTAGCATACTTTTATGGTTTTTGCTATGAACCGAATAAAGTACCTTTGACTGACTGACTGGCCTTTCCATAGTTTGGCTGACAGGGTATGTCTGTTTTTGTTGGTGTTCTGTGTGTGTTTCTGTAGTGTTTTGTGTTTGTGTGTTGTTTTTATGCAGGCATTTGTAGTGGCATCCCTGTGTGTGTGATGTTTGTGACTGCACCCAATGTGTGTGTTTGTTTGTGTGTGTATGGACTGGCAAGTATTGGCAGCCTTGAGTCTGTTTGTCACTGGTGTTGTGTGCTGCTGGTGTGAGGGAGATATGTGTGTACATTCCTCCTGGTGTTTGGCAATCATGGAGTGTGTCAACAGGCCCTGTGTGTTGTGCTGCTGTTGTACTCCTGTGAGGTGGTTGTATGCATGTATGGCTGTTCCCAGGTTGACTTCCAGGCCTTCCTTTGTTCCTTGTTTTTTTACCTGGTTTGCCTTGCTGTCTCCCTGTGTTGTTGCACTGTGGTGCCTGTGGTTTAACTTCACTGAGTGTACCAGCCATGTGTTGTTTGATGATCTGAGGGGGGTATTGTGTGTTCCTTGTCTTGCATGTGATGTGCAGATGCTTGTTGTGTGTCTCCATGGCCTTCCATTTGTGTACGTCCCACTTTGGCTTTCCTATTTGTTGTGCCCCATTGCTGTTGACATTTGGTGTATGTGTGTCAGTCTGTGGTATGTATATGTGACTATGCAGGCTGTGTGTCCATTTGTATGTTTGTTCCTTGTATGTGTTCATTTGGTGCTTGTACTCATGTTTGTTTCCCTGAGTGTGGTGGTGTTGTGGTGTGTGGTTTCCCTGGCCTTGTGCTACTTTGCTGTGTGGTGTGTGTTCCTGTGCAGCCACTCCTGCTGTGGCTGTCTCCCTGGTTGTTTGTTGTGTGGTGCAGGGTGTGGATTGACCTGGCTTGTTGTTGTGCATGGGGGTGCACAGGAGGAGCACATGGCATGTGCCTTCATGGGGTGTGCTAATGTGCGATGGGAGGAGGTGTGTCCCTGGGGTGTTTGTGCCCTGCCCATGACTTGGACTGGCCCTGCCTCCTGCATTGTGCGCATGTATTCCCCTGTGTTCACCGCTGTGGTAACGTGACCGGGACATTGCTGCATGATCGCAGAAGATGTTTGTCCAGGATGCAGAGGGGTTACTTGGTGGCAGTTGGGTCATGTGTGGGTGCCCTGTGGATGTGTCCCTGTCCGCAGCAGGGTGTCTGATGTGGATTTGGACCCTATGTCAGATTTTGTGTTGTGTGTTGTATTTGTGAAGTTGTGTACCTGCGGCGGCGTACACGGCGGTCCATGAGTTGCTGGTGATCTAGCAGGTACAGCACCGGGAACACGTGTAGGGCAGGGTCCATGGCGGTCATGACCGGGTGGTGCAGACCAGGGGTCTGGTATCTCGCTCCGTTGTCGAGCTTCCGCCATCACTGGTTGGGCGGTTTCTCCGCTGCGGTGCGTCTACTTGTTTGGGGCATCCTAATTTGTGGAGCGGGGTGGACGTCATTCCGCACGGCGGTGAGGTGGTGGGCGCACTTTGATGGAGGTGCCCGTCGCTCCGCGGCGGACGGGAATTGGCCTATGTTTGGCCATACTAATGTGGCGGACGTGAGTCCCGCTGCTCGCGGGTGGAGAAATGCATCTTTCCGCACCGTCTGCACCGCGGTGGTGCCACCGCCCAACATCCTAATGGACCCCTAAGACTGAGGCTCACACAGTCCCCAGGCTGATGGGCTGATTGATCGTTTAGGGGCTGCCCAGTATCTGAATACCTTTGATCTTACATCATGGTACTGGCAGTTCACCCTAACAGAGAGAGAACATGTGAGGTCAGCCTTCTCCCCTCCAGAGGGCCACTATCAGTTGAGGTGATGACCTTTGGATTAAATAGTGCATCTGCCGCCTTCTAAAGGCTCGTGAACTGGGTCCTTGCTGGCATGGAGGCCTCCTCTGCTGCTTATCTTGATCAGATAGCTGTCTTTACTAGCAGCTGGAAGGACCCTAATTTTTACTTCCATGAAGGGCTTCAGGCTCTGCAACAGGCAGGCCTGACTATCAAGAAAATTAAGTGCTAGATAGGGCAGAGGGCTGTTATTACTTTGGACAGATGGTAGGCTGGAGGAAAGTGCAACCCTATGAAGCCAAGAAAGAAACTGTCATGGCTTGGCTGCCCTACAAAATGCAGGCTGAGGTCAGAGCATCCTTAGACCTTTTTAGGTACTCTAGGAGACTTGTCAAGGGATATGGCACCATTGTTGGCACCTTGACTGACATGACTTCGAAGGAGCACTATTAGGAATGTGATTTGGACTGTGGCATGCCACACTCCCTGAAGCAAATGTGCTTAGGTCCTGTGCTCAAGGCCCTGGATTTCTCCCATGAGTTTTTAGGTCAGACAGATGCCTCAAAGCATGGCTTAGGGGCGGTACTATCCCAACTTAATTAGAAGGGCCTAGACCAACTTGTAACCTTTACCTCCAAGAGGTTACTCCTCAGGGAACAGAGGTGGAGTGCTATTGAGACAGAAGCTTTTGCTGTGGTCTGAGCACGGAAGAACTTGAGGCCATACTTATACGACACTCAGCACCTGATTCAAACTGACCACAGGCCCCTCAGATGGCTAATGCAAATGAGGTGAGAAACCAAAGTTTGAGGTGTTTTTTTTCTGATTCTTTTAATTGGCCCCAGGACTCTGAGCACTTTTTCACTGCTCACCAGTGCTCAAGTGCATTTACTTCTCCCCTAAACATGATGACGTTGGTGTATTCCTCATTGGAATATTCGAAGTACAGGCAAATCCCTTGAAAAGTGGTATACCTTATACTCAGGGCATGTACTTCAAATGCTACTATTGGCCTGAAGCACTAATTGTGTCACCCAGATAAGTACTCTTTCAAATCTGTCTGATTGATGTAACTGTAAGTGCAGATTGGTCCACTTCGACTGGGCATTTAAAACTGCTTCCCAAGCCTCAAACTCCCCTTTTATTACACATAACTCACCCCTAACATATGGCCTAAGTAACTCTAATGACAGGGCGCTATGTTAGTAAAAGGTAGGATATGGGCCTTAATGTTTTACATGTCCTGGTAGTGACAAACAGCCTGTTTTGTTTTTCACTACTTTGAGGCCGACTGCTTTCTTAGGCTAGGATTGGGAATTCCTTAATACATTTTTAAGCTGAAGTTTCTGATCAGGGAGGAATAGTTTTTTCGTGGTTTATATGTTTGGAATAGTAATGATAAATCCTCCTTACTGCTAAAGTTGGATTTAACACTAGTGTTTTAGGAATGCAACTTTTAGTAAGTGGGCATTTCCCTGCATTTAAAGCTCAGTGTGCCTGACAGCCTGTCTCCAATACAGATCTGGGATGGGTGACAGTTACACTTTGTACATTCCTTCTAGACAGACACAACACATGAAGGATAGGTGAGTACCCATCTAACATGATAAATCCGTGCTGCGGCAATCCACAGTTTGCCTGCACACGTTCTCTGTTTATTACGGTAATCCTTATATCCCTCGTGCACGCCGGTCAAGCCATTACCGCCTGCGGCAGACAGACTAAAGCAGACTGCTGTAAGTGCGCACCATTCGTGCTACTCGCACAAGGTAGGAAACATGCTGGAAGTGCACCTTTTACCCTCCACCATCATTGGGACCAAGGGGTCGCTAAAGTTAGTATTTCCATTCATTTTATACATCTTCCTTGGTCAAACAGAAAGGGGTGCCACATCCCTGGCGCATCCAACCGACTCAATTCATTTGAGTTTTCTACACAATGCAGACCTACAATTGACTCATGTTCCACATTTTTATCGCTGACTCACACCCTCACCAGTGGTAAGTGTCTACTATGCGTGGCAGGTGCAACACAGTCAGCAGTATTTCCCATCTGATGAGACCATTGTTTATATTTTCTTTCTCATTCTCTCCCTTATCCTTTCTCCTTGTACTTCACCAGAACCCGACTGGGTTCTCTTGTGAGTAAATACACTTTTTTCACTCACAGTTGGCACAATAACCACATGAGTTAGGCGATTGACGAAGACAGGTATTATGTCTATTTTGCCCCACTTGATCCATTAACAATGGACTGTCATATAGTCCTACTCTCCTTATTACACCACCTTTTGCTCTTTTTTAGATGTCCCTACTATCATAGGTCCTGATGAGACCCCACATTGTGAGTGGGTCGAAATGCCGTTGACACGATTGATTAAAGTGAACCAATCACGCAGCACTTATCATTTCCCTTTCCCTGAGATACAACTTGTGAAACCTTGTAAATATTGTCACTACATGTCACTCAACTGTTAGGTTCATATGATATGATACTTGGGACACTTTGCACTGCAAAAACTTCTATATGTTTACTGGTATATATATATTTTTGTGATTAATACAGACCTATATGTTAAGTAACCTTTGGCGTTTCTGGTTCTCTCTCTTTGACATTCACATAACCCTTGTATTGCGATTGCGCTTTTGATATACTATTGCATTCACAGTATTATTCCACTGGAACCACTGTTTCCTTATATACCTCCAGGTGGAGCCACAGCATATTTACGACAATGAAAACTCAATGATAATGCTGCTACAAAACACTAAGGGGTCCATTAGGATGTCGGGCGGTGGCACCACCGCGGTGCTGGCGGGGTGGGAAAATGTCTTTTTCCGCCCGTGAGCAGGGGAACTCACGTCCGCCATATTAGTATAGCAAAACATAGGTCATTTCCCATCTGCCGCGGAGCGACGCGCACCGCCATCAAAGTGCGCCCATCACTGCGGCGGTGGTAGCCAATGGAGACTGACCACCGTGGGGAATGACGTCCGCCCTGCTCCACAAATTAGGGTGGCCCAAACAGGCAGACGCACCGCAGCGGAGGTACTGCCCATCCAGAGACGGCGGAAACTCAATAGCAGAGCGCCATAGCACAGAGCCTGTCGTCACCACCCAGTCATGAACGCCATGGACCCAGCCCTACATATGCATCTGGTCATGTACCTGCTACTGCACTAACATCACCCACCTGCCAACAAGTCCCCCCTCTGCATCCTCGACACACATGGACCGCGATCTAACAGCAACGTCCCGCTCCCGGTCACGTCACCGCAGCGGTCAACACATGCGCACAATGCAGAAGGCAGGGCCACTACAAGACATTTGATACAGTTACAAGTGATCCCACACAAAGAGAGAATGTACAATTTAAAAAGACATACTTTCAAAAATATCGGATTACAATGTTGATTATTCACATAGAATCCACAGAGAATCTACACAACACAATATGCGTATAAAACATTACACTTTTAATTGGTAGGTTCAATATTCTTCAAATTTTGACCAACAAACAGTGCCTGGGGGAAGGGGGGGGGGGGGTTGTGGGAAGTGCAAGGATACATGAGGATTAGGAAACATCAATAATAATATAACACTGGTCAATAGGACCCAACTTGTTTAGAAACAATACGGAACGTGTTGGCTCTCATGTTCAGCCACACTAAGCACATAAATGATAGTCAACATTCATAAAAACCTCACAACAAATAAACCACTTTGATCATTATCAAAATGTGGACAGATGTGGGTGAAATAGAGTTCGTCGACGTTTCGACCCCTGATGTTCTAACGGAAGTTTGAAACCCTTAGGCTGGGGTCTTCATCAGGACAAAGACGGAGGGGGCCAAGCATCTGTGGATTAGTGAACTTCACGGTTCAATAACTTCATGGTGTTGTTGGGCTGTAGCTCCAAGCAAGCAAAAATAAAAAAGAATAAATAGGGGTACGTGCATTAACAGATAACGCCACTGAAGGCTGGTCGTGGTTGGTTGTTATATTGAATCACTAGTAACGTGAAATGCGAAGGCCTCCTGACCAAGTGGGGGCTCACGTTCCTCGGAGCTTCAAAGTGCCGAGCCGCAAGGTTGTTGGTCTCGTCAATGACGAGACCGACAATGACGAGACCGACAACCTTGCGGCTCGGCACTTTGAAGCTCTGAGGAACGCGAGCCCCGACTTGGTCAGGAGGCCTTCCCGTTTCACGTTAATAGTGATTCGATAGAACAACCAACCATGACCAGCCTTCGGTGGCGTTATCTGTTAATGCACTTACCCCTATATATTCCTCTTTATATTCGCTCGCTTGGAGCTACGGCCCAACAACACCATGAAGTTATTGAACCGTGAAGTTCACTAATCCACGGATGCTTGTCCTCCTTCGTCTTTGTCCTGATGAAGACCCCAGCCTAAGGGTTTCAAACTTCCCTAGAACATCAGGGGTCGAAACGTCGACGAACTCTATTTCACCCACATCTGTCCACATTTTGATAACGATCAAAGTGGATTATTTGTTGTGAGGTTTTTATGAATGTTGACTATCATTTATGTGCTTAGTGTGGCTGAACATGAGAGCCAACACTTTCCGTATTGTTTCTAAACAAGTTGGGTCCTATTGACCAGTGTTATAATACTTTTGATGTTTCCTGATCCTCACGTATCCTTGCACTTCCAACCCCCCCCCCACCCCCTCTCCGGGGCACTGTTTGTTGGTCAAAATTTGAAGAATATTGAACCTACCAATTAAAAGTGTAACGTTTTATACGCATATTGTGTTGTGTAGATTCTCTGTGGATTCTCTGTGAATAATCAACATTGTAATCCGATATTTTTGAAAGTATGTCTTTTTAAATTGTACATTCTCTCTTTGTGTGTCCTTCTATGGTCCTACACTGGGATCACTTGTAACTGTATCACATAGAACCCAGGTCCCAGTGACTGTGTTTGGGTATATCCCCCCTCTCTATACCACACTACAAGACATGGGCAGAGCACAGAGACCACAGGGACACACCACCCCCAACCACACATCAACACACACCAGTAAGTCACAGGCCAGGTGCCCATTCTGTGCACCCCCATGCACACCAACAAGCAAGCCCAATGCACACCCGGCACCACACAACAGACAACCAGGGATACAGCCAGTGGCTGACAAGGAACACACAACACCAGTGCCACACACACTCAAGGCTGACAATACTTCCCAGCACATACACACACCCTGGGTGTATCCACAAACATAAAACACACACAGGGTAGCCTGAACAGATGCCTGACCAAAACTACACGCAAACACCACAGGAACACACACAGAACCCCAACAGAAGCAGACATACCCTGCCAGCCAAACTGTGGAAAGGCAATGTGAGTACAAACACAACATGAGTGCACAACATCATCACTCATGAACTAAACACACACACAACATAACACATATCACACAAAATTGCACCTGCACAGAACTACACTGCCACATCAAACAAACCACACATGCACATGAAAGCACACATCAACAAACACCAAAGGACATCAGGGCATGCACATCAGGCAATGCCAAGCCCACATACCAACAGCACTGTATGTACAACAAGCAGTGTGTGCAAAACAAGCACAACAGCTACACACAGACATGACTAACACAACATCAAAACACACACACCACAAATCAGCACAGCACAAAAGCAACAGCACACCCAGGAAGTGAAGCTACACCACAGTCAACACACAGACATGCAACACAACAACAACAGGATGCACCACTCTGGGATACAAGAGCACAACCAGCTACACCAGAGCACTGGGCAGCACACACAGCTCAAGTTCACAAGGGCAATCCACACTGATGAACCTCACACATAAACCAATGTGGCCATGTCCAGAGTGGAACAGCACTCTTGGCCCAAAAACTGCACCACAAGGCACAGTCTCACAAATAAAGGGATGGGGAGGCACATTCACATGTAAACAAAGGGGACATCTGACATCAAAATCAACTGACTTGCATGTCAGTAGTAGACATGTGAGGTGTGTACCATACACAAATAGAGGGAATGCAGACCCGCAATGGCTAGACACAAGTGGCACACATAGGGGAGGGCATCACACCACACACCATGCCATACAGGAGGAGAAAAGGCACCATGTGCCTGCAGTGCAAGAGATGGGGTACACTGCCAGCACAGGGTGTGATGCTGTGCACAGGTTTGCATGCAGGCTGGGTACTGTCATGATGTATGTGTGTTATTCCTGTATATGTGCCCAGCTGTGTATGTGTTTGGTCATCCTGTGTTGACCTTTAGTCCTGGTCCCCTGGCCTACATGAGATGTGTGCTCTTGGGTGGTGAGGAGGTGTGCAGTGTGAAGGGTGTGACTTTGTAGTGGGTGTGGATGTGTGTGTGCCCCTGGATTGTGATAGCCACACATGTGTCAGCCAGGAGTTGTGTGCCTGTTGTTTGGATTGTCCTGCCCTGTGTAAATGATTGTATGCACCTGTGTGAGTTGTGAGTTGTGCATTGTGCAGTGTGTTGGTGTGTCCATGCAGTTCTGTGTGACTCCTCCTTGTTGTGTTGGTCACTTATGAGTGTGCAAAGCGTGTGACTTGCACATCAGTGTTGTGTTTGTTTGATCATAAATGTGTGTTGGCTGTGTTTGTGTAGACTGTGTGGCCCTGCTGCTCCTCACTGGCATTGTGTGTGACTTTCTACTGTGGATGACAAAGCTTGGACTGTACGGTGGAGCCCACCCACGTCAGAGTGTATGCCCTCCATGTAGGCAACCACCTGCCCTAATTTCTTGTCATGGTCACTGAAGGCATTGAGCAGGGCGGTCTGTCCCACACTAAGCTGGTGCAGGAGCTCTACAGACTCAGCACTGAGTGCAGCAGGGGGGACAGGTGCAGGGTTAGCGGTGCCAGGTGTGAATGTAACTTGTCCCCTCTTACTGACACGGACATGGCCAACACCAGAGGAAGTGGATGGGGGGCTGGGTACTGGCCGTTGAGTGGTAAATAATGTAGCAGACTATCCATCCAGGGTGCCTGACAACATGATGCATCACCACTCGCATCAGATGATGTAGTATTCTGTGCAAATAGAAAGAACGAAAACCCTGCCTTAGGATATAAAGGCCCTAACAAAGGGGTCCAACAGATATAGGTAAAGGGGTGATTAACCTAGGGGTTGACATAACACATAACAATCACATGGTCAAATCAAGGATAAGCGAAACAATTCATCTTTGAAAATATATTTCTTTTTTTATTATAATTTTTTTCATATAAAGAATAACAGTGATATAAATATAAAGTTTCTTTTAAAGTCTCATATGTACAAAATAGATCCTCAGTAAAATAGACATGAATAAGCAAGCAATAAATAAGAAAAGTTCTATCCTACCCAGTAACGGCCACACAACACACATTCAGGTTCACTCACTTCAATCACCAACAAACCTAATCTATTTGATCTCATTCACCACTCATGCTACATCCATTCATCTAGTCCTGGCGAATACAACACAAAGATGGTTTCACGTATTGTACAGGTCGGGATGTTTTAATCCAGGGGGGTGGTTCTGACTACAGGTCCTGATGTAAAAGGGACAATAGTCATTTTCCTGGGGACATAAGCCGACGCGCGTTTCGGTGGAAGGCCAATGGGGCCACACCTTCGTCAGGGCAAAGGGCAGTATACTGGGAGGGGGCACAGGAAGGAAGACACAATCTGCAAGATAGAGAACAAAATACATTTCACTTATACAGATTTAATTTATACCTAAAAATACAAGTTTATCAAGGAGTACAATTTGATAACAGTAAAACATGCGGATCCACATTCTGACAAGTCACTTAGATTAGAGAGACTAGGTTTTACTCAACTGATGGATTTCAGTACAAAGCTTCTACATTTGGCCAGTGGTTGCCGTGCCATGTCTAACCCTCTAGAGACACTCCCAAGGAAAGATTCCCTATCACGTGGAATCTATAAAGGCATCTTGATAGCCTTAACCAAATGGACCGTGGAGAACAATTTATACCAGCATTCAAACTTCATTTTCAGACAGGTATTAAAACCACGTTTTGTTACCATATCAATCACATTCACATAATTCATAGCACGAAACAGAACTGTTTTTCAATGTACACACATGATCCCTTTAATAGAGGACAATGCCTGGTCCTCAAGGGACAACTAGGCACGCCAGTCCTGATTCAGTCAGTGGCGATTTTAATAGGCTAAACCAGTATAGACCGATACTTGTTCTATTATTCTGATTACCTGTATATGTGTCTTATTCAGCCAGGTAAAGGATATCGGAAGGAAATCAGGGATAATTTATAGTGGGTGAACCTTCAAATCGATCCAAGCCCTGTAGGGGGGACAGAGTAATGTCATCCAAGTTTAGTCATCCCGAGAGTTTCCTTTTAGGCCATAAGTTTCAGTCATTGACCAACAATTCTCAAGACACTAGAGAAAAATCTTTTAAGTCTCACTCTTGTTGTTTTTTTGGAGAAAATAAATACATTATTCTTACATATAGTCTACTGAATGGAAGTTAGTCTTACACAGGCTAGAGACGGTAAAGCACCTTCAAGGTTTAAGACACCTACTTTTGATTATCAGCGCTTCAACTTAATGTTTTCTTCTTTCAGGGCTCACAATTCTCAGGCAGGTTTTGGGTAGGGCAGAACATCCTTCTAGCCTATAGATTGAACAGAGGCATAGATCAATCTAATGTTTGTCTATTTTTTTAAAAAAGCTAGAATTCTAACAGAGTTGGGAAACAGACAAGATTCCTAACAGCGTTGAAAAGCAGACATGGTCAATGTGTCTCGGGTGTCAAGATTACATTTAGGTACAACTACAGGTCTGGATACATACCAGCGTTTCTGGTTAAGGTAGATAGGACTGTCTTTTAATGTGCGTCCCGTTGTTTTCCAGAGGTATATAGATTTCATAAGCTATGGAGAAAACGTGGTATTTGGTCAACACAGAGCCACTCTGATTTTAGGAATAAATAAACGTTCGTCCTGAATTTTACCTTCAATGTAACCAGGTAGTTCCTAGACTGGGGTTCTAATGCGCAGGTCTCTTGGTTTTAATGAAGATTCTTCTTCATGGGGTCAAAGTCTATGTGCCGTCCTCCATCGGCGGTAATTGACCCAGGTGGGTGCTGGCTAGTCTAGAGCCAGAGAGTAGAAAAGGGAAAAGGATAATCTTGTCAGTTGTTCCAAGCTCACGCTGAGTCCCCAGTCATGAACCCTTAGTTTCGCGGGCTTACCTTAATTCAAAAATGCTGTCTCCGTGTAGCAGGGGTTCCGCCGTCCAGATATCTCGGCCAAATGACTCTCACTCTTGGCTTCCAGTCCAGTATTTAAGTAGTGTCATATTCGCGCCATTGTTTAGTGATCCCAGCTGTGTGGGCTGCCGATGATAGAATAAACGACGGACTATCGGCTTCTCGTTTGTTTATAGCCGCCATCTTGTGTAAACTTAAGGAAAGCAGGGTTTTCATTGCTCTAGGTGTGATGAGAAGACCCGCGGCGGCCATCTTACTACAACCTGAAATTTATTATATATTAGGAAATGTTTATTTGAGATGTTTTTAAGTGTTTTGTCCATCTGAGACGATATTACGGGTCCCGTTTGTGATGTCCTTTTGATTGGACATCGGCAGTACATAGTTTTAATTTTTCGAAGGATCGTGGTTATTGGCTGAGTGGCATCGCGCTAATGCTCAGTACTCCACTATTAAAGTTTTATTATTCGCAGGATTTTTCTATTGTTTTAATTTTTCGAAAGATCGTGGTTATTAGCTGAGTGGCATCGCGCTAATGCTCAGTACTCCACTATTAAAGTTTTATTATTCGCAGGATTTTTCTATTGTAGCAAGGAGATTTTTTATTAATATATTGGCTATATTCCTGCCAACGTGTTCTTTATTTCATTATATACTTATATTTCTGTGGACAGTTCTGATAAAGTAGGAGGCTGGTTTTAGGTGACTTACCGGCTATAGATAATGGACCTTATAATAGATGGGGTGGAGGTTGGCGTTTCTGGGGTAAGAGACACTCTTCCCTATGGTACTCGTTGTAATATCGATTTCATCATAGTGATCATAGTGGTCTCAAATAGCCCTTAGGATGCATGGAACTATGTAGTATTCTGTGTCTCAGCCACGCATTCCTCCTGCATACTCCTGTCCCCTTTAGATGCGCTGGTGAGCTCTGTGTCACTGGCCTCCGGTGCAGCTGTAGTGCTACTCTCACCACCACTGGTTTCCGGCTCCCGTTCCTCCGTGCCCACTGGCGATTTTGCATGAGAGAGAGATGCAGGGTTGTATAAATGATATCGTTAGGACAAAGCAAAACATACAATGCATACAGGGGATGCCCAAATCAACATGCTGACCACCACACCCTGCATAAACATTGCAGCAACACACTACATACACCACAACAGTGCCTGCAACACTGAATAGCTGCCATGACAGAGCCATGTTGAGGCCTCACAGCACTACACCTTGTCCGTGGATGAAGTGTACCACACACAACGTGCCATGCCCACACCTATCATGTCCCAACATTCATTGCCACTGACAGGCCTGAGGGGAGAACACACACACCTATTAGGAAATGTTAGTCCACAATGCTAAGTAGGCCATACCAAGCACCATGTGGTACTCTGGGGCACCTTGTTGTCAGATGTGTGACCCTCAACAATCATTATGCTTGCAAAGTAGGAATACATGAACTCACACTCAGATAGTGGACCCTTCTGTTCACCCCCTAATAGATTTCCCACACCATCCCAATGCAGAATGACGATGTGGATCCAATCACACCTGCCTATGGTAAACCATAGCATGGATGATCAGCCTTGTAAGGGCTGTTCGGCACAATGTATGACACTAACACACATCCCTGCAGCCACTCACATGACACATCACAGCACGACCCCACGAACATCACATGGCTCACCGCTGCCACAGGCTCTGTACACATGCATCCGCTCCTAGGCAAAGTCACCCTCCCCAAATACTCACCCCTGCCTTGCTGGCCATGCTCCTTCAGACGTGCATCCAACTCCGGATTAGTCACTGCCAATATGCGGACCATCAGTGGTGTTAAGTTGCGCCGTGCCAGACACCCAGTGCGCGGTTGCAGCCCCAAGGTCATCTCGCTCACTTTCTTTGCCAGCCGGCTGATGTCGTCCCACCTCTTGTGGCAGTGGGTGCGTCGTCTTTTGGATGCCCCCAGGGCTCGTAACTTTGTAGCAATGGCCCTCCACACGGCCTTACGCTGGTGTACCTTGAGCTGCAGGTATGGGAGAAAAGTAGGGTAAATGACCAGTTACACAGTGTCATGTACTAACATCTATCACAACAGCAGCAAAACACAGACTCAGGACCAATTGTAATCCCCCTAATTCCCAAACTGGGGGACACCTCACAATGGCACTCTGCATGGCCCAAATTGATATCATAGCATGCATACATGAGGGCGTAGAGGCTACATGCTAATCACACACACATGCAGGATGACTGCACTGAACCCCCTCAGTGGGTCGCACACATCACCAGTCCCATGCATGTCTGACAACCCCCCTACCCAACAGCACCCTCAATGTTAACTTACCACTACATTGGGGCCACCATACAGCCCCGGGTACAGTGCCAGCACCTCGTCCACTAGCACCTCCAGCTCCTCACTTGAGAATGGACTGGCACAGATCTTCTCAGTTCTTGCCATCCCTGTGGAAATGTAACACCTGTCGTTGAACTGAGTGGTGAGGAGTCACAGGCAGCAGGCACTTCAGGCAGCAGCAGGAAAGGGCCCCAGGCAGCAGCAGGAGAGGGTCCCAGGCAGCAGCCACTTCAGGCAGCAGCAGGAGAGGGTCCCAGGCAGCAGCAGGCACTTCAGGCAGCAGCAGGAGAGGGTCCCAGGCAGCAGGCACTTCAGGAAGCAGCAGGAGAGGGTCCCAACCAGCAGGCTCTGTGAGCAGTGGAAATGTGGGACTCACTCCCACTGACTTATAGCCCCCTGAGCTCGTTTGTGAGGTGCAAAGCTGCAGTAATTGGTTGTGCAGGACTGCCTCATTCAAAAGCACCCAATGACCGGCTCCGCGGTGGCGGAGCACACCTTCCGCGATTTTCAAACCTGCATCATGCCACTGCAAACATCGCTCCCATGGGCTGTAGGCAATGCTCAATGGTGGTGATGCACCACAGGGGCCCGGGGTGCGCTACCGCGATGGTGCATCGTTCAAAAGCATCCAATGACCGGCTCCGCGGTGGCGGAGCACGCCTTCTGCAATTTTCAAACCTGCTTCATGCCACCGCAAACATCGCTCCCATTGGCTGTAGGCAATGCTCCATGGCGGTGTTGCAACGCAGGGGCCAGGCGGTAGCAACCCCCATTTGTGTGGCACAGCATGCCCACCGCCAGCAACCCATGCCTCCATGCCAATGTCTACTGCACTTGTGTAGGGGGTGGTGCTTGTGTCACACCGCTGTGGACAGGCGGTAGCAACCGCCATTTGTGTGGTGCAGCATGCCCACCGCCAGCAACCCATGCCTCCATGCCAATGTCTACCGCACTTGTGTAGGGGGTGGTGCTTGTGTCACACCCCCGTGGACAGGCGGTAGCAACCTCCATTTGTGTGGCACAGCATGCCTAACACCAGCAACCCATGCCTCCATGCCAATGTCTACCGCACTTGTGTAGGGGGTGGTGCTTGTGTCACACCACCATGGACAGGCGGTAGCAACCGCCATTTGTGTGGCGCAGCATGCCCACCGCCAGCAACCCATGCCTCCATGCCAATGTCTACCACACTTGTGTAGGGGGTGGTGTTTGTGTCACACCGCCGTGGACTGGTAGTATATACCGCGAATTTGGTCACATGCAATGGCAAATTCCATCGTGAACTCTGCATCAGTACACAGCAGCAACATGTTTAATGGCACATCACTGTGCACACAATGCCATTAATTGATTTAATGGACAGGTGGTCACACGATATGTGTGACGCACATTGGTCTGTTGTCCCTGCAATGTCACTGATGCATTTGATGGTTGATGATGCCTGGCAGTGTTAAGCTGTTGTCAATGATGTGTGACAAATTGATGTGTCGTGGGTCAGTGCTGACCTTGGCAAGGCTTGTCCCACTGTATGGTGTTCTTTCATACTTGTGCTACCATATCAGCCCATGCACACAAGTTTACCATCTACTGTGATCATTGGGCTCTTGATGTGTGCCAGCTTCACATGATGCATTGAGGCGTGACAGGTACAGCAGATGTGTTTGAGGCATTCATGGTCATCTTACACACTTTTGTTGATGGTACGGTATGAGGTGTGCACATGTGGAATGTGGTGTTCAGAAACTGTGCATTTCCATTTACATTCTGTTTTGTTTGTGGCACCTGTGTATTGTAAATGGATTGGTGTGTCCTCTGTGTCTCAAATTTAAACACATGTGACCTTGTGTTCCACGCATCTCTCATGTAATTTTAAGGTTTTGCGTGACATGCTTAATGGTATGTGCTGAGTCCACCTCATGATGGTTGTCATTGACATGTGTCCATGTACATCTCAACTAGGAGGAGGTCAAATCTCATACGTCACCTGACAGTACTGGAGGACCTGGAGGATATAGAGATCATCCAAAAATGTCGCCCGACAGAGCAACCATGAAGACCCTTTGTGATCTGTTGAAGCCCAACCTGAAGCCTCGTCGCCACTACCCAACAGCCTTCACACCTACATACAAAGCGATGGCAGCCCTCCACTTTTTTGCAACTGGTTCCTTCCAGGAGACCGTGGCGGGCTCTGCAGGGATTTCGCAACCTATGTTCAGCATGGTGCTGAGGGATGTTCTTGCAGCCATGATGAGATATAAGGATCAATACATACATTTCCCCAGGGGAGCAGAATTGCCCAGTGTGAAGGGTGACTTCTATGCCCTTGGGCACATCCCCCATGTAGTTGGTGCCATCGATTGTATCAATGTAGGTCTGGTGACACTACAGGCCATTGAGCACATTTTTAGGAATCACAAACATTATCATTCAATAAATGTGCAGGTTGTGTGCCTTGCGAACATGGCCATTTCACATGTGTGTGCAAGATTCCAAGGCTCAGCCCATGATTCATACGTCATGAGGAACATCATGGTGCCACGGATGATGGCTAACCTGCATCCCGATCGTGCTTGGATTGTGGGTGAGTATGCCTAGTGCTATGGCGTGATGTGTGTTTGTGACCTGCTGCCCTCTGCCTGTGCAACACTGCAATGTGTGTTTGTCATTCCTAGGTGACTCTGCATATCCCAGTCGTCCATGGCTGCTGAGCCTACTAGGGAATCCCTGGACCCCGGCTGACGTCAGATACAATGAGGCCCATGGCAGAACCCGACGTGTCATTGAGCGGACTTTTGGCCTACTCAAGACAAGATTCACCTGCTTGACAGGACTGGAGGTGTACTGGCATATTCGCCTGGGAAGGTGTGCAAGATCGTTGTGGCATGCTGTATGCTGCACAACATGGCCATTCACAAGGAGATTTCCCTGCTCCTGGATGATGGAGAGGAACCAAGACCCCTGCCTGCCCAAGGACCTGAGTCCAGTGATGAGGACAGTGGAGAGGAAGAAGGAGTTGATATACGTCAACAGCTCATCAACCGCTACTTCACTTGAAGGTGTGTGAAGATGTACGACTTGTACATTGTCTGTTGTGGTTGTTGTTGTTTTGAAGGGCTATGGGCAGATGGTACAGACAGGCCCATGTTGAGTCACCTGTGTGTAGGAAAGGTGGCATTGACATTGCATATGTGGACGTATGCAGGACTCTATTGGTTGACACCTGCTACACATTGTCTTGTATGCCTGTTGACTCATGTGTATGTTTTGTGTAGTGTTATGTCTGTGATGCTACAATGTCACCAGTGACTGTTGTTCTGTTGTGTCTCCCTAGGTGCTTCAAAATAATCTAGCCCTACATACTGTACATCATTTGGACACATCATGGACATTTTCTACACTGTAAATATTGCACTAAAAACAATACAGCACAAAATCTGGTGTGTCAGGTATTTTATTTGCAAAGGGGACATGTGAGGGGTGCGGGAATATTTACATGTGGGTGGTGAAGGAGCAGTGAGTTGACAGTCATAGTAGATGAGATGCAAGAGTAGACACCACATGGATGTGGTGACCCAGTCCAACAGGCAAGTGCTATTGCCAAGGCAGTGTGGGGAAGGACAATCCAAACAGTCAATGCAGTGGGGAAGAGGGTTGCCATCAGGGCTGGCTCCGTGACTGGTGTGTGGCTGGTGCTTTGCCTCCGGAAAATCCCAGGCTCTTCTTTGGACGCCCCCTTGATCTTTTTGGCGGGTTGGGCCTGCTGAATGGCCAGCGGCGTCTGAGGACTCACCCCTCTCTGTTGGCGCAGGAGAGGATGGTGCACTGTCATCCTGCAGCACAACAGAAGGGGGCAGAGGTATTGGTTGTGACGCAGGCCTGTCCCTCAGCATTGCCACTTGCTGGGCCATGAGTCCCACCATTTGACTAATGCGTGTGTCGATGGACCTCATCAGAAGGGTGAGCTCACGTAATAGTTCGTCCAACCGGCCACTTTGTCCCTGGACCTGTTCATATATACTGATGACTCTGCTGAAGTGGTCCAGGGATGGTGTGCCAACTTCCTGAGGTCTGGGGGGGACCCTGGCTCTCCCACCTGCCCTGCTGCCATGGACCTGTTGCCTCACCACGGTGGGTCCTCGCACACTCTCCCTGCCCTCCACAGTTGGTGGTGTTTCCTGGTCGTCCCCTGGGACAGGGAGGGTGGTGGTGGTGGTGGTGTCTGGGGTGGCAGCGGTGGAGGCACAGGCCATGACTGCAGGGGTCTGCTGTGCAGTTGTTGGTACAGCAGACATGGTGCTGGGGAGGATGGGGTCATGGGACCAGTTGGGCCTTGGCACACCAGATGGGCTGGCCCGGAGCTCACCGTCCAAACTGTCCTTAGAGTCAACATCCGAGAGACCATGTACCAGGGGTGGTGACTGGCTCTGCTGGTCATTGTTGTACTCCGCAGAAAGATCTTCGTCACCTGTGGATTAGATGGGGAATGGACAGTGTTGTGCAATGTGCAAGTATTCTGTTAGCTGCATGTCATCTGCTGTCTGTACACTACACAATTGAGACAACTTTAGTATTATTGTTAAATGCAATACTGGCTGTTATTACCTGGTGCAGGGAAGCATCAAATAATCATACATGTCCTGTATCGATGCATTGCATGCAATTGGTGCCGTGTGTAGTGTTGCAGGTCTCACAACCACAAACAGCCAGACCTATGACGATGCCTACCTACCTGTTAGGTGAGGGTGAACAGTGCAATGGCTGACACATGCTCCTGGGTGAGGGAGGCCTCCATGCTGCTGGGGTGTGGGACAAGGTGCATTGTGGGAGTCATGGTACAGCCCTCCCACAACCAAACAGCCAGTACAGGGAAGATGGCTACCTACCTGTTAGGTGAGGGTGAACAATGCAATGACTGACACATGCTCCTGGGTGGGGGAGGCCTCCATGCTGCTCAGGTGTGAGACAGGGGGCATGGTGGGAGTTGTGATACAGGCCTCCCACCCCCAAACAGTCCTCCCAGTGAAGATGGCTGCCTACCTGTTAGGTGAGGGTGAACAGTGCAATGGCTGACACATGTTCATGGTTGGGGGATGCCTCCATCCTGCTCAGGTGTGGGACAGGGGGCATGGTGGGAGTGATAGTGCAGGCCTCCCTTCCCCAAACAGTCCTCCCAGTGAAGATGGCTGCCTACCTGTTAGATGAGGATGACCAGTGCAATGGCTGACACATGCTCCTGGGTGGGGAGGCCTCCATGCTGCTGGAGTTTCGGGCAGAGGGCATGGTGGGAGTCGTGATACAGGCCTCCCGCCCCAAAACTGTCCTCCCAGTGACGATGGCTGCCTACCTGTTAGGTGAGGGTGAGCAGTGCAATGGCTGAGACATTCTCCTGGGTGGGGGAGGCCTCCATGCTGCTTGAGTGTGGGGCAGGGGGGCATGGTAGGAGTCGGGATACAGGCCTCCCACCGCCAAACAGTCCTCCCTGTGAAGATGGTTGCCTACCTGTTAGGTGAGGGTGAACAGTGCAATGGCTGACACATGCTCCTAGGTGGGGGAGGCATCCATGCTGCTTGAGTGTGGGACAGGGGGCATGCTGGGAGTCGTAGTGCAGGCCTCCCACCCCCAAACAATCCTCCAATACAAGATGGCTACCTACCTGTTAGGTGGGGGTGAACAGTGCAATGGCTGACACATGCTCCTGGGTGGGGGAGGCCTCCATGCTGCTGGAGTATGAGACAGGGGGCATGGTGGGAGTCGTGACACAGGCCTCCCACCCCCCAAACAGTCCTCACAGAGAAGATGGCTGCCTACCTGTTAGGTGAGGGTGAACAGTGCAATGGCTAACATATGCTCCCGGGTGGGGGAGGCATCCATGCTGCTGGAGTGTGGAACAGGAGGCATGGTGGGAGTCATGATACAGGCATCCCACCCCCAAACAGTCCTCCCAGTGAGGATGGTTGCCTACCTGTTAGGCGAGGGTGAACAGTGCAATGGCTGACACATGCTCCTGGGTGGGGGAGGCCTCCATGCTGCTCAGGTGTGGGACAGGGGTCAAGGTGGGAGTGATAGTGCAGGCCTCCCACCTCCAAACAAGCCTCCCAGTTAAGATGGCTGCCTACCTGTTAGGTGAGGGTGAAAAGTGCAATGGTGTTTGGGTTGTGCAAGGAAGTACTTATCAGTGTGTTGGTTGCCATTTGTTTGTACACACCAGCCTCCGTTCCCCCAGCTACTCCTGTGAGACTCTCAGGATGCAGTATGGCAAGCACCTTCTCCTCCCATGGTGTGAATGTTTTCTGTGGGATGGGAGGGCCACTGCCAGTCCAGTTCGCCAGCTCCCAGTTCTTGCTCCTCTTCTCCTTGACAACCCTCTTGAGATCATGCCAACGCTTCATGATCTCCTTCTTGGATCGCGGTGTGGTCCCTACTGCATTGACCCTTTGGACTATCCTTTTCCACATTTGTGTCCTTGTGGCTAATGGTGTCTGTAGGACCAGGCTACCAAACAGTTGTGGTTCCACTATCACTATATCATTGACCATGACTGTCAACTCACACTCTGTTAATTTTGGCATTTTCTGTGCTGCCATGGTGGTTGGTGTTTGCAGTGTTTTTGGGTGCAGGGGTGTGTGTGGTGGGTGTGGTGTTGAGGTGTGTTGTGTGCTGGGCTATTGTTGGTGCTGGTGTGATGGTGGTAGTGATGGTGGTGGTGTTGGTGGTGTGTGTCTTGTGGTGTTTTGCCTCTCCTGTCAGATGTGGTGTTTGCCCTTCTCTTCTGGAGTGTTGCAAAGGATTGTGGTCAGTAAAGGGGCTGTTTTTATACTCACCTGTGTGGGTGTGTCCAAATGGGCTTTTGCTGTGAGGTGTATTGTGGGTGTTGTCCTGGGAATTGTACTTTATTTGTTTGCCTTTGTTTTATCATTGGTATGTGTTTTGTGTATTTGTGGGGCATGGCTACTTTGATTTGTGCTCAGTTAGGCATTGTTGCGGTGTTTTGGCTTCGTCCGCAATGTTTTTCATGTACCGTCTGCGGTGTGGCTATGCTGCAGCTCTTCCACTGGCTTTCCCATTCACTGCAGTGTGCGACCGCGGTGGTCGGAAACAGCGGTTCGTACCGCGGGACCAACGGGGAAATCCTAATTTCCCGTGCGGTGTCTCCGCTTTGCTTGCGGCGAGGTGAAGCTTTTCCGCTGCATTTCCAACCGCAGCGGTCGGTTTTAGGACGTCACCGCCCACGTCAGGCAGTTTTTGTTAGCCCGCTACTGCAGCGGTTGGTCTTTTTTGGCGGTTGATCCTAATTTGACCGCTGGTTTATCCGCGGTCCCGGCGGACGGTTGTTTTCCGCCTCCATGGCGCTCGGGGTGATTTTCGCCCACTATCCTAATGGGGGCCTAAGGCAGAGAACAAGATATACCACACTACGCATGTATTCGTATGTGAGGTTTTCAACGAAGGCAACACAATACATAAAGACCCTGGTTGCACAGGACGAGTGAACCATTCCCCCCTCCTTGATTTTTGAATCAATGGTTCATATACATGACATTTGCAACGGGACGTCAGGATGTGTGCCTGTACACTGCATTGTCTTAAGTCGTAGCAGACAGAGACTGATATTGTTGTTGCACATTGTCCAGGCAACATGAAGCATTTCAATGTGTATGTTGAAGTGTGTGCATGCCCAGCTCATGTATGGATTTCACTGTACATGGTCATTTGTACTCAAGGGCTATCAGGCGACTTGACACAGGAGTGTCATCCCTGTTCACATTTGACTCTGCTTCACTGTGAGGGGGTGTGCCTGTGCTGACAAGATGGCTGACAGTACAGTCCTGTTGTGTGTTGGTGCCCAGTTCCCAGCAGGGCCTTTTGCTCCCCACAACAGAGCCCAGTCCTAGAGATCTTGTCAGTCCATTTCGATCCCCTGTGAGGTAAGCATGGTTCAGTGTGAGCTTGCTGAGACATGTAGATGGGTGAGGATTGTCAGTGACTGCAAGTCCCACCATGCTCTTGGCAACACCCCCCTTCCCAGCATGCCCTCACTTCCCTCCTTTTGACTCTGCTTCCCTGTGAGGCGGTGTGCCTGTGCTGACAAGATGGCTAACAGTACAGCCCTGTTGTTTGTTGGTGCCCAGTTCCCAGCAGGGCCGTTTGCTCCCACAACAGAGCTCAGTCGCAGAGATCTTATCAGTCCATTTCCACCCCCTGTGAGGTGAGCATACTTTCTGAGAGGTTTTGATGGTCCAATTGGGAGGGAGAGCATTAACTGTTACAACAACCCCATCATGCTTTTGGATACACTCACTTCACCAGCATACCCACTATTCCTTCCTATCAGTCAGCTTCACTGTGAGGTAGTGGTTGTGGTGGCAAAAATGTCTCACAGTGTTTATTTAGATTAGTGCCACTGCCTTGCTCTATTCATTGGTAGGTTTGTACACATCCTGACACAGTTACAAATCACTATGATGTGGTTGGTAATGTGTTTGTCTGACAAGCATACATTTCTTGGGCTGATTAGCTTTTGTTTACTGTGCCTTTGCTATCAGTGCATGGTTTCACTGTCCCCTTAATGGTGATGTGTGTGTATTGTGACACAATTTTGAGTATATTGGTTGTGTACTCATTAGGCTCCGGTATGTCTGCTAGGCCATGGATGCTCCCTGGTGGTAGGATGTCCTGCACCTTCTCCTCCCAGGACCTGAAGTATACTGGTTTGGCAGGAGGGCCACCGCCAGTGCGCTGACTCAAGGCGTGTTCCATCTCGAGGAGCCTCTTGACCCTCCTGCGCACATCATACCACCTGTTCTGGATGTCGTCCTTTGTGCGCAACATTGGTGCTTGTGCGTTCACCTTGTCCACAATCCTCGCCCACATCTTGGTTTTCTTGTGACATGGTGGCCCTTTATACCAATGTACCAAACAAATGTGGCTTCACTCTGAGAGTTTCATTTGCCAATACTTCTAACTCACTATCTGTGAACTTTGGATTTTTCTTAGGGGGCATGGTGATGGGTGGCGGTGGGGAGTGATGTGTGTGTGTGTGGCTGAAAGTGAGGGTGGGTGGGTGTCAGTTTTGCAAGGTGTACGTGAGAGTGCTTTTGGAGGGGTGCTGATGGTGTGAAGTTTATGTGATGGGTTAGTTGTGGGTATGTCTGTGTTTGCTGTCTGAAGTTGGTCTGTGCTGGCTGGTCCGTTGTATTTGCAAAGGATAATGGTAGTGATTTTTGGCCTCTATATAGGTGGAGTTGTGGGTATGTCTTTGTTACAGTTTTTTATGTTATTTATTGATTTTGTCATTGTTTGTTTCGTTCTTTTTTTGTGTTTTTTCTTTGTGTTTTGTGGGCATGTATGAAACGTTCTTGTGACCGAGTCGGACGCTCATGTTGGCTCGTGCGGGCTTCTCCGAGTCTTTCACGCTGACTTTCTTCTGTGTTGAATACGAGTCAGTCATGGAGGTCTCTCTCACTTCAGGTACCTGTTTTCTGTGCGTGTCGGTCATGCGGCTTGGGCTCCTTGCGAGTCAGTCTGGTTTCACACGCATTGCATCATACTGTGCGTGTCGGACGTCGCGGGTACGTGTCGTTTGGGTTCATTCCTGGTTCGTGTCGGATGGTGCGACTCGGGTCTAGTTTCCATCCGAATTACTGATTTCTGTATGGCTCGGTCATACGGCTTATATTCCGTACGAGTCGGTTGTAGGTCACTGGCTTTGCATTGTACTGCAAGGGTCGTACGATGCCTGTACGTATTGGTCGGACTCCGTTCCCGGTCCGTGTCGGTCGGTCCGCTTTCCAACCGGTATCGGAATCGGCCCCATAAAAGAGAATACATACTTAGCAAAAACCAAACTCTTTTAAAAAACTTTTTTACACGACATTTATATTTCTTATAAAGACAACGCACCTTGTTACTACTTCAAATCATCCAACGGTGAGTTTTTATTAAACATAAGCATGACCAAAAAAAACCTTTTTCTCCTTAGCAATAAACATTCTTAAGATAATTATTCAATAATGTTTTTCAAAATGTTTCTCTTCCAGATAGTCCAACAACAACCTTTAAGCCAAAAGGGAAAACAGACACAAGCAAGAAAAGACTACAAAAAAGGTAAAGATATCGAACACCAAATCCAACAAAACAAAAGTTTCTTTCTTTTCCCTCAATACATTCATCACAAAGAATTTCTCTATTTTTTAAAAATCTTAAAATTTTTCAAACCTTTAGTCATTCAAAAATTGTGTTACTCTAAAGAAGCATTTACCTTTAATCTCATAAACAATTTGTTTTTCTTTTATACACAGGTAATCATAGTATAATTACAAAAATTAAATACATCGATCATCTTTTTAATTTCATTTCAGATAATGTCTTCCTATCCTGAAGCCAGATACATGTCTTCCAGCAGGGGAAGCAGGCTTCTAAAACATGCGGGGTATATTTATTGTAAGGAGAGACCTACTGAACCCATGTGTCTTTGGAGGTGTGTGCAATACTACTCTTTCCATTGCACAGGCAGAGCGGTTACTCTTGGTGACTCTGTTTTAAGAACCACAGACCACAACCACTCTGTCTCTGCAATGGAGATTGAGGTTAGAGAAACAATTAATGAGATATAAGAAATTGCATCCACCTCCAGTGACACCTTTGGTTCAATTTTGAGGGAGGTAGCACAACACGTACCAACAAATGTTGCCAGCAGTATACCCATTATTCCTAATCTCAGACGTACAATTCAACATAAAAAACACGCAAGTAACGACTAAAAGAGTAACACCCAAACCTATTCTGATATACTTATTCCTCCTAAACTCTCTCTAACTTTTTCTAATGAACCTGTCCTATTGCATGACAATAAAACCCCTCTGAAAAGAATCCTAATCTTTAGCGAGCCCCGAAATCTTGTTAGTTTGGAGAGTAGTGATATTTGGATGATGGATGGTACGTTTAAAAGCACGCCCCATCCAGTCACCTAAATATACAACATTCTCGCACAGATTAACAACACAGTAGTCCCCTTAGTTTATAGTTTGCAACCAGAGAAACAATACACTGAACTTTTAACAGTGGTAAAATCTAAAACACCTAACTTGCCGCCCGATTCATCAAAGAAAATAGCGCTCGCAAAGGGCCAGAGTCTGAGAATCTGGCCCTTTGCGAGAGCGATTTTTGCATTTGGGATTCAGCATCCCAAATGTAAAAATCGCTAATTGCGATCTCGCAATTTTGGGAGGAATTACAATTAAGGAATCTCTATTTGAGATTCCTTAAATGCGAATTATCATCCAATTTAATTTTGCGAATTCGCAATTTCTAGCCGCAATTTACCGCGAGGTCAGACCTCGTGGTAAATTGCGAAAACTCAGAAAAATGCATTTAAATGCATTTTTCTGAGTTGCATGTTACACACACACATGTCCTTTGGACATGTGTGTGTGCAACACCTGTGTAAAATTTCATTTGAGGGGTGCTACAGGGCACCCTTCGAATCGCTATCTTATTTGCGATTAGCAAATTGCTAATCGCAAATAAGGAATACTCCCCATTCATTCCTATGGGCCTTTTGGCCCATAGGAATGAATGGCGAGTTATTCCTTATTTGCGATTAGCAATTTGCTAATCGCAAATAAGGAATATGTAGGAATCGCATATCTTCATGTAATTTCTACATGAATCCCGTTTTGCGAGTTCTTAATAGCGATTCGCTATGAATCGCTATTAGGGCCTCGCAAAACGGGAGAATGATGAATCAGGCTGAAAAGTCCTAGAAAAGTATTAATTGATTTTGAATTTGCAATGACTAATGCTATTACCAAAATGTAAAGGTATACCCAAATTCAAGGATGTTGTTTCCACTTTTTACAGGTGTTTTGCCGTAAAATACAAAAAACATCCATAATTGAGGATTATGTATCTGATAGCAAACTACAGTTTGAATTTAAACAACTAACTGCCCTTTGTTTTGTTCCTCCTGACAGTGTTGATGAGTACTACATTTTCATTACTGAATTTGACTACTTTACTACAAACGAGGAAAAATTGGCACCACTACTAAATTATTTTGAAGACACATGGATTGGTCATCTAAGCAGGTCGGGTCGCAGGGGAAAGCCACGTTTCCATGTGAAATGGTGGAACTGCTTCTCGACATGCTTAGAAGAAGGAGCAAAAACAAACAATGCCATAGAGGGATGGCACTACTATTTGAATCTTTCAATTGGAAAACTACATCCTCATTTCTATCATTTCTTGGAAATTTTGAGGAAGGAGCAAAGTTTCCGAGACATGATTATCTCAAGCATTAACAGGTAGTCTGAATCCACAAATTTCCAAAAGATCAAAGGAAATGTCTGAAAGACTATTGGTTGCACTACAACATTTTAGGTTGTGTGTGGCTTCAGACTACCTTGATAATCTTGCCCACATCCTACATTACTAACTGACACTAACCTATTACTTGCTTGTTCTTCGCTAATAATTTTTTTTTTTTAAACAATTTGGAATTTTTTACACACTAGAAGGCCCATTAGGATCTCGGGCGAATCGCCACCGCCTGCATGGCGGTGGCGATCCCCCCGAGATCCTTCCCCGCTAGTCACCCATTTCCCCCGCCATATTACAATGGCGGGGGGGGTCCACGGCGGACAGAAAGACCATCCGCCACTTTTCCACCCGGTCAACGAGTTGACCAGGCGGAAAAGGGTTTAATATGGGGGCGGTGAGCCATATTACCATGGGTGCGGAAAGATGCCTTTCCGTGGCAGCAATGCCACCACAGAAAGGCATGCAGGAATAGAATGGTACTCTAGGGGGGGTGGGGTGTGCACCTATGGTACCCCCCAGCAGTTTCATGCACAACATGGCAGGCACCGCGCGGTGCCTGCCACGTTGTGCATGGAAGTGCACAACATGCCTGCATGTTAGGAATGCAGGATGCGCCCCCCACTGTGGCAGGCGCATCCAATTGGCAGCCCTGGAAACCCCACCCTTATGGCAGGTGGTCCCTTTGTATGACGGGATGGTGGGCGGACAAAGTCCGACCGACATCCAAATGGGGCCCTTACAGTTGGGTCACCTTACCATGTGAGGTATTCTCTTTTCAACTCTTGGGGGCCCATTAGGGTGGCGGGTGGACTTCCGTCCTCCCGCCACCCTAGCGTTGCTGGGACCGACCGCCAGTGGTATGGCGGTCCCGCCCCAGTGATTAGGATGCCACCGCCACCATGACGGTGGCATCCTCCATTTCCAGCATTGTGAAGGATTTCCAGCATTCCAGCAATGGTAAAAATACGTGTTGTGCATTTCAAAGCACAACGTGACAGGCACCGCGCGGTGCCTGCCACGTTGTTCTTTGAAATGCTGGGGGGTACCATATGTACCCCCATGTGCACCCCCCACCCCCCGGAGCGGGCCCCCAAAGCAGACTCCGCATGCCTTTCTGTGGCGGCAATGCTGCCACGGAAAGGCATTGGAAAAAGCCCATTGCAATATGGCTGGCGTTGTCTGATAGACACCGCCACCATAGACAACACTTTTCCACCCGGTCGCAAGGCACGGACCCCCCAGCCATACTAATATGGCTGGGGGTCATTCCGGCATGGATGGCGGGCGGATCGCCCCCGCCAGACCGGCGGTAGCTACCGCCGGCCTGGGGGCAGCAATCCGCCTGCCACCCTAATGGGGGCCTATGTGTTTAATGTAATTTAAATTGTCTTACCTTTACACAGCTCTCCCTTGCTTCTGCTCTGTCCCACGATAATCCTCGTAATGATTAAACTCACGTTTACGAGTCAACGTCATCGCAAGCTGTAAAAATAAAAAGAGGACATTAATTCGCATTTCAAACAATGTTCATTTTCAATGTCTAATGTACATATTAAAAATGTCATTTTATTTTAATAAAATGTTCATTGTAATTTTTTTTCGCTTCTATGATTCTTTTTATTAATTCATTTTAATTGTAAATACTAAAAGGTATATAGCTTCATCATTTTGTTATAAATAGTTTTATAATATCTAATTTATGTTTAATAAAATTGTCTTACCTTTCACAATGTCTCCCTTCCTTCTGCTCTGTCCCGTGATGATCCTCATAATAACAGTAAGCACGTAGACGCGTCAAAGTCATCAACTACTGTAAAAATATTAAACTGACATTCATCCCTATTCAGTACAATGTTAAAGCGTGGGAAAGTGTATACATACTATTTTAAAATAGTAAATAAATGTATATACAATTAAAAAAATGTTTTTTTAATAATATATATTTTTTTAATTTATTTATTTTATTTTTAAATACATATTTGTAATTAACTTTTTCTTTTTTCCCAAAAATATTCTGATATTTAATATATGTTTTCTAAAATGAATTACATTTCACAATGTCTCCCTTCCTTCTGCTCTGTTTCGTGATGATCCACATATTTTCATTAACCAAGTTGACACGTCAAAGTGATCTTGAAATGTAAAAATAAATAACGGACATTTATTTTCATTAACTACAATCTTAAAGCCTTTTTAATTTTTTGCCTGCATATTTTTTAAATATTACAAGTACATATTTATTTACATAAATATTTTAACTAACGTTAACTTTTTTATTATTACATTTTTTAATATAGAATAATACTTGAGTATTATTTAAATCAGCTAATTTTATTATTTTAAAATATTACTATATTTTGTAAAAATACAAGTTTATTACTTTACACATTTAATAATTTTTGAGTATTAATTGATTACTTTTTTACACAGGTATTAATTTTTCTCCACTAATTATTTATATATCATTTTTTTATAAATTATACAATAATATGAATTACATTAATATATTGTTACACATTTCAATTTAATAGTACATTTTTTTAAAGTTTATAGATTAATTATTTTCTTTTTTTATTTAATATAAATATTTTTTTAAATAATTAATGTAATATCATTTTATTAAAAAAAACAGCTTTTTTTATAGGGGTATGAATTTTCAAATAATAATTCTTTCGTTATTTTCTCTATTGTTTAGTATTAATTGAGTACTTTTTTATACAGGTATTAATTTTTCCCCATTAATTAACTATACAACATTTCTTTTTATGTTTTAGAAATTATACAATCATTTAAATAACATGAGTATATTTTTACACATGTTTCAATGTAATAGTAAATATTTAAAATATTTATAGAGCAATTTTTTTATTTTAATATAATAGTAAATATTTAACATTTTTGTAAACTCATTTTCTACGTTTTTGAAAAAAATCTGTTTTTTTATAATAAGTTTTAACATATTTTTAAAATACTGCAGTAGTTTGTTTAATGGTTATTAATTTTTAAATAATTCTTTAGGTATTTTCAGAAGTTTTATTTTTTAACTAAATGTTAATAAATATATGAATTAATATTAATAATATTGTAAGGTGTTAATATTAATATATTATAATTAAAGTATATCATTTAAGTCTTTCAATTACATTAATAAAACTAGTAACATATTATTTAAATATTTAAAAAAAAACTTACAATAAAAAAGAATCAATAAATACTTACCTGATTATGCTCTGTAATAGCTTCTGCGTTGTAATAGAATGCGTAGTAAAAACATGCAATGTAATTGATTTTGCGATGTAACAGTTGCGGTGTAAAGGAATTGCGTAGTAAAAGTTGCGTTGCAATGGCTGTTTCCGTTTTGAAGGCCAAGAAGTGGGTGTTTATGCAGCACTTTGCTTTTTTGACTTGGAGTATTGACCTTTTTTCCTGGTCCTATTACAGCACCTTTTTTCTTTTTTTTTTGTCATCCTAATTTTTCCTTCCAGATGAGGCTGGCATCAAGATTTTATTTGTTTTTTATCGTTACTTTAATAAAAGCTGCAACATTCGGGGTGAGTTTGGAGTCGTATTCCCCAGAGGTAATAACAGTGTACTTTTTCGCTCTTCCTTGTACATTTGTCTAATGGGATGCAGGTGGTGTTTTCTCCTGCAGCATTGTTGTAAAGACGTTCTAGCTTCTCAGTTTTATTCCATCTATTTGGCTCTGCAAGGCAAGCAGACTGAATGTGGCTTGGTTCAAGCTTCTCCTTCTCCCCTGCCTTTCAGCGTGGTGAGATAGAGTTGCTTTTGTGGGTGCAGTTCAAAAGCCTCACTCCATGGTATGCTACTAATCCTGCCTGCTTTTTTTCTTACCATTGTTGTTGAATGAGTTCTTTTTAGCATTGATTTGTAGGACTCATACATCTCAGAATGGAGGGTAGTTATTTTTTTTTACAGAGTTTTATATAGCGCAAACTTGACCCGAAAGTATCGGGTACCAGAGTGCTTTACATAGTACCTGTAGCATTAGATGAGGACACATTCATTTTTCTTAGATACTGGGATATTAAGGGGGTCAATAAATTCCGCCCGCCATCCTTTTGGTGAATGAGACCGCTCACCATCGGTGCGGGGGTCCCATTGATGACATTAGGATGCGCCGCAACAGTGGCGAGCGCCTCCTGAATTCTTGACATTGCGGCGGGCGGGGCTCTCAACACCGCCCGCCGCAATGCCAAGAAGGGATGTCCTGCACTTCCATGCACAGCGTGGCAGGCACAGAGCGGTGCCTGCCATGTTGTGCATGGAACTGCATGCACCCCCCATGTGCACCCTCCCACCCCCAGAATCCCTGGGGCCCCTCTATGGTCCCCCAATGGCAAAAAGCACCTGCCTTTTCGTGACGGCGTTGCCACCACAGAAAGGCACAATCCCGCATATTTGCTAATATGAATGGTGGTGTCTCCCAGACACCGCCACCATGTTAGCAGCTTTTTCACCCAGTCGACTCTGCAACCGGGCAGAAAACCGGCAGACGGTCTATACGTCCGCCGGGGTCCCCCCCGCCATGGTAATGTGGCGGGGGAAATCCTAAGCGGGCAGAGGATTTTAGCGGGGGAATCGCCACCGCCATACAGTCGTCATTGCAGAGACTTGAACCCAATTCCCCAGATATGGGGTTGACCACCCTAGCCATTAGGCCAACTCCTCTACCAGTCTCTGTGCCTCTTGTGCCGCTTGCTCTTTTTTGTAGTTTTTTTTGGCTGAGATGCTGATGGCTAGGGGAAGCTGAGATATCACTCACTGCAAAGAGCCTGTAATTTTCAGGTCAGGTTTGGAGAGGACTGGTCCCACAACTTGTGCCCTGTTAAAGTTGGACCCTCATTACTTTCCCCCACATATATGTTTGGATTACCGACCCACCACTACAGCTCTGAACTAAGGGGGTTTCAGCATGGCGGGTGGACTTTGTCCGCCCACCATACCCCTGGGAAATTGGACCGCCCGCAATAATGCGGCGGTCCCGCACATGCCATCAAGATGCGCCCGCCATACTGGTGGGCTCATCCCTCATCCCTCATACCGGCGATCCCTCATCCCTCATCCCTCATACCGGCGATCCTGCGGCAGCACCTTTGTGGGCGGGGTAGGTGATACACGCCTTGCCAGTAGCTTGCCAGGTACCGACCTCACAGCACTGGCCCCACCAGGTCAGCCAGCTCGAAATCCAACCAGGGACTGCGGTCCAGGGGAGGGCTTCAATGAAGGGTTGATTTCTGCGACACCTTACAGGTCGTATACTTCCTTAATTTTTGAGGAATTCATGAGCAATCCTATGAGCAATTGGTCCTGATGAATTGCCTTAGAGGCAAGAAACATGTCGACCATATCAGGACTGAGGGTTGAATAAGGCCTGATTACCCTAATCGTCACGCCTTAATACCCCTCAACTTTTCACGGTTTTTTAACAAGGCAGTGAGCCATGCTATTAAAGGTTCCCCTATTGGACTCAACTGACCTTTTTTAACCTCACTCACGCTCACTTATTGCACTCCCTAGGTCCCTCACACACATGCACTCATTGGCTAAAGGAATAAAAGATCTCCGCTAAAGTGCAGCACTTTTGTGCTGCCCGACGGGCATTGCATCGCCAGCCTGCCGAAGGAGCAGGATAGCCAATGATGACACTGAACAATCATTGGGTGGGGTGACAGTCGTCATCCAGCCTTTGACTTGTGTGAGGCATCCTTGATTCCGATAAGGGATCTTCACCTTCCCTGCTCGATCACACATCTAAGAGAGAGGTTCAATGGGTTAATTTAGTCTAATCCTTCCTGGGGAACTCTGTACAATCTTTGTTGTTCTCTGGATTACCGACCCACCACTACAGCTCTGAACTAAGGGGGTTTCAGCATGGCGGGTGGACTTTGTCCGTCCACCATACCCCTGGGAAATTGGACCGGCCGCAATAATGCGGCGGTCCCGCACATGCCATCAGGATGCACCCGCCATACTGGTGGGCTCATCCCTCATTTTTAACATTGCGGCGGGCGGTGCAGAAAGCACCACCGACCGCAATGCCAAAAATGCAAGTTGTGCATTTGAATGTACAAGGTGACAGGCACCGAGCAGTGCCTGCCACTTTGTACATTCAAATATGGTACCCACCCATGTGCAGTCCCCACCCCCCAAAATACCTGGGGGCCCGCTACGGGCCCTCAATGTGAAAGACCGCATGCCTTTCTGTGGCGGTGTTGCTGCCAGAGGAAGGCAAATCCTGATATGGATGGCGGTGTCTAACAGCCAGCATATTGGAAGCTTTTCTGCCTGGTTTACGCATCGACTGGGCGGAAAACTAGCAGACGGTCTTTCTGTCCACCATGGTACACCTGCCATAGTAATATGGTGGGGCGGAAATGGCATGGGGTGGGTGAAAATGTCAGGCGGATCGCCACCAACATGCGGGCGTTGGTGATCCGCCCGACATACTAATGGGCCCCTATAACTCTGTCAATGGTGCATGACTTCTCCCTAAGGGGACATTTACTGGCAGGCACTTATCACAGGTGGCCCCCTGTGGAGGCTGGTGGTAGGTAAGTGGAAGCCCAAATAACAAGAGAGATTGTTCAGTGGCTCCTTTCACCAAGAGCACACAAAGTACTTTCTCATCAAGATCTACACCCAAACTGACCTTATGAAATACTTTAGGAAAATACATGGAGTAATCACTGAACCAGCCACGAGAATTAACAACATAGGGGCCCATTAGGATGGTGGGCCGATCGCCCCCGCCAGGCTGGCGGTAGCCATCGCCAGCCTGGCGGGGGCTATCCATCCTTGCTCTAAAGACCCCCACCATATTTGTATGGCGGGGGACTGCGGCGGACGGTAAGAACGTACGCAGCTTTTCCGCCCCGGTCGACTGGGGCAGAAAAGTTATAGCCATATTATGATGGGCAATTTTAAATGCCTTTAGAAAAGGCATGCGGAGAATCCCTGTGGGGGCCCGTTGTGGGCCCCCAGGGACTCTGGGGGGTGGAGGGTGCACTTGGGGGTACCTATGGTACCACCCCAGCAGTTCCATGCACAGCATGGCGGGCACCGCTTGGTGCCTGCCATGCTGTGCATGGAAGTGCACAGTATGCTTTCCTGCCATTGTGGCGGGCGGTGCTGAGTGCACCGCCCGCCACAATGGTAGTTTTGCGGGATGCATCCACCACTGTGATGGGCGCATCCTAATGCTGCCAACGGGACCCTCACCCTTATGACGGGCAGTCCCTAGTACCGCGAGGATGGCGAGCGGGCAAAGTCCGCCAACCATCCAAATGGGGGCCCTAGAGTGCACCACCAACATGTGCACAAAAAAACAGGAGTTACCTATGCAAAATAAACTGTCATTAAAAGAGCAGAACATTGAGCTCAAAACAATAAAGGAAGACTTAGAAAACAGAAGCTGAAGAAACAATATAAGATTAGAGGGACACCTAAGGGAATGGAAGGTGATGATATTCAGGGGTTCGCCCTGGATTTCCTGCAATCACAGGCTCTCAAGATTATGCTGGACTTCATGCATAGTGTGACTGCTATGCCCTCTTAGCCTGACACCACAGTCAACATCATCTCTTTTTCAAGGAAAAAAAACAGCTCATGCTGATTGCCAGAGTGAAATGCGATGTTAGGTTGAGGCAATGTCAAACCAACAAAGGACACTGTTCCTAAGACGGGAACAACACCTCCCTGTCGAAAGACTCCTAGTGGCCTCCCAAACTAGGACCTTCACTCATGCCTACAGACCACACTGCAACCTTTGCATTATCCTGGGCAACAAGCTCACCATGAAGAGCCAAATCAATGGTGTCTCTTCCACCTACTTCCTCACTCTTTGCATGCTCTGTAAGATCTTCAAATGGCTCCCCGTCAACACCAGACAAACTACCATTCAAGCCCTAGTCACCAGCCGGCTAGATTATGGAAACACACTCTACGTTGGGATCACCACACGCCTCCTGAAGAGACTGCAGGCCATACGGAATTCTGCAGACAGACTCATCCTCAATCTCACGAATGGACCCACATCACCCCCTCACCTCAAGAAGCTCCAATGGCTCCCCATTCAGAAGAGGTGTCATTTCAAGTTGCTGATCCCCACCTACAAAACCCTTCCCAATCATGGACTTGCATACATCAACCACCACATTAAGTTCTACCAACACACAATACACCTGCACTCCCCTTCCCTCCTCCTCAAAACAGTGGAAGATGCTCATTCTCTTACCTCGCTGCAAAGTTCTCCCCCTACATCTCAGGACCTCATCCTTTCCTCTGGAATTCAGGAAAGGACTTGAGACCTGGTTATTCAACTGAGCCCTCATAAAGCGTTGTAGCTTTCAGCATCTGGATACCCTGGAGGTTATTAGCCACTCTTAATAAATCCTGTTTGATTGATAAAAGAGATAACTTGATTTGAGCAGGGACCTCTCTGCCCAATACATTCTGTGAGCCTTAAGCTAACCTTTGAGGATTGTTACTTGTCCTTGGGACGTCCTAGTGGGGAAATAGTTTGGCCAGCTGCTCAAGGAAGTCGATTGTCCAGTGGCCTTGATTCTATGGCACAGTCGTATTCTATAGCTTTAATTACCCCATAAATTGTTGCCTTCAAATAGTCTCCTGTAGTATGCAATGACAGGTTGGGGGGAGCGTTTATCCAAAATATTGACTGATTGTTCATTCTAAGGATGACCTATAAGGCAAAACTGTCAATGTGCCCAATTTCCATCTAGAGTTCTCCAGGTGTGAGGCACAGTGTTCCGCTACATTATATCCAGCTGTGTATGCTCTGAGGTGGAGTGTCAGAGACAGTCACATCTTTGAAGGTGAGTATTAATATATTATTGAGAATGAAATTCAAATTGTCATGGTCTGTATTGGAGTATGTCACATGAACACAGTAGTAAAATGAAAAGTCTTTTAAGTCAGGATTTAAATACCAACTGGCGTCCACTTAATTCAATTTAGTGAATTTTTTAGGACCTGCTGACATGTATGTATTCAGCCAAGCTGAAGCCCTCAAACGCCAACTATCAAGTTAGTTCTGCTGTCTGGCAGTTGCTCCTTTACTGTTTGAAGAAGTACGGGATCCTGAGAGGATTTGGGGCATATTTGTTCAAGAGTGTATATGGAATCCTGTGATGGAATAACTAGATTTTATTGTATCATTCCTCTGTATCACTGTTCACCTCTATATTTGAGTCTCACAGAGCATAGTCACTCCTGCTACCATCCCTTTTGTTTAGGCCCTGAACTGGTGTGCTACATATGCAATTCATCACTCCTGAGTCTCTTTTATTAGGGTAGCTCCAGACCTGCAGCTGCTTATTAGGTGATTTCAACCCACTGTCATTTTGGGAAATTAGCTTTAAAAAGCACATCTTTTATCCCATTGGTGGTGTGTCTCATAAAACACTATTCCTTGTTTAGCACTCATTATTAGACACCCCACTCACCCGCCATCTCCTCCCAAACAGCATGAACAACCCCCAAATGGTAAACAGGGCTGAACTGCTAACTCTGGTCTAAGAAACCTACAATTACTGGAAGGGAGAAACCTTTCCATGGCATATTGCTCGAGGCAAAAGAAAACAGTCTATTGTTCCTGGGTTAAACTTTAAAGAAATAGAATAATTTGTGTTTAAGTGCTTGCCTACTCCCCTTCCTCAATCCCAGCCCTTAGGACCCTTTCAGCTGCTGACATGGTGCATTATGAGATGCACATTGTACCATGAGCAACCTCCTGAGCTCCAGCCTCCTTCAGAGACTTTCTGCTCCGGTCTGTCTTTTCACCACAATCCATTGTCTTCTGGTGGGAGATAACATCAACATAGTCCTCTGCACTGCTCTTGTTTAAACAATGTTAGGTCCTTGCCTTACTCCCTACTGTTCACCTTTCAGGGCATAGTTTCTACCATCCTACAGTAGCATTCTGTCCTATGTTTGTGTCATGCTCCTCAGCAAACAGACCCAGGAGGACTTTGGCCTGTAAAGAGTGCATACCTTCGTTTTTTTAAAGTAATTATGGAAAGGTCTTGAGACAGTTACGTGGCACATCGCCTCAACCAAAATAATCAACAAAAAGAAGGGGGGGGGGACTCAGGAGCAGTTCAGGGTCCAGTGTCCGTGCTCCTCACATCGATATCAAACCAACAAAGGACACTGTTCCTAAGACGCTGGGTGCAAATAGTCACCCGGAGCGTCAGGGTGCAAAAAGTCACCCATATATCCAAAAATACAAAGAAAAAGAAGAAGAAAAGATAACCTAGGTGCAAAGGACCCACCCAAAAACAAAAAGGTGAAAGAACATATTTTGTCCTCTGTTGCCCTCACGCACCCCTGGGGTGTCATGCTTCATCATCAGGCGTTTGCTCCTTGTAGGACCGGCGCTGCAATTCCCTACGGGTCCCCCGAAGGGTCTCTTTATCGGAGATCTTTTTAGGACAGCCGGATGGTGCATACGGGTGTGTAGGGTAGATGTGGGGGTCCAAAGAGGGTAAAAGAATTGCGTGCAAAGTGAAAATTGAATTAAAAAGGTGGGTAAATATGCAGCGAATGTCTCATTTGTATCCCCTTAGCAGACTTAACTGCTAAATAAAATCTTGTTCCTGTAGGCACACTGACCCCAGGAGTCAAGAAAATCATGGGTCAACATGTTTCGCGCCTACTTCGCCATAGGGGTCGTTGGCGCTTCGTCAGGACCAATACTATAAATTTAAAGTGCACGTGAGATCAAATAAAATACCCTCTAAATTTATCAGGGCGGACAGTGAGTTTGTATACCTATAATCTGGCTACAGCTTCATTGTGTATACCGCTCCTGTTCAATACCCAGGAGAAAAGAACATAGTCAATCAAAATCCCAGAAGCACAAGGGAACAACTTGAAATAGACGGATAATCATAATAAGAAGACCCCTAGGTTAATGACTGAAATTATAGAGAATACAAATCAAAGGAATATGTTAACTAGGAAAAGTGGAAGAAATACGAGGAACATGATATAAGAATTTCTACGCAATTGGCAACCACCCAGTGCCTGACATAGGAGAGACGTATCCATGTGGTCTTGAAAAAGATGGTCAACTATAATTAAACCATCGAAACGCGTCGACGCCCAGATTTACATAATCAAGGGATAGAACTTACTCCATAGATATAAAAATTCAAGCGTGTCCTGGAGTAGTGTCTTGATATTCAGGTTCCCTGATATGTACATATATGACAAATTGGATTGTCTGTTGTGTTCTCTCCTTTTTTCCCCTTCTTTTATGTATTATTCAATTATTCAAGTAAAGGATCGTTTTTTAATGTTAAAACATTTATGTAATGTGATGTTTATGTATATTTTCTTGAATGCATTTGTAATGTACTGTTTTTAACCTTGTGGAAATATTCACAGTATACACTATTGTGTATTGTTAGATTGTGTCCCCAAGGGATTTTCTTTTTCACTACGAATCGTGCAAGGCCTGGTCCTCATCTTGTCAAAACCCTTCACATCCCTACCAGCAAAGGTTGGCTTGCTCGATTGGTTGGAGTCTCAGTTTTAAAGTCAATAAAAATCGAAAATATTGAATATCTTGCTCCCTTCAGCATCAATACAAAGGTATGGTGTAATACCAGCTTGCATTGTTTCAGTAACTCTATTCAGTACTTGGATCATATAAGCGCTAACCACATAGAGAAATAATGCTTCTCTACATATCTTGGCGGGCGGATCAATGCCATCAACCTGAAAATCCTTCGAAAGATGCTTTACCTATTTCAATCCTTGCCAACATCCATCCCGCTTAGGGGCTTTTGTTGTATGCAAATGAGACTTCATTTTTTTTCTAAAATGTGATTTTTATGTAAAAACAATATTAAACAGATATACTTATTTTTCATTTGTGTTTAGTAAAGTACTTTATTGTGAATATCCTTGTGGCACTCAAGGTTAGTGCTCTAGCTTTGTAGTAACTGTATGATGCTCATGTTCTTAGAATGTTTATGTTAGAAGAGTTGAAGATCCCTAGACAGCTGTTAGTCCTTGGCTATGGTTTGATTCCTATTTATGATACAGAATAAACTACCTAGAGCTAACTACTGTGATGACCTGTTTGTGTTATTACCAGACACTACAATTTGTAATAATAATTACATTTTTGTTATTGAGTTTATTTAGTAATATTTAAAAGTGTATTTTTATTTTTTATTTTTACTTTATTTGCTATTCAGTACATCATAGCAAAACAGGCGTAGTAGTTCACAGTCAATGTCATTACAATGGAGAATGGTAAAATGGAGCATAAAACATCAAAACACTAATCGACATGGAGTGTACCTATTAGATGACGTAAATCAGCAAGGCATAATAAAAAAAAGCAGTCCCGAAGTCCCATCCTTCTACCCTGAAAGCAATCATTTGTCTCCCAGCAGCAGGTCCATAGGTCCACCCGTATCCAACCACATCCATCAGATGGAACAACATAGTCAAGGAGTCACGAGTACTGCAGGGTACTGCAAAACAGAGGAAAGGAAAACCTTGAAGATGACAAAGCTGGTCACCCCACCCCTGCAGGGACAAATCCCTGTTCCAGTTGTGAGCCAGTGCCTCGTCGAGCAGTTTCCACATAGGACCTGCATGGACCCCAAATGTCCTTGGGAAGGGAAGAAGTAGGTAGTGTGCTGGAGTATATTTCACTTTTGATGATGCAGTAAGCCAGACTGTTTAGCCAGCCTTGCAGAGTGGGAGCTGACCTACAACCCCAGTGAATAGCTATTTCTCTTTTGGCCAGCAGTAGACTGAGAGATGCGATCCTCCTGATGCTCCTATGGAAGTTTACCACATCCCTCTTAGGGACTTTTGTTGTATGCAAATGAGACTTCAATTCTTTTTCTAAAATGTGATTTTTATATAAAAACAATAATAAACAGATATACTTATTTTTCATTTGTGTTTAGTAAAGTACTTTCTTGTGTATATCCTTGTGGCACTCAAGCTTAGTGCTCTAGCTTTGTAGTAACTGTATGATGCTCATGTTCTTAGAATGTTTATGTTAGAAGAGTTGAAGATCCCTAGACAGCTGTTAGTCCTTGGCAATGGTTTGATTCCTATTTATGATAGAGAATAAACTACCTAAAGCTAACTACTGTGATGACCTGTTTGTGTTATTACCAGACACTACAATTTGTAATAATAATTACATTTTTTGATTGAGTTTAATTAGTAATATTTAAAAGTGTATTTTTATTTTATTTTTTTACATTATTTGCTATTCAGTACATCATAGCAATACATGCGTAGTAGTTCACTGTCAATGTCATTACAATGGAGAATGTTAAAATGGAGCATAAAACATCAAAACACTAATCGACATGGAGTGTACCTATTAGACGGCGTAAATCAGCAAGGCTTAAAAAAAAAGAAAGCAGTGCCGAAGTCCCATCCTTCTACCCTGAAAGCAATCATTTGTCTCCCAGCAGCAGGTCCATAGGTCCCCCTGTATCCAACCACCTCAGATGGAGCAACATAGTCAAGGAGTCACGAGTACTGCAGGGTACTGCAAAACAGAGGAAAGGAAAACCTTGAAGAAGACAAAGCTGGTCACCCCACCCCTGCAGAGACAAAGCCCTGTTCCAGTTGTGAGCCAGTGGCTCGTCGAGCAGTTTCCACATAGGACCTGCATGGACCCCAATGTCCATGGGAAGGGAAGAAGTAGGCAGTGTGCTGGAGTATATTTCACTTTTGATGTTGCAGTAAGCCAGACTGTTCAGCCAGCCTTGCAGAGTGGGAGCTGACCTACCGCCCCAGTGAATAGCTATTTTTCTTTTGGCCAGCAGCAGACTGAAAGATGCGATCCTCCTGACGCTCCTATGGAAGTTTACCACATACCCCAGTAGTGCCACTTCAGGTGTGGGGACGACTGACAGCTCGGTCAAGTCACCTAGTGTAAAATTCACTATGCAAAGTCTCGCCGTGGGGCGGCAATAGAATAGGGAGGTTGGGGGCTATGAATCCCACAGGCATTCCCATACAACTCATAACTGACACAAAGAAAGGCCATTCTAACAACTGAAGGCCTTCCCAGTGTTTACTAATATTGCAGCGACTGGGACCTCAAGATTAATCCTGTGAAGGACCGAAAAGAGTGTCCAAAGACTCAAGTACGTCGATCGACGGGGAACAAAGCCGGATTGGGCCGCAAGATAATGAATTCCATCAATTGGGACAGGCGATTGGTGATTATCTTAGCTAACATGTTGTAATCCAAATTTAGTAGGGACAAAGGTCTGTAGGACCTACATAACTACGAGTCTTTGCCCGGTTTGGGGAGGAGTATGACGACCGCTTCACGCAGAGTGGGGGGAAGTATTTGTTTCTCGAAGGTCTCTGTGTACACTTCGATTAGTTGCGGTGTCAGTAGCTTTTTGTACGCCTTATAAAACTCCCCCATAAAGCCATCCAGCCCAGGGGCAGAAGAGCATCGAACGGTGTCAATGGCTCAGAGGACACGGGCCTCGGAGATCAGCCATGCTAAGAAGTCCTGCATATTTTTTTCCAAATAGACCAGTGCGATGTCAGATAAATAATCTTCCTGAGCCGTGGTATCACGCCCCACTTTGGAGATATAGAGAGATGTAAAATAATCAAGAAATTTGTCTTGAATTTCCGAGGTGGCAGAGAGCTCCTGAATTGTGGAAGTATACAGCTCGGTGACATCGGCCCTGATGTATGGGGTCAGAAGCATCTGAGCCAGCAATAGGCCCGGATGCTCGCCTTTGCTGTATCGCTGAGCAGTTTGATATTTGCCTAAATAAAGTGTCTCGCGATCTGCAGTGTCCCTGTATTCGGTGAGGAGGGCCAAACATTTGCCCGCTGTGTCCGGGTTAGGAGTGTGTATGGTTGCGTTGTCCAGTTCTGTCAGGTCACGTTCTAAGTGAGAGAGCATGTTACGGAGATCCTTGAGCACCCCAGCATACTTGGCAATACAAACACCCCTGATGTATGCCTTAAAACCCTCCTACAGAACCGCCCAAGTGTCGACCGAGCCAGTATTATTAGTGAAGTATTTTTCAATGGTCTCGCAAACTTCAGTATGGAAAAGGTCATCACAGAGGGCGCAAATTGGGAAGTGCCATTGCTGTTCAAACCCTTCAGGTCGAGGCACCCTAAGGAGAAGATTAAGCGGGGAGTGGTCAGAGCATGTTCTCGGGAGAGTCAGGAGGGAATGGACCCAGCTAGAGATGCAAGTGGAAACAAGCCAATAATCGATTCTAGTCCAGGTGTTGCATCGGTCAGCGTAATGCCTATATTTGGTGTGGGATGGGTTGCGCCTGCGCCAAATGTCTAGGAGTGAGAATTGCACATGATTTAGTGCCAGGGGAGTCAGCAGTGCTATCTAATGCGGGGTTAAGGAGCAGATTGAAATCCTCCCCACCAATAATGGGATAGGATCTATCTTTGAAAGTTGGGCTTCTAAAGTATGAAAGAATTTAGGGGAGTCAGTGTTCGGGGCATATATTCAAACCAAAGCTGCACTGTGACCCATTAGTGACCCAGTGACAATGAGGTATCTATCCTCATTGTCCGTTACAACTGAGCGAGGCAGAAAGGTACTCTTTTGTGAATAAGAATTGCCGTGCCACTAGCATAGTTGGCAAAATACCTGTGTGCACCCCAGCTTGAAGCAAAATGAGCTGAGTTGGATTTAGGTAAATGCGTTTCCTGCAGAAAGGCAATGTCCACATTGTGTCGAATAAGATAATGGACAACATGCCTCTTACGATTATCATTGAGACCCCTGACGTTCCAGGACATCACGGACAGGCCAAAAGGACCTTCAATATTACCCAGCTGAGCGACCTGTTAGTCGTGGAATGGATGATAAATACAAGCTTCAACAGTTAACTGCGAACCATGACAGTGTACCAAACGGAAGAGAACCACAAATGGCAACGCAATAGCAATTGTACCCCCCACCACACCCACCCTTACAACGAAAAAAGCAAAGCAGACCCATAACAGACAACAGCACGTGAAGTACCAATTTTCTTTACAGTGGAATGAGAAAACCCCGAAACGGTACATCTATGTAACCAGAAACAATGCCAAGGTGTACACCATGAGGGGTGGCAACGCCACGTCACAAGACCAGCTATTTGAAACATTTCTGTTAGATGGACAATGTTATCCCAATTCAGTCCTGCTGGAATAAAGAATGAACAGTGCAGCAGCGTCAGCCTCTCCCGGACCCAGAAAAGAACTCCATGCTTGCATCTGAGCCACTGTGCAGAGGAGAGGGCCTACCATCGGCTGTATCCATCTGAGTGTTGGTCTGCTTATATGCACAACAGAATTATTGTACCTCAGTGCGGTTATCAAAAATGTGAGGTCGGCCGTTAACATCAATTCTCAATCTGTCAGGGTATACCATGCCATATTTCAGTCCTACGTTCCTAATGGTGGCCTTGACCCCATTATGTTTGCACCCGGCCTCTTGCACCATGATGGTAAAGTCCGGGTAGAAGGATAGTTTGTAGCCCTGCTTCGCTGTGTCTCCATGTTCCCTGGCGAGGCGCAATGCAGTGTCGCGGTTCCAAAGATTCATATTGCAGGTGATAATGGGTATTAGAGGGCAGCCCGGGTTGGGACTGGGCCCCAAAGTGCAGTGAGCGTGCTCCACTACGAACCCGGGAGTGTAAGATCCGTTCCCAAATATTTCGTCCAGTAAAGTGTCAACAAAGAGGTCAAGGCAGCCCGTGGCAGTGGTCTCTGGAACTCCCAGAATACGAATGTTGTTGTGCCTACTGCATTCTTTCGAGGTCTTCGTACTTGATCGCCACATCTTTAAGAATGTGCTCCACTTGCTCTAGCCTCTTAAGGGACTGCGCAGTAGTATCCTCAATGTCTGAGATAGGTGCCTCAGCCACGTCCAGGCACCTGTCATGAACTTGGATTTTGGCCCCCCGGTTCTCAAGATTCTTGTTGAGGGTGTCAAACCGTCCATCCAGTACTCTAAAGCCAGCTCTCATCTCCTGCAACAGGGAAGTGGATGGGGCGGAAGGGTCTTGAACACGGTCCACATCCTGCCAACCCTCAGCCATGCTGGCGCAGTCCTCTGGGATCTTGAGAACGAGCTTTTCGAAAGGGAGGGTCTTCTGCTTAGGGATCTTTGCGGCCCATGCTGCAGAGCAACTTAACAGAGGCAGCGACAGTGGAATGATCCCTGTAGTTGGTTGTGGAAAGGTAACATGCCAAGATCAGGAGCCAGCAGTTGAGAGACATGAAGGATTGGCAAATAGGGCCTTGTGCGACGATGGATCAGACGGTAGTCACCTCGATCAACTCAGTGTAGAGCTTTGCGGGCGCCCCAGGAAGCGAGCACCTGGGTTTGGATGTCCAGATGCACTGGAATGTCCAAGATCAAGGGTGACGCTGGGGGAGGATGTTGCCCCTATCAAGGTGTGCAATTGGCTAGCGGCGGACGGAACAAGGGGCGCTGCCCAGAATTCCCAGGAGGTCAGTGCGCCAGAGGGGGCGCCCAAATGCGGGCTCCCAGCGAGGCGTGTAGGGGTGATAGAGCTCCTTTGGAGGCTAGTAGGGGGCCAATGGCAGGTAATGCGTTGGGGCGCTGATGTTTGAATGTAGGCCCCAGCACTGGGGGGGATATTTGCCTTCAGTACTGCAGAGCGATCCCGCTGTGCGATCAGGATGTGAAGAACATGTGCAGTGGTAGAGCGCTCAATTGTCCCAGTTGGAAAGTGACCCTATAAGCAAGCTCTATCACAAGTTACCACCAGGACGAGTGAAAGGTAGTGGGGTCAGTGCAGAGGGAGAGAAGAGCACCCATAGAAGCAGTGGCTCAAGGTGAGTACAGATGATGTAAAGCCCGTAATGTCAGGGCCAGAGCTGAGGCAAGATAGTGCACCGGACTCACAGAATACAGCACCCAAATTGAGCCTATTACACAGTCACTATGTTCAAGCTCTGTGAGGTGGGCCCATTGACACAGCTAAGCAATTGCCAAAATGAATGGGCTCAGGGAAGGCACAGAGACAGCAGACGGGGACTCAAGTGATCGGAAGGCCGATGAGTCGCTCCTCAGGTAGCTTGGAATATGAGGAGTATGGAGTAAAATAGTGCAGGTGCTTAAGCAGGTCCCCGCATCAGCATATGAGCACCCAAGTTGCGCCCACCAAACTGCTTCACAGCTGGGACTATACGCTGGAATACAGAGATCCAATGGGGGAAGGACCGGAGATCAGGGAAGGAGTTAGGGGCCAAAGTCGACTCGCTGCAAGTGTTTCAAGATGCCTTAATGTGGAGCGCCAAAGGGCTGTGGGCCGCGGGCTTCGGTGTAAGACTGTGGAATGTTGTCAGAACAAGAGGGTCCTCTGGGCTCGGGCCATATGTCGAGCGGACCTATGCAGCTAGTTGAAGCTCGGGGGCAACCAGGCGCAGGGAGCGATGGTATCACCGTTACCTCTCCCCCGTAGCCGCGTCTACAAGCGGACGAGTGGTCGTCTCCCAGGCTCACTCACTGGTCCTGTCCCCGTGAGGCCTAGGGGCGAATGCAGCCGCAAAACGGCGAGCATGGGCTCAGCTCGACGTGGCCACGCCCTGGTGGAAACAGGGAGTCAGCAGAGGGTGTCAGATGGGACCCGCGCCCAGAGCACTCCCCGCAGTTGTGGAGGTCAGCTCCGCATATCCAGCAGTCCCGGGCCGCAGCATCTCGTCAATCAGGCTGCGTAGAACAGAATGCGTTAACTACCAAGTTAACGCATTACGTTCTACTTTCATCACCCCTTTTTACTGTTCCCAGCCAGAGAAGTTAATAAAGTATATTTTTTCTACTAGCCAGGGAATTTTTTATTTTTTATATTTTTTCCACCACCACACTTAACTAGGTCCCTACACCCTTACTACCCATCACCACCCTCACACCACACATAGCCTATCATCACCCTACTAAGTGCTCCCGTGTAGTTCGTAGGTCGTAGCACGCCCGCCCCGTAGAGGGACGGGAAGACCCCTATGATGAAGCATGACACTATGGGATTCATAGTGTGTGAGGGGTATTTTAAAAGCACATAGTGCTCTCCTTTTGCCACTTGCAAAGAGAGCTTTTCTCACTTCCCCAATAACCAGGTCTTTTATAGACTAAAATAAAACTAAAAAATATTCACTCCCTACTTTGATAGAATCCCATTGGTTATGTATGTTATTTGTAATATGTTCTTGTTATAAAAATAATTTTCAAACATTCAGTCACAAAAATTTAAGCACGAAATTGCAAAAGAATTTGCAAATTCGCGAATTTTCCAGCGAAATCGCGGATTTTTTTGCGATTTGCCCTGGATTACTTTCTACTGGCTAATCCAGTAAGTGATCCCTAATTGGGTAAATGTATAGTGCTTTTACTACACTGCAGCTGCGTAAAGGGCCAGAAGATGTGGCTCCAGTAACCATGTGTGCCTGTAACACAGGCACAGGCACACATGGTCACTGGAGACACATCTTCTGGCCGTTTACGCAGCTACAGTGTAGTAAAAGCACTATGGGGCAGATTTACAAGCCGCTTGTGACTCTTTTGCGCAGCAGTTGCGTCACTTTTGTGACGCAGCGGCAGCACAAAAGATGCGCCATGGTGCTGGGTATTAACAATGTGACGCATCTGAGAGATGCGTCACGTTGTAAAGCCCTGCGCCATGAGGAAGCGTTCCAGCGCAGGGGAGGGCGTCCTGCGCAGGAACGCCTCCTAAAAGTGGCTGAGTGAAATCTACAAGATTTCACTCAGTCACTTTTAGGCCAATGCTGCGTCAAAACCCTGCGCCTGCTTGAAGCAGGCGCAAGGCTTGACGCAGCATTGGGGAGATAGGGCCCCCCAGAGCATTGCTGGAGCTGCGTTGCGCTTGCGACGCAGCTCCAGCAATGCGCTGCTTTTACGGCACAGATTCGTGATGCATCTGTGCCGTTTTGCCACATGGTGCGCCGCATTGTAAATGCGGCGGACCATGGGTGGCGGAGCTGCAGCGCACAATAACTGGCACATCCCTGGGGATGCGCCAGTTATTGTAAATCTGCCCCTATACATTTAGCCAACGAGGGAGCACTTACTGATTAGACAGTAGAAAGTACTCCAGTTGAGTAGAGGTATTGCACAAAACGGTGGCATCTTCGTGGACAAACACGCAGGGCGGGATTCATTCTGCCCCCTGTTAGACTCGTTTTTTGTGCCCTTCTGCCCTCTGGTAGACTCGTTTTTCCCTTGGTTTTGTGCCCTTCTGCCCTCTGTTAGACTCGTTTTTCCCTTGTTTTTCTTCCCTTCTGCCCCCTGTTAGACTCGTTTTTTGTGCCCTTCTGCCCTCTGTTAGACTCATTTTTCCCTTGTTTTCTTCCCTCTGTTAGACTCGTTTTTTGTGCCCTTCTGCCCTCTGTTATTCCCTTGTTTTTCTGCCCTTCTGCCCTGTTAGACTCGTTTTTTGTGCCCTTCTGCCCTCTGTTAGACTCGTTTATGTGCTTTTCTGCCCCCTTTTAGACTCGTTTTTTGTGCCCTTCTTCCCTCTGTTAGACTCGTTTTTCCCTTGTTTTTCTGCCCTTCTGCCCTTTGTTAGACTTCTTTTTGTGCCTTTCTGCCCACTGCATCACCACATCATCACTCAGCGCTACCCCAGCATCACTCAGCACCACCACATTATCACTCAGCACCACCACATTATCACTCAGCACCACCACAGCACCACTCAGCACCACCACAGCATCACTCAGCACCTCCACATTATCCCTCAGCACCACCACAGCACCACTCAGCACCACTACAGCATCACTCAGCACCACCACAGCATCACTCAGCACTACCACAGCACCACTCAGCACCATCACAGCATCACTCAGCACCACAACAGCACCACTCAGCACCACCACTGCACCACTCAGCGCCACTACAGCATCACTCAGCACCACCACAGCATCATTCAGCACCACCACATTTTCACTCAGCACCACTCTGCACCACCACAGCATCACTCAGCACCACCACAGCATCACTCAGCACCACTACAGCACCACTCAGCACCACCACAGCACCACTCAGCGCCACCACAGCATCACTCAGCACCATCACAGCATCACTCAGCACCACCACATTATCACTCAGCGCCACTCAGCACCACCACAGCATCACTCAGCACCACCCCAGCATCACTCAGCACCATCCCAGTATCACTCAGCACCACCACAGCACCACTCAGTGCCACCCCAGCATCAATCTGCGCAACCATTCAACAACAACTGGTTCAAATATGTTCTCTCAATGCTTCAAGCTTTATTACAAATTTCACAAAAAGATGTTAATATTTCACTTCTGTTCTTGGATTTTCGTCACAATAAAATACACTGAACATAATCTTCACAAAAGTTATTTACAAAAGTTTAAGCTATTGCCATTATAAATTAAAATCACATTTATTTAAGTATTAATTATTTAAAAAAATTTAAAGCCATTGTAATTTGTAATATCAATACATCTAAGTCACGTAAATACTAAACATGTTGCATTACAAATGCTTTAGGTGTCACATTTGCGAAAGTTATAACTATTGGCATTGTAAATGACAAAGCTATTAATTTAGCTATTTTCAAAACCAACACATAAATAAAAAAAATTGTCATTTACAAGACCAATAGGTCAAACTTTCCTAATGCGAGACCTATTGCATTGCAAATGCTTGTTTTTATATCTGTCAGTGCTTCCTGTAGAGGTTTAATTTTCGTGACAGGTGTCTCATTGCCTACTTGTAACTAATCTCTGACCCAGCTTCAAGGGTCAGAGCAGGGTCAGAGAATAGTTGCAAGTAGGCAACGAGGTGCCAGGAAGCACTTACAGGCTTATAGCAGCAGGTGCCCAAGTTGAAGTTAATTTCTTTGTAAACCTTTTGTAAAAGGTTAAAAAAAATTAGCTTCACTTTTGCACCTGCTGCTGTAACGCTGTAAGTGCTTGGCTGAAAATTCGTCCTGCTAATTCTCGGATTTTACAGCGATTTCGCGAGATTCGCAGATCGCAAAATCACGTAAAATCCGCAAATTCTGCGAGCGAAACAAATTTTCAGCACATCCTTACAAAAACTTAGTTAGCATCACTGACTTTTCTGTTTGTACTTTGTATTAAACAAATAATAATGTATTAAAAATGTAGAAGTTACATTTAAAAAAATACTTTATTATTACATTTAATACACAACTAATAATTATATCAGGTGGAACATTACATTTACACACACACACACACCCACCCACACACACACCCACACACACACACACACACACCCACACACCCACACACACACACACACACACACACGCACACACACACACACACACACACACACATATCAAATAGATTCAGAATACACAGAAACAGAAAAAGAAACAGTCCAAATCTGCACTGCAGGTGCTCAATTTTTTTTTAAATATTATAGTGAAAATATATTTTTATTTTTAACCACAAGTCTCAAAGAGAACTTTGCCATAGGATTTTAGAAGGATCCCATTGAACTAGCAGGTAGTTGGTTTCTCAGATTTTGGTAGGTAAACCTGTGAATATTTATTTGTCTTTTTAAGGAAATTTGCCTGGTCTTCCCCCCAGCATGTTTGTATTGACATCATCTTTTTCAAATATGTTATTACTTTTACCAGAAAGCAATAACAGTACAGAACTGCACAAAATCATCAGAAAGAAATGATCTCTTGTCAAGCCCTGTGATTACATTTACAAACCATCAGTTCACTAGATTTTTGTTCTGATGACAAGAAAACAATTAATATTAAGCTAAAGTCTATCCATGTACATGGTTACTCATTTGTGAAGAATTTTGAAAAGATTAAAGCCTGTTTTGTAAACAAACCCAAACATATCCAAGTAAAAAAGCCTTCATCAAATTTAATATTACTTCTATGCTGGTACAAAACGAAGCAACAATACAGGACTGGCTGTGCACTATTGCACATGCATTGATACAGCTGACTGATGGTGACCCATTATTAGTTTCTCAAACATCCAATGACCTGTACTTTGTGCATTCAGAACAAATGAAATAGGATGGTGATCTTCTTTTAAGACCTTCACATTTCTGGTCATACTTGTTTCTGCACACTACGCATAAGACGTGCATTTGTTCATTGTCTATGCAACCGTGAATTAATGAGCACAAAGTACACTTTTCTGTTACAATAATATAAAGGAAAACTACTCATATCATCCTCTGTATTTTGCACTTTCAGCTTTACCATGGATGGGTTATATTGCTCAATGTGTCTGCCTATAATTGTATGTTTTACTTTTTTTTCTGCCAGTGTGTAAGTAATCTTCCTGATTTACTTTGTCAATTAGCCATTGTATTACCTGATTAATGAGAAATTAATTTACAAATGAGTCCATTACAAAGAGTAACAGAATTTAGTATGACACGACCCCCCTTTCATAAGAGTTATTTTGTTTGGGACAATCTGCACTCTGAATCCAAGTCCACTTTGTTTCATGGAATTCTATAGACAAGCAGATTATATGTATGCCATAAAGCATTCTTTAAAGAACATTACAGTAGGGTTTGTATTTGTTACTTTGTGAATCCATTATTGTCACTGTTTTGCGTTTTATATCTACCACACCTAAAACCAATGTAATCCTTGCCTATGTAATGCTAAATCTGTGTTTTTTGGCAATAGTAAGATATTATAGTTAAGAATTGAAGCAGAATCAGCATATTTTACAAAAGAGATGTTTCCTTCATTTGCCACAGCATGAAAATAATTTAAAGGAATAACAAAGCAACAGCTACAATGAACAGACTCCTTTTCTATGGTAATCAAAAAAAGTCTAATACATTTATTTCCAGCCAAACCTTTGGTTTAAGGCACCGAGCCATAATGTCCTGTTTACCTCTATATGTTTCCCAGAGTTGTGTCACAGTGGATTTTAGTGATTGATTGCTACCCTTTGTTAGCGTACTATTCTGTAATTGGATAGAGGCCCTTGAAAGACTGTGCTTCTGTTTGAATCAATGTAGATTTGCCACAACACTTTTGTAGAATCAGTGAATCTGCAGTTTGTTTTAGTGATTTTGTGTATATTGCCATCCTGGAATCTGGTGATTACTTAGTTTCATAATCATAGTCCTGTTTTCTGGCTCTCTTGTGACCAGATTCTCCTTCCCTTCTTTGGCAACGTGGCATATTGTCTCAGTGCAGACAGATTATAACTGAAATTATGTGGGATAAAACCTGCTGCTGCTTTTTGGACTGCAATTATATGATAGCAAAGCCCACTGCTATTACAGTGAAAATGGGCACAACAGCTCATAATGAACCTTATTTATAAGTGGACTTTTAAGTAGGAACACCTGCAGCTGAACGTTCAGAGAGACAACATTGTTTTCAATACAGAGGGTTGCTATTGCTTTCTGTGTCATCTTGTTGGATATTTCCTAGTTCATTTGCAAAGATTTCTAGGATCTTCTCAGTTTACCTACTGGTATAGATGAATGCAATTGTGTATGCAAATGGGGCAGAGTCTGCAAAGCTTTAAATGCCCTCCTCAATGTGAACATTCCAAGGCCATAATGAGGCCACTGACACTCATAGATATGGAAAGATTGCAAATGGACCAAACAAAGTAGGAGGCTGTTCAAAGATAACTCCTTCCACTCTGTATATTTTTTTAGTACCTTATTCATACTTTCCCAAATTTTATAAGTTGAAGTTTTGTCTTGGAATGCTGGAAACCCTCCAGTATAAAATTGACCCAACTTGCATATTTAAATATTGATTCATACAAGCATTGTGAATATTATCGCCTAAAATACTGTTACCATAATATTTAGAATTTTTCATATTGATCCTGCCACTGTTCAAAACATTCTGAATTTATTGTTCAATATAATACTTTAACAGTTTTATATCATCTTCTTATCACTGGCTGATTATACCCAATATTCTACATCTTTTAAACTGTGATTTCTGCATGCAGCATGTGAAATATTTGGTCTAAAATTTTTAAAAGCAATAAGTATACCCTTTTCACATTCAGTAGCTAAAGGGATATTCTGGATGTTTTTTAGTGTTAAGTAATGCACAAATTCTCCTGTGAATAGTTCATGGGATTTCAGAATTTTTTTTTCGAGAATCATAAATGCCAGTGGAAATATTGGGTTTGCATCCAACCCTGTATTTTGTATCACACTGGTAGATGCGTAGAAATTACCAAGATTAAAAATGGTATCATAGGAAATTACCTGTTCAGCCTTGAGGTCTTGTGAGGCCATGTTTATAAACTGTTTGCCCAAATCCATCAAGTTTTTCAACCATGCAAAAACCACAAAATCTGGATCAATCGTGACACGCCTAATGAAATCAATTAGTTTTCCAGTTGCAGTGCACTAAATATCAATCTTTACAAATTTTCTGTTTGATGGTTTCAGAAAGTGTAATATTTTGCACCTGTTTCAAATTTCTAGCACAAGTTACTGCTGCTCTTGCATCATCCCCAGCTGCAGATGTTTCACTCTGAAATTTGAAATAAATCTTCTTAGGTGCTTGAGGGCACTTTTGTCTGCATTCCTGGAGTAGGGAGGGGACAGATAATATAAAAGGTTGAGTTTATTTCGCATTTCCATGTGGAGTTGGATGTTAACAAAATAATCACCAATTTTATCTATAATTTTGATCATCTTTTTTGCTCCAACTGTATAATGCCACACCTAGAAAAACATAGCTTTTGCACAGTAACAACACAATTCTGGTCAACATTATAGTATGCCCTTCCCCATAACTTGAAAAGAAATAGCAAATAAATGTTGATAAATGACAGTGCTTTAGAAAATGTTATTTAGTTTGCATGAGGCTAAATAGTTTTTACTCACTTAAACATACATACAATAGGAATAGAAGGCATTCTGTAATTATTGTTTTCTGTAGCAATCTATGTAAACGTAGACACACTAATATTTATGTCACCTGTTACTGACACAAAATCTACATTTGCACTTATGTGATACTGAGAAAATGTTTTTAGATTTTAATAATGAAGGTGTACAATCATTTTTAATACCATTTTATATGTGTTTGTATGGTAGACGAGATGCTGAATGGTTGTAAAGAAATCAAATTGCATTACTATTACTAAACTAGAATATTTGTAAAAAATGAAAAAAGTTGCCACGCCTGTTTTCTGAAAGAAGATACGTATGCTTTCCCTTTGCTATTGGGATCTTTCAATGCAACATATATGTAAAAGTAATATTGGAATGCAATTTTCAGTAAATGTAATCATATATAACTTGAAGCAGTCGGAATACAACGGATGAAGAGATATCTCAAAGTGTTTTACTTTCCACTGTTTAACCTCATTTCATGCTGCAAAGTCTGACACTACCCCATCTTTTATAAAACATTCAGGAACACAAGTATCAGGACAGGTCCATGAAGGAAATAATCTCCATCAGAGGATATTGTTCACAGTGTTGCACTTCCTGAAAAGTGATTGGGAAGTGCACTGCCTTGTACTGTGAATATAAAGTGTACTCTACACCCTTCTGGCCCCTCATCGAGTACCATACTACGGTGTAAAGCAATTGTTAAACAAAAATTGCATTTTTAGGGTGTTGAGGTAATATGAATTTTTATGGTCAATTGTGTCCCCTATTGTAGACCCCAATGGCTCCATGTACATGCTTCTAGTACATGTAAGTTCCCTCCACAACCAGCTATGAAGACGCAAATACATTTGCGTCCAACGTTAATATGTCCTCTTTCAGATCCACCATGAATGGGTCAGATATTCCGTTCCTAAGTGTGCCTTGCCAACGTCTTTATGTGGTGCACTTTCATGATTTCTAGCTCTGGCGAGTTAGGCTCTGATGTCTGCCATCGAGTTTCCTTCTGCTTTCTGCCTCTGAAAGCCGCAGCCTGCTGCTTCCTGACCCTTGACTTACTCCCTGCGCGGCGAGCTGTGCCAGGCTTGGCCAGCCTTGCTTGCCAAGACCGTATTCAGCCTTCAAGTTATCTGCTCCGCTCCTCGAAAAATACATTCCTGTCTAGCAGTTTAGGTAAACATCCTTCCCAGCTGCAGAGCAAAGGGCTCTGTCTCCATGCAAGTAATTCATAGCTTCCGTTACCATGATAGGCCCATGGCCCCTCACATCTCCTGTAGACACGTAGTCGCATATACACGCATTAGCAGTCAGTATAGAATAGCCTCTGCCCGAGAGACCTTTCCTTCTAGATAATACAGTTCCTCAAACACAAGATATTAGATATGATTTGGGATTAGGTTGTTCTGACACTCCAGACTTCTGTCTCCACATGTAGGGCTAAATGTCAAGTCCCCTTCACCCTCCAGTTGCACGTCAATCATACGTCATGCTGCTGCGCGCGCATCTCTGCCACCTGTTTTTGCTGACTCTGCAGGATCCTTCCAGGGATCCACCCACTTATGACACCTTTATGTGACGTTTCTAGCACACACCTCCGTGTACGCCCTAGTGCACGCCTCCTGTTACGTATTTCTGCTCTTATCTCGTTTCTCTCAGCTGTTACGCCTTCTGCATTCAATGTTACTATATGAAATGACTATATATATGATTACTTGTTAATAAATCATTGTACATGTCCATTGCAATTCCTACCCTGAACCCTCGTGGCGATGGGTCATGCTACCATTGGTTCGAACCAATTCCTTTTTAAGGAATAAACCCCACTTTAAACCTCAGATACCACGGACTCTGCCTTCTTATTTTGACTGAGTTATTCTTATTGAACTTTACCGCATAAATTAAGTATAGGTAATTAAAATTTACCACATAATTTGGCGCCCGAACAGGGACCCCTCCCCCACCCCACGCGCCGGCGGAGCGTTGCAGGCACGGTCCCCTGCCACAGCGCTGACGGACAACTACGCATACCCGCAGGATTTCCTGTGTCTCCCTCAGGCCAACGGAGGTGACTGAGGCTTCGATCGACACCCAGACGAGGCGGTGAGGAGTGCGGAGGATCCCGACCAGAGCCTAACTGAGAGAGCAAAGTCCGAGGTATCCGGAGGCCCACCAGTTCCGAAGTTCCGAAGCACTTACGTCCCGAGTCGAGTCCAGTCGAGTCCAGTCCAGTGTCGAGTTTCTGAGGCCTTCTGTTCCGTGCTTCCCGGTGAGTACCGTTGCTGGGGACGCATCTAGACGAGCGCATTAATTTGTGCCGGTCAAGACGGGTTTGGGTACGCAGACCCGGTCTGCACTGTTTAGCGGTGTATCTGTACTGTTAAGCAGTATATCCAGTATGAAATTAATTAGTTTTATTCTAATCATTATTGTTCGCTCTGAAATGTTTTAGTATGTTTTAATGTCGTGGTATGAGTGATTGTTCGATCTGCATTATTGTGTTTTCTGTATTAGTTGTGTTCAAGTTCGAGTAAGTATCAAGTCCAGAGTAGCAGGACTGAAACATGCCGCTGTTCTCCAAACTAAGACAGATAGGAACTAGGAAAGGGATTCTAGAAGAAGCAGTGCCTGTTCCACCTAGGGACACTCCAGGGCACTTTATGTACCACAAGCACGGCCTAGACGCTGTATTATATCTCGATTTGTGGGTAGACTATACTAAAGATTTAGCAGAGAATCAAAGATGGCCCGCCACGGGGACATGGGATGCCGAGTGCATCATGAGAGTAGAGGAAGCGTTATGGAAAAAGAAAGCCAGACAGTCACAGAAAGACGCCATTGAGTTATGGCGTAAAGAATCGCACAGACGCTCAGAGAAAGCACTCAGAAAAGCAGAGAAACATAAAGAGGATTCAGACAAAGCCCAAGAAAACGTATTAGTTGAGGAGGGGATACGAGTAAAAGCAGAACAAGTAGACCGACAACGGAACACTCTTATGACTGGTATGTATCCTTTGCTGGCCGAGGGTTTACCCAAGGCCACTCCGGAAATACCGAAGGATCTGCCCCCTCCCTTGCTCCCGACTAAAGTACATCGCAAGACCACAAAGGACATATTCCTTTCTTCCTATCTAGACGACGTAGCTCCCGCATATACAAATCCACATGCTCAACCACTACCCGCTGATGGTACTCCACCCCGAAATCATCTACTCCCACCTCCGCAACGAACTCCCTCTCCCGTTCCACCGCCTGCACCTGTTCCCCCAACCCTTCCTGCACCTATTCTTCCGATCACTAACCCATTCAATCCTTTTGGTCCTGGCACCTCGGGAGGTGCGACAGGTTTTCAAACACCGCCACCAGCACATAGACTGACTTATAGGGATTTAGCGCAACAACGTACACCTCAATCAGTCGATTATGACATATTTAAAGAACGCCTCTCAGACTGTAGATATGATCCAGTACCCGGTAAAAATGACGACAGAATGATGTTGTCATCAGTACGACTAAGACGAGTTACCAACTTTTTACTGTTACTACCAGGAATGGTTGAACATCTAGACAGAATATATCATTTCGTTCAAACGGGGGAAGGCCCTGAAAGTATTGGTGAGGCCATGGCTTTCCAGAAAGTTGACACTCAAGCCAAGATATTACGGTTTTTCATAAACTGCCTAATAAGAGAACAAGATAGGCCGGGTGTAAACCCGGAAGAAATGAAAGCACTGAATAGATGGGGTCAGAATATAGCAGACGGGAACCATGATAAACAGAGTTGTATAAAGAACATGTACCAAAGAATCAGAAATGCAGTAATAAAAATACACGAAAGAAGATCGCAAGAACCAGAGATAGATTCAGACAAGGTCGAATCCTCAGGGGAGGAGGAGACACCAGAAACGGCAATAGGACAATCACAATTACCAGTTAGAGAAATGATAGCATATGTAGGTAAGGGAAGGCCCTATAATAATTCAATGCGTCCGGTACGTCCGGAAAGTAAAAGAATCTTTCAAGCTGCCATGTCAAATCCAAAGACCCCCGAACACCTATTCCAGGCTACAGATAGAATACTTCAAGAACGCATGGGGTACCATGTACTCAATTCCATGGATGAACAAGAACTGGCCAGGTCAGCCGTACAATGGACTGACGATCCTGATAAATATAGTGATGATGGTTTAGTGCAGACCTTTTTAAACCTTTCCCCTGATGAACAGAAATTAGCTGGTATATATATGGTCCAGCATCTCATTACATTATTCAAAGGCCATCATTCTGATCCAGGTCCCTTACCTGATATTGTAATAGAACTACTCTCGCCACAATGGAGAGGTTTAGGTACTGACTTGATTAAAGTAATTCTAGAACATCGACACAGGTATGATACTTTTCTGAATACACGGTTTGTTCCAGCTACACCCGTAGACAGAAAAATGTATTACATAGACAGACAGAACCCCTTGCGAGAAGTGCATCCAGTCCAGAATGCTGATAATTCCTTTAGACGCGTGTTTGTGTACACGCCCATAACGAAAATGGAACTATTAGAAATGAAGAAATTAGTGCCCTGTCACGCTAAAGATCCAGCAGGTTTCCATCGCGAAATCAAAGACATGTTACTCATGGGGGATTATACCTACCCCGACATTATGAAAATATTAAAAGTATTAATGCCTGCCGGTATTTACGAGAAACTCAAAGAAAAAGATTGGGATGTAGGAGACCAAAAGATTGATTGGGCTGCATTAGAAGACGAAGAAAAGACTCGTACCCCAGGAACAGGGCTTGGGGACAAATCTAAAGCATTACCAGGATTGTTAGTACAAGTATTGCCACGTTTATTAGCAACTAAAAAGGAGGACTGGGATGCAATCTCAGCCTGTAAACAGAAACCCGATGAAGACACTAGTGACTTTTATTCCCGATTTGAGAAATGTTTTGGTATTAATAGTGGCCTGAAGGCAAGTAGCAAGTCATATCCACATCTTTTCGTAACAAAGTTAGTCGAAAATTCCCTGCCCCAAGTTAAGAATCGTGTACAGAAAGTCGAGAGTACATGGCAAGCAAATACGCCTTCACAAATGTTACAAATGTTACAGTACCACCAGAATAGAATTAGGGAGGAACACGAACACGAACAGAGACGCATGAAAGACACGAAAATGAAAATGTTAGTTGCTCAGTCAGTTCCAGCTGACGGTCAGAAAAAGGGCACGACACAGTCTAATAATACAACAGCTCCTGTTAAGGGGACATGCAACTATTGTAAACAGCCAGGTCATTATATAAACGATTGTGCAGTTTTGAAACATAATATACTTACGGGAAAAACTAAAGAGAGACCGCGTCCTCCTAGACAGGACCAGGTCCAACAACAAGTACCACAGAATATTCAGCCTATGCAAGCCTCACAACAGACAGTACAGACAGTAGCGGTACCACAACCCCAACCGATTGCTGCAACTCAACATGCATCACAGCAGATGTACCAGTATGCCCAGACTGATTATCCCGATTATCAGCGATACACATGAAACAGCCTAGAGAGGGAAGTTGGCTTGCCTCTTATTGAGGTTCCTGTAGATCAAGAGGGTCCTTATGTACACAGTCAGGTATTAGGGAAAGACAGAAAGTTTTTAATTGACACAGGGGCAAGCCGAACAACGATAAGTCATGACGAAGTCCCAGGGGCACCCCTCTCAAGCTCACAGAATGTTTCCCTTGGTTTTTCAGGCAATCCTATTATTAATGAAGTATCGCAACCACTTCCCCTTGCAGTTGGTCCCTTAACACGTACTACAGATTTACTGCTCACAAAGTCATGTCCAGAAAACTTGTTAGGTATCAAGACTCTGAAAGCTCTAGGAGCTGTTATTTGCTGTTCTCCGGAAGGAGTACGGTTGTTTCTACGTGACTTTAAAGGTCACTATGTGTTGAGAGATATTGATCCCCGATTACAGAATGTACCTGCACATTTATGGGCGCAAGGCCCCACTGATGTAGGTTGTATGCACATTACACCGTATCGAGTCACCCTCAAACCAGGTGTTGTTTTACCACGAATTTGACAATACAAGTTACCCCCCGATGCTGTAGTGGCTTTACTGAAAATCATTGAAGAGCTCATTGCACAAGGAGTGGTTGTAGAAACCAACTCGAATTTATGTAATTCACCTATCATTCCAATTCTTAAACGTACAGATCCCAATGCACCACCAGTTTACCGATTGGTTATTGATTTGCGCGAATTGAATAAATGCATTGTACCGCAGTACCCTGTGGTCCCAGATATCTCGTCTCTATTGACAGCTATTGATTCTGAAGCAACGTTCTTTACTGTTATCGATCTTAAGAACGCCTTCTTTAGTGTCCCCATTGATCCGGAAAGCCAATACCTTTTCGGATTCTGTTTAAATGGACGAAGCTTCAAATTTGCACGCGCACCTCAAGGATTCACAGAAAGCCCCAGCATCTATAGCCAAGCACTGAAAAGACAACTCGACAGTATACACATGCCTGAAAACACTGCCCTATTACAGTATGTCGATGATCTACTGATCACCGCCCGAAGTGAACCTGAATGTGAACTAGCGTCACTGACGGTTTTACATTTCCTGGCTGACAAGGGGCACAAGGTATCCCCTTCGAAGCTGCAATTCTGTGTTCAGCAAGTTGTTTACTTAGGCCACTTGCTGTCCAAATGGGGGAGACAGCTAACGCCCGATCGCATCCAGCTAATTGCCAGTATGTTACCACCCAGGACACAAAAGGAGGTGCGGGCTTTTATAGGCCTCACTTCTTACTGCAGACAATGGATCCCTCAGTATGCATTTCTAGCAAAGCCACTCATTCAGTTAACAACTCAGGAGGCAGCGTCTTCGACTGTCCTCCCTTGGACTCAGGAACATACACAAGCTTTTGACGACTTAAAGAAAGCCTTATGTCAAGCACCGGTTTTAGCGACACCATGTTACAGTAAGCCTTTTACACTTTTTGTCACAGAACGTGAAGGTACTGCATTATCGGTACTCACGCAGGATCAAGCAGGTTCACACAAACCGTGTGCTTACTTTTCTAGTACATTGGATCCAGTAGCCCAGGCTATGCCTGCGTGCTTGAAATCAGTTGCAGCAACAGCTCTAGCAATCAGACAAAGTGATTCAATAGTGTTAGGACATCCATTGACAGTACAAGTTCCACACTCCGTGGAAGTTCTTTTAAATCGAACACAGACTCAACACTTGACTATAGCAAGATTGACAGGTTATGAATTGACATTATTTCAGCCACACATAGAAATCAGACGCTGTAATACATTGAATCCTGCTACACTTTTGCCATTAACTGAAACAGACCCATTGGCACATGATTGCATTGAAGTCATTACTATTACGACGAAACCCAGACAAGACTTGACAGACACTCCGTTACCAGATCCAGACCTGACACTTTATGTGGATGGTTCATGCATGAGAACAAGTACAGGAGAATTAGTGGCCGCCTACGCAGTCACAACAGAAACTGAAGTCATAGAAACAAATTGTATTGGCATCCTGTCAGCACAAGCAGCAGAGCTCATCGCTCTGACACGAGCCTGTATTCAAGCCCAGAACAAGAGAGTTAACATATACACAGATTCCCGTTATGCATTCGGAGTTGTCCACGACTTCGGTGTCCTCTGGCGAGAGAGAGGTTTTTTGACTTCTCACGGTGCCAAAATTCAACACGGCCCCCTCATTCAAACTCTATTAGATGCAATACATCTGCCTACCGCAATATCCATCATGAAATGTAAGGCACATACAAAAGTTACAGATACTATTTCCCAAGGTAATGACCTGGCAGACCGAACCGCAAAACATACAGCTCAGAATCAGATTCACGTCATTGACCCGACAAAGACAATAGTCGCGACACCGACACATTGCATGACAGTTAAGGATCCCGCCCTAGATGTAATTGACATACAGACACATGCTACACCAGATGAAATCAAAAAATGGATTGAACTAGGAGGGACCCAGACAGATCAAGGATGGATGACGAAGGGAAAATCCACATGGTTTCTCCCCGACTCTATGGTTCAAGTTATCATTAATACCGTACACAGTCCAGCACATTTAGGAGAAAAAGCCATGTTAGACAGTATTCAACATCTCTGGTTCAATAAACACTTACGAGCAGCAGCCAAACAGAAAGTGCGTACTTGCATGATTTGTTGTCAGTTCAACCCAGGTAAAGGCGTTCCCGTAGAGCAAGGTGGTTTTCATCCTCCTGATCACCCTTTTGAAGTCCTCCAGATGGATTATATTCAGATGGAACGTTGTCGAGGTTTCAAATATGTCCTCGTAGTTGTTTGTGCACTTTCCCGTTGGACAGAAGCATATCCAGTCCCAGATTACACTGCTCTGACCACTGCCAAGCAGCTGCTTCGTGAATTCTTCCCTCGATATGGTTTGCCCCGTGTCGTATACTCAGACAACTGTCAGCCATTCTCGTCCGAGCTTATGAAGCAGGTATCACTCCTGCTAGGCTACCAATGGAAGTTCCACTGTGTCCGACATCCTGAAGCAGCAGGTCTCGTAGAGAGACACAATCAGACCCTGAAAACTCGTCTTGCAAAAATCTGTAAGGAGAAGGGTGTCGACTGGATCGTAGCTTTGCCGGTCGCCCTTTTTTACATGAGGATGGTCGCCCATTCCAGAACAGGGCTATCCCCGTATGAGGTGGTCTTTGGTAGACCACCGAATATGTGGGGGACGCCTTTGCCTAGAAAGATTACTGATGTCGATTGTAATATGTTGACAGATTACCTTGCTTCCTTGATGTCTGCACTACAATCATGTCGTTCACAGGTCGCTGCAGCCTTTCCCGACAATACCGAGGTGAAACCGCATGACGTTGTTCCAGGAGATATCGTACTTGTAAGAAATTTCGACAGGAAAAGTCCGCTGGAGCCCAGGTGGCAGGCGCCGAAGTTGGTACTTCTCACGATGAGGACTGCAATGAAGATCGAGGGCCGCAAAGGGTGGCTGCACTCGAGTCACGTGAAGAAATTTTGTGCATTGCCAGAGACTGACTCACCCCCCCCCTCTAAGGACTGTCCAGATTCTAGTGACTCTAAACTTCCCCTGATAGAGAAAACTCCACAGCAGGAGTATGCAGAAAAATTGAGGTCTAGCAAGTCAGACAGTTTAATTGTTTAAGTCCTCCCCTAGGTGAATCGGTTAGACGTGTTTTCTGACATGTATCCCCTAGACCCCAACAGAGAGAGAGATAGACAGAAACAGCTCAAGAAACGTGAATATTGCAAATCTCTTCGCAGCCACTGCATTGTGACTTTATTGATTATGTTTTTCCTGAGCCTTATGATTATTGCTGCAAGTGTGCTTCTACACATATACTATCCTATATTCAAGCGTGCAAATTCTCCCTTAAACGTCACTGCAGAGCATTCTTTTAGTGAACTACCCCCTCATGAACTCTCTTACAGACTTGCGCTGCGCAACAATACATTCATCAGTATGTTACATCATTCCCATCAGACCAGCAATGCTACTAATTGTTGGATATGTGGCCGACTCCCTCCCTATCAGAAATACAAAGGAGTTCTGCCTCTTTTTCCGTACCCGTTCACACATAATGGGTCCTGTGGTGCATGGTTTAGTTTGATTAATTCCTTGGATTCAGACTCCGTAGTTTACCAGGGTAACTGGGTATGGGGAAACCTGAACATCGTCTTGCATAAAGTCTGTTTCCCTGACAAGGAGGGTCTCCCCAAAAGGACAGGAACTGATCTAGAAAATGAAGTATATGGATTAGGTAACTTTACACTTAACCTCATGATTCTCAGTGTTGAATCCGAAACAGAATCAGTCTTGCCCGCCATGTCCGTACTTCCAGTCAAGGGTGAATTATGTGTCAGAAAGAATGGTTCAGTACATTTGGGTCATAGTAGATGTACTACTGTGATCGAATTCAGTGATAAGGGCAAGTCTACCTTCAAAGCTTCACGTCATTCCTACTTCATTTGTGGTCATACCGCCTATATACGCTTACCTCTAGATTGGGACGGCACCTGTTACATTGCATTCCTTCTACCACCTGTTTTTCTAGCTCCTCCTGATTATCATAGAAATACCCATCTAGTACATAATAGACCCCAGAGAGATCTCCCGATTGTCGACTACACTGAAACGGCATGGGAACAGTACACAGATTTCAATAAAGGTTTTTTCCCCTACTTAGGTGCTGTCTTTAATAGTAAATTGATACGAAAATTAACTAGAACCCTTGAAGCTGTAGTGAATGAAACTACTTCCGCTTTAGGCAACTTAACAGAGGAGCAGTCTGCGATGCGGATTGTTGTTCTTCAAAATCGTCTCGTCCTTGACGTCATCCTGGCCGATAGGGGCGGAGCCTGTAAGGTCATTGGGTCAAGCTGCTGTGTTTTCATTCCAGAAAACGCGCCATCAGTATATAGAGCCATAACACGCCTTCATAAGATTGCAAGTCTGATACACCAGAATCCAGGCACCTGGACTTGGTCCGGTTGGTTCTGGACAACGTTGTCAGCCTGGGGATGGAAAGTCCTATCCTTCCTAGGTATTGGCCTTCTCATAGTATTCAGTTGTTGCCTATGTCTGCAATGTGGGCCAGCGATTTGCGGCCTGTGCGCCACATCATGTATTCCTCATTCAAGTCCTCATTCAAAACGCCATAAGAAGAAAGAAGAGCAAATGATGTTACATGAACAGATTGATAGTTTAATGAGGATTGATATATCATGAAGGGTCCATAGGGGACAAGGAGGGAATGAGGTAATATGAATTTTTATGGTCAATTGTGTCCCCTATCGTAGACCCCAACGGCTCCATGTACATGCTTCTAGTACATGTAAGTTCCCTCCACAACCAGCTATGAAGACGCAAATACATTTGCGTCCAACGTTAATATGTCCTCTTTCAGATCCACCATGAATGGGTCAGATATTCCGTTCCTAAGTGTGCCTTGCCAACGTCTTTATGTGGTGCACTTTCATGATTTCTAGCTCTGGCGAGTTAGGCCCTGATTTCTGCCATCGAGTTTCCTTCTGCTTTCTGCCTCTGAAAGCCGCAGCCTGCTGCTTCCTGACCCTTGACTTACTCCCTGCGCGGCGAGCTGTGCCAGGCTTGGCCAGCCTTGCTTGCCAAGACCGTATTCAGCCTTCAAGTTATCTGCTCCGCTCCTCGAAAAATACATTCCTGTCTAGCAGTTTAGGTAAACATCCTTCCCAGCTGCAGAGCAAAGGGCCCGGCCTTTCTGTCTCCATGCAAGTAATTCATAGCTTCTGTTACCATGATAGGCCCATGGCCCCTCACATCTCCTGTAGACACGTAGTCGCATATACACGCATTAGCAGTCAGTATAGAATAGCCTCTGCCCGAGAGACCTTTCCTTCTAGATAATACAGTTCCTCAAACACAAGATATTAAATATGATTTGGGATTAGGTTGTTCTGACACTCCAGACTTCTGTCTCCACATGTAGGGCTAAATGTCAAGTCCCCTTCACCCTCCAGTTGCACGTCAATCATACGTCATGCTGCTGCGCGCGCATCTCTGCCACCTGTTTTTGCTGACTCTGCAGGATCCTTCCAGGGATCCACCCACTTATGACACCTTTATGTGACGTTTCTAGCACACACCTCCGTGTACGCCCTAGTGCACGCCTCCTGTTACGTATTTCTGCTCTTATCTCGTTTCTCTCAGCTGTTATGCCTTCTGCATTCAATGTTACTATATGAAATGACTATATATATGATTACTTGTTAATAAATCATTGTACATGTCCATTGCAATTCCTACCCTGAACCCTCGTGGCGATGGGTCATGCTACCATTGGTTCGAACCAATTCCTTTTTAAGGAATAAACCCCACTTTAAACCTCAGATACCACGGACTCTGCCTTCTTATTTTGACTGAGTTATTCTTATTGAACTTTACCGCATGAATTAAGTATAGGTAATTAAAATTTACCACAGTGTGGCTCTTCTGCCGATCATTGTGGCTGCTCTCTAGAAGAGCTCCACTGCATTGAGCTCATGTTTCGGCTACAGCCACCTGCTACCCAAACAATCCTGACTGGGTGAGCCTGTTTTGACAGTGGACGTTGGGCACCTCCTCTGTGCTAGTAAACTGTTGTCTCGACTTGTGTGCCTGCAGAGGCTGCTACACAACAGTCACATGAGAGATGCACATGGAAATCATAGACAATGCTAGACCATGCATAGCAAGCCCAAAGACATTGATGAGACGGCGGTGCATCTTCCTGGGTACACTGACAATACTCTTGTGAAACATAAACTGCATGATCGCTAAGATCAAGCGTGGGGAAGTGCTAAGAGCGGCTTACAAATCTCACACTGACATCCTGACCCTCCTTCTGGGCAACCACTTCCCTTTTCAGGCCTCTTGGGGATATTCCCATGTCTACCACTTCGGATTCTACTCACTTGATTCCTGTGGTATGGCCACAGCATGATCACCAACATCTACAACAATTTCAGCATCCAAACCTGCCACCATCAAACTTGATGAGCTCAGCAAACACCAGCCAAACAATCACCACCTGGTCACCTTTTACCACCCTGAGCACCTCAGCCATCATGTCTTCCATCCACTGTGGGACACCCACCAACCCCTGCCCCCCATCTCTACAAGCTCACAATTAACTCAATCAGCATGTAACTCATCAGCATCCTCAATACCTCCATCTCCACAGCAACCTTCCCAGACAGATGGAAACAGGCAAACGTCAGACCCCCTCCTAAAGAAAGCTGCTGCTGACTCCCAACAATCTCAAAATTAATCATCATGGGGGGTGACTTGCAGCAGAAGGGAATGGTCGCACCTTGAAGTGGCTCCTCCGCCCTTGCTGTCATTTTAAGGTCTATCCTGTGTTAGTGCCTTAATTCTGCCCTGGATCGGAGAACATAAGATCACTGACCGTTTGGGCTCCCCTGCTGGTGCCCCTGCTGACCACCGGGCCCTCTGAACGCCGGTGTTCGGTCCCGACGATCGGCTCTCCATCGGGCCAAGATGGCGGCCGCAAACACCGGACACTCTGCTGTGGACGCCGGAGCCAATCCAGATGTGGCATCTGATTCCTGTGAATCCAGTGAGATAAATAACGGTGATGGATCAAGCCCTGATCTTTTGACTGGGTAAGAGTGGTCTGCTTAATTCAGACACTCTGTTCATCACCACCCCCTTTTCTGAATCGTTTTGGCCACTATAGGTGTGGCAGGGTATACTCAGACATGAGTCTCTTTCTCACTGCACAATCAGGATTCAAGCAAGCCGGGCCGAAGAAGGCTGAAATGCCAGAAACCGGTCCCCGGTAGCTTGTCTCCTTTCTGGTGAAGAATTGGCTTGGTAGTTTAGTCTGCCCTGTTCCCATGATGCACTGGGCAAGGGACAGACTGATTTGCATATAGCCAGGTTCTGAGCTGGGATGGTGCAGTGAGATAAATAACGGTGGTGGATCAAGCCCTGATCTTTGGACTGGGTAAGAGTGGTCTGCTTAAATCAGACACTCTGTTCATCACCACCCCCTTTTCTGAATCGTTTTTGGTCACTATAGGTGTGGCAGGGTATACTCAGACATGAGTCCCTTTCTCACTGCACCATCAGGATTCAAGCAAGCCGGGCCGAAGAAGGCTGAAATGCCAGAAACTGGTCCCCGGTAGCTTGTCTCCTTTCTGGTGAAAAATTGGCCTAGTAGTTTAGTCTGCCCTGTTTCCATGATGCACTGGGCCAGAGACAGACTGATTTGCATATAGCCAGGTTCTGAGCTGGGATGGTGCAGTGAGATAAATAACGGTGATGGATCAAGCCCTGATCTTTGGACTGGGTAAGAGTGGTCTGCTTAATTCAGACACTCTGTTCATCACCGCCCCCTTTTCTGAATCGTTTTTGCCCACTATAGGTGTGGCAGGGTATACTCAGACATGAGTCCCTTTCTCACTGCACCATCAGGATTCAAGCAAGCCGGGCCGAAGAAGGCTGAAATGCCAGAAACCGGTCCCCGGTAGCTTGTCTCCTTTCTGGTGAAGAATTGGCTTGGTAGTTTAGTCTGCCCTGTTCCCATGATGCACTGGGCCAGGGACAGACTGATTTGCATATAGCCAGGTTCTGAGCTGGGATGGTGCAGTGAGATAAATAACGGTGATGGATCAAGCCCTGATCGTTGGACTGGGTAAGAGTGGTCTGCTTAATTCAGACACTCTGTTCATCACCACCACCTTTTCTGAATCGTTCTTGGCCACTATAGGTGTGGCAGGGTATACTCAGACATGAGTCCCTTTCTCACTGCACCATCAGGATTCAAGCATGCCGGGCCGAAGAAGGCTGAAATGCCAGAAACCGGTCCCCGGTAGCTTGTCTCCTTTCTGGTGAAGAATTGGCTTGGTAGTTTAGTCTGCCCTGTTCCCATGATGCACTGGGCCAGGGACAGACTGATTTGCATATAGCCAGTTTCTGAGCTGGGATGGTGCAGTGAGATAAATAACGGTGATGGATCAAGCCCTAATCTTTGGACTGGGTAAGAGTGGTCTGCTTAATTCAGACACTCTGTTCATCACCACCCCCTTTTCTGAATCGTTTTTGGCCACTATAGGTGTGGCAGGGTATACTCAGACATGAGTCCCTTTCTCACTGCACCATCAGGATTCAAGCAAGCCGGGCCGAAGAAGGCTGAAATGCCAGAAACCGGTCCCCGGTAGCTTGTCTCCTTTCTGGTGAAGAATTGGCTTGGTAGTTTAGTCTGCCCTGTTCCCATGATGCACTGGGCCAGGGACAGACTGATTTGCATATAGCCAGGTTCTGAGCTGGGATGGTGCAGTGAGATAAATAACGGTGATGGATCAAGCCCTGATCTTTGGACTGGGTAAGAGTGGTCTGCTTAATTCAGACACTCTGTTCATCACCACCTCCTTTTCTGAATCGTTTTTGGCCACTATAGGTGTGGCAGGGTATACTCAGACATGAGTCCCTTTCTCACTGCACAATCAGGATTCAAGCAAGCCGGGCCGAAGAAGGCTGAAATGCCAGAAACCGGTCCCCGGTAGCTTGTCTCCTTTCTGGTGAAGAATTGGCTTGGTAGTTTAGTCTGCCCTGTTCCCATGATGCACTGGGCAAGGGACAGACTGATTTGCATATAGCCAGGTTCTGAGCTGGGATGGTGCAGTGAGATAAATAACGGTGATGGATCAAGCCCTGATCTTTGGACTGGGTAAGAGTGGTCTGCTTAATTCAGACACTCTGTTCATCACCGCCCCCTTTTCTGAATCGTTTTTGCCCACTATAGGTGTGGCAGGGTATACTCAGACATGAGTCCCTTTCTCACTGCACCATCAGGATTCAAGCAAGCCGGGCCGAAGAAGGCTGAAATTCCAGAAACCGGTCCCCGGTAGCTTGTCTCCTTTCTGGTGAAGAATTGGCTTGGTAGTTTAGTCTGCCCTGTTCCCATGATGCACTGGGCCAGGGACAGACTGATTTGCATATAGCCAGGTTCTGAGCTGGGATGGTGCAGTGAGATAAATAACGGTGATGGATCAAGCCCTGATCGTTGAACTGGGTAAGAGTGGTCTGCTTAATTCAGACACTCTGTTCATCACCACCCCCTTTTCTGAATCGTTTTTGGCCACTATAGGTGTGGCAGGGTATACTCAGACATGAGTCCCTTTCTCACTGCACCATCAGGATTCAAGCAAGCCGGGCCGAAGAAGGCTGAAATGCCAGAAACCGGTCCCCGGTAGCTTGTCTCCTTTCAGGTGAAGAATTGGCTTGGTAGTTTAGTCTGCCCTGTTCCCATGATGCACTGGGCCAGGGACAGACTGATTTGCATATAGCCAGTTTCTGAGCTGGGATGGTGCAGTGAGATAAATAACGGTGATGGATCAAGCCCTGATCTTTGGACTGGGTAAGAGTGGTCTGCTTAATTCAGACACTCTGTTCATCACCACCCCCTTTTCTGAATCGTTTTTGGCCACTATAGGTGTGGCAGGGTATACTCAGACATGAGTCCCTTTCTCACTGCACCATCAGGATTCAAGCAAGCCGGGCCGAAGAAGGCTGAAATGCCAGAAACCGGTCCCCGGTAGCTTGTCTCCTTTCTGGTGAAGAATTGGCTTGGTAGTTTAGTCTGCCCTGTTCCCATGATGCACTGGGCCAGGGACAGACTGATTTGCATATAGCCAGGTTCTGAGCTGGGATGGTGCAGTGAGATAAATAACGGTGATGGATCAAGCCCTGATCGTTGGACTGGGTAAGAGTGGTCTGCTTAATTCAGACACTCTGTTCATCACCACCACCTTTTCTGAATCGTTTTTGGCCACTATAGGTGTGGCAGGGTATACTCAGACATGAGTCCCTTTCTCACTGCACCATCAGGATTCAAGCAAGCCGGGCCGAAGAAGGCTGAAATGCCAGAAACCGGTCCCCGGTAGCTTGTCTCCTTTCTGGTGAAGAATTGGCTTGGTAATTTAGTCTGCCCTGTTCCCATGATGCACTGGGCCAGGGACAGACTGATTTGCATATAGCCAGGTTTTGAGCTGGGATGGTGCAGTGAGATACATAACGGTGATGGATCAAGCCCTGATCTTTGGACTGGGTAAGAGTCGTCTGCTTAATTCAGACACTCTGTTCATCACCACCCCCTTTTCTGAATCGTTTTTGGCCACTATAGGTGTGGCAGGGTATACTCAGACATGAGTCCCTTTCTCACTGCACCATCAGGATTCAAGCAAGCCGGGCCGAAGAAGGCTGAAATGCCAGAAACCGGTCCCCGGTAGCTTGTCTCCTTTCTGGTGAAGAATTGGCTTGGTAGTTTAGTCTGCCCTGTTCCCATGATGCACTGGGCCAGGGACAGACTGATTTGCATATAGCCAGGTTCTGAGCTGGGATGGTGCAGTGAGATAAATAACGGTGATGGATCAAGCCCTGATCTTTAGACTGGGTAAGAGTGATCTGCTTAATTCAGACACTCTGTTCATCACCACCCCCTTTTCTGAATCGTTTTTGGCCACTATAGGTGTGGCAGGGTATACTCAGACATGAGTCCCTTTCTCACTGCACCATCAGGATTCAAGCAAGCCGGGCCGAAGAAGGCTGAAATGCCAGAAACCGGTCCCCGGTAGCTTGTCTCCTTTCTGGTGAAGAATTGGCTTGGTAGTTTAGTCTGCCCTGTTCCCATGATGCACTGGGCCAGGGACAGACTGATTTGCATATAGCCAGGTTCTGAGCTGGGATGGTGCAGTGAGATAAATAACGGTGATGGATCAAGCCCTGATCTTTGGACTGGGTAAGAGTGGTCTGCCTAATTCAGACACTCTGTTCATCACCACCCCCTTTTCTGAATCGTTTTTGGCCACTATAGGTGTGGCAGGGTATACTCAGACATGAGTCCCTTTCTCACTGCACAATCAGGATTCAAGCAAGCCGGGCCGAAGAAGGCTGAAATGCCAGAAACCGGTCCCCGGTAGCTTGTCTCCTTTCTGGTGAAGAATTGGCTTGGTAGTTTAGTCTGCCCTGTTCCCATGATGCACTGGGCAAGGGACAGACTGATTTGCATATAGCCAGGTTCTGAGCTGGGATGGTGCAGTGAGATAAATAACGGTGATGGATCAAGCCCTGATCTTTGGACTGGGTAAGAGTGGTCTGCTTAATTCAGACACTCTGTTCATCACCGCCCCCTTTTCTGAATCGTTTTTGCCCACTATAGGTGTGGCAGGGTATACTCAGACATGAGTCCCTTTCTCACTGCACCATCAGGATTCAAGCAAGCCGGGCCGAAGAAGGCTGAAATGCCAGAAACCGGTCCCCGGTAGCTTGTCTCCTTTCTGGTGAAGAATTGGCTTGGTAGTTTAGTCTGCCCTGTTCCCATGATGCACTGGGCCAGGGACAGACTGATTTGCATATAGCCAGGTTCTGAGCTGGGATGGTGCAGTGAGATAAATAACGGTGATGGATCAAGCCCTGATCGTTGAACTGGGTAAGAGTGGTCTGCTTAATTCAGACACTCTGTTCATCACCACCCCCTTTTCTGAATCGTTTTTGGCCACTATAGGTGTGGCAGGGTATACTCAGACATGAGTCCCTTTCTCACTGCACCATCAGGATTCAAGCAAGCCGGGCCGAAGAAGGCTGAAATGCCAGAAACCGGTCCCCGGTAGCTTGTCTCCTTTCAGGTGAAGAATTGGCTTGGTAGTTTAGTCTGCCCTGTTCCCATGATGCACTGGGCCAGGGACAGACTGATTTGCATATAGCCAGTTTCTGAGCTGGGATGGTGCAGTGAGATAAATAACGGTGATGGATCAAGCCCTGATCTTTGGACTGGGTAAGAGTGGTCTGCTTAATTCAGACACTCTGTTCATCACCACCCCCTTTTCTGAATCGTTTTTGGCCACTATAGGTGTGGCAGGGTATACTCAGACATGAGTCCCTTTCTCACTGCACCATCAGGATTCAAGCAAGCCGGGCCGAAGAAGGCTGAAATGCCAGAAACCGGTCCCCGGTAGCTTGTCTCCTTTCTGGTGAAGAATTGGCTTGGTAGTTTAGTCTGCCCTGTTCCCATGATGCACTGGGCCAGGGACAGACTGATTTGCATATAGCCAGGTTCTGAGCTGGGATGGTGCAGTGAGATAAATAACGGTGATGGATCAAGCCCTGATCTTTGGACTGGGTAAGAGTGGTCTGCTTAATTCAGACACTCTGTTCATCACCACCCCCTTTTCTGAATCGTTTTTGGCCACTATAGGTGTGGCAGGGTATACTCAGACATGAGTCCCTTTCTCACTGCACCATCAGGATTCAAGCAAGCCGGGCCGAAGAAGGCTGAAATGCCAGAAACCGGTCCCCGGTAGCTTGTCTCCTTTCTGGTGAAGAATTGGCTTGGTAATTTAGTCTGCCCTGTTCCCATGATGCACTGGGCCAGGGACAGACTGATTTGCATATAGCCAGGTTTTGAGCTGGGATGGTGCAGTGAGATACATAACGGTGATGGATCAAGCCCTGATCTTTGGACCGGGTAAGAGTGGTCTGCTTAATTCAGACACTCTGTTCATCACCACCCCCTTTTCTGAATCGTTTTTGGCCACTATAGGTGTGGCAGGGTATACTCAGACATGAGTCCCTTTCTCACTGCAAAATCAGGATTCAAGCAAGCCGGGCCGAAGAAGGCTGAAATGCCAGAAACCGGTCCCCGGTAGCTTGTCTCCTTTCTGGTGAAGAATTGGCTTGGTAGTTTAGTCTGCCCTGTTCCCATGATGCACTGGGCAAGGGACAGACTGATTTGCATATAGCCAGGTTCTGAGCTGGGATGGTGCAGTGAGATAAATAACGGTGGTGGATCAAGCCCTGATCTTTGGACTGGGTAAGAGTGGTCTGCTTAAATCAGACACTCTGTTCATCACCACCCCCTTTTCTGAATCGTTTTTGGTCACTATAGGTGTGGCAGGGTATACTCAGACATGAGTCCCTTTCTCACTGCACCATCAGGATTCAAGCAAGCCGGGCCGAAGAAGGCTGAAATGCCAGAAACCGGTCCCCGGTAGCTTGTCTCCTTTCTGGTGAAGAATTGGCTTGGTAGTTTAGTCTGCCCTGTTCCCATGATGCACTGGGCCAGGGACAGACTGATTTGCATATAGCCAGGTTCTGAGCTGGGATGGTGCAGTGAGATAAATAACGGTGATGGATCAAGCCCTGATCGTTGAACTGGGTAAGAGTGGTCTGCTTAATTCAGACACTCTGTTCATCACCACCCCCTTTTCTGAATCGTTTTTGGCCACTATAGGTGTGGCAGGGTATACTCAGACATGAGTCCCTTTCTCACTGCACCATCAGGATTCAAGCAAGCCGGGCCGAAGAAGGCTGAAATGCCAGAAACCGGTCCCCGGTAGCTTGTCTCCTTTCAGGTGAAGAATTGGCTTGGTAGTTTAGTCTGCCCTGTTCCCATGATGCACTGGGCCAGGGACAGACTGATTTGCATATAGCCAGTTTCTGAGCTGGGATGGTGCAGTGAGATAAATAACGGTGATGGATCAAGCCCTGATCTTTGGACTGGGTAAGAGTGGTCTGCTTAATTCAGACACTCTGTTCATCACCACCCCCTTTTCTGAATCGTTTTTGGCCACTATAGGTGTGGCAGGGTATACTCAGACATGAGTCCCTTTCTCACTGCACCATCAGGATTCAAGCAAGCCGGGCCGAAGAAGGCTGAAATGCCAGAAACCGGTCCCCGGTAGCTTGTCTCCTTTCTGGTGAAGAATTGGCTTGGTAGTTTAGTCTGCCCTGTTCCCATGATGCACTGGGCCAGGGACAGACTGATTTGCATATAGCCAGGTTCTGAGCTGGGATGGTGCAGTGAGATAAATAACGGTGATGGATCAAGCCCTGATCGTTGGACTGGGTAAGAGTGGTCTGCTTAATTCAGACACTCTGTTCATCACCACCACCTTTTCTGAATCGTTTTTGGCCACTATAGGTGTGGCAGGGTATACTCAGACATGAGTCCCTTTCTCACTGCACCATCAGGATTCAAGCAAGCCGGGCCGAAGAAGGCTGAAATGCCAGAAACCGGTCCCCGGTAGCTTGTCTCCTTTCTGGTGAAGAATTGGCTTGGTAATTTAGTCTGCCCTGTTCCCATGATGCACTGGGCCAGGGACAGACTGATTTGCATATAGCCAGGTTTTGAGCTGGGATGGTGCAGTGAGATACATAACGGTGATGGATCAAGCCCTGATCTTTGGACTGGGTAAGAGTGGTCTGCTTAATTCAGACACTCTGTTCATCACCACCCCCTTTTCTGAATCGTTTTTGGCCACTATAGGTGTGGCAGGGTATACTCAGACATGAGTCCCTTTCTCACTGCACCATCAGGATTCAAGCAAGCCGGGCCGAAGAAGGCTGAAATGCCAGAAACCGGTCCCCGGTAGCTTGTCTCCTTTCTGGTGAAGAATTGGCTTGGTAGTTTAGTCTGCCCTGTTCCCATGATGCACTGGGCCAGGGACAGACTGATTTGCATATAGCCAGGTTCTGAGCTGGGATGGTGCAGTGAGATAAATAACGGTGATGGATCAAGCCCTGATCTTTGGACTGGGTAAGAGTGGTCTGCTTAATTCAGACACTCTGTTCATCACCACCCCCTTTTCTGAATCGTTTTTGGCCACTATAGGTGTGGCAGGGTATACTCAGACATGAGTCCCTTTCTCACTGCACAATCAGGATTCAAGCAAGCCGGGCCGAAGAAGGCTGAAATGCCAGAAACCGGTCCCCGGTAGCTTGTCTCCTTTCTGGTGAAGAATTGGCTTGGTAGTTTAGTCTGCCCTGTTCCCATGATGCACTGGGCAAGGGACAGACTGATTTGCATATAGCCAGGTTCTGAGCTGGGATGGTGCAGTGAGATAAATAACGGTGATGGATCAAGCCCTGATCTTTGGACTGGGTAAGAGTGGTCTGCTTAATTTAGACACTCTGTTCATCACCGCCCCCTTTTCTGAATCGTTTTTGCCCACTATAGGTGTGGCAGGGTATACTCAGACATGAGTCCCTTTCTCACTGCACCATCAGGATTCAAGCAAGCCGGGCCGAAGAAGGCTGAAATGCCAGAAACCGGTCCCCGGTAGCTTGTCTCCTTTCTGGTGAAGAATTGGCTTGGTAGTTTAGTCTGCCCTGTTCCCATGATGCACTGGGCCAGGGACAGACTGATTTGCATATAGCCAGGTTCTGAGCTGGGATGGTGCAGTGAGATAAATAACGGTGATGGATCAAGCCCTGATCGTTGAACTGGGTAAGAGTGGTCTGCTTAATTCAGACACTCTGTTCATCACCACCCCCTTTTCTGAATCGTTTTTGGCCACTATAGGTGTGGCAGGGTATACTCAGACATGAGTCCCTTTCTCACTGCACCATCAGGATTCAAGCAAGCCGTGCCGAAGAAGGCTGAAATGCCAGAAACCGGTCCCCGGTAGCTTGTCTCCTTTCTGGTGAAGAATTGGCTTGGTAGTTTAGTCTGCCCTGTTCCCATGATGCACTGGGCCAGGGACAGACTGATTTGCATATAGCCAGTTTCTGAGCTGGGATGGTGCAGTGAGATAAATAACGGTGATGGATCAAGCCCTGATCTTTGGACTGGGTAAGAGTGGTCTGCTTAATTCAGACACTCTGTTCATCACCACCCCCTTTTCTGAATCGTTTTTGGCCACTATAGGTGTGGCAGGGTATACTCAGACATGAGTCCCTTTCTCACTGCACCATCAGGATTCAAGCAAGCCGGGCCGAAGAAGGCTGAAATGCCAGAAACCGGTCCCCGGTAGCTTGTTTCCTTTCTGGTGAAGAATTGGCTTGGTAGTTTAGTCTGCCCTGTTCCCATGATGCACTGGGCCAGGGACAGACTGATTTGCATATAGCCAGGTTCTGAGCTGGGATGGTGCAGTGAGATAAATAACGGTGATGGATCAAGCCCTGATCTTTGGACTGGGTAAGAGTGGTCTGCTTAATTCAGACACTCTGTTCATCACCACCCCCTTTTCTGAATCGTTTTTGGCCACTATAGGTGTGGCAGGGTATACTCAGACATGAGTCCCTTTCTCACTGCACCATCAGGATTCAAGCAAGCCGGGCCGAAGAAGGCTGAAATGCCAGAAACCGGTCCCCGGTAGCTTGTCTCCTTTCTGGTGAAGAATTGGCTTGGTAATTTAGTCTGCCCTGTTCCCATGATGCACTGGGCCAGGGACAGACTGATTTGCATATAGCCAGGTTTTGAGCTGGGATGGTGCAGTGAGATACATAACAGTGATGGATCAAGCCCTGATCTTTGGACTGGGTAAGAGTGGTCTGCTTAATTCAGACACTCTGTTCATCACCACCCCCTTTTCTGAATCGTTTTTGGCCACTATAGGTGTGGCAGGGTATACTCAGACATGAGTCCCTTTCTCACTGCAAAATCAGGATTCAAGCAAGCCGGGCCGAAGAAGGCTGAAATGCCAGAAACCGGTCCCCGGTAGCTTGTCTCCTTTCTGGTGAAGAATTGGCTTGGTAGTTTAGTCTGCCCTGTTCCCATGATGCACTGGGCAAGGGACAGACTGATTTGCATATAGCCAGGTTCTGAGCTGGGATGGTGCAGTGAGATAAATAACGGTGGTGGATCAAGCCCTGATCTTTGGACTGGGTAAGAGTGGTCTGCTTAAATCAGACACTCTGTTCATCACCACCCCCTTTTCTGAATCGTTTTTGGTCACTATAGGTGTGGCAGGGTATACTCAGACATGAGTCCCATTCTCACTGCACCATCAGGATTCAAGCAAGCCGGGCCGAAGAAGGCTGAAATGCCAGAAACCGGTCCCCGGTAGCTTGTCTCCTTTCTGGTGAAAAATTGGCCTAGTAGTTTAGTCTGCCCTGTTTCCATGATGCACTGGGCCAGGGACAGACTGATTTGCATATAGCCAGGTTCTGAGCTGGGATGGTGCAGTGAGATAAATAACGGTGATGGATCAAGCCCTGATCTTTGGACTGGGTAAGAGTGGTCTGCTTAATTCAGACACTCTGTTCATCACCACCCCCTTTTCTGAATCGTTTTTGGCCACTATAGGTGTGGCAGGGTATACTCAGACATGAGTCCCTTTCTCACTGCACAATCAGGATTCAAGCAAGCCGGGCCGAAGAAGGCTGAAATGCCAGAAACCGGTCCCCGGTAGCTTGTCTCCTTTCTGGTGAAGAATTGGCTTGGTAGTTTAGTCTGCCCTGTTCCCATGATGCACTGGGCAAGGGACAGACTGATTTGCATATAGCCAGGTTCTGAGCTGGGATGGTGCAGTGAGATAAATAACGGTGATGGATCAAGCCCTGATCTTTGGACTGGGTAAGAGTGGTCTGCTTAATTCAGACACTCTGTTCATCACCGCCCCCTTTTCTGAATCGTTTTTGCCCACTATAGGTGTGGCAGGGTATACTCAGACATGAGTCCCTTTCTCACTGCACCATCAGGATTCAAGCAAGCCGGGCCAAAGAAGGCTGAAATGCCAGAAACCGGTCCCCGGTAGCTTGTCTCCTTTCTGGTGAAGAATTGGCTTGGTAGTTTAGCCTGCCCTGTTCCCATGATGCACTGGGCCAGGGACAGACTGATTTGCATATAGCCAGGTTCTGAGCTGGGATGGTGCAGTGAGATAAATAACGGTGATGGATCAAGCCCTGATCGTTGAACTGGGTAAGAGTGGTCTGCTTAATTCAGACACTCTGTTCATCACCACCCCCTTTTCTGAATCGTTTTTGGCCACTATAGGTGTGGCAGGGTATACTCAGACATGAGTCCCTTTCTCACTGCACCATCAGGATTCAAGCAAGCCGGGCCGAAGAAGGCTGAAATGCCAGAAACCGGTCCCCGGTAGCTTGTCTCCTTTCAGGTGAAGAATTGGCTTGGTAGTTTAGTCTGCCCTGTTCCCATGATGCACTGGGCCAGGGACAGACTGATTTGTATATAGCCAGTTTCTGAGCTGGGATGGTGCAGTGAGATAAATAACGGTGATGGATCAAGCCCTGATCTTTGGACTGGGTAAGAGTGGTCTGCTTAATTCAGACACTCTGTTCATCACCACCCCCTTTTCTGAATCGTTTTTGGCCACTATAGGCGTGGCAGGGTATACTCAGACATGAGTCCCTTTCTCACTGCACCATCAGGATTCAAGCAAGCCGGGCCGAAGAAGGCTGAAATGCCAGAAACCGGTCCCCGGTAGCTTATCTCCTTTCTGGTGAAGAATTGGCTTGGTAGTTTAGTCTGCCCTGTTCCCATGATGCACTGGGCCAGGGACAGACTGATTTGCATATAGCCAGGTTTTGAGCTGGGATGGTGCAGTGAGATACATAACGGTGATGGATCAAGCCCTGATCTTTGGACTGGGTAAGAGTGGTCTGCTTAATTCAGACACTCTGTTCATCACCACCCCCTTTTCTGAATCATTTTTGGCCACTATAGGTGTGGCAGGGTATACTCAGACATGAGTCCCTTTCTCACTGCAAAATCAGGATTCAAGCAAGCCGGGCCGAAGAAGGCTGAAATGCCAGAAACCGGTCCCCGGTAGCTTGTCTCCTTTCTGGTGAAGAATTGGCTTGGTAGTTTAGTCTGCCCTGTTCCCATGATGCACTGGGCAAGGGACAGACTGATTTGCATATAGCCAGGTTCTGAGCTGGGATGGTGCAGTGAGATAAATAACGGTGGTGGATCAAGCCCTGATCTTTGGACTGGGTAAGAGTGGTCTGCTTAAATCAGACACTCTGTTCATCACCACCCCCTTTTCTGAATCGTTTTTGGTCACTATAGGTGTGGCAGGGTATACTCAGACATGAGTCCCTTTCTCACTGCACCATCAGGATTCAAGCAAGCCGGGCCGAAGAAGGCTGAAATGCCAGAAACCGGTCCCCGGTAGCTTGTCTCCTTTCTGGTGAAAAATTGGCCTAGTAGTTTAGTCTGCCCTGTTTCCATGATGCACTGGGCCAGAGACAGACTGATTTGCATATAGCCAGGTTCTGAGCTGGGATGGTGCAGTGAGATAAATAACGGTGATGGATCAAGCCCTGATCTTTGGACTGGGTAAGAGTGGTCTGCTTAATTCAGACACTCTGTTCATCACCGCCCCCTTTTCTGAATCGTTTTTGCCCACTATAGGTGTGGCAGGGTATACTCAGACATGAGTCCCTTTCTCACTGCACCATCAGGATTCAAGCAAGCCGGGCCGAAGAAGGCTGAAATGCCAGAAACCGGTCCCCGGTAGCTTGTCTCCTTTCTGGTGAAGAATTGGCTTGGTAGTTTAGTCTGCCCTGTTCCCATGATGCACTGGGCCAGGGACAGACTGATTTGCATATAGCCAGGTTCTGAGCTGGGATGGTGTAGTGAGATAAATAACGGTGATGGATCAAGCCCTGATCGTTGAACTGGGTAAGAGTGGTCTGCTTAATTCAGACACTCTGTTCATCACCGCCCCCTTTTCTGAATCGTTTTTGCCCACTATAGGTGTGGCAGGGTATACTCAGACATGAGTCCCTTTCTCACTGCACCATCAGGATTCAAGCAAGCCGGGCCGAAGAAGGCTGAAATGCCAGAAACCGGTCCCCGGTAGCTTGTCTCCTTTCTGGTGAAGAATTGGCTTGGTAGTTTAGTCTGCCCTGTTCCCATGATGCACTGGGCCAGGGACAGACTGATTTGTATATAGCCAGTTTCTGAGCTGGGATGGTGCAGTGAGATAAATAACGGTGATGGATCAAGCCCTGATCTTTGGACTGGGTAAGAGTGGTCTGCTTAATTCAGACACTCTGTTCATCACCACCCCCTTTTCTGAATCGTTTTTGGCCACTATAGGCGTGGCAGGGTATACTCAGACATGAGTCCCTTTCTCACTGCACCATCAGGATTCAAGCAAGCCGGGCCGAAGAAGGCTGAAATGCCAGAAACCGGTCCCCGGTAGCTTATCTCCTTTCTGGTGAAGAATTGGCTTGGTAGTTTAGTCTGCTCTGTTCCCATGATGCACTGGGCCAGGGACAGACTGATTTGCATATAGCCAGGTTTTGAGCTGGGATGGTGCAGTGAGATACATAACGGTGATGGATCAAGCCCTGATCTTTGGACTGGGTAAGAGTGGTCTGCTTAATTCAGACACTCTGTTCATCACCACCCCCTTTTCTGAATCGTTTTTGGCCACTATAGGTGTGGCAGGGTATACTCAGACATGAGTCCCTTTCTCACTGCAAAATCAGGATTCAAGCAAGCCGGGCCGAAGAAGGCTGAAATGCCAGAAACCGGTCCCCGGTAGCTTGTCTCCTTTCTGGTGAAGAATTGGCTTGGTAGTTTAGTCTGCCCTGTTCCCATGATGCACTGGGCAAGGGACAGACTGATTTGCATATAGCCAGGTTCTGAGCTGGGATGGTGCAGTGAGATAAATAACGGTGGTGGATCAAGCCCTGATCTTTGGACTGGGTAAGAGTGGTCTGCTTAAATCAGACACTCTGTTCATCACCACCCCCTTTTCTGAATCGTTTTTGGTCACTATAGGTGTGGCAGGGTATACTCAGACATGAGTCCCTTTCTCACTGCACCATCAGGATTCAAGCAAGCCGGGCCGAAGAAGGCTGAAATGCCAGAAACCGGTCCCCGGTAGCTTGTCTCCTTTCTGGTGAAAAATTGGCCTAGTAGTTTAGTCTGCCCTGTTTCCATGATGCACTGGGCCAGAGACAGACTGATTTGCATATAGCCAGGTTCTGAGCTGGGATGGTGAAGTGAGATAAATAACGGTGATGGATCAAGCCCTGATCTTTGGACTGGGTAAGAGTGGTCTGCTTAATTCAGACACTCTGTTCATCACCGCCCCCTTTTCTGAATCGTTTTTGCCCACTATAGGTGTGGCAGGGTATACTCAGACATGAGTCCCTTTCTCACTGCACCATCAGGATTCAAGCAAGCCGGGCCGAAGAAGGTTGAAATGCCAGAAACCGGTCCCCGGTAGCTTGTCTCCTTTCTGGTGAAGAATTGGCTTGGTAGTTTAGTCTGCCCTGTTCCCATGATGCACTGGGCCAGGGACAGACTGATTTGCATATAGCCAGGTTCTGAGCTGGGATGGTGTAGTGAGATAAATAACGGTGATGGATCAAGCCCTGATCGTTGAACTGGGTAAGAGTGGTCTGCTTAATTCAGACACTCTGTTCATCACCACCCCCTTTTCTGAATCGTTTTTGGCCACTATAGGTGTGGCAGGGTATACTCAGACATGAGTCCCTTTCTCACTGCACCATCAGGATTCAAGCAAGCCGGGCCGAAGAAGGCTGAAATGCCAGAAACCGGTCCCCGGTAGCTTGTCTCCTTTCTGGTGAAGAATTGGCTTGGTAGTTTAGTCTGCCCTGTTCCCATGATGCACTGGGCCAGGGACAGACTGATTTGCATATAGCCAGTTTCCGAGCTGGGATGGTGCAGTGAGATAAATAACGGTGATGGATCAAGCCCTGATCTTTGGACTGGGTAAGAGTGGTCTGCTTAATTCAGACACTCTGTTCATCACCACCCCCTTTTCTGAATCGTTTTTGGCCACTATAGGTGTGGCAGGGTATACTCAGACATGAGTCCCTTTCTCACTGCACCATCAGGATTCAAGCAAGCCGGGCCGAAGAAGACTGAAATGCCAGAAACCGGTCCCCGGTAGCTTGTCTCCTTTCTGGTGAAGAATTGGCTTGGTAGTTTAGTCTGCCCTGTTCCCATGATGCACTGGGCCAGGGACAGACTGATTTGCATATAGCCAGGTTCTGAGCTGGGATGGTGCAGTGAGATAAATAACGGTGATGGATCAAGCCCTGATCTTTAGACTGGGTAAGAGTGATCTGCTTAATTCAGACACTCTGTTCATCACCACCCCCTTTTCTGAATCGTTTTTGGCCACTATAGGTGTGGCAGGGTATACTCAGACATGAGTCCCTTCCTCACTGCACCATCAGGATTCAAGCAAGCCGGGCCGAAGAAGGCTGAAATGCCAGAAACCGGTCCCCGGTAGCTTGTCTCCTTTCTGGTGAAGAATTGGCTTGGTAGTTTAGTCTGCCCTGTTCCCATGATGCACTGGGCCAGGGACAGACTGATTTGCATATAGCCAGGTTCTGAGCTGGGATGGTGCAGTGAGATAAATAACGGTGATGGATCAAGCCCTGATCTTTGGACTGGGTAAGAGTGGTCTGCTTAATTCAGACACTCTGTTCATCACCACCCCCTTTTCTGAATCGTTTTTGGCCACTATAGGTGTGGCAGGGTATACTCAGACATGAGTCCCTTTCTCACTGCACAATCAGGATTCAAGCAAGCCGGGCCGAAGAAGGCTGAAATGCCAGAAACCGGTCCCCGGTAGCTTGTCTCCTTTCTGGTGAAGAATTGGCTTGGTAGTTTAGTCTGCCCTGTTCCCATGATGCACTGGGCAAGGGACAGACTGATTTGCATATAGCCAGGTTCTGAGCTGGGATGGTGCAGTGAGATAAATAACGGTGATGGATCAAGCCCTGATCTTTGGACTGGGTAAGAGTGGTCTGCTTAATTCAGACACTCTGTTCATCAACGCCCCCTTTTCTGAATCGTTTTTGCCCACTATAGGTGTGGCAGGGTATACTCAGACATGAGTCCCTTTCTCACTGCACCATCAGGATTCAAGCAAGCCGGGCCGAAGAAGGCTGAAATGCCAGAAACCGGTCCCTGGTAGCTTGTCTCCTTTCTGGTGAAGAATTGGCTTGGTAGTTTAGTCTGCCCTGTTCCCATGATGCACTGGGCCAGGGACAGACTGATTTGCATATAGCCAGGTTCTGAGCTGGGATGGTGCAGTGAGATAAATAACGGTGATGGATCAAGCCCTGATCGTTGAACTGGGTAAGAGTGGTCTGCTTAATTCAGACACTCTGTTCATCACCACCCCCTTTTCTGAATCGTTTTTGGCCACTATAGGTGTGGCAGGGTATACTCAGACATGAGTCCCTTTCTCACTGCACCATCAGGATTCAAGCAAGCCGGGCCGAAGAAGGCTAAAATGCCAGAAACCGGTCCCCGGTAGCTTGTCTCCTTTCAGGTGAAGAATTGGCTTGGTAGTTTAGTCTGCCCTGTTCCCATGATGCACTGGGCCAGGGACAGACTGATTTGCATATAGCCAGTTTCTGAGCTGGGATGGTGCAGTGAGATAAATAACGGTGATGGATCAAGCCCTGATCTTTGGACTGGGTAAGAGTGGTCTGCTTAATTCAGACACTCTGTTCATCACCACCCCCTTTTCTGAATCGTTTTTGGCCACTATAGGTGTGGCAGGGTATACTCAGACATGAGTCCCTTTCTCACTGCACCATCAGGATTCAAGCAAGCCGGGCCGAAGAAGGCTGAAATGCCAGAAACCGGTCCCCGGTAGCTTGTCTCCTTTCTGGTGAAGAATTGGCTTGGTAGTTTAGTCTGCCCTGTTCCCATGATGCACTGGGCCAGGGACAGACTGATTTGCATATAGCCAGGTTCTGAGCTGGGATGGTGCAGTGAGATAAATAACGGTGATGGATCAAGCCCTGATCTTTGGACTGGGTAAGAGTGGTCTGCTTAATTCAGACACTCTGTTCATCACCACCCCCTTTTCTGAATCGTTTTTGGCCACTATAGGTGTGGCAGGGTATACTCAGACATGAGTCCCTTTCTCACTGCACCATCAGGATTCAAGCAAGCCGGGCCGAAGAAGGCTGAAATGCCAGAAACCGGTCCCCGGTAGCTTGTCTCCTTTCTGGTGAAGAATTGGCTTGGTAATTTAGTCTGCCCTGTTCCCATGATGCACTGGGCCAGGGACAGACTGATTTGCATATAGCCAGGTTTTGAGCTGGGATGGTGCAGTGAGATACATAACGGTGATGGATCAAGCCCTGATCTTTGGACTGGGTAAGAGTGGTCTGCTTAATTCAGACACTCTGTTCATCACCACCCCCTTTTCTGAATCGTTTTTGGCCACTATAGGTGTGGCAGGGTATACTCAGACATGAGTCCCTTTCTCACTGCAAAATCAGGATTCAAGCAAGCCGGGCCGAAGAAGGCTGAAATGCCAGAAACCGGTCCCCGGTAGCTTGTCTCCTTTCTGGTGAAGAATTGGCTTGGTAGTTTAGTCTGCCCTGTTCCCATGATGCACTGGGCAAGGGACAGACTGATTTGCATATAGCCAGGTTCTGAGCTGGGATGGTGCAGTGAGATAAATAACGGTGGTGGGTCAAGCCCTGATATTTGGACTGGGTAAGAGTGGTCTGCTTAAATCAGACACTCTGTTCATCACCACCCCCTTTTCTGAATCGTTTTTGGTCACTATAGGTGTGGCAGGGTATACTCAGACATGAGTCCCTTTCTCACTGCACCATCAGGATTCAAGCAAGCCGGGCCGAAGAAGGCTGAAATGCCAGAAACCGGTCCCCGGTAGCTTGTCTCCTTTCTGGTGAAAAATTGGCCTAGTAGTTTAGTCTGCCCTGTTTCCATGATGCACTGGGCCAGAGACAGACTGATTTGCATATAGCCAGGTTCTGAGCTGGGATGGTGCAGTGAGATAAATAACGGTGATGGATCAAGCCCTGATCTTTGGACTGGGTAAGAGTGGTCTGCTTAATTCAGACACTCTGTTCATCACCGCCCCCTTTTCTGAATCGTTTTTGCCCACTATAGGTGTGGCAGGGTATACTCAGACATGAGTCCCTTTCTCACTGCACCATCAGGATTCAAGCAAGCCGGGCCGAAGAAGGCTGAAATGCCAGAAACCGGTCCCCGGTAGCTTGTCTCCTTTCTGGTGAAGAATTGGCTTGGTAGTTTAGTCTGCCCTGTTCCCATGATGCACTGGGCCAGGGACAGACTGATTTGCATATAGCCAGGTTCTGAGCTGGGATGGTGTAGTGAGATAAATAACGGTGATGGATCAAGCCCTGATCGTTGAACTGGGTAAGAGTGGTCTGCTTAATTCAGACACTCTGTTCATCACCACCCCCTTTTCTGAATCGTTTTTGGCCACTATAGGTGTGGCAGGGTATACTCAGACATGAGTCCCTTTCTCACTGCACCATCAGGATTCAAGCAAGCCGGGCCGAAGAAGGCTGAAATGCCAGAAACCGGTCCCCGGTAGCTTGTCTCCTTTCTGGTGAAGACTTGGCTTGGTAGTTTAGTCTGCCCTGTTCCCATGATGCACTGGGCCAGGGACAGACTGATTTGCATATAGCCAGTTTCTGAGCTGGGATGGTGCAGTGAGATAAATAACGGTGATGGATCAAGCCCTGATCTTTGGACTGGGTAAGAGTGGTCTGCTTAATTCAGACACTCTGTTCATCACCACCCCCTTTTCTGAATCGTTTTTGGCCACTATAGGTGTGGCAGGGTATACTCAGACATGAGTCCCTTTCTCACTGCACCATCAGGATTCAAGCAAGCCGGGCCGAAGAAGGCTGAAATGCCAGAAACCGGTCCCCGGTAGCTTGTCTCCTTTCTGGTGAAGAATTGGCTTGGTAGTTTAGTCTGCCCTGTTCCCATGATGCACTGGGCCAGGGACAGACTGATTTGCATATAGCCAGGTTCTGAGCTGGGATGGTGCAGTGAGATAAATAACGGTGATGGATCAAGCCCTGATCTTTAGACTGGGTAAGAGTGATCTGCTTAATTCAGACACTCTGTTCATCACCGCCCCCTTTTCTGAATCGTTTTTGGCCACTATAGGTGTGGCAGGGTATACTCAGACATGAGTCCCTTTCTCACTGCACCATCAGGATTCAAGCAAGCCGGGCCGAAGAAGGCTGAAATACCAGAAACCGGTCCCCGGTAGCTTGTCTCCTTTCTGGTGAAGAATTGGCTTGGTAATTTAGTCTGCCCTGTTCCCATGATGCACTGGGCCAGGGACAGACTGATTTGCATATAGCCAGGTTTTGAGCTGGGATGGTGCAGTGAGATACATAACGGTGATGGATCAAGCCCTGATCTTTGGACTGGGTAAGAGTGGTCTGCTTAATTCAGACAATCTGTTCATCACCACCCCCTTTTCTGAATCGTTTTTGGCCACTATAGGTGTGGCAGGGTATACTCAGACATGAGTCCCTTTCTCACTGCACCATCAGGATTCAAGCAAGCCGGGCCGAAGAAGGCTGAAATGCCAGAAACCGGTCCCCGGTAGCTTGTCTCCTTTCTGGTGAAAAATTGGCCTAGTAGTTTAGTCTGCCCTGTTTCCATGATGCACTGGGCCAGAGACAGACTGATTTGCATATAGCCAGGTTCTGAGCTGGGATGGTGCAGTGAGATAAATAACGGTGATGGATCAAGCCCTGATCTTTGGACTGGGTAAGAGTGGTCTGCTTAATTCAGACACTCTGTTCATCACCGCCCCCTTTTCTGAATCGTTTTTGCCCACTATAGGTGTGGCAGGGTATACTCAGACATGAGTCCCTTTCTCACTGCACCATCAGGATTCAAGCAAGCCGGGCCGAAGAAGGCTGAAATGCCAGAAACCGGTCCCCGGTAGCTTGTCTCCTTTCTGGTGAAGAATTGGCTTGGTAGTTTAGTCTGCCCTGTTCCCATGATGCACTGGGCCAGGGACAGACTGATTTGCATATAGCCAGGTTCTGAGCTGGGATGGTGCAGTGAGATAAATAATGGTGATGGATCAAGCCCTGATCGTTGGACTGGGTAAGAGTGGTCTGCTTAATTCAGACACTCTGTTCATCACCACCCCCTTTTTTGAATCGTTTTTGGCCACTATAGGTGTGGCAGGGTATACTCAGACATGAGTCCCTTTCTCACTGCACCATCAGGATTCAAGCAAGCCGGGCCGAAGAAGGCTGAAATGCCAGAAACCGGTCCCCGGCAGCTTGTCTCCTTTCTGGTGAAGAATTGGCTTGGTAGTTTAGTCTGCCCTGTTCCCATGATGCACTGGGCCAGAGACAGACTGATTTGCATATAGCCAGGTTCTGAGCTGGGATGGTGCAGTGAGATAAATAACGGTGATGGATCAAGCCCTGATCTTTGGACTGGGTAAGAGTGGTCTGCTTAATTCAGACACTCTGTTCATCACCGCCCCCTTTTCTGAATCGTTTTTGCCCACTATAGGTGTGGCAGGGTATACTCAGACATGAGTCCCTTTCTCACTGCACCATCAGGATTCAAGCAAGCCGGGCCGAAGAAGGCTGAAATGCCAGAAACCGGTCCCCGGTAGCTTGTCTCCTTTCTGGTGAAGAATTGGCTTGGTAGTTTAGTCTGCCCTGTTCCCATGATGCACTGGGCCAGGGACAGACTGATTTGCATATAGCCAGGTTTTGAGCTGGGATGGTGCAGTGAGATACATAACGGTGATGGATCAAGCCCTGATCTTTGGACTGGGTAAGAGTGGTCTGCTTAATTCAGACACTCTGTTCATCACCACCCCCTTTTCTGAATCGTTTTTGGCCACTATAGGTGTGGCAGGGTATACTCAGACATGAGTCCCTTTCTCACTGCACCATCAGGATTCAAGCAAGCCGGGCCGAAGAAGGTTGAAATGCCAGAAACCGGTCCCCGGTAGCTTGTCTCCTTTCTGGTGAAAAATTGGCCTAGTAGTTTAGTCTGCCCTGTTTCCATGATGCACTGGGCCAGAGACAGACTGATTTGCATATAGCCAGGTTCTGAGCTGGGATGGTGCAGTGAGATAAATAACGGTGATGGATCAAGCCCTGATCTTTGGACTGGGTAAGAGTGGTCTGCTTAATTCAGACACTCTGTTCATCACCGCCCCCTTTTCTGAATCGTTTTTGCCCACTATAGGTGTGGCAGGGTATACTCAGACATGAGTCCCTTTCTCACTGCACCATCAGGATTCAAGCAAGCCGGGCCGAAGAAGGCTGAAATGCCAGAAACCGGTCCCCGGTAGCTTGTCTCCTTTCTGGTGAAGAATTGGCTTGGTAGTTTAGTCTGCCCTGTTCCCATGATGCACTGGGCCAGGGACAGACTGATTTGCATATAGCCAGGTTCTGAGCTGGGATGGTGCAGTGAGATAAATAATGGTGATGGATCAAGCCCTGATCGTTGGACTGGGTAAGAGTGGTCTGCTTAATTCAGACACTCTGTTCATCACCACCCCCTTTTTTGAATCGTTTTTGGCCACTATAGGTGTGGCAGGGTATACTCAGACATGAGTCCCTTTCTCACTGCACCATCAGAATTCAAGCAAGCCGGGCCGAAGAAGGCTGAAATGCCAGAAACCGGTCCCCGGCAGCTTGTCTCCTTTCTGGTGAAGAATTGGCTTGGTAGTTTAGTCTGCCCTGTTCCCATGATGCACTGGGCCAGGGACAGACTGATTTGCATATAGCCAGTTTCTGAGCTGGGATGGTGCAGTGAGATAAATAACGGTGATGGATCAAGCCCTGATCTTTGGACTGGGTAAGAGTGGTCTGCTTAATTCAGACACTCTGTTCATCACCGCCCCTTTTTCTGAATCGTTTTTGCCCACTATAGGTGTGGCAGGGTATACTCAGACATGAGTCCCTTTCTCACTGCACCATCAGGATTCAAGCAAGCCGGGCCGAAGAAGGCTGAAATGCCAGAAACCGGTCCCCGGTAGCTTGTCTCCTTTCTGGTGAAGAATTGGCTTGGTAGTTTAGTCTGCCCTGTTCCCATGATGCACTGGGCCAGGGACAGACTGATTTGCATATAGCCAGGTTCTGAGCTGGGATGGTGCAGTGAGATAAATTACGGTGATGGATCAAGCCCTGATCGTTGGACTGGGTAAGAGTGGTCTGCTTAATTCAGACACTCTGTTCATCACCACCCCCTTTTCTGAATCGTTTTTGGCAACTATAGGTGTGGCAGGGTATACTCAGACATGAGTCCCTTTCTCACTGCACCATCAGGATTCAAGGAAGCCGTGTCGAAGAAGGCTGAAATGCCAGAAACCGGTCCCCGGTAGCTTGTCTCCTTTCTGGTGAAGAATTGGCTTGGTAGTTTAGTCTGCCCTGTTCCCATGATGCACTGGGCCAGGGACAGACTGATTTGCATATAGCCAGTTTCTGAGCTGGGATGGTGCAGTGAGATAAATAACGGTGATGGATCAAGCCCTGATCTTTGGACTGGGTAAGAGTGGTCTGCTTAATTCAGACACTCTGTTCATCACCACCCCCTTTTCTGAATCGTTTTTGGCCACTATAGGTGTGGCAGGGTATACTCAGACATGAGTCCCTTTCTCACTGCACCATCAGGATTCAAGCAAGCCGGGCCGAAGAAGGCTGAAATGCCAGAAACCGGTCCCCTGTAGCTTGTCTCCTTTCTGGTGAAGAATTGGCTTGGTAATTTAGTCTGCCCTGTTCCCATGATGCACTGGGCCAGGGACAGACTGATTTGCATATAGCCAGGTTTTGAGCTGGGATGGTGCAGTGAGATACATAACGGTGATGGATCAAGCCCTGATCTTTGGACTGGGTAAGAGTGGTCTGCTTAATTCAGACACTCTGTTCATCACCACCCCCTTTTCTGAATCGTTTTTGGCCACTATAGGTGTGGCAGGGTATACTCAGACATGAGTCCCTTTCTCACTGCACCATCAGGATTCAAGCAAGCCGGGCCAAAGAAGGCTGAAATGCCAGAAACCGGTCCCCGGTAGCTTGTCTCCTTTCTGGTGAAGAATTGGCTTGGTAGTTTAGTCTGCCCTGTTCCCCTGATGCACTGGGCCAGGGACAGACTGATTTGCATATAGCCAGGTTCTGAGCTGGGATGGTGCAGTGAGATAAATAACGGTGATGGATCAAGCCCTGATCTTTGGACTGGGTAAGAGTGGTCTGCTTAATTCAGACACTCTGTTCATCACCACCCCCTTTTCTGAATCGTTTTTGGCCACTATAGGTGTGGCAGGGTATACTCAGACATGAGTCCCTTTCTCACTGCACCATCAGGATTCAAGCAAGCCGGGCCGAAGAAGGCTGAAATACCAGAAACCGGTCCCCGGTAGCTTGTCTCCTTTCTGGTGAAGAATTGGCTTGGTAATTTAGTCTGCCCTGTTCCCATGATGCACTGGGCCAGGGACAGACTGATTTGCATATAGCCAGGTTTTGAGCTGGGATGGTGCAGTGAGATACATAACGGTGATGGATCAAGCCCTGATCTTTGGACTGGGTAAGAGTGGTCTGCTTAATTCAGACACTCTGTTCATCACCACCCCCTTTTCTGAATCGTTTTTGGCCACTATAGGTGTGGCAGGGTATACTCAGACATGAGTCCCTTTCTCACTGCACCATCAGGATTCAAGCAAGCCGGGCCGAAGAAGGCTGAAATGCCAGAAACCGGTCCCCGGTAGCTTGTCTCCTTTCTGGTGAAGAATTGGCTTGACAGTTTAGTCTGCCCTGTTCCCATGATGCACTGGGCCAGGGACAGACTGATTTGCATATAGCCAGGTTCTGAGCTGGGATGGTGCGGTGAGATAAATAACGGTGATGGATCAAGCCCTGATCTTTGGACTGGGTAAGAGTGGTCTGCTTAATTCAGACACTCTGTTCATCACCACCCCTTTTTCTGAATCGTTTTTGGCCACTATAGGTGTGGCAGGGTATACTCAGACATGAGTCCCTTTCTCACTGCACCATCAGGATTCAAGCAAGCCGGGCCGAAGAAGGCTGAAATGCCAGAAACCGGTCCCCGGTAGCTTGTCTCCTTTCTGGTGAAAAATTGGCCTAGTAGTTTAGTCTGCCCTGTTTCCATGATGCACTGGGCCAGAGACAGACTGATTTGCATATAGCCAGGTTCTGAGCTGGGATGGTGCAGTGAGATAAATAACGGTGATGGATCAAGCCCTGATCTTTGGACTGGGTAAGAGTGGTCTGCTTAATTCAGACACTCTGTTCATCACCGCCCCCTTTTCTGAATCGTTTTTGCCCACTATAGGTGTGGCAGGGTATACTCAGACATGAGTCCCTTTCTCACTGCACCATCAGGATTCAAGCAAGCCGGGCCGAAGAAGGCTGAAATGCTAGAAACCGGTCCCCGGTAGCTTGTCTCCTTTCTGGTGAAGAATTGGCTTGGTAGTTTAGTCTGCCCTGTTCCCATGATGCACTGGGCCAGGGACAGACTGATTTGCATATAGCCAGGTTCTGAGCTGGGATGGTGCAGTGAGATAAATAATGGTGATGGATCAAGCCCTGATCGTTGGACTGGGTAAGAGTGGTCTGCTTAATTCAGACACTCTGTTCATCACCACCCCCTTTTCTGAATCGTTTTTGGCAACTATAGGTGTGGCAGGGTATACTCAGACATGAGTCCCTTTCTCACTGCACCATCAGGATTCAAGCAAGCCGTGCCGAAGAAGGCTGAAATGCCAGAAACCGGTCCCCGGTAGCTTGTCTCCTTTCTGGTGAAGAATTGGCTTGGTAGTTTAGTCTGCCCTGTTCCCATGATGCACTGGGCCAGGGACAGACTGATTTGCATATAGCCAGTTTCTGAGCTGGGATGGTGCAGTGAGATAAATAACGGTGATGGATCAAGCCCTGATCTTTGGACTGGGTAAGAGTGGTCTGCTTAATTCAGACACTCTGTTCATCACCACCCCCTTTTCTGAATCGTTTTTGGCCAGTATAGGTGTGGCAGGGTATACTCAGACATGAGTCCCTTTCTCACTGCACCATCAGGATTCAAGCAAGCCGGGCCGAAGAAGGCTGAAATGCCAGAAACCGGTCCCCTGTAGCTTGTCTCCTTTCTGGTGAAGAATTGGCTTGGTAATTTAGTCTGCCCTGTTCCCATGATGCACTGGGCCAGGGACAGACTGATTTGCATATAGCCAGGTTTTGAGCTGGGATGGTGCAGTGAGATACATAACGGTGATGGATCAAGCCTTGATCTTTGGACTGGGTAAGAGTGGTCTGCTTAATTCAGACACTCTGTTCATCACCACCCACTTTTCTGAATCGTTTTTGGCCACTATAGGTGTGGCAGGGTATACTCAGACATGAGTCCCTTTCTCACTGCACCATCAGGATTCAAGCAAGCCGGGCAAAAGAAGGCTGAAATGCCAGAAACCGGTCCCCGGTAGCTTGTCTCCTTTCTGGTGAAGAATTGGCTTGGTAGTTTAGTCTGCCCTGTTCCCCTGATGCACTGGGCCAGGGACAGACTGATTTGCATATAGCCAGGTTCTGAGCTGGGATGGTGCAGTGAGATAAATAACGGTGATGGATCAAGCCCTGATCTTTGGACTGGGTAAGAGTGGTCTGCTTAATTCAGACACTCTGTTCATCACCATCCCCTTTTCTGAATCGTTTTTGGCCACTATAGGTGTGGCAGGGTATACTCAGACATGAGTCCCTTTCTCACTGCACCATCAGGATTCAAGCAAGCCGGGCCGAAGAAGGCTGAAATGCCAGAAACCGGTCCCCGGTAGCTTTTCTCCTTTCTGGTGAAGAATTGGCTTGGTAATTTAGTCTGCCCTGTTCCCATGATGCACTGGGCCAGGGACAGACTGATTTGCATATAGCCAGGTTCTGAGCTGGGATGGTGCAGTGAGATAAATAACGGTGATGGATCAAGCCCTGATCTTTGGACTGGGTAAGAGTGGTCTGCTTAATTCAGACACTCTGTTCATCACCACCCCCTTTTCTGAATCATCTGATTCCTGTGAGCGGCCCGATCGAGTCTTGTGGGGGCGATCCCCCATCAATACCACCTGGCCACACCTTGCTGACCCCCCGGGGAGACGAGCAGTATAACAGATAACAAGTCCTCCCTGCCGCCCGCGACTACAATCACGCGAGTCCCCGGGTTTGGGCCTGCTTTCGGGGACCGCCTTACAGCTGCCGGTGACACTGAATTATCCCCTACTCTACAACGCAATGTACGGAAGTGCTGTCCCACCTGGCGATCCGCCTCCCCCTGCCTGATCGCGTTGATGGAGCTGCGTGGGCCCCCCTCCCGGGGTCGCTGATGCTGCCCGGAAGATACAACCAAGTGCGGACTGCACACCTCTGTGAGCAATAAACTGAACTCTATAGTGGATACATCATACCTCCATGCCGGCTTGAGACTTGCCTCTGCGGCCTCTGCTGTGGTTCCCGAGCGCTCCGTGGGAGAGCCCCTCCACCCCTCCGCATTCGGCCTGGACAGAGAAGCTGGGAGCCCTTAACCCCCCCACCGTTGGGCTGAGAGTCAGGAGGTAAAGCCTGCAGAACTGGGAGTAGTGCGCCGGCTCCCCCTTTCACTTCCGCAAACTATCGCTGGTCCTCGCTGGTCCTCGCCTCTCCGGACCCTGCAGACTCTCAGTTTTTTCCTGAGGCATATATTCCAGAAGACGCGGGGCTACGCTCCCCTCTGCGACCGACGAGGGACCCCCCCCAAACTGTGCACCCCTCGAATCTGCGTCAGTGCGACCCACTGTATGGTCCTCACTTCACGATGGCCTCCGGTAACGGAAATCGACCCCCCACCCAGAGACAGATCAACAAACTATCATGGGGCTCTAAAGGAGAGCCTAAAGACACTGCCCCTGATACTGTATCTAAAATGGTGACTCCTCCTCCGCCGACGAGGCCCCCCACCCTGGACGATGTTATGGAGGTGATCGCTGGGATCCGGTCCTCATTAGAGCCCCTATAGACTCAGTGAACATAGAAGTGACGCTGCTGCGCGCGGATCTTCGTAAACTGGACTCTAAAGTAAAAGATATAGAAATCAAAATCTTAGCGCTTGTTGATGATACCTCCACTCTACAGCAACAAGTGACTCAACTCCAGAAGCAACAGCAGCAAATGGAGGTGCTCCTTGATGATTATGAAGGGCGCGCAAGACGCAATAACCTCCGCATCCTAGGTGTCCCGGAGCGCCTTGAAGAGCCGGCGCCTGACCTCCTTGTGGAGAAACTGGTCTTACAACATCTCCAACCAAAACAACTGTCCAATTACTTCTGCATAGAAAGAGCACACAGGGTTCCCGGGGGCAGGCCGAAGCCGGGCGCTCCCCCCCCCCGCCCTATCATTGCCCGAGTATTTCATTTTCGTGACCGAGATGTCATCCTTCAGACGGCGCGGGCGGGGCCACCACTGCGAATCGACAATGCACAGATCATGATCTTCCCGGATTTCACACTGAAAGTGCAGGCTCGTCGACGCAGTTTCCTAGAGGTGAAGAGGGCGCTCCGTGCTCAGTCCATCAAGTACTCCATGCTGTTTCCCGCGAAACTTTGCATTGAATGGGAGGGCAAGACTTGGTTCTCTGAATCCCCTGCTGAGGTGTGGGATTGGCTTGAGGGGTGGCGTCAGTCTGCAGCCACTCAAAATCGTCGCAGGAAATCTGCAGATCGCTCTGACCCAGAAGTGCTACCCAAAAGCCAGGACCTGTTCACGGACAATACTAGGGGTGATCAGTGAATCATATGCTTAAGACCTGTGTTGAAATCAAGCAGGAAACATTTGTAGAAGTAAGTAGATTTAATGTCCAGCACAGCATCAGCAGGTACACAGATCAGATCCAAGGTACAACTGACTGTCTAACACTAAACCTTCTAGAATTCCAGGTCTTGTTGGAATCATAACATAATATGCAGAGCAGACATCAGAAGAACAGAGTGATGTCATACAAGCACAAATAAATAAATAATTGGCAGAGAAAACATAGAATGTAACACATCCCCCTTTTCCATAACAAAGATAACACTAAACATAATCTCTAAATTTCAATGGTCTATTTGTGACGCGAACATTACGTTTGATCCTTGAGGCAATGGTGTCTTGATTACCCTGCCCTGAAATATCAGAACAAGGTAAATTCTTAGCACAGGCACCATGAACAGCATAGTTACATTTTGGAATTCTTTTTGTGTTCCATAACTTACCATCCTGAGTAATAACAGAATTAGAGAACACTTTTTTAATCTGTATAGGTCTACCAAACTTAGATGAACCTTTAGTCATTAAACCAGGTTTTTTAATTCGCACCCAATCCCCTACAACAAAATCATGCATTTTGACCTTCCATTTTTTGTTGTACCAACACATGGTCTTGTTCTGTTTTTCTTCAACTCTTTTAGCCGTGTCATGTACACATTCCTTAGTAATTAATTTATCTTGACATCTATCCATAAGCCACCATGGACAAATTTTAGAGGCCGGATCTCTACCCTTTAATAATTTGAAAGGACTAATTCCAGTTGTAGAATGAGGCGTAATTCGATAAACCCACAACCTCTCTCTCAACTCACTCAACCATTCTCCACGTGTATTAATGACATCAGCAATGTAAGATTTCAACACCCTATTGAACCTTTCTACTTGACCGTTTTCATGCGGTTCATACAAAGATGTACAATTGTGCACAATCCCATGTCCCTTCAAAAAGTTTTCCATCTCTGATGACTTCAATTGGACACCATTGTCCGTTACCAGAATAGAAGGGCAGCCCTCTCGAGCAAAAATCTCCTTGAAAAACAAAATAACAGAATTGGTGGTGGCAGTAGAAACAAACTTCACCTCTGGCCATTTTGAATGAAAATCAATTAACACCAATGCAAATCGTGAATTCTCTGGTAAGTTCCTGAAAGGTCCTGCAATATCGAAAGCTAATTTTTTCCAAGGCATCTCTGGCCATTTCACCACCTTTAAAGGTGGAACATTAGTTCTGAGCACCTTTTCACTTGATACACACTCGGTACATTCCCTTACTGTTCTGTCAATGTACGCATCGATTCCTGGCCACCAAAAAAAAGTCCTAATCAATCTCTTCATAGACGATATACCTGGGTGTGTCTTGTGAGCCAATTTAAGAATCATGTCTTGTATACCCTGCGGTGGAACACATTTGCCAGATTTAAACAAAAAATCATTCTCCATTTCTAACTCATCTGCAACCTTAGCAAAAGGTAATAACTCTTCCATAATCAAATTTTGCTTGGGCCAACCCTCCATCACAAACTTTTTGAGGGTGCTCCACTTATCATCTTCACTAATGCAACTGTTCCACTTCTCTTCTGTAATCTCTTGAAACTGATCACCCAATACATCAGCAATAGTTAAGGAAAAATCAACTTCTCTAATAACATCAACATCATCTTGTTTACATGGAAGACGAGAAAGAAAGTCCGCTGTAACATTTTTCTTACCTGGAACATATTCTGTACTGAAATTATACTCCTGTAACTTGGATGACAATCTTGCAATCCTGGCAGTCGAATTCCAACCACCACCAGTAGATAGGATATTAACTAACGGTTTATGATCCGTTCGCAGAACAAATCTACAGCCCCAGACATATAACCGAAAATGTTCAACAGCCCACACACATGCAAGTAGCTCTCTCTCAATCACTGCATACTTCCTTTCACAGTCATTTAGTGTGCGTGAAGCAAAAGCTACATTCCACTCCTCTTTTCCTTCTCTCTGTGACAGAACACCCCCTAAGCCATATAGACTCGCATCTACAGTTATAATACATTCCTTCTTCATCCTGAAAGGTTTCAACGTGGGGGCATTGACAATGTCCTTTTTTATCAACTCAAAAGCCTCCTGTTGATCCTTAGACCACACATACGTCACATTCTGTCTTAACAAACTTCGCAGAGGTTCCATTTTGGTAGCAAAACCTTGCACAAATTTGCTATAGTACTCACACATTCCTGTGAAAGACAGTAATTGATCTCTATTGACAGGTGATGGTGCTTTGACTATGGCATCAACATTATTTTTTTTTGGAATAATTCCATCTCCAGATAGAGTATGTCCTAGATTTTCAACAGAATGTTGGAACATTTTGCATTTATCGGCTTTTAAGGTAAGGCCATGATCTTCTAACCTCTTGCAAACCTCATAGAGATGCCCTACATGGTCATTTTCATTTCTTGAGAAAATCAGAATGTCATCCTGAAAACACTTAACATACTCATCTAAATCTCTGAAAATCAAAAACATAACCCTTTGAAAAACTGACGCAGCCGACGCCAGGCCAAAAGGCATTCTTGTATATTGATATAAACCAAAAGGCGTGATAAATGCTGTCAGTTTCTTAGATTCTTCTTTAAGTTCAATCTGATGGTACGCCGAACGTAAATCTAGCGTTGAAAATATTTTGGCACCTTCAAACATTGATACTACCTCGTTGATATTTGGTAAAGGTTGGCAGTCTATGGCAATATTAGCGTTCAGCGCCCTGAGGTCTACACACACTCTTAATTTTTGATCAGGCTTGCGGACTAAAACTATGGGAGAAACCCACTCTGCTGATTCAATAGTTTCAATTATGCCCTCATCTGATAACTCTTTTAACATATCTTTCAGTTCTTGTCTTACACTAATGGGTACACCCCTAATTTTTTGCTTCACTGGTGTAGCATTGTCTTTCAATACAATCTTGTGTGAGAAACTCTTTAGCTTTCCCAATTTGTCACAAAAAACATTTTTAAAAGAGTTGACAAGTTTTTGTTCTTCACCATCAATCTTGAAATTATCTTCCACTGTGGCCACTTGGTTATATAGTGTATCATCACATAACATAACAGGTTCCTTAGCCCTGGGATTTAATATAATACCCAACATGTATTGGTCACGCCAACCCAGGACATTGACACCTTTTTTTGCAATGTAAAGTTTTATGTCAGCAGATCTGTTTAAAATGTATAGACACTTCAAAAAAACCTTCAACTTCAATTTGATGCCCCTCAAAACCAACGGCCTTAATATCTGGTTGTTCCAACTTACTAAGACAAAGATGATCACTCAACTTCTCAAGCAAATAATGTTCTGTCATAATTGTCCATGGCGAACCTGAGTCTACCATTAAGGATAATTTAACTTGACATATTACAAAATCAGCATTGGGTGATTTTTTTATGTGCGCCGGAACAATATCAATTATAGAAACAACAAAACCTTTGTCAATCATGTCTGTTTCCTGTAATGAATCTTGTGAAACGCTATTGTGAGTGGTTTCATTACAAGTGAGAAATGAAACTGCTCCCTTAGAGGGTGTGGCATTCCGTTTGATATCTTTACAAACACTAGTGAAATGTCCCATTCTACCACAATTTCTACATTCCTTGTTAAGAGCAGGACATCCAGGAAAAGAAGCTAAGTGTGATCTATTCCCACATCTATAACAAACAGTCATACCACCAAACATTCCTTGAGAATTCCTATTGAAACCTCCTCTGTAATTTTGTTGGAAACGTGAAGGTTGAGAACGTTGATAGGTTTGTTGCATATGATTATCGTTCCTGAGTTTAACATTACATATTTCCTCTTCTGTAACTTTCTTATTAGCATTGTCTTTAACAACTTCCATCCATTTTTCGGATTGTTCTAAAGCTTTAGCTTCCGAAATAGCCTCAGATAACGTGGGATTACCCAACACCCACAATCTCTCCTGTATTTTCATATTTTTAACATGTACTATGATTTGATCTCTGATCATTTCATCTGTTAACAACCCAAAATTGCAATGTAGAGATAATGATCTCAAACCTGTAAGAAAATCATCAAAGTTTTCATCAGACTTCTGTGCTCTTGTATAAAATTTAAACCGATTTAAAGCAATACTGGTGACAGGTTTAAATCTTTTCTCTATACGTAATAAGGCTTCGTTATAGACGTTTAGATTGTCACCACTACCATCGTTCTGTACTGTAACCTGAGGTAAAGATCTAAAAATAACTTGACCTTCTGATCCTAAACAATGAAGGAAAATACTTTTCTTTCTTTCTGCCCCCATACGCTCTCCATCAATTGCCTTCATATATGTAATGAACTCCTCTTTCCATCTTACCCAGGGCATGGGAGAGTCACCCTTAGTTTGTAGGAATTTTGCTGGGGGGTCAAACTGCATATTGAATTGAAGTTGATAAGTAATAAAACAGTGTATAAAGGTTAAAGCTGTACTAATTGTACTTCAGTGAATCAATATAAAGAAAAAGCTAAAACAGTAGAAATGAAATGCAGAAAAACGATAAAGAAAAAAAAAATAATGTTTCTATATATGCAAGTAAAATGTAAACAAAATTGAAGTTAATAGTCTTGCCGTGTGGAAATTTGCATCCAAAACGATCGGAATTGATGTGAAATACGCTTCGTTATCGAAGCTCCGTGTATTGTTAGTTTCTGTTGTCCTGGCAACCTAAAATGGCCGCCGACGTTATGACGCGCTGCGTAAAGACGCGTGATGATGCGAAGATACGTGATGATGCGCTGCGTGAAGACGCTGGAAGAAGCTGGCAAAAGCTCGCGTTGACAGCGGTGGTAGTCTCTTGGCAACAGCTCGCGCAGAAGAAATGACGTTTCCTTAGCAACAGTATACACTCACGTAGGAGGAAAGCGGCTGCTCGCGTGAAATGACAGCGGCTGCTCGTGTATAAATTGAAAGATGCAGATGACGCTGACAGTTTCGAAATGGGAGAAATGTACAAAAAAAAGCAATTGGATGCAGGAAAGTCACAAGAAAACGAAATTTGAAACGTTCCAAAGGTAAAATCCAAGACAGGTAAAATATGGAATAAAACGTTGGTATTCTTCACAAAGTGAAAAACGAACACAGGAACAGTGTAAATAGAGGTAATCCAAGGTCATAATAAAAGGATACAGCCGCAGGTGCTATCAAAACACATATAATGAATTGTATTAAATTAACTGCCGCTGGTGCAATCAGAGCACATTTAAGGAAAATTGTAAAAAATCTTTAGACACTCCGTACCTGTGCTGGTAAGATGACAGGAGTGTAAAGTGGTTCTTTCCCTCATCGCCAAAATATGTTGAAATCAAGCAGGAAACATTTGTAGAAGTAAGTAGATTTAATGTCCAGCACAGCATCAGCAGGTACACAGATCAGATCCAAGGTACAACTGACTGTCTAACACTAAACCTTCCAGGTCTTGTTGGAATCATAACATAATATGCAGAGCAGACATCAGAAGAACAGAGTGATGTCATACAAGCACAAATAAATAAATAATTGGCAGAGAAAACATAGAATGTAACAACCTGTCTATGCAATTGGAGAACTCTTGCCCTAGACCGTCTAAGTTTGGAATGCCTGTTGTTTATTCCTACTCATCATGCGATTTCACTGCTGGTCTCCTGGGTTAAGATCCGCTCCTCCATCGTTCCAATATGACACTGTAGTGCTATGGAGACTGTCCACGTTGGTTGGAGCTACACTAGACTACTTCATCTCGACTCCATAGGCGTGACCTCCTCAATATCTCGTACCTCCAGCTGTTACTCCAGATCGCCGCCAAAAACCCATTCCTTGACTTTCGTGACCCTTCTCTCCTGATTGGACTCAATTTACTGACTGCTGCTCATCCTGATCCATGTGTATCCTTTTCCTGGTCCTGATGTTATTGTGTATTCCGCTCTGTTTGATGTTTTACTATGTCCTGTGAACGATATTACTCTTGTAGATTGTTCTATGATAAGATAGGCTAATTCACCTACTACTCCTGTAGTGGAGGTGACTCTTGGCTCTCCGGGTGGCCAATCGACGCTTGGAGGATGACAAACACTATGCCTAATAGGAGAGAGGAATATTATAGAACTCGATTACTCTGGTCCAGATGATTGTTGCCTAGTATGCGCCTACATCGGTTACTGCTGCTGGACACTATTCAGTGCCTGAACTGATACTGATTGGGCCTCCTGCTTGGGGCCGGCCGAGGGCCCACTAGGTGAAGCCCACCACTTTGCTCCGCATATCCTTCTCCAGATCCGGCAAATATGGCCTATTCAGAATAATTTGCCAATATCTTCTACTATGTGAATGTTATTACTGTTGCAAGTTGCTTTTAACTGCACTAGACGATATAATCCTGTCACTTGCAAGCGAGGGCACCCACGGCTCTCCACACACCCCATCAATGTTCGGGGGGCGAGAGACACTCTGCCTAGTTGGGGAGTGGATAGTTTCAAGTCCGTGGGCAGGGGGGCAGGGAGGGGGGTTGAGGGTAGGGAGGCGGGACAGGGGAGGATGTGGGGGGGAAATGGGTAGTTGGGAAGTTTTCTAAGATGTTGATATTGTTTTTGTCTTTGTTTTTGTTTACACACTGCAGAGGTTTTTTAGACATGGAGCTTACTACACAGCGCTACGCGCCCTCACGAACCATCCCGTACTTGACATTAAGATACACCAGGTCTCTCCTGGACTCCGCCATCGACCAATTCAAGTCCGCTGTCAACACTGAGACACATTCTGTGCCTCAAAGGCCTATAATCCGTAAATATCTCCCATTCTTTGAGCCGCCATGACACCCCCTTTGACTAAGTCTCTCTCCATCATGACATGGAATGTGAACGGCCTAGGTAGTAGAATAAAAAGAGGGATAGTTATGCAATATCTCAAACGTCATGCCCCAGACCTGGTTCTCCTCCAAGAAACACACTTGATGGGCAACACGTGTCAGGCACTACTCCGGGGTGGCACCAAATTGCTTGTGCACACAGGATTTACTTCCGGTTCCAGGGGGGACTGATATCCTTGTTCGCAAAAATGTTGCACTAACATGTATCAAGACATGGGCTGACCCACTTGGTCGTTTCGCTATGGGAGGGAAACCGTTAAATGTTATCTCAGTCTATATCCCCCCAACCTTAGATAAGGAGGCGTTATTGACCTTGCAGCGACTAATACTGGATCTCCCACACTGACCCCTGCTTATTGGGGGTGACTTCAATATGACAATGAATGATGCCCAAGATCGACACCCCAAGTGTACGTCCCACAGACAGGGCTCTGATCTTCTAGACTTCACACAGGCGATGGGACTCGAAGATATATGGCGCTAGTTTCATCCGACCACGTCTTATTTCATGCACTACTCTAATGCCCACAATAGTAGCTCTCGCATAGACTACCTTTTCTCCCCCACAACTGATATAATCCTTTTCCGCCACCCTAAAGGACTCACCAGGGGAATCTCGGATCACTCTCCACTCATAGTGGAATTTACGCACCATCGCCAGAGATCCCGCGGCCCCATAATTATATCCCCTTGGCTCCTAAAAATCCCCGAAATAAAGGACTTCTTACTAGAACACACGCAGTATTACTTCACGGAAAATGTTGGATCTGTGAAGTCGGCCATAACCATCTGGGAGGCCTATAAGGCTGTACTCAAAGGAAAGGCATTAGCTCTTAAAACTGGCTATATACACCTGCTGAATGAACACCTAATCCAGACCGAGGTGGACCTAGTCCAACTGGAATCGACCCACAATGCGAACCCCTCGGACGAGATGGCAACTCGCCTCAGAACGAAACAGCTAGAATATAAAGCGCTAGGCTTAGAAAAGGCATAGGCTAAACTGTTGAAGACTCGCCACCGAGTGTATGAGCTGGGGGATAGAGCAGGTAAAATGCTGGCATGGCTCGAAAAACGCGAGCAAAGCTCTAGATGGATCCTAGAGCTGGCCGGTCCTGACAATTCCCCTGTCACAGACCCCGGAGAAATAGCGGAGGTCTTTGCTGCCCATCTGGAGGGAGTATACACAGCCAGGGCACACTACAGTGGAGTCCAGACTGCTCTTGAATGAAATGCGACCACCCACTCTCTCCGAGGCTGATGCGCAGGACCTAGAAGCAGACCTCACAACAGAAGAGATTCGCAATGCATTGTTTGCCATACAATCTGGTAAAGCTATGGGTCCCAATGGTGTCCCTATTGAATTTCTGAAGGGCATGGCAGGGGAGATTCTCCCTCACCCGAAGGCAATGTTCGAGGAGAGCCGGGATGCCGGATGTCTACCTCTAGACCAACGGCTAGCTTCAATAGTTGTTATCCACAAACCTAATAAACCGGCTACTGATTGTGGCTCCTATAGGCCGATTTCCCTCATACACTCAGAGGTGAAAATTCTGACGAACTCCTCGCTACCAGACTCATGACAGTCCTCCCTTCCTTAATCCACGAGGATCAATCGGGATTCCTTCCAGGCCGCAATACGGCGCTTAATCTCCGTAGGGTCCATAACGTTATGAGTAGAATACCATATCTTCAAGAAGACGCAGCTATCCTCTCTCTAGACGCCACACTAGCCTTCGACTCCATAGAATGATCGTACCTTTTCGAAGTCCTACTACGTTATGGTTTTGGTCCCAAATTCATTTAGTGGATCCGACTGCTCTATACGGATCTTTGGGGTCAGGTCTATGTTAATGGTCATGCATCCAGGAGATTTCCGCTACATAGGGGGACTAGGCAGGGATGTCCTCTGTCCCCATTACTATTTGCGCTCACCCTGGAGCCTCTGGTCCAATGGATTAGAACTGACACCTCTATCCGTGGCCTCCGGTGGAATGAGGATATAACTGACAAGATCTCACTATACGCTGACGACATCCTCATCTACGTCTCTTCCCCTAAATCCTCTATCAATAGCCTACTGCACGTTATCACTAATTTTGGCAAATATGCGGGCTTTTCCATCAATTGGTCCAAATCAGTCCCATACGGGCTGCACGGCCCACTCCCTCCACTTCCGAGGGGATACTCGATCGATGTGGACCGGGACGGATTCAAGTACCTTGGCATTTTTGTCACCCCAGACCCCAATATCTTCTATGACCGTAATCTAAAGGGCCCACTACAAAGACTTCATAGCGACATATCACACTGGAGATCACTCCCTCTGTCTCTCCCGGGCAGGGCGACCCTTTTTAAAAAGCTTGCATTCCCTCGCTTTTTATATGCCTTGCAGAATTGCCCATTTCCCATTTTAAGACACTTGAAGGAGACCTCTGCCTCCTCCTCTGGGACGGTGGTTCTCCCCGCATCGCTCGTCCCTCGCTCACGCAGGGGTGGTACGATGGCGGTATTGCCTTGCCCAATATCCGACTCTACTATTGGGCTTCTCAATTGACTGCCACTAACTCTTGGCGATTTGGTCCACCGACAAATCCTGCTTTCCACCTTGAACAATATCAGACGGGCCGAGAGGGCTACCTTGGGGCCTTGTATGGTAAGCCTTTCTGCACCCGCTATATAGGCCCGATGTCACAGACACTGACAATTTGGCATCGGGCAAATAGACGGCTTGGCTGGTCCAACACTCTCACACTATCCACTCTGCTCTGGACCTCACATCTGCTAGGCTCCCTTTGCCACTATCAGGGATTTGACAAGTGGGACATGATCGGCATCTCTACCCTGGGAGACATGCTTCACAAGGGCAAACTATTGACATTCGCTAAGCTCCAGAAACAATATGAATTAGCCCAATCTGAAGCCTTCCGCTACCTCTAAATCAAGCATGCCAGACTCACTAATGTCCCTGATCTCGCTTCTATTCCACAATCCTCGCCTCTCGGGGATAGACTCTTATCAGAACCCCTTCCAGCCAAAGTTATCTCCCTTACCTACCGCAAGCTCTGCAATAACATGCCCAACACCTTCCAGCTCCTGAGAGACAAATGGCAAGGCAACATTGGTACCATGGAAGATACTGAATGGCAGGCAGCACTGATGTCCCCGGGCGAATCAGCTATCAATCACAGATTTAGGCTTATACAGTTAAAGATACTACACAGAACATACATGTCCGCTCCCCTCTTAGCCAAAATTGGTAGGCGCGCGACTGATCTCTGTCTCCGTAACTGTGGGCAGATTGGTACCTTCTACCATACTATATGGGAATGCCCAGTGATTCAAGACCTGTGGGAGGGAGCTGTCCGCTAGATGTCAGATGCATTGGGAAAACCTGTTCCCCTGTCTTCCAATGGGACCCCACGGATCTCACTGCACTAGAACGACAATGGGCGGCTCTGAGCTTTCTCTTGCTAAAACGTGAAATTGCAATGCAATGGGGCTCGCCAACTAAACCGCTCTTGATCAAATGGGTCGCTGCAATGGATGTATGTATGTTATCTGAAAAAACTGTATACAAGGTCAGGGGATGTCCTGGAATTTGGGATAAGAAATGGGGGCATTGGAATATTTATAGAGGCGAACTTTGTACTTCCCCTACAACCGAAATGGCAATGACCCGGAATGGTCCTCCCCGCACTCATACTTGTAATATACCGCTGTAATGTATGCCTTCTATGTCACTTTTGTACTTCATGACTGTCAACTGATCGCTTCCTCTGCTTTTGTTCAATAAAATATTTCAAATAAAAAAAAATAATAATCATCATATTTTCTTACTCCTCTACCTGGCCAAAATCCTTGTGAAAGCCATCAACCAACAGCTCACAAATTCCTGAAGCAAAACCATCTACTGGATGCCCCCCATCATGATTTCATGCCAACCATAGCACTGGGATCACACTGATTGTGGCCAAAGAAGACATCCGAACACTCCATGAGCATGTCGAATCAGTGGCCCTGATTCTTCTCGACTTCTCTGCGGCGTTCAACACAGTCTACCACAACACCCTCATCAACAGACTCCACAACCTAGGCATATCCTCAGATGCCCTCAAGTGGATCACCTTCTTCCTCACAGGACGCACCTAGAACATCCAACTGCCTCCTTTCATCTCCGCACCCAAAGACAGCATATGCGGGGTTCCACAAGGATCATCTCTCAGCCTCACCCTATTTAACATCTACATGACTCCCCTTGTAGATGTCATCAGATCCCATGGTCACAAGATAATTGCCAATGCAGACAATATTCAACGGATCCTCTCGCTCACCAAGGACCCCGCCAGTGCCAAAACCTAATGATCTTGTGAAGAACACTTCCACATGGGACCGTAGCTGGTGGCCTACAGAATTTGGACGCATACTGGCTGACAATGCACGCAACCTCTGCATCATCCTCGATAGGGAACTGACCATGAAATGACAATTAAACGCAGTCACCTCCTCCTGTTTCCACACACTTCGCATCAAGATCCTCACGCATGCCTACAAAGCCCACCATGACGTAGGACCTGCCTCCCTCAACAATCGACTGAACTTTCACCAACCTGACTGGACATCTACACTCCTCTTCACTGCTTCTTCTACTACATTGCAGCCAAGACTTGGAACAACCTCCCCCTCCAGCTGTAAATGACCCCTCACAGGCAGACTTCAGAAAGAGACTTAAGACCTGGCTCTTCGATGGAAACACAGCACCCAGATACCTCTAGGGGTGATAGATATGCGATTTATAAATGCGGATTGATTAATTGATTGATTGATTAATCCATACACCCCACCCTGGCAGTGTCCAGGATGTGACATGACAATGTAGGCAGCTATGTGGCAGCGAACAGCACTTTGCAGGGCTTCCCAGTCACCCTGATCTGTGTATATATGCCCCCGAACCTCAGTTTTTGGCACCCGAGTTTGAATCACTCTTTTGCCTCTGTGACTGCCGGTCATGGACCAATGTTACTGTTGACTTTTCTGCAAAATATGTCTCTAGTTTATGTGTAGAGGGCTCATCACCTGATGGAATGTGGGTACATCTTCTATTCCAGGACTCACCGGTCCTTGGACCATTTACTTATGCCCTGCCAGGATGGCCATCGAGTATTAGATGTTCGCTTATTAGCAAGGGGTCTTTCGCAACACTTGACAGTGGCAATGGACTTGGCTTGGGGTACGCACTGATCTGTGATGGTTTGGTGCATCAGTCAATGAAGACTTCAGTGGGAAGAGTTTCAGGAATCTTGTCAGTACATGTGTTAATGAGCCTTGAAAGAGAACCAGGGGTCAGTGAACTCTCGGCCATCATATTGAAGGCCCAAAAAGCCAACCGCCAAGGGGATATCATCAGCTACTGTAAAGGACAGCAAGACCGTGCGTGGGAGAAAGTTGGGGACAAGGCCCAGGTGGAGTTCAAAGGATGTGCGCTACCCTGAACTCCATGGAGTAGCCAAAAAACTGCACCTTGCCACCTGGAGTTCAGCAGGTGGGCAGAGTTTGACGGCACTCCCATTTAAGTTGTGATGCGCAATGCGGAGAGTGTCTTCACATTCCAAATCACATGTGAACGTCAACACTTGGTTCTCATGTGCATCCTTGCATTCCAAATCACTCTCGAATGGCACCACGCATGGGTGTGGTCATCTTGTTTTTCTACTCTGTTATTATGCTGTGCCTAATTATTAATCCCTTTTTAATCCTCCACCTATCAAACTTACCTACCCCTCATTTTTATTTTATTACATCAGTGTATGTTTTTTTGTTTGTGTATTTTATGTTTTGGGGCAAATTTGTGTGTGTTTTTCATGAATTTTTATACTTTTTTTATTTTTCCCCTTACTGCCTTATTCCTTCTTTCCTTTCCTTCCTTTTGCTGCTACTTTCTTTACTAATCTTTCCGGACCCCACTCAGCGCCATGGCAGAGGGATGCCTACCTAGCCGGAGGCACCATGATCTTCAGCAAGGAAGTGGTGGCAGCACAAGTTTTTTGTGCAGCGCCACCTCCCCTCCATGCTGGCAGCAGGCGGCAGTAGTGGATACCCCCTGTGGGAGCGTCAATTGAACTTTGGAGGGTGTGCAGTTGTGTGTGGCATACCAGCCAGATCCAGCACACCTACTTGCAGCCGAAGCACCTTTAAGTGGACATTCTTGACTGGGAGCAGGACCTGCTCGACCTGCTTGGTTTCCAGATTCCTCGGCTGGGTGAGAATTAATTTAGTTGTGTTTCTAGAATGCTAAATTAAAACAATCCAAATAACAGCTCACACTAGCTAAATTCAGTTTACATTAAGAATATTATTGGTATTCGAACTAGTTTCTGGTTTCTGCTACACAGGTGCTTAACGCTCCCTAATCATACTCATCATTGGTGCTCGTTTTGTCTGATTAATTAAGAAGCCATTGCAGACCGTCCTCCTGTCACCATAGTGAATCAGTCATAGCAGTGAGTTAGTGTTCTCTTTGTGGCTTGGTTTATACAGTTCGTACAGTTCTGAACAATGTCACAGTGATATGTACAATGCATTTATGCATTGCAAAAAAAAAAGGGAGCCTGAGTTGGTCCATCAAGGGGGTTGAGAAATGAGAACAGAATCAAAGGTCATTCACTGCAATGCATTAGTTCCAAATGTAATTTTTGTTACGAAAATTAGGAATAGGGATTTTAGGATTAGTATTGGCTACCAACAACAGTGGATAGACTTGAAACTAGTGCTATAGGTGGTCTGTTTTAAAGAAGTACAAATATGTGACTGAGTTTGCCTGTCATTATAATTTTGTGAAGAAAAACTGGAACACTAATCTATTTTTTTATCTTCTTCATTTCTTCCATCACCACCCAAGTGCAAAAAGAAAGACATTGCAGAGGGTCCAGCAGGAGGTGCTGAACACCAGCACCGCTGATGAGGGCTTCGCTAAACCCAGTAAGTCCTATTACTCATTATTATTTCCCTAATGTTGGGTTTTATGATTGTTGTGGGCTTAGGGTAGAATCTTGGGGTTTTGGAATATTGGTGTTGGGTTTCAAGATGGGAGTTGCTGCCTGGAGGCTGGTGTTGCAGGTGAGGAATAAAGTTGCTCTGACTCCCCAACCTGCCGTCTTCCTTTCACGTGGCAATGAGGACAGGATATGTACCCACTTGTGCAAAGCACAATGGATTTCGTTTTTTTTATAATTCCTGTTATCCCTTGTTAGAAATGTGGGTCTCTAGTTAGCAATGTTTTGCACCGTTGTCCAAAGAGGGACCCTTCCTTCTAGTCAGAATAAAAGGGGTACGCTACTGAAATAACCCCTGCTCACCCCCTTGGTAGCTTGGCACGAGCAGTCAGGCTTATCTCAGAGGCAGTGTGCAAAGCATTTGCCCATAACATACAGTAATAAAGTGACAACACTACAAAAGGAAAACACACCAGTTTTAGAAACATAACCAATATATATCTGTGCAAACAAGATCAAAATGATAAAAGACCAACTTACAGTAATTTCAAATATGCACGTTGCAAGAACAACCAGCGTTAGTGTCTGCAGACATGTCAGAGCACGGCAGTCTGGGCAACCATTGCAGTTGCAATGTGAACCGTAGCAGTGCCACGTGCGGTGGCCTCTAGTGGGGGAGCAGGCAAATGCTCGGTGACTGTCATCCAGCAGCGTCGGTGAGACCAGGGCTGAGGTGCAGAGTGAGGCGGTGCTGACAGGTGATGGTGCAAGCAACAGTGCTGGTTGATGGGACCTGGCATGGGTCAGCCCAGACTGCAGTGTGGGACAGGGTGGTGCATTGTGTTACTTACAAGTGATGCCCCCAAACACGGTGTAGTCACATGTATCGTGGTCAATGGGCAGTGACATCATCAGTGAGACGAGGGCAGTGGAGTGAAGCGAGGCAGTACAAAGTGCAGTGCAAGCAGGGGCTCCGCATTGGCGGCAGTCATCGGTGAGACCAAATTTGTGTTGCGAAGTATGGCGGTGACCTCTGCGGTGCCTTCAGGATAGGGAGCCTGCTGAAGTGTCAGTGACAGTGTTGGCTGCTTTTCCCCTCAGTGCAACTGAAACCCACGGTCCCAGAGGCGGTACCCAGTAATAAGTGAAGTCTTTGCTGTCCATGATTCTTTGTGAACAGGAGGCAAGCTCTATTTAAAACCCTTGGAAATACTCAACAAAAAGTGAAAAAAGTTCAGTCCAGTCCTTTCACTTCCCAAGGCAGAAGGAGCAACTGTAGGCGAACCCAGCAAAGCAACAACACAGAAAAGGGGCAGTACCTCACCTGGCAGTTCTTGCAGCTTGTCTTGTTGGCAGGTTCCTTGATCCATGCTAGTTCTAAAGTTCTGGGGCCTGGGCCCCAATATTTATACTCAGTTTCTCTATGTTCTCTTTGGCAGAGAGTGTCTATTCTTAGTCTAAACCAGCTTGGTCCTCTCCGGCCCAATTTCCCGGCAGGAGGTGGAGACAGTATTGTCTAAGGAAGACCAGGCCCATTAAGGTGCAAGGAAATCTCCTTCCACTACTCAAAATGTAGCACAGGACTATTCAGCCCAGCCCTGACTTCCCCAAGAAAGGCAGGACACACCTCGACCCACCTAGTGGCTGTCTAAAGAGAATGCACATCCCCTTTCACTCCAAAGCCAGACAGTCAATCCACAACCAAGCAGAGGCACACAGGATGGCTCAGCAAGAAAATACATAGGGGCAGATGTACAATGGGCAAAATAGCACCTCGCAAATTGCGAGTCTTTTGCGACTCGCAATTTGCGAAGCGCTATATGCATGTACAACAGTGTTATTACACTGTTTTGCGATTCCCAATGGGGTTGTAAATTGCCAGGCTCCTTATTATTAATGAGCCTCTCACAATTTGCGCGCCCCTTTGTAATGCCAGCCCTCCTAGGGATGGTGGCCTGCTAGACTCAGCAGACCATAATGTCTGGGATTGCTTTTTAGTAAAGCATTTTTTTTTAAAGCAGCCGTTTTCCTTAAAGGAAAACAGGATGCATTAAAAATACATGAAAAAAGTAAACATTGTCGTTTAATTTTTTAAGGGCAGGCAGTGGTCCCTGAGACCACTGCCTGCCCTTAAAAAATATTTCCCCCTGATTTTGGAAAGGGGAAGTGTCCCCTTGGGACCCTTTTCTTTTTGCGACCCCATTAGCACCCTCTCGAAAAGGGCGGTAATTTGTGAGTGTTTTGCGACCGCAATTGCAGATACATAACATTTGCACATGGGGTTGCGTTCTGAATTAGGAAGGGAATGCCCCTTCCTCATAGCAATTCGCAATTCCAAAATAGCAAGTCACAAATAAATTGTGACTCGGTATTTTGGAATGGTACATACCCTTATTGGTTTTTGCATGTGCAAACGAGTTCACAAACCCATTTGCGAATGCAAAAACCGTCATATATCTGGCCCCTACTTTCTAAAAAGTGGTATTTTCAAACACAGAACATAAAAAAATCATCTTTACTAAAAGATGCCTTTCTACATTCTGAGTTCAAGCATACTAAACTCTATTTCTCCATCTTGTCCCAATGGGAAGCTATACCCATAAAATGTTACCCAAACTTCCCATTCTATCCTGTGGGATAGATAGCCTTACAATAGAAAAAAGCTAAATATACTGTATTTCACTATAAGGACATGTCACACACACCTCTACATGTCTTACCGTTCAAATACACTGCACCCTGCCCATAGGGATACCTTGGGCTTACCTTAGGGATGACTCACATGTGATAAAAGGGAAGGTTAGGGCTTGGCAAGTTGGTGCACCTGCCAAGCCTACATGGCAGTAAAAACTGCGTGCAGACACAGCAGTGGCATGCCTGAGATACCTTTACAGGGATACTTCTGTGGGTAGCACTATCAGTGCTGCAGGCCCACCAGTAGGATTTGATTTACAAGCCATGGCACTCTACTAGGGACTTACCAGTAAATCAAACATGCCAATATTGGAAACACCAATCCATAATACAATTTACAATAGGAGCACTTGCACTTTAACTCAGAACAGCAGTGAGAAAGTGCACAGAGTCACTAAATCGGCAAAAACAGAGTCAAAACGTGAAGGTCAGAAAGCAAAAAGACAAGGGGAAACATACCAAAGGATGCCAGGTCTAAGACATGTCCCCACCAGCTGAAACTAGGGAGAACTATCCTCCCTCCTTGGAGTTCTCTTCTTTAAGGCAGAAGAACCTGGACAGGCCATCAGCTTTGACGGGTTCTGTGCCAGGACAGTGCTTTACCATAAATTCTATTCCCTGTAGGGAGATGGAATACCTCAACAGCTTTGGGCTCTCACCCCTCATTTGCATCAACCATCTGAGGGGCTTGTAGTCTGTTGGAACTCGGACGTGAGTCCCAAACAGGTAGGGACTTAGCTTCTTCAGTGCCCAGACCACAGCAAAACCTTCTTGCTCATTGACACTCAACCTCTATTCCCTGGGGTAGTATCCTGCTAATAAAAACTACAGGCTGGTCTAGGCCCTAATCGTTCAGTTGTGAGGCTGAAGAGTCAGTCTGCTGTACGAATTCCTTGGAGAAGTCGGGTGCCTTGAATACGGGTGCCCTGCAGGATATCAAAAGCTTTCTGGCAGACATTTGTCCAGATCACCTTTCTGGGCTGATTCCTGGAAGTCAGCTCTGTCAAGGGGGCAAAAATGGAGCCATAACCCTTGACAAATCTCCTATGGTAACCGGTGAGACCTTAAAAGGCTCTCAACTCTGTCTGGGTCTTGAAGGCTCCCAAGCCTGCATGGTGTCAGTCTTAGGTTGTAAGGGCGCCACCCGGCTGCTTCCTAACTGGTGCTTCAAGCACACCACTGAGCCAAGCCCGATCCAGCACTTACTGGCCTCGAACATGAGGCCTGTCCTATACAGAGCCATAAATATGTTCCAGAGGTCCTACAGGTATTCTTCCCAGCTGAAACTGAACACTGCCCTGTTGTCCAGCTAGGTGGCATTGAAAACATCAAGCCCAGCCAATATCTGGTTGACCAACCTCTGAAAGGTGGCAAGGGCATTCTTCAACCCAAAGGGCATCACCTGAGACTGGTAGTGCCCTTCTGGGGTTGAAAATGCTGACCTCTCCTTGGCCACATTGGTTAAGGCAATCTGTCAGTACCAAGATGTCAAATCAAACGTGCTAAGGAACTTGGCAGCTCCCGACTGATCAATCAGCTCATCATCAGGGGATGGGGTGCAAGTCAGTCCTGGTGATGGTGCTGAACCTTTGGTAGTCCACGCAGAACCGCATTTCAGGAGTAGCACTGGGTGCAGGAGTCTTTGGTTACAAGACGACTGGATTGGCCAAGGACTGGTGGAGGGCTCAATCACTCCTAATAGCAACATCTTAGAGAACTCATCTTTGATGCATGTTCCGACAAAGTCAGTCAACCTGTAAATCTTGTGTTTGCAGGAGGACTGTCACCAGTGTCCACGTCATGGGTACACCAGTGAATAACATCTGTGGTCAGGAATAAAAGCGTGGTAAACTGCCCTAATAATTGGTGGCAGCCAATCTGCTGCACTGGGGTCAGTGTAGAGGAGAGGATCACACCTTCCACTGACCCATCATGCTCCTTGATCGACAATATGTCAGGCAGAGGTTCACTCTCCTCTTCACCCCTCATCTGTCTCCAAGAGAATGCTCACTTTAGACCTCTCAAAGTGAAGCTTGAGGCGGTTCACATGGAGGACCCTCAAAGGGTTCTTGGGAGTCTGCAAATTCGCCAGGAAGGTGATATTACTGTTGCACTCCCCTACCTCAAAAGGCCCAGTCCATTTGTCCTGCATGGCATAAGACTCGGCTGGGGCCATGACCCAATCTTTCTGGCCAGGCTGAAACTCTACCATAGAGGCATTCTAGTCGCACCCCTGTTTTATCTCCTCCTGGCTTGCTTCCAGGAGTGCCTGAGTGAGCTTCCTGAAGCATAAAGTTTGGTTCCTGAAGGGCGGCATGTAGCTAGATACATTCTGGGGAGTTATCTCCCAGCCTTCCTTGACCAAATGGAGAGGTCCTCCCATTGGGCGCCTATGCAGAAGCTCAAAGGGACTGAACCCTAATAGCTTCTGTGGTACCGCTCGAGATACAGAGAAGGCATGGTAAGAGGACGTCACACTTACACCTCATGGGTTCTGTTAGATCCTTGATAATGCCATTTAAGCTATGATTGAATCTTTACACCTAAATATTACCTTGTGGGTAGTAAGGAGTGGTGAACTTGTAGGTTATACAGGATGTCATGAAAATCTAGTCATCGTCAGTATTTTAGTAAGCCTGCCTGTGTTTCTTTCTTTACATGACACATAATTGGTTTAGGAAGTGCTTGTTGGTTGCTTGGTACTTTGGTTGGGACAATGCTTGTTGATTTCAGGATACTGTTGTTCCGTTATGCCGCTCCGTATGCAAATCCATGAGCACACGTTGGACAGGTGCGCTAAACTGCCATTATTCCACACGCGCCTAAAAGACTATAAAAGTCTTCCCAGCGGAAGGCAGAGCGCTTCGCTTCTTGGGCAGACCAAGCGTCACTCGAGAGTTCCAGTCTTCGATTCCAGCCCCTCCCGCCGACTTCTTCTCCCGCTCAGCATTCGGATCGGGGTTTGTAAAGTTGCCGCGCCACTCACCTGATTCCACCTTCGGACCCTGCAATCTTCGGCGGCCTTCTTCGGAGTCGCTCTTTCCTGGGCTCCGAGATTCTTCTCCAGTTCCGGTCTCCGGTCTTCACTGCTCGGCGGACTTCCGCTTCCTGAACTGCCTTGGTCCTCGGCTAAAGCAATCCTACTAGCAACAAGCAAGTAAGATTAACTCTAAAAACGCCGATGCACAGAGAACGCCGGGGTAAGAACAAGCCTTGCTAAAGGCAAGAGTAAACTAATGCAAAGACTTGAGACTTTAAACAAACCTTGTTAAAACCTAGGGGGAAACTCTTTTAAGGACACTGTTGTGCTATTGTTTCCTTGTATGTAAATGCTCATGACAATTTAGGAGAGTTCCATGTATGTGAGTAACTAGCAGTGAAGTTAACTGCTTTACAAATTGAACAATTTGTTTTATTGGACCTCTCTGCCGCCTTCGATACGGTCCCACATGCCTTACTGATTGACAGGCTGCGTGCTGCTGGCATCTCTGGGCTGGCCCTCGACTGGCTGTCATCATTCCTGAGTGATAGAACTCAACAGGTCTGGATGCCCCCTTATTCGTCGGCCCCGAAGAGACTGTCAACTGGGGTCCCGCAGGGTTCTACGTTAAGCCCTTTACTGTTTAACGTTTATATGACCCCTTTACTTTATCTGGCGGAACATCTGGGAGCCAAGATAATAGCATATGCTGATGATACTCAGCTGCTATTCACATGGCCTAAGGGTGTGTCCGATCCTTCAGCAGTCCAGCATTGTCTGTCGGAAGTTTTCAGGTGGCTTGCACAAGTCCAACTTAAGTGCAACGAAGACAAGTCCGAGGTCTTATTCTTCGGCTCCTTCCCCGACAATTTCAAGGACCAGATTTGGCCCCCGGACCTACCCTGTCCCAGTGCGACGGGAGGCCCAGCTAAGAACCTGGGGGTCTGGTTCGGTCAGGATCTAAAGTCTGCGGATCACATAAAAAGATTGACCGGCATCTGCTTTGGCACCCTGCGTGCCCTGAGGAAATTCTTTCCTCTTCTGCCTAGGGCAGCCAAGGAGTCTGTCCTTCGAGCTCTGATCCTATCCCGGCTCGACTACGCCAATGCCTTATTTAGTGGTCTACCTGCGTACATGGTTCACCGCCTGCAGGTGATACAAAACGCTGCAGTACGTCTGCTTTTCTCTCTCCCAAGGAGGTCAAGCGTGCGTAACCACTTACGCAGTCTGCACTGGCTACCAGTACCGCATCGAATTCTGTTTAAAATTCTTGTGCTGGCATTCAGAGCAGTTCATGGCCAGGGACCAACATATCTGCAGAAAAGGTTTTCATTTTACACCCCCAACCGTGCTCTTCGATCGGCCAATCTATGTCTTCTAACCACCCCTAAATTCAAATATGCACGTATGGGTGGTCAGTCCATTTCAGTTAAAGCGGCTTCTGCCTGGAATGCTCTCCCCCTCTCCCTCAGAGCCTCGCCAACTATTTCTGTGTTTAAGAAAGATCTCAAGACCCACTTGTTCAACGCCCCTCTGTTGTAGTTCACCCAGGCTCTGATCCAGCAATTATGTTCTCAATTCACTCACCGCGCCAGGATACCCCGTGGTAACAGAGCGCGCTATAAAAGTTTTAATAAACATAAACATAAACATAAACATAAACAATCGCTCTTTTAACCGATTGTATTTCTGGAGGTTATTTGGTGGTTCTGTGTTCTGTTCTTTTGTTTTCTAAATTCACAGAACCGGTTACAATTACAGAGTAGGGTGCAGAGGTGTACAAGGTAAGACTGAGTTATTGCATGCTGCTGATTTGCTTGTGTGTACTAACCAGTTGGGGATAAGTTGGGACTTGGTGGTCAAAACTGAAGAAACGATCGTTTACAGAATATCTTATTGTTTTAAGGTGATAATACGATTGCATATAAGAAAAAACCTTAAATTGCACCACGAAGTTAGGATTGGGCTATCTCTCTCTATTGGTATGTATGCCCTGAAATGTAAAGGTTAGAACCTCAGGATGTAATAGTAAGAGTAAGTTACTGATAATTGTTATTTTCTGCATTCCCTTTACTCGACAGTATCAGTGTATCTATAACTGTACTGAGAAGCCCGGTAAACTTCAGGAGAGAAGAACAGATTTCTCAAGAAGAGATCCTGTGTTGTTTTTCTCTCTCTCGCTTTCCCATCCCCATCCACCACCCCTTTCCGTCCCCTTTTCCCTTTCCCTTTAGGGGCCAACTGGTTGTGCCAAGTGTCTGTAATCCTTGCTACACTGGTTGGCTCTTGGAGGTATTGGGATTGATCAGCTACAGGACGGAAACATCTGGACTCTTGCAGTGGCGCTCCTGACAGAAAGCGAAGCCAATACACCTGTCCAAGTTTCCACCTGTAGTCGATTAATTCCATGGAGTCACTAGATACTACTCAGTTGGTTGAGTTAGTGCGCAAAATGAATGATGAAATTCAGGATTTGCGCCTGGAGAATCAGTCGCTTAGGCAAGCATTGGATCACACTACAGAGGAATTAGAACACACTAGGGAGGGTTTTACAGCCTGGAGGGACAAAGGAGAAGTGAAGAAACCCATTTTATCCCCACCTAAGTTTGGAACCCATTTTCAGAATCACTCTTCAAGTTTAGGTCAAGGTCAGCCAGCCCAGATTACAGTGATGTCACCCCAACCAGTTCCCTTAGCCAACCCAGAACGTTTTACTGGGGATAGCGCACACTATAGATCTTTTATGAGTCAATGCCAGTTGCATTTTTTATGCAAACCACAGATTTTTACTTCTGACACTACCAAAGTAGCTTTCATTATTTCCTATTTAGGAGGAGTGGCAGCTAATTGGGCCATGCCCTTAGTAGACAAAAACGACCCTTTGTTACACAATCTGACACACTTTAAAAATGCAATGTCTAGTCTATTCGCGAAACATGTTTTCTTGCAAGCTTCAGACAATGAGTTGCTAAATTTGCGTCAAGGCTCCCGAGATCTGATCTCATACGTAACTACTTTTAATCGCTTGTTGGCGGAGACCCAATGGCCCGAAGATAAAAGAATATCTTTATTTTATCGGGGACTTAGAGATGAGTTGAAAGACTCCCTAGCACATATAGTTAATCTGCCTGATGATTTCACAGAATTTCAAGACCTAGTGGTCAAGTTAGATCATAGGTTAGGCGAGAGAAGGTCAGAGAGGCCTAGGACTGATTTCAGAGCCCTACATTTCAAGGTAGAAAGGAAGGCTAATGAAGACAAGAATGCTCAGGTAGAACCAATGCAGATTGGAGGCGTCAAGGGACCCCTATCTCAGGAAGAAAAGGATAGAAGAAGAAAAGCAAATCTGTGCTTATATTGTGGTAAGGCAGGTCATTTCGCCAAAGAGTGCCCCTCCAGACCAGCTAAGAAGAAAGTGGTGGCCGCTACTCCTGAAACACCACTGGAGTCGGAAAACTAGGAATCTCGAGGGAAGGAGAGATCGTTCACTCGAGAGGAATAAATGGCAAGATCTCCCAGTATTTAACTAACGTTCTAAATCATATACCACGACACCTAACCATTAGGTTGATTCTAATTCTGGCCAATCAACAGAAACATAGCATTCCAGTACTTATTGACTCAGGAGCCACAGGGAACTTTTTTGACTTAGAATTTGCTAAAAAATTAAACCTTATAAAAGTTCCTAAGAAGGAGCCAGAACCTGTACGGGCAGTAGATGGATCACCACTCTCTTCTGGTCTCATACGATTCCACACCCAGCCCCTATTGCTTATATCGGACAATGGTCATACAGAACTAACCGTGTTTGATCTCATAGATACACCAGCTTTTGGGGTCATACTAGGGATCCCTTGGTTAGAACTTCACAACCCGAAGATCGACTGGAAGCAACGCACTGTGACTTTAGATTCATCATTCTGTAAAACACATTGCTACCAGGAGCATGGAGATCTTAAAAACCCTCTCCATTGTGCAGTCTCTCAATCAGTTCCAATAGCCTTACCATCGGAATTTCAGGACTTTGCTGATGTGTTTGATCCTGTAAAAGCTACCACTTTACCTCCTCACAGGGTTTACGATTGCAGGATTGATTTTATTCCAGGTGCAGTTCTACCCTGCAGTCGCATTTATGCTTTAACCGAGCCAGAAAACCAATATCTCCAAAAATACTTAAACGAACTTCTGGAATTAGGTTTTATACGTCACTCCACCTCACCAGTGTCTTCTCCGTTGTTTTTTGTAGCAAAAAAGACAGGAGATTTGAGGGTCTGTATCGACTATCGTGCTGTAAACAAGGCCACAATTAAGAACAGATACCCACTGCCTCTAATACCTGTGCTTTTGAACCAAGTTAAGGGGTCCACCATTTACACCAAACTTGATCTCCGCGGGGCTTACCACCTGATACGTGTTAAGGAAGGTGACGAGTGGAAGACCACCTTTCGCACGAAATTTGGTCTGTTTGAGTATACGGTGATGCCCTTTGGCCTTTGTAACGCCCCAGCAGCATTCCAGTATTTCATTAACGAAGTTTTGCACGATCTGCTGGATATCTGCGTCATCGTATATATAGATGACATTCTAATCTTTTCCAAAACACCTGAGGATCATGTGTTGCATGTTAGATCAGTTCTCCAAAAACTACGAGATCACTCCTTATTTGCTAAGCTGGAGAAATGTGTGTTTAACACATCCACAGTAGAGTTCTTAGGTTACTGGTTGTCTCCCGAAGGGATCGTGATGGATCCAAAAAAGGTAAAGGCAATTTTAGACTGGCCAACCCCCGTCTCAATAAAAGAAGTTCAAAGAATCCTAGGATTCGCCAACTTCTATAGAAGATTTATCTCTGGATTCTCAGAAATAGTTGCTCCAATCACTAGTCTGTTACAGAAAGGGAAGAAATTCCAGTGGAATCCAGAAGCAGAAAATGCTTTTAATTTGCTGAAGAAGGCCTTCACCTCTGCCCCAATTTTAAAACATGCAGACCCAGACAGACCGTTTTTTGTAGAGGCTGATGCCTCACAAACAGCAATTGGGGGAGTTCTCTTACAAAAAGATGTTAGTTCAGGTAACTTCCATCCTATAGCCTTTTACTCTAGGATATTATTGCCAGCTGAACAGAACTACACGATTACCGAACGAGAACTCCTGGCTATCAAGGCAGTTTTCCAAGAGTGGAGGCATCATCTCTTGGGAGCTAAACACACAATAACTGTCTTCTCAGATCACAAGAATCTACAGTTTTACTCCACTGTGAAGGCCTTCACACCACGGCAAATGAGATGGTTGCAGTTCTTTAGCGAATTTGATTTTTTAATTACCTATCGACCAGGAGCCAAACAGTTACTATCTGATACCCTTTCACGCCTAGTCTGTAACAAGCACCAAGAGTTAGGCCAGGAGGAATTGAGTATCATTCCTGAAGAAATAATTTGCGCAGAACTCTCTCAGGGTGACTTTTTATCGGAACTCAAAGAACAGATAAAAGCACTAGATCAAGAAAAATGGTTGGAACAAGAACAAGCATCAGTCTCAGAAGGGCTGTTCTTTTTAAAGAACAGAATGTTTATTCCTACAAAAGAGTTAAGGGAACAAGTAATTAAATGGAGTCATGACTCCGCTATCACAGGCCATCCAGGAATTAGCAAGACAGTCGAATTGTGTGAACGACACTTTTGGTGGAAAAACATGAAATCAGACATCCAACAATACATTTTGGCTTGTCCAGTATGTGCTCGGCAGAAAAGCTCACATTCCTCCCCTAAAGGTTTACTACAACCTCTGGAAATTCCTCCAGCACCCTGGCACACCATTAGTTTAGACTTCATTACTGATCTACTCAAATCGTCGGGAATGACCACAATTCTAGTAGTGGTAGACTCATTGTCAAAAATGGGACATTTCATTCCTTTGCCAAAACTACCTTCAGCTTTAGAATTTAGTACGGTATTTCTGACCAACATAGTTAAGTTACATGGTTTACCACAAAAGATCATATCTGACAGAGGTCCACAATTTCTGTCGAAATTTTGGAAACAGTTAAGTGGTCAGTTGGGTATAGATTTGGCACTATCATCAGCTTTTCACCCTCAAACCGACGGCCAGACTGAGAAAGTAAATCAGTATCTGGAACAAAGTCTACGCTGCCTAACCACCACTCTAGCTACAGAATGGACTGAAGCCCTGCCACTAGCGGAATTTACATACAACAACACAATACACTCGGCTTTAGGTTGCTCCCCATTTTATTTCCTCACTGGGATACACCCTAGAACACTACCAGTAACCTTTCCAGAGAACAGATCGGATATGCCAGCAGTATCTGAAAGGTTAGCTAGTTTACGGAAATTTCAAGAACATGTCAAACAAACTTTAACAACACAGAAAGCTAGAATGAAAAAATGCGCAGATCAACATAGGAAACCAGCACCAGAGTATAAAATTGGGGATCAGGTATGGTTGTCAACAAGGAACATTCAGTTAGAGGGACCTAGAAAATTAATACCTCGCTTCATTGGTCCTTTTCTTATTGAAAAAATATTGAACCCAGTATCTATGAAGTTAAGTCTACCTCAGGAGTACAAAATTCATCCAGTATTTCATGTGTCCCTACTCAAACCTGTACACCCGAATACACGCCCTGATGCACCACCCCCTCCAATCATTGTAGGTGATCATGTGGAATATGAAGTCAAGAAAATCCTGGATTCAAAAAGAATCAGGGGACGTTTGCATTATTTAATTGACTGGAAGGGGTATGATAGTTCAGAAAGATCATGGGAACCAGAAACCAGTGTTCATGCTCCTCGCTTGATTTGTTCATTTCATGCAATGAATCCTGACAAGCCGCGACCCCTGAGGAGGCCTTTGGGAGGGGGAACTGTCATGAAAATCTAGTCATTGTCAGTATTTTAGTAAGCCTGCCTGTGTTTCTTTCTTTACATGACACATAATTGGTTTAGGAAGTGCTTGTTGGTTGCTTGGTACTTTGGTTGGGACAATGCTTGTTGATTTCAGGATACTGTTGTTCCGTTATGCCGCTCCGTATGCAAATCCATGAGCACACGTTGGACAGGTGCGCTAAACTGCCATTATTCCACACGTGCCTAAAAGACTATAAAAGTCTTCCCAGCGGAAGGCAGAGCGCTTCGCTTCTTGGGCAGACCAAGCGTCACTCGAGAGTTCCAGTCTTCGATTCCAGCCCCGCCCGCCGACTTCTTCTCCTGCTCAGCATTCGGATCGGGGTTTGTAAAGTCGCCGCGCCACTCACCTGATTCCACCTTCGGACCCTGCAATCTTCGGCGGCCTTCTTCGGAGTCGCTCTTTCCTGGGCTCCGAGATTCTTCTCCAGTTCCGGTCTCCGGTCTTCACTGCTCGGCGGACTTCCGCTTCCTGAACTGCCTTGGTCCTCGGCTAAAGCAATCCTACTAGCAACAAGCAAGTAAGATTAACTCTAAAAACGCCGATGCACAGAGAACGCCGGGGTAAGAACAAGCCTTGCTAAAGGCAAGAGTAAACTAATGCAAAGACTTGAGACTTTAAACAAACCTTGTTAAAACCTAGGGGGAAACTCTTTTAAGGACACTGTTGTGCTATTGTTTCCTTGTATGTAAATGCTCATGACAATTTAGGAGAGTTCCATGTATGTGAGTAACTAGCAGTGAAGTTAACTGCTTTACAAATTGAACAATCGCTCTTTTAACCGATTGTATTTCTGGAGGTTATTTGGTGGTTCTGTGTTCTGTTCTTTTGTTTTCTAAATTCACAGAACCGGTTACAATTACAGAGTAGGGTGCAGAGGTGTACAAGGTAAGACTGAGTTATTGCATGCTGCTGATTTGCTTGTGTGTACTAACCAGTTGGGGATAAGTTGGGACTTGGTGGTCAAAACTGAAGAAACGATCGTTTACAGAATATCTTATTGTTTTAAGGTGATAATACGATTGCATATAAGAAAAGACCTTGAATTGCACCACGAAGTTAGGATTGGGCTATCTCTCTCTATTGGTATGTATGCCCTGAAATGTAAAGGTTAGAACCTCAGGATGTAAGAGTAAGAGTAAGTTAATGATAATTGTTATTTTCTGCATTCCCTTTACTCGACAGTATCAGTGTATCTATAACTGTACTGAGAAGCCCGGTAAACTTCAGGAGAGAAGAACAGATTTCTCAAGAAGAGATCCTGTGTTGTTTTCTCTCTCTCGCTTTCCCATCCCCATCCACCACCCCTTTCCGTCCCCTTTTCCCTTTCCCTTTAGGGGCCAACTGGTTGTGCCAAGTGTCTGTAATCATTGCTACACTGGTTGGCTCTTGGAGGTATTGGGATTGATCAGCTACAGGACGGAAACATCTGGACTCTTGCAGTGGCGCTCCTGACACATGACTCCTCCCACAGGAATGCCATATACTTGGATATGAAATTGGTCCCATGGTCAGATATCGCCCTGTCTGGGGAAGCCCACATGGGAAAAGACCCCCAGTATTTCCCAGCTAACCACAGGCGCTTTCGTTGTCCTGAGAGGGATAGTCTCTGGGTACAGGGTAGCATGGACCACCAAGACCAGGATGTACCTTTTTTCCCTGGCTGTCCTGGGATCCAGTATCCCCACAATGTCCATCCTAACCCTTTCAAAAGGGCTTTCCTACAATTAGAAATGGTTGGAGAGAAGCCTTATACTTCCTCCCACTCTTACCACTTGCCTGGCAAGAACTACAATGTGCATTTAACCGCCTTTGCATTTGAGGTCTAATGAAGTGGGTGACAATCCCGTCAAAGGTATTGTCCTGCCCAAATGTCCTGCCAAAGACACGTCATGAGCCAGACCAAGTAGGAAGGTTCTGAAGCACTGTGGTTCCACCAGCACATGGGCAGACCCAAGCTCAACAACCTTAGGCTCGCTGTATAGGAGACCATTCTCTCAGTAGATCCAGTGTGATCCAGACTGATCGCCAGCTACCAGGTTTTCAGCCTGCTGCCGCAAGCCCTATAGAGAAGGGCATTCCTTCTGCTCCATGCAGAATTCTTCCCTGGTGGGACCACCCTCTTGCTGCCAATGGGTCATGTCAGATGAGTCCCCTAGCTCAGCTACTTGCTCCCATGTAGGTACCTGGGCGTCCCCCTCAAAGCCAGCCTCCTCCCAGACTGTGGAAACTTCAGGGGTGGGTTTCTCACACCCACTGTCCTTTCTCTTAGCAGGAACATGGGCCACTGTTTCAGGCACCAGCTGGCATCGGTCAGCGCGGACTGTGGTGTGAGAAGGGGTGGTACATTGTGTGACCCATAAGCAGTACCCCCAAACCACGGTGCTGTCACAGGTGTCGAGGTCAGCGGGCAGGGATGTCATCAGTGAGACCGGGATGATGAAGTGAAGCAAGGAGGTGCGGAGTGCATTGACCACATGGCACTGTGAAAGCACCAGCTTGGTGGTTATGGTCGTCAATGAGACCAGGGTTGTGGTGCTAAGTGTGGTGTCGCCCTCTGCGATGTCTTCAGGACGTGAAGTCACCATCGGTGTCAGTGACGATGTTGGTTGCTTTCCCCCTCTGTGGCACCTGAAACCTACGGTTCCAGAGGCAGTACCCAGAGGTAAGTTAAGTCTTTGTTGTCCATGAGACTTCGTGAACAGGAGGCAAGCTCTTTTTCAAGCCCTCAGAGATACTCAGCGACAAGTCAAGAAAGTTCAGTCCAGTCCTTTCACTACCCAAGGCAGAAAGTGCAATGGCAGGCCAACCTAGCAAAGCAACAACACAGCAACGGGGCAGTACTCTTCCTGGCAGTTCATACAGCTCTTCTTAGCAGGTTCCTTTATCCAAATGAGTTCTAAAGTTCTGGAGTCTGGACCCCAACGTTTATACTCAGTTTCTCATTGTTCTCTTGGGCAGAGAGTGTCTCTGCTCAGTCCAAACAGTTTGGTACTCTCTGGCCCAGCTTCCTGGCAGGAGGTTGAGGCAGCATTGTCCAAGGCAGCCCAGGCCTATTCATGTGCAAGAAAATCTCCTCCCACTACTCTAGATGCAGCCCAGGTCCAATCAGCCCCCCCTTGACCTCTCCAGGAAAAATTTGTCAACCATGGAAACACCAATCCATATTACAATTTACAATAGGAGCACTTGCACTTGAACACTAAACAACAGTGAGAAAGAGCGGCAGAGATACTAAACCAGCAAAAGCAGAGCAAAAACCCGGAGGTCAGAAATAAAAAAGACAGGGAAAACACACCAAAAGATACTAGGTCTAACATCCCTGCATTAACTTGATTTTCCCTTATACAACATAGCTCTTCCTTTTTGGGAGCAGGCTTTTTCCAGACTCTAGTCTCTAGTTCACTTATCTTCTGCTTTGTTGGTAATCGTTCTCTCTCTCTCCTATGTATCTTGTGGTACTGCAAGATTAAGACTAAGAACACATCTTTGGTACTCTACTGTCTACCGTGAATATTGCAGGCCCAAGTGAGCTAGTGTTATAAATAATATTTGCCATATATGTTTGTTGAGAAGGCCTGCTCATGCTCTAATAGTTGCGTTTATGAGAGAGTGGCCATGGTCATGGACCCCCCCCGCCCCCATGTTGTGTGCTGTATAATTCATGTATACACTATACTAGCAGTTTCCAAGACAGTGCAGCATGGCTGGAAAAAATATGAGGTCCTATTGTATTTTCCAACCAACACCATAAATCTTTCATAGACCATTATTGCTCCCCTTTATTATGCTTCAATGACTAAATCACCATGATTCATGATCATCATAGGTTATATCTCTTCTCCTCTATTTTAAAATGATATTGTTGGTTGGCTTCACTACCTGACTTGTCTAACATTGTCAATCAACCAAATGCTCAGAGTAATATTTTTGTTAGAAGATACTGCAGTGCTAACTAAACTGTAGTGATAAACGGTTTTTATATTTCTTTGATTGCACAAATTAAGGAAAGGCATATCTGGCTTCTAAATATTATGTATGATGTTTAATTCTGCCACACAGACTACCAGTGACGCCGGGTCAAGTAGTGCTACTGCAGAAGGTGAGTCAATTGGATGGGGAGAAGCGGTGTCAGGGACAGGCACTTGTAAGTCCCAAAATTGCTTGCCTATTTACAATTACTATTATACTCAACAACTAGTACCAGGGCGTCATCAACTTGTGACCACAAAGCCCCCAGCTTTACCAGCTGCAGGAGAGATTGAGTTATTATGGTCTCTTTTATTTGCAACTTACCAAAGGCTTACATAATGAGCATTGATTGCTTGAGAGAAACGTGAAACAATGGAAGATTAAAAGAAAGGAAATGGTATATAAGTGAAAGGGTGGGTAGGTGAAAGGGTGCATGGGTGGGTATGGGGATGGATGGGCAAAAGGATGGTTGGAAAAAAAGGGGATATTGACTAGATGGATAATGGATTGCAAATGTTGGTGAAAGACTGGATGAGAGAAGGTAAAGCTTACTCATGTTGGCTATGGGTGAATTAGAATGTAAGGATGAATGAATATTTGGATTGCTTGTATAAACAAGCATGGCAGCTCTTCTGACGGAGAGCAGCATTCTGCTCACCTACTTCACTTACTTTTTTATGTAGGGTTATCAAAGCTATGGTTCAAGGTGGGGAGTATTTTCTTTTATTTTTGATCTATTCCCTTGACTCACTCTATCTGTTAAGCGAGGCAGATGTATCTCATCCATCATTCATCACCCCCCTCCCCGTTCATAGCATTTTGCCCCCTATGACCGAAGTGCAGTATGGTTCAATTCCGGACAGCAGTGTTAGCTGTGCAATGTGCGTCTGTTACAGTTAATGCTGCATTTACAAAGTTTTCAATGCATTGCAAACTGAACACACAAGGTGTGTTTACCTTTGACCACTCAGTCCCCTCTTAATACTTCTCTCCTTTATTTTTACTACACTCTTCTGTCCCAGCCTACCAAAAAATTGAAAAATAAATTCTTGGCATGTGCCACATTTAATTTTATGAAACAAACTGTACAATGTATGGGTGCTTCAGTTGAATTAAATCGCACCCAAACTAGGCCTCTAATAATATGAAACAATTTGTACAATGTATGGGTGCTTCAATTGAATTAAATCACACCTAAACCAGGCCTCTGATAATATGAAACAAACTGTACAATGTGTGAGTGCTTCAATTGAATTAAATCGCACCCAAACTAGGCCGCTGATAATATGAAACAAACTGTACAATGTATGGGTGCTTGAATTGAATTAAATCGCTCCCAAACTAGGCCTCTGATAATATGAAACCAACTGTACAATTTATGGGTGCTTCAATTGAATTAAATTGCACCCAAACTCGGCCTCTGATAATATGAAACAAACTGCACAATGTATGGATGCTTCAATTGGGCCCAACCCCCCGTTGTTCAAAATATTTAACTTTTTTAGCCGTGTGAAGTGATTCCAAAATATATTTCATGGTTTCCCATAACAAATTTATTTTACACCTGTTTAGATTTTTCCCTGTTGACTTCTGTTGACTGGTACAGTTACTGAATAAGCCAAAGATGATGAAACAATGATCAGTGCGGTGACCTCTCTATTCGATATCAAAAGCTCTAGCCTACCTGCCTAATATCTCCACCTTACCCTGCAGAGGAGTGAGTCAAGTTTCCCTTCCTTACTGCCCAGTGAATTAATTTGTTGGAAATAATATGTGGTGGTTGGTGAGGCCGTGAGTGAAGTGGGAGTAAGTGCATGATTTGATGTCAAGTTTGGCATATGGGATATGCTATGATGAACGTGCTAAGTACAATGTATATAGTCCATTCCTTCACCTGTAGAGCATGGCATCATTATCCCCTACGTCCACTTATGGTAGACAGGATAATATGAGGTGTGTGACATAGTATCTTATTTATTATTCATCTGCCTCTTTGAAGTCAGGGTAGAAAAAAACAGGCATTTGGCGAAGAGTAGGGCCATTGGAATTAAAAATAGACACCTGATGGCCTAACTAGCAATGAGTATTGCTTTGTTAATTTAGCATGACACACAACTTGTACTCCATAGTGCTTAATGCCTTACTCATTTATGAGAATTAATTTATTTTTCCACCAAAGTGTCTTTTTAGTTGCTTGAAAAGCCTTCAGAAGAATAAAATAATCGAATCACTTTTGTTTTTATCTGGTGTTATTCTTATTCTGCCTAATACATTTCTGACACATAATCAGTGATTTTTGTGCGAGGCATGTGTGAGCAAAACAGAAAACTGGCCTTGTGACTCTCCTAATCATAATCAAGCCAACTTCCAATGGCACTAGGGGACTAGCAATATACTGCTACTGTGCCACCCACTAATTTAAAACAATTCAATGCACAAAGTATTATTTATAATTATTCCTTTTTTGTTTTTCTCAATATAGCTAATCCTGCTGGTTCACCCATACCACCCACCAGGCAGGAGATAGCAGTCCACCTGGAGGCGGCAGATGCTGGACCGTTTTCTGCAGGAATACCAGTGGATGGTATTCCTGGAATAAGAAGAGGCAGACATAACTGCCTCCCAGTCAGGCCCAAGAGCAGCCAGTCCCCCTCATCCTCCAGCCTCCCTGCCATCCCATCGCCAGCGCCACCACCAGCTGACCACATTGCTGCCGCCCCCTCCTGCTCCGAAAGGCTATTACTGCAGTGTACGCAATGAGGAGCCTGCTTGTCAGAATGGAATAGAACCAGGACCAGCTCAGGCCCCAAATACACAATGCCCTCTTCTAGTCCTTTGAAAAAAAAATATTTGGGTGGGAGGAACTTGTTGTGGCTAGAGAGGGTGGGGAGTTGGATATTTTAGAATTTTGGACACTGGTAGTTGGGTCAGTGAGTTTGTTTGTAAAAAAAAATAAAGGGATAACATATATTATTTTATCAAGTAGTTTGTTTTACTTTAACTTTCTGCTGCTGCCTTTAGTTTTTATGCTGCCTGTTTAAGTTTTTGTAAGAGTGTACTGCTTTGTAATAAACTTTTACCTCTCTAACTATCTTGACCATAATGGGGAATGCTGCCATAACTTATATTGTCTACAACAAACTAGATAAACAATTACTTGCAGTAGCAGTTATTTACTTACCTGCTAACTTAACTAGTTGACTTCACTACATAGTTGTCTTACCTGAATATAGATGAAGCAATACCAGAGAAGCATCACAACTTTACAAGCAAAGTCCCAGTTGCAATCAAGCGGGCTCCAACTGTAGGATTAATTGGAAGAATGATCCCCTGCAGGCAACTTAATGGAAATAAAAGCACTGAGTTAGTGTGTTATAACAATGCTTTACAAAGAATTGAGACCTAGACTACTTCATGAGACTAAAAAAAAATTCTGAGAGTGATAAAATGACAAAAAATAGCAATAGGAGTAACTTGAGCAAAGGGGACCTACTGGTAATTTATGAAATCTTCAAGTCGTAAAAAATTTACTTAAACTCTAGAGTGGAGAACCGCAGGTTAGGTGTCTACGAATACGCACTAGAAGGCATAAATGAGGATAATGACGACTGATGTTCTTCTTTCTATATTTAAAATATGGGTCACTTTATGCACAGGTGGGTAAATGGGGCCAGTGTGAGCTATTGCTTAGAAGATTCTGCAGTGACTTGGTGTTGCTTTCACCAAATCTGCCCCACCAAGTGTGTGATCCATTGATTGTTTAAATTAGGCCACCCCTCAATAAATCATGCAGCCTGGGGTTAGAGGGTTAGGGGTTTGATGAATGGGTAGGAAATGAGATTTGGGGAATGGTTTTACAAAGACAATCACTACACAAGGACAACATTAATCGGGTCAATGAGCAGCACATCATTGTCATCAATCTGTTGTGGAAGGAACAAAGGAATGAGTATGACACAGGACAGTTAAATGCTTCGCAGTCCTTCTGCCCCTGCAAACCAAGGTATAACATGTCTAAATGTTCTGTCTTCTATATTGGGAGTAAACCCACCCACCCAGTTCTCCAAATATGATTGTGAAAAGAAAAATTATAATGTACTGCAAAATTAGGTGGTGCGTCCTCACTCTCCTTGGGAATGCTCATCACTCCCACTCATCACTCTTGGGTGCCTGTCTGGACTCGTCCGGTAGGTAAGCAGTGATTAAAAAAATAAAGGCATGTGAGGAAGCAAAACAAGAGGGGGATTCAGAGCTTCTCCTTTGCCACTAATGCAACAAACACAAAAACACGCAGATAAAGCTGCAGCATATCACAAATAAACACATTTCTCTCCATTCCACATAAATACTAGGTTTCAGACTCATGTTTCCCTTTGAAGTCGATAACTTCTTGCTTCTAGCTGTTAATGACTCCCATCCTGAGTTCTTTCATCCTCCTCCTGACTCTGAGTAACTCCCTCCCATACCAGTCATGACCCAAGCAAGATAGACGTGTAGTGCACTGCTGTGGAAAAACAAGTAGAGAAACAGATTTGCAGGATTTTGCATAGGTTTTTGTTAGTAACTAAAGTGACTGCTATGGTCTTCGAACCACCAGAGAAACGGAGAGGACCTTGCAAGTAAATCTGCTGAGTGTGAAAGGGCCAAACACCTCCAGGGAAAAATTATCACACATCATTCAGGCCCCAAGCATTGCAAATCATCCCCACAGGTTTCCAAATTACAGTACAACACCCTCCCTCACTGTCTGCCACCACATGAATCATCAGTCATCACTCACAATCACTCAAAAATCAGATCACTCGTTGGTGCAATGGTTACCTAGTCCAATCCAAGCACGATGGTAGGTACACTATCTCTCTTTTGATGTAAGAAACAGATTAGAATTTGGCAGTCTTGTAAATCAAATGATTAACTGGGGCAGCCTTGCCAGGTGAAAAAAAACAGAAAGATCATATGAGAGGACCATAAAGGTTAAATAACTACCACTAAATATGTTTGTAAAGGCCAATCACATCCAGGGAGAAATGATCAGCCATAACTCAAGCCCCAAACATTCAAAATTATATCAAGCAAGTTCCCAAATCACAGTTCAACACCTTCCTTCACTGACTGCTACCTCATGAATCATCAATCATCCCTCACACAATCACTCATTCACCTTTGCAATCATTGTAGTTACCTCCTCCAATCCAAGCATGGATAGATTTTGTAGTAGGTGCACAATTCATCTTTAACGCAGACAGCACATTGGAATTTGGTATTGGCACTCCTGTAAATCAACAATCTTCAGTGGCAGCCCTGCTAGCACTAAGGGCCAGATGTAGGTAGCCCAATACCAGTCGGTAACGGCCGAAATTACGGAGTTTTGTCCGTTACCGACCGGTATTAGGCATCTGAGATATGGGGGCCATATTTAAGGATTCGATAATTTACCGAATCGGTAATTTAAGGAATCAATAAATTACCGAATTCTTAAAATACCAATTCGGTAAATTACCGAATCCTTAATGTAGGGAGCACTCAAGTGACTGCATTTGTCATTTAAGAATTCGTTATTTACCACCAACTACAAGATGGTGGTAAATACTGAATAAATTTAAAAAAGCAATTATTTACTTTTTTTGAAGTGCCATGTGGCAGACATACATGCCTTTAGGGCATGTATGTGTGCCACATGTGAACCCATGCACTATTCAGGGGTGCAACAGGGTGTCAATGTGATACCCTTCCACCCTTGTAAATGGTCCCCCTATTACCGATTCGGTAAATTCCGAATCTGTAAATACCGATTCCGTATTTACCAAATTGGTAATTCCCATTCATTCCTATGGGCCTGGAGGCCCATAGGAATGAATGGGAATTACCGATTCGGTAAATACCAAATCGGTAAATAGCGATTCAGTATTTACCGAATCGGTAATACCGAATATTACTGATTCGGTAAAATGTACAGAATCTTTATCTACATCCCATTTACAGATTCTGAAATACCGAATCGGTAAAATTCGGTATTTTAGAATCGGTAAATGGGAATTACCTACATCTGGCCCTTAATGATTAAAAAAATAAAGGCTTGTGAGGAAGCTGGCATCGTCTCCAATGTCATGAAGGAATTGTGGAGGCTTCTTTAATGCACACTGGTCCAACTGCAATCCGGCAATGTATGTGACTAAAAAAGCCTTTTTTTGTTGCAAAGATAGAAGTTCAATGTGAAATAATAAAAACCTTCCCGGGGGGCACCAGCACTCTCAATCTGGGAAGCAGAGTTAATCTTCAACTTCAGGTGGTTCACCCAGAGGTTGGTCAGCTAACACACTAGAATCTGACCATCCTCCCCATCCTGTGCTGTTTCTGGAAAGGTGTTATTGTGTGGTATGAAATATTGGTTCATTTTGATCATAGTCAATCTCTCCAAATGTTTAGGCCTGAGACTGGGCATTCTCACTGTAATAACCACACCAGCTGCACTGAACACATGCTCAGCAGGCGCATTGGCTACAGGACAAGCCAGATACTTTGTTGCCAGCCTGCTGAACCCCGTCTATTGATGCATCTTCTCATAACAATACATCAATGGGTTTTGATCCACATAGACCTCTTTTGTATCATCCAGATACTTCTGGAATATCCTGTGCATGGCCATTGGTGCTGCCATTTGTTCAACGTCTTCTCCCATTGCCTCTGCACTGGACATAAGCTCTGCACATTGGAACCAAGACACTGCAGAGGTTAGGCCGGCCTTTCTGTTGCTGCTGTTGCCAGTGTTCTGGATTATAGTGTTGATGGCTGTTGTGAGACAATACTGCCCTCTCCTGAAGTTGAAGGTGTCACCCCAGAACTGCGGGGTGGGACTCTAAGTTCCAGACGTTCTTCTTCTAGGTCTTCGACTTGCTCAACAATTCGCCACTGTTATTTTGCTGTGTTTTTATTCACACCTAAGAGGGCAAACCTTTCAGAAACCTTCTTTACCTGGTTCTGTAGCAAATGCAACAACAGGATAGCTTGGCACGTCGTACTGTCCTCCTTGCTAACTTCCTGTGTGATAACCTTAAAAGGCAGTAGCATCTGTGACTAGGCCCCATTTGTCTGCATACATGGTCATAGCTTTCCCAACTGCATCCCCTTCTCTTTGAATGACATTGTCATTAATCTGTTTGTACTGCACAAACATATGATGCAACATAAAGTGTTCAAGTTCCAACATTTTGGCACCTTCTGTATCAGGGCCTTAACTGGCGCTCTATTAATATGCTGAATAATCCACAACTAGTTCCGGGCTTTAAAAGAATACCTGAAATTAGTGCAAATTCTTCTGCATGTGGTCAGTACATTGCAGTCAACGTCTTCTTTTTTGAGAAAGTCTTGATGCAATTAGCCAAACACAAGACCCTGAAATAGCCTCCGTCTAACATGGCCTTGACTATGTTACTGCCATTGTGGCAACAAATCCAATTCTGAAACTTTCTGAGTTGCATCCATTCATACACCTTGCTGTTAAATTAAAACTTTCTTCAGGGCCAAAATCTGCAGATATCTTTTGCTTTACCCCCACAAAGAAATCCAGTGTCCAGTGATGCACATGTAATCTGTCACCTGACAGATGGTCCAAATGTCTGTCATCAAGTGGATATTGTGAATAACATTTTGCTGCTAAGATTGTCCAACCAACTGGAGAACATTGTAATGCAGCACTAGAAAAGCAACTCTGTCAAAATAGGTCCAACTTGGTACCTTCCATTATGGGCACATGGCTGCCACAAATTCTAAGAATCACACTTCTTCCACAAAAAAAAAAAAGGGGTGAGGTCCAGCTCCAACATTGTTGCCTGCTTCCCATTTTACAAACGTGTAGTTGGGTGGTTCAGCTTGTAGCGTCCATCCTGCTTAAACATGTCTGTAATAGTAGCCTGGATTTTCTTCTTTTCTGGGGCCACTGACACAGGCACCTTTTCGAGAAATAGATGGTGGTGGTAGACTAAATGTGCATCGTGGTAGAGTAGTCACTGTATGCCGTGGAGTCTCCATCTCACTCATTCTGAGTCTTCTTGTGCCATTGTAAAGTCACTGAGGTGGATGATTCTACTAATCCTTTGTATGAGGACCTCACCCTCTTTTTCCTCATCACCAACTCCCACCGTGATTGGACTTGTAGCTGATGTTTACCCACTCTCCTCTAGGCCTGGGTGGTGAACTCTGTTCCGTTTGTGGAGTTTGCGGACTTTTCTGCACTCTGCGGTGCTCGCGAAGTGCAGAAAACTCTGCTCCAAGTAGTGCAGCAGGATTTTGTCGCCGTTCGTAAATGGTAAGTCCCCGAGCGCGAGCTGCCACTCAGGTAGAATTTCTGCCCAAGCGGCTGGAAGACTAGCATGAATGACAGTTCGCACTGCACTCTGCCACTTGCTGAGCTTTGCTGAGTTTTTTTATCACTTTGCGGAGTTCCACTTAGTGAAACTCCGCGAGCTATGCCGAGGCCTGCTCTCCTCACCTCCATGACCACATTCAGCAAATCTTTTAAGATGCTCCTCCTACCGGAATGTATAGTGTTTTTTTCATATGGGTTGTTTGGCCTCCAGTACCATAATGTGAACTAGGCTTATCTTGATAAACATGTGTGTTGCAAATGCTGCATACTGCAGTGAGCTCCCTCTGTGTGCTAACCGTAAAAAAGGTCCAAACTGAGGAGAAGTAATTCTTTCCTGTGCCAAATCCTGAAGAAGAACTGGAGATAGGTGGGTATGTCATAAATCTGCAGTTAATGCTTTTTCTGAGATAAGGGGTTGGTGCCGTACTCAGCTGAGGCTTTGCAAATATGGGAGCTGACTGTGCTATCTGTGCCACATCCCCAAGAGCAGGTTGAATAGCAATGAAGTACTCTTCTGTGTCACCTTCCACAATGACTACCTCATCATCATTTTCCTCATCATCATCCGCTTCCATAATTCTAAGGCTTCCAGAAACTTTTCTTTTCCCTTGCCTCTCCTGTTGTCTCCTGGACCCTGTCGTCAGGATCCACTCCATGTCCCTATCATTATCATCATCATCATCATGATCATCAGAAGTGATGCTTGGAGAAGATGCTGGAGAAGTACCCTTCATTTTCCTTGCTGGAGGTCTGGGAGCCACTGATGCTAAAAGAGGATGTTCTTGCAGGGAAGGAATCTCAACCTCCTGTTATGCTCCTCCAGAATCTGGTAAATGTACCATTGTTGGCTACGTCTGCTGTCCACTTTCATCTGTGTACTGAAATGCTTAGGTGCTACTATGCGAAATGCACAAATCTAATTTAGTATCAGTGCTCATTGGCATTGCACATGATTGCTGTGGCCGCCTCACTGACAGACACGGTCTTGGACTTAGGTTTGGGTGCTGAGCTCAGCTTTTTCCCCCAAAGCTGGTGCGTCAGACTTGGTGGTCTGAAAAAGATTTGGGGTGAAGTGCCACTGGTGGGAAGATGCTTTTTCTCACTGACCACTTTCTTGGAAGCATCTTTCTTTGGGGCCATCTTAAAGCTCTCAGTTGGCAGGTGCACAAAGCAGCACAAGCAGAAGAAATTAGGGGACTGATGTGTGACTGCACAGGCCTTCTGTTTGGCAGTACTGTGGGTGATGTCTCTTCTCTTGTGCACCTAAAAGAAAAGAATAGAGAAAAACATTTTGGGCCTGATTCTGATGCGGTTAGGAAGGCTTCCAAATGTCATTTGCTTCTTCCAAATCGGATCGGGAGAGTATCTTTCTGACCGACTCGGAAAGGTTTCCCACTGTCCGACCGAGTACGATGCAAGTTAGGTTTTAGGAATATCCCAATCCAAACCGGATAGCATTTGGAATGTCCAAGCCGTATGAAGCAGAATCATGCGTGTCTACGCCCCGCGTTTCTAAACAACCGGGTGCAATGCTGGATTTGGAAAGCCTTTTTGAATCATGCAGTCCGACTCGAATCGGCAGCAAGTATCAGACTTTGGGAGCCTGTAATGGCCCCTCCTGCACCCAGAGCCATCCCAATCGGGCCCATGGGAGTGCCCATGGGTCCCCCCTTATCAGCCGTGCACAGTATGGCAGGCACCAGGGGGTGCCCACCACAGTGTGCCCAATTTTCCCCAGCCAACCCTTTCTTCAATTGGAGACTATGCATTCTGTTGGAACAGAGGCTCTCATTGAAGTCAATGAGAGTCCAACCAAATTGTATCTGGGAGCATTCAGATGCATTGTACTTGGTTGGTTGGACTCTCCCGATCCGATTCAGTCAGAAACCATTCCTAAACCCATTCGGTCTGCAAGCTTTACAAACCGCATCGGAATCAGGCCCTTATTGTGAAATGCGACATTGTTATCAGTTTGAATTAGTACAGACAAAGGCAATATTAGTGTGGTTGATTAGTTAGGTAATAAATAGGGCTGGGCGTAGTTTGCACATCAGTTAGTAGTCTGAAATCGCCCTCCGAAAGGTTCATCAGAAGCCAATACAGGTTTGCCAACTCTTTTTAGGTCTCGCCTAGGCAGCGCATGCACTGTCTCGTCAAGAGCTCTGTATACAGTATAGCAGGGGAAGCTCCGCCCACTTTCTGCCTATCTTTTTAATTGGCCAAAATCCTAAATGCTGCATTCAATTGGTTTTCGGCAATTTAGCCCCCTTACTTAAAAAACTGTTTTGTTCCACTGCCCTGCCTCCCCTGTTCCCTCCCGCAGCCCGTTCCCTCCACCCGTTCGTGCCTTCTTTGACCCCTGCACTTCCATTTGGAATGCTATAGATCTTGTGTAAATACGAGTCCTATTGCATTTTTAAATGCTTGTTTTCTCCTGGGTTTGGCTGACTGAATTCACACTCTATTTTGCCTGACCTGTCCAGAACACATGCGCAATACATACGGATATCGTACGCATGCGTCCATCAGCCACCATGGATTTCCTATCACTTTCGGACTAGAAGTCAGGGTAAGTGCGTATGACTAAGGAAGGCACTTTTTGAGGCAGCAGAAGCCCTCTGCAGACAGGGGAGTTCTGCACATGCGGTCTGTGGAGACTGTGGTTTCTGGAGTATTTGGAGTATGGTGCCCTGCATCAGCAACATACGTCTCGCTGCCCGAGGGACAGAAGGTGTTCAGTCTCGAGGATGAGGACTTGAGTGGTTGAGAGCTGTGTTTGGGGTGTGGGATGGTGCATCGGACTGTTTGTGTTTTTGAGGTTCGGCACGCGGGATGGTTGTGTGTGTAGTGTGGCTCATTTGCATCTCCCGTGCTTTGGTGTGTACAGCCAAAATTTTTTAGTTGGCCGCGTGGGGTGCCGGGAGTGCTGTTGTCTCTTGTTCTCGGTCCTGTGGTGATTGATGGGCTTCGAGGCGGATGCAGTCTGGATGGCAGGCACGTGTTGTGCGAGGAGGCGGGCATGATGAGCGAGCCAGAATGAGCCTTTTTTGTGTAGGGCCTGGTGGCTCACTTTGCATCAGGATTTTCCAAGTAGGTTGCTGGATGGCGGTGTGACGTTGTGGGAGTTTGTCTAAGTGCACAAGTGTGGTTTCGTGGCTGTGTCTGGCGGTGCGGCGACAGGAGTTTGCCTGGACATTACGGTACAGGAAGCGCCCAGTCAATCATGCGCACTGACGTTCTGTCCAACAGTTTATGCAAAACATTTGCAAGCTTTGTTGCAGCACAGCTGCCAGAGAGCCTACAAATGTTGCTGTCCTGCAGTTCACATGCATAACGCACATTTGTGGGAAGATATTGTGTCTCGCCTGACTGCTCTTGGGGGCAACATTGGAGGGCAGGGGGCAGCTGTGTGCAGCCTCCATGAGCCACTGGCGGGTTAGATGGACAGGAGCTGCACATGGGAGTCCGACCTTGTAAGAGGCTCTAGGCTAACCAATGGTTGTAGATTGCTTTCCCTTCCTTGTTAGTGCCTGCAGCCCGGCCTCCAACTAATGACAAACATCATTCATGTGGAGCATGCATAGAGGTGTGGGAACGTTCCAGAGAGAACAATGCTGCTGTACTTCCAATACTTAATGTTCGTTCGTAGGCACTTCAGTATTGAGAAATCCTGAACTAATACACAAAATTTCCTTGGCGGCCTGGTTAAATTATTTATATAGCGCTACGAGAATTATGCGTTAGGGAACGGCTAAATTATACGGCAGGGTTGAGTAAATTATTCGGCAAGCAAAGCCAAATTATGCGGTATAAGGCAATTACACAAATTGAAAAACTTCAGGAACACCTAGGCTTCAACTAAATACATTGATTCAACTTCTTGGCCACCTTTTTTTAGGTGTTAACATTAGCGGAAGTGAGGCAGGATACTGGCATACTTACAGTTCATTCAATTAAGCGCTGCCGCCCATGTCCGGTGTGACCATCTGTTTTCATACCTGGTGTGTCACGCAGTTTGATGCTTACTTTCCCTACATGTTAAAGAACAGTATATGTTTTAGCACCCACGCTAATGTGCTGCATAGCTAAATACATATAAGATCCCAACGGCGAGACCGATTGGCATTGCCAATGCTTGTTTCTTGAGCCTTTCCTGATCGGTGTGGACTTCAACACATTTGAAGAGCCAATATCTACTCCGACTGCTTGATGCCAGCTTTTTATTTTGGAGGTATTTAAACCTGCACAATTTGTTGTCTGTAATTTTCAACCACATGTCCCAAGAAAGTAGCGGCCATCTTCAACAAGTTGTTTCCAATACATCACCCCAGCCTCCCTCAAGGGTGCTTCTAGGGTATTCTTTGTCCGATCTGGAGAGCCAGGTGCGTCCCATATTGTTGCTAACGCACTGTAGTAGCTAATTTTTAACTCTTTTCTTATTTTGTACCACATAACTGCTAAGCCATGTAAAGTCTTTAGATGCACCTTTTTAAAATATCTTGGGTCTCCAAATATATAGATAAAACCTTGCTCCCCCCTCATATCTAACAGCATCACCTTTAACATTTTACGAATGCCTGAACCATCTGGTTCATTCAATAGCATTTTCCCATTCCGTAGGAGAAAAACCCATGCATAAGAAGATAAATCTGGTAGGCACAGACCTTCCTTATCCTTCTTTCTGAGCAACTTTTTCCTTGCTGCCCAGATAAAACTGTTTATCTTAGACTGTAGCTTTTTAAGCTGTTCTTCTCTAAAAACCAAAGGAATATGTTTTGAAATAAAAAAATGAGTTTCGAGAGGATCATAATTTTTATTAAGACCAACTGGCTATTCGCTTACAGACATCTTTGCTAACCCATTTGAAATGTATTTCCGAGATTCTCTCGATGCTTTGTGCGACCCTAATACCCAAATATCTCACCTCAGCTTTAATTCTGCCTTGTTGTCCATTCACATTCCAGGCCAATATTTCTGTTTTTCTTTCATTCACTTCACAGCCTGAAATGCTCCCAAATTGAGAAGGGGACCGAGGCGGACAGTTCTGCAGTATACACCCTTAGTTCATCAGCATACAAAGACACCTTTTTCTCCCAACCACTATTCCTAAAGGGGATATTTTATCTTGATTTATAATTTTCACTGCTAAGGACTCAATATATAGATCAACAAGGAGGGGGGGACAGAGGAAACCCTTGTCTAGTTCCCCTTATGATCTAAAAAGAAATAGATACATTCCCATTCACCAAAACCTTAGCTAGAGAGGTTTGATATATGAATTCTATAGTCCTGCAGACGTTCTTATCCAAATTACCCAGCCGTAACATTTTCTGGAGGTAGGGCCAGTTTAGCCTATCAAAGGCCTCTGTGGCATCTAACCTGATGATGGCCAGGGGAGCTTTATGGAGTGAAGATATATCTATTGCTCCAATTAAATTATACCTAGATCCCGAATCCCCCTGACAAAACCTTTTTGATCCTCTGTAGAAGACCCCCCACCATCCCATTTCTGCTAAAAGTTTGGCAAAGATTTTATAAACACAATATAGCAGCGAGATGGGCATATAAGAATCACAAACATTGGGCGTTTTTTCTGGCCTCATTCCAGGATGTTGGCATATACCTCCATTCCTCAAAGATGTGTGAAACCAGCTTTGCCATTACTGGAATGAGAACCCCACTCAAACTTTTATAAAGCTCTGCAGGTAGCCCATCTGGACCAGCCGCTTTACATGCTTTCCCTGCCATAACAGTCTTTCTGATCTCACTCACTGTAATGGGGCTATTGATGTTTTCAGCATCACTTTCACTAATTTTACGATGAACATCCTGACCCAACCATTCCTTCACATCTTCCTCCATAACTTCTAATCCCTCCTGCTTTACTGATCAAAGTGATTATGGAAGGCCTCTTCTATTTCTTGACAGGTTGTGAGGGAGTTTCCTGACACTTCACATCTAAGTTGTTTTATAAACCGTCTTGCCTGATTGTTCTTAGTTTTCTAGGCCAATAGTTTTCCACACTCTTCCCCATATTCAAAATGTGCCAGTTTACTCACTTGCCACCTTTTCCTCAGTCACCCTTCAACAACCCAAGCAAATTACAGCCTGTAGTCTGAAAAGAGGTTTTTTAGACCCTGGCTCCTGTTCCACCCCAGAGGCTAATATTTGTTGTTCCAACCAATGGATATTCCGTTCTTTTTCCCCAACTTCTGCCCTATTTTTCTTCTGTTTGAATGCCTATATAGACATCATATTCCCCCTCAAAATGCTTTATAAGGATACCATACAACCCCTGGTAGGGCGCTGCTAAGATTTATCGCAAAAAAATCCTGGGTCTCTAAATGCAGCTTCTCAATCACTGACTCCTCTAATAATAATCAATCAATCAATCAATAATAGCATTTGTAAAGTGCACTACACACCAGTGAGAGCCTCAAGGCGCTGGGGGGGAACACTGCTACTGTTTGAAGAGCCAGATCTTGAGGAGTCTCCTGAAGGTAGGAGGTCTTCGGTCTGCCGTAGGCTGATGGGTAGGGGGTTCCACGTCTTAGCGGTGAGGTTGGAGAATGATCTACCCCCGGAGGTAACTCTTAGGATGCGGGGGATGGTGGCGAGGGTGCGGTCTGCGGAGCGGAGCTGGCGGGCAGGGGTGTAGAGGCTGAGACGGCTGGTGAGGTATGCAGGTCCGGTGTCGTGGAGTGCCTTGTGTGCGTGGGTGAGGATCTTGAAGGTTATCCTCTTGTTGATGGGGAGCCAGTGCAGGTCTCTCAGGTGGGGGGTGATGTGGCTGCGGTGGGGGATGTCGAGGATCAGGCATGCGGAGGCGTTCTGGATGATTTGCAGCTGTTTCAGGAGTTTGACCAGGGCTCCTGCGTAGAGTGCGTAGAGTCCAGGCGACTGCTGATGAGGTTTTTGCTAAACAACAGAAGAGCGAAAGGGCAACAAACAACCTCAAATAAGTATGTGAGGTGAAAGGGAAACAAACAACCTCAAACAAATATGTGAGGTGGAAGGGAAAGAAAGATAAGGAAACTCAACACATATAGAAAGTTGTTTAAGAACCCTCACTCACCAACCTAGTGGTGACATGCTTCATCACTGGGTTCCCACTGGAAAGACCTAATGTCTTTCCAGTGTGCTACAACGCCTGTTTTTAGCGGAGCTGGTTCTTGTGTGTGTTGAGGAGGTGAAAAGGCCAAATTGTGCTAAGGGAGTGCAATAAGGTGAAAAAAATTATAAAAAGTGCAAAGTCGTGACTGTCAACTATTTTATTAATAGTCCGACCTGCACTGGTTAAAAACAGATATGAGTGGACTCATAGGATTAGTCTCATTTATTGGAGACCCCTAGTCCGCAGTGAATACAGATTTGGTCGACATGTTTCTGCTTTTGGGAGCCCGAGTCGCTCAGCTTTCTTCAGGACCATATAATGTGATCCTCCAGTGGTATACACGCCCTAAGGTGCACCCTGCTGTGAGGATTTAGTGTTAAAAAGAAGAAAAAAGTTTATTTCTTACTATACTTACGGCTCAAAGGCGTTCAAACCCAATCAGCAATATGCTAGGGTCAGGTACCTGTGAGGAGAAATGTTTACAAAATTAGAAAGAAACATTTGCAATAGTTACAGTGCGATACCCAATGATGCCGATCAATCCCTTCACCAGAACATCCACCCTTATGGTGAAGTCAAGGAAATGGAGTGCAATTACTCAATGTGGCAAGCACCTATTGCTACTAGCATTGTAAATAGCAGACGACATGGTCTATCTTCATACACGATTAGTATGTGGTAGATAAATGTATTTAATTATGCCTCCAGGTTTCTGTGGCTAAACGTGATATCCAACGGTTTTATTATAATAAAAGTGTGGCAGTATTTATTACAAACAACAAGCTGAAGGTGCACTCTAACAATGGAAAATAAAAACGGAGTCTCAAACGGGGCTCCATGGGTGATGTTAAAATAACAAATGGAAGATAGGAAGGCCCATGTGTTAACTCACAGGAGGAAGGCGATTTTCTATCCGCATGGGCTGACGCGGTAGGGGTTTTTTTTCACGTCGCATATCTGAAACAAATTCAGCCATGCGAACAGTCTTAAAAAAATTTCGTTCGAATACCACAGTACATTGCTAGGGGGTGAATCGGAATGTTAAATTTTAGTCCCTTGCATAGCTATACTCACATTTGTGCTGACGACTCCCCGCAGACTACCTAGTCTGTCACCACCGCGGCCCGACTTATACGCCGAGTACGGGCGCTGCTGACAAACGTAGCGTCTTGCGCGAGCACGTGACTTCATCACGTGACCTTGTGTGTCAGACTCCCATACTAGGATTTAAAGGGGCCATGTTATTATTATCCTCACTCGGTGTATCTTAATTTAGAATGCATTTTTGCCCAAAAAATCATTAAGGATATTCGAGGGTTAGTAAGTCATGTTGGTACTCGCATGTTATAATCCTCAAATTGATGAGAAGGAAATGAGATTCCAGTGGTACTTTATGCCCTGATATAATTGTTATGAATAAAGGGGCATATTATCAAGGGGGTTTATCTCCGCTTTTTTGGCTTTAAAAGCCAAGATAGCGGAGATAAAATTATCTCCCTATTACCTAGCTGTCGCTAACACCAGTTAGCGACAGCTAGTAGGAGATAGCGACCATCTTGGGCCCCACTTTGCATGTCAGTGATATTTATCGGTGATAAAGTCGGCGTGCCAAGATGTTAGCGACTGAAAACCGTCGCTAACATCGCTATCTCCTATTACCAACTTTTGTTCTTAGCCATGTTATCCAATGGGAGGTGGATAACATGGTCCTTTGGACATGTGTGTGCGCAACACCTGTTGAAATGTGCATTTAAAGGGTGCTACAGGGTGGCACCCTTTAAATCGCTATCTTATTTGCGAGTAGCAAATTGCTAATCGCAAATAAGGAATACTCCCCATTCATTCCTATGGGCCAAAAGGCCCATAGGAATGAATGGGGAGTATTCCTTATTTGCGATTAGCAATTTGCTACTCGCAAATAAGGAATCTGTAGGAATCGCATTTAATTTTGCGATTCCTACATGAATCCCGTTTTGCGAGTCTGTAATAGCGATTCCTTATGAATCGCTATTTCAGACTCGCAAAACGGGTCTTTCATGAATCTGGCCATAAATCCTCACGGCAGGGTGCACCTTAGGGCGTGTATACCACCGGAGGATCACATTATATGGTCCTGAAGAAAGCTGAGCGACTCGGGCTCCCAAAAGCAGAAACATGTCGACCAAATCTGTATTCACTGCGGACTAAGGGTCTCCAATAAATGAGACTAATCCTATGAGTCCACTCATATCTGTTTTTAACCAGTGCAGGTCGGACTATTAATAAAATAGTTGACAGTCACGACTTTGCACTTTTTATAATTTTTTTCACCTTATTGCACTCACTTAGTACAATTTGGCTTTTTCACCTCCTCAACACACACAAGAACCAGCTCCGCTGTAAACAGGCGTTGTAGCACACTGGAAAGACATTAAGTCTTTCCAGTGGGAACCCAGTGATGTACATGTCACCACTAGGTTGGTGAGTGAGGGTTCTTAAACAACTTTCTATATGTGTTGAGTTTCCTTATCTTTCTTTCCCTTCCACCTCACATATTTGTTTGAGGTTGTTTGTTTCCCTCTCACCTCACATACTTATTTGAGGTTGTTTGTTGCCCTTTCACTCTTCTGTTGTTTAGCAATCATTTAGTAGTGTTTTGAGAGTAAACAGTCATACCCTTACTCTCCTGTTGTTAGTTTGTGACTGCTGATGAGGGCCTGGGTGACTTTCCTTCTTGTTTCGGTGGGGATCCACTTGAAGAACTCGCGGAGCAGGCGGAGGGTGTTGAAGCAGGAGGAGGAGACAGCGTTGACCTGCTTCGTCATGGAGACTGTGGAGTCAAGGATGACCCCTAGGTTTTGTGACTGGTCGGTGGGTGTAGGGGGTGTTCCTAGTGCCGTCGGCCACCAGGAGTCGTCCCAGGCTGAGGGGGTGGAACCGAGGATGAGGACCTCCATCTTGTGCGAGTTCAGCTTCAATCGGCTGTTCCTCATCCAGTCGGCGACGGCCTTCATTCCTTTTTTGAGGTTGGTTTTGGCGGTGTGGGGGTCCTTTGTGAGCGAGAGGATCAGCTGGGTGTCGTGGGCATAGGAGATGATGTTTAGGTCGTGTCGTCGGGCGAGTGGTGCCATGTAAACCTTGAACAGCGTTGGGCTGAGGGATGAGCCTGGTGTACTCCGCAGTTGATCTCGGTGGCTTCGGAGCGGAAGGGGGGGAGGCGGATGCTCTGGGTTCTCCTGGAGAGGAGGGAGGTGGTCCAGACAAGGGCCTTCTTTTGGATTCCGGAGTCGTGGAGGCATGCTCTTAGTGTGCAGTGGCAGACTGAGTCGAAGGTGGCTGATAGGTCCAGAAGGATGAGGGCCGCGGTTTCTCCGTTGTCAAGCAGAAACCTGATGTCGTCGGTGGCGGCGATGAGGGCAGTTTCCGTGCTGTGGTTGCTCTGGAACCCTGACTGGGATGGGTCCTCGAGGAGGCTGGTTAGTTGTTTGTTGACAGCCTTTTTGATGACCTTTGTCGGGAACGGGAGCAGGAAGATGGGTCGGAAGTTCTTGAGGTCCTTGGGGTCCACCTTGGGTTTCTTTAGTAAGGCATTGATCTCTGCGTGCTTCCAGCTCTCCGGGAAGGTCGGTGTCTCGAAGGAGATATTGATGGTTTTCTGGAGGTGGGGTGCAATGTTGCTGCTGGCTTTGCTGAAGATGTAGTGTGGGCAGGTGTCTTCGGGGGATCCGGAGTGGACGGTGTTCATGATCTTGATGGTGTCGTCATCGTTGATGTTGGTCCAGGCGCGCAGGTGGTTGGTGCGGGTGGTGTTCGTGGGAGCGGGGTGTCGGTGGTTGCCGGGGTGGTTGTAGATGTTCGCGCTCTTGCGATGGAAGAAGGTGGCCAGCGAGTCGCACAGGTCTTGTGACGGTGGGATGTCGTTGGTGTTGGAGCTGGGGTTAGAGAGTTCCTTCACGATTGCAGAAGAGGTTTTTGCTGTTGTATGAGTTGTTGTCTATGCGGTCTCTGAAGGTGGTACTTTTGGCGGATCTGATCAGTTGGTGGTGTTGACGGGTGGCGTTCCTGTGGGCTGTGTGGATTTCCGGTGTTCTTTCGTGGGTCCAGTTTTTTCTAGTTTTCGGCAGGTTTGCTTGGAGGCTTGGAGGTCTTCGGTGAACCAGCTGACTCACTTGCTGGCGTGGGTGTAGGGGGGCATCTTGAGCCGGGCGAGGGTGTTGGCGCAGTCATTGATCCATTGTCTGAGGCTGTGTTCTGCTGCGTCAGAGTCGGTCGGGTCGGCGGGTGGCCTCTGGTCGAGGGCGGTGGTTAGCTGGTCCTCGGTGATCTTGCCCCAGCTGCGGCGAAGCGTCTGCTGGGTGCAGTGACGTGTGGTGGGTTTCCCGAAGGTGAAGTGGATGCAGTGGTAGTCGGTCCAGTGGAGTTCGGTGGTGCGGTCGAAGAAGATGTGGGTGCTTGCTGAGAAGATGGGGTCAAGCACGTGGCCAACGGAGTGCTTAGGTGTTGTGACGAGTTGTCAGAGTCCGAGGTTGCTGAGGTTGTCGATCAGGGTGGAGGAGTTAGCGCTGTTGTTGTTCTCGAGGTGGAGGTTCAGGTCCCCGAGGAGGATGTAGTCTGTGGAGGCGAGGGCATGTGTGGTGATAGAGTCGCTGAACTGTGGTCGGGGTCCAGTGGGTCTGTAGATGAGGGTTCCTCTGAGGGTGGTGTTGGGGTCGGTGTGGATCTGGATGTGAGGGTGTCATCGGCGTCTGTCGATATTTTGAGTGTGGTTCCGTGGACGATGGCATTTTCTCCTCCTATTCCATTGGTGGGGTCTTTGCGGGTGATCTTGTTGCTTTCCGGAATGGCTATGGTGATGTCAGGTGCCGAGGAGGGGGTCAGCCAGGTCTCTGTCAGGAAGGCGCGGTCTGGGGCATTGGTGTCGAGTAGGTCCCAGAGTTCGACGGCGTGTTTTCGGGTGCAGCGGGTGATGAGCAGGATGTAGTTGAGGAAGTTGGAATTCTTGTTGGGCCGGGTGGTGGGCCAAATGCTGGTGAAGCTGCAGTTCCGGCAGGTGAAGGGTCCTTGGGTGCGCTTCGAGGCGGCCTGGCAGCAGGTGCATGATTGTCCGGTGTTGAGTGCGTGAAGGGTGCTGGAGTCGTAGCGGAGGTGGGCATCGAGGTGTGTGCAGGGGCCAGGGGTCCTAACGCTGGGTGTGGTCCAGGCGCGGAAGGGCACGGACGGGCCTTAGGCACGCTTTCGGCGTGCCAGCGGCGCTCCCGCTGCGTGGCCTCCATATGAGGGGACATGGGAGGGAGGAGCAGCTGGGAGGCGGGATGGCAAATGATAATACAGGGGGGCAGTGCCACAGGGGACGCAGCGGCAGGAAACACGGAGGGGAGAGCTGGCAGGGATCACAGAAGGCACAAGAGGACACAGTCAAAATGGGGGCACAAGTGAGACAGGCAAAATGGGGGCAAGACAGCAAAAACAGCAGAGAATACACAGGAGTAGCAGTGGAGGAAAAGCAGGTACCAACCAATTATGAGGCACACACTAATTACGAGCGGCAGCAGCAGCGGGGCACTGGGCACACAGTGGGGCTGTGTGGCTGTGAGGGGAGCGACATGCCTGGTGACAGGGTCAAGGGTCGCTTTCTCTACCTCTGCGCGGCCTCCATATGAAGGGATGTGGAAGGGAGGAGCAGCTGGGAGGCGGGAGCGGGGTGGCAAATGGAAATACAGGGGAGCGGGGCTGCAGGGGACGCAGTGGCGGGAAACACGGAGGGGAGAGCAGGCGGGCAGGGGTCACAGAAGCCACAAGGGGACACAGTCAAAACGGGGGCACAAGGGAGACAGAGGCAAAATGGGAGCAAGACAGCAAAAACAGCAGAGAATACACAGGAATAGCAGTGGAGGAAAAGCAGGCACAAACCAATTATGAGGCACACACCAGTTATGAGCTGCAGCAGCAGCGGGGCACAGGGCGCACAGGGGGGCTGTGTGGCAGTGAGGGGAGCAACCTGCCTGGTGACCCCCTCGGTCCATTGCCCATATCATATGTATTAGCTTGATTGATAGATCCAAGACTAAGATTACTGCAGAGTGATCTGATACATGTGCTCCTAGATGCTTAACTTCTTTCGCCCATTTTTTCAGACCTTGATCTATTAAAAGATATCTAATCTTGATTGGTGGACATATTTTTTATTATTAAAAGTAAAACCCTTCTTGGCTCCCATTTTTTCTCCCCATATGTCCAACCAACCTAGTGGTTTCATAGAAAACTTTAATAAGGACCTTATCTTACTGTATAGGATTGCTCTACTCTTAGATAAATGATCCAAATCACCATCCAACACTATGTTTAAACCCCCAGCTAAGATGACGGGGTCGATGAAACTTAATACCTCCATAAGTAATACTCTAAAAGAGCTAGGTCATCTATATTGGGTCTAAAATACCCAACCATGGTAAATATATGATGGTGGCACCTGATTCTAGCTATAACCCATCTACCTGCCCTGTCTACTCTACTATCTTCTATGGTGATGTATGGGTTCTTCTGAACCAGAATCACTACCCCTTTTATAGTTAACTGTTGGGTGCTACAAATAAGCTCTTGGATCCAACCTCTGGATTTTAAAAGGTGTTTTATTATCTAGATCAGTCAAATACGTTTCCTGCAAAATAAGAATCTGTGCCGAGGCAGCTTTTAGATATTGTAGAATCTTTTTCCTCCGATAATTGACTCTTAGCCTGTTCACATTCCAAGATAATATCTACAATTGGGCACTCCCATCACTCATCAATTTTGCCATGTTCTTTCTACACTAGGGGCACCAGAAACCCTAAGGCGAAGAGGACATATTTTTTTATTTTTTCCCACTGCTCCAAACCTCGGGAACCCTACCCCTTCCATAATCCCTTAAACCACCTACCACGGAGAACCCTTCTTTTCCATTCTCCATTCTCCATGGCCTAAGCCTAGGCCTATGCCCCCAGCCCCCCAATGTCGGAAGAATACATAGTGCCTTATGTCATTGTGCTGCTGGCATTCAATTACCTGGCCTAAGAATACCTAAGAAAGTGACAGACTTAAGAAGAGGAGAACTCGATATTTACCCTACCCCAAACCCCCTCTATCTTATCCCTGCATCTGAGATGGACTTTAAGAATTTCTCTGCATCTTCCACCCACCTAAAATTCTGCATTTTGTTGTTATGCATCACCCGCAATGTCGCGGGGAACTTTAACTGTGCTGTGGCACCTAGCTTCTTCAATGGGTCAAGCAGTTTCCCTCACTCCCATTGTTTATTTACAGTGATCATTGATATGTCTGACCTTATTTCAAAGCTAATTCCATCCACAGTTAGCGACTTCATTTTAAGTGCCTTGATGAGGATCTCTTCCTTTATCTTATACATGTGGAAGGTGATTAAGATTTTCCTGGGTTTTGCCTTGTTTTGGGTTAACTTAAATAGGTCTCTATGGACCCTCTGAATGTCTGCCATGAGATATTGTTCTGTGCAGTCGGCGTGGGTCCTTACTTTAATCAACCTGGCCACAAATTCTTTTAGGTTATCCGCCTCTTCCACCTCGGGAATTTTTAAAAGGCGGAGGTTATTTCTTCTCCGGCTGTTTTCTGGGGATTCCAGCTTCTCCTAAATACCCACTCCACTTTCCTTTAAAAGAATAATCTCTTTCTTGTTGTCCTCAATTTGCGAAGTTAACTCCTTCACTGTTGTTTCAAGCACTGAAGTGCTGGCAGGTCATCTAGTTTCTTTTCCAGCTTTTCACATGCTGATCTAATCTCTATCTGATTTGTTTCCAAGATCACAAATCTGCTCCTGACTTCAGTTTTTAGCAGCTGGATCAGGTCTGAGACTGACTGATATGTTGCTTCACTTGATGGCTCGGCCCCCAACTCAGGACTTGCTGTCTGACTCTGACCACTCTCACCTGGCTGTAAATATCCTTGTACTTCAGCCTGGGGAGGAGGGGGAGGGAGGCAAATTCATAGTTGTATCCAGACTCACACTTTCCATCGTTTGTGTTTTTAAGATAACCCTTCCCAGGGTCTGCCGATCATCCACCAACACTTGAAACCTATTAGTGCTGAAAATTGTCTCTCTCTCTTCCTTTAAAAACAGTGAGGTACTGGTGGGGGGAGAAATCCCTGAATGTTACAATATTAGGGTTTTTTGCATCACTTTTATAAACGTTCACAACAAGGGGGTAACCTTCAATTTATGTGGTTGGGGGCCACACTTACCTTCCTGGATGTTGTCCTCCTGGGCCTTACTGACTCCTTAACCTCAGCCTGGTCTAATCATGTATTTAAAGATTTTTCTTATTATTACAGTGTCTTGGGCTGGGTTACATTGAGTATTTTTACACTCAGATAAAGAAACACCCATAACTGAGGTTCTTAAAGTGTATATGCCTTGATGTGAATTACTAACTATCGTCTCCCCCTTTGCATTTGATGCCAAAATATTGCCTTCTTCCTCCCTGGGAGATTTACCTTTCCCCTTAAATTTGCTTTCAAGTATTTTACTGGGGGGACACTCCCCCTGTTTTTCCCACCGTCTTCCTGCAGGGTCCTCTCCCCCTACCTGCCTTCAGAACAGCACTCTCCACCTCCTTCAAGCACCCTCCTGATTGTCTGGAGGTGCCTGCCACACTTGTGCTGCCTCTGCCCCCAGTTCCCCAGACAGGAATTAGTGCGACCTTTCTCCGCCCCCTACCGAGCTCAAGCCCCGCAGGGGATGACCGCAGATCCCGAAGACCCCAGCCTGACAGGTCTGCAGCCCCGCTGCCGATGTCCCCGCTGCCTGCTGTTGCGGTCAGGGCAATCGCAAGAGACAGAAATGGAGCGTCAAAGCAAAATCCTCCTCTCCAAACCGTTCCTACCACTTGGTAGGTAATTCCTTCTCTTCCTGTTCCTGAATTCATTCTTTAAACTAGCGAAAAATACTTCTGACTCTTGGAGCCTCCATGACCTGCTGGCCATCATGTTCTCCGCCCTTCCACAAATAAAACCTCAGTAAAGTTACAATTTTGTCTAATCTTACTATTTGTTTTCTATTCACAAACAATGTTTCAACAGTAAGTTTACAGCTGTGGAGAGGCCTATTCTTTTACCGAATTGGAGCATCGTTGCATCAGCCCTGATGAATGTGGAGATGTTGTTTGGATACTTGGTGTATACATGGAAAACGTCTGCTGACTTGCCTTTTTTTACTTTTCACATTTCTTAGTCTGCAGTCTGATGGTGTCCTGACTACGGGTATGCAGAGAACCACCAGAGATGGTGAGCTTGTCTGCATGGTGCTGATTGTGAGGTCTTTGTGAATGAGGCACCTGGTTTTGACAAGCTCTGGTCCTTCATGGATAATTGTCTTGATTCCTGCTAGAGGAGTTGGAAAAGTGCCAGAAAAAGGCAATCATAGCTATAATTAAAAAAAAAATCTATTGACATCTCGTTTCAGTATTTATCTAATCAGAGAAATCTCTAAGAGAATCTGTGCCTGGGAAGTATCATAGACAGATGGAATACATGCTGTCAAAAACATTGGCATTGTGATAAATCAAGCCATATTTTATAGTAGGAATATATTTCACTTTAATGACATAAAATTATGGTTTTAGCGAAGGGCCTAACAAATCTTTCAACAGCTTAAAAGCGAAAGTCAGGGCAGAGACTTTGGGGTCTATTACGATGGCGGGCAGACAAAGTCTGCCCGCCATCGCACCGGGAGATGGGACCACCCGCTATGTGTGCGGCGGTCCTGCATGTACAATTAGGATGCAACTGCCACACTGGTGGGTCCATCCCAAATGTTTTTGCATTGCTGCGGGCGGTGCTGTCCGCAGCACCCGCTGCATTGCAAAAAAGGCATCTGTGCATTTGCATGCACAATGTGGCAGGTACCGCGCGGTGCCTGCCACATCGTGCATGCAAATGCATTCCCCCCCCCAATCCCCTCAGCAACTGCAAAAACCGCATGCCTTACCGTGGCGCCGTTGCCGCCATGGAAAGGCTGGTTCCTGCAGCCATTGTATTATAGCAGACACCGCCACCATATTTGAACCTTTTCCGCCCGGTCGAGTGGTCAACCGGGTGGAAAAGCAGCAGACAGCCTTCCCGTCTGCCACGGTCCCCCTCTCCATCATAAATGGTAATGGGAGGTGGGCGGGAGACTCTGTCGAGTTGATCGCCACCGTCATGTGGGCGATGGCGATCCACTGGAAATCCTAATAGACCCCTTTTGTTTAATAAGCAATCAGTGTGTGGCACATGATCCTCTGTCGTGAAATGCAATATTTGAAGGATGAGCTCTGACAGTGAAACTCCTCCCTAATATCTATCAATTGCACTTTTAATAAGCTCTACTAAAGATTTATTCTATGAACTTCCCAGCATTGATGATCAGATTATTGTAAGATCAATAGCTATCACAGGTTCTCAGAGTACCCCGTAACCCTTTGCTTTTACAATCTAATAGAATTGAATTTTCAGCATATTTTAGCATCCACATTAAAGGACCCCTTAGTTTTGGAGGTCATTGTCTTTGATTATGTATGGTATGGCCAAAGTTAGAGACACACAAATTAACAATTAAATCTGAGTATCATCAGAATAGAAATGGAAGAGGATGTTGGCTTTTTTGAGTAATTTGAACGAGGTTCCATGTAGATGTTAAAAAGTTGCAGGGATAGCACCGAGCCTTGAGGGACACCCTTGTTGAGTTGGTGGAGGTCGGAAATGAAATGTATGATTTTTATTTTTAGCGTGCGATTGTGCAGGAAGGAGGAGAACCATTGGAGGACCACCTCGCCAAGACCGGCTCTTTCTTGGAGAGCCCTAAGGAGAAGTTTATGATCTACTGTGTCACATGCTGCCGAGAGGTCAAGGATAACGAGGAGGCAGCATTGGTCAGAGTCTAGTGATCTGTGGATATCGTCAATTATGTTGAGGATCGCGGTTTCTGTGCTACAGCCTTTTCTGAAGCCAGACTGGTGGGGGTCCAGGAGGTTGATATTGTCCAGGTGTTGGGTTAGTTGTTGGAGTACGCATCTTTCTAGGGTTTTGGACAGAAGGGGGAGGTTCGACACAGGTCTAAAGTTATTCAGCTCCCTAATGTCGAGGCTGGGTTTTTTCAGCAAGGGTGTGACTTGTCCCAATTTAAGACAGTCTGGAACAACTCAATTTTTCAAGGAGCTATTTATGATCGTGCACCAAAGTGGAGCTAGGGCTCACTTCAGTTTTTTGATCAGTAGTGGAGGAATGGGATCTAGGAGATGAGCTGAGGGTCTGGAGGTGGAGATCAGCGTGACTATCTCAGATTCTTGAATGGGGTGGAAGCTTAGCCAGGAATTGGAAGAGGTACAGGGAGAGAAATCAAGCGTCCCAGACGTGATGCTCTTAGTGAGGTGCGTATTGCTGGCGTCCAGTGAGAATTCAATCTCAGTGATCTTATCATTGAAGAAGTTGGCAAAGTTATTGCAGAGTTCTTTAGACACCTGTAAAGAGGATGTCACAGGCTTGGAGGTGTGTTGCCTGATGATGCTATAGAGCTCCTTGGGTCTATGTTTTGCCCTGTCCAGCGCTGAGCGGAAAAAGCTGGCATTTCTTGTTTTTGATGTGATTGTTGTACTTCCTACGGGCTGTTTTGAGTTGTTCGTGGAGGATGGAGGTAGTGTTATTCCTCCAGCTTCTTTCTTTGGCTCTTAGTTTTCTCCTTTCAGAATTGAGGTCGGAGTTCAACCATCACCTAGATGGAATGGCTCAGCTTTTTTTCAGGTTTAGGGGAGCTAGCTGGTCAAGCATGGTCACTAGCTTTGCGTTGTAGCACTCCGTGAGTTTGGTTGTGGAGAGGTGGTAATTGGTGTAGGAAAGAAGTGTACTTATCCTTTCTTCAAGGACTACCATGGGAATCTGGGAGAAGTTTCTGGTCCATTTGGGGGGGGTCTTGCATAGGCGTTTGAGAGTTTGTTGGTTGAAATGAAATAAGATCATGTGGTGGTCTGACCAGTCCACGGGGAGTATGTGGTTGATTGGAATTGCGTTTTGTTGAGTATCCAAGGTGGGTCCTTTGCAGTGTGTCTCTTCCGTGCAGTATTGGGTTAAAATGTTGTCACAAAGGAGATTGGATAGTGTTTGAATTAGTGGATTGTTAGTTTCATTCCACCGCAGGTTAAGGTTGCCAAGAATTAGATTGTTGGCATCTCCAAGTGCACATTGAGCTGTCAGGTCAGATAAGTGTTCCCCGAATGCTGAGGTGTTGCCTGGTGGATGATAGAGAAGGTGGCAGTTTCATTATCTTTGGTCTTTATGTTGGTTGAAAGACATTCAAATGTATTGTAATTGCATGATTCTATTTCCGTGATGACCATGTTGTCTTTATGAAGGATAGCTACCCCTCCTCCTCGCTGGTCTTTTCTGTCTTTGTTAATAATGGAAAAAATCTGGGGGCACAAGCATGTCTAAACATGGTGAGGAGGGCTTGTTGAGCCAGGTCTCCATGATGAACGCGATGTCGATGTCCTGTGAGAGGATGGATAGACGCCGACCTGCAGTTGATGAGCAAGCAGTTGGTGGAAAGCTCTTCGTTGGTGGGAATCTTTCCTTTGGGCGCCCTAGGTAGGGTAGTGAGAAAGGGCTGTCTAGGGGGTTTCCTGCAAGGAAGGTCTTTTCGGAAACCCGTGATCACTTGGATTTTGGATTTTGGGGAGTCAATGGGAGGTGTGTCATATGAGGAGGCTAGATCGGTTGCTTCTTTGTCAGACATTGCTGCTTCTGTCCTGGTGGGTCTTGAGGTCAGAGGCTCGATATCGGTATTTGGGCATCTCTGAGCCCTAGTGGAGAGGGCTGAGTTTCTCAGGGATTTTTGTGGCCAGGTTTCCGCGTCCGATCTTGAGAGTCTCTGTAACAGTGTCCTGTGGGTTGCTGAGGGCCAGGTAGGGCACTTGGGTGGTTGGTGTTGGATGTAGAGGGTACCCAGGGAGGTGATTGGTGGGGCTTGCGTGCCTTGTCTAGGTTGTGAGGATTTCAGACAAGCCCCGGGAAATCAAGTCTATTTGGCTTTCTAATTATGAAACGCAACAAGGGCACCTAATCGAGTCAGCATAGGACCTCGGGGAACATATTAATGAGAACAACAGTGGTCCCATGCATGGAGGAATTTCAAGAACAGGGTTCCATGCATGGAGGAATTTAGATTTACCCAGTTTCTGAAATTCCTCCATGCATGGGACCACTGTTATTTATTTGGCTTTCTAGAGACGCAAGACGCTGCGCCATGGAGTCGTTTGACGGGGTTGATGGCATCTTGGGGGATTTGCCCTGTGTGGTGCAGGTCGAGTTTATGGAATGTGGTCTATTACTCATTGTGGAGGACATGCAGTCACCTTTTGGGATCCTGAGAGGGGTGTGTGTTGGGTCATGATATGTATTTGGATTTCTGAGATCTGTCCCGGAACTAGTGTGATTAAAGGTCACTGTCGGCAGAGCTGGTTCGTGGGGTTGCGGTGGGTGGGTCCAATTAGGAAGGGGATTTATACTTTCCTTGGAGAGTTGGAGAGCACGCTTTGTGGAGGCGCAGTAGTGGGAGGTGATTCAGGGGAGGTGGGTGGCAGGGGCGCGGGGCGGGGTGGCGATAGCTTGTGTTTCCTGTTGGGGCCGTTTAGCTGTAGGTAGGAGCTGAGTTAGGGTGGGTCGAGGCAGGTCGAGGCAGGAGAGGGAGAGCAGATCGTAGTGTAGGGAAGATGAAGTCGAAAGCCTCTAGGTTCTCGTTATTTTCCTGAATGAGGACAGTGCTGTTAGTGTAGATGGTCACGGACGTGATCCCTCTTCTTGACGAACGATTGGGGAGTGAGGATGTTAATTTGCAGCTTTGTGGTGTGGTTGTGGTTTTGGAGATGTAGAGTTGTGCACTGAGAGTGGTGTTCCAGTCTCCTGGTCTCTCAGTGTGGAAGATTAAGTCCATCTTAATCAGTCCATTAAATGAGCAGTGGTATATGTCTGTAAATAGGGTTTCTCTGTGCTGTCTGATCAGTTTCTGCTTGAAATTTTGTCTCGGTTTAGAAGAAAGGTTAGGGGGGAAGTTAATAGTGTATGCGTTCACGCTGTGAGGTTTCAGGTTGGTCGGTAAGGATTAGTTGGGGTGAGTTGGCGTGTCCAGAGCCATTGTGTGATTTCTACAAGATGGGGGAGCGAGCCTCTGAAAGGGAGTTTAGGAAAGGAAGAGAACCCCCAAATTGCTGAATGGTTAAAAGCCGTTGATGCGCTTAACAGGAATCTCACTCTAGCAGACTCTGTCAAATCACTAGGCATCACTCTAGACCCAAAACTGAACATGACCAGACACATCAAGAATTCAGCCAAGAGCGATTTCCTTAAGCTCAGACTACTGAACAAAATAAAACCCTTCATTGTGCCCAGTGATCTCAAACAGGCCACCCAAACTCTGGTACTGTCAAGACTGGACTAGAGGAACAGAGTCCTCTCAGAATTTCCAAAACACATCTGGCTCCCATCAAAACAACGCTTCATGCAGCAGCCAGAATGATCACAGGTATCAAGAAATTCGACCACATTTCTCCTGCACTCAGGGAACTTAAGTGGCTTCCAGTCCAAATGCGGATTAGCTTCAGAACAGCCTGCCTCAAGCATAAAGCCCTACACACCGGCAAACCCTAATATCTGGCGAAAAAACTCAGAAAAGCCGGTCAGGCCAGGAACCTCATATGCTCAAACTCCCTCCTACTCATCCCACCAAAAACTCGAAAACAAAAAAGTGCGGATCGATCCTTCGCCGGAAGCGCCCCAAAAATCTAGAACTCTATTCCCCCTCACATCAGAACCATTCCCTCCTTTGTAAAATTCAAAAGCCAACTCAAAATCCTGTTCCTCAACTGCTCCCTAGGGAGTGGATAGGATCAATCAGAGCAGCTAGCTGCCACCGCTCACTGCTCCAACTCTAAGGGGCCGATTACGATGGTGGTAAATCCTCCACCGCCAGACCGGCGGTGAGGACCGCTGGCCCAGCGGTCACGGATTTACCGCCATCACCCTTAAAATTCCCATCGCCAAATTAGGATGGTGGTGGGAAGGGGATAGGTACCTCGGCAGACAGAAAGACTGTCCGCCCTGGTCCTGCAAGGCGGGCCTTTTACGCCCGCCTTGCGGGACCAAGTACAATTGGGAAATGGAGGTGGTGCTGTGCAGGCACCGCCTTTGTTATTATGATGCCTGTCTTTTGCCCGGGAGTTTCAGCCGCAAAAAGACAGGTGGAAATGCCTTTGGGGGCCCTTTGCGAGCCCCCAGGGGGGTGGGGTGTGGGGTGCTGCACGTGTGGGGTACCTATGGTACCCCCTACATGTGCATGTACAAGGTGGCAGGCACAGCACGGTGCCTGCCACGTTGTACATGCAAATATGAAACATGTATTTTTTACATTGTGGAGGGTACTGCCACCCGCCACAATGTAAACATACAGGATGCGCCCGCCAGTGTGGCGGGCGCATCCTAATTCATTTTGCAAGACCGCCGCTTCTATGGCGGGCGGTCCCTTTTGCGCAAACGATGGTGAGCGGACTTTGTCCACCCGCCATCGTAATCGGCACCTAAGACTTCGAAGGACTCCGAAGACTAAGACTGTCCTGCACTGTTAATGCGTTGCTCTTCTGTTTTATGTTTTGTGAATCTCTGCAATGTATCTGCTGTAAAGCGCTCCGATACCCTAGGGTCAGTCCAGCACTCTATAAAACTTCTTAAAATATATATTTTTTTAAACTAGCATTTGCAATGTAGTAGGTCTCCCATTTACGAGAGTTTGAGCTGTTGGCAATGCAATAGCTTAAACTCTTGTAAATGAGAGACCTATTGCATTACAAATATTTGTGTCGTTTATAGGCGCCCATGCAACGCTTTCATCTTCATGGAGGCCTTGCCCATTTCTTTCGACAAGCCACATCTAAAGAAAGGGGCAGGCTGCCATTAAAGTGAAACTGTGGCATGGGGTGTTTTGAGTAAAAAAAAGCATTTGTTCGGCAAGTTGACAAACAGATCTTTTTTTTGGGATAAAAGCGCCCATGCCGTGCTTTGAATTTAATTGCGGCCGTTCAACTTTCTTTAGACACGGCTTGTCTAAAGAAAGGGGCGCAGCCTCCATTAATGTGAAAAAATCGCAAGGGCGCTAATAAACGTAACAAAAAAAAAGCATTAGTAGCTCAGCCGCTATAACAAAATAGTGCTCAAAGCCAAGATATAGCAGACCATGTATCAAGACAAGTAAAAGGTCCGATTGTTATGGGAGGTAACAAATGCAGACAGGGCTGAGCCAAGGAGGGACAAACAAGTCTAATGATGACTCGGAAGCCAGCGTTTACAAACGACAATGACACAAGCCAATTGAAAATATGGGTGGAGAGTGGGCGGAGCTTCAAAGCCGTACTCCAATACTGTATGCCTCGAAGCAGCACATGCACTGCCCAGGCTCGACCTAAAAAGCAGGGGAGGAAGGACCACTTTCAGCTTTAGTCCCCGATAAGTAAATATCATGTTAACTATTAGTCATCTCCTTGTTTATTTGGAAACCGGTTGTCTATACAAAGGCTCGGGATTGCCCTTAACAGTTTGTCCAGGAAGCTAGTTATCCAGCTTTTGCTATAATCTTCCCTGATTACTGTCATCAAATACTATTCTACAGCCAATAAAATATGGATACACTTTTGAATTTTTATGATGCGTGTAATTATGAGCAAGGTTGTCTGTAGTTCTACAGTTTGTGCAAAACGTTGATTTAAAAGGAGGTGATATTCTTTTAGCCAGGCACTTAAGTCCTTCAAAAGTAATGATGTGTAATATTTGTAATCTACATCTATTAGCCTATAAATAGCAGGAATTCACAAATCTCCCGTTTTATAAACTGTGCAAAGTAGTCAACCTTTCCAGGAGTCAACGACTAAAGTTGTACAGTAGCTAACATTGTTCAGTTTTAGTAGAGTCAAGGTAGTATAGGTTTTAGATTTTTCTTTTTTTAATTCTTTCTAACCGTACATCTGAGGTCCAGATGTCAAACAGTGGCTGAGTAAAGCCATCACCAATAGAATCCATTTCATCCTGATTTGATTCCGTCCAAAGGCTTATGGAGGACTTCCAACAGCAAAGTTGGATTTAGCAGGAGGAACCCAATTAATGTGTTTTATTCTTTATAAATGTGTAATTTTTACTTGTGTTCTGCTTTCCAAACTAGTGGTTCTGGGTGGACCCCAAAACAACATAAAGTTATGGAAAAGGGTAACTTTCTAGTCTGGAGGTTATAACAAAACTAAGGACCACAGGAAATAGATTCAATGATGTGTAATCTAAGACAGGATGAATATGCTTTGAGGCATGGGTGTAAATCACTGGAGCTCGGAGTCAAGCTGACCAAAAGCCCAGGCTGTGCAAATAACCAAAGCATCCTCAGGCCTTTCTCTCTGTTCTTTTCATTAATGTCACAACAGGCGTTTTGCCGGGTTCCCCCGTAGTCCCCATACACTGAAGTTAAGTTTAAAATGAAATCACCGACTACAATGTAAAAGACCTTGTGGTTGCAAGTAATTAAATCTTAAGCCATTCTCCAGACAATTCGTTATATGTTTCTTAACAGTAAGTATTGTTTAAAAAAAATCACGAGTTAGATAAATGCATAGGAGGCGCCTGCCTTTGTTCAGGGAGCGCAAAGTTAGGTCAACCTCAGTCAACTGAGAAAAGGGGAGCTGAACAGAGAGAATGACGTAATTCATTAATACTTTAGGGCAAACCTTTGTACTCCATGGGCCTCATTTATGAAAAGTGACGCATTGCTGCGTGAAAACAGCGATGCGTCACTTTTTACTGCGCACTCCTTGCGACAGCAATGATGCGTCATATTTAATGTATGACACATCCTGTCGCAAGGACTTACAGATACGTCAGTATTTATGACGTATCTGTAAGCGCAAAAGTGACGCATTGCTGGAGTGTGTAACAAAGGTGACGCAACTCCAGCAATGCGTCCTTTCACATGGGGAAAGCCCCATGTGAAAGGGCTTGCGTCAGTCTTACGCCTGCTGTGAGGCAGGCGCAAGATTTTGACGCAACAGCATCCTAAAAGTGACGCAGTGAAATCTCATAGATTTCACTGCATCACTATTACGAGGCTTTTTGCGGGGTAACGCCCCCTCTGCATACATTATACCTGACGCAGGTATGATGTGGCGCAGGGGTTTAAAAAGTGACGCATCTACCTAGATGCATCACTTTTTAAATATGGCGCAACAAGGCGCATTTTTTACGCCGCTGGTGCGTCACAAAAAGTGGTGCACCTGCGGCGCAAAACTGACGCAAGGCCTCATAAATAAAGGCCCAAGTCTTCTTTTCCCCCCATATTTTATTTTATTTACTAACCTATTTTGTGTGCACTATGAGCATAACCTTGTCAGGCTTTAGAAAAGAGGGGGGAGGATCATGCACACAAAAGAACACAAATGTCATTAACAAATCAACAAATGTTTCAATCCTGATTGAAGTTCCACCGAGACTGTGCAGGAAATAAATCCATGTTCCTGGACCATAATCTGGAAAACATCTATCAGTTCTGTATCAGGGTCCTCGTCCATTAATTTACTTGAATACCAAAGACAACGTTTGGTAGATCAACCTGATCTTCCCTGAAGCTTGTCTTTGTGTACATTCTATGGGCCTTTCTGTCAAAGGATCATGTGCGGGAAAGTCTGAAGTAGTTAGATTGCAATGACTAGAAGGGCCAGTTGGGTGTGTGTCAAGAAGGAATGGATTTGTGGAGGAAGAGAATATGATTTTATATACTCTGTGTCAACACCTTTTGGAATTTATCTGTAGAGTCCTGCAGATTGCAATAGTCACAAGATAGATATTATTGTAATAAGTTATTTAAAACCATCACAATATAAGAACAACAATCTGAATAAAACATAATAAAACAAAGCAAAAGAAACTAGCACAGCACAGTGCCACAAGTCATTTTGCTGCACCACGCTGCGTTCGTTTCAAAGCACAGGGATGCAACATATTTACAACAATATGCCACATCTCTGTGCTTCTCCCTGCACTGGCGCATAAACTGGTGCCATGCGCCAGCGCAGGCACCCTTGCACCACAGTGCAAGGATGCCTGCGTCGTGGGAAGATAGTTTTTGTGCAGAAAGGGACACCTTCCTGCACAAAAACAATCAATTGAGTGGCTTTCCTCTTCCAATGTGTGCTGTAGAATGCAGCACGCATTGAAAGAGGGAAAAACAAGGAGAAATTAAAATATTTCTCCTAGTTGCACCTCACTATGCCTCCCCTAGCGTGGCTTAGCATTCTGATACATTTCCAGATTTATGATTTCTCGTAAATTTGGAAATGCATCAGTGGACATGCAACACCCATGTCATACCCCTAACACGCAAAGTGTTGAGTGAACTAGGGCGATATTTACAAGCACAGGTTAAGTCATGCAGTGTGACTTTACCTGTTCTTGAAAATACCATTCAGTAGGCTGCGCCACAGGTGCGTCACGAAAAGTGTTGCACCCGTGGCGCAAGGGGCTTGTAGATCTGCCCCATAGTATAGCCTAATCAATCGATACATATAGCAACACTCGACTCCATTGAAAACGCTATCCACTGAAGATTCAATGTTGCCCACATGGGATTAGAAGGTCCTATCAAAATAGGGGAAGATAACAACCTACTCCTTGCACAGACGGTGTGTGCACTTTCAAAAGTTCTTTTGAGAGAGCAAATGGCCAATAAATAGATTATAACTGATAAAGTGCAATGTGTAGAACCATCAAAAAGCATCTGTGCAGAGAAACCGGTGACAACAACACCATTTCCATCATCGAATAGATGGAGTGGCACAGCAGCCTACTGAAAGAAATGTATTTTAGCTGTGGTCAACTAATCAAATTTGGTGCAGGGCAAACTGCGACCACCCCAGCCGATTAAAATGTATTCCATGACAGGTGCAGTGAGATCTAATATATAGCGCTGTGACTGATCTAAAACTACGGTAAAAGTCTAGGCCCTTATTTATGAGGCCTTGCGTCAGCTTTGCGCCGCCGGTGCGTCACTTTTTGTGACGCACCAGCGGCGTACAAAATGCGCCTTGTTGCGCCATATTTAAAAAGTGACGCATCTAGGTAGATGCGTCACTTTTTAAACCCCTGCGCCACATTATACCTGCGTCAGGTATAATGTATGCAGAGGGGGCATTCCCCCGCAAAAAGCCTCGTATTAGTGACGCAGTGAAATCTATGAGATTTCACTGCGTCACTTTTAGGATGCTGTTGCGTCAAAATCTTGCGCCTGCCTCACAGCAGGCATAAGACTGACGCAAGCCCTTTCACATGGGGCTTTCCCCATGTGAAAGGACGCATTGCTGGAGTTGCGTCACTTTTGTGACACACTCCAGCAATGCGTCACTTTTGCGCTTACAGATGCGTCAGAAATACTGACGTATCTGTAAGTCCTTGCGACATGATGCGTCATACATTAAATATGACGCATCATTGGTGTCGCAAGGAGTGCGCAGTGAAAAGTGACGCATCGCTGTTTTCACGCAGCGATGCGTCACTTTTCATAAATGAGGCCCCTATAATTTAGATGATATCAAATGCAGGTGCAGCTTCGTACGGCACTCCATTTTGACTATAGTGTGCACATCAAAACGTCACTAATACTTGGAATATTCCGCCCAGTCAGTGAAGCAAAATGTATGCATGATGTCAACGCTACGGCCCGACAGTGAAATCCGTGTTCTTATTTGTTGTACATTTTCTGATGTGAATTAACCATCCATTGAGGTCACCATTTTAATGAAAGAATGAATGCACCAATTATATATAATTAGACACCTGTGTTTCCAGCTAGGTGCTTGGAAGACAGAAACTATGTGCTGGGTCTTTGGCTTCTGTATGCTGACTCAGTTGTTTCTGTAGCATTGTGTTGTAGACCTATTCAATTGCCTTAACAAATTCAACAATCAATTGTATAATTATATGTCTTTTTGACAGGATAGCTATCCCCAATGCCAAAATTCAAACAGTGAAACCTGCTCCCCTCCAGAATGTCCAGATCTTACATGCCTCAGAAAAAATAGCAGCAGGAAGTGGGAGTGACCAATGCTCCACCTCCAGGATACACTTTTGCAGTCGCTTATGCTTTCGTCCAGCATAAAAGCTCCCTCACAAGCAATGAATTGATGTAGCACCACTGGAAGGCCCAGTGTGGTACTTCATAAAAGCGAACATCAGGAAGAATGGAGAAATTAAACATGGCCAAGATAATCATACTGGTTCTTACTATTGGAACAGTCCTACTGCAGAAGACTGGTAAGAAAGGGTCTTATATTTGTACTTGAAAAGTAAGGAATCATCACAGATGAAAGAGATTTAAGGTAAATTTGTTTTAATGAGCAGCCCATACGAAGAGTAAACTATCTCAGATCACCCAGGCTATATCACTGACTACCACCTGTTATTTTCACCTGAGTTTCTGACTTGTTAATTTTCATCTACTGTTGTTGTGAACAACAAGTCGGTTACTCAAGCATAACTCTTCCATAACAGTGTTATATATAACACAGAACAAGTAAAACCTGAAAGTAACATTTCAGGCAAAACTGTTGGTATGGTTAAATGTTTTAGCATTACATCCTCGCCCTTGGTCTTCCAAGCATTCTTTTTATGCATACGGGAATTTTTTTACTGGTAAAATGTAAATTGAACACAGAATCACACTGACCAATTCCAAAATGCAATTCTCATAATGAATGCTAAAGTTTCCCCAACAGGTTAGAATGGGACACATTAATTGATCTTTCTTTGCACGGAGAGGCACCTCTAGAAGCAATGTATCTCCACTCATAGATAGTATTTGACCAAGTGCTGTGGTCATAACGTTGGGTACCGTTGTTTTGTCGTTTAGGGGTATTATTCCACATTTTTTTAACTGATGAATGTATACTCGCATTTGAATGTCCAAAAGGCAGTATACAGTGCAATAGCGTTTTTGAAAACACTTACATTGTATAATAGCATACATAACTGTACATCTTCACTTAATTAAGATTAATTAGAAAATGTATTGTCTTTTTTCATCTCCCCTACCTCTCAATCTGTATACCTGTTGAGCCAGCACTCCTGATTGACAGGAGAAAAAAATCATACAAAGAAGGCCTATTTTCTGTATTTGTCTGCATTTAAAAAAATACAGACAGAAAAATAAACAGTTTTGTGTCTGTATTTATCTGTAATAATCAGTAAAAACAGAAAACAAGGAGCCCTATTTTTAATAACTATCCCCTATATGCTCTGCATATTAGCAGGAATTAATATGTTTAACTTTGTCTCGCCTGAACTCTGAGGAAGCTCACTTTTTAGCATATCTAAAATGCTTGAACATATAACATATAACTTTCTAAACGTTTTATTCTTTGAGCAGCTCACTGCTTAACATATCTAAAAAGCCTGACACATAACTTTCAGAAAGTCATATGCTCCGGAGCCATACACTTTTTAACATATCTAAAATGCTTGAACATATAACTTTCTAAACGTTTAATTCTTTGAGCAGCACGCTGCTTAACATATCTAAAAAGCCTGACACATAACTTTCAGAAAGTCATATGCTCTGGAGCCATACACTTTTTAACATATCTAAAATGCTTGAACATATAACTTTCTAAACGTTTAATTCTTTGAGCAGCACACTGCTTAACATATCTAAAAAGCCTGACACATAACTTTCAGAAAGTCATATGCTCTGGAGCCATACACCTTTTAACATATCTAAAATGCTTGAACATATAACTTTCTAAACGTTTAATTCTTTGAGCAGCACACTGCTTAACATTTCTAAAAAGCCTGACACATAACTTTCAGAAAGTCATATGCTCTGGAGCCATACACTTTTTAACATATCTAAAATGCTTGAACATATAACTTTCTAAACGTTTAATTCTTTGAGCAGCACACTGCTTAACATATCTAAAAAGCCTGACACATAACTTTCAGAAAGTCATATGCTCTGGAGCCATACACCTTTTAACATATCTAAAATGCTTGAACATATAACTTTCTAAACGTTTTATTCTTTGAGCAGCACACTGCTTAACATATCTAAAAAGCCTGACACATAACTTTCAGAAAGTCATATGCTCTGGAACCATACACTTTTTAACATATCTAAAATTCTTGGACATATAACTTTCTGAAAGGTGTTTGCTTTGAGCAGTACATTCTGGAGTAGCTCACCTCTTACCATATCGAAAATACCTAACACATCTTTCTGAAAGTCGTATGCTCTGGAGCAGTTCACTTTTCTTAAAGTTGTATGCTCTGGGCTACTCATTCTGGAGCAGTTCACTTTTTACATATCTAAAATGCCTGAACATGTAACTTTCTAAAAGTCCTATGATCTGAAGCAGTTCGCCCCTGGTCCAACTCACTCTGGAGCAGCTCACTTTTTTATCATATTTAAAATGCCTATACATACTTTATGAAAGTCAGTATGAAGCCACCTGTCTCTATAATCTCATTTGTGACTTTTTGAGTCCTTCTTTTTATATACCATTTGGATCTTATGGTTTAAAAAGATATTTGGATTCAATGGTGCTGGATGTGAATTTTGACAGCAATGAAACAGAATGCTGTAGGAGATAATATGCAAACTGTTGTCAAATAAGGGGGATTAATTTATCAAAGATTGTGAGCACAGTGCACTACTGTATTGATGCTCTCCTCTCTTGGTATTGTATTTTCAATATAAGCCCTTCTAACGTGGGCAAAGTTTTCTGTGGGTGGTTGTGATGACATTTTTTGATAATTTCTTTTCACATGTTGCACTGCTATTCAGTACATGAACGTAATCATATTAAAGGTGTATATTATATAATCATATTAAAGGTCATATTAGGTGTATATTTGCCTATTGCCACACATCAAGGCTGTCCATGGTAGGAAAACAGTTGAGCAGGGATGGGCTTCACTGTGGAATACCGACAGGGAACTGCCAATGCCAATATGGATAGACTTTCTAGGTTTTTCCACTTTTCGGATGAAGACTACCAGGGTGTAGGTTAGTTACCTATCACCTTTCGGGGAGGGGGCATGTGAGAAAGTCATCCTGTTTGGCCTGATCACCCCTGTGTTTTTGACTGAGACTGGTAGTAACTGACTATGATTGTGCCCTGGGGTCTGCTAACCAGGCACAAGTCCAGAGCTCTGATTAAAAAGGTATTTGCTAATTATCTGTATTTACAATCTGCACTGACAGACCCTTGTAAATCCCTGGTATATAATAAGGCAAGGGGGATTCAAACTCCCTAAAAGCCTCTAGTATATAATAGGGCAAGGAGGTTTAGAGGCCTAGTATATTTCCTGCACTGGAGTGTCCACTGCTACGTTGCCTGCTGCCTTTTTAAAAGGCAGCCATGCTTTGTAGACTTTAAAAGTAAATCATATGCAAATTCAACTTTGGTATTAAAGGCACTTCCAAAGTGGTAATCTACATTATTATTTGCATATTCCTGCATTTTTCAAAACCTAAGCCACCTGATAAGTATTATATGCAGTACTATCAATGCTGAGATGCCTATGGTTAGCCATGCGCTCTATAAGTGCTTATAACTTAACATACCATTACATATAAGTCAACCCATTAATGTCTCCCCTAGGTGCATCAGGGGTGGGGTGCCAGGTAACTAGAAAGAGGGCCATTATAAAAAGTGTTTTATATGCCTTGGTGAGGGAAAACTGCCAATGTCGTTTTTCCCAATTGTAGACAATTATCTCGATAGGCTAACATTGGACTATGTTATTAAAGTATAAATAATGCTAGGAAGGAGCTGAAAATGTTGTTAAAGCACTTAAACATTGGTAATGATAAATCCAACAACTTGCCACTGTTGAATTTATGATAATTAATACAGAGGAAATGTTATCAGACTTTGTCTTCTGTGAGCGTAGCCGGACTGCTTTGATGATTTGATACATGGCCTGCATGGAGCAGAGGTTATCTGATTGGGGGAGCTCTGCAGCTGCAGAGAACAGGCCAGTTCAGGGCTGGGTGAAGCAAAGTGGGCTCCAGGGAGAGCAACATAGTAAGGAATGGCAGCCAGACCAAACCCTTCTTTCTGTACCCACATCCGAAATGCAAGTCCAGGAATGAAAGGTCTGGAAGGGGTAACATTTTGACCCGGGATCCCGCCTATTGTATCCGACCAGGGCTCCACCGCGGTTGGCCGTAAACTTTGACTTTGTCCCGGTCAAGCGTAACCAGATGTCCCAAGTAGGCGCTATAGGTTTTTAGGCACTAGACAGTGTTTAATTTTTGAAAATGTATCTATTTGGATCCCTATATTGTTTTCTTGTGATTTTGGTGTTATTTTGAAGATAAAAATCATTCCTATTTTTTATAAATTTGTCTGGGATTTTTATTGTGTGTAGTGCCTTACTTATTTAATGTATTGGTCTTTTTAACTGCTTTTCATACCTGTCTCCCACGTTAAGCCTACCTGCTTGCAGCCAGCTACCAAGGGTTCAGCCAGTGGCTAATGTATTGAGACCTTGACTGAACCTTATATTGCATTGGAGTTTTTTTTGCTGATAGTAGGTGCATACCTACCTCTACAAATAACCTGCTTTTCAACACCATTAAATCATATATATTCTTTTGATCTTTATTGCATGTTTAGATGTTTGCAGTGTATGGGATAAACTGCTGTCAATATCAACACACCTTTGTAAAGGAGAGATAACATTAACAAAAGTTGATGTTCAATTGTAATATAAAACTCAGACTATAATTGTTGGTCAGTAAACAAGTTTGTTCGAACTTGCAATGTGATTCACTATTCTAAAAGTCACAAAAACATAAATAAATTGGACGTAGATCTTTTTAAGCCAAAAACATCTAATTGTGGAATCCTGTCCAGTGAAATATGGCAGTATTTATATTTTCAACTAAGTTTAGGAGGAAATTGAGGAATGTATGTCCCTAAATAACCATATTTATTTGCGCCGGAGGCCACCAGACCAACAGGGTGGCAAAATCTCATTCTCCGTCGGCATCAAAGTAGTCCGGTTGGCTTATTAATGTTTCATTGTTACTTTGTGGTGGTATTTTTTATGAGAGTGCTTAGCGCTGTTTTCATTTACACTAAACCTCCAAAGCGGGAATTTGTTTATGTACAACAATGAATTAATTAGAGAATTAATACACTTGTTAGGCACATACCAGTACGTCTTCTCAAACTACCTAGAGTAAGTTGGACTTCTGCACTTTCCTAAAGGTGGTAAGCAATGGACAAATGTGTGATTTCAGAAGGCAGGGATTATAAAGGCAAGGACATGAAATAGAGATGGTTGTTTCAAAGGATGAAAAAAACACCTAGGAGAGTGCTTGGCATGCCTAGTGTGACTCTATTAGCCAGTGCACATGAACACTACAGGACTCAGAATAGCAAATATACCTCGCAAAGCTACCCTATTGTGCCTGTACCACTTAAATAATCGCTGACTGTGTCCGATCATCTTCAATATATATATATATAAATATATATCCTACGTACAAGATACCAGCGATTTCTTAAGAAAGATTAAAGATGTTAAATGACACGAGGACTATTGGTTGATTGCTTTGGATGTAACATCCCTATACACCAGCATCAGACATTGGGATGCAAACAAAGCAGTAAAACATTACCTGACAAAAAGATCTTTCCAGTACAATGAACACAATATTATGTTGATAAAAATGTTGGAATTTTGTCTGAACAGTCACAGTTTTATGTTCAATAACCTGTTATATCAGCAAACCAAAGGAGCAGCCATGGGGGCCAGCTTCTCTCCCAGATATGCATGTTTGCACATGGGCTCCTGGGATCATGGGCAGTACATCAGTGACAATATTAAAATATGGCTTCGCTATATTTATGATGTATTTGTTGTGTGCCAAGGTTCACAGGAGCAGGCAGGAGAGTTTGTGAAGGATATAAATCAGAATGATGTCAATTTACACTTCACAGCTACCATAAGCCAAATGTCCATTAACTTTCTCGATACCCAGGTATATATCAGGGACAACAAATTAGAAACCCGTTTGTATAGAAAAGAGACAACCGGCAACTCCACCTTACATGCAAGTAGCTCGCATACCAAACATCTCATAAACAGTATACTGTATGGTGAGATGTTACGTCTCAGGCGTATTTGCAGCAATGAGCAGCACCTGAAAAATGCGCAAGAAAATAGTAGCATAAGATTACAGGAAAGAGGGTATTCAAAACACATTATCAATAAAGCTATATCTAAATCAATGCTGCACAATACAGAGGAGCTACTCAACGACAAACAGCATGACACATAGCAAACTAGGGGAGCCTTGGAGTTGAAAAAGGATCAGGAGGCTAATGAATTTAGAATAATCATGAGATACAGTAAGCAACAAAATAGTCTATGCAAAATTGTCCAAACGAATTGGCCATTGGTTTTAAATGCCCCTGTGATTGGACCATTGCTTCCGCAGAGGGTGTCCATCACATACAGCAAAGCGCCATCTACACCTGAACACTACAGGGCTCAGAATAGCAATTATACCTACAGGGCTCAGAATAGAAACTATACCTCGCAAAGCTACCTTATTGTGGCTGTATCACTCAATTATTCGCTGCCTTGCAGCTTTCAACTCTGTTCGATCATCTTCAATATATAGCATACATACGAGATGCCATCGATTTCTTAAGAAAGATTAAAGATGTTGAATGGCACAAGGAATATTGGTTGATTGCTGTGGATGTAACATCCCTATACACCAGCATCAGACATTGCGATGGAATAAAAGCAGTAAAACATTACCTGACCAAAAGATCTTTCCAGTACAATGAACACAATATTATGTTGATGGAAATGTTGGATTTTTGTCTGAACAATAACAATTTTATGTTCAATAACCTGTTAAATCAGAAAACCAGAGGAGTAGCCATGGGGCCAGCTTCTCTCCCAGCTATGCATGTTTGCACATGGGCTGTTCTGACAATCAAAAAAAGGTGACCTCCCTGGGATCGCCTCTGAGGGCGCCTTGCCACTACTCAGTTCGGACACCTAAAATAGGCAATATGTCAGATTTCTGTCAGTGGCAGGGTGCTAAGGTAATCCTAAATTGCCATACTCAAAATCCTGGGACTAAGGATCAGATGTTGTCTCTAACCCACTGACAGCGGCTACAGGATGGACCTCCACCCCGCGGATTCAGCAGAACCTCCAAATTAATTGTGGCAACTGCTCACCATTCTTGCTGCACAGATGTGACTTCATACAGATGGGGTCCTGTTCCTTTGACTGCAGCCAGGCTAAAAAAAACAATCCCTTTTGGGTGGCTTGCCAAAAGGTTGCCCCGAATGTGAATTTATCTTGAAAAAAAAAGACAAGAGGCATTTGGCAAAACAGGAACAGTTGTTTTAATTAAATTCAGCGGTCATCGGTAGAGCAGGCAACAGAGTCGGGTTCTGAAGACTGTTAGAAAGCACATTGGATTCAGCTGTCTTTCAATACATTACATGAAGAGTCATGAAGTAATTCATACATTCCTTTGAATACAGAAACCTGGGCCTATTCACTGCGTCATAAATCTGGTCATTTGATAAGAAGTGCTGGTGGGTCTTGACCTTGCGTGGACACAATATGGGAACATGTCCAGATGTCCTGCCTGGGGAGCGCGTAATTACTGCATGTAGTGTGCGTGCTGTGTTCTCATTGGCTGAGTGTTCCTAACTTAGTGTGGCATCTGACTTTATGATGTTTTGGGATCACACTCCTCTCCGGCCGAAGATGTTTAATTGTGGCCAATCTCCTAAGACCATTATTTGCCTATCTGTGGGTTTGAGCCGGGCTTTCCTCTTTGTGCTTTTATCTAAGGGTTACATCTCACCCCACCTATGTCCTGTCCATCAGTTGCTCAAGGCCTAGGTCGCAGGGCCTGCCTGACCACACACTTCTGACCCGTGGTTAAGGGGGAGGTCATATTGGATGAATTCAACAACAGTGATGCGAGTTGGTTAATATGCATTGATATCCTATTTTCAGGCAGTATTATTTTTTATCCATTGGTGAAAAGTGTTGTGAAATCTGCGAATTATTCAAATAATGTGGCAGATGCCATAACCCTTAATTATTAGGTCGCAATGTATCCACAAATCGAATAAATTCACCAGTCCTCATCATCATCCATCATCCATTAGTTTATAAGCAATTCAATAATGAAAGAAAAAAAAACCTAAACCTTCTAATTCCAATTAGGGTCCATTGTTAGCGGCACTTTGAAGAAAACTTCCTTTTCAGGTTAATTATCCCAAAATAAACAGACAGTAAAAAAATAGGTAAAGGGCGATATGTATACTATGGTCATTTATTGCCATCCAGTTGCTTTGGTGACATCGTAAATCATGAGGCCAAAGGCAGAGTAATTTGTAAATCTCAACAGAAACCAAAGATAGAGACATATGAACATACTACTGAAGTTTCTCATCATGAATTTTCATATTACAAGTTGACTTTTTAAAGTAAGTGAAATAATGAACTATAATGGTTTATTGTCTGCAGCGAAAATATGAAACGAGAAGAAGTTGACTTAGCCACAATGGGTACGTGTAATATAGTCTAATATTGTCATTGAGGCAGTCTGGTGAAATCACAAACTACAAAGCTGAAGGAAGGACGAGTGGTTTGTAAATATTACCGAAACCCAGAGATGACAATATAGGATCATATGAGTACATGGTACTCATTATGCTTTAATCATATCCCATGTTTATTTTGAGGCAGTAAGGTTGGAAAAGCTGTATTCTTCAAAGTACAACTAACAATGGGCACTGATTGAAATAAGAATGTTTTTAAAAATAAATTGTTAATAAAATAATAGGCAAAGGTAAGGGTCAGTGAATGTAGGTGATTTTTACAGCTGCAGCATTTACATCACAATTAGTAATTTACTGACCGTTATTATTAATATTGGTTTTTTGTATAGCGCATAGCTACCGCAAGGGCGTCCCAGCGCTTGCAACTAGACAGAGAGCAGTATAATACTTAAGTGGATTGGTTGAATAACCCAGTTTTAAGCAGTTTCCAGAATGGAAGACGAAGGAGTTCGCCACGGACAAGGGGGGGCAGCGTGTTCCAGAATTTGGCCACATTGTAGGTAAATGATCTACCTCCACTTCTCGACCTTTTTATTTTCAATGACTATGCCAGATGGAGATTGGAGGAGCGAAAGAATTTACTTGGTTGGTAGGGAGTGACCTCATCTTGCGTGAGGAGCTGGGACAGGGACACCAGTTCAGCGCTAGGCCCCTCCCACCCTCCCGCCCCCGGCCACTACATAAATGGAGTCTATTCCCCGGAGGCGCAGCGGACGGGCGCAGCGGGCGCGCTGGCGGCGCGCCGAAGGCGCGCCAAAGGCAAGCCCGTCTTCGCCCGTCCGCGCCCGCCCGGGCCCAGGGGCCAGGACCCCTGGCCAACTCATCACCTACTCCGCATCTGCACTCAGGGAACTACAGTTTCCCACTCCTCCGGTCCCACCAGATGCGGCCGAACGTGCAGCGTTCCTCGAGATTTCTAAACATCCCCCCCGTCCTTACACCCGACCTGACCATAGTACCGGTCACCCCCATCCCACATCACACTCACGGGTGCTCAGTTCTGACACCCACCTCCGAGTACTCTATTTAAACACTCGCTCCATGGTGAAACATCAGCTCGACTTATTCCTTCTGCTTACCACGGATAGACCTGATGTATTACTACTCACCGAAACTTGGCTTACCCCAGATTCCCATCCTGATATCCTAGCTGCCCTCCCTCCAGATTACTATATTCTTAATGTCAACCGCCCTTTGAATCGCTCTGGAGGCGGAGTAGCGGCTATTATCCGCAAAGAGTTTAGATTTCTTACTTCTGCTTCACTCACTCTACCTGGGACCGACAATATAGTCATTACACTGGAAACTACTGGTGGTGCACTTGCACTAGTACTACTCTACCGTCCCCCTCTGCCGATGCCATCTTTTCCTCTCTCTTTGAGTGAACAGGTAGCTGACCTGCTCACGCATAATTCAAGAATCGCCATATTTGGGGATTTTAACTATTGGTACGACAGTGATCTTGCAGGGCCTCATGCTATGGAGTTGTTTGAAACACTGACCAGCTTGAATCTTATCCGGCACATCACCTCACCGACGCACTCCAAAGGCCACATTTTAGACCATGTATGGACCCATAACCTCGCCTTGTCTCGGCCCAACGTCTCCCCCTGTCTCTGGTCAGATCACTATCTGATAAAGGTTACCATCACTATCAAAGGGAGCTTTAAGGCCCCTATTCTTCCTGGAGGACAATGCCGCAAATGGAATGCCTATTATGCCCAGGGCTTCCTCGACTTTGCATCCAACACCTGCCCTACCATCGACCCGTCTTCCGGTACCGACTCTATGGAGGGCGCAATCTCCACCTGGTTGCGAGCGGCCAGCGACAAATTCGCCCCTCTTACCAGCTTCGCTCACACGAGGTGTGGCAACTCCCACCGCTGGTTTTCTGAGGAATTAAAAACCCTTAAATCAAAGCTGCGCCTCCTTGAACGCAAATGGAGACGGGGTTACTCCACAGAGAACCGCGCAGAGTATGTGTCAGCCCGTAACGAATATAAAAGTGCTATCATAAAAGCTAAGGCCTCACATATCTCCGAAAGAATCAACTCAGCCTCTAACAAATCTAAAGAAATCTTTAAAATCATGAATGACTTTTCCTCTGACCAGAGAATTCTTCCCACTCAGGCTCCCACTCTAGATACTTGTATTGCGCTCAACACCTATTTCGTTCAGAAAATCGCTGACATCAAGAACGCCATCTCCTCGTTTACTCCCCCTAGTTGCCCTGATTCCTCCCCCCTCAACTCATCTGTCTTCACCCAGTTCCCAGCTATCACTTCTAGCACTCTTACTGAGCTTACAACCCGCATCAAATCTGGCTCTCCCGAGGACTGTTGCCCCCCCTCGGTCCTCAGAGCAATCTTTTCAGCTCTACCAGACAGTATTCTCCCTCTCTTAAATACCTCCCTCAGTACTGGCACGGTCCCCTCCGCGTTCAAACAGGCCATACTGGTTCCCCTTCTAAAAAAAGCCAGAGCAGACCCTGCCAATCCAGCCAATTATAGGCCTATCTCCCTCTTACCCTATTCTTCTAAACTATTGGAGGCCCATGTCACAACCTGTCTGTCAGCGTTCATTGAGAGCTCTGGCTTCCTGGAACCTAACCAGGCAGGTTTCAGGCCAGCCCATTCTACCGAGGCAGTCATTGTAAAAGTCTTTGATACTCTTCGGGAGAATGCCGATAGAGGGTCCCCCCAGGCACTAATCCTTCTGGACCTCTCGGCCGCGTTCGACACGGTGGATCATGACATCTTACTCCACCGTGCCGGACAAGCTGGCATCCAGGGCCCTGCACAGGATTGGATTAAGTCCTTCCTTTCTGGCAGAGTGCAAACAGTCCACCTAGGCCCCTTCACTGCAACCCAGGTACCCACCACCTGTGGAGTCCCTCAGGGATCCTCCCTTTCACCTCTACTTTTCAATCTGTATCTTCGTCCGCTAATTCAGTCACTTAGCAACTGGAACTGCACTGTCCTCAACTAGGCAGGTGATATGCAGATCATCTTTCCCTTAGACATCCCGGATGCGACATCCAATTTCCAGGCTGTAATGCTGCACATCCAACAATGGATGATGTCTAATCAACTAAAACTAAATCCGGAAAAAACAGAACTCCTCCTGCCTTGTTCTAGCTCTGCCCACTGGGGACCCCAATTCTGGCCAGCTGAACTGGGCACTGCCCCTACTCCATCGAGTTCAGTAAAAAGTCTGGGTGTCACCATTGATAAAGATCTCTCCCTGAAAACTCATGTCGGAGCCATTATCTCTGCTAGTATGTTCCAGCTTCGCAAAATCCGGAAAATTTCTCATCTGCTCTCTCACGAGGCCTTGGTGCAAATTGTCATCTCCCTCGTTCTTTCCCTCCTCGACTTTTCCAACGCCCTTTACTGGGGCCTCTCCAGGTCCCTGCTCCACCGCCTCCAGATGGTGCAGAACCAGGCTGCAAGGCTTATTTGTAAAGTCCCTAAATGGCAATCTGCTAGACCTCTCCTGGCCAAGCTGCACTGGCTTCCCATTGAGCTAAGGGCCGCCTTCAAGATCGGATGCATAACCTACAAAGCACAGCATACCAAATGCCCGACCTTCCTGAAATCCCTCATCAATCCCCACCGCCCGACCCGCAATCTCCGCTCTGCTCACCTTCATCTTCTCACCTCCCCAGTGTTCAAGCTAAAAAAATTGGGTGGCCGGAGATTCAGCTCCCTGGCACCCAAGCTGTGGAACTCCATCCCCCTACACATTAAAACCTCTGACACCTTGCTGAGCTTCAGAAAAGGCTTAAAGACCTGGCTCTTTTCAAACTCTCACTAGCCCTTTCTCCTGCCCCATTTTCAATCTCAGCGCCAGGAAACCTCCGGTGTCAGTGCGCTTTACAAATGTAGCTTAACATTAACATTAACATTAACATTAACATGAGAGGTCTGTTGATGGCTGGTCCCAAACCCCAATAGGTCCTATGAGCTATACATAGGGCCTTAAATTTAACTCTCACCGCGACCGGTAGCCAATGAAGAGTTCTAAGGGCTTGTTTGGCAGACTTATTTTTTGGAACCCCCATCAGTAGTCTAGCAGCACAATTCTGTGCAGTCTGGAGTTTCCTCAGGGTAGCTATGGGCGCTCCCAAATATAAGGAGTTTCCATATTCCAGTCGAGATAGAACCAGGGCCTGTATCAAGGTCTTCCTGGTGCTTATTGGGAGAAGGGGCAGAATCTTGCGGAGGAGACGCATGGTCCCAAAACATGCACCGGTAACTTTTACAGCTTGGTCATCAAATTTAAGGGAGCTATCTAGCCAAATACCCAAGGTTTTTATCTTGGTTTTCGGAGAGGGAGGAGGCCCATGACAACTGGGCCAGACCTGTTTCAGATCGAGGCCCGAGGTGTTACCTAGAATCATTAGCTCTGTTTTTCCACCATTCATCTTTAGGCAGGAGTGTTCCATCCACGAAGCCACCTTCCTCAAACAAATTCCCAGGTCTGAGAGAGAGTTGTGTGGGCCATTTAGCGAGATGACCAGCTGGGTGTCATCTGCATAGGTGACAATCTTTATCCTATGGGGTAGCACAATATCAGCCAATGGCTGCATATAAACATCAAATAAGGTGGGATTTAAGGAAGATCCCTGCGGGACACCACAGCTGATCTCTAAGACTGTGGATGAGAATTCCCCTGAAAATACCTGGAAGGTCCTCTTCTCTAAATAGGATTCAATCCATTTAAGTACCTCACCTGAGATGCCTTTTCTCCTAAGTCTTTCCACTAGGTTTTTAAAGTTCACCGTATCAAAGGCAGAGCTCAGGTCGAGGAGAATGATAGCCACTGCTCCCCCTTGATCAAGGATCAATTTAGATTCCTCCACCACAGAGAGTAAGGCGGTTTCCGTGCCATGACGAGGCCTAAAGCCTGTTTGCGTGGGGTGTAAAAGGTTGTAAGATTCCAGGTGTTCAGCGATAGTTAGGTTAACGTGCTTCTCTAGAGCCTTAATAATCACAGGGAGCAAAGAAATTGGGTGACAGTTGCCTAGATCATCTGAGTCTAAATTATATACTTTTAGGAGAGCCTTCACCATAGCATGCTTCCATGGTGCCGGGACAGAGCCGATAGCCATAGACAAATTCATAAGTTTAAGCATGTGGGGTAGTATAATTTTTCCTGCTTTATGTAGTACTTGAGGGGGTGCTGGGTCCAATGGTGAGCTGGACTTAATTTGAGTAAGAATTTCTGATAATCTAACTAAAGTGAGAGGGGGAAATTATTTGAGTGTAGGATCTGGACCATGCAAAAGCATGTCTGTGGTGATGGGATCACTAGGGCAAGGTCTGCTAGGAAAGGCAGAGTAGATATTTTAGATTTTGTCTTGGAAAAATTCCGCAAATTCATTACATCGTCTTGAGGAAGTCATATGGGAGGTATCAGATCTGTGCCACATAATTTGCAAAATATGTATATTTCACCAAAATGTTGCTCCTATCTCAAAATGATGTAAATAATACTGACAGAGAATGTGCAGCACAATTTCCATTTTTTGTCACCTAATTTAGATCCCTTTACTGCATAATTTGGTCCATCATATCAGGTAACCGAAGTAGCCCTGGCAATAGTGTGTTTCTGTCATTATGATAAACCAACATTTATAAAAATGAAGTGAGTTGAAGAAAATTTAGTCTGATTTTGTGTTCTTTTATTCTTTTAGTCCAAGCCAAAAAATGCTTTGATCCCGAACATGAGAAACATTCAAGCGAAAGCAAAGAACTGCGACAACTACCTTGTAAGTACCTTGACATATTAGCCTGTAAATGTAGCACATATGCATTAAATGAATGTTAGGTTTGTCTTTAGTCCTGGTCCCTTAGTAAATTATAACTAACATAGAATGTCATACCTCCTCATCTAATAATGGTGGCTACAAGGTCAAGAATGGTCTCACTGTCACACATGCAAAGATAAAGCAAGTTCTGGTCAAGACTCCAATTTGAGCAAACCTAAATTATCGGTGCTCTGGGTTTGGCCAAGGGCGCAGAGGAAGGGAAGGTGAGGCAGAATTGAGAAATTCTCCTGCTTTTAGCTTCCTCACCAAATGTTGAGAGCCACACTGGGACTGGCCCTGTGGAACCCATATTGGCCACATACTGCAACCTTGCCCTGCTAGGACTTCCAACTGAGATGAATTGGGTCACTGTATCTGAACCATACTCAATCATGGTCAACCTTAACTCATACCTAGGTACCAGTTAAGTGCGGCCAGATGCCCTCAGTTGTAACGTAACACTTTTTGGTGCTATATCTATTACAGACGTGGAAAATTCATATTTCCTATTCCCCTATTGTATTTTTGTCATTTTGGTGTCATTTTATTCAGGAAAATATTCTGTATTTTATGAATTGGAGTGGGATTTTTATTATGCTATTTTTTTTACTATTTTACTGGTTTTATATTTCTAGACGGGGAGAGGATGTAGCCTAATAGCTAGGGCGACCGATCTCAAATCTGGGGAACCGGGTTCAAGTCTCGGCAATGATGTTCAACATCCTGTGATTGTGTGTAAATCACTTAATCTCCCTGTGCCTAACACAAATGAACGTGTCCTGTGTAACGCAACTGATGCACATGTAAAGCGTTCTGATACTTGATACCTTCGGGTCAAGTTTACGCCATATAAAAATAAAACTACCGGGAAAAAAATATTTTACTCATTTTCTTAAGTTAAACCTGTCTGCTCTCTGCCACAGCTACCTTGGTTTGAGCTTGGGTTTAAATTAGTCAAACCTTAACTGGACCTAACAGGAACAGTGACATTATTATCTTGTGGTGGACTGCTATCCACCCCAACTATTAATCCACTTTCTCGCATTGCACAGTAGCGGTGGTATCAAGAACTTGTGCTTGGCAGTACCAACCAGCTAATTCATTTGAAATTAAAAATCTTGAAATTGAACAAAAAGCAAGGACAGTTTTTGATTTTAAATTGCCATCAAATCTTTGATTGATACATTTTAGATTTTTCCAAATTATATTTGATTCTAAATTTTACACCTTTTTTAAAGTCAAAGGGAATGTGGAGGTGGATCTGGCTACTCTGGAAACTCTCAGAGTGTTGTATTTGAGAGCCCTCAGCAGAGACAGGCAATTTAAATTTAGCCTGAATATCAGGAAGACTCGACTGTGTGTAGGCTCTTACTCTCACGTCCTGGGAGGATGACTAACAGCTACAGGTCACCTCTGAGGAGAATGTTGAAGAGGTTGAAGAAATCCCAGGAAGGGTGGATGCAGAGGATGCTCCATCTCAAAGAAGCTTCTCATGTGCACTTTCCAGGGTGGGTAATGAAGCTACCCACAGCCTGAGCCCCTCTCAATTCAACAGATGGAGTTACAGGGCAAACAGGCAGAGAGGGACCTTCAAGCCATGTTGGCTGCTCTAGTTCTGATGGAGAAGGAGATTGCACTGGAGAAGAAGAAAGTGACCTTAGAAGAGAAGAAGGTCAGATGGGGCCCGATCTCCGGTGAAGAGTGAGGCAGCAAGGATGTGGTATCTACAGGGCAGCCTCACCTGCCTAAACAGGTAGAACTTACCTTTATGGTGGGATGGTGACATTGACAAATGGTTTGCCACTTTATTTAATCAAGAGCATTAAGAAAGTGCATGGTGAAACAGAAGCACTGGAGAGCCCTACTGTGGAAATCAGTGAGAAGGGATGCTGTGAGGAAATGCAGTTTATTATATGGTGTGGTTGTACCACCTCACCGTGTAATAAACTCTCAAAACTGACTTGGGTCCACTCTGTCAGGAAGACTATAGCTAGTGTTCAAAATTACTTACCCAAGCACAAAAAAACTTGATTTTGCTTTGAACCCCTGATGGTTAATGCAGCATCCCAATTCTAGGTAGCTTTTGCAGAGACTATTTCACAAACTTGCCTCCATCAACTACATTGTCGCCCAAGATGGTGGCCACTATGCAGTATGACACCAGTACTCTAGTTCTCCTGCTTTCACCTTGTGCCATAGTGTTCTTCCAGCACACACACTCTAAATGCAGCGCACTTCAACCGTCGTCCTTGAGGAGAGAGCAGTGTTCCTGCATTGCACTTGCTCTAAGGAGTTTCTTTACATCACTTATTCTCCCTTGTTTGACTCCGCCTCTCGGAGTGATGCGCACACCAGGGGTATTCTCCTCATCTGGGATATTAGTGTCTCACTGTGTTTTCTGTCAGCAGCAATTTGTTCCGAGTTGTATTCATGGGCAGAGACCTTACAGCTGTTCTACTGAACCACAATGGCAGTAAGAATTCTGATTTTTGGTGACTATTTCCTAGCACTGCAACATGCAAAAAAAAAACTATAAGACTTTAATTTGACTTGTCAATGTATACGGTTTATTACAGCCACATTCTTGGATACTTGAGAACTCTTCATGAGAGAATTTCTGAACTCATGCATTTACCTATATGAATATTTGCATATGCTATAATTGCTTTTTGGTTATGAAACAACGAATAGCAACTAAGAAAAAGGAGTGAACCTTCCAAAGCTAATTCTACAAGAGGGGCAAGTCTACCCAGTAATTCAGGTTAGAGGAGAGCTTGAGCAGTGAGAATGAATATGGGAGAATTGTCAAATGCAGTGTAGGGGTAGTCCTAATGATTTTGCTCTTGCCGTTCTCATGCAGGTTTTGCCATTAACTCTTTGTAGCGAAGGACACGTTTATTCTTAGAATACAGAAAAGAAGATCCCTATAGTAACAAAGTGTGTGTGAAGGCACAGACTCCCTCAGCAGGCTCTCTTTCTCTCCCTAATCCCCTTTCCCCCTAGTGTGTGCAGAGTACAGATTTATAACCTATTCTGCGCACCCAGCAAGAGAAGGGATTTTGGATTTAAGCAGTCATGGCACAAGTTGTTTATTCTCCTGACACACTCAGGCTTGTTTGTAAAACGTTAACTCGATCCTATGTAGCTGTGGCTTCGAGCAGGCAGGCTTTAACAAAGGAACAAGTGCAAAGCAAGTAGAATTACTAAAAAAATTGAATAAGAAAGAAACACAACACACAGAAAATCTGACATCAGTTTAGAAAAATGGATATTATTTTAATACATTTTTAGACACCAAAATGGACAAAATCCACTGGAGACATACATTATTCAGGAACTCCTAAATTACTACTTGTTACTCAAAATTCAAACATGCATTAGCAACTACCATGGTTAGTGATTACTTTGCAAACTCAGTTTAAATTTATGTTGGGCTACTCCTGCCCGCTTTGGGTGACCAATTCCAGCAGGGAGCAAGTCAGAGGGCCAATAAAGCTTAGCAGGACAGTTACCTTGCAGTCAAAGTAGGCTCCAGTCCCGATGCAGGCTCTATAGGCAAATCTCCGTAGGCATCAAGGGAGTGGTCCTGATGCAAGGGATACTGGATGCTGAGGACAATGAAGATGCTGATCTGGCAGCGAGGCTCTTCTGGGTGCCCCACCATGGTCCACAAACATGGTGGGGTGATTTTGGCCACAGAGGTTGATCTCCCTCGAAGTCCAGGTGGACTACAGCCAAATACCAGGTGCCACTGATCTCTGGTCACAGCGAAACCAGCAGACCCCTTACCTGCGGCTAGTGTCTGTCTTGGGAGACCGAACTGCACTTTGACTACTCTCTTGGGTTCAACAGACTCCGATGCAACATTTGAGTGTCAGTGTTAAGTCTAGTGGGCTGATTCGGCTGTCAGTAGCGATCAAGCAATTATGGCTACCAACTTTGCCAAGGTGGCTTATTCAGCCTTTGTGGCATTGATGCTGTAAGAGGAAGGCAGCCAACTAACTCTTGGAGTTTACTCCTTCTGTCTGGGGCTAGGAGATTACTTTTTCTACAGCAAAGCACCGCAGTTGCAGTCCTCTTTTTGCTAGCACAGGAGCAGCAGGTCCAGTGCAGTCTTTGGTGCAGCCTCTCTTTGTCAGGCTCAGGGAACAGCAGGGCAGTATTTCATTGGTCCTCTCTCCAGTGCAGTTGTGATCTGAGGTATGGGTGCCAAGAGTGCCACTAGTATGCCCATAACCTTCCCTCAGAGAATGAGGCAACTACTGGCCAATGGGTTACGAGGTTCCCTTCTGCCTGATGATGAATTCCTCAAATGTGTGGCATTCAGATACCCCAGAGTGCAATATTTCTCCCACTCCCAGGATGGCAGAACCCTCTATTGCTGAATGGAGGTTGGTGGGCCACCCTATTAGTGTGTCTACCTAATGGCTACACACTCACATGAAAACAGTTTTGGCAACTGTTTTCCCCTCTCCGTCCCCCATGCCATTGTTTGCCGTTCAAAGGCAGCTTCCCCTTTGAGGCTCGCCTTTGAACTCACACCTTATGTGGCTTATTGCCAGAGAGGCCTCTAAAGCTTACTTTCCTTAAACTCATTCACACTTCTTCCCAGGAGCTCAGAAGGCTGTCTTGTGGTCAATATCTGCAAATGGCCACAGCGATAACTTGGTCAACAGAGTGGGAACTTTCTAAAGTTGCCTCTTACTCAAAAGTTACATTAAATTTTACTTTGGCATCAAGTTGAGATTAGTGTAGCAATGTTACAAATGTATTGATAACACTTTTAGTAGTCCCATTCCCAGCTAGCAAAGCTGAGTTGTCAGCATGTAACTCTGTACTTGCCAATGGAACAACTAGCCTTTACAGTAAAAATTACAATTTGGGTCTTTTACTCTTAGGACTAATAAAAAAAACATTTCCTGCTTTTAATATAAAGGACCCTGCCTTAAGGCTTGACAGGCATTCTTTTGGGGTGACTTATTTATATTAAAAAAGGGTAGTCTGCTTTTTGTCATTAGTCTAAATGGAAACGTCTGCAGTGTCAGGCTTGAAGACATGTTGAACTTTATCACACTTGTGGTGACACACAAAGTGCTGCTGACCATGAGGAACACTTTCATCGACAGGACCTGGCTACCCTGGTACCATGTACTAGGGACTTATAAGTAATATAATGTATTCCAATTGGGTATAAACCAATTAAATATACATTTGTAAGTGCCAGAGAACTGGCACTGAGGTCTGGTTAACAGGACACTCTCAGAATTGAAAAACGAGTGGCATCAGTCCAAAGATTTGGAGGTGATCATGCACAAAGAGTCATTTCCTTACAGATACAATCCCGAACTTAGAGGAGGGGCAGCTGACTCATATAACCATATATTAGGTAAACTAGTGCAGTAGTTTGATCTCACAATAGAAGAGTGTCGGAAGAAATTACGAATCAGACACAAAAAGAGTGCTTCTACATACTTGTGCAGATTTTGCGAGCATCTCAAGAAAGGCACTGGATTGGTTGGTAAAGGGCAATGCAGTTGGCACTAGTGACAGTCTATACAGGGCACAGAACGGAGGATGCCTCATGTCTCAGACCAAAGGTTATCACTGGTGGATTCTCCACTCCAATAACTAGCTTAGGTTTGTGGGGGATACCCAGAGAAGGCCTTAATAGCCTTTACTTTGAAATTAGATCCAGAACGTAAGCCGATGATCCTTAAAGCTGGTAAGAATCACTTCTACAACATCATTGTAAATGGGGTACCTGTCACCACTGTGAATGATGCAGGTGCCAGCCAGACCATGGTGTTTGATAGGCTAGTTTGCTTGTAACAGCATCTGTCAGGTGATGTTTGCAGGGTAATGACAGGAATCTATCCACCCTGTGGCCTTAGTATCCCAAGAATGGTAAGGAATACGTGCCCAGAAGAAGGAAGCTGTTAGTCCTGACGTACCCTTATACTGCATCCTTGGCAGTGGGCTCCCACAGTTGAAAAAGTACATACTCAGGGCAGCTGCCCAGAATGCCCGAAAAGCCCAGATGTCTGGGGATACTGTACATTAGCAAGGGTACAGAGTGTATGAGACAGAGGAAGACACCCATATTGGAAGGACCACACAACCAGAGTTTACCAGCGTTGATAGGAGAACATCCCAAGACTGGCACTGATGAAGCCATTGTTTTTTTTTTGAGTTTTCAAAAACCTTTATTGTATTGAATAGCACAGTACATCAATGCAATGAAAGCGAGCTTGTATACAGCATATGACATGGCATAATATCGGCATCTTCCCATGCAAGCAGAATACATCAGAATATAATTATCATGAAGTTTACATTAGAAACAACCCCAACTCTCACCCACAGAAAATACTGCTTATCGGAGTGCTGATTGGGAAAAACATCCCAAGTGGCTAAATATGGAATAGTCCAAAATACTCCGTCCCGTGAGGGTAGCACAAACAGTTTTTATATCACATAATGCTAGCACAGTCCAGCGGGCTTAAAAATTCAATAGCATTGTCTGTGGGGGATCCCCAGTAGGCAGCGGCAAAAGGATTCGGTAGCGTCAAAGGCCCCAGGTAAACAATGATAAAGCAAATAGCACAGAGCATGGGATACAGTATTAAAACATACATTACAAGAATTCATAGCGCATATTCTCTAGGCATTCTCCCCTCCATCCACCCCTTCAGCCTCCTCCTCCCTCTAACTGAGCAGGGTATGCTGTGAATGGCGGCCAGATGTCCTTTGGACGCGATCGTAAGGACAGGAGTTCTGGATAGCCTTGGAGTCCTTCCTGCCACATTGTCATGGAGCTAAGCCAGCATTTAAACTTGGGATCTCTCCCCCGCCCCCATCTACAGGCGAATAAGCGTTTGGCAATTAACAGACTGAGGGCTAGGAATTTCTTGTGAACAGTATCCACGGATAATGTAAGGCCAAGAAGCACCTGGCGAGGGCAAGGTGGCATCGCTGTCCCCAGCATGTCAGCAAGGCTATTAAAGACCTGTTCCCAGTAAATGGCGACTCGGGGGCAAGACCAGGCCAGATGAAAGAAGTCAGCTTTCGCAGGAAGCCGTTTCGCGTAAGCGAAATCTATGCAGCCTGACAGGGGTATGGTGAAGGCTGTGTAAAAATATGTAATGGATGAGCCGTAATCTATTGTTGCCTGTAACAGCGTTGGTGTGCATACAACATTTGTTCCACTGTTCATCTGTAAGTGGTTCAGTCAGATCATTATCCCATTCCTTTCTGGCCCTGAGATGTGTGGAGGCAGGAGCAGCTTGTGCATGTATGTATAGCATAGCGACAACATGCCGCGGGGCTTCTGACTGAGCTATGGCATGAAGTGGTGCGAAGACATCAGGTTCAGTAGGAAACGTAGGGGTTAGGGCACGAAAGGTATCCATAACAGAGGGGGACGTCTCCCCAAAAAAGTGTTCCGAAGTGCGGAAGGTCCCCTGCGTATATAAATCTCCCCAGGTCCGAAGTCCCAGCTTCTTGAGCAGGTTATGGCAAAGGACTTCGCAGGTGACCTGCACTAGTGGGTCGTCAGTCAGAGGGAGGTGTGGTGAATAATAAAATAAGCAGTCCAAAGTGCGGGCAATGCGGGTCCAGGCCTGTACAGTGCAGTCTACAGTGGAGGGGTCACCTTCTCTCGATCGCACAGAGGTGTGAATGTATCCTGAAGGGACTATGGGGGCCATGTATTCATCTTCGACAGCTAAGTGTGTCACATAAGGAGGAGGGTGAAACCAGTAGGTGGAGAAATGCGCCTGGGCGCAAGTGTAGTATTTTTCAAAGTTGGGCACCCTGATGAAAGGGCAGCATGAGTGTAGTAAGGCTGAGTCTTGCTTGTTTCCCACCCCAAATCAGCCTGATGATCTGGGAATTTAGGGAGCGAAAGAAAAACCTGCCAGGGTTATATGGGATATTAACAAATAAATAAAGTAGTTCGGGTAAAATCACCATTTTGATAAGCACAATACGGCCTGCCATAGATAGGGGAAGATGTAGCCACTTGGAGATATTGTCAGTGATTTTATCTAGCGCAGTGCCATAATTGACCCTCATCATCGCATCTTTGTCTCTGGAGATTCGAATGCCCAGATATTTTAATTCATCTTGTTCCCAAATGAGAGGGTAGTCAAGTTGGAACGGGGGTGTGTTGTCCGTGAGTGGAAAAATGGCGGATTTGGACCAGTTAATTTGTACCCCCGCTATACCTCCAAATTTAGTTATTTCGCGGAGCACCGGATTCAGATTGTCTCGGGGTTTGTCTATGTAGAGTGTCATATCCTCAGCATAGAGGGAAATAAGTAATTGACGGGATGGAAATATGAGAGAGCGGGGATTGTGTTTTTCTCGGACCTTGGCGGCAAGAGGCTCGATCGCTATCGCGAAGAGAATGGGAAATAAAGGGCATCCCTGACGGGTGCCTCTTTGGACAGCAAACAGAGCGGACCTGGCACCATTAAGTACCACCGTAGCCGTGGGCTTGTGATATAGCAGTTTCACCCAATCTATAAAACTAAAAGCCAGTCCTATGTATTGCAGTGTGCCGAATATGTAATCCCATTCTAAAGTATTGAAAGCTTTTGTAGCATCTAAAAACACTGCCACTGCATCGCATTTAGGGTTGATATCTTGCAGCACAGCGTGGAGAGTGCGAAGATTGTGGGAGGTCGCGCGATTGTGCACGAAGCCCACCTGATTCGGCAGCACTAGGTTCTCCATGAGGAGGTTAAGGCGAGTGGCCAGCACTTTAGCAAGAATCTTGGTGTCGCAGTTGAATCGGGAAAGTGGGCGGTAGGAGTCGCATTGGGTAGGATCCTTGCCTGGTTTGAGTAGTGAGGTAATAAGTGCTTCACGCATAGTACAGGGAAGGCTGCCCTCTTCAAATGCTGCGTAATAAACTTGTTTCAGTATCAGAGCCAGAATGTGGGCAAATAGTTTATAAAAATCAATAGGAAGGTCATCCGACCCGGGGGCCTTACCCGATTTCATACTCATAATACCATCCGTTATCTCATCGAGTTCTAATTCCATATGCAGGAATTCCTGTTGGTTTTTCCCCAACCATGCTACTGCAACTTCCTCAAAGTACATAGACAGGTCAAGAGGTTCTGTTCTGTGAGAAGAATACAATGTTTGGTAGTGGTCCCGAAAGCGGTGGATTTGATCAGGGAGGTTTCTATGTGTATTTCCTTCGGAGTCGTGTATCTCAAAGACATAATTGGCAAATCTAGGGGGTTTAATAGAGTTTGCCAATGCTTTCCCCGGCCTGTCTCCTTCACCATTAACCTGGGCCATGTGATGGCGACCCAAGAATTTACATTGCCTATCGGCAAGCAGTGTGTATTCTGATAATTTGTCGCGGATATGGGCATTAAGTGAAAGGTCCGCTGGATTGCTGCTGCGTGACTCCTCTAAATCTCGGAGTTCAGTTTCTAGTTTTTGCAGTTCTGATTGAATGGATTTCAAAACTCCCCCTCCCTTGGCTATGCACCATCCCCGTACCATAACTTTAAAAGCCTCCCAGACAGTGAGGATGCTGTCTACTGAGGAGATGTTACATTCAAAAAACTCTTTCACGTCTTCTTCTAACTCGGCCTTGAAGGCCGAATCCCGAAGATGCGCTGAGTTTAGCCGCCATGACAGATATGGAGAGCAGTCAAGGGGGAGTCGTAGTTCCAGCAGAACTGGGGAATGATCAGAAAATGTATGTGTCAAGTGGGTGGTCCGGGTTAGCCATGGGGGGACTCCAGCTGAGATAAAGATGTAGTCCAGACGAGCCCAGGTAGAGTGTGGGGAAGAGAAGTGGGTGCCTTCCCTAACTGTAGGGTGGAAGTGTCGCCATGTGTCAAGTAGATTGCCGTCCTCAATAATGCCCCTTAATGTTCGCTGATATTTTGTGTAGTGCGAGGGTAGTGGCCTTGATCTGTCTGTACCTGGGCTAAGCGCTGTGTTGAAATCACCACCCCAGATAACATGCGTAATTCCTAGCATCTGGATTTTTCCCCATAAAGTAAGTAATGCAGCCGGATCATCTACGTTGGGCCCGTAAAAACTGACTAATAAGACGTCATGTGTGTGAATTCGTCCCCAAATCAAACAATATCTCCCCTCTCTGTCAGTTTCCATCCCACCTAGAGTGAAGGCAACCCCGCGTTTGATATTTATTTATTTATTTATTTATTTATTTATTTATTTATTTTTTATATTTATAAAGCGCATACAAAGGCCCATGGGCGTCTCGGCGCTGAGTATCTGAATAGTTTACCCTGAGAGAATGGAGCAGGATCTATTGATTAAAAAGCCAGGTCTTAAGTTGTTTGCGAAAAGACCATAAGGATGGACTGGCTTTAATCACGTGTGGCAGAGTGTTCCACAACTTTGGGGCCGATACCAGGAATCTTCTGTCACCCCATGAGACCGTTTTTGTACGGGGTACCACAAGATCGCCTGAGCAAGATGAACGCAGTGTTCTGAACGGACGATAGGGAATCAGGTTACGGATGAGATGTGCTGGTCCTAGATTATGCAGTGCTTTATACACGATGCATAGAGTCTTAAACTTTATCCTGTTTTTAATGGATAACCAATGCAGCTCTTTGATGGTATTAGAGGCAGAGTGATATTTGGGAATGTTTCCCAAAAGCCTTGCAGCTGAATAAGCACAGTTACCCCTCTTGTGTAGCTTGAATAAGATGAAAAGACATGGCTAGTGGCCCATCTGGACGCAAAGCGTGTGTTGTTGCGAGGGGCGAGGTGTGACTCCTGCAAAAGGGCTATGTTAATTCCGTGTCTGTCATGGTATCCCAGAATCTGCCTACACTTTCTGGGTTCATTTGGGCCTCTAACATTCCAGGAGATTATCTTAAGATTCAGCAGTGTATTAGCGACCTCCATTCCTCACAACACATGGTATGATATGTAACTGGGAGCAAGCCCACGTGGAAGCTGTAGCCAGCATATACTTATGGAACCTGACTTAAGACATAAAGCATGAGAAAGACATATTCCAATCTTTGGCACATTGTAAATGAACAATACAATCCCCCCCACCCACACCGGCGACCCTAACTTGCCGGGAAAGTAGAACCCCCCCCAAATAAGTACAATCCATTCCAACACTAGAAAGGGAGAAGGGGAAGTGGGAACCAAGAGTCTCTCAGTAGTCCAATTTAGGAAACAGGGGAATGCCCCAATATGAAAGGGGGGAGTAGTTTCACTAGGGGCGCTCGACCCGCCCTATCATCTCCTTCCCACTAGAGCCAAGGCCCAAGAAAGGCACGCGGCAGTGGGACGGAGATGAAACCTGAGCCACAATAATAAGTTTGAGGCAGGATAGGTACAACAAAGAAAGAAAGATGGGGAATATAAACAGTCTTATACATCACCAGGGTGGATCATGGCATCTAAGTCGGGTAGTCAGCCAAAGCGTCTGTGTAGGGTAGGTCTTGGCCAGCAAGATCAGTCTTGCTGGGATAGAGGAGATGGCAACCTGGAATGTCCGCCTGATGCCGTCGAGTCGGCATCAGGCTTTTGATGTAGTCCTCCGCCTGCTGGTGTGAGGTGAAGAAGACTGGGTAGAGCATGGCATATGGAATCTCCAGAGATAGCAGTTTTTTCTTCACTCCTTTGAACTTACGGCGTGCTTCTTGAACGTTGGGGGTGAAGTCTGGATAGAAAGATAGGGTGGTGTTGCCGTATTGCACCTGTTGTTTCTCCCTGGCTAAACGTAGAAGGGTGTCACGGTCTCTAAAGTTTAGGAACCGTGTAATGATGGGCCTGGGGGGAGCCCCTGGTGGGGGCGAGCAGCCAGGGAACGGTGCGCCCTCTCGACTATTAGGTGCGCAGAGAACGCTTCTTTCCCAAAAAGGTCTCCAATCAATTGTTCAATGAAGTCTTACATTTTGCCTGTATTTGTCGATTCCGCCAGGCCTAAAATGCGGACGTTGTTGCGTCTAGATCTGGCTTCTAAATCCTAGTTTCTTTTGGCAATGACTTTCAGGAGCCTGTCCATTTTGGTGTGTTGGCGTGCAGTAGAGGTAGAAGCGTCTTCCAGATTTGAGACCCTGGTTTCGGCTTCTTTTAGGCGTGCGTCATGCTGGTCCACTTTGTGTACCACTGCATCCATTCTGGTTGTTAGTGCATCCATTTTAGCATCAATGCTGGAGAGGCTTTGTCTCATTCCCAGGAGTATAGTCTTCCATTCCTCCTCAGGGGGTGCAGTAGCGCCAGATGCTTGCTCAACTCTCGTCTGGGAGTCAGTAGTTCTACGAGTTTCATAAGGCAGTTTGGACTGCCTAGGGTCATTTTTCCCCATTGTGGAAGGAATAGAAGTGGGGAAGCCAGGTGAGAGGCTTCCGGGGTGTGAAATCACCAGGCAGGCGTACAGCAGAGTACAGGGCCAAGTCCACCGACTTTATTGGTGTATGTTCCTGACCGGCGCCTGAGAGGTTGAGTGTGCACCACTTAATCAAGCCCCTCTCCCGTAGTGGAGGAATTTCAGAGATTGAGAGGGTAGGCAGTCCCGGTCTCAGTAGTGCGGTGAGGAGGTGCAGGAGCAGGAATTTTCTTTCCACAGCAGCTACGGGAACTGGGAGAAAATGGCGGCAGACGGGGTTAGTGGGCCCCGTTACCGGCAATAAGCTTATAATTTGCCTCGGAGTTTCTAAACTTCAATAGCCTAGGCCCCCGAGCGGTGCGCGCTTGCCAGTGTCCTTCCCACTAGGCACCCAGATCTGCTCGGAGCCGCACGCCCGTGTGTTTGAGCGAGCGGCCCGTGAGTGGTGCCAGGGCTTACGTACGGCCTGCAGCGGTCCAGAGAGGCAGTCCGCTAGCGCGCGGGCTTTGATGCGCTTCCTACACTTGCGACTGGATGGGGAAAGTTCGCTCACTGTACAGGCTGTGCTTTCCCGTCCCTTGAGTCTGGTCGTTATTTCGGGGCAACTCACCCCTGCAAGTAGTGCTCCGGCAATGTGCTATTTACAGGCCTGTTTAGGCCTCGAAGCCGCGGCGTTGATTTTGGCAGCTGCGCCGTCTGGGGTCAAGGCCTCCCTCTCCGGGCCGTACAGGGTCGGTATCTCTCGGCGCTCAGGTCTCCGATAGCGACGTGTTTGGCACCGTCATGTTCGATGCGCCTTCACAGTGCCATCTGTGCCCTTTAGTCAGCAATTATATGCCTCAGGATGGTCTGGAGGATGATATAAAGCTCAGGCGGGCTGGAGCCTCACAGCAGTGTGGCCATCGCGGTCAAGCGCCACCTAGCGCCCCCTCTGATGAAGCCATTGTTGACATAGAGATTCTGCCACACTGTTACAACAAAGGGAGATAGGGGACTTGGTCCACCGTAAAAGTCATGTATTGACAGGCACCTGCTCATTTTCATGGTATAGACCCTGAGAGAGCAGACATGATATTGAAAGGAGGGTATCTGCAACCTGATGTTGTAACACCTCACTCTGGGAAATCTAAGAGGTAAAATTATCTTAGGAACAAGTGGGAAGCCCGACGGGTAGCCATGCACGTTACAAATCCTTAGCATAGCAAGTGAGACCTCATACAGGCACTAGACTGGAACTCCTACCTGTTAGTGGATGGCTAGTAATCTTTCAGTGACCTCGGCTGGGTAGTTTCCTTTGGGGAAGCACTTTCCCTTACTTGGGGATGTAAGCCTGAACTGGTAGACAAGATGAGCCACATCACCCTGCTCTATGCTAGTGCTGTTCACCTTCTGGGTTGTCTCTGTGGACAGGCTTAGAATAGCTCTAGCTCAGAAGGGGACTGCAGGTGAGAGAAATTTAGTATCTGTGGATGAGCTTGACAGAGTAGTAGTGCTGTCAAATGCAGAATGTGAGGGTAGGTTGAAAATTGTTGAGGTGGACTTGACAGGAGGATGTTAGAATAGAGCTGACCCCCATGTTAGAGGGCTTTTCCACATCCTCTCTGCTGAAAGTCAAAAAGAACTGAAAAGGTAATGGCTGTTACTCCTTCCCTTTTATGTCAGGGTACTTGTGTTATAAAATTACAATTTATGTGCATTTTGTGTGTGGTCACCACAGCTTTTTGCTAATGTTTTTTACTTGGTTTTGGACTCTGCACACTAGGACACTGCTGAGTAGTGCCCAGTGTATGTGCTCCAAAACCCCAAGAAACGTCCAATTGGTATCCTTCTAATTGGCATATTTAACTTATCTATAAGTCCCAAGTACTTGGTGCAAAGTGTACCCAGGGCCTGGTGAGTTAAATGTCACTACTGGACTGCAGCACTTGTGCCACCACTACAGTGACAGGCAAAACATGACTGCAGGTTGAAAACTAAACAAAGACAGTAACGGTCATAGCCACCACACAAGCCTGAATCACCAAAATGGGGCTCACTCCCAGAGGTTCTGCTATCTAAAACCCCACAACACACACAAGTATAATAAACAACAATAGGAGAAGAGCTCTCAAATATTTTTTTCCTTCAACTATCCATTCTGGTCCTCCATCAGTATATATTAATCCACTGGCTAATAAGTTCACTGCATAATCCGATTTTATTCTTCATGAGCAACATCGCATTTTCAGCCCAACCAAAGCATATCATCCTACAAAAGGGACTTCATCAGGGCTGCAAAAAGGAGATGTGCAAACATATATTTACAAATAAAAACATCCATAAAAAAAAATATATAACCATCACCTTATTAAAATCAGTGAATAACAAATTATCAAAACTGGACTCAATTTTCCCCAAACGCATTGAAAATTCCCATATGAACATTCAACCACTGTTAGACCTGGCACCATTGGCGTGGGTTTCCCTTCCATTTGTTGCTGTTGCCTCCTGTGTTTTTACTATATGTTTTACTGGTCTAGATGTGTTGGGCACTGTGCCACTGCTATTCAATGCCACAGTGCAAGTGCTCCCTATTGTAAATTGTTGTAATGGATTAGTGACTCCATGATTGGCTTATTTGGTTTACTAGTCACACTCTAGTACAGTGCAACATGTGTGTCCAGGGCTTGTAAATCAAATGCTGCAGGCAGGCTTGCAGCACTGATTGCGCCACCCACTGGAGCAGCTTGTAACCTATGGCTCAGGCCTGCCATTGCAGAGCCTGTGTGCAGCCTAGTGCTGCCATGTTGACTTGGTAAGTACACCCACTTACCAGTCTCTAAACCTCCCCTTTTCTAAATATTTGCCACCTCTAAGGTAGGCCCAAGGGCAGGGCACATTGTATGTAAGAGGTAGGACATGTCCTGATGTGTGTGGCATGTCCTGATAGTGAATTACAGCCATTTTCGTTTTTCAGTATTGCAAGGCTACCTGTCCCCATAGGCCAGACTGGGCAGTTTTGATTATAACACCTAATAATCATAACTGACCCAAGGAACATAGTAGAAAAACGAATTTAGTATGCCTGAACCGAGAATGATAAAATAATTTTTTTAGTGAAGTTGGTTTTAACATTGTGTGTTTGTAAATACCACCTTTAGATAGTAGGTATTTTCTTGCCTAACCATCCAAGCCTCCCTCTGCTAGGTTGTTCATTCCATGTCTGGTTTGTGAGTGACAAGGGTTGGTGTGGCTCCAGGAGACAGGGTGAGATCGCACAAGGCTGAATAGACCTATCTGCATGAGGAGTGGTGGGAGGAGTAGCACCTGGGCCTGAATAGGGCTGTGCCTGCCTTCCACAATGCTGGCTCCACCTCCTGTGGTGTGTCTGATGACCCTGGCTCACACTGACAAAGGACAAAGGAAGAAGTTGTGCACTGGCAGAAGGCACCCTGAACTGGTTTGGACTAGGTACAGACACTCTCTGCCTTCAGAGACAAAGGATTTTGGAGTATAAAAAGGGGGACCCAGACCCCAGACCTTTAGGAGGAGACTACCCCTGTGCTGTGTGTTTGGGGCGTGGCCTGCAGTGGTTGCTTCATTGTCAAAGAAAGGAGACGAGAACTGAGTGTGCTTTCATCATCTTGAAGAAGAATCTCCAAGGGCTTGAACTTTGAGCTTGCCTCCTGCCTGAAGTCTCAGGGATAAAAGACTTCATCCCCAGCTCCCCCCTGAATTCTCTTGCTGGGAATTGAAGTGCCTGCTGTTGTGCTGGGCCTTCTGAGAGACCCCGTGTTTCTAGGAGCACGACTCAATGACGAGAAGCAGTTGCCGTCGCACCACCAAGGAAGCGTGCCGCTTCTGCCGCTGTCACCATTGCATCGCCGAAGCGCGTCGCATCACCGGAGAAGCGTGCCCCCACCGCAGAGGTTGCTGTCGCGTCACCGGAGAAGTGTGTCACAGGGCCAGACGCAGCTCAGAAGATCACCGAGTTGCTGCACGGCCGTTGGGCGTGCACGCATAGCATCTGCGTTGTCGCGTCGTAAGCAAGACGCCATTTTATTGCATTGCACCGGAGCGTCATCCAACGGATCGCAGTAAGAAACCGACGCATCACCTCCCCACACAGTAAGGAAGTGAGCATAAACTCCCCAGTGCAGCAGTAAGGAACCAACGCATCAACTCCCCTGAGTGTAAGGAACCGACGCATCACCTTTCCTGCGACCCTTTTGTTTGTTCTGCTTTACGCATCCAAGGTACTTTGAGAGTAAGTGTTGCATTTACAATCTAAAGTGAACTGAGCTATTTCCTACCATTTTGAAGTCTATTTTTGATTACAGTATTTTGATTACAGTATTGTGGATTTTTGTCGTCTGGTCTTGTGTTAAGTCAAGTAAAGAGTACTTATTTTTGTAAACCTGTGTGGTGTCCATCTATAGTGTTTTCACTGTATTACTGTATGTGTTCACAAATGCTTTACACATTGCTTCTGAGATAAGCCTGCCTGCTCATGCCAAGTTACCAAGGGGGTGAGCAGGGGCTATTTTAGGAGTGTATCCCCTTACCCTGACTAGACGCAAGGGTCCCTATTTGGACAAAGGTGCAAACCATTGCAAACTAGAGAGCCCCAAATCTAACAACCACCATGGGCAAGTATTTTTAGATAAAAAAAACAACCGTATTGTAATACAATTATTATCATTTCAAGAGGAGGACCCAAAGATAATTCATCATAGAAGGGCCTGAGGTATGATGCCCAAAATGCAGTTTTATTTTATTCGTAGCACAGTACAAACAATTTTCTCCTAAAATGGGATGGTAAGAGATTGTATGTATCAATTGTCATATGCTTCAATATTCACTCCCCTCTACAATCTCCTTCTAACTCACTTAATATGATAAAACTGACACAACATCATATAAATTAATCATGAATCTGTTTAATACATCTTATATCACAAAGCATAAAAGCTACTAATAAGGCATCCCTTCTGTTCAATCACATATGTTACATTATGTAAGATGTAGGTCTCTCCCACCACCAGCACCACGTTTATCCTGAGTGTCACACCCCATCTTATTCTCAATGGCGTAGACCACTCATGTGCCTAGCAGCTTGATATTCCTAGACTCTCCCAAAAAGGACCCTCAACCATAAGACAGGGCCACCAAATTTCAATCAGTGATTAGTACATCAATCACAATATACAGTATCTATCCTTTCTCATAACACACCCACATTAGACATCAATTAATCATAAACCACACCGTTACAGGGTTACTACACTCGTCCATTGTAATAAGACTCAAACAGTGACACATATTCAACAATAGGTCAAAGCTTGTCCCCAGCTCCATTGCTAATAGATACACATCTAATAGAGCATATGTTTCTAGATCACATCGGTACTAGTGTCACCACTCCCACCAATTAATCTGAGTCACAAATAGTAACTCATATTAAAACCCAAATAATAGCTTACTCATGATTCTATAACCACCTCCCCATGCTCACTCTTCCAACTGGCAGCAATGTGGCCATCTTGCACTCGGGTCCCTTTATACAGATACAAACTCATCCATTATTGATCAGATTCTAAAGAATCGGCTGTGGTAAAAAGCTTCAATGAGGTCCCCAGTGTTGGAAAAAAAGACTCTGTTAAAGTATGAGTATCACATATCACAAGTATCCTCATCTTACTGTGACATTATTTCTATATTATAACAAAGACTCTAGTATAGATCACACAAAGTAACACAATCCAATCTACAAGTCACGCAAATCAAGGGTCACCCAATATTGATCCAAATCAAATGGATCAACGAAGGGGAGATGGCAACAAAGAAATCCGCCCTCTTAGAATATGCATTCCATTATGTATTCAATCATGCATGATTCATGACACTTTTCCCATCTTTCTAAAAATTATCAAGCCATGCAATCATAATATTCGTTCACAAAATTAAAGACTCTGCATATAAAATCAGCAACCAATTTAAATCCGTTCTTGATCGAACCAGCCACAATGAAAGGGCAACAATAAAGTCATCCATCTTGAAATGAACATACTGCTAATTGTCACTTCCCATATAAAACAATCAGCCATCCTGCTGAAACAGATGTCATGCAGCATCATTCATTAATCTCAAGCCAATCTATCAATGCAGAACTAATGTTCCCTAAAATTTAAGAATGAACTCAAATGGACTTGTTCATAAGTACAGGTGTTATGACCACACCACGTAAGAAATGCAAAACCATCAGCCCCCAACATCTCCTCATTCGTATACACATAACCACAGTGACCACACTTACATAGCTCCCACTATAGGTTCATATAAGAGAACCTACAAGAAGTGATGTAATTCATGCTCTGTATTCAGCCCCTTTTCCAATCCACTGTCTGATGCAATATTAATTCAAGGTCTCCACCTGCTGCGCCCAGAAAAATATTTTGTGTACCATGAAATATAAAAGTCCAGTTCTCCGAATGGCACACCCTGATGTGTTGAGGCAATGGGCAATTTATATCCTTTTTCGTGGCTGGCCAATAATGTACCTGCATCAGAAACCTTCAAAGCCTTCCGAAAGGACCTTTTCGGGTGCTGTGATGAAGCGGTATCCCCATAACGTTGTTGCCTTAATCTGTTTCTCAAGTTTTCAATTCTATCAAACCAAAGATGTTTCTTTCTACAATTAGAAAATATTCTGATCATATCCCCATATGGGATACCTCTGATTATTGACCAGGGATGTTAACTATCCACTATCAAGATGTTAGTTGCTGTGGCTTTTTATATAATTCTCTCTGAATGCTATCTCCACTTGCATATAATTCTACATCCAAAAATATTATCCTAATATAATCACAACACGCAGTAAATTGTACAATCTAGGTATTCAATTTCAAATTCAGAAAATATTCCAACATCTGCGTCTCCGTATTGTCCAAATGATGACAACATCAGTAAAACGTTCCCAAAAAGAAGATGTACTCGATCCATTCCTTGACTGCAGGCCTTCTACCAATATTTGGCTGTGCAGGTTTGCACTGATTATTTGACATGCCATAATAACCCCTTTTGACAGGTCTAGGCCCTTCTTTAAATATAAATACGTCTACCCTTAGTTTGGTTTAAGTGGCCATAAAGTAGAGTGCTTGCTATTTTAAAGGACATGTAAAAATGTAATGTTAAACGTTCTTACAGTGAAAAGACCTAAAAAGATTAATTCTCCATACCAGCATTATCTGTTCTATAGAAAAGAATTGGGAGTTATTATTAAGAATACATAGTTTTATCTCTGTCTAGGAACCAAATAAAATGTTTATTCTTAGACATTTTAAAATATTTTTTGAAGTCCAATCCATTGTTGGATTTGGGCTGAATATGTGACAGAATGTACTTTTCAAAAGTCACCTTTTGTCTGCCTCTAAAGCTAACTTACAAGAGCCTCTTAGTGTCACCCAGTAGCAGAATAGCTCCCTGGTGTGAACTGGCTCCCATTGCCCTTCAAAGAGCCGTGCCAAAGGCAGATGCAATTCACACCTGGGCCTGCCCACTCTGTTGTCCTGCTAGCCAGCCAGGCTCTCCCCAGTGGGAGAGAAGCTGCCCCCAGGACTAGTTTTGAGTAACCACAGGGGAGGGATGCTCATTTCCGTGGCCACACATCTAGAGTGGGTATGGAACAAATTTATAATAAGTATGTATGCACAATGGCAATGTGGGTGTTTTAAAATGGACATCAACTAAAGGAGCTGCATATACACTCAGTAAGTGGTTAAGATATTTCCATAATTTATATACACTTAGAAAGTGGGGTATAGCAATACATAGTATACAAAACATATACATACGTAATACATCAAGTGAAAATGTGTCCCAAGTGAATATTTAAAGAGAACTTATACTTCTACCATGAAAGATAAATAACATAAAAAAGAGGTTTCTGTTTGTAAAAGAGACAACTAAAATACAATCAGCCAGATTCATCAAGCGAAATTGCGCTCGCAAAGGGCCAGATTCTGAGAATCTGGCCCTTTGCGAGTGCAAATATTGCATTTGGGATTCATCATCCCTAAAGCAAAATTCGCTATTTAAGAACTCGCAAATTTGCGAGGAATAGCATTTAAGGAATCTCTATTAGAGATTCCTTAAATGCTATTCATGAAACATTTAAAAATTGCGAATTCGCAATTTAGAACAGCTATTTACCACGAAGTCAAACCTCGTGGTAAATAGCGAAATCTTAGAAAAATGCCTTTAAATGCATTTTTCTAAGTTGCATGTTACACACACACATGTCCTTTGGACATGTGTGTGTGTAACATCTGTGTGAATCTACATTTCAGGGGTGTTACAGGGTGTCCTTTGGACACCCCTGCACCCTTGAAATCGCAATCTCATTTGCGATTAGCTAATTGCTAATCGCAAATAAGGAATGACTCCCCATTCATTCCTATGGGCTTAGGCCCATAGGAATGAATGGGGAGTCATTCCTTATTTGCGATTAGCAATTAGCTAATCGCAAATAAGGAACCTGTAGGAATCGCAAAAAATATTGTGATTTCTACATGAATCCCGTTTTGCGAGTCTGGAATAGCAATTCCTTATTAATCGCGATTTCAGACTCGCAAAACTTCACAATGATGAATCAGGCTGAATGTTTCTAATAAATGTACAATAGTTGGAAGCATGAGCAACTATTATACGTGGTCTGTGTGTTTATTTACGGTCAACTGCGTTTCGACCCTTGGCGGTTGTCGGGTCTCTTCAGGACGTGTCAATGAGGGGACACCTGAAGTAGGTTTGCACTGCTGAGATACAAGTGGGTGGTAGAAGTGACACCGTGTGGTAAAGGTGAATACAAAAAAACTCACAGGGTTCCCAGCCGGGAGCCCCTGGAGAGGAGTGCAGCGCTGGCAAACGTGTGTAGGGAATTGGTCCTGTAGATCCGTGGTTTGGGAAACAGGGAGCGGAAGGCGCAAGATGGCGCTCTCTCCTTACGATTGAAAATTGGAATGGGTTAGTGAGTAGCTCATCGTCAATGGCGGTGGCTCATTCTCGATGGTCTTGTAACTTGTGTAAGTAACGTGTAATGGATACGGGCCTCTGTGGTTCTGCTTCTACTGCTGGTACGAGAAGGTTCTGCTGTCATGATTTTAGGCTGTAGGTCTCTAACGATCTCCTGCAAAAGTGGATAGAGTTACCCCTTTGAACTTTTTTCCTATTAGTCAAGGAGAGACTAGGAGTCACCCCCAACCACAGGCTAGTGGTAGGCATATGTATGGCACCTTGGGCACCCTCTCCATAATAGCACTGGATCTGTAGAAGGCAGAAGAAGGACTGCACCTGCTGTTGTACCTTGTATGGACAACCCGAAGGGCTGTACCTGCTCTCACTTGTTCCCTGGACTGAGAAGTTGACCCAAGGGTCAGTTGGCTGACTTCCTGTTAAGCTACTGTGGTACACAAGCTGCCAGAATCCTGCTTTCCTAGAAGAACCCAGCTGACTAATTTCTACTAGACCTGCCCTGCACACTGCAGATGGCTTCTGTTGTATTGGGTCCTGAACTCCAAGTGCTGCTCACAAGGTTCTGGAACCCTTGGCTGGTGTTAGATTGTACTTCTTGTGCCTTACCCTAGAATATTGGACTTCGAATATTTTCAAGACTTTTTGTCTGGAGAACTGACAGAATACCAGCAAAAATCTGTCAACTCAATCTGACAAAAATGCATTGCAGCTGGGCCAGAGATTCAGGTTGCTCCAGCTCTGAGATCTTGCACTGTAGCAAATCATTTTCAGCAGGGCATCGTGGAGATGGTATCTGGCTTGGTTGAGCTCTGTTCAGCTACAGCTTTCAGCTTTCCCTGCTCGAAGATTCAAAGCTCCGAAAAGGTGACTAAGTCCGAAGGTAATAATATTTACCATGCAAAGGAGCCAAAAGTATGCGACCTGCGAGAGACCTTCCTTGAGTGCTCATTTTGAATTTCTCCTGTCAAAAAGAGTTTAGCGCCAAGATTCGCAATTTTGTTGTGCTTGGCCAGTACACAGCAGTGTTCCCTGATTCATCATTGTAAAACACAGTGATTTAATATGGGGATGGATTGGATTTCTGCAAAAGTAAAAAAGATACTATCTTGTTAGGTTCTGTCAGAGGCCTCAGTAATTTACGCCTTAATCTAGTGTAAGCACATTTTTAACGTTTTAAGTGAAAAAAACACCAAACATGCAAAGCGCCAATGGTAGTCAATAGTCAGGGTAGACAGGGACCCAGGAGCGAATACGAGCCAACCATGGGGAGCACAGTGTGGATACCTCAAGTAGATTTTCTGAGGAAAATTTTTTATCTGCATGGGGCAATCCTGACATTCAGTCTGAAGCTGTGGACTTGAAGTCAGATACGTTTCACAATCAGTCCCATTGAAGATCTGAAGCACGAGTGTTAAAAAAGTTCCCAACTTTTTTTGGTGTCCAAACACCCACATGAGTACACTTTAAGAGAGCATCTTAGAGACTCTCAGGGTGTCAGGCAGAAGGCAACAGCAAAGTCCAGTCAAGATTCAGTTGCCACTTGTCAGCTGGGATCCTTCACAAGATTATCCCGTTCAGCTTTTTTATGCTCCTGGTACTACCAAGGGGAGCAGCCTTATGATTCTTGGAGATCTTTTGGTCTTTGATTGTCAAGTGGAATGGGGTCCAACCTCTTCAGGTCCTTCTCCCAGGTCTCATATGTCAAGTACAGCAGGCTCAGGCTGCTTGATATCCTTATGCAAGCCCAGAAATGCTCTGAGGGATGCCTGATGAGGGATAGATTGTGTATTTCACCAGCCTGTGGGGATTGAAATACCTTTGGACACTCCTAGTCTCTCTCTGACCAGTAGAGTCACAGCAATGTGCCACGGCAAATCCAATATGGCTAAGGTCTCCAGCTACATAAAGATTGGGCTTTGAAGGTTGGGGGTGTCAGTGGGGACAGTACTATGGTAATTCTCGTTTGCGCCCACATCTACAACTAAAATTCAGTTTGATTCAAACCCAGAGCCAGAAGTCTGGAAGGTCAAGCGAAGAGTCCTTCAACAACCAGACAGGGCATACACAACAATTGTCCTGGCATCCTGTTTGCTTCCATTGAATGGAGCTAAACCTTTGCATGTGCTTCAGGCAGACCCGCCATGCATGAGTTGTCACTTTGGTGTCAGCAGAATGCTCACACCCATCACCCTCCTTATTCTATTAAGCTCAGAGGAGTAATCTCTTCCCGTAACTTTCTAAAAGTATCCTTTTCTTCATATTTAATAAAAATCTGATTTCGCAATCAAATTGGATTGTAATCACTAATACAAAAAAGGTGGTTTAATTAGTTTTCTGGCATATACAGAATTTGTTTTTGTGATCTGATTTTCAACATAGGACAGGTAGACCTGCAACAGTGGAAATATTATTAGGGCCTTGCCACAGTAGAGACTTGGTAACATACATTTTCTACAATTCCCACTTTTAAAAACAAGCACCCTACCTTGTGGGCTATAAGGGTTTCATAGAGAAGACTTTCTAATATTTAAAAAGGACATTTTTACTAGTCAAAAGGTGTTATTTTAACTGATCGTACCAAAGGTTTTGCACTGCAGCAGTGAGGCGACGATGGTAGACCTGAAGCCATGTTTTCCATTTTCACTCTAGTGGATGGCACAATAAGTGCTGCATTCCTCGGGTGACATGCAATAGGTGTATTTCCACACTATGTACTAAGGCCTTATAGAAAAAAATATGGCAATTCCGAAAGTTTGTAGATATACCCCCCTATGGCGATCATCGTTATTTCCATCCCAGGTGAATGACGCTATGGGGAAGAAGTGGGAAAGGTATGGGTTAGGAATAATTGGGGACTTATGCGGGGGAGAGCAAGATTTTCAATTTTCTAGGTTACAGCGGGTCTTTGGTATACCGGATAACCAATACTTTAAATTTGTTCAGATTAGAAGCGTCCTCACCCTATGTAGCCCTAAGATGAAGCTCGATAAGACACCACTCTTGGAAGATATAAGTAGGAAGTCTAGCACATTTAGGGATTTTTATAGTCTACTTCTTGACAAAATCCCAGACGACCTGGAAAAAACTGAAACATCCTGGGCAGGAAAATTGGGAAACCCTGATGTGGATATTTATATGAGCCTTTCTTAAACTGACAAAATACTTTTATTTTCGAGCTTAAACCCACAACTGTACAAAACTATATTTAGGGGGTCATTAGGATGGAGGATTTTCCGCATCCTCCGGGCCGGCGGAAGCCACCGCCGGCCCGGAGGATGCGGAAAATCCTCTGCGGACCCACCAGGACCCACCGCCACATTAGGATGGCTGGTGGGTCATGGTTTAGGTCCGCAGCTTTTCCGCCGCGGCTGGCTTACAACCGCGGCGGAAAAGCACTAAAATGGTGAAGGTGTCTCTTAGACACCTTCAGCCAGATTAGGATTAAGCATGAGCGAATTTTGCGGATCTCGCGTTCGCGAATTTTGCGGATTTGCGGATTCGCAATCCGCAAAATCCGCGAATTCCCGCGAATTTGCGGATTTTTTTTTTTTTGTGTTCGCCCGTGTTTCTGCCAGTTCGCGAGGGTTTTGTACACTTTCGCAAATTGCGAACTTACCTGTCGGGTCGCAAGTTTCGCGAACTCTTTGTTTCTACGTGTCCAGCCTGTTTGGGACACTCTTCTTCATCACTGCCACTCTCTGTCACCACTGCCACTCTCTGACTACTCATGCCACCCTCTGGCCCACCCATGCCACCCTCTGTTTCATCACCACACCCTCTGGTTGTCCAGTGTACATTATTTTCGGCAAAGCAAAGCACACCTTCCCTGCCTCAAGTGACCTGAATTAATTTGGGGCTGATTCATGTGTCACAGAATATTTTTTTAGCTGGCACCTGCTTCCTTAGTGCGCCCTGATTAGTGATCTTTTGCACTTGCTAAGTGCTTTCATTGTTGCAAAATTAGTTACAACACCTGCCCTGCCCCAACTGACAATAATGAATTAGGGGCTGATTAATGGATTTTAACTTCCAGCCTGGCTCCTGCTTGTCTCCCTTAGCTGTAATTCAGGACCTTTGTGGCATATGTGTAACTATTCTGAGGTTCAGAGCAGGGTCACATACTAGTTTCAACTGGCAACTGAACTCTGGAGGGGCCCCTCAGGAAGCACTCCAGGAAATGGCTACTAATGATGAGCCTGAACTTTTGAACCTGGTAAGTAGTTACTTTCAGTTTTGCTAAGATCGTATTTCTGCAATTTTGCACTTATTCGCGGGGCGCGAACTCACGCGAACAGTGCGAGCAGTGCGAGCAAAATCCGCTGCTCGCGGATTTGCGGATTTTGCGGGAAATTCGCAAATCTCGCGGATTGCGGATTTCCCGAAAATCCGCAAAATCCACGAGCGGAACGGATTTTCCGCCCACGCCTAATTAGGATGTGCATGGAAACATGCTTTTCCGCGGCGGCTTTTCCGCCGTGGAAAAGCATGTGTAACTGCACTGCAGGGGCCCATTGCGGGCCCCCTAGGTGTAGTGGGGGGTGGGGGGTGCACATGGGGGGTACCTATGGTACCCCCCTGCATTTGCGTGCACAATGCAGCAGGCACCGCGCGGTGCCTGCCGCTTTGTGCACGCAAATGCTGTGCATGCATTTTTAACATTGCTGCGGGTGCAGCTTGAAGCTCCACCCGCAGCAATGTTAAAAATAGAGGATGTGACCGCCACCCTGGCGGTCACATCCTAATCTGCACAGAGGGAACGCCGCAGCCCATGCGGACGTTCCCTCATGCTCTGGGGTCGCGGACGGACTCAAGTCCGTCCGCGATCCTAATGACCCCCTCAATCTTTATTTTAAACCTTCCAAACTATACACATGGGGGAAAAGGATAGATGATAAATGGCCCAGATGTGGGGTAGGACCTGCCACCCTGATCCATATGCTGTATGACTGCGACAAATTGGCTCTATTAAAAGAAGGGCTGCTAGGTTTTTCGGAGTGCTATTTGGTCAAAGACTAGAACTAACCCCATCTCTGTTGATCCTCGGGAATGAAGGCACCATGGGTCTTAATACCGAACAGGAATATTGTCTTTTTTTGGGGACAGCGGTATTTAGGATATTACTAGCCCCTAGATGGAAAGATGCAGAACCACCAACTTTTCATATGTGGCTTGCCAAGCTTCTCGGAATTTACAACCAAGAAATGGCCATGTATGCTTGTAGGGGCAAACAGGTCAGAATACAGGGGCATAACATTTGGGCGCATATCGCCGAATGGAGTAGAGATGCAAGAGTGGCTAGGAGAAAGCTAATCCGGTGTGCCTAGAGACCCTTGGACCCAAGGGGGTGGGTTTTTCCTTTTTTCTTTATTTTTAACAATATAAAATAGGGTTAGGCCGTAATGAACTGCTTTGCCTTTTAGATATCCACAATGTATTGTTTTGGATTAACTGTTTTATTTTGGACCAAGCCGATCTTAATATGATGCAACACTTTTCAAAACTGCTTTTACTGTGTCAACTGCTGTTTATGACTACTCTTTTGTACAGTACTAACTGTTTTCTTTTTATGTGCTGATTGATTGGTATTTGATGTATTTGTATTTTCTGGAAATGCACAATAATTGTTTTTTTTTAAAAAATATTCCAAACAAACAAAAAATTCCCTAATGCCTCCAATCCTGCTAGTTGTGACTTCAGATGCAAGTCAATAGAGCTGTGGAGTGACTCTCGAGGGGACTGTAGTGGAGAACAATTGGTCTCAGAAGGGGGCACGTCAGTCCTTATGTTGGAGGGAATTAGCAGTGATAGGAAGGAAACCTTCAGTTCTTCTCTCGTAGAAGGGCAGGCAGTAGTCATCAAGACAGACGATCAGATAGCCAAAAGATGCATAAACAGACAAGTGGGGACCAGAGTAAAGTCTTTGGTGTGGTTTGCACAAACAATGTTATATTGGGTAGAGGTTCACTTTCTGTCTCTGCCAGCAATACACGTTTGGGTCAAGACAACCATCAGACAGCCAGTCTAAGCAGAAATTTCACCTACTCTATGAAGTTTCAGCAAGTGGTCAGAGTTTTCAATCTCCTTGGCTGGAACGTTTTTCTTCCCCATCCAATGGCCTACTCCATCATTTTTCCACAGAGACGAGGGAAGCCAAGGCTTGGGCAATATAGGTCCTTTAATTCTGTTTGCCATTAGGGCTTTTATACAGTTTCCCCCATTTCCTGATGATGCTAGAGAAGATTCAAGACGAGAGGTTGTCAGTAATTCTGGTAGTCACATTCTGGCTCAAGAGAGCATGGTTCCTGATTCCTTTGCAACTACAGGAACAACAGTGTTTTTTTTGGTTTCTGTTCTCTTCTCTTCCGATCAGGTATGCTCTCTTGACTTTCATGGGATTTCAGGTTTTTAATCTGGCTACTTGGAAGCTCTTAAAAAATGTATGTTCCTTTAAGAGTTCGGGAAACATCACATTGGCATCATACTCAAATAGTTAGAAGACATTTGAGAAGTTGTGTTCTCGAAGAAACATAGACGCTACTTCTAATGACCCTTTTAAAGTACTAGAATGTTTAGAAGACGGTTTTTAGAAAACTTCTCATTCTACTCACGATGTGTACTCTGTCACCCAAAAACGTCAATTTCTAACAGTATGGTTGTGAGTTGATTATTAACTACTTTGCTTAAGGGGTTACTAACTAACTTTGGATCAAACATCAGCTCATTAAAAACTGAGCTGCTTGTTTGGTTATGAATCACTGCACCCATATTTCCCATAACTTGACTAAGTTGCACTAGCTGAGAAATAAGATAATATTTTGGACACTATTCATTTATCATTAGACTATTCTTAGATCCTTGATGTTCATGCAATCACCTGCATGCTCGTGGAGTTCCAGCAATCTTAGGTTGGCAGTAAAATCCTTTGGCAGTGGCAGAGCGGTCTAAGTCTGCAATATGCAGGCGGTGCCGCTGCGGCACCGCCAATCATATTACGAGTTTCCACACTGCCACAGTTTTCATGGGGATGAGCTTGTTGACTCTGCACCAGGGGGGGCATGCAGTGGAGCATACAATGTGTCCCTCTGTATGCATGCACCCCTAGTGTTGCAGTGTATTGACTGCACAGTCTATGCTGTGCAGGAAGGTGCAATGGCATTCCCATTGCTGTGCCTTGCAAAGGCTCACATATAAGCCTTAGCACAGCACTGCCTCTGCCGGACTGCACCGACCTGGATTCCAGTCAGATCCAGCGGGCAGTCTCAGTATGGTTTGGTGGTCTTGGAGCGGGGCGCTGGTGTGGCGGCCCAATCCAAGACTGCTAAACTCATAATAAGGCTCTAAGATGGTTTCTAAGTGATATTTCAATTCCATTACAAAATGGCATGTGGATATTCCTTAGACAACAGAAGAATGTCATTCATTTTAGAAAATCAATGTTTACAGAGTTTGTGGATGGGAAATGCTCTAAGAATAATAACAACATATGCTCAAAGTCCATTTGCAAAGAAAACCGCACACCGAATGCAGTTACTCTGTAGGGCCTTGATGGGAATAATTTATTTATATTTCGGGTTAACAGGAGAGATAGTGTCCAGTGGGTAGGAGGGCACATGTGCACAAGGCTTACTCTATAAAATGTCTTAAAATCAAAGCATATTTTTGTAGGAGCATCTTGTGTGCAGCTCGCTCCTCAATAAGCTCAACAAAAAGTCAACAATGGTGTGAGAGCAAAACAGTACTAATGACACAATTATGGGGCAGATTTACAAGAAACTGATGCATCCGTAGAGATGCGTCAGTTTTCCTGCAAAACCCTTGTGCCACCATGGATGTGCCGTATTTACAATACAATACACCATGGTGCAAGGATTGACAGATACATCAGAAATTGGGATGCATCTGTTGGCCAAAAAGTCATGCATTGCTGGAGTCAGGTTGCAAGCACGATGCAACTCCAGCAATGCATGTTGATGCATATACTTATTGTACTGCATTGCTCCTTACACCTGCTTCAAGCAGGCGTAAGATTTTTGCACAGTGGTGTCCTAAAAGTGGCACTGTGAAATCTTGTAGATTTCACAGCCTCAATTTTACGAGGCTTTCCTGCTAGTGAACTCCCACCCTGCATACATTATACCTGGCTCAGGTAAAATGTGACGCAGGGCTTACAATGTGACTCATCTCTCTAGATGCGTCATGTTGTTAATGTGGCTGCATTGTTTATGCCTCCATTTTGTCACAAAAGTGACACAACGGCGGTGCAACAGTGTCACAAGGGGCTTGTAAATCTGCTCCCATATTTGTATGCAGCTGGCAGAAAAGGTATCTTCCGCCATTTATCACCTAAAGATTTGCTGCTAAAGTACCTAACATCCGATGAGAGCATACCTCTATTAAAGTTCAATGTGTCCTTGACTAGCATAATTTAGCCCATTCACATTTGCTATTTAGTTTCAATTAATGAAAGTGAAAGTCTCGGGGACACTCACTATTAGAAAAGTGCACTTGATTTGACAGAGTGACAAAACAATGAAAATAACTGTGCACTTTTATTTGCTGTTGTGATGAACTTTTTTAGGGCCAAAGACCTATATAGGCACATTATTTCTGTCATAGGGAAGCGTTCATTCTGATCTATTGGTCTTACTGAATAAGCTTCTAACACCTCTCATTGAATTTTCAGTGTTCCCAGAACCAGATAGAGATTACGGAGTATGCAGCACTTGGGGAAACTTCCATTACAAGACCTTTGATGGCAAGATCTTCTACTTTCCGGGGACCTGCAGATACCTCTTTGCCAAAGACTGCTACAATACCACCATCAACTTCCAGGTCCAGATTGGTCGTTCTGAGCAGAACGGCAACCCCATCATCAGTGACATCGCTGTGTACATTTCTGAATTCCTCATAGAGCTCAAGAATACCTCCGTTTCTGTGAACCATAGCATGTAAGTCTAGATCTACATTTGATGACGTACTCATAGCATTGACTAGGGTATGGCTGCATGGTCCTAAAGTATTGTTATATAATAAGAGATGCTTTGAATGACCATTCCGTTGTTTTGATGTCAACACCGTATGAATTACTAGAACAAACAAAAAAGCCAATTACATGAGAATATTAGGGAAAAGAAAACATGAGTCTATCAAATCAAATCAAACTCATCAAATGCATTTTTGTGAGAAAATACATATTCAATACTATGGGGTGATCTGATAAGTTAACTTGGTTTATCTTAATTTGATTACACTCCATATTATCTGGAAGACATATAGGTGCACTCATAACTTTCAGCATAATCATTGACACTTGAGCAAAAAATTTAAATAAATTAAGGGACACCTTACAGAGTCTGATGGTAGACGCAATTTCAAACTCAAACTCAGAAAAGCAAACATCTGGTAATGCCTTATGTTAGGAAGCTGCACTGTCCTTTTTAACATACGTATAAACTATAGTGTGCAATGTATTTTCTAAAATGTTCCTGTTCATGGATTATGCTTAAATCAAAGGATCTTACTAACAACTTTTAGGAGTCCATGTGCAAATCACTACTACTTACTAGAAATCCATGAAAAAGTACTTACTACAAGTAGCACAATGAAATACAAGAGTTTGTGAGACTTCCAGCTCTGAAAGAACAAAATGACACAGTGTCTTAGATCAGTATTTCTACTCAATTCATGATCAAGATTGCCAACAAGGTTGACCATGATAAGTGATAAGTGATAAGTGATACATTTATTGGCATAGTTAATTAAAACCGTTGCATAAAGCCAACATATTCAAAAAGCAAAATAAATACATATATTACACATTCCTTCATGGATGGTATGGTAAAAAGTTTCTAAAAACATTTATTTTTCTGGTTAAACAGCTTTACTGTTAAGAAGTCGGGTTTCCGTCCGCGTCCTGCAGGTACAATTCCAGGCCGTCAGCAGATTTCCCTACGCCTGTTTGAGGACCTTCTGACCTTGGCAGTTAACCCCTAAGTTGAAGTACCATCAACTCCGTATGGCGTATTCTCACTGCTGGGGAGTCTGACCATCTCATCCATCCGAAATGAAGTTTTATTTTTAAGTGGAGAGAATTTTTTTGCTGCACCTTAGGGAGTCGCTCATATATTTGCCACCTGGTTTCCTTAGATCAGCGTCTCCGCCATTTTACTTTCACACAGTCTCAGGTACTTCACTAAGCAGCAGTTGAGTTGTGGATCATTGGGTGCAAAAAATGCAAGCAGAGCAAATGTTGCTTCAGCATTTGTTTCCGTTTCTTGATGAGTTTTTTACAGGAACACAGCAGATGGGGCAAATTTTCAGGAGCTGTTCCACATAACCGGCACAAAGGACCCGCTTTCTCTCTTATACTTCTTGAAAGAAATTTTTGCTTTTTTGTCGTAGCCTTCAAAGTCATCCAGCCGTGGGCCCTTTTTGCCAATGCAGCTTTGTCCTCCAGCAAGGAAAGATGTTTCACTGTCTTCCACACTAGTTTTTTCAAAATGGTGGTAGTTGTTGGCGTTTCCCAAAGCTGACATAATCCCATCGTTTTTAAGCTGCTGTAGAGATATTCTGCGGCTGGTGATTTGGCGTGTTGTTGTAACTCCTTCCATAGCTGTTCATTGAGTGTACCGTGCAGAGATTTTTGCACTTTCTCCCACGCAATGATGAAGGCCCCTTGTCTGGCAACTGTTTGTTTTTGAATGCCAAATTCAAGACTGATTTGCGCAGGTGAGGTGTGTTTGGGCAGCCCAAGATGACCCTGAATACTGTTGTTACTCTGGCATCCAGTGTTTTAGTGTTTTAGTGTCTATGCTTTCTGGACCTCGCTGCCATACGTAATTGTTGGCAGTAGTTTAGCCCGGGCTACCTCAATCAAGGGAAATATCGAGGTTTGTCTCCTTTTTTTCCTGATAATCATAGTTCTCGTTTTGTCCAGATTGAGCGTTAGGTCATTTACTTTGGAGAAGTCCCATGTTACATTTAGAAGATGTTTTAGTCCTACTTTTCTTTTACTGATCAGGACTATATCGTCTGCATACAGGAGGCAAGGTATCAGAATGTCTTCTAATTTTGAGGCATGTTAATTACAGCTGATCAAGAGTGGTACCAAGTCGGCTATGTAAAGGTTAAACAGAGTCGGTGCCAAGACGCAACCCTGTTTCAAACCTTTGTCCGTAGGTATATGTCTTGACAGGGAAGATCCATTGCCCAACTTCACCTGCAACCATGTATCTGTATGTAAGTTTGTCAGCAGGTTTAGTAGGGGCGGTGGCAGCCCCCATTTGTGCAGTTTGGTCCATAATTTAGAGTGGTTACATGATCAAAGGCAGCCTTATAGTCAATGAAGCATAGGTATTGGGGTGACCGCAAAGCCTCAGCCTTATCCATGAGCATTGCCATACTTAGGATATTGGTTAATGTTTCGATTGATTTTACAAACCCAGTCTGCTGTAGGGGTATTTAGCCTGTGGTTCGGTCATTCACATTTTTCTTCCACCCACTCCAGCCTGCATTAAGGGGAAATGTGTTAGCCCATTTCAGCCATTGCCTGGCATCACTATGTATTGGGGCTTGCCGCACTTTCACAAGGAGCACATCAACACACAAAGTAGTTCAGTTTACATTTCTTTCAGTGTCGGGGAATGCTATTGCAATGTGTATTTTTTTTTAGATCAAAACAATATTTTTGGCTAAATTGAGAAGGGCGTGGAAGCTTCCTGAACAATAACGTTTTGCAAAAACTAAGATAAAACATTGCAAGAATTGTAAAAAGGCTGCAAGTCAGTGCTTACCCTATTGGCCTTTCCAATGCTTCTTTTGATTTAGTGTAACTTACTAGCAGAGCTACAGTTAAATTTAAACTCTGGGTCATTGTGGATAGAACCCATTCTGGTTGTCAGTCAGACAGTGATGGTGTGTGAAATGTTCATTATGCAAACATAATCCTGAAGGGTTCCTGATTATTAACAAACCTGTAGCTCAGGGAATTTCACGCATTTACTACAACTATGCAGTCACAAAAAATTCTCTCACAAGTATTAGTCGTTTCTGGTAATTTGTAACACTTTTATGTGAGTGGTTCCCATGAGTGTCAACTCATACTACACCTACATACAAAATGCTCACAGAAGTAGCACTTTGCATGCAGAGGCCGGACCTGTGTGGTCCTTCACAATCTTTATGAGATTTAACCGTTTTCACATGAAAGTCCTAAAATTTGAGCGGACTGAACCACTGTATCTTTGCACTTCCATACCAGAGAGTTTGCTGATTAGCACAGGTCTGGTTGGCCAGCTGTAGCATGATCAGCAGCAATAGAGTCAAGTCTATTTTATTCATTTTATGGGATATATGTAAAACTAATCTCTGTTTAGTGATTGGTTAGAAATGCATCCTATTGTGGTAGTTAGTGAGTCTTTGCACTAGAAATATTGGTCATGACTTTTCATTTACACATTTGAAATCCAAACCCAACATCTTAATCTAAAGACTGATTTTCATTACTTACTCATACTTTTTTCATCCAATCTTCATTACAAGCTAAGGAGAGTAATGCTGAGTTTGCGTAGTTTGCAGAGTTTTCTGTACTCCTCAGAGCATGCAGAAATCCCAAAAACTCCTTAAAGTGGAGTTTTTTCCGCACTGACGCTTGGCAACCTCAAGTTGGGAGCGCAAGGTAGGAAAATCCACCTCCCGTGAGATTTGTCCCCGCTCGCACTCGCCAAGGTCTAGTTGGCGAGCGAGGAAAATAAATCTCCTGGTGAGATTTCTCAACTCGGGTGGTCAGATTTCTCAATGCGAGCGGTTGCGGCAGGTCACGGCCCTTCACATCGGAAAACCGTCAGTTTGCATTGAGAAAGCTGCCACTCAAGTAGAAAACCAACCCAAGCAGCAAAAAGGAAGCTGTGCCCCTTGCACTGCACATGGTGCAGTTTGCAATGATTTTACAGTGTGGGATAAACACCCGGCGCTCAAAATCACAGCAAATGGCATGCCCATAACGCACTCTGCTACTCGTTGAACTAGGGGCCCGATGTAGGTGTGAAAATAGTGGTCGGAAACAGACGAAAATACCGATTTTCGGCCGTTTCCGACACGTATTTTGACACTGGTATGTAGGACATTGAAAATCCTACAGATTCAGTAATTTTACCGAATCGGTAATTTTACAGAATCAGTAAAATTACAGATTCTGTAAAATTACAGAATCGGTAAATTTTACTGATTCTGTAAATATTATCGATCGGTAAAATTACCGAATCTGTATTTTCCTATGTAGGTAGCACTTCTAAAAGTGCTACAGGGCCTTTAGAATTCGTTATTTACCATGTAATACAATTGCATGGTAAATAACGAATTCTTGTGTACATGCACATCTGTGACACACATACATGCCCTTAGGTCATGTGGCACACATACATACCGAATCTTAACGATTCGGTAAAAAATACCTACATCAGATTTACCGATTCTAAAATACCGAATCGGTAAAATTCGGTATTTTAGAAACGGCAAATCTAATTTGCCTACATCTAGCCCTAAATGTATTGCAGCAGTTTTTTTGTCACTACGCGGAATTCCACAAACTCCACTCATGCCTAGAGGGGCGTTGATCTGTGTAAGTGACATTTTTCTGCCCACATCTCACTATGGCTCTTTGAACTGGGGCAATTACAACATTTTCCACACTTGAACCTCATGCAGCAGTCAAAGTGCATAAAACATTTACCTGAACTGCGATCCTGAGTACAAAGAGGGCTGGTCAGTGAGTGTGGATTCAGGGCTCAGATTCGTAGCTAAAAAGTACAATTCATTCTGCAACTAGTTTGGTTGCCTTTCAGGTACAGGTAAGAGCATTCAAAATATAATGCTCATACATCACGGTTTAAATCTTCTTATTAGCTTTACAAAAAAAAAGCGATCAGTGGCCAGTGGTCCATTAGTTATGACATCTTGTATGTTGTCAGTCCCAACTCTCATTTTCGGGACCGCCCACATTAATAAAGAGACTTACCAATCTCTTTTTCCAGCGACATTGCAGGCAGTGCATGTCGCATAATGGCAGATATCCCTCTCTTCTTCAATCAATCAATCAATCAATGCATTTATATAGCGCACTACTCACCCAGAGGGTCTCAAGGCGCTAGGGGAGGGGGGTCCGCTACTGCTCGAACAGCCAGAGTTGCTTCCTGAAGGCGAGGTGGTACTGGGTCAGGCGGAGGTGAGTCGGGAGGGAGTTCCATGTCTTGGCGGCGAGGTAGGAGAAGGACCGTCCCCCTGTGGTGGCTCTTCGGATGCGGGGGACGGCGGCGAGGCTTCTTGTGTTAATGTTTGGCCTATTTCCATTTCCAAGCATCTCTGACCTAGAGATTTATATTGAGGAGCAACAGGGTGAAGAAAGCCATAGAGCTCTGTAATGAGAGAGACACTTTTCAAGGGGTGAGATACCGTTGGTCATTGGGGCATATCGAGGGGTGCATCACCAAGTGACGAACTTGACTATAACAGAAGCATTCAGTTTCAGGCATGGCATTATCAAATAAAAGTCTCCCAAAGAGCAGGGGCCCCTTCCTTTTGAAAAGATGGTCTAGAACAGGGGAAAAGTCAAGATTCTCTGCAATTGTTGTTAGAGATGAGGGGAAGGAAGTAAGTCTGCTCCGTTCAGCCACTGACCCCCATGCAGTCAGTATGGGTTTCATAATAGGAGGTAGGTACAAGCTTTTGGGGTGTACAGAAACAGAGAGGCAACACAGATATTCAATTCAAGCAGCTCAAAAGTATTCTTGCATCTTCATTTGATATTTGTAATTCTTCTTTAACAGCTTCAACCAGATACACAAGCGGCCAACGCGTTTCTTCTTAAACAGGGCTTCATCAGGGTTGCAAATATAACAAATACTCATCAAAAAATTATACAAAAAATAAATTCCAATGTGACATAAAATGTAAGAAAGAGAAATAGTGACACAATACCATTGGTCCAGATGCAGGCTGGATTCAACAAAGTGGCATCAGAACCAGTAGGCTACGGAAACGGCAAGAGAAAAGACCCAGGATAAAAGAAGTAAAGAACAAGCAAAGAAAACCAGAGAAGAGCTAAAAGGAAAAGGAGAATGCATGAATCCAAACAAAACTAATGTTGCCCGTGAGGTGTAGGGAAATTAATGCAAAATGAGTAGTTGTGCCTAAACCTGAACAGAAAAAGTATCTCCATTTGAGAACAACATGCAACTGCCCAAGTACAAGTACCCAGATGTACAACGTAAACATGTCTGACCCCCTTACCACTGGTAACACCACCAAATGGACCTTTTTACGGTGTGGATAGTCACTTGAAATCGATGTCCCACTCAAGGTATGTAGTCTGCTGTGAGGGACAGTATCTAACCTTTAGAGTGCCTGGATTTATGAAGAAAGGGAATCCTCCAAAGAGATTAAGCCGCCACAGCCCGGTCTATAAAAAGAAAATATTTTTTGGATTTAGGACGGGACGTCCCCAGAAGAGCCCTAAGCTGTGTAGCCTGATAATAGCTGTTCAGGTTCAGTATGCCAAGACCTCCCTCTCCCTCTATAATTTAGTCTTGCTCATCTGGGGCCATCTATCTGGACAGACAAAGCAGTGTTTCTCTTGCTGGAGAGTACTGAGTACCACAAGGGAAGGAGAGGGGGGTGGGGGGACATCTACTGGAAACACCTAACAGAGGATAAAATATTATTGGCAGTTTGGTCATTTTCAGAGCCGCATTGCAACCTAGCCAGGAGAGACTGTACAGCCTCCAGCAATGCAAGTCTGAACGAATCTGATGGAGTGTATTTTTGTAATTAAGAGAGACCGTGCTCTGGGTCTTAGCTGTGAATTGGAGTGCTAAATAGGGGAACAACACTGATGCCCAGTGCACCGGGTAGTGGCATTGCAAAGTGTCCTGAATGGTGACATGAAGGGATATGTTGAGGGCTTGAGATTTATGTACATTTACTTTAAAGCTCGCCGCCTGGGCCAATGCCTCGAGCACAGTGAAGACAGCAAGCAAGGATATCAAGGGTTTCTCCAAAGTGGCTATCACGTAATTCACAAAGAGGCTTATGAATGTCTGTGACCCCTGAAATGAATACCAGTTATAAGGGGAGTATCCTTAACTCTTTGGGCCATAGGCTCCATAAACAGAGCAAACAATAGGTGAAAGAGTGGGCACCCCTCTCTCATGCCCCTGCAGATCTTAAATTGAGCTGAGAGATGTTCGTTCACTCGGTCCAACACTGCTGGCTATGTGTAGCTGCTAAAGATCCATTTACAGAAGCACTCTCCAAAACCAAAATTTTGGAGGGTATCCACCAAGCATGGCCAGTGGAAATCTATTGAATGCGTTTTCAGCGCTGATCGTTAATAACATGTGTTCTGTGTCAGAATATTGGGCTTTATCAATGAGGTGGAGTAGCATTTTCTCATTGTCACTTCATTGGTGATTCGGTATGAAGCCCACTTGGTCAGGATCTATGAGCCCTGGTAACATTGGACTCGTCTGAACCACAAGAATCCTAGTAAAACGTTTAAGGTCGACATCAGAAAGTATATTGGTCTGTAGGATGTGCAGTGTCATTTGTCTTTACCTGGTTTTGGAAGAACCACAATGGAGGCTAATAACTACATAGGGGGAATGGCGGAGAGGTCGCCAATTGCATTGAACAATTTAGTAAGAATAAGTTCTATGATCAGGCAGCATGTTTTATAAAAAACAGTGCTGAGAAATCATCAGGACATGGGTAATTAAGTAGTTTTTGATGGGCAACGGCAGAGACGACTTCCTCAATGTGTATAAGGCAGTCTAAGTCAGCAGCCTGATCGGGTGTTAATTTGGGAGTGGAAGCGCCGTGAAGATATTGGGATGGATCCTTGATGGGCAGCTGTTGAACTCTGTAGAGGTCCTTATAAAAGTTGCAAAACATCTTTAATATTTGGGGGTCATCTCTAGACTCCGCTCCAGCACCATCTGGATCCCCACCGCCTGGCGTTGTACATGCAGTCTATTGGCCAGGAGGCGTCCGCATCTGTTACCCCCGACATAGTATGTCTATAGCAGGCGCAGAGCAGCATACTCCACCGTGTCCAAATCAATACCCGCCAGCTGAGAGCATTCAGCTTCTAGTTGTCGTTAAACCCAAGGAGCTCCTGTTCATTTTTTTATTCACTACAGTTCAAGGACCTGGCAGGAGAGGTGATCCCGTTTGTCCTTGGGAAACATATTATCTGCCGAGGAGATCACGATGAATGCACCCCTGACAGCGGCCTTTAGGGTTTCCCAAAAAATGATAGAGATGTCTGGGGTGTGATTGTAGGCTAGGAAGTCTGGTAATGTTTTGGTGATTTGCTTTACTACATCAGGGCGATAAAAGAGAGTTTCACGCAAGCGGAAAGATTTAGAGGACACTTTAGCCAGTGGGATGGCCAAAGTGATTGTCACTGCGGTATGGTCGACAGCAAGCCAGGCTCTATCTCGGTGTCTGTGGTCATGAAGATAATCTCCTGTGTTCCTAAAAAGTAATCGATTCTGACGAATGTTTTGTTAGCATGTGAATAAAAGGTATAGTCTCTAGTATAGGGATGAAGGGTATGTCAGATGTCTGCCATACCTATGTCTTGTAACCATAGTGTCCCATTATGGAAGAGGGCCTAGATTGTCTATGGTCTTGAGCTGAGCTGTACAGACCATTGTCAAAAGCCAGGTCACGGTCTCCCCGCATCAACAGGCAGTGATCCTGTGATTTGGCCAATTCTGTTCCCCTGCTCCGAATAAAGGGTTCTTGCCCGGCATTAGGGGCGTAACCATGCCCTGGCTAACATTTTGAGATCCCACTGTGACAGAGTATGCCAGCAGCCTCCCTTTAAATTTAGCATGCTTAGAACCAAACTTCCCATTAAAGTATTAGATATGAAAATAGCCCCCCCCTGCATTTTTAGTAGAGAGGAATGAAAAGTATGGTTGGGGGAATGCCCTTGAGCGAAGGCTGTTGGTGTCACCTATGAGACGGTGTGTTTGTTGTAGGAGACAGATATGAGCCCCTGAGTGTTCTAAATATGAAATGATGGTACGTCTCTTGGTCGGATTATTCAGTCGCTTCGCATTAAGTGTGCTAATCTTAAGATCCATTTTCATCAGGACAAAAGCAAGGAAGAGCCGTCTAGGCACCTACGTGTAACAACCAGAGCTATGGGTGCATAATTTGCCATGGGTGCCATGGGGGAAGTCACTTTCAGGGTGAGTTGCCGATTATCAATCTAATATAATGGGGCAATGGGAGTAAAAAGGAAATGAGCAACACACTAAACAACAAACAAACATATAGGAGAACATTACAAGTATTGTCAATGTCCAGAGCGTAATGCCCTATGGCTAGAAGGGAGAGAGAATGGGGTATAGTGGCCAGTGCCCCCTCTCCCCACCCCAGGCACACCGCCCTGTACGTTAAAGAGGAAAAAGGAAGAGAATTAGAGTTGTCTGTAGGGTCTTCAGTGAGCGATGCTATGACAGTCTGCCATTTCTTGGCTATAGTCTCTGGGTCAAGGGAGCCTTTACGGTGAGTGTTTGATGGTTCTCCGACTGTGGGCACTTCGGTGTCCGCAATCCCGCCTTGCTGACTGCGACTAATCTGGCAAAGTAGCCTTAATGTCCAGAAGCTTGCATGCTTCCTTCATTGATCTGAGGTAGTCCAGAATGCGACGGCCAGATTACTTCTGGGACTATCATCAAGACAGAGTGTCCGCATCCATCTACGTCACCTGCACTGGCTCCCAGTTGAGTCCCGGCTCAAATTTAAAATGCTGTCCATTGTCCTTAGGGCCCTGCATGGGTTGGGCCCGATCTACCAGCAGAATCGCTTTGTCTTTTACAAACTGACTAGACAATTGCGATCCTCTGATCAGTTCTTAATACAGAACCCTCGCTTTAATCGCCAGAGCCTGGGCGGGTGTTCTTTCACCCGCAAAGCAGGCCTAGCCTGGAACGCGCTTCCATTGGCCCGTAGGAGGGTGCAGGACCCGGTATCCTTTAAGAAGAAATTAAAAACTTTGCTTTTTTGAGGTCATTTGATGAGAGTGTGGTAGGCTTTCTGGAACTAGTGCCAGGTTACTTTGAGTAGCAGCGCGCTCCACAAAATCAATACAACATAACATAACATAACAGTTGATGAAGTTCCCCGTTGAACAGGAAAGTCAGCGGAAACAGGTGTTCCTAGGAGTAGGACACACCGGTGGACCCAAGGCAAGTAGTGACCAGGCGAAAGGCTCTGAGCTTCTGAAGAGTAGATGCGGCCAGGTCCTGATAAAGAGTCTGTTTATGGCTATTGTAGTGGGTGTTTGTCTCTGGCAAGTTGGAGGATGTGTTCGCTAAATGATAAGTGATGGATGCACATCAAATATTAGCAGGCAGAGCTGGGGCAGGGCTCTTGGGACCCACATCATGGGTGCAATCCAGTTTGGTTTTGAATTCTTGAGGCTCATCAACGATCGTGCAAAAGAGGTCAGCCTCAAAGGCTGTGATGTCTGAGCCTTCTGTGCCAGATGAAATGCCCCTAATTCGAATATTATTATTACGGCGCGAAGACGGAGGACTTCCTGATGGAGTTCCTTGATCTCTTTCTCCCAGCTTGACTCAAGCTTTGACACTTTGTCACAACGGCATCTATGTCTCAATGGACTTCTTCAAGATCAGAATGTTTGCAGCATCTAACTCACAGTGCCACTAGAATCTCCTCTTATCAGGGAGAGAATAGTTTCTGCCAACCTCAGAACATTAAATAACAAAAGAGGATTGCCAATACTGATAACCAAAAAATTCATATACTTTTAAATACAGTACTTGAAACCACATTCAAGACCAAGAGCTAGTTAATAGCTTTTATTATTCTTTAAGATTTTATCAACACGAAGATCATATTTTTTAACAAATGCATATTCCAAAAAACAAACATAGAGAACATATTCAACAGGAAGTTAACATTGGGAATCATTCAACATGTCACACGTATCACACATATCACAGGCATACACGATACAGCCATTCATGAGTGGGGGGGGGGTTGTAGTAGCTTAAAGCGATACAAAATTTACAAAAAGGTTTTTTCAATATTTACAATGTAGTACCAAACAAGAAATGGGGAAGAAATGGGAAAGAAGCCAAAGTCTGCGGGGGCACTTAACACTATTATCACTTAGTAATTAGTCTAACACAAGGTACATTCCTATATCAAAATCAAATTTCATTTAAAAAGAAGGTAATGTACAAAAACCAGGGATAAGCAACAAAATAATTCTTAACATTAGTGCTTATCACTCTTGCAGACAACAGTGTGGCTGGGGCCCCTAACTCTAACCCTCTTGAAGTATGGCCCATTATTAAAAAATGCTTTGTCATATAGAATTGTCAATCATATGTCTAGTTATAGACCACTCCTGGCTCGTTGTCATTATTTAAGAGTTTAACAACTATGTTAGGAAAGTATAGGATTAATCCTGACTGATTTTGTCTTCACTACATTAATTCTATAACTAGACATATGATTGACGATTCTATATGACAAAGCATTTTTTTGATGAAGGGCCATCCTTCACATTCTTTTTGTGCTGTTTGATTGTGTCTGTATGGTACATTGTGGGGCCCATACGGTTTGTGCCTGGTATCCTCCACAAGGACATGATAAATTACAACACATGATGGGGAGTTCTTTCATGACGGTTAAAGCCTTCAGGTCTAACCAATCCTTGCAGCTGCCATAGGGCGTGTGACTTGGAGACTTAGTAGCCCTATAGTAGTTTCAGCTATGCTAGTTTTCTGGTTTACAAAGAGTATTCAGCCCAGAAATCTACCAAGTAATTGCACTGGTATAAAAGTGTGATTTCCTCTTCTTAAACATGCCCTGATCAGCCCAGAAACAACCTATCCTCACTTGCAATGTCTGGCCAGTACCCTTCCAGTCCTCACTCCAGTCACCAATTTAAATTCTGATTTCCCACTTTTGTCCCCAGTTTGTAATTAGGATTAGTATTGGCCTTCTGGAGAATTGAGCCTCCTGGCACTGAAACGGCAGAGCCCTGCTGATGGATGGGCCATCACCAATAATCAACCGTCAGTGGAATTGAAAGTTGTTACACTAGCTATCAGTCAAGTGTTTTCCAGCCTCTTAATAAGATGGGAGAATGTTAAAGTAAAATGTGTAGATCAAGGTAGTTCTGTGATGAAGAATCTCGAGCAAGCATAGGATCTAAAGTTAATAATATATTTGTTCCAAAGATTCTTCTATTTTAAACATTAACAGTTGTGAAGGTAAAAAGAAACCTGTGTGTTTAATGTGTGTTGGGGTGTAAATATGCAAACATATGCTGGTTCTGGTTCCAACAATGCTTTTATTATAGTACAGCACACATGTAAGTAAGTAATGGTACTTTATTCGATAAAAATATTTACCATAAAAGTATTTACATTTTCTTGTCATTAAAACAATCCATTGATATATGTGGGCAAAATACAAAACAATAAATAAGATAAAAAACATATATACAATAAAAACCAGAGTGCAACAGTGCTGTAGCGATATGATCAAAAACGGCAATCTGCATATGGCTGCTGCCGCCTATATCATATTAATCTTTAACAGCTTTGTCCGAGACTGCCAGGCACTACCCAGGTACTTTGCTACCCCACACACGCTGGTCAAAGATGTAGTGTCAATTGCTAGGATGCGCGGAGCCATCCTATGGTGCCTAAATCCCAACTCTTTACAGATTGGTTTCAACCATCTTTTTCTAGCCCACCTGTAGGCTTTGCATGCAAACAGAAAGTGGGGTAGTGTCTCTCTAGGAGATGAACACCCTGGGCAGGGAGCATGTGTAGAACCAGACTTTTTCCCACTCCCTGTAAATTCATTAAGTGGGAGGGTCCCAAACCTCAGCTTTAAATAGAGTGTCCTGTCTCTGGGAATTTGAATGAAATCTAAGAAGGGTTTGAGCTTCCTAACAGGTTTGTGCTCCGGAAACTGTTCAGTTAGGGGACCCCATTTAGAGCTGAGTAACTCCTCTGCCTGCACCCAATCCCAATATATTTTCTTGATAGTTTGCTTGGGTGGTGGACATTGACTCATCCAGGATTCGCCCAGGCCCAAATTTAAGACCAGCTTTCTCAATTTACTTAACCACATGATCTTGTTGCAGCTGTTAAGTTTGATAAGTTCGTCAAGGACAGCCGCATAGTTTGCCAATTCAGGTGTCCTTCGCAAACGCACCCAGAATAGCAGTGGACAAAGGCGAACTATGTCTTTAATCGATCGTTTAACCATGTCCTAACGAAAGTGTTTTAGGGGAGTAGAAACTGGAAGGGAAGACATATCTCTGAGGCACTTATTCTCAGATCTGACCAGGTCATTAATATTCTCAAACCCCCAGAGTTCGGACCTGTACACAGCTGAAGACAATGCTTTCCCCTCATAAACCGCAAGGGCCGGAACAATTGGTCTACTGGTAGACCACCGCTGTTCTCTTAAGATTGCTCCTGAGACTCGCTTGTGGTTGAGGAACATTTTGGCCACATGGGAGTTCCATTTCATCCTATTGTTCACCCTAACTCCCAAATAGTCAAACGCCTCAACCACCTCTAGTGAAGTTCCATTAAGGGTGAAGTTGTTCCTAAATCTTTTTGACGGTGACAGGATCATTAGCTTTGTTTTTGAGGTATTGATGGTTAAGCCCCTTTCCTCACAGAACAAGCTAAACCTGTCCAGCAGTTTTTGAAGGCCCACTGGGGTTTTTGACATCAAGAGGGTGTCATCGGCAAAGAGTAGAGTGGGTGTTTTCTCCCCTGTCAGGACTGGTGCGTCAGCTGGGTCCTCTCTCAGATGGTCTACATTTGTCACTGAGAAGGTAACGCACCTCGAGCAGGTGCTCATACACAGAATGCCGTCTGGTTTATGCTGCCTACGCTGCATAAAACATGACATATTGACATACCTAATAGTAGAGAGAGGGTCCAAGGAGTCACAGGACACTTGTAACATAGGCGTGAGAGTTATAGACGGGCACTCCCCGACCCTATCCAAGGAAAAATAGCAACCTTAATAATCAGTATTAAAAGACTTCACAGTTAAAAAAATGGATGGATAGAACCAAAAAAATGAATGGGCCGGATTTACAAAGTAAATTACTCTTTTGAGTAGGATACACTTTTAAGTATGTGTACTACTTTTGGATATCCTGACTGTAAATTACTACTAGGGCGTCTGATTTGTATTTATTCATATTTATTTTTTGGACATTTTATCAGTATTCATTCCGCAAAATGTTTTCGCAAGCAAAAGAATATGCTGCAGCTAATATTTTTTCATATTTATTTAAATGGTCAATGCATACTTGCACTCGCTAGGTATTGCTTTAGCTATACCTATATATACCCATAAATTGAGACAACACACTGCATTCATCTGTGATTTTTGTCAGTCTTGGATTATCCTAATTTTGCTACACCGAGTTTGTTTGGGTAGAAATAAATTGTTATTAGCAATGTCAACCATGACAACTGTGTTACGTTCTGAATCCTGAGTTTCCAAGACCAAACACTCTTAAAAAGTGCCTACCAGTATGGATGACATGTGAATCCTGCACCTACACCCTTTGTGTCATATAATAATTCTATACATTGATTTTCACGTCTGATTCATTGTCTCTGTATATGTGTGTGATGTGAAGTGCTTCAACAACCTACCCTGGTAAGAGGCGCTAAAATAATACATGAAAAACACATGCGAGAGATGAGCTATGGAGAGATTGAAGCACTTAAATAGTTACTAAACAAAATTGAAAACACTGAACGATGGAAGTTCGATTTTAAACAAAAAGTGTGCATTTATTGTACAGACATCAGGGCACCTTAAAAAGGAAATGTTAAGCAACGTGTTTTAAGAGGTGGTGATGGGGGATGCAGCTTTTCGTTTGAGAAAGTTTGAAATATTTGTTATTGTGATGGTATCAAACACGCACTGCATTACAAAATTTCTCTTCAAAGTTACCTGCAACCTGTTCTAATCTTTCAGTGTTGCAAAGAGCAAGTGCAACATTATTGTGGAAAATTAGAAGAATGAAGAAGGCATGAAAGCAAATGGGAAATTACCTTTACAAAGGCAACAGCAACAAAAGTAAAGATACTGCCATCTCACTGAGAGGGCTTATTGCACAGAAGCAACTGGCATGCCACATGCAAACAGTTGAGAAAAACGAAAGAATTTCGGGGCATAATAACAAAGAACAGGGAAATTTAACGCTAAGGGCGCTTAGCATTAATTTTTTTAACGCCCGCTATCGCTGGATATTATCGCCTGGTCATCGCGTTATTAACAACGCTAATCGTCTAGGCGATAAAAAATCCAACGATAGTGGCATTTTGGGAGGTTATCGCAGGTAATGCAGCGATAAAACTACAAGGATAGGGATATCCTTGTTGATAGCCCATGGTGGACTTAGCCATGTAATCCACCTCCCATTGGATTACATGGCTGAATCTGAAAATTAGCAGACGTAAAAAAGCAGCGTTAACAGTGGTTAGCGTTGCTTTTTTGTCTCTAAGAGGATTAGCGTGAATCTTGATAATAGGAGAAATGTCGCTTAGCGACATTTCTCCTATTATTTTGCCCTGGAATGCCCACTTTGCATCTCATTAGAGATGCAAAGGGAAGCGTAGTGAAAAAGGGTGCTTTTTCATGCGATTTTGCATGTTAGCACCCCTGTTGTTGATAGGGCGGTATTTTTATCTCCGCTTCTTTGCCTTTAGAGCTAAACCCCTTGTTAATATGCTCCCTCATGTTTTCTTTAAATGGGGTCTCCCTCATGTGTGTACACTGCTGTTATGTTCATTTTTAAATTCCCCCATGCCTGCCATCTGCAGCCTAGCACCCCACTACCTGCTAACAGGCCTCTGCCTTTCCGCCACTGTTTGGAATTCTCAGTCTACCTTATTAGCACTGACACAGCAGGCCCCACCAGATGATGCCTAAAGATTTCTATCGGTAAGCTAGACTGCTAATGCACATATGAACACCTCATGATCGGGTATTAGGCATTTTGGGATGGACACAGTGCTGCTTTAAACGTCAAGTACCCCTACTTCTTATGGAGTCCTCCATCCCAGTAACACCCCCTTAACCTGATGTGGAATACTAGCAGCTTTTCTTAAACTGGAAGTGGGATATGGAAAGGTAACCCTGCACTCGAAAGGGGCTGTGACGCACAATTTGCCAGTATTTTCCTGTTTCTAATTTAGAAATACAAAGGAAAAATAGTTTTCCATCTGTATTTACAGGAGCCTTAATTACTACTAAAAAGAGTAGCAAATACAGCATCACACATGGCCAACCACTGGTCCTGCAACAGCCTCCTATGAAAAATATTGAAGGTATGGAAATAAAATAAAGACACTTTTCCATTCTAGGAAGCTGAAGTCGGCATATTCACATAGAGTGTCTCCGCCACTTAAGAAGCATACATTGGTTGTGATACAACAGTAGTGCATTATGTTATGGAAACTTTTAACACACCTTAATGCCACTTTATGAATGAACATATGGATAAAAGGTAGATTGACTTATCAAAGTTGCTGCATTCTCATCTAACTGGCACTGGTTGCAGATACAAGAATACCTGGCCTGCTTTGTTAATCTCTCTTTATCAATGATTCATTTGTGCAGTTCCTTCATATGCACGAAAAAAAACAAATCATGTCGATGACGCATGCCAGAAGTTGCCTTGTAACAGTCTCCTAAAATTAGCAATTTCAGTTACTAGGCTAGGGGCAGACATGACAAGCCAAATGCCATATTGCATTAGAATAAAAGTAGCAAAGAAACTCCCCCCTCCCCCCAAGAAAACTACTTACATAAATTATAGGACCTAGAAAGTTGATCTAAAAAACAACCCTTTTCGGCATCAAGCCCACCCAGATTTAAGGTGCATGTGAAACGATAGTCAACACTGTTAATTCTAATATTCAGAACTGTATGCCTACACTGTGTGGCTTCCAACACCTTACCCATGTCAGCAATGTATGCCACCGACCATCGACTGCGCAATGGGTCCCTCCCACTCTTTTTAGTGCGTGATGAGTGTGTGCCACCTCTGTATAGAGTGTGTATTTCCCTAATGGTGGCCTATCATACCATTTAGCTTCCTAGTTAGCAACATGAGTCCCAAGGTAACCCCACTGGAGCTATGCTCCTCTGCCTACATTGTGACCTGATTGCTTTTGCCCACTTCTGTGACTCAAGGAGCCAGAAGCCAATCTGTTGTGCTGTAGAAGATTTGCATTACATTGGCAACCGCTTTTTGAGTAATATAAGAGCGAGGGCCACAAATCGACACTCCCATCTGTTGGTTTTCGTCTTGGACGTTAATCCTAACATACACATGTGAGGGTCCATACTCAGATCCTTATCTTTCACTGGTAAAATCGCCTTCCAAACTTCCAGAGATGCCTTGGTGTGCTATAACCAGGGCCGGCTTTAGCACTGGTGGCGCACGGTGCAACAATTATTTTTGGCACCCCCCACACACCATGACCACTTCCTTGAATTCTCTCACTATCACTGGGAAAAAGTGCCCCTCATCTCTCCAACCATAAGTTATTGCTAAAAACAGCACCCTCTCCTGAGGTCAGCGCCCCTCCCCAGGACAGTGCCCAGTGCAGCCGCACTGGTCGCACTGTCATAAAGCAGCCCTGATGATAGCCTCTCACTCCTATACCATCTAATAGAAATGTGCTTCCTGCTGCTCACATCTGGGACAGACCAAAGAGACATCAGGGTGCATGTGCATTATGCGCTTCGGAGCAAGGTAAGTTTGGTGAAGGAAGTAAAACTTCATACATTTTAGCCTCAGGGTTCTGGATAACTTTTTAGCATGTTAGTGGCAGTGGCCTACTGCTTCTCACAAATAATAAAGTGCTTATTGGCAGACCATTTGTCCCAAACACTTGTGCATTTGTGTGAGAAATGTGAACCCAACCAGAGTCGCACTCACTCCATTGAATACCTTTGAGAAATGGGAGAATTTGTGGCGTCTCTTCAAATTTTTCTGGGGGGGGAGGAGGGGGCATTACTTCATGGTGTGCCATTGAACCCTACAACTCATACAAGAGCGATCCAGCTCGCCTCCCATTCCTGTGTGACATCAGTAGATGCACCATGTCCAGTCAGCCCCCATAGCTGTCTAAGAGCAGTCCTCAAGGCAACGTGTGGGAAATTTACGGGACCACTCCCACGATCCTCTTAACAGCACCTGGAATGTCCGGGACTTACCGTGGCCATATAGGTCACCCAAAAACTCTGCAGCAGTCTGGGGGGGGGGTTAAAAAATAATGGGTCAACCTCCATGAGAGCCTAATGACCATAATTGTATCGGCAGAGTATAGGGTGGAAGCTTCCCTTTGGGTTGTACGTATTTGTACCCATCTGAATCTAGCTTCCGGAGGAAATTAAAAACATACTTATTTTCAAGATAGCCCAGCCCACTTCTCACTTCAGCTCCTGAGTTTTTCAGTTTCAGCGCGGGGACACGCTCCTTAGCGTAACCATGCGCTTTATAAACTTCCCTATTATTATTATTATTACTAACATGCCTTGGCCATTGCAGGCAGCCTACCCATCCATGGTGAAGTCTGTAGTGGCAACAGCAGCCATTCAAAGAAGGTTTTCCCTCCAAGTATTGGGCTACTTGGAGCTCTCTTGAGTGTACCCTGACCCCAGCCAGTACAGGGCCATTTACATGGACTGCTTTAGAGCTCGAGGCAATGTAATGGGTCCCCAAATTGGAAATTAGATATGAACATCGCATATAAAGCCAGATGTGGGGAATGCAGGTTTCTTTATCCTATATCTAGAATATGTATTGTCCTAGGGCAAAGGCTGTCGGTGGGCATACCTAGGGGTTTCAGACCAGCCAAAACTGCCAAGCCAGGACTTCCCTGGACCGGATCATAACACACAAGACCTGATTATAAAAGAACACTATATCTTTTCAAGGACACCAGTGGCAGACTGACACTATCTCTGCCCATGAGCTGGCTCCGTAAAAATGCCAGTCACACCCGCTTTCCAGTGTTCAATTTTGAATTGTTTGTTATTACACCAAAAAGCATTTCATCTTGAGAATAGCCAAAGAGAAAAAATGTGTGAGAGGTCAGAAAGTCCCTTGTGTATGCATCACTAAGGGAGCTGCTGGTTGGTTCGCACCAGTTTGCTCACGCTATCATCATTGGTAACTTTCATGACCATGAAGAAAGAAAAACAGTGTCCTTATGTTAGAGGTGAAGAAAAGAAAAGAATAAAGTGGAATAGATTGCAATATAAATCCGCCCCCTTGGTGTAAAGCAAGATACTAGTACATGTCCTGTTTACCCGTGTGCGTCATCTTGAAAAGATGTTATATACACTCAACATGTGCTTGAGTAGTGGTGCTTGTGAGTTCACACCTACGCTGCATTGCAGAGCTTTTAAAAAAAAAGATATTTTCTTGTGTTTAAAGGGGCATTTGTACATTACATACAGTTTGCAAGAAACAGGCACATTCACTACAATAATTGGTCTCAATATGCTATAATACCCGGGTCTGGTCTGATGACAGTACACTGGAACCCTCTGCACTGTGCATACAGGAGAAAAATGTGGGGCTCTCTAACAAAACAATCATGCTCTACCCATGACTGATAGTTATGTCCATAACCCCCTTTTGTGCCCAAGTGGGTCCCTGGATGTCTTAAAAATGTGTGCCTCAAAACAATGATCCTGGTGTGATATGGTATAACGTTATGACATAGGAGCAAATGCCCGATGATGAAGCATGACACCCTTAGATAAGTGTACCCCTTACCTAAGGGATGCCCTTAGGTAAGGGTACCCCTTACTTAAGGTTTTTTCCTTTCTTTCACGTTTCTTTTCTAAGCTAAATGCACAGGTGACTTTTTGCACCTTCGAGCATAGGTGACTTTTTGCACCCAAAAAAGGTACTACTAGTCAACACTCTTTTTCTTTAAGCTTTATGCCTTAAATCTTTTTTAAAATGTATGTGTTTGTTTCCCCTTATTGGATTTTTGCAATTTTTGTGTCATTTTACTCAAGAACTTTGTCATGATTTTTCTAAATTTTACTTGTAAATACTTTATCATTTTCCTAAGTAAAGCCTGCCTGCTCTTCTACTAGGCTGTGCATCCCAGGTTTATATTACTGAGGCTGCTTTTGCCCTGGCAAACTTGTGGTCTTATTCCTTGTGGTGAACGCCCATCCACCCTAATTAATAATCCACTGTCTTATATTGATTATTACACCAGTTGTTTGGAGGCCAAGATATTCTAGTCCATGTCTGCTATTGACATAATTCCTAAAATTAGGAAGTGATGAGTGCCTGTGGGCTTGCTAGCGAGTTTGGAACCTGTAATGGCCCCTAGATCCTAGGTGTATGATTTCACAGAATACCTGAAGTCTCTCTGATTAAAATACCTCCACATCACACCTAGATGGTTGCAAGCAGTGAAGAAGTAATCACACCAAATTATGCAATCTGCACCACTATTTCGCCAGTGTCACATTTTCTTCACATCTGTCTTTCTTAATCCTTTTCTCTTTGTGTACTCCTTCTATGTTACCATCTGTAGCTTTCACTCACCACACCTGACTCTCCTTCACGCTTTAAATCATATATATCACCAGTCCTTTTTAATATTCTTTCTGCCCTACTTTTCTACTTCTCCTTCTCTTGCATTCTTCACTGTTTTTTTCTGTATTTTTCTGTCCCTTCTCACTTTTCCCTCCGCCATGTTTATATTTCCATTACTTCCCATCAGCAATATTTTAAGAAAGCTCTTGGACGCCTCCGGGCAGCAATCGCGCTCTACTAGTCTACAGGTTTAAATTTGTTTGGAGTGGTGGGAGCCCTACTCAAGTAACAAACACAATAGGGTAAAAGTCACTTAACAAACCTGTGCTTAGCCCTTTGGTAGCTTGGCACAAAAACAGTCAGGCTTAACCTACAGGCAATATGTAAAGTATTTGTGCAGCACTCAAACAGTAATACAGTGAACGCAGACACAAGGAAAATCCCAAACCAATTTTGAAAAATAGAGCATATATTGATAAATATAATGACACAAAAAATGACAGAAATCCAATCAGTAGAAACAGTATTATTATTTTTGGAAGTTACAGGTGAAAATATCTCCAAGAAACTTAAAGTGCCACACATGCTGGACCTGGTCAAAGTCCAAAATTCAGACTGACCGTGATGAAGCATGAGTTGGATCCAAGGACAGGGAAGAGCAGGTCACCATCGGAACTTTGCATTGGTGGCTGACCCATTGATCACTGCTGATGCAAGGAGACTGCGCATGGTCCCAAAGAGCCCGAATATTCTGGATTGTCACCTGGAGGACAGATTTATGTAGATTTGAGATTGGCGGAATACACACTGAAGCCAGCCAATAATCCTGGACCTGGAAAAGACCTCTTAGGGATCAGGAGTCACTCTAGCAGAGGCTAGGAGCATGGCTCAGGTAGGTCAAGGCAGGGCCAGTTAATGGTTTTTACCTAGGCACCTGCAGGGATATTTCTGAAAGCTTGTTGTATCCCTGTAGCTCAAACAGGATGTCAGCCAAGGAATCAAGGATAGCAGGTCTAAACTTCCTTCTTCAGACAACAGGGCAATACTTTTTTTAATCTTTCACAGGTCCAGGTGTTTTCTGATGAGAGGTTCTGAAGGTGCCACATTTATACCTGGAACCAGCCTTTGTGTGGGAGAAATACCTGGCCTACACCCAAACTGGTTCTGGCCAGTTAGAGGCGGTTATGATATTCTATCACAGTCGCTTATGATATGACTATGGTGGATCGGGGAGCTCCTGTAAATGACATATGTCAAGTATCCACTTAATCCAATCCCTGTTTTTTGTCTCCCATCATCAGTAAGAAGTGGAGGATATTATGAGCTTTGAGTTGGTTGTGTAGTTCTTTTCTCCATATTGATTGTGTAACCAATGGATTAAGCATTAAAGTGGTGGATGAAGCAGCTTTACTACTGTGATGTTGCTGTTTTTTTTGTGCAGCAACAACAGCATGCTTAGGTAAATGTTCACACTGTAATAATGACTAAACAAGAATGTGTAATGACAGGTTAATACATGGAAAGGACCCTTTTATGTTCAGAACTCAAATTCCCAATTCTCAAATATATATGACTCAGCCACCTTGTTTTGAAGTCCTGAGTAGTCAACAAAGGATTGCCAACAATGCGGTGAGATAATCATTTATGATCTGCCTCAATAAGGGGGAGCTGAACAAAGAAAAGTCAAGTTGTATTTCCAAGTGGTAATGTCTCTGGGGTGTGCATGGTTGAGTTTTTTTAAAGTAGTGAAGTGATTATGATTGAGTACGATTCATGAAATGACATGCAAATAATTAAAGCATTCCTTATTTAATATTACACGTTTCTTCAGCAGTACTGTTTCAGAAACATGCACCCAGGTAGCTCAATTGTTCCTCTGGGAGGTTCCTTTCTTGCAAACTTATTAGTATTGTGCCTACCTTCTTTTAGAGTCGAGCTACCTTACATCAGACCTGGTCTCAAGGTGAACAAAGAAGATACTTCAATAAGGCTCACTGCTGATTGGGGACTTGAACTATTGTGGGATGGATATGCCCGTCTTGAGGTAAAACATTTGCTTATATGCAAGAGACTGTATGTGGGGAAGTGCTTTGTGATTTTGTCTAATTCATATTTGTAATGTGCAAACATATCATCCCTTAAGGGTTTAAGGTGCTGGGGCCATCAGGAAGATTAAGTGAACTTTGCCTAGAGTCAAATGATGCTGAGCTCAGCTGCCGCCAACACCGTGATTGAACCACAAGCTCTGCGCTCTGGAGTCACCCGCTCTGGTCGCTGCACCACACCTCTCCCTTGTATATATTACATACAAAAACATATTAGTAATGAAGTATGATGGGACTTTTAATTCCACAACTATCTATCTGGAGGGTATCATACTCTAAGGGACATGTATGCATTCCAAAGCCAAATGAGTAATGTGAAACAAAATCCAGTTATTTGCATCACTTCTCAGGGTTGTATCCAATTTACATTATCAAACTTTTTGGGAGAAATAATAACATTGCCAATGAACATCTATTAGCATGTGTACATTCAATGGTGATGAAAGCAGTTGCGGTATTGATAACATTTCTGTGACCAGGAATTAAGCCTTGTGGCTTTTTAGTGACAAAAACAAATCTTTGTAGATATCACTGACATCAAATTAGCCATCATTATCAATAAAAGATATAGGATTGTATGATAACGCATTAATCATTCATTTTCCTTTTAGATTTAGTTGTCGCCCAGAGTTTGTACAATCAGAATACTAGCTCTAGGTATAATTGAAATTAAGGTCCCTTTACCACGGCTACATTGGTGGTGAAAAATGACACTGGTGATGTTTTGTAAAACACATCATTTTCTTCAACTGACTCAGGGACTCTGACCAGGCCCTGGGTCAGAGTCCTGGCTTGTTATGGATGGAAGACCTAAGGTCTGTGCTCAGTTTCCAGGACGGCAGTGTCTCAAAATGCCACAGATTGGGATCCTCACGCTCTATGGAGGTCGCATCTGCTAGGCGTATATAAAAAGCTCTGACTGAGCCATGGGTAACAGCCCTGGGGTGGTAGACTTCATCCCTGGGCTCCTTTCCATGGCTTGATATGTCTCAAAGTGCTGCAGGTGGCAACTCGCAGGCCTGGAGAGGCCATGTTTCTTTCCTGATATAAGAAGCTCTGATTAAGCCCTGGGTCAGAGCCCTGGCAGTCCCTCGGGTGGCAGACCCCTGTCCTGACTCTGTTTCCTGGCCTGTCATATCTCAAAGTGCATCTGATGGGCTCCCGCAGGTCTGAAGAGAACTCCCCTCTGTGCCTTGGTTTCAAAGCTCCTATCAGCCCCCAGCTCCGAGCCCCAGTGGGCTCAGGAATGGAAAACCCCAGTACTAGGCTCTGTTCCCTTTTCTGCTGTCCCTGAGATAGGGACATGCAGGCCAGAGAGGCCTCCCGTACTTTCTCAGGAGAAGAAGCTCTGACCAGGCCTCAAGCCACTGACGTAAGCCATTCCCTGGCCCACTGTGTCTAAAATTCATTGAAGGACCCCTGCAGGCCCAAGTATTCCTCCCATGCTTGCCTAGGATAAGAAGCTCTGACTGGGTCCAAGGTCACAGTTCAGGCCAGCCCTGGTTTCGAAGCCTCTGAACCTGGACTGCCTTCTCAAGCCCACCATGTTCCAAAGTACATCAGATGAGGTCCCTCAGGACGTGAGTTCAGAAGGTCTGACTGGTCCCTAAGTCAGTGCTCCATGGGGCCTTCCCATAGCGCCTTGCCTGTAAACCAGCTCAGGTCTGAGAACCCCGGTCCCTTAGAGTCCCTGTTTCCTCCAAGTATGAGAGAAAGGCTTTTTCAGAAATCAGGGTGAATGAATGAATGAATGGTTATTTATAATGCGCAGACTTAGCCCAAGGGCATCAAGGCGCAGACTAAAACATAAAATATGACTAGACAGTTACAGATACAGAAAAACAGACAGCAGCTAAGATTCAGTCATAGGCCTGGGAGAAGAGCCACGTCTTCAAGAGCTTCCGAAAAATGATCAGAGAAGGTAGGCTGGACAGCTCGGGGGGGGGGGGTTATTCCACAATTTAGGAGCCAGAGTGGAAAAGGCTCATCCTCCCCATTTCGCTTTTTTGAATCTGGGGACCGCCAGAAGATTTCTTGAAGATGATCGAAGGGTTCTCTTGGGGGAGTAAGGGTTGACTGGAGCCTTTATGCCTTCGGAGCCAGAGCCGAACACGGCTCTGTGCGCCAGACATATAATTTTGAAGGAGATCCTGTGATGAATGGGCAGCCAGTGGAGGTCCTTTCTGGCCTGGGTAGCAGACAATAGCTTTGGGAGGTTTAGGACCATCCTGGCAGCAGAATTTTGGATCATCTGAAGCGGATGGAGGGCTTTCTTATTAATGCCCCCACACAATGCGTTGCAGTAATCGAGCCTGGAAGATACCAGGGCAACGGTTGCCTGCTTGCGCGCGTCAGGTGACAGATAAGGGGCGATATTTTTAAGTGTGCGGATGGTATTACAGCAGGTGGATACAGTTCTGTTTACCTGGAGTTCAAAGGAGAGGGCCGAGTCAAAGAGAGCACCGAGGTTCCTGGCCGAGTTGGTGGGTTGAGGACAATCTCCTAGAGAGGGAGGCCACCATTCCTTGGACCAGATGTCAGGGTTCCCTCCAAAGACTAAGACCTCCGTCTTCTCACCGTTGAGCTTCAGGTAATTACGCACCATCCACTCAGAGACCGCTTCCATACAAGTTCAAAATTTGAAGGTGGCCTCGGTAGTTGGTGAGGTGGAGGAGATAATATTTGGGTATCGTCAGCGTAAGATAGTATTTGATACCCAAAGGATCTTATTACCTCGGCAAGTGGGGTTACGTAGATGTTGAATAGCAGGGGACTCAGGGCTGAGCCCTGAGGAACCCCACATTGCACCTCTTGGAGGGATGATAGGAAGCTACCAAGCTGAACCCTTTGCTGTCTCTGCGAGAGGAAAGAAGACAGAAGGTTAAGGGCACTTCCCCTCACCCCTATCCCCTTCAACCGGTCAAACAGGATAGGGGGGATATGGTGTCGAAAGCTGCAGTGAGGTCGAGGAGCACCAGCATATTTGTCCGGCCTTTGTCCACCTGGGTGCGGATGTTGTTAGCCACGACCGTAAGGGCGGACTCGCTGCTGTGAGCAGCACAGAACCCGTGCTGGGGGATGTCAAGCAGACCCGAATTTTCGAGGTATGAGGTCAGATGAAGGTTGAGGTGGGCCTCAAGCATCTTCGCAGGAGCAGGAAGTAAAGATATTGGTCGGAAGTTTTTTAGGACTTCCGGATTTAACGAGGGTTTCTTCAGAAGGGGCTTTACAACTTCCGCTTTCCAAGGAATTGGGAACAATCCCTCGTCAATGGCCATATTCGTGATTTGTAAGAGAGGAGGGAGGACAGACTCTTTACAGGCCTTAAAGACTTTTAGGGGATAGGGATCAAGAGGGGAGCAAGATTTTGTATCATCGAGAAGGTGATTAAGTTCATCAAGTGATATATGAGGGAAGCTGTAGAAATTAGGCTGGGAATCAGAAGAATCAGTGGTCTCAAAATGTACGGGAGAGGAGGGGAGAGGGGGGATAATAGTGGTGGCATCTAATGTAGAATTGCACGATTTGAGGGAGCTATAGATGTCCTCGATTTTAGAGCGGAAAAATCCTGCAATATCGTCGCAGAGTTTTTAGGAATCATTCACTGATTCAGTTGTTTTGGGGGTGGCTAAATTATCAATAATTTTAAAGAGTTCCCTGGAAGATTTCAAGGAGGAGGTGATTTTGTTAAACTAACTCTTTGTGTTGAGATTGTCATCTTTCGAGTCCGGGTATCTTGCCGCTCTATATCCCAAACATTTGGTTGCACACGCTGATGGCCAGGCTGACCTGGAAGTTCCAATATGAGCTTATTTGACCCTTTTAGCCCAAACAGGGCTCCAGGAGGTTGGGGGTGTTTTCTCTAATCGCCCATTTCAGTCCCTTAGCGTGCACAGATTACAAGAAAGGGAGGTAGTCATGTTCTGGATTGTGCCACCATGCTCTGAGTGGAGCTCTGAGGCCTGAGGTTCCAGCTACCTGCAAACCCTTTATGATGGACCTTTCCTCCGAGCCTTGCTTCCTAGGGACTAGGCAGGGTTGAGAAGCTAACATCCCTATGTAGGATGAACTGCTCAGGGTCTTTACAGCCACTGTACTGCAACTGTGAAGGCTTGGCTGACCTAGTTGTCCTGAAGATGGCTCATTTGACTCTTCAAACCCATCCAGGGATCCAGGAGGTAGGGTGTGTTTGCTCCCCTGTCCAAGAGACCACTTCTCTGACTTGTGCTTCCCAGAGAGCAGGCTGGATCCAGATCTGCCTGGGCCAGTTGAGTCAGCACTTTACTCTGACAGACTGGGCACTCTTGGTCCATTTAGGCAAAGATCTTGCCTGGACTGTCTGACTCAAGAGTCTGCCATTTGTGGAGGCCATTGAGCACTGTGAAAGCCAAGCAGCCTGGCAGCTTCAAATGATAACAAAGGTGTCAAAGGTGAGCTCAGGGAGGACAGAAGCCTCCCATGCAGCAGAAAGGCAAACACTTGTGTGATCTTGCTTCACAGTGTGAAACAGACCATGAAAGTGGAGCCTAGTGAGCCTTCTGACTTTTTTGGTTTTAAGCATTGGATTGATCACCCATGAGCTGGGTTAAGGCAGCTTAGGTCATCATGTTGCTGCTATGTAATTTCTTGTGAGGGTTGTCCATTCGGTCAGTTGGCCATTTTGGTTGATGGTGGGTAGGTTGGCAATTAGTTCTCTGGGGTTGGGTTGGTGTGCATAGCTGCTGTTGATGTTTGTGATTTTGCTGCGGAAGAAGTTGGATAGGTTGTCACAGAGTTGTTGGGAGGCAGTAATGTTGTTGACTGTAGTTGAGGGCAAAGTGAAATACTTGACGATCGAGAAGATCTCCTTGTAGTTTTTAGGGTTTCATTCAATGCAGTCCACTTGGGCTTTTTCTTAAAGTCTACAATTTGCGGGTAATAGTGTCTGAGTGCAGCCTTGTAGGTAGTTCTGCAGGTGGTGTTGTGGTTAGTTCTCCATTTCCTTTTTAGCTGTTTACAGTGCTGTTTGGTGTCTCAGAGGTCTTCGGTGTACCGGCTGACATGCTTGTTTGATCTACTATGCCTGTTGGGTTTGATGGGTACGAGGGAGTCTTTGCAGTTTTTGATCCAATTGTTAGAGTTGGTGGTGTCCTTGTCCAGGTTGCCTATGGGCAAGGCTGATCAGTGGGGAGGGCACTGAGCCAGTCTGATTTTGTGATATTGCTCCAGCTGCAGCTTGGAGTGCTGAACCTGGTAGGGGTGTTGACTTGAGTTGCGTTGACTTTGAAGTGGATGGTGGCATGCCTGGTCAATATGAGATATGTGGTGGAGTTGCATTTGATGTTGTCGCTTGAGGGTGAAGATGGGGTCCAGTGTGTGTCCTGTGGTGTGTGTTGGTTCTGCGACAAGCTGGGTGAGTCAGATGTTGTTAATCCAAGTAGCGATCTAAGGAGTGCTTCAGAGTATCACTGGACGAGGATCAGACAAGGGTTCCTGGAGCTGGCCTCGGTTGAGGTGTGGATGGGCACAGAAGGGTTTGCCTTTGACCACTGTGAAATCAACCAACAAACTGCTGCTGTTGTATGAAGCACATTTTTACTCAGTATGCCAGAAATAGTTTTTCTCATATGGACAAGGAGGGTGTTTGAGAATTTATAGAAGTGTGCCCTCATTTTGGATTTCTGGAGCACTTACTGTAATTTCCATGACAAAATAAAACATTCCATTCCATTAATTTATTGCTGTCAAAACCATAGGAAATTATTTTGATTGTACAACTCATATTGAGCAACACTGAATTCACCTTAGCCTTGCATTTGTCATAAATATAGAATGTTAAAACACTAGGACACATCTTATATTTTGTGCTCTAGGGGCTCAAGGGGCGTGTGCCCCTGCTTTCTATGCCCTGGGGACAAAAGGTATTACAGAAGGGGCTGCAGATGATTGTGTGTCCCCTTCTGTAGCGCTGATAGCTTAGATGCACATGTAGCACCAGCACTACCTTGAGAGGGAGTTCGCTCATTTTCTTGGGGGGTTGCCCCAAGCAAAAGAGGAGATCCCTTTGCCTCCGGGCCCGGGCCAAATTATAAACAGGCGCAGATGCAAACAGGCCCGTTGGAGGCACACTTGCAGTGCACCATACTATCAGTGCGCCTACTAGTACTAAACTGCTAGCATCGCTCATGTGGGTCAAATCTGATCTGCGTAATAAAGCAGGTTCAAAGGAAATGGAATTAAAAACCAAAATATTTTCACAAGCATTTTATTTGTGTAGTCCCAACAAGATTAATTACCCAGTGCTAGGGCTATTAGTATGGGGACTCTGAACAAATCCTACTGCTCCCCTTCCCAGAGAACTCCCCTGTTTAAACAATCACCATCCATTTCCCTTAAGGCGGTCACCTCTTAGTCATAGACTCTGATGACAGGAGGTGCACTGCAATGGGCAACATGTGCTTTACCAATCAGGATATAGAGCTGGATTAAAGAGAGTACTGTTAAGTTGAATACTATGTTTTGAACACTCCCACAAACAAGACACTTTCTAATCACTACTGATTACCAGACACAGATGTGTTTGTCGTGCCACTATTAATTACCCAAAAAAGTATTTTAGAATTACTGAATACATTGCAACAGCTGGTAACACACTTTGAAGCATAACATTCCAAAGAACTAGTACTGTTAATGACATTAAAGACAGGGATCAACCGTGAGACAACTAGTTTCCCTTCATGGTGAATTGATAACCACTGGTTCTCACTGTGTGGAATGTGTTTTAAGAGTTTACAATATATTTGGTCTTTCAGCCGTTTTGTCTGCCTCTAGAAAACACAAAGTTGATTCCTTGTTATACGCTGTCTCTATTGTATTGATACTGCCAAATTGACTGTTCTATATTATGAAGTTATTTTTTCTGTTGTCTTCTTCCAGCTGCATCTACATGAATCGTTTGCCAAAAGGACCTGCGGGCTCTGCGGAGACTTTAATGGGATGGTCGAATACAATGAATTCATTTCACAGGGTACAGATGACACTCCGCCATTTTACTTTACATTTCCTTCAGAATACACTGTCTGTCAAAACGAAATGTATGAAGACAGAGGGACTCATTTAAGGGGTTTGGCGTAGGGTAGCGCAGCAAGTCACCCTGCTTTGCTGCCCTAGGTAAAAAGGCATCCAATTCAGTTCATTCCTGTGCTTTACTCCTGTGCTGGCACTTTTTCGATACCTAGCGCCAACACAGGCACCTTGGTGCAAGGGTGCCGGTGTTGTAGGCAGGGTTGTTTTTATGCAGGAGGGGCCATCTTCCTGCACAAAAATAATCCATGGACGCATTTAAAGATATTTCAACTCATCATGCCTGCCCTATGCAGGCATAAGATTTTGATGCATTCCCAGGTTTAAAAATCCTTGTAAATCTGCGAATGCATCAAAACCCCGGAGTTGCGTGGGAGCAACCACTGCAATGCACATGGAACACCTCCCTTGTGCAGAGTAAGGCAACACAGCAATTTGTGCTGCGTTGCCGTACTTAAGATTTAGGAGGCCACTAAAAGCCACACTATGTGGCTTTGTGTGGCTTCACACACCTGACTCAGAGCCTTGCATAACGCATGTACCACTTTGAGTGGTACAAACATGAAGCAAGGCTCTCATAAATAAACCCTAGACTTTATAAATAAAGTGCCACACTGAACTCAGAGTAAACACCCCTCGTCCTTTTTGCAGCCAGCCTGAGTAGGAAGCTACTTAAAGAGGTTCCACACAAGTCTCAATACTGCACCAATGAAGCACTGACCAAGAAATCAAAAGCAGGATACTATTTTCAAATAAGAAGATTCTGTTGTAAACGAAGGGGCATATTTATGAGAGCCTTGCTTCGCATTTTCACCACGCAAAGTGGTACGTGTGTGAGGCAAGTCTCTGAGTCCGATTTATGCAGCCAAGCAAAGTCATAGTGTGTGGGTTTGAGTGGCCTCATAAAATCTCTGAGTCACCTTACTCTGTTCTAGGGAGGCGTTCCATGGACTTTGCGGTGGGTGTTCCCTTACTGCTCCCATGGATTTTGACCCATTCCTAGGTTGCCTGGGATTGTGTCAAAATGTTACCACGGCCCAGGGCAGGCGTAACAATGAGAAATATCTTCATTTCTCCAGGGTTGTTCCTCTTTCTATGTGTGCTGCAATATGCAGTCACATAGAAGGAAGAAAAGGTCTCCATGGATTGTTTTTGTACAGGAAGGGGCTCTTTCCTGTACAAAAACAATCCTGCCAACAACACAGGAACACTTGCACCATGGTGCAAGGGTGCCCGAGTTGGCGCTGGACTGCGAAAACGAATCCGGCGGATAAACACAGTGCATTCCTGCCCTTTCATTTTGACGTAGGGCAGCTCATGACCCAAACCCCACAAATAAGGGCCCAAACTCCTTATAAGATTAACATTGGCAAGACATCATGCACACGGTGTCAGTTTTGGTGCATTTTTATAGACCAGTTCAACATTCTAACTTAGCAACCAGCTTTGGAGATATTTATTGCACTTCAGAATTAAGCAAATACTGTGACAAAAATGAAATAGGGGGCGACATACAGACAACCCAGTTAAAGTTTGTACGCAACTTAATAAATAAATGGATGAGGTCTGTGTTTGGACTCTCTCTGGATGAACCAACATAAAGTTGCAACGTCGTGCTTCCTGAAACTCATAAGGAAAGCCTCATATTCTTCTAAAGAGTCTCTCACTGGCATCGCAGTACATAAGATGGCGGAGGGCCGCGCATAATGTCAAGGTGACTGACTCGCTCTATTCTGCCATCTATCGCTTTGCTGAGTCTCTCGGCAGATACAGATGTCAACGAGCACAAGCTGCTGGGACACTCTGGTAGACTTCAATAGTTGATTAACATGAATGATAATGTCGATCGGAAAGGTATCAAGCAGCTAGCCTTGTATTAATCTGTTAAACCGGTTTTCCAGTTTTACCCTAATTGGGTTCTATACATTTGTCTCCACAGGCAATACACTGAGTGCAGTAGAGTTTGGAAACCTGCAGAAGCTGGAGTCACAACCAGAAATCTGTGAAGATGTATCGTATTTTCCGAATACCAGTTGCTACAATTTTGTAAGATCCTGTGATAATTGTAACATAGCATGTATTAGTGATCGTATTTCGCAGCTTTTGATTATTATTCAGATTGTTATATTTTTGAGAAATTCATAGTTTTAGTTTCAGAGAATGCGCTTGTATACAGCGAAAGATTACACGATTAATTCACTTTACAAAAGCATAATGCTTGCCGCACAACCTCTCTCGTAGGTTATGGGCAGAATAATTTAGGCGCGATCACAACAGTGCTACAAAATGTAGGAATAAATTGTGCACCCACCAACTGCCATTAACATGGAGGGTAGTGCACTATTTAGCAGGTACAGAATTTGCTCAATATGTTTCCAAGTTTGACGTCTCAGAATATAAAATGACATGCAAATTGCACTTGAATTCACCTGTTTAGGGTTTGCGCACTAGCATGTTGTGATCATCTCCTCTAACATTTTCAGCAGTTTTTACCTGCCTCAAAATGTGAGGCAACAGGCTCAACTTGTGATCCTATTTCAGCTACAAAACGGGCTGACCACCTCTGTGGTAACCAAGGTCTCCGAATTGGAAATCACATACAAATTGAGAAATGATTATCAGCCAGATTCATGAAGCTAGAATCGTCTCGCAAAGATTCGCAGAATCTGGCCCTTTGCGAGTGCTTTTTATGCATTTGGGATTCATCATCCCAAATGCGAAAATCTCAATTTGCGAAATCGCTAAATTGCGAGGAATTGAATTTAAGGAATCTCTATTTGAGATTCCTTAAATGCAATTCTTGAAACAAATTTGAATTGCGAAATCGCTATTTTTGGCCGCTATTTACTGCGAAGTCTGACTTCGTGGTAAATAGCGAAAACTTAGAAATATGCACTTTAGTGCATTTTTCTAAGTTGTATGTTACACAAACACATGTCCTTTGGACATGTGTGTGCGCAACATCTGTCTATATTTACATTTCAGGGGTGCTACAGGGTGTCCTTTGGACACCCCTGGCACCCTTGAAATCGCATCCTTATTTGCGATTAGCAAATTGCTAATCGCAAATAAGGAATGAATGGGGAGTCATTCCTTATTTGCGATTAGCAATTTGCTATCGCAAATAAGGAAGCTGTAGAAATCGCAAATAAAATTGCGATTTCTACATGAATCCCGTTTTGCAAGTCCTTAATAGCGATTCCTTAATAATCGCTATTAAGGACTCGCAAAACGGGACAATGATGAATATGGGGGATAGAGCCCAAAACAGCGTTTTACACTAATTTCCCCTGCGATCTGTGGCATTATTTTACCTTCCATAAATGACTCGATCAAAAACGATTTGGGACGCAATTTGCCTCCGACTTGTTATCAAATATTAAGGACAAAAGGGAGATTCTACCCAACACCAGATTACCACTTTAGTTGAAGCCACTTTAGTTGTATTAAGAGCGGAAATAATGTTAATTGCATTGCATTCTGCTTCTGCATCTCAGTCCTTAACTGTGGTTTTAGTGCATTTACTACCCACTATCCATCTCTTTTTTAAACTTTTCTCGTTCCCATTTATTGTGTAAAATATGACATTACTCCTTGAACATTCAGTGACAACAAGTCCGGTCTTTAAATCAAAAAGGCAAGGTGGGAGGTGTACTGAACTGTGATGAAAAATGAATAAATCAGCGTAAAAAATGATGAAAGTATGTGATCAGGGCTAACTACTATACTCATTTTTCTTCTAATTACCGTTAATTTATGAGGATTTTACATGTACTCTGTATGTCTTTTATAAAGCTGACAAAAACACCAGGGTAATTTAGGGGCATATTAGCAAGAACCTCGTTAAAATTATCGCCGTTTTAGCGGCAGGAAACTACCGCTAACACAGCGATAATTTTAATGAGGTTCTTGCTAATATGCCCTACAGATCCTGGAAGCGGTTATAAACCTACTAAAGGACTGAGGTCAGGGCACCTTCCACAGAATAACATTTCAAATCAAATCTTTATTTGCCCGTTGCCAGTTAATGAAAACCATTGCAAAATGAGATAAAAGCAAAAAGAGATGGCGGTTCAGCAAACGTTGGGGCATTTGTATAACCGTGATAAAAATTATGGGGCATATCAGCAAAATAATTATCTCTCAGCGAGCGTAGCGCGTGGATAATTATCGCCGGCTAACGCTGATTTTTATCGCTGAGATAGTGTGCTATCAGCAACGCTCATCTCAACAGCGATAAAAATCAAGGCGCAAGCTGCCAAATGAAAAGCAGGCGTAAGGAAAGTAGTGATAACTGAGGTTAGCGCTACTTTTCTTATCGCTCTGCAGGTTAGCATGAGGCTTGATAATAGGAGAAATGTCGCTTAGCGCCATTTCTCCCGTTATTCTGGGGAGCAACGCCCACTTTGCATCTCATTAGAGATGCAAAGCTGGACGTTAAGGAAAGGGCGCTGAGGCAAGGATTCACTCAATAGCATGACCTTGCTAATAGGGCAACACATCTATCGCCGCTTTCCGGCCGAAAACGGCCGCTAAAGCGGCGATAATTGTCTTGCTGATATGCCCCAATGAAGGGAAAGATTAAAAAGAAGAAGGGGTATAATCTGCAAGACTACTTTAGCTACATTTCAAAACAGAATAATTATCCCAGTTAGAGGCAGATTCAGCATTCCGAGATAGTAAAACATTATTATTCGCTTCGGACATTACCTCTTTGTATAACATTGTATAACCACCGTATACATTAAAAAGACAGAGATTAAAGAGAAGAATCGATATGGTCTACAAGTTGTTTTATGTGCAGGAAGAATTAAAGTGCATTTAAAAGTAGAGCAACATTACCAATTAATGTAAGTTTCAGCATTCCTTGTTGGTAAAACATGAACATTTTGGTTTGAAGACTTTTCTTCCTTGGATTGCATTAACGGGTATTATACTAATAATGCGAAAGGGAAAATGACTAATTGAAACGTTTCTGTCATTAGGTCTATTCACAGCGATTGGCAGATTTGTGCAAATGCGCATAGTGCCAATATTGGCAATACTCCCCATCCCTCTCCAATCAATACTTCAGAGAAATAATTAGACACAACACATTTTTAGTGGAGAAAATTGCTGCAGGTTTATTTGCATAACCAATATGCCAACATGGTGGGTTATCTTACGGGCGTTCCCAGGGCAGGCAGCACCTCGCTGCCTACCCACCTGATGAGCCAACCTACCCGGTGGCCCTCGCCAACCGGTGTTTGTTGATTTGGGGGAAGGGATAGCACCTCCCACCGGCAGACCGCCAGTCCACCCCCTTACTCACGCCCCTCCCCGCTCAGGGGGGCGGAGAGTTGCAGGCAACCCTCGGTTGCTTAGGTCCACAACCGCCCGAAGGACTAACAGGACGCTGTTGCTCCTCCAGGGTCCAACGTGAGGACCTCCCTGGGGATTTTTGGCTTTTGCATCCTTACTGTGCTCCTGCAGAGGGTACCCTTAATGTACCTTACAGCCTCTGGATCACCCTGTAACTCCGCCACAGCACTGGGTGTGGCCACTGTTACCTCAGGGCCCCCCAACACGATACACCTAGTTACCTACCCCCTGCTGATTCCAAGGGCTCCCCAAGATCAAGCAAGAATAGGTCCATTCCCCTTTTGGACAGTTGTATCCCATCTGCATCTTAACACCCTGTGGACTTGGCGTGCAGTAACCCATACAAGATAAAACCACACCCCTGTTCTCTGTGAATATACGCATGGTGCTGTTCACCCTCTTGCGTGAGGTCTACGTGGCTTCCCCTGCACGCGCCCCCTGACACACCTGCCGGGGGGTTATTTCAGACCACTATATTTCACCGGTCCCCAGTTTGATGCTCAACTCACACCTCTGGGTATAGCGCTTGTTGGAGCATATCCATCGAAACAAGCCAGTCACCACCCTAGGTGACGCCTTGCCCTCCCCAACTTCTGCTAGTATTCTTGGGAAATGTTTTTTAATACTTTGTAGCGCATTAGTGCTTTAACCCAGCGTTTCCACAACCTGCATGGCTGATAGCTAAGGCTATAGGGCGGTAGAATTCACATATGTTATTGTTACCCAATTCCATGGTACTTGATTTATCTACTTCAGAAGGATGAAATGCTGAGTGGAACTACCAGGATCTCAACCTGTGACCAGGAGGTCGAACACAAGTCCTATCATTTCTGCCGCTCAACAGGCCTGTGAACTTGAATCCCGGGGCCGACTTATGACCTCTTAACCCCTACTTGGACATGCCTGAGCTACCAACCCACTACTAACAGGCCTGCCAACTGCCTGACCATAAGAATTGCAGTCCCAATGGTAGCTGACAATTCCGAAGGAAAATGTGCCTAACTGAAGCAACTGGTAGCATGCAATCCCTATGCTCAGGTGACATGAAGAAAACTTATGAGTAATGTACCTGCACCTTCTTAACTATGACTTCAAAATGTAGTCTGGTAGTTGTCCGTATAGTGCTCCATCCCCTCCTATTCAGCACTATAAGGCAAACTGCACCCTCTTGGGAAAGGCAACTCCCACCCCAGCTGACAGAAAGCACCTATTTGCGTGTAGACCAACCTTCCGTTTCCACTGACGGTATCCCGCATTCTGCTGAAACTTCGCTTGCTTTACTGCTGAGTGCGCGTTGCGCAAACACAGATATGTCCGTGCGTATTCCATTTCTTGCTGCAAAGTACGAAGACAATGCCAGCCCCAATCCCGGGCGAAATAAACAAAAGCTTTACAGCTACCAATGTGACAGTTGCTGGTCTTAATGATGGTCCAATATAGCACCGATGCTGTACTATAGCCTTAGTAAGACACAAAAGGGGGTGATCCTGAGAAAGGATGTAGGTACCACCACCGCCACACCCTGCATACGACTCAGCCCCGGATTACTATGCATGACCCCTCCTAAGTCCTTAGCGATCCCCATAAACACCATACAGTGACCAGGTGGCAGGCACCCCTACTGGACCTGCCAGACCTATTTACTCACCAACTATTTGCTGTCTGGCAGCACTCCCTGCTGCAGGTGTCTTGTTGCACTCCCTACCCGCCCCTCTTGCCCGTAAAGATTGACATTGCTGCAGATGCGTGGTTACCTCTCATCGGGGTCAGTAGAACGTATAAGATGTGTCCTGAATGTACAATATATGTGATGTTGTGCAGGAGTGGAGGATTCCAAACCTAATAGTAACTGTGCATAAGACCTGTGCTAGTATTCAAAACTGTGACATACAGATTAAGCACGGCATGGGCTATTATTAAAAAACTGTGACTTGTAGGTTATGCACGGTGCTTAGTTGCACAACTTGGCCCAGCTCATCAACTTTACAAACCTAGGAAGCAAACCTTAGTTGGTTACCCCCAGATCCTTGCCGTGCACGCCTTAACCCAAGGAGCTCTCTTCCTACCGGAGCATATGTCCAAACACAACTGACACCTCTGCATTCCTCTTCCGGATGACGATCTATGTGTTTCAAGTTTGCTGGCTTACTGCTAAGTGTCCCAGATCATGCACTGCTATATCCAAACAACTTATCTACTTTCTCTGACCACAAGTTAAAGGATAATGTAATCACCAAACCCAATGTAACCCAAATTACAAGCCAAACTTGTCAGGAGACATTCAGCCTCTATCCTTGAAGAGCAGCAAACTTGGAAATCGAAATTACGGAACTCACAAACCTCTATATAACTCGAACTCGAAGTGTGACAAATGAGGCAATCTTGGCCCCCAAGGCTAACAGGATGGCTTGGGCATAACGCTATAGTCAACATTGACTTGACTTACTCAGTGCCTGTTGTAGTGGTCCTCTCTCCAAGCCAGACAGTGCCACCTAGTGGCAGGCTGTCAGAGGCGCCAGTGGTGACAATTAACTGACAGTGCCTATTGCCCCAGAAAACCACCCATTCCGATTTCAGGTGAACTTGCTGCAGATGATCGCAGTGGTGCACCAATGCCGCACTTACGGAAGTCCAGACTTGACTTTCTCACCTTGTGGGTGAAAACGTGGTACAAAATTGACAAGTGCGTACCCCGTGACTAACTAGACGGAGCGCAAAAAGTAACCCCTATTAACTGGTTGCCCCTGAGTAAAACCCCCTATGCCCCATGCTTATTGGTTATGTGAGCAAGAAAAGCTTCCTTGCTTGTGGGGCTTGCTCAATACCTTCCTGCTAGCAAAATATTCTTGATGCCTTACCAAAACTTGTATAAAATTATCTCCCATGACTGACACCAGGCATCCCCTTAAATTGTGCCATACCAACTCCTGCCGTGCTGCTAAACCTGTTGTAATCCTAACTACTGACCCTGCCACTTGTGCAACAAGCCAATACAGCACCTTAGGAAGTCCAGAGTTGACTTTCTCACATTGCGGAATGAAACACGTCGAGGCTGGGGCATGAATGCCTGTGTAACTGGAAGGTGTGTATCACTATGCTTCTAGTGGCAGAGGTGAAATGAATTCAGTCCCTCCCCCTGCTGTATACAAAACCAATAGAAATTGCGTATAATGACTGTGGATAACTGAATGAGAAGTCATCCTTGTACCTTCCCATTTAGTTCCATACCAGGTGCAGGGGACCAAGACATCTACCTAAGTGAGAAGCTTGTGATTTTTACCAACCCACAAGTTGCCCAATAATCTATCAAAAAATGATCTATGTAGCGTGAATGATAAAAGTGTCTTCCACCCTTTTGCAGTCCCACTGCCCAAACTCAGGCCCTTACTGCGAAAGGGAGAGCCCACCGGATAGGGAATAAGGAAATGAGAACTCAGTGAAAGGGGATGGTGGGACAGCGCGGCGGTGCCATCTGGTGGCACAGCACCGAATGGCCCCATATCAGAGCATAATTTGTAAAGGAATAAGGGCCTGAGCCCTTGTGATGAGGCTACCGCAATTTGCACCCCACATTACCACTGTAAGCGCTGCCCATATCAGATGGTACCACTCTACTAACCGTCACATTTTTACCAGTGTGCCAATTCAGACTGGTCGAAACCCCCCCCCAAGCTTTAAGAACTGACTGTGCGGCAGGTATTAGTAGTTTTGCACATGTGTTCAGATACCCAACAACTAATGTTCCGCTCATTAACACTGAGCAGCTGTCCTAAGTGCCGGTGCCCGCTTGTAAGTGTTGGTGTCGAGCCCCAGAAGGCCCCAGCTCAAATTAAGGACTTCCCCATCTAGGCTTTAAATGGTTTAACTCCGTGCATACCTGGAGCGTACAATTGCGCCATCGCCCACAAATTATTTCCCCCCCACGCCATTGGGCAGACGCCACCTGGCAAGGTATTACCCTGTTTAAAAGTAGTGAAACTAGCGTCACCATCGCTGACAAATCCCCAGGTGGGGGGGTAGCACAATGAACGTCATGCTTAAAATACAGGTGAAGTCAGGGCCGAATTGCCCAGTGAGCGTGGCACCGATGCCTTGTGTTTATTTAATTTTTTATTTTATTTTTTTGCATGTTTATATAGCGCAAACTTGCCCTAAAGCATGGAGCGCCTCATGAGCACCGATTTTACATTACACCTTCAGGCACAGGAGGGTAAGAGACTTGCCCAGAACCACCGGATGCGAACGCGACCCCAAGGCATGAACCCCAGTTCCCGCACCAAAGTCGGCAGCGCGAACTCGAACCGAAAGTATTGAGTGCATTCATGAGCACCGTTTTTACCTACACATTCAAGCACAGGATCGTGATTTGCCCAGAATCATCGGATGTGAACGCGACCCCTAGGCTCGAACCCTGGTTCCAGCACCAAAGTCGGCAGCACAAACTCGACCCAGAAGTATGGAGCGCTTAAATGAGCAGTTATTTCATTACCCATTCAAGGCACATGCGAGTTAAGTGATTTGTCCAAAATCACTGTATGTGTGCCTGAGACTCAAACCCCCTAGGTTGGCAGCGCGAACTCAACCCAAAAGTATGGAGCACTTACATGATTAGGTTTATCATTGCCCATTTAAGGCACTTGGGAGTTAAGTGATTTGTCCAAAATCACTGTATGTGAATGCTTTTACAAAGTGCTAGAGGTCCTCCGGAGTTTTGAGAGTCCTTAGAGTGGCAACACGAGATACCACACCATGATGGTTTAGTCTTTGCAGTGGCAGGCAAGGTTTTGCCCCAAAATCCAAAGCAGGCACTCGATTATCGGGTTCAGGGGCTCTTCTTTGTCCGTTTTCTTCTTAGGTCCATCAAATCTGTAGTTCAGGGTAAAGGGGTGCCACTTAAATACTAAATGGAGGGATGTTAAAGGGAGTACCAGGTAGAAGCCAATGGGTTACCTACATTTAGGGGGACCAAACCCTCCTATGGCAACTTTCATTGGGTACTGGACATAACCCTGACCCTAGTTGACTAATTCTGTCCAAACACAAGATGGAGGAATTGGAAAAGTGGGGTTCACATTACCTGTCCCACCATAGGGTGGTGCAGGCTGAATGTGGGCACACCTCCCACTCTAAAAAAAAATCCCACCTGTCCTCCCACCAAAAGTGGAGAAGGACAGGGGTTTGGCACCCTTTACTAACTGGAGACGCGTGGTTTGCATTTCAAAGCAACATCCCCTTTTAGGCTTCACGCCTTGGAATGCCATTCCAGCCTGGAAGAGGTGTGAAGCATCTCCGCTCAGAGCAGGCATTGTTCTCGCTCTCTGAGAGTAAAGGCTCTCACTCCATGAGGTCAGGAGCATGTCTGGTGGAGGTAGGTTGGCTAAGACCAGTCCAACACCACACCAGCGTTTGGCAGGTTTTCAGGAGCCCTCTGTGTGCATTTAGTAATAAATCCAACACTGGCCTCGGGGTAGATTTATCAAGACAAGATATTTGGTGCCAAACATCCCTGGGTACATTGAACCTATCATGATGCTGGTGAACCAGTACTAGTGGGTTTCAAGCCCATGTACTCTATATGACTTACCCGTGGACTTACAATATCCATGAATATGACTTAGATATTATAGGGTCATAACTGCTCAGGCAGCGATGACCACACATGTGATATAGTGCACCCTGACTTATGGTAATAAGGCCTGCAGTAGGGGTTACTTACCTATACCTCATGCAGTGTCTGTGAGCATGGCGCAGAGGGATGTGTGCCAATTTGACTCTTCAGTTTTTTCGAAACAAGACACCCAGCCGGCAATGTCAGTTTGAATGGTCTTGGTGAGGGGTCCCTAGGGTAGGACAATTCATGGTGCAGCCCTAGTGAACCGTTCTGCGTCCCATGCCCTAGGTACCAGGGATACCATTTACTGGGAACCTACAAAGAGGCTGAAGTTATGTCAATCTTGGTGCAGTTTTAGAAAAGAGCTCTGGCAATGGGGATCTGGTTAACAGGGACCCAGTACACTTTCATTCAAAATCACATCATGTTCCAGGCACCAAGTGGGGGCACACAATGTCAAAAGAGGTACTTTCTTACACCGAGACAGTCATTCAAGATGAAATGGTGGAGGCAGACACCTTTAGGTTGTAGTGGTGATAGTACTGGACAAACCCAAGGCTCACACATGGCAGATCTCACGCACAGGCATCCATATCCATTCCAGCCATTATATTGCCTGCTCCCTTGTTAACCTAGCCTTAACATATGAAGAGTGCTTGATCTGTAAGGTTGAGAACTGCATATTTTCTCCTCCGAGACCAAAGGTGAGGAACAGCGCAGTTGATTGAATGAATGAATGAATGTTGGATTTATAGAGCCTGTGGTTACCCTGGAGCGTCCCAGCGCTGTACCACTGGGGAACCCGTCCTCGCTTTCCCTGTGAGATGGTCCCTTTACTGGGCATCCCCAAGGTGCAGCCAGGCATCCCCGGCAGTGATGGGGCCGGAGTGGAGACTAAGCAAACTATTGCCCAGAGTTGCAGCGTGGGACCCCATGGTTAGAGTGGCACCGAGGCGAGATTTATCGGGTCCGCTGACATTGGTCCTGCACCAGGCCGCATCGGAGTTGGAACTCTGACCTCTGAGTCACACATATCTATATTTCCCTGACTTCCCCAAAAGAATGAAAGTGCCAGACGTCCAATTTAATAGTCTCCGATCCCAAGACATGAAAGACAATATGCTGGTTCTGGTGGCATTCTGATAAATAGCTTGGGATAATAATCCATCTGATGTTGATACTGTACTTTTATTGCTATTGTGCTACCTAATTGTCAAATCTGTAATATAAATTTGCAATATGCTGATAGCAGGGCAATACACAAACATAAAAGCTGATACCGACTTGACACAGTTCCTTGAAAAATATAGATTCATTAGGGAAACTTATTTGTTTGCATAATGTTTCACAACAGAATCTTTTAAAGTACAAATAAATAATGTTGAAATGTCTTCATTTCATCTACTACAGATGAAACCACAGTGTGAGGCGATTTTAACCGGCTTACCATTTCGAGGATGCAACTCCCTGGTTGACGTTAGCCAATACCTCAAAGCGTGTATTGAGGACTTGTGCCTCTGCCAGGAGGCCACAAAGACAGTTTGCGCATGCAGTACTATCGCTGAGTATTCAAAGGAGTGCATAGCAGCTGGAGGGATACCAGGGAACTGGAGAACCAAAGAAACCTGTTGTAAGATGTTTTTGTATTTATAAAAGCAGTCATGTAATAATACCTCTATCATAAACCAAAGTTATAGAATGTTATTCAATGTAGCATTTCACTTTATCTTTACAAGAGACTCATTATGTAGCCAGAAATTGGGTGACGTGGTTCTGTATTTTGCAATTTATTCATCTTCATGGAGGAAGTAAGCAAGCATTCAGTGCCGCAACACAATTTATATTTGATATATGAAACAACAAAAACAGATCAAAATTCTTTTGGTAATTGCAGTCTGCTCTTTCACTAGTGAAATACCAATTGGATGTCTGGGTATGCAGTAGTGTTGGTGGTGATAACTGAGCCGATATGTCAAAAGCCACTAAATATTTTTTTTCTTTTAGCAATCCTTATTGTGGAATATCTCTTTTTTAGTATAACATTGAATAGACGACAATGTTCAAACAATCATGAGGTGGATATTCCACGTTTGAAAAGTAGAGTATGTGGTTGACATTGATAGACCGAGTTTGTCACGAATTTATGTAAAACCATATTCTTCCTTACATCGACTTTCCATTTAATTCAAATCCTGCTTAATCTACCAACTGTCGTTATTATGCTGTCACTACAACCTTGGACTCTTGAGCTATAATATTATTATTCTCTCTTGACACACATCTGAAATTGTCAAGTACAACTTCTATTCAAGATGGAGAATCTTATTCCTACAGATGACTTCGGAACAGTGGTTCAGGACTTCCACTTTCTCTTGTTAATGACTGGTTTTCTCTGCATGGTGCCATTCCCAAAACATCTCTTACACACAAGCAATTCTGTCAGTGACACGTCACAAGAGAGATGTGAAGAGATATTAACAAGTAATTGAGGAGAGGGCCAAATTCTTCCTCTCCACTGACCAGTATGGATAGAATGGGACACAAGAGAGGCTGCTTAGCAATCATCTGCATGTCTAGACTCAAAGCCTCTTTTGAGCCTATTCAGCTGCCTGTGGCAGAAGCTATAACCTTTAACATTAACATTTCCAACACTCTATCCTTTCCTGGTCTATCCCTTTACAATCTACCTAGACCAAAACTACTGTTCATCCAAGGATTATTACCCATATGGAATCAAATCTGGAATATTCCACTTTGATGATATTAGGGGTTTCATTTTACACCTGGAAAATAATAAGAATGTGGATACTGCCACTCTACTAGACAGCCTTGAAGGTCACGGACTAACACCACTAGTCTTAGAGCCCACACATTAGGCTCTATACATTCTGGATGGTATATTCACTAATATCCCCAATATCATAGTGGAAAATGTATCACCCCTTATTTGGACGGACCATATGGCGATTCATTTTAAATGATCGTTTAGGGAAAATAGCAGCTTGCAACCAAATAAATAGACTCCGGCCAATATAAGGCAATGGAAAACAATCAAGAAAGATTATCTTGTAGAGTGGCTAGATAAAATTCCACCTCTGATAGTGGCAGATAATAACAAGTCGTCCGATAACTTTGATGGCTGGATTAGATCTGGCATGGACAACTAAAGTCCGGAACAACAGAACATCAGCTCCCTGGTACAACTGAGACCTTAGATTTATTAAATCTATATGCAGAAGAGCAGAGAGGGCATGGAGATAGATTATAGTGATCAAGGCAAAAATACCTATAACCTTGCTGTAGCAGAGTATAAGGCAGCTATTATAAGTTCTAAAACAAACAATTTTACAAATAAAAGTTAAGCAGCCAAAAACTCTTTAAGGGAGCTTTTCTAGATTGTTACCGACCTGTCTAAACTGCAACAAATAAATCAATTTTCCCCAGTTCAAATCCTTTGTGATAGAATGACTAATTTCTTTCAAGAGAAGATCAGAACGATCTTCGATGAACTTGCTGGCATGTTTCTGATATCGTTTGAACCCTCTTCACCAACAGTCGAAGAGCTCATATTGGGCACCATGACGTGTCAGTTGATCAATTTCTAATCTTTAACGGTGGACAAAGTGAATGAGATGTTACTATCCACAAAGTCTGGGTCCTGCTTCATCCCTGTGCCCCTACAATAATGCATCTGGCCTCTGGCAAGAGCAGCACCAAACTAACACTGCTGCTAAATAATGTTATTAGGAATTTACCCAGTTTCCCGGAAGAAAGCATGCATTAGACCTGTTTTAAAGAAACTCTCTTTAGATCCACCAGACTTGAAAAACTATGGACCTATATCCTGCCTGCCATTGGCAGCAAAAATATTAGAAAAATCAATAAATCAAGATCTAATTGGTCTGTTAGATGACAATGATCTTTTGGATTCTATACTGCATGATTTCAGAGCAAGGCACAATACAGAATCAGCTTTAATCATGGCAATGGAGGAAATACGCAAACAGGTGGAAGGAGTTGGTAGAGCTGTCCTGATACTTCTTGACCTATCAGCCACATTTGATACAGTGAATCATCTGGTTCTGACGCAATGATTGAAGGCAATAGGAGCTGCATGGGCGGCTCTAACACTCCTTATCCTGTTCCTTTCTGCTAGGGAACAGAGGATCTGCTGGGATAACTTGGCTTCAAAGAAGTCAGCCCTTTCACCAACTTTATTCAACATATATGTCACACCGTTGGGTAAGCTACCGAGGGCTCATGGGTTCTCGTTGGTAAGCTATGCCTATGACACGCAAATCGTCATCTCCATTTCCTCAAACTCCGAAATACTAGCAGAGAAATTCCATAGTTGTATGAAGCAAATCATAGGGTGGGTGTACCAAAGCAATCTCAAACTGAACACAACCAAAATGGAAGTTGTGGAGTTTAGGACAGGACCTCCAATCTGGAATTTATCCTGGTGGCCACCAGAAGCAGGTCTCTGCCCAAATCCCACAGCATAGGTTAGGAATCTAGGGGTTCTGATGACGGCCAACTAAATTGTGCTGCATAGATTAAACAGGTGACATTATCCTGCTTTTTTCTGCTGAAATTCTTGCATAAAGTTTTACTGTACAGTCCCTTAGACCTTAGGAAAGTGGTTATAGTCGCCTAAGTCCGTTCCCGCATTGATTTTTGCAATGCTCTCTTTTTGGACGTGGATAATAAACAACTGCTAAAACTCCAATGACTGCAAAATTCAGCAGCGCAGGTATTGCTCAAAATTCCCAAATATCATCATATCTCAAGCACCATTAGGGAGCTACATTGGCCACCGATTAAGCAGCGCATTGAGTTTAAGGCTTAATGCCTAGCACATAAAGCATTATACAGGGGAGGGCCTGAGGACCTGCAGAAGCTTTTTCAGTGGTATATACCTAATCGGAAGCTTAGATCTGCTAATAAAGGATCAGCTCAGGTCCCCAGGATCCACAAAGTCAGATGGGGAGACAGAAGTCTCTCATACAAAGCATCGGAGCTCAGGAATGAACTACCAGCTTCCATAAGTTTTCAGAAGTCAAGACCTTGGTCAGGAAAATGCTAAAGACCTGACTCTTCCCTGCATAGGAATTCATCTACTTGTCCCTGACCGATAATTTCTGCTCCCCGGCTAAAGATAGCGCCAGGACGCCTCAGCATTTGTGCACTCTATAAGTGTCTTACTTACTCCACTTGAAGAACTCTGCCTCATAGAGTGAGTTCAGAGAGGTTAATGAGAGTGAGATAATCAAGATCTTAATATGAGACTAACAGCAAAAATGTCAGATCAGATCCCCACCAACTTTATCAATGAGCTCAGCAATTACCTCTTCCCATTCCAAATCAAGCTGAGCAACTACTCCCTAAAACAGGGTGATGTTCCACCCTGTATGAAAATGGGACAAGTTACCCCACTCTTTAAAAACAAGGAACTGACTCAAAAGATGTAAGCAATCTCAGACTAGGAATAAATCACCGATTTCTTGCAAACATTTTGGAATGTTCTTTCACTGAATCTCAAACAATAGAGCAATGATCAGGAGACTCTTGCCTCCTCATGCTATTTGACCTATGGGCAGTGTTTGACACAGAAAACCATAGCACCCTGCTACGCACTCTCAAGAATAAAACGTTAAAAAAACACTCTGTTTTAAGATGGATCTCCTCTTATGTGAACAATGACACTCAACTCATTAAACTGAACAGATCACTATCAAAGTTGACACATGCTTTCCAGGGCGTGCCTGATGGGTCCATTTCACCCCTGACTCTTTTCAACCTGTACATGGAACCTTTGACAAAAATACCTACACAGTAAGCACTCTCTTACCACCTCTATACCAAAAACACAAAATTTACCTAAAAGTCTCTTCTGAAGAAGACATAATTTTCCTTGACCAAAATCCAAGGGGCACACAAGCCTGGCTCTCCCTCAACCATGTGATGCACAACCGGTTGAAAACAGAAGTCATGTTTATCTCTCCCCCTCAAAGTTCGACTCTGATGCAGTGCTGTTTAGAACATCTGAATGTACTAAAGTGTGTAGGAAATCGGGTTGCTAGATGAGGGGCTCAAATCCTGACTCAAGCACCAACCACCATCTTTTTCAGGGGGAAACACAGGCAAACCCCAAATTAAGGTGTGCTTAACCCTCTAGTTGCTTGACACAAAAACAGTCAGGCTAGACTTAAAGGCAATTTGTAAAGTATGTATGCAGCACTTCAAACAGTAATAAACTGAAAACACAACACAAACAAAATGCCACACCACATTAGTGTAAAATGTAACTTATTATTTGAGACCACAGGTCCAGAGGTGTAGTGAAGAGTTGGGTTTGAGGGACCATTATTTATATCTGTAGCCCACTTTGTAGTAGGAGAAGTTTCTGGAGGTTTCCACCCCCAGAGGTGCTTGGAATTTCTTGCCTCTCTGCCTTGGGCCCAACTTATCTGGGGTCAGAAAAGACTAGCGTCAAACCCTTTGTGAGTGTGCTCAGGCAGACCCTTTGCAATGTGGAAGTGTGGTAGGTGTATATAATCACAAAAGAGGGGCGAGGGTCAAAAAAAGTTTAAACTCTGCCACCCAAACCCCCAAAGACCTCCAGCGTACACACAAAAGGGGTGGGTAGAGTGAGTAATAACACCATATATACTAATACGGTGGGAAATAGAGATAGCCCCAATAGGGCAAATCACTCTATTTGAAAAAACTGCCCTCACTCACATACCGAGGTATGTGACATGCTTCATCATTGGGCCTGCTTACAATACGCCCTGGTGTACCCCACACAGGACGGAGCATAAGGGAGGGGGAAAAAATATTAAATGTCTCTCAGTACAACATATAGTCAACAAACTAAACAAACACAACACTTAACACATCCAATGAGGTGCAGATAGTGCAAACACCAAGTGTTTCCAACCGAAAAGTGCGACAAAGAAATTGTGCAGTATAGGGAGTGATGTTAAAACTGATTAAAGGTGTCAACCAGAATACAAACTTTATTAGACTTTACTTGGCACCTCTACCAGGATTAAAAAATAAGTAAACAGAGGATGGGAAAATGCCTTCAGGAGATAATTAGGAACCTCAAGGCTTCCCTCCTACCACTGCCAGAGTCAACATGTTTCGACCGCTCTTGTTGCGCCTGTATGGTCACTCCGGTCTTCGTCAGGACCGTCGCATTCGGTTTCTCTCGGGGTTCCCCCGAATTACGGAGAAAAATTATTACCCCCACAGGGAGGTAGGTCCCATTAGTCCATACCAATCCTGTGTAATGTATGGAGAGTATCCCCTTGGGTGCGGGAAAACAATCACTGTGGCAAAAAAAGAAAAACAGAAAGGGCGGATAAGGAACCCTTGTATATATCCACCCATTCAGACTTTCAGTATTGCACGCTGTTTTTAGCCACTAAGCGATGTGTCTAATGTTGTTTTGGGAAGCCCCAAATGCAATGTCATGCATAGGCTACTTTCACACAAAGAGATAAATTATTAATAGTCCCTTTATAGTCTGGTGTAAATAAGGTATTCATACCTTCTACTAGACCATTTCTCTGCCTATTTGCTGACACCTGTACCAAGTACCTAGAAATACTGCAGCCAGCTCCAAAGCCATTCTAAACCAGCAATGTCCAGCTGTAACTGTTTGAAAATACCCCACTGTGGATGTTAAAAACAGACGTTTCACTTACCGAGTTTATTAGTAAAATATACTCGTACTGGTGTCCGGTGTACAGGACGCCAAAGAACACAATCTGTAAGTAAATGATGAGGAAAATGTAAGGTGAAAAATACAACCCCCTCATGTATATTAGAACACTCTCGTGTTCTAGTCCGTTCTGATGGTACTCATTCCCGAGTGTCAAAAATCGGCTTACGCCCAACGCGATCCCCCCTCGCACCAGTTCGCTCAGGCGGCCCTCGTTAATAAGTGAAAAAACGCTTATGCTAGAAGCGTGCCCCCCTTCCAGTGACAGGTTCCCCACCATACCGTTCCGTAGGCTTGTCCTGGCTGATTTAGCACGCCCCGTGGCACCGCGTAGATGAAGTACGCCATGTTGTCAGCGGCATTCACGTCCCAATTGTGGTAGGTGACAGCTCCTACTCCTCATCAAACAAGAGACGACCCACCCAGCCAAGATCCATTCTGCTTTGTTTCACTGTCTGGGAGCAATACACAAAGACCAACTGCTGGCTACACTTTAGTTAGGCACCAAATATTTAGGGCAAATAACTGCAAACTTTGTAAAAATTCCATATTCAGAACTGTGGCTTAAAATCTGACTTTACCATTAAACAGGATTTTAGATTACAAGTCAACAGGCATACAGCTTCAAATTTCTATTTGCTCACACTTGAATGTTAGCACTTTTTTAATGTAGTAAGGCAACCCATTATCAAATGGGAGAGGAAGGCAATGCACTTGTCAAAAACATTTAAGAGATTTTCACTAGCAGGACATGTAAAAATTAAAAGTACATGTAAACCCTTTAAAAAACAATGCACCCTGGCTTCATGTCTGTTTAGGGCCTACCCTATGGGTGACATATACATATTAAAAAAGGAAGAGTTAGGCCTGGGAAAAGGTTTATTTTGCCAAGTTGAAGTGGCAGTTTAAATTGTGCATACTGGCTGCAACGGCAGGCCTGTGACGTGGCTTCTTAAGTAGGATGCACAATCAGTGCTTTAAGCCCACTAGTGTGCATTAAAAGACAATGTCCTGACAGGTAAGAATATGTAGCCAATTAATTATGCATGCATACAGCATTACTCACAAAGAAAGAAGGAGAGCACTCGGTTTTGAAAAAAGAAGTTAATCATCTTATATTTTATCACAAGTTCATGGTCAGAAATTATACAGTTAGAAGCAGCACTGCATAAAATTAATTAGTGACAACCATATAATACTTGGTTCATAAAAAAGTGTCTGTGGTCAAAGTGGCGACGCAAGTGCAAAGGTGAACAGCGTGGACGGCGCACTGTGAAGAAGGTGAAAGTAATTTACAGTGAGTGGCTCAAAAAAGTGTGACAACGTGATATCACAATTTATAAGAGTTCTTTCAATTTGATGTAGAGCCACAATCGAGGAGTACGCCTGTTAATGAGCTGTTAGGTCAACGGCATTTCGATCCATATTAGTTTTGGATCGTCATCAGGACTTGGTTGTCTAGATTGGGGCGTGCTGAGTCAATTCCGATGTGTAGATAATTAGGATAATGTATAAGCCTCTGTGATTAGTTCTGGGGCAGCCTGGCGTATATTTCGGGCAGCAGGGCAAAATGTCATCTGGAACCTGCATAAGAGCACTGAGCAGATCGGCGTGTTGGGCGACCGCCAATGGTTAGCCGTTTTCCGATCATAGTTTCTGATGAAATCGGCGTGTCGGCGTGGAAATTAATCCAAACGTCAGTGGTTAGCCGTTTTCCGATCACGGTTCCTGATGGAATCGGCGTGTCGGCGTGGAGATGAATCTAAGAAGTGATTTAGACCAGGAGCTACTGAAGTAGAGGTCATATCAACATGTCAAGGGCATTGAATCCCACTGTTCTGTTGATGGTACATCAGTGCTTGGGGCATGCTTGCCAATTATGATGGGAAAGGAATTCTCCGAAAGAAGAGCATCTCCCTTTCTCACTAATGTATTCCTGCATGATAAAAAGCCATTAGCAGAGCAATGGATCTCAAAGGCGAGACCTATTGGCTTCGCCAGTTCTGGTATTATGAATGCTGGCAACACTATTAAAAATGAAATCAAAAACATTTGGTGCCTTACCTTTGTGGATTGTTGATAATAGATCACTGCAGAAGGATGGCTTTTGAATAGATTTTGACCACAATGGGACAACATTAATTTTACCTCCCATCTTCTTGATTCAGGGGGTGGCAAACTCTTTGAAGACACTAATAAAAAAAACAAATTACAGGCAAGCTTCTTTCACTACTAAGCATGAGCAGCTAGAGGAGTTTATCTTCAGTCTGTCTTGCCAGGAGTTGTCAGGGAGCACACTGGACACCTTCCAAGGCATGTCCTATCAGCGAGCCATAACCCCCGTTGCCAGGTTTCACTTAGCCACTCTGCCTCCCAAAGTGACAGCTACGGAGTTTACTTTAAATCTACCCACTCCATTGGCTCGAAAACACACATGGCAGCATGGATACATAATGCAAGAACTGGCAAAGCCAATAGGTCTCGCCTTAGAGATCCATTGGCTCTGCTAATGGCTTTTCATCATGCTGTAGCCCATTACAAGAAGAATGTACTGCATACACATAAAAACATGATTCAAACAATAAATTCCAATGTAAATTGCCAATGAGTTATGATATTTAATGAATATCTAACGCAGTCCCTAATCATTCTTTTCCTCTTTTCGCTATAGCCATTAGTTGTTCCTTCAATATGGAGTATCAGGAGTGTGGATATAACAACGAGGGCACTTGCTCCGATATAGGAACATCTGATGCCATGGAGAAATGTGAATCTGGTTGTTTCTGTCCCGCGGGTAAGTATTTCCAAATTGACCCTTAATTTTGAGTGGTCGCTCAAAGATATTGTTAAACATTCGCAATGAAAAGAAGTCACTATGTAATACTGTTTTCACTGTTACAGTGAAATTAGAATCAGGTGAGTCGTAAAATACAGAGTGTTTTGTACGAAGCATAAAGAGGAGCAAGCAAGCCCGGACTGTATGAGGCAAGCCCTGGGGTACTGGAGGAAAATCTCAAATTCTCCAAAAAACTGTACCAAATTGTGCAGTTTTCAGCAGGCTTTTTCAAAAAGTAACTGCCTAAAAGCCATAAATGTTGCAGTTAGTTGAAACAATAGCCTGAATGACTGGTGCCAGAATATATTTTTCAGAACATCGCCTGACACAAATAATTTGACCTAAATGTCGTCCGCCAAAAGATAGCTGCAAGGGACTCGATATAGTCAATGCATATAGCAGACTATGGGCCAGATGTAGGTAATCTTGATTTACCGATTCTAAAATACCGAATTTTACTGATTAGGTATTTTAGAATCCGTAAATGCTATGTAGGTAAATATTCAGTAAGTATTACCGAATCGGTATTTACCGATTCGATAATTCCCATTCATTCCTATGGGCCTCCAGGGCCAAGGAATGAATTGGAATTACCGAATCGGCATATACCGATTCGGTAAAATGGGGAACTCATTCAAGGGTGGCAGGGTGTCACATTGACACCCTGTTGCACCCCTGAATAGTGCATGGGTGCACATGTGGCAGACATACATGCCCTAAGGGTATGTATGTCTGCCACATCGCACTGTTGTAAGAGCAAAATAATTGCTTTTGCAAAGGTTTTCGATATTTACCACCAACTTGTAGTTGGTGGTAAATACTGAATCCTTACCTATGTAATGCACTCATTTGAGTACTCCCTACATTGCAAATTCGGTAATTTACCAATTCGGTATTTTAAGGAATCAGTAATTTGCCGATTCCTTATAATACCGAATCGTTAAATTACCGAATTTGTAATTGAGGCCTCCTACATCTCAGTAGCCTAATACTGGTCGGTAACGGAGGAAATTCGGAAATTTCGGCCGTTACCGAGCGGTATTAGGCGACCTACTTCTGGCCCTATATATCTGTACACGATGTTCTGGTATTCAACCAGGGTCAAAATTACTCAACTCAAGGTCAATTACTCAACTCTCATACACACACACCAATAATCAATCAATATCACCAAAACATAAATTTAAGTTAAAATGAGTGGATAGATAGAGAGGAGCCACCTAACTGCAGGCAAATCTCATGTCTCTAGGGTGCCCATTCGGCCAGAGTAGTCCAAGAAGTTGGTGGACTCGACTCACATCTAACGCATCCTGGCATTGGCAGGTCCCCCGCACAGGACTGCTCATGGATCCTGTTAACCCTTAACCAAAAGTATTCCTAAAAAATACGAGCAACTACCTCAATGCACACGGTGCAAATTTACATCTAAGGATAGGGTTAATATGTCTAAAATAGGCATCTGCAGTTGGAATATCCACGGGTTTAGCAGTCTGGACCAAGATAGTGAGACACAACTTTTCTTACATAAATATGATATCGTTTTATTACAAGAGACTTGGAACCTTGTACCCCCGCCATTCCCGGCTTCACCGAGCACCATATCCTTGCCGAGAGAAAGTCCAAGTTTGGCCATCCTAGTGGAGGTCTATCCACATACATCTCGCAGAGATTAAATTGGGAGCGGGAATCACAGGCCGTGGGATTAAACTGGGTTCAGGTAACCAAGATCTTCATAAAACCTCGATTCCAAATGCTACTAATAAATATCTACATTCATCCTGATAAAACTAAAAAAAAAGAGAAACTGGGATGAATGAACGGTGAGAAAGGTTGAATGAGAGAATGTGTTTGATTTCACTTGTGTTCTCTTTTTGTGGGGGTTACTGAAAAAATAATCTATGAATGGAGAAGTAATACAATATGATGTCACTTTCTTATCTTCAAATGTCACTGTAAAGATTTTCTTGTTATGTATTTTTTGAGGAACAAATTAATTTTATTAAAAAAAGAAAACATATATATATTTATACAAATAAAACAAAAAAGAAAGAGAAATAATGTTTTTTGATAAATAAAACACAATCTAAATGAAAGTCACTTCTCTTTATTTTTCCTTGGTTTTGTATCTGTGCTGTAAATCACATATTGTCAGCAGAGCTATAGCCAATTCTCAAATTAGATAGGTTTGACAACAGGTTTTCCATTTTGTATTTACTTAATGACCCTCCTCTTGGACCTCAAAGAAACAGGGGGTACCTTAGCTTTATAGTTAGAGATGTACCATAGTTCTCTGGCTTTGCGTTTATTATTCATATTACCCCCTCTTCTACCAATGATAACCTTTTCTAGAATGAACCATTGGATGTCTTATTCCCCATGTTCTTCGAAATGTGTCAGCAAAGAGGCATTGAGCTTCTTTGTCCTAGGATTCTGGTACATTGTTCTCTACTCGTTGAACCCACATATCCCAATCCACAGGGGCAACACACTAGGTACACCACAATCTTGCTACGGCAGTTATTTAAGGTTTTAGATGAAAAAAGTACCCCATTGTGACTAATTTCCTTTGTTTGCTTTTATACATTGAGCACATACATTGCAGGACCCACATCTCGTGTTGTCTTTAGCTACGGTGCTGTCCAGAGTCCTTTGTGTGTTTCGAGGTTCCTCCCTATATGTATGTACTGGTTCATTTTTTTAAATTCCAATACCTCTTAAAGGCATGAAGGGGTTTATTCAATCTTACCTCTCATCATCATTAAGAATTTGCCAGTTCCTATTTATAATTTTTTTAATGTTATTACTAATATTTGAAAACTGACTTACAAAAACAACTCGTCATTTCTTTTTTCGCTTTTAGTCTTGTTGATCACACAGTCCTATCATAAAATCTAGCACATTTAAACAAATGAGTAATCAATTTCTTGGGATAGCACCTATCTTTTAGTTGATCCTTGAGGACATCAGCATGTTTGTAGAAATCTTCAAGGTTCAAACAGTTTCTTCGAAGACGGAAAAACTGGCTTTGGGACTTAAGGTGAAAAATAGAATATTGAAGGCGCATGTTCTTATCCATTGGTTTCGTATAGAGTTCTACCTCCAAAAGACTATCTCTTTAATTGAGATGTCAAGGAAATACACTTTTGTTCTATTATACTGTGAGGTGAATCTCTGATTGGGATCTCCTAAATTTAACCAGCTTAAAAAAGCAACTAACTGTTCAATTTGTCCTTCCCAGATAAAAAAATATATCATCAATGTTCCAGCCCGCTACATTTACAAAAAAGTGTGCCAGTTCACAATATGTATGCTTCTTTTCAAACGCTCCAGCGTATAAGCAGGGCAGACTTGGGGGGCAAGTAGCTCCCATGCTGGTCCTCTTCTTCTGTCTGAATAGTTGGTCCTTAAATGAACAATATTGTTCTTAAGAATCATAGAAGTACATTCCACTATGAAATCCTTATTGACACCCTCTAAATCTAGGTCACTCAAAACACCCCACACCACTTCTATAGTGTCTTCTTGGGGGATGCTGGTGTGAAGAGACTCAATGTCTAGAGTTGGCAGACATTAAGGGCCCCATTATAATGGCGGGCGGACTGCCCCTGCCGGGCCGGCGGCAGCCACCACCGGCCCGGCGGGGGCATTCTGTCAGCCATCCTTGCTGCAAAGTCCCCCCGACATATTACCATGGGTGGGGGGTCCGCGGCGGACGGAAAGACCGTCCACCGCTTTTCCGCCAGGTCGACATGTCGACCGGGCGCTAAAAGGGATCAATATGCCAAAACCCAGTGGCAGTGGGTTCGCGGATGCTAGTCATGCATGGGCTCGCCTTTCATTTTTAGCTTTTGAAAATTTTAATATCTTTATTTGTGTCTCTTTTTCCTTACTTTCCACCGCTGCCTGCCTCTTGTCCATCTCCCGCTCCCCTAGCCCCAGTCCGGCACGGCTGAGTGCCGCTTGTTCCGGAGGGCTGATGGGGCTGCGGGCGCCATCTTTGGAGGGGCAGTGGTGGCCCACAGGTCAGCGCAGTAGTCATCGCGCTCCCAGCCTTACAAAAGGGATGCCCCATGCGCACGCACAGCGGACGTGCGCAGCTGGCGCGCTGGCAGCGCACCGAAGGCACGCTAAAGGCAAGCCCGTCTGCGCCCGTCCGCGGCCGACCGGGGAAAGGGGCACCTCACTATGCCTGATTATTGACGTATTCTTTTGAACAGCTATGTTCATATCAGGGCCCCTGGCTTCCCCGTTCAGCGACCCTCGACCAGATCAGCAAACTCGGCCTTGCCCGAGCCAATCCCACTCCCTCCCTCCCAGCTACCCTGTCATCACCACCCTTCCCATCCCCTGCCACATCATATCCTCCCTCTTAGCCCTACCTTGTACCCACCATCTCAGCCTTCCTCCTTAACACCAGGTCGGCAGTTAAACACTATCTAGAATTGTTTGACTTTTTAGATTCTCATAAACCAGACCTTCTATTTTTAACTGAAACTTGGTTTTGTCCTGACTCACTGCCAAACGTACTTGCAGTACTCTCCTCCTCCTACTATGCCCTTTGTGTCGATTGGCCCGAGGGGAGGGTGGGAGGTGGTGTTGCCTTAATTGCCCGCGCAGGACTCCACTTCCAACTGTTATCACCCCCGTCTATCACAGCGGTTGCTTGTCTTGTGGTACGCTCCGCCTCTTTTCAAGTCCCAATTACCTGTGTCCTAATTTACCGCCCTCCCCAACCAAGGTCATTCTTTATCTCTGACATCCAGGAGTTGCCAGCCACATTGGCTGTAAACAACTCTTCTGTTTTGGTACTGGGGGATTTTAACTTCTGGCCCGCCGACCCGGCAGAGGACGCTATGTCTAAAGAATTCACCGAACTTCTCCTCAGCCTAAACTTTGTGTCCCATGTCCACACACCCACCAATATCCGAGGTCATACTTTGGACCAAATTTGGTCCCTCAATATTCCGGTCACCACTCCCATTGTCACGCCCTTTATTTGGTCAGACCATTTCCATATTTAGTTTTTCTAGACCTAAGTTTTGCTAAAAGACCCTCTTTTCCTAAAAATACTTGGGCTCGTAACTGGAATAAAGCAGATATTCCCACTCTCTGCTTGTCTCTTTTGGCCTCTTGCCCGTTCTAGAGGGACTTATTCCATCATCCCAAGCAGCCTCTCTTAGTAGTTGGCTTGCTAGAGCGTGTGACCAAGTGGCCCCCCTGAAGCGCGTCACAATTAGACGTGCCCATGACGCAAACAGATGGTTCACTGCAGACCTCAAGGAGAAAAAATTGGAAGCGCGACGAGCTGAGCGCGCTTGGAGGCATGCATATAATCCTGCTCTCCAATCACAGTATACCTCCATCCTCAACGAGTACAAAAAAGCTATCCTTCTTGCCAAAACTGATTATTTTTCTGGTAAAAACTTCGCTGCCGACAATCAATCCAGGGCAATCTTTGCCGTGGTCCATGAGCTGGCTTCTTCCGACAGAGTCACCCTTAAACCCCCTCCCCTCCCAATCACTCAGCGATTCTCTCAATGACTTTTTCATCGAGAAAATCATAACTATCAAGGCCAATATACCTTCACCTTACTCCACATTCTCCGATCCCCAACTACCGCCCAATACTTTCCACCTGGATCATATACCGCCTCTGACTAGCCAATCCCTCTCCCCCCTACTGGCCCGAGTTAAGTCAGGCTCCCCCCTGACATCTGTCCCGCATATGTTCTCAGAGAGATCTTCTCTGCTTGTCCCCAGCCTCCCCTTTCCTTATTGAATGACTCTTTTAAACTGGGCCTTGTTCCCAACTTCCATAAGTCAGCAACAATATTCCCCATCCTAAAAAAGCCCGGCATTGATCCGTCCTCCCCGTCCAACTATCGCCCTATCTCCCTTCTCCCCTTCCTTGGTAAAGTCCTCGAGTCTCAGGTCACCAAAGTCCTCAGCACATTTGTGGAAGAGAGCGGCTGCTTAGCCTCATGTCAGGCAGGCTTCCGCCCATCACATTCCACCGAGAGGGTTGTCATTTCCGTCATGGAAAAGCTTAGAGAGGGGATGGACATCACTTGCCCCAGGCCCTTGTCCTCCTTGATTTGTCCGCCGCCTTTGACATGGTCGATCATTCCATCCTTCTTACCCGTGTCAAGGCGGCGGGCATCGGGGGGTCGGCCTTGGCGTGGCTTGACTCCTTTCTTAGAGACTGTACTCAGGCTGTCCATCTCAGTGACTTCTCTGCTCCCTCACGCAAGGTGCAGTGTGGTGTCCCTCAAGGTTCTTCCCTCTCCCCTCTTTTGTTTAATTTGTACATCTTCCACCTGATTTTTTCTTTACAGCATATGGAGGTCATGGTCTTCAACTATGCTGATGACCTCCAACTTATTTTCATTCTTTCACACTCCCCTAGTTCTATTTACAATGTCCAATCAGTCATGATTTCCATCGGGGACTGGATGAACTACAACCATCTCAAATTGAACCCGGATAAAACTGAGCTAGTACTCACCGGAGGTCATCGCAGTACCTGGACCCCCACTTTTTGGCCCCCTTCTCTTGGTTCCCCCCCATCACCCTCCCCCTCAGCTAAGACATTAGGGATTACGCTGAACCAACACCTCACACTGCACTCCCATATTAGCACTGTAGTTTCTTCTTGCTTTTTCACCCTCCGTACTATTCGGAAGATCTCCCGTTTTTTTTCTTTCCCGGCCCTGAAACTCATTCTCATGGTGCTGGTTCTATCGCGCCTGGACTACGGCAACATCCTGTACAACGGCATTCCTGCCTATGCCCTCCGACGACTCCAACTGATCCAAAATCAGGCTGCCCGCCTTGTCTGCGGTCTTTCCAAATCTTATCATGTGACCCCTCTGCTTAAGGCCCTGCACTGTCTCCCCATCAAAGAACGCGCCCTTTTTAAGTTGGGTTGCACCACCTTTCAAGCCCGTGCTGGGACTGCCCCCGCTTTTATTAATTCCGAAATCAAGGCGTATACTCCCTGCAGAGAGCTACGCTCATATTCTCAGTCACTTCTCTCTGTGCCACGGTTCAAGAAGAACAAACTGGGGGGGATGAAATTTGCTGTTCTTGCCCCTACCTTCTGGAACACCCTCCCCCCCCACATAAGATCTGCAGTCTGCTATCTCAAGTTCCGCGAGACACTAAAAACTTTTCTCTTCTTGCAAGCCTTCTCGCCTTAGCATCAGCTTCTCTACCTGCTAGGGTCTGCGTCCTTCAGCGCCAAGAAACCGCCTGGTAATCGTGCGCTTAATAAATACTTTTAAATTCAAATTCATATGGTGGCGGTGTCTGTTAAACACCGCCAGCCATATTAAGATGTGGGCGGTAGCATGCACCACGGAAATGCATGCTAGGATTTCTTGCAGGGGCCTGTTCTGGGCACCTAGCTACTCTGGGGGGTGGAGGGTGCACATGGGGGTACCTATGGTTCCCCCTGCATTTCAATGTACAACGTGGCAGGCACTGCGCGGTGCCTGTCACATTGTGCATTGAAAAGCACAACATGCAATTTTGGCATTGAGGTAGGCGGTGCTCTTAGCACCGCCCGCCGCAATGTTAAAAATGCGGGATGTGCCTGCCAGTTTGGCGGGTGTATCCTAATGGGATGTGCGGGACCGCCCCACCCTTAGCGGCCATTCCCATGCCCCTAAATCTCTCTATTGAAATATTTCCTTTCGAGAAGTGAGATGATAGGTGAGGAAACTCTAACATAGGATTTAAGACCACTTACTATTGGGCATATGAAACAATCAATGTATTTGCTAAGAGGTTCCAGCAAGGATTTTATACTACTTACAATAAGCCTCATGAGCGGATCAGAGGTATTTTTATGTATTTTCGGTAGGCCATACTGTGCCGGAATTCTAGGTTCAAAATTATTTGAAAACCTAAATTCTTCATCGCAGATCCAATTGTTATCCCTTGCTTCTGTGAGTAATCTAAGACAGTCATTAGAAAGAGTCATAAGACGGCTCCTTTGTGTAGGTTCATAATGTTCTATTACCTCTAGCATATTGTGAATCCTTCTTTCATAGTCCAGAGTGTCAAAGATGACCACAACACCGCCCTTAACGGCAGGTTTAATCATTAGATTATGGTCCTCTTTGAGAGACTGGATGGCATCCCTTTCTGCCTTACTAATATTATGGGAATGGGACTGATATGTTTCTGAAAGAACCTTCTGGACCCCACTTTCTACTGCCCTCTCGAATACCTTTAGATTTTTACCCACTTGGGCGAAAGAAGGAGTAAAAAAAGATTTAGGCTTTAACCCAACAATATTGGTAGAATCTCGAGGTAGGCGCCCTTCAAAATCAGTCTAGCCCCAATCCTAATAATCCAAACGTCAACCTTTATGTTCTATGGCAATTTAGAGCATTTTTGAAGATCTCACCCACTTTACTGTAAGGTAAAATTGAAACACAAATCCTCATTCTCACCGCTGGACACCAAATGTTGGAAGGTGGGTTATTAGGAGTGATATATAAGCACCTAACATCAGCAATAAGGCCACCAACATGGTACTGTGTCCTAATAGGGTCTCAATAAATTAGTCCCTTGGGCAACCATTGGTAGCTGACACTGGGCAATATGTCTTAACTTAGGAGACAGGCATGTAAAGCATTAAAATAAAACACCATTACAGTAAATAAGTAAGACACAACACACAATAAAAATCCCACACCAATTTATAAGAACAGGAAATATTTGTATCTTTAAAATGACACCAAAACCATGAAAATCCAGAGATATGAATTTTTAAACAATAAACACTTTCTATTGCTTAGAAACCCATAGTGCCTCTTCTGGACATCTGGTCATGCTTGACTAGAACACATTCAAAGTTTGAGGCTGACAGCAATGGAGTCCATCTCAGATACCCCACGCAGTAGGCTTCGGTCAAACCTTTATCTTCAGACACAGAAGCCTTTCTGGATCTTTTTTCAAAGAGTGCCCTTTCTGGTCTCTCCAGTCCGGATTTGGTGAGGGTTTGCTGGCTTGACTTTCAGTTAGCTCCAGGTCAAACTCTAGAAGTTGGACCTCAGCAGCACTTCAGCAGGACAAACCTCAAATCTGGGCCAAGTCGTGGTTGAAGGTGGCTGTCTTGCCTCTTGCTGTTGGGTCAGTCATCTCCTGGAGCTTTTTCCAAGAAGCTTCCCAAACTTCTGGAGGTCCTTCCAAAAGATCTGCTGGTGGGCTCCAAGTGTGCAAAACACACATCCAAGGGTCTAGAATCTCCTAGATGGTCCTTGCCATGCATGGACATCACTTCCCTCAATGTACTTGGTCAACCAGAGCCGGGTAATCTGCAGTGGCGAAAGAGTGTCGCCCCAATGCCTGGCTCAGAGCCAGTAAATGTCAAATAAAATGATGTTCTTGCATTGCTTTATTTTGCATTTGCTCTTAGCCAGGGCTGTAGAGAGGGGAGGGCCCTAGGCATGAGAGGGGGGAGGAGGAGTGCTATGTGCACTCCCCTTCCTAAATGCTCAAGTGTGTTTGGCTGGCCATCTCAGGCTGACCGAAACACACATGCATACTTAGGTTTCTCCAGCCCGGCTGCATTGAGCAGCCGGGCTTGAGAAACTCCCACAGACTCCCTGGTCTGAGTGGAGCGTCTTTCTATCCCGCTCAGGCCAATCCCCGCATTGGATGGGAGTATGCCTCAGAGGCTGCTGGAGCCCAGGAAGAGGAGAGGCGGTGAACGTGGCCTGACTCTTGAGTTGGCCAGCCGCTAAAGGTACGTTTTATGAATATCTATTATTTCTAGCTCCCCCGTTGCCTGACCACCTCCACCCGCCCAAACCTCCTTTAATTGTGGAGGCCACCATTGCGATCAACCTCTTAAAACGACACGTGACACACTCCAGGAGAGAGACTCTGTCTGGAGAAGGGTCTGTTAGGCTCTGTTAACCTGTATCTGCAGGGAGTCCACTCCTTACTCCTTCTTGAAGCAAGACAAAGTACTCAGAGCTGTGGTACCAGATAGTGCAGCAGGAGCAGTCTTCACCAGGCAGGCCTTTGGGTACAGTTCAGTATTCCAGCAGGATAATCTTTCTTCTTGTTGTAGTTTAAAGCACCAGAACTGAGGGGCTCTGGTGACAAACAGGGGAGCACCCCTGTCCAATGAGGTGCAGGGTGACACCCCAAATCTGACTTCCTCCAATGTGTGACATAGTCTTATCTCAGAAAGCACTGTTCTCTCAAAATCCATCATGGCAGAAATTCCAGCTGAGCAGCAAGAGCTAACTAAACCAAACTCAGAGTTTGGCTTATTTCCATAAGCTCCTCACACTCACATCTGCAAATTCTTAACTTAAGGCTCCAGTCTGGCAGGAAGAGGGGGTGACCCTGGCTGACAGCCTGGCTTGACCTGTTCTTCCTTTGAAGCTGATGCTTTTTGGCCCAACGCCCCCCGCTCTGGCATTCCTGTGCCCCACAGTGCTCCCTTCATCAGAAATCATCTACCTGGCCATGCCACTTATTACCTAGTCAAGGTAGCTTGGCTAATCTCCTCAGGGCTAACCAATCAGGAAAGAGTGCTAGAGGCTGGATTTTGGCTTTTAGAAAAGAAAGGCTTATAAATTCTTTTCTGTACAATTTATGATAAATTAAACAATGGCATGTTGTTGGATTTATCAATAGCATTCTATTCAGTCTTTGAATGATTTTTTATACTTTCCTAGCAATAGTTGCATCCATAAAATATTGCAATGTTAGCGTATGAGGCCAGCTATCGTCAATAGGGAAAATTAAGTGTCCCAGTTCTACCTCACCAGGGTTTATACAACCTATTTTATAAATCTCCTGCTCCTTATTACAGGACCCCAATCTTTGGAACACCCTGGGGAGACCTGCTGGGTTCCTAATATTCAAAAACAATGTGGGTTTTGACTTCCCAATACCCAGTGCACTAAAGTCGACTTTGTCGTGATTTTTCCTACACTAAGGAAAATAAAATAGGCAGCTTTCATTCACAGGGGGTTATAAAACATCTTTTATAGGGATTCTGCTAATAGTTACACAACTCCCCACTCCCTGAACACCTAGGGAAGACCTTGGGGGTAGCCCTAATGTAAAAATAACGTAGATTATGCCTTTTAAAGTGCCCATACCACCAAACCTGAGTGTGCTGTGAATTTTCCTTTTAAAAATAGTGCTACAACACATGGCTGCTTTCAAAATGACCTCAGGCTTTCAGTTGTGCACACATGCAAGTGCAACAAAGGCAACTGGCCTATAAACTGCCATGCCCTAACACAGGGGTCTCCAAACCGGTCCTGGAGGGCCGGATCCATGCCATATTTTTAAAATAACTACATGTGTCTCAATGGGGATATCCAAAAAATCTGGCATGGATCCGGCCCTCCAGGACCGGTTTGGAGACCCCTGCCCTAACATATACTAGAGACTTATAGGTAGTTTTTATTCCCTTGACCTATTATCCACTAGGGACTTATAGGGTAGGTCATTCCAATTATCAGTAATCCTCAAAGCATGTTTTTATGTTTAATTTAGCACTGGCCTGTGCCTAGCTAGCAGAGCCCATGGCACACTCACAGTCTCTAACATCAGTGTCAATCAGCACAAAAAAATAGGGGTTGAACAGGTGTCTTTCGAACAAATTCGTAAACAGAGAAGAGACTGACACCAGCATGTCTGGCAATGCTTCTGCCTCTTTATCTGCAAAACCGAGAATGCGCATGTTATTATGCTACACTTGCTTGTATTGCTGCATAGAAAAATCCTGTGCCCATGCAGCTTTGCTTGATATACATGGTCCAAGCTAGTGCTAATAACTTTATTGTAGCCACCCCATAAGGACACTAAGTTGACTGGAGAGGAGGATCATCACAGCTGCGGTTTGCTGGCATATTGAATAGATGGAGCTGTATGAGTAGTTGAGGAGTTTCATGACACACAACCACTGGTGTCCCAGTCAGGCAGCAACAGCCGATATGAGACCCATCCTGGGTTTCCATATTGCCTCACTGGAGAACTTAAGATTTTGTTGTGATATGCTATGGTGTTTTGTGGCTGAGGAATTAACAGCGTGTTCAGCTAGTGGGCTTGCAGTTACTGCAGATTGACACTGATAAATATTTTTAAAAGACATGTTTTCACTCATCAGGATTCAGTGGAGTCTGTGGAGGATTGGTGATACCCAACAACATCTAGGAGTTCCTCCAGCTAACCTTGCTCCATGGTTTTGTGATGTACTGAGCCAGTTAAATTAGCCTTTACAATCCAGAGAAACAAGGCTAAGTAATACTGGACCCTGAATCCAATCCTAGGTGCTACTATTGGCTTAGTTCTTTCTTTGGTAAGATTCTGAGCAGATATGGCTCCTCTGCTATGTTGGAGGAGTGTCACCTCTGCCACTCTCAAAACTTGAAAAATAAAACAATAACAAAATAGGTTTATTATTGTTTTATTTTCAAACTTCTGAGGGCTGAGGGAGCTTTGGGGGTGGGCCCATCTTGAGGGCAGTGGCAGAGGGGCTGGTCGCACTGTGATCAGTGTTCATGTCGGTTTGGCCGGCCATCTGAAGCTAGGCAAACTGACATGCGCACTGAGCTGTCTCCAACCCAGCTGTGGTGCTGGGTTGGAGATAGCATAGCACAGGCTCCCAGTCTCTGTGGGAGTGCAAATTCTCAGAGCTCAGGTGAATACTTACTCTACTTTCAAACATGAAACAGTGTTAGGATTGACCGCAGGGGAGGCTAGTAGCCGGTGCTGCAGCGAGGGCATGTGAATAGCGTCAGACAGCAGGCAGAAGGTAAGCCATTTTTAAAAATGTTTATTTGAAATCCGATCCCCCCTTCCTTTCCCCGCTTCCCTGTCAACGTCCCCCAGCCCCCACTTTGCCCTGCCACTCGGCCGCACACCAGCTGCTATTGATATTGAGGCATAGGTCTGATACCTTTAAATTGATATGAGCATGCTGATGCAAGGGCGACCATTTGATATTTTCTCTAGTTACCCCAGTTCCTTACTGCTACACTCTTATCCACGTGCAATAAGGCAGACCAAGTAGACAATTCAGAGGCTCAGTATTCACTACTTCAAAGGTCTTTGCCTTCATCCACTATCAAAGTATCAGTCTTAACAATGGTTAACTTTAAAATAAATATTGTTATTCAATCATCGATTCTCAAAAGCATCTGTTGAGGACTGAGTGCAACCAACTCACTACCCTCCAGTTGAAAAACTGGCTATGAGTTGTTAGCATAAAATCAAAACTGAAGGCCAACAGATTGGATGAGAGCAGAAAAAGAGCCCATATATAAATTGAATAGGTAGTTAAAACCAGCAGAGTCCGGGTAGAATTTCCATGGGTGGCAAAGGACACAAAAAGAACAAGGGAACATAGAGATGTTATATCTGATTCCAAGAAGCAGTCCAAACTATGCCTGCAAAGTCTTTCCCATAACAATGTCTTTCCTCCCGCAGATCAGGATGCCTTACTGGACAGTGTCTAATGCCGATGGCAATATAGTTATATAAGGCCATTGACATTGTTTACATTGACCTTTATCATAAGACTGCCCAATGCAGCAGCCATGACAGATTCGGTATTCTCATCAGATCTAAAGCTGATAAGGGACTCTTCAAAATATAATCAACAAATAATTAAAACTGTATATTGCATTGTATTGTAATTGCATTTATATAGCGCTTACTACCCCTGACGAGGCATCAAAGTGCTTTTTCGGTGAGTAGCACGCTACTCCGGGACCCTTAGAGGATTAGTGTTGAATTAGTTTACTGAAACATGCAAGTCAATTTTAAGTAGTGGTCAGGTTAGTTAGTTATAGGTTAGTCAGTTATTTGTATTCGTATTCGGAAAGATAGCAGAATCTTGAAGCACGCTACTCAGGTAACCCATAAAGGATTAGTGCTGAATTAGTATGGTGAAATATGAAAGTTATTTGAGTGGTGGATATTCGTCAGTTATTTGGAGTGAGAAGAGTAGCGGAGGAATAAAAAAGGAAGAAAGGTTTGCATTCATGTAGCACCTGTTACCCCTGATGGGTGTCGAAGCGCTTTTCTGACGATTAGGGCGCTACTCTGGACCCCATAAAGCACTAGTGTTGAAAAAAAAAGTTAGTATAGCGAAGGATGAAGTAATTTGAGTGGTGGATATGTTATTCAGTTATTTGGATAGAGAAGGGTAGATTGAGGGATTGAAGAGGGAGGTATTTACATGACTATACATATGGTGAACCAGATTTTATGCAGTGGATATTGCATTTTATTGTATAGATCTTTCCATTCTCACGTTTGCTTGAATACGGTGTTATTCCACAGTATTGATAGTTCAGGATATATAAAACTGTCTTTTTCTGTGAGCTGTATAGATATTTATATATTAGACATATGCACTTTTCATGTGGGTTTTTTCACATTCAACTTGTGTTTGAATGATCATGTTTGATATAGTTTGCAAATATGAGTTGATGTAATGTATTAATCTGTGGGCCGTTTTGTCATTACTAATCTTTAGATGTTTCTTTAAATGTCTTTTTAAATGTTTTTTAAATGTTTGTTATATGTTGGTTAATGTATTATTGAAGTCATGTCTTGTATATGACATTGCAGCCCTGAAGAAGTTCCCTCTGGCAAAAACCGGGAACGAAACGCGTGGCTGTGTGCCAGTTTTAAAAATAATTCAAATAAAAAGCAGCAATTCTGGAACAGACATTAATTCGTGCGTTTTGACATCACACCGAGTGCACCTTCTGAATTTTCTCGGAAAATAATGTTAATCTGTTATTGTGATTAAAAAGGATAGTGGTGGCACATTTTTTTGTTTTTTTGTAGGTCATAGCCGTAGGAGGAGGCTTTTGGATATGTAAAAGGAGGTTTTGAGAGGAAGAGTCAGAGGGAAGAGTTTATAAAGGTTTGTTTTGGGGGATCGGTATAGTAAAAAGAGGTGTCAGATGATGCAAGGAGGGATAGAGTAGGAGAGAGTCTAGAAAAGGTTATTTTGGGGATCCTAGTAGTGGTATTGGGTTTGGGATGAAATGAGAGAGTGGATGTAGAGCATATATTGACATATGTATAGGGTGAGAGATAGGGTAGCACTTTGGAAATAGAAGTAGACAGAAGTTTGGGATGAGTCAGAAGGTTGGGCCAGAGGATATATTGAGAGAAATATAGGCTGAGAAATAGGGTAGAGCATTTGAAATGCTAAATTAGTAGAAAGCAATGAATATATATTTCATAAGTATGTTGTATATCACATGCTAGACATAAGAAAGCAAGAAAATCTTCAAAATAGTGTCCTTATAATTTGGTGAGGTTGAATGATTTAGATTTGCAAATAATCATATTATCTATAAACAACAGGGGAATAAAAAATCATTAGAAATAGGAATGCTCATAATCTCAACTCATTGCCTTGGAAAACCAAATGGTGCCTCTGTCATCAGGCATCATTTAAAAGAAAAGGTTAGCGCTGGCACTACTGACTATGGAGTATCGGATTCTAGTAGTGATAGAGCTAACCTCGCTGTCCGCACACCCACAGTAAGAGTTTTAACTATTTTAAACTTGAACCAGCATAATGTGGACAAAGCAAAAGAATAAAAAGGAAATGAATTTCATCCTCATAGACAGTAGTTCAAACAGGTCTCTGTTGGGCAATGGCTAAACTCCTTTGGTAGCTCAAATGGCTCAAAGGGAGAATTCTATATCTCAATTATAGATAAAGACATCTAGATTATATTGGTATAATTGAGTTTAATCATTGTTCCTCAATTGAGGCTGATTTTCCTAAGGCTGATTACCTGACAGATCAATACATTTCTCTAATGGGGTTAGTAATGGCAATGTCCATGCCATGATCTTCCATGGCATCCACGGCTTACTCTGGGAAACCCAACAGAAGGCGCTGGACAGGTCCATAGACACCAAAATAAGGAGCCGTCTTTGACAATGGTGTGATTGCCCAGCAAGAGGGAAAGATTGAGGCACTGGTCTTCCGTCGAACCCCTCCTGAACCCATACTGGATGACTGAAAAAATACTGGTCTCCTCAGCCCGGTACTCTTGATGTTTAGTAGGACATGGTCTTGGATCTTCACTATTGAGTCAAGAAATAAGATCGGGCAGTATTACCGCATATCCCCACGCTTCCTCTTTTTGAAAATGGAAACAATGATCAACTCCGACCATGTGGGCAGAAGAAATGTGCTGCCCGCAGAATATTTATTATTCAAGGGGCCATATTTCAGGCTGGCTGGTAAACAAGTACAATGGTCCAGGGGCTTTGCCAGTAGGACTAGATCTTACAGTCTTGATTACTTCCTCAAGAGCAGGGAGGTATTTAGGCTGAAATTCAAGCTGATCATGTTAAAATTGCTCCCTCTTGTGTTCACTCTCCTCATCCTCCCCGGGCCCAACAGCATAGAAGGCCCCAAAAAAGGAAACCCACTCCTGTGCTGGTATAGCAATTTCAATTGTGGGTTCATCTTTCACCTTCAAAAAGGACCATATCACAACACCCCAGATTGCCTTAAGGTCTCTCTTGTAGCCGACTACTTCCAGTTCCTCCCACGCATTTGTTGTAAGATGTTTTTCCTCATCTTAATTGCCATATGATACACTTTCCTACAGTGCTCCACTTCTTGCAAATTCCTGCTAATTTTTGGGAGGGTGTGCATGAGTGCTTTATGAGTGCATGAGCATTCTTTATCAAGCCACACCCTACACTTGCCTGTAAATGATCCACTTGCCTGTTTTGAGATCCTACTGAATGCTGCCTTGAGGACCTTGGGAAAGGCCCCTATAATATACAAAGAACTGCCTCATCATCTAAGCAGATAAGTAAGTGTGATTATCCTCAACTCACTTAGACATGAAGGCTGCAATATTCATGGATTCCCATATGATCCTAAAACCTTCTTTCTGTGTACTGAGAGGATAGGTACCTGCCTACCCGAGCAGTAGAAAGCCTACTATTGGGAAATATAGATGGAAAAGCTTTGGGACAAGTGATCATTAGGGAGGCACGAATGTATAGTGTTGTCATCTGCACAAGAGTCTAAGTTGGCTAATAAAACAAACAAATCTAAAATGGAGCCCTCTCCCTTGCCAACATACGTGTTATAAAATCAGGCCTTGTTATTAGAAGATTTTTAATGAACCCCATATTGAACTTAGTCTTAATAAAATTAAGAGTGCTTCCATGGGTGTGAGAAATGAATCTGTGAAGTTACATCTGCATCTAATGGCAAACAGGCATCTCAAAGCGCAGTGGAGCAAATATGGACATTAAGTGTTTCCCAAATGCCAAGTCCAATTTCCTTGCCATCTTTTAGTATAAGAGCATCCATGTCCATCTCCAACCTGGCCAGCACATAAGCTCTGTTAGCTATAGGTATATTATTGTAAACATTGATGGTGCCTAGCCTTGTACTGTTCCTAAATTCAAGGCTGAGTATCTGGTACAAAGGAAATTCTGCTTTGTATAGGAAGCTTCTAAGGTGTGCCAGTACTGGAAGATAGATTACCAGGCCGCCTTTAGAGCTGGCAGTGTGGCAAGATGCAATGTCTTCAATACGTTTAGGTGAACGGGCTTAACTACCCAAGTTTCCAGGTTATAGTAAATGTGTTCATGAAGCTACCCCATGAGTCATTTCCAGATTTGGCCTTAAGGCCTTCCACATTCCAATAAAGGATAACCAACTTTTGTGCTTAAAAACGAGGTAGTGTAACAGGCCCTGAAACAGAAAGTTCTACTGTAAGGGCATTGACATGCTGATCATGGATGCTATCCTCTTTATGGGTGGTTGGTCCACGAGACAATTCCAGAATGCTCCTGCTGGGGGTGCAGGAAACAGATGCTGTTTTGAGAATGTCAAGAGTTGAGAAACAGCATTTCTATTTGTTGTTTTAAATACAGCTTATGGATCATGACACCTAGGTAGATTGGATCTTGTTTCGCCCCGCGTGGTACTAGTGGTGGCATATGATTTTCCTGATAAAAGAGACAAACACAAATTTCCCGCGCACAGTGGATCTAATGTTGGCCGAGGCACCAGATCACCACATAGGGTACAGGAAGCAGGATATTAACATAGCAAAGAGACATATTTGAGGCAGCACTGATGACTAGCAGGTGTTCATAGTTGTTCCCTTGCCAGACTAGGCCAACCGCATGCCTAAGGGTGCCTCAGTGAGGTGGGGAGGGTTAACAGGCTCAGGGCTAGGGGGTAGGATAGTGCGGGCCTGAATTGATACCTTCATGCCCCAATCTGAAAATGTGTCCCTATATTTCCAGATGTGGTTGTCTATTTCCTTGGAAGACCAGCAAGTCACATTAATCTCTCTACCATGGTACATTGAATGGGGCTTAAATTCCACAAATTCTAGATGACTAGAGGTTATATTTTCCAGGCCTCCTAGGGTGCTAATTAATTTGAGTATGGCTCCTCTATTAGGAATGTCATAGTTTCCCATTGATACAGAACTGGGATCAACACTAGATTCTTCAATGGCAACACAAGGTCTGTTGGCACTCCTAGGCCCCACCGATGTTGTCTCAATGGGAAGTTGCTGTTTCACTATAGTGTTGAGCTTGCGAGCCCAATGAATGATGTGATCCTTATGCGGATGGTTATGCTGCTGCTCCATGCGTAAATACAAAGACAGGGTTCTCACGAGCATAGAGACATTGAGATGGTGATTGCTTTATCGCTCAGTTGGGCCTTAATGCATTTGCCAGATTTTGTGTCACAGGGAAAGCTTCTTTCTTAGGGATAGTAACATCATCACTGTTCCTTAGGGGAACCAGGATGTGCTCAGCTGTATCCTCTAATGGCTGGTGTGTTAAAGAGGGAAAGCTAGTTAGTGACTAACTCTTGATTACTTTGGTTCCCTTGGTCCAGCTGGGCATGCAGATGCCCCATCTTTGGGCAGTATTAGTTTGAAAAATTCGGGAACGTAGGATGATTTATTTTTTCCATTGGAGAAGTAGTCACTTTTTTAAAGGGTCCGTTGAACACAGATGTTTCACCCTGTTTGGTGATATTTAGAATATGCAGATGGGTTATATCCAAATTGCCCTTGATGTGGGCTGGTATAATGCCCTGTTTTGTTTTGGCTTTTCTTAGCCGTTTTCCCTCCCTACTCGAGAGCGGCATTCGGGTTGCAGGTTGCGAGTTGCGAGATCAGTGGCGCTCCCTTCCCATAAGGAGAATTTATCTCCCCAATAACCGGTTTTAGATCTTTAGGTGAGACAGCAGTGTTAATGCTCATTGTATGTATGTTATTTACGTTCACAACCAAAGCTGTTGAGAAAGGGTATTGGGCCTCCTGTACTGTCGCTCCTTTGCTGATTGCCTTTGATTGGAAGGTGACTGAAGCCTAGACCCTTTGACTTTTTCCAAAATAGCAGCTAGAATGGATGGGACAGAAGCAAGCATGTCAATAGTAGATGAGCAACTGCAGGTATAGCAGCTGGAACAGGATCTGTATGAGCTTTCTGGACCATGCCATTTAACGCTTTTAGTTTACTGTCTATTCCTAAAGCATTGAGCAAATCCAGCTCTAGTTTATCGAAATGGAAACTGAGGACTGAATATCACTTCCATGTTACTGCGTTGCTGCGCTGGCATTTTCCTATCCTATCAATGAGGAGGCAGGAGGTATAGGAGATGTATTCCATATATTCTCTTTGAGTTGGTCCTTCGTGGAAACATTTTGGGGATCTTAAGTTGATCAGTCAAGCAAGTAAAGGGGTTTTGAAAGAGGTAGCTTAATGAGCCTAAATACAAGGTTATAATTCTCCATGTTCCCCCACTTGAGAGTCCTACTCTCAGTCCTTGCCAAAGAACAGCACCTCTGTCTTCTCTACATTAAGTTTAAGGTTATTGTTGTTCATCCACTGGGCTATGTCTCTCAGACATCCCTTAAATCTTGTGAAGGAAACTGCTGGCTGATCTTTAAAAGAAAACACCAGCTGGGTGTCGTCGACGTATGATATTGCCTTCACTCCCCAGTTAGCTATGAGTGAGAACAGAGGGGCCAAGTATACATTAAAAAGAAGTGGGCTCAAAGCTGACCCCTGTGGTACCCCACACCAAAGTTGTTTTGGTTCTCACTGGTGGGGTTGCAGGGCGACCTTCTGCGTACGATTATTAGGAAAGGACTTCAGCCAGGTGAACACCACCCCACCATTCCTCTTGCTTGAAGTCTCTGTACCAGAATATGGTGTCAACTGTATTGAACACTTGAGATAAGCCTAGGAACACCAGCATAGCCACAGACAATAGGAGGTTTCAAATCACCTACCTGAATATTAATGAGGTAGGTCGCAATTTGCAACCCCTATGAATCACAAACATCATAGGGATGGTGGCCTGCTGAGACCAGCAGACCACCATGTTCGTGATTGCTTTTCAATAAAGCAGTCTTTTTTTTGCAAACAGACTGTTTTTCGTAAAGGAAAACGAGATGCTTTACAAAAAGAAAAATGAGAAGTTTTCTTTTCATTAGGGCTTGTGCCTGCGTTGCAGTGTGCAGCACCGCTCGCGCAGCACAAGAGTCTTCTTGTATGGGGTTTTTGAAAGCTGCTCACAAGCTTGTGCGTGTGAGCAGCTTTCTGTGGCTGCCGTTGGCTTTCCCGTGCTTTTTTAAAAAAAGGCACGCACGCAATTGGGCAAAGGCGGGTGCATATTCCGCCTTTGCTACACCCATTCCCACCGGTGGCCAGCATGCGCAGCAGTGCGCTTTCACCTCGCTGCTAGGCTCCCTCCCCCCGCTCCTCTGTGGTGCACGAGCACCACTAGTTGTTTTTTGACAATATCGATCGCGACACGATCGCTTTCAGTGCCGCTTGTTTTGGATGTAACCACTTTCACTGAAGCAAAAAATCGCCTGCAGGGTGTTGCATGAATTGTTATCATCCTTGTGTAGGCTTGCTGGCTTTGCTTCAGCTGATAAATGGACTCACATAAAGTAATAGCCTCTTTGCTTCGGAGTCAGCAGTCAGTGATTGCGAATGTATAATGAGGATAACAAGATTGGTGACTCTCCGATACTGTGTGCTTCTACAAGGACTCTCTTTTTTTATTTCGATAATATGAAAAGTACCTCATGTCTTACATTTGTTCTAAGTAATCACCCCTTCATTCTCAGTAATTGAACTGGTTTTTTTTGTAATGCATACTTTGAGCCGTTTGTGTAAATAGTACATGAAATTAAAGTCTGCCTCTTTGGATGGGGCTGCCTTTAGGTTTTAATAATAAAAAAGTAAAAAAACACTGCAAAGGATGGTGAAAGTCCTGATCATGGGGTTTATTACATCTTCAGCTCCCAGGATGCACATTTAGGCTCATTCGCCGTGGGGGAATTATAGGAATACATCTAACTGGAGCTTTCACTGTCTCGGGCCCCATGTTAGTACAGTATTAATTTTCATTTTCACATCCATGCTTCGACTTCAAAGTGTGCTGCAGACATCAAACAGATTTGTGCTGAAGCTCCATTACAAGAAACGCCCTGCTAATCTAAACTTGAAAGATGAAAGCCCCATTAATTCGCAGCAGACACTCGGTTTTGCACAGATATTACAGCGAGCACTGTCCTTCCAGCTGTGCTAGGCTTGTGCCATAACTGCTGGACAGAGAACAGAACTGAAGTGAAAAGTTAATATATTTTTAGTTGGTATAACTTGTCACAGTCTAGTAGTTTGGAATGAGCTGCCTTGGGGCACGGCATCTTCCCGCCAAAGCTTCTGACACTCATGCTAATTACCGGGCCTAGTGCTTCGCACTCACCTGCAAATTACGTGCCCCACCCCGTCCTTTCGCACACTAATGTCTAATGAAAATGGGGTTCTGTACGGTGGCTTCTGCAGAAAACTTTTTAACACAAATTCACCATTACAGTGTGCATTCACAAAACACATAGAAGCATTTTTAGGTCTCGCCCTAGCGTATTGTGTAGCAATCGCTCTGCGAGAGATATATAGGGAGCTGCTCTACGAAAGCTTACCAAGGGGCTTTTCAATGCGGATTATAGACTGTGCATGTGGGCCGTGCGCGCGCTCGCCATTCGCTCCCCGGCCCCCCCGCCATCCAACATGAAAGGAAGCCGTTCGCACACCACCATTCCACCATTTGTGCCTCGCATCACTTCGAAGGAATGGCTCCCCGCCCCCTGCCACAGCAATGCCGAGAGCTTATTTTTTTTTGTCTGAGGGCAGAGCGAGCTTTGTTGCATGGGAGCTGGAACTCCTGGATAATTGGAGTGTTATGTGGTGCATTTTGCGTGTTCGGCTTCACTTGACCAAGCACTCCAGTTCATACCTTTCCGTGAATTCCCCGTTCATAATGCATTTTCATTTGAATTTTCATTACGTTTAGAACGGCCATGGGGTATAACTGCAGTTTTGATAAGACCCAGGGACTTACTGCACCATCACACTCTCTCATGCTTCCCCGAGACAATGTATTTTAGTTTCTGTTTACGGTGTGTCCCCGTGTCTAACTGCATCATGACATGCTCTTTCTCTTCCACTATATTACATGTGCAGGCGAATGAATGTCTGAATACAGGCAAGAATTACATTTAGCCTGAAAGCATATGCAAACATGGACAATGCTGCTCCCCTGTGCTAGTTTTATGAACTTTATTTAGTTTTTCCTTTAGCACTTCCACGGATCGCTGCCCCAGACAGCTGCTTGGTAGGGGCGGGGAGGGCCAGCAGCGCAGACAGCCCTTTTCACATTGACATGCTGAGGGACATTCAGTTCCCCGGAAAGTCTGCTGCATATTCCAGGCTTAGGAGATTAGCAGTTCAGGGTGCTCCAGCAGGGGCTTATTGAGGCACGTTTTCCCGTCACCCTACCCCAAGCACCTCAATTATGTTCCTTTTAGAAAACAACTAATAGCGCTTCCGGTCCAACCAGAGATGTATAACTAATTACCAATGCATCTCACACGAAATGCTTATGTGAACAAAGCTCTACTTTAACCATTTTGGCTCAGTAACAAAAAGAAATAGCAAGTAACAGTGGGAAATCTGGTTTAAAGCATAGGCACGAAGCAGGATGTGCCATCGTCCATGGTGTATTTTAGCTGACTAGTGAGGCAGGGAGAGAGCAGTTATTCAATATAACAAGGTTGCAGCAACATGCATACCTTTTGCTACCCAGCTGTGCTAAAACGATTCCAGATCTTGCGCTAGGAACAATTCCCACCCAGTTAAAATTAGTGCAACTTCGGATTGATATTCGTGTGATATTAACACCATTGGGAAAAAAAACTGAGCATGCAGCTTCAACAGTCATGCTAATTTATGGTTCAATAGATGCGAGCCTTGTCATGAATTAGCTGGCTTCTTCAGTTGCTAGTGCAACCAGAGCCCTAGTTAAGAATTGTGTTAGAAATGGGATCCCTGGCTGGCCAGGGCTTGCGCCAAAGTCAGTCAGAGACCACCACTCCCAAGTCAGGGCAAGGGAGTTACACGCCAAGATAACCCCTGCTCACCCTCTAGGTAACGTGGCGCGAGCAGCAAGGCTAAACTTGGAGGCGATGTGAGTTAAGTATTTGCGCACGCACCCCAGCAACAACACCCAAGGCCCACCACAAAGGAAACTCCACACAAGGTTATGTATAAAAATAGCCTTTGTATTATACCAAAACACATTAGATAAAACACACACTTTACAATGTGCCAACAGGCACGGGCAGAATTTACAGGGGATATGTACAAGACAGGGCCACATAGACCACTGTCAGGAATCAGCACTTTTAGAACTAAGCACTTGGTAGAATAAGCACTTAGAACATGGAATATAAATCACTGTACCACAAAATAGAACATAAAGCACACAACCAGTAACTACTGGTAAAGGTTAAGTACCACCTACGCAATCCTAACCACCTTAGGAACAGGTCACGCAGGGAACCAGGACCTCACTAGCACCACCTGTACTAGCAAGAAAACAACCACCTAAGTATCACAATACCTGTAGGGGTATAAGCATATAACACATGATGCCTACAAACATTCAGAGGTGTATCAAAGAAGGGAAAACACATGATGCATCAACAACACATTCAGAGGTGTAAGAACAAGGCACATGACGTATAAAAACACATTCAGAGGTGCAACATGAGAACACTTGTGCCAAACTCACATAAGTCACCACCTGTGACTGTCCCTAGGCCCTCTGGCCTTGTTGGGGCTAGGACGCCCTGTGTCCCAGTGTTAGGGCCTAAACGTAGCAGTTGCCTACAAAGTGCTGGGCAACTGGGGCAAACAATGGGGCCACACGTTGGAGCCTAGTGGGCTCAAGTACCAAACAGAATGCCCCCTGAGCCTCTGTGGCTCGTAGAAATAAATAGCGCCTTGGGCCTCTCTCGTGGCTCTACACAAATCAAGGTCGCCTGAGCCTCTCAGGGCTCTGAATAACTGTTGCAGGGGAGCGGCCCTCTGGGGGAGCCTCGCAGGGCTCAACAAATATGCCCCCAGGAGCCTCCGGGCTCCAAATCGAATGCGGTGCCTGCCTTGAGCCTCTCGGGGCTCTATGTAAGCAAATTGCCCCCGTGATGCTAGAGCCTCGTGGGCTCTCAAGAAGAATGTGCCCCACCGCTGGACTTTAAAGGGGGAACGGCCCGCTGCCTTCCGGGGCCGCTCCAGCAGTATGCACGGCCCCCACGGGGCCTTTACAGAGCACTGGGGCCCCCGCCTCGAGACACCTGCACTTCCACTCACCGGGCTCTGCGGCGGGGGCTCCGAAGTCGTGCTGGGTCCCTGTGGCGTCTCCCTGATGCCAGGACTCTTCTCCACCAGCGCCTCGCTGTGGGACGGGCGGCGGCACCTCCTCTAAGCCGGTTACCACGGGGCTCTCCCTCACTACTGGGAGCCCCGTGGAAGGCTCCGGCTGCGGGCTTCCTCTCTCTCCTGGGCGAGTGCACCGGGGCGCAGAGTAGGCTCCTGCCTGCCCCGGTGCTCGTACAGCCGCGACTCTCCTGTGGGAGGCGGGGTAGGCTCCCACCCTCCGACTTCCGGTTTCCGGTTGTCCGGCCCGGCCTGCCTGACTTCCTGGTCGCAGGCCGGCGGCGATGTTCGGTTTGTCCCGGGCTGCGGCGGTGATCTCTTCTGCCAAACGAGGGGTGGGCACCCTCTCTAATTTAAATATAAGGCGAGGTAGGCACTCGCTCGGGGCAATGAAAACGGCCACAGGTGCGGCGTGGGTAGCCGCGAACAAACAGCAACATGCAGGGTGGGCACCTGCTTTCCCCCACGCAAAATGCGGGGCAACAGAGCGCTCAAAATCCACAAAAGCACAAACGTTCCCCAGGACTAAAGGTAATCACCAGCGCTCCCAGGCGCTTTAGGGGAAAATAAAGCGCTCCCAGGCGCTAAAGGCATAAATCAAGCGCTCCCAAGCTGGGGACAAGGGCAAAGCTCCAGCCAGGTCTGGAGGCAGGCAGGGGGGGCAAGGCTGGGCCCAGAGCCAGTTCACGGGGTCTCCAGGCAGGGAGACACTCCAAGTGGCGGTCCTCCTGGCCCCAGCAACAGCAGCAGCCCCCTCAGGATCCTGGAACAGAACAAAATGTGAGGGGACACAGCCCCTTCTTATACTAAGAAAACCTTTGTCTGTAGTGCAGGGTGGGGGAGAAACCAGTCGCAGCTGGTTTTGGAGCACCCATGATGTGCTCAGCCCTCACTCTATTCACTGGCAGGGCTAGGGTCATTAGACGCACCACAGGGGGCGGAGCCAGCATTGTGTGGGGAAAACCCAGCCTCATTCAGGACACAGGTGCATTCCTCCCCAGCCATCAGCATGCTAATCTCCCACTCACCACTGGGCACACCCATCCAGCCTTCCTGGAGCCAGGCTCACCAGCCAGCTCCAGCCAATCACACTCCAGGCATATTTTACACTAATATGCCAACTCCTAGAAGTGGCATTTGTACACAAGACACAATCATGCCACATACATCATTGCGAAGCATTCACTCTCACGAGTTCGCACATACCAAATTCGAGCATGCACACCTCACGCATCAGGAACTACTAGGGATACAGACATTCCCCATGCATTCCTATGGGAGGGCAGGCCAACCTTACTCCACGCACTAAGAGTGCGCACGCACTTTCCACTGGGACACAGTGAAAGTGCGCAGAAACCAAACAACCACTACCTCCAATTCATACTCACAAAGCAAAAAGTTTAGGGGTGAACCTGCCAGAAGGGCCAAGTCCAGCAAATTGTGTCTAGGACCAGGAGCCACAAGGATTTTCCACTAGTATTCTAGGAATGCAGCACTCACAATTACTTAGATCAATTGGCACCTCCCAAGTTCCCACTGATTAGAATAATTAAATAATCAAATCTCAATTATAATATAGCAGCAAATTTTATTTAAGGTGTTATTTCGGAGGGAATGGTATCCCGAAACAGAAACACAATTGTTATCTCTGAAGTGATCCGGATGCTGTGTTTGTAATAGGCATTGGGGCTGAGAGCTTTTGAGCCAGTGGTTGCTGTTCAGGCCCATTAATACTCCGATTTGGGGACTGGCACTTACTGTTCCTCGTCAGACCTTCACCCAGAGCAAGAAAGAAAGAACACAAAAGGAGGAAAGAAAGGAAAAGAAAAAAGCAGAACAGTGAAGTATAAACAGTGAATAAGTATGAAAAAGTACAAGAAAGAGTGAGATAAAGGAGCAGGAAGTGGTAGATAAAAGAGGCATAAGCTGGAATCAAAAATATATCTGCCAAAAAGAGAGCATTCTATTACTAAGCAATCTTACTCTGCGAGATCATACACAAAAGCCTCCAATGCAACTTAACCCCTTCGCTGCGGGGGTTATTACCCCGCTGTGCTGGGGGTGAGGGGGGCGCGCACAGTGCCCGCATGCTCTACGGCGCTCCTGTGCTCATGACGAGCTCAGCAAATCACAGGTGCATTGGCTCCGTGGAACGTTCAGCACAGCGGGGGAATTCTCCCCGCACCTGAGCGTTCCACGGGCCATGAAGCACCGGAGCATCGTCGCTCATGACGAGCTCAGCTCGTCATGAACATGCAAGAGGTTAATTCATCCATTTCTTTCTTCACTCGAGCAAGAAACATTTCCAGACATCCACACTTTTCGGCCGCAAAACCCCACAAGTACTGTGAGAGACTGAGATTCATCAATAGTAGTTTTGAGTGAAACTTCATGATGACCTGCAATGTTTCGCTGCCTATCCCTCTCTGTACAAGGACACCCCGCAGTTCAACCTACCCATTTCAGACCCCATCAGTGGCAACAGTTTAGAAGTCCATCATTCCAAAATTGCCTTATGACTTCATTTCCAAATTTTGTTTTCCAGGTCCTGCACCCAACACAAAAAGCAGCACAACATTAACAAGCTTTTGCAATGCAATATGTCTCGCATTTACGCGAGTTTCAGCTATTGACGTCAGTGACAATGCCTTTTATTTATTTTTTTGTTTTTAAAACATAAATAAAAGGCTTTGTCATATACAATGGCAATAGCTTAAACTTGTTTACTCTTGAGTTACACATGCGATTGAATAATTACAAACCATGAACATGCATGAGTAAATCTATTTATACCCACATTGCACTACGCCGTGCTTGTGCAACATTAAATGGGATTAATCTGCTCCCATGGGTGGCAAGTGGGATTTCCATGACAGAGATGCCCTGCAAAATCTACATATCAATACAAACTTGTGAGTCTGTGGGTCTCACAAACATTTTTCTTGTCCATTCTCGCCATGTAAATGATTGAAAATGTCTCCTGTAAGCATGGGCGAATTTTGCGTATCTGCGAACTCGCAATCCGCAAAATCCACGTATTCTCGCAAATTTGCAGATTTTTTTTGTGTTCGCAAGGGTTTCTGCCAGTTCCCGAGGGTTTTGTACCAGTTCGCAATTGCGAACTTACTTGTCGGCTCGCAACAGTCGCGACTATGTTGTTTCTACATCTGGTTCATCATCACAGGTTCCCAGCACCCTCTGTTTCACCACTGCCACCCTCTGTTTCACCCATGCCACCCTCTGGTACATCAATGCCACCCTCTGGTTCATCATCACTGTAGATTATGGGGGGGGGAAGCAAGCACACCTGCCCTGCTTCAACTGACATGAATTAATTTGGGGTTGATTTATTAATGTGTCACTGTTTTAAAATTCCAGTCTGGCACCTGCTTCCTTATCTGTAATTTGCTTTCTGTTGCAGTGCAAATTTTTTTTCCAGGACCTTTGTGGCCTACTTGTAGCTATTTTATGAGCCTGCTGTGAGGGTTAGAGCAGGGTCATACAATTGTTGCAACTAGCAACTGAACTATGGAGGGGCCCACGTCAGGAAGCACTACAGGGAATGGTTACTATTACTAATGATGAGTTTGAACTTTTGCACCTGCTGAGTGCTTTCAGTTTTGCAAAACTCGTTTTTCTGCAGAACAGCAACTGTAATGCCCCAAACAAACATAGGCAACTGAACTCTGGAGGGGCCCCTCAGGAAGTACTACAGGGAATGGTTACTAATGATGAGTGAACTTTTGCACCTGCTGAGTGCTTTCAGTTTTGCAAAACTCGTTTTTCTGCAGAACAACAACTGTAATGCCCCAAACAAACTTACTTGTGAATGTTGATTTCTAATCCAAAAGTGATCCAAAGAAAGTCAAAAGGCCTCAAATCCAAAAAAGTGCAGGCAAATGTCAACCTGAGGAGTTATTCTGATACAAAACCATCATTTTCAGAAGGTCTATGCTGCTTGCTAGTGGATTTCTTGTGCAGAATTGCAAATTTTTTATTTTCGCGAGTGCGAGTTTGTTGCTGCCCGCCACACCTACATGTTCGCAATTGCGAACTCTCGCGATGCGTTGACAAATTCCAGCGGGATCCCGCGGCAAGATGCAAAATGGCGCAGCACTCGCAAAATATCGAGAAAAACAACTCGGCAAACGCTGAATGACGGTAAGTGAACGCCGCACACCGCAAAATTGTATCATCAAGAAAAAAAAATCCGCTGCGTGCAAATTTGCGGATTTACGGTAAATTCGCGAGCGTTCGTGGATTGCGAATGTACCTAAAATCCGCAAAATCCGCGAGCGGAACGGATTTTCTGCCCATGCTTAGTCTCCTGTCAAGCAAAGGAGTACCCCCGGTTTTTCTGGATAGGAATAGGCTGAGAACACTGTAAGAGCTGTAAATAGAAGTACCCTTCCCTCCCTCCCCTCCTCCGAAAGAAAATAGGAAACAAGCATTTGCAATGCAATAGGTCTCGCATTATTAAATTTTGAGCTATTGGTGTTGCATTATTTAGCAATGCCAATATTTCAAACTTTATTAATGCGAGACCTATTGCATTGCAAATTCTTGTTTTTTTAAGAGCACTGTCTGCTCTTAAAAATGGTTTTACATACATTCATAAAGGGGAAGGGGTCCATTGGGGACCACTTCCCATTTGCGAATGGGTGACCACTTACTTTAAGTATGTGTTAAAATGCAAATGTTTAGCAACCGCAATAGCATTCACAAAACATTCATACATACGAATGTGATTCTGTATTAGGAAGGGACGCGCTAATCACACCCCATCCTAATACCAAATTGCAAACCCATTTTGTGATTCCGTAACAGGTTAACGAATTGCAAAATTAGGTTTGCTGCATCCAAAAAGCAATTTTTGCATTCCCAAATATGCTTGTTTGCAATCGCAAAAATGCTTGATATATCTGGCCCTAAGGCTCCTAGGGAAAGATTTATTTGTGACTGGCTAAATAGGTTTTGAAACTCTCTAGTAGGAAGGGGCCATCCCTTCCTAATAGTGAGCGTAAGCCCATGTATGAATGTTTTCCTAATAGTGAGCGTAAGCCCATGTATGAATGTTTTACGACTGCAATTGCTCGAAATTGCAATTGCAATTGCAAAAACTCGTATGTTACCAAAGATTGTTTGAGGTGGAGAGGCAGATGTGTGGGTTGAGCCATTGTGGGCAGATTTGCAGCAGAAGACTTTGTCGTTGGATACCTGTCTAAGAGTAGACAGGCCAAGTCTTCCGTGGGTAGAATGACCTCCTCTTGCTGCAGGATGAAGGGTAAGGACACCTGCCTCTTTAGAGGCTGTAGGGGTTGCAGGGGTTTAGGGCGTGTGCAGGCCTTTGAGTGCAGCATTTCATGAGTAGAGAGCAGAGCGTGCATCTTTGAAGAAAATACATTTGTTTTAGATTTTCAGTTTGGTTGAATGAGCTGAGTGTTTTAAGCCCCCCCACCCCCAACGCTTTGCAACGCGTGTCCTTTGATTCAAACTCTGTTGCGAAAAATGAAGCTTGGGCACTGTATTGAGTAGTTTCTGAGACATTGCTTTTGTTTCTTCCCTTTCTTTGCACACTAGCCTAGTGAGAATTATCACCCTGGATCTCCCTGACCTCTTTGGATGACCGGTGGTCTCCATCCAGTTAGCACTGCTTATTGCACGGTGGTTGGTGGCCTGGTTGGTGCCCCTTCTTTTGACCTGCCTTTTCCTTGCCATGCCCTCACTCTGTCACTTCTGCTTGTGACTTGCAATGCCTTGGAGCCAGTGTGGTGTGGGTCTGTAAAACGATGATAGAGGCTAGACGTGTTAGATAGCTTTCCAGCTGCCTCCCTCTTTGCCCTCTTCCCAGGAGCTTGCCCCCCACGGAGATAGTTGGGTGCGGGGGTAACAGCGACATTCTTAGGTGAGAGTCACTCCTTGGCCCTCCTTCCCTTGTTTTCTTTGTCTTCCCCACAGTTCTGTGCGCTCCTTAGATCTTTGGCAGTAGTGCTATGAGCAGGAGTGGTGAATGTTGACCCTCAGCACTGGGAGCTATAGAAGCTTAAGCTGGGCTAAGGTGTTGACTTGGCTGTGACTGTGGCAAGTGGCAAGTGGGGCTCCCCTGGCCAAGCCACAGGCTGCACCCGGTACTGCCTGGGCAGCCTCCGCAGCTGGCGGGTGCTCCCATTCTGTGGCAGCTGACTATAGCTGCCACACTCGCACTGCAGTCGCTGTTGGTCCTGGGGTATTGACCCCCTCCAGTATGGCGGAAAAGATGTGGGGACGGGATGCTCCTGGGAGCTCCTGGGCCCTGCTACTTTCCTGGGCTCACTGACTCATCCTGCCCTGATCGCCAACCTCTGATCCCAGTGTCCATTCGCCGCCCTCAAATTCTCTCCCTCCAGGTGCCTTGGTGGCTGACTTGGTGGAAACAGGCACACGGCTCAGTCTGTCAGCCAACCATCTGCAGACCGTCAATGCAGAGAGTTGCAGTAAGGGTGGGAAATCCTGGATAGGTGCGGTGGAGGTAGGATGGAGACTGGAGACAAGAAGAAGTAGATCTGATGGCAGTGCAGATGCAGAGCCGCTTAGTGGCAAATCAAAGCCGGGCCGATTCTCGGGCTCCAGTGCTTGGTTGTTTGCCTCAATGGATGATTGCAGTTGGTCGCTGCGGGACCCCGGACCTCCTAGGGAGCGGCCGCATCGACCCACTCTAAGCCAATGGAGAAACCGCAGCACCACCCCCCCCCCCCCCTACTCTGCTTACACCATGAGCTTGCTGCCCAGTCGGATTAAGCAGCCCCCTCCTTGATGGCCAACATAGCCTTAGCCTTGGATTGCGGCGGCCTCTGCACGCCCTGCTGCTTTCGATACCTCTCACAGTTTCCACGCTGCTCCAATCTTGCTTTTGCCAGTTCCCACGATACAGGTAACATGAAGTCCTTGAAAGCCAGAGTATTCATTCAAAATAGAGACTGATCTCCAGAGGTGGGTTGTGAGGAAGCTATGTATGCAATTTGGGCCCTAGGGAGCGAAAGGGATATTTGGTCATGGAAAGACAGAGGTGCTGTTTGAGTTCCCACCGCCTGAATAATTTTAACAGCTTGCTCTTTGGATTTTGGGATCACTGGCAGAGAGTCCTTATTAAGGGCGTAGTGAATATCATTCTCCATGGCTCCATTATGTTTTTCTTCTGCATCTGTAATTACCTCTGTGCCTGGACCAACACACACCTTGCTTTGAATGTTGTTAACAGTATGTCAGCAGGAGAGAGGGAGTAGTCTCCACTATCCACATGTTGAGGGCTGCCACACTGTAAATGAGGTGGGTTGGCCTTCAGTTTGGCGTGGAGGGCACTCTGGCGCCTTTGCGATGGCATAACCTCTCGCAAACTCTAAACCTGGCCCAGAGTCTATTATAAGTTTGACATAACCGTTATTGGAAGTTGGTTGCCTGGGCGTGTCAGACTCTGATCTCCCTTTGCAAGTTTGGTGGCTGTGTGAAATGGTCTTTAGAAATAACTCCCACCCAGTTTCTGTTAGGAAACATAAATTACGTTCCTTTACAGATGGAATTCCACAAACCCCATCTTCATCTTTGATTGCGTTGAAGTAGTCTTTGTGCTGTTCAGATATTTGGTCTCTCTTCTTTGAGGGTAGACATCACTTTTGCAGTTTTACCCGAGGGTTCCTTTTTACAGTAAACATTAAAGAATGAGATTGGTAAGTCAGAGTGACATGTTAATAGTAAATGCTGGGTATCTGGGTGGTAGGAGTTAAGAACAGTATTCTGACAATTCAATGAGTTTTTGATTCAAATACACAGTTTCTTTGAAGACACCCTTTAGATTTCTTTATGGCAGGAAAGGTGCAGCAGGAGAAACTTGATATATGCAAGGATGATAAAACCTAGATAACCTGGAAACAACAGGTCTGGTGCTGTAGCAATGAACTCTGACTAGTAATAGTCCTCCCAATTGCACCTAGACTCCCACTGGTTACCCAGTAGTGACCTTTGAATACATGAAGAGATACATGGGTGGTTGCTCCTCAAACCAACCACCTACCTTTGTTGGGTCCCAACCCTGGTAGATTTAAAAATGCAATTTAGAGAATTTCACTAGATGTTAGCTTATCAAAGCCCTAGAAATGTAGCAAGAGGTACAACAAATTGCTACTATTCTATATCAAGGGGCCCCTCAGATATGTAGGTGAAGTCTGCTCAATTGTATAAGCTACAAAGGGCCCTAGAGGTCCTTAAACGGGTTGGCATGATTAGGGGCTTTTGTACATAGCCCAAGTGGGGAAAATAATGTGTGTGCATTGAGCTTCATGACATGCCCCAAGGGGACACCTTTATTATTACCATGTGAATCCTCATGGGTGACTTTATGCCTGAGGATGTCGTGTTTCAGAGACAGTGACACTTAGGGTTTTCCCTCAAGGATTCTTTGTGTGGTCGCAGGTACGGCAGTGTAGCTATGGCAGCCGTCTACCCGGTTGGGTTTGTTAAAAGTGAAATAAAAGTCTTGGGCAAGCGACCTGCTGCAGTGGCGTAAAGAAACTTGAGCGTGCCCCCCTGCAAAGTACATGGATGGTGCCCCCCGGCGGCCTGGCCCACCACCTACAGTAGATCATCTTAACATCTCAGTCCAGCAATTTCTCAGGTTAAACTCACAAGTGGTAGAAGTACCGCATTTATCACAGATAGGTATATATACATGTTGCTCCTCGTAGAATGCTCTGAGGCTTTAATAAAGACAGCTCTAAGTTTTGGGGGGGAGAATGGCCAAACTGCCGGAATGGCTTTCAGGAATAACTAATACATGACTGAGACATACGTGAGAAATGAGAGCACAGCAAACATTATATCAGCCAAACTTAAAGCCACATTAAAGACTTTAGTATGTCACTGATGACGTAAAATAGGATTTAGTACGACAATGATCGACTAAAGTAGATAAACAAGTTAAAGCGGGAAGCAAATTAAGGAAATATTGCCTATTACACGGATCATGATGTTCATCAATATATACTGACTCTGTTAGAGCCCTGATGTGAGATTAGACAACCACCAGTAGAAATACTAAATTATAGATATAGTTTGGAAAGGTTTTCATTTTGCTTGCAGGTTGATCCATTGATTTTATAGTATATGCAGGTGAATTTCCTTCAGTTGTATGACCAGCATGAGAAAGAGAGTGGGTGAAGTATGTACCATCCTACACTATGTTTTACTTTTATTCCCGGCTGGGCCCAGCTGTCCCACCATGATGCCTCCCTGATTCCAAATTATCAGATTACCACCCGCCACCCACTGAAACTCTGATGGTCCTTAGGGGTGGGACAAGGTGGATGATCCCTCATGGTCAAGGGCCCATGCTGACCAAGAGCTTACCAGAGCAAATCAAGGACTGGATTCAAAAGCGGAACCCACTGAGGAAACGTGTCGGACCGAGGTGACTGCACACATTTTTGATATAGCTTGCACATGCCATGGAAGATGTCGCAAGACACTTAACACCTGCTCCCCTTTGTGAGAAGAGGGAAGCGTAATGCAATGAGAGACATTTAAATCCTACCAACCCACATGCTACTCGAATAGAGAAGGCTGGCAATAGAAGCTTAATGGGTAATGACCCAATACTATTTCTTTGGTAATTCCAAACAACTGGTGTAAAAACCACACACTTGCAGACAAAATCGCCCTGGCAACAATCATTAATGGATATGGGTGAGCAACAGCCAGCAAGAGCAATATGGCGGCATTATGAGGATGCTCACAATTATGAAGGCGGTGGCGGGAGCATTTTTAATCACAACGTCATTGCTGTGCCAATATCGGACACTTTTGTGTGACCATTTTTGAGTCAAATGCTACACAAGTTGTAACCCATCCATCCTTACCCATCCAACTAAACCACCCGAATGTCCCATTCGCCCACCCACTTTTCCAACCCAATCTATTCATCCATACGAACACTTTATCCTTCAAACTAGCAAAACCCATCCATCTATTCACCCACCCAGCTATTCAGCCAACCTAACACATCAAACCAACCATTCATCCATCCCCACCAATCCATCTGCTTGCATCGAAACACATATCAAACCAAGACCTTCTGTCCATATTACCAACATTTATTCACTCATCTACCCACCCATCTCTCTAGATACAAGCTGTGAGCAAAGGATAAGCCTTTCGCAGGCACAATAAAAAACTGGGAGGCTAGTTTTTATTCCACCCCAGGCCTGATTCTTCCATTACACCCCACACCCTGCCTCTTAGCTCACAGCTGGGATTATTTACATCCCGATTCATGCTTTTATCACTGCTGCGGTCGTATCCTTATCTTCCTGCTTCTTTCTCTGTTGTCTGCCTTACTCTCTATTGCACTAGGTCAATCTTTGGAAATGTAAAATAATTCTGGATGCCCAAATATTGAACGCCGAGTCTACAACATGCATCCACCAGCACAAACAGGGCCGGTCCTAGGCATGGGCGGTATGGGCAGCTGCCCAGGGCCTCGCGCTCAGGGGGCCCACTGCCGGCCCCGCAGAGTAGCAGTAAGGCACTTAGAGGGGCCTCACATCTTCCCTTTCGCCCGGGGCCTCAGAAGGTCTCAGAAGGCCTAGGACCGGCTCTGAGCACAAATTAAGCATGTTTGCCTGAGAAACGACTGACTCAGTCCCGACCCTCACAAGCTTCCAGAGACCCTGATCTTTTCAGAAAATTTCCTAGTTTTGAGACAGGCCAGCCATCTGCTGATCTCTGCTTAGTCTTAGGCCTTAGTATTACTTCCTTGGACTCTAGATCCCCCCTCCTCTACTATGTATTGGCCACAATCACAAAATGATTTTGTAACACAAATTTCACTTATTAAATTGGGAAAATCGGACTATACCACCTTAGTAACTAGGGAAGTGTTTCTGCTTTCAAGGGGATAGGTAAAGTCTTGAATAGTGTCCCACCGTCGACAATCGAAGTGATATTACACTGCCCATTAGCTGCTACGTTGATGCGAAACCCCCAAAATGAAAACTTAAAAATATATATTTGATCTGTTAAATGAGCATCTGTCCCTTCATGGCTAGTGTTTGCAAACCTTCAAGAAGGTGTGACCCCATGAAGTCCTCTTGCTGACATGCCCCGGACTGTCCCAACATGTCTTTGTGCCCACGACTACAGCTGTAGGCCCTAGTGGAGCATGTAGGGATAACCTGCTCTTTCTATAGGTCACAATGCCACAGGAATTGTCCATTAGCTGATGGATTTTATAGATCCCCAAAGCAAGAACCCCATTGCGGCCAACACTTGCCAACACTGCTTTGGCAACCATACATCCTTGTTTGTAGCCAAGGCTGTCATACTCATCTGCAGCAAAAATGTTATGCGCTGTAGAAGTGACACTGATAATCATCCAATAGGGTCTGGCAGCACACACAACCATGTCAACGTCATAAGCATGTCATAGGGAGACCTGACAAACTGACTTACTGAAAAACTCTAAAAAAGAAAAAAAATCCTTCATTGTTGGATGTAGACACAAAGATTTGACCAATACATCAAAGTCACTCACAAAACACACTGCAGGAACACCATTGATGTTAAAGAAAAGGACATGAAGGCCAATATAAACAATAAATAAAAACAACAAGCCTTACACTACTGCCTAGGTGGGAGTAAGGCACTTCTAATTTGTTCTAACTGTAGCGCCTTTAATGTACTTGTTTGCTGCACTTCACAACGAGGAACACAGTGCTTTACGTGGGGCGATCCCAGCACATTTCCAACATGACGGCATTCATGTCGTCAGTAGAAGCACTTTATAGAAAGATCTGGCACTTTCATGAAACTACATTGGCTCTTCCCTGCTTGTATGGCCTGCTAAATCCCCACTGTCCTGAATGAGTTAACGGTTACATGATAACAGCAGCTACAAACGCAGTAACTCACACAATACACTACAAAGAAAAAATCCGCCAAATTACCGGCAATTCACAACCAAAACCTGTAACCGCACCAATGGGACAGTGATAGCAGTTTGCATTCACAGCTACATCACATTTAAAGGGACATCAACTGCTTCACCCCTTCAAGCACCTTCATTGGCAATTAGCTAGATCTGGTACCTCAGTGGACTAATGCTTCCACTGCAGGGACCTGTGTTCAACCTCATGGTCACAGGTTCAAATCCTGGTGTGTCCACTCAGCCTTTCCTCCATCTGAGGTCGATAAAATGAGCACCATTGGCTTGGGTTACAAGAAACATCTGTTATTTAGTGCCAAATATCTCTGGATGAACGTGCGCATTACAAATATACGTTATAGTAGCAGCACATAACACCCAGAACGGTGCATCACGTTTAAAGGGACAGTGCGCGCTTGACGCTTAGCACACTTTTAACGGAACACCCCAGGCATGACTCAACATACCTGCAATGCTTTCCACGGACCGGCAGAAGCACTTTTTTGAAGAATTTGATTACATTTAGTAGGGCAGAGGCAGAGGCAGCAGTCTCAGTAGGCATTCGCCACTGCTGATGGGGCAGTACAAATTATGCCGATCTCTGTGAGTCTTCTGCACGTGCGGTGGAACAGTGAATACACAAGCCGATCTAAGAGCATCTTCTAGGACATGAAGCAGCACTTCTCAACGGAACTTTATGGGACAGTATCAATACATTCAACCTGACTCCACAGCATTTCATGGGACAGCATAGACAAATCCCATAGCATTTCACGGGACAGTACACAAATATATCCCAGAACATTCCATAGGCACTACAAAGAGAACCTTGCACCACCAGACCTAAGAGCATTCCACAGGGCAGTACAAACAGATCCCTGAGCATTCCACAGGGCAGTAGCACCATCAAAACTATCACCATTCCACTGGACAGTACAAGCAGATCCCTGAGCATTCCACAGGGCAGTAGCATCAACCGAACTAACACCATTCGATGGTGCAGTAAAAGCAGATCCCTGAGCATTCCACGGAGCAGTTGCACCACCAGACCTAAGAGCATTCCACGGGGCAGTACAAACAGATCCCTGAGCATTCCACTGGGCAGTAGCACTAACAGATCTAACAGCATTCCATGGGGCAGAACAAACAGATCGCTGAGCATTCCACTGGGCAGTACAAACTGATCCCTAAGGATTCCACTGGGCAGTGGCACTGACAGATTTAAAAGCATTCCATGGGGCAGAACAAACATATCCCTGAGCCTCCCATGGGGCAGTACAAACATATCCCTGAGCATTCCATGGGGATACAAACATATCCCTGAACATTTTATGGGGCAGTACAAACAGTTCCCAGAACATTTCTTTGGGCAGTATCAGCAGATTCCAAATAATTTCATGTGGCAGTACAAACAGATCCAAACAAATTAGAAAGTCCCAAATGTTTCAAGGGATAATATAGGCACACCCAAACAGATCTCAGACAATTTCATGGGACAGAACCGCATTTCTAAAAAGACACACAGGATTCCAATGCGAAGTGCAAACACAATTCGGACAGTACATACATAAAAAGCTGTGCAGACTGCGTAACATTTCATAGGCAGTACATACAGGTCTAAAGCATTTCATGGACAGTGGCCACACTTCTGAACCGTACCCCATAGTGCCTAAAAGGAGAGTGCAGCACTTCTCAAGGGACACCAGAGCGTTAAATGGACCGTACCAGTACTTCTAGCCAGATCACCACAAGGGACAGTGCCAGCCAATCAGAGATGGTTTAAGACATGGGCAAAGTGGGCACTATCCCAGGGCCCCAATCTTTTCAGGGGGCCCCTTTTAGAGCCAGCTCTGTAATGTCTTACCCTGATAATCTTGAGTAATTCTTAAACACATTTTTTAAATACTGTTTTCCTTTAATTTATTTTGAATGTGGTTAATTACAGATAGTTTGCAGAGAAATGCTCTGTTAATGTTTCATACAACATCCAAAAAAAAGTTTCTTGCAGATCAAAAGAGGACCTCACATATGAGAAATGGGAGGTGAGCCGCTGCTGTGTTAAATATTGAAAACACAAGTTTTACACAAGTACATATCAACACATTTAAAATTTGAACGAGTGTGATTGTGCACTGTCAGTGACTTGGTAAAAGAGGTCATAAAAGACCTGGAATTGGATATTTTAAACTAAAAGATGTCCTCCTGAACAGAGACCCCCAAAATACGTTTTGGCCCAGGGCCCCCAAAATCCTTAAGATGTCCCTGCAGCCACAAGCAAACCTTCTACATAATCAGTCCCCCTCCCAGCCCCAAGCAGAAATATAAACACCTACTTGCAGAGAGAGATCCATGTAAATGCTGTCTGTGCACAACCCAGGCCTGTAACTCCGAGGGCCCCCACCCCCATACTCTTTCCGGGCCTGGCACCTCTGACTGAAGAGAAACAATGTAAGATGATACTTTGTTTCTCTTCAGTCAGCGGAGGGGCTCACAGCGAGGGGCTCAGAGCAGGCTGCACACGCAGCTGCTGCTTTACAGCCTCACAGATCTTGAGGAAGAGCTGAGGGGCCCCCTTCACCTACCATGACTGAGGTCCCTGAACCGCGGGACATGTGAGGGTGTTTGTTACGCCCCTGACCTGCTGGCAGCCATCAGATTTAATTGGCCCAAGGACTTGGGTGGCAATGCCCTCTTTTTTTTAATTACAGATAAACTGGAAGCCATGTGTTAAATCCTAATCTTCCAGACCTTATTCAATGGGGCCGTTTGCCATCAACTCGGTGAGGCCTAAAACAGCAGAAACAATGGTTGGTTAGAAAAATATGTTTATATTACCATCGTACAAGCTAGAGGCAATAGATGGGTCTAAATCATTTTATCGCCATTCTTGATAATATGCCCCCACATTTTCTGAAAAAATGGTAGGTTCGTTAGAGATGGGAAACTAAGGAGTGGAGAAAGAGTTGGCAAAAGAAAAAGGATCGTTGTTTACTCCACCCTGTACACATAAATCCTCTAGGGACTCTAGAGTTGTGTCTGTGAGAAGAGGTTTTTGATCGCTCTGGGTGCTACTGATAGTTAAGCTTTTTAAGACATTCGATTGTCAGGGAGATCTGTTATAGCCATCATAGATGAAGTAATTAATTCTGTCTACTTGTGATGTGAAGAAATCAGCAAGCATCACAGCAGAAAAACATGATGTCTGTGGTGAAGGTGGCAAAGAAATGTTGTCAGCCAGCAGAGGCAGAGGGAGCAAGGTATGTGTGCTAGTGAGTTAGTTTGGTAAATTGGGAGCTTCAAAATCGAATATTCTTTTGCACGAATCATCCAGAGGTCAATTTTAATTCATCAGTTGGGTGAGGCTCCCAAGGCCTAACCACCGTGGCGGTTGTGTTATTTGTTGGGAAAGGCAAAAGGCAGATTTCTCCTCTACTAGAATTTGGATAGGCTTGACTAAAGGAGCTGTGAGCACTTTCAGAAGCATTGAAAAAAATAAGGGGAGCGAGTTGAGCTGCAGAGTATCTTTCAATGTTACATTTAAACATGAAACCATGCTAGATGGCATTATTAGAAGGGGTCTGACACACTGAGCAAAGCATACATTTGAGTGAACTACTGTATACCAGCAGTCAGACAATCCATATACCATCCCCCATCAAGGAGACAGGCTGGTTGGCATTGGCAGCAACAAGTGCAGAGGCTACAACAATTGCTGTGGCAGGTGGTATCTATCGAGAGAAGTAATTACATTAAATTCAAAAGTGTATTGGAACATCAATTCATTAAATCAGTCAAAAGATTTAGTTCAAGATCTTTGTCAAGTGGATCCACAAGCAAGTACCAGTGTATGTATGGAAATGGAGGAAACTGAAAACAAATAACAAGGAGAGAGAGTAAGGCATTGACCTTTTGCCTTAAACATGCATAATAGTTTAATCACATGCACATTACTGGTGAAGAGAAACATGCCCCATTTGTGTGAGGCAGCATGAGCAGCCGAGGTAGGAGCACATTCCGGGGAAATGATAACTTGAATAAATATCAAGAACAATATCTCTTTCCCGCAAGATTGATCTAATGAGCGAGGACATCATCATGAGTTAGGGGTTAACTTTATGCCAAAACATGCATGATAGTGAAATGATGCTGGTTATTGCCAAGGACGGGATGTTGAGAAGATCTGTTGAATATCTTTCTTGATTGGCAGAAGAAAGAGCGACTCCTCAAATGCTTCAGGTTTCTCCTTAAGAGGGTCCCAATATGGAGGAAAATACCTTGGGCACTAAAGACGTGACCTTCAGATCCATAGTGCTCACAGTTGGGCACCCTGAACGTGGAGGTCAGGTCCAAGTGGCAAGGACAGGAAATCCTGATGTTGCCGGCCTTTTTGTTGTAGGTGAGTAGCCTGAAGTAGTTCCTTTTTTTGATTTTGTTTCTAATGACGAACAGAAAACATGGTGCGCAGATGTCCTTACTATGAAAGTAAAAGCAAGCAAACCAATCTGATCATTTTACTCGCACATATCTCATCCCCCTGGTGAATCTCTGCTTGGGTATTTCTGCAAGAGGGTGATCCAGAAGCAGGACTATACCCAATAGACACCAGGGATTAATGTTTGAGGGTGTGGTGTCCTTTGTCAATTGGCTAGTGCTCCCCCTCCTTTGGGTACTACTGGCTTTCTGCCCCCCCACCCCCTCAGGGCAAAAAGTCTGCTAGACTTCAGGTTGTTTATTTTTATTTTATTTTACAAAAAGGAACGGGGTGGGGGTGATCCTCCCTCAAATAGAGCCTTGCCCTCACCTCAGGAACAATTCAACTGTTTTGCCTCCACTGGGTGGCAGATTTCCGTGGCTCGCCTACGGGGGCAGAGTGGTTGAAAACCCACTCGACCCTGGGGAAAATATGTGTTTTTCCTAAATAAAAGGCATAGGGGCAGATTACCCTGGCATATGGGCATGCCGCCACCTCCACTCAATGCCCTCTTTCTGCCCCTCTGGGAGGCAGATTTGGGAGTGTGTTCCCAATCTGACCACCAAGAGGGGACGGTAGGAATGACTAATAAACACCAGGGAAAATAGATTTAAATATATTTTTTTTAAACAGGGGTGCAGCAGCTCAACACACATTTACATTTACATAGAGCCAAACCCTCATTAATTGAGTGGAAAAATGTAATCTCGTCATGTTGAGTTTTGAGGCCTTTTCTATATCATTTGTAGCAAGAGATATGTGAGAGTGCTGGGTGGTAAAAAAATCTGTGGATCCCCACACATTCCAGAATTTTCCCTTACAGAAATGTGAAAAATATTTGAGTTTTAAACCAAAGTTTCAGATTTCCATGGGTTTCTGGGTAAGATGTGAAATCCAAGCAAGTCACACCAACCCCTGGACTCCCCTGGGTGTCTATTTTTCGGAATTGTCCGGGTTTGGGTATTTCCTTGGGTGGCAACCAATCCTGGGCCCAAATATATTAGCTATTCCAATTGCAAAAAAATTATCTGTTTTGAGTGATCTATCCATACTGCATTTTAGCCTTTTTGGTTCTTTCCTATCGGAGGTGCTGGCCCAACCCACAGAAGTAAGGATTCATTTCCATAGAGGTGTAGGAACTCTGGGTGGGAGGAAATTCATGGATCTCTTTAGTTTCCGGATCTTTCCTTTACAGAAATGTGAGAAAAAAATGTGTTTTTAGACTAAGTCTGAGGTTTGCTAAGGCTCCTTTGTAGGAGAAAACCCTCTTGAGATCCATAGAAATCCCACAGCCCTTGATTGCCGTGGGTTTCTAGTTTTAAGAATTTTCGGCCTTTGATAGGTTTCTCTGGGTGGTGGCTAATCCCTGGCATAACATCAAGTTACACCCCCCCCCCCTCGCCCCCCACACCCACATAACAAAAATAGCAGTGGTTATAGGTGGAAAAAGTTGTTCTGCCCTGTTTGCTGTTTGGGCCCTCTTCTATTGCAGGCACTGATTCCAGCCACACAAGTGGGATAATGTTTTTATTAGAAGACTTGAGGAAATGCTGGGCAGTTTGAACTTAGTGGATCCCTCCAGATTGTCGAGCTTAGCATAATAGAAATATGTGGCAATGTGTGTTTTTAGCCAGCATTTGAGGATTGCACGTAATTCAGGGTAAAAAAAGGTAATGGGATGCACATGAGTCACTGGGGACCTTCTCTGATGTGCCGTTTTTCAAAAATGTCTTTGAGGTTGATAGGTGTCCTTTGGTGGCACCTCACCTAATGCCCAAATTCCACAGCTCCCCACAAAAAAAGCTTTGACTTTGCTGAATGAAATTAGATTTCTGTAGGTCACAGAATATTAGAACTTTTGCTACTACCAATTTGAATTCCCTGCATTTTTGTTTTCCAAATCAAAGCACCGTGGAAGAAAATGCGCATTTTTTTGCAAATACCATTTGAATCATATAATAGTATGAACTGTCTGTCCAACTCCAAATACAGTGGAGTACAAATGACCACTGTTCCTAATGTCAGTATCCTGTGCATATTTCAGAAATATATAGGTTTTCTTCATACACTTTTTTTGGTCATTATATTTTGCTTGTTGAATTGCTGTGTGGTCAGTACATAATCAAAAATTATTCAGAGCTTCAGCTCAGTTGTATCCTCACGACCACATTGCTTTTGTAAATCAGCCTTCGTAGCAAAAAAATTACTAATGAAATCGTTGCCCCCAACTGCTATTTCGTTCTACTTTTATCTTTATTTTTGTTATTTCTTTAGCCCATTTTTTTTTAAAAAAACCTTCATATATCTCCAAAAATGATGATTTTGCTGAATTCAGAACTCTATTGCTTTTTCAGAAATGTTTATCTTTCCACGATTATTCCTGAGTGTCGCACCTTTTTTCCCACAAATTGCAAGTAGTTTGAAAGCACAAAAGTTTGAAAACAATTACAGCATCTCGGAAAAATACAAAAAGTGTTGTAAAAAAAATGTTGTTTGACACAGCTCTGCTTGTTCATGAAAGCTGGTAATATGGTGAACATAGCAGAGGAAACCTCTCACTGATGCCCATTTTAGAAAAACAAATGATATGCTTTCTTTCTCACCACTCTTTCCAGTTTTCTCACAAAAACCAAAAGGTATCTGTATTTTTGTTATTTTCTCGGTTCCCTCCAAGCTAATCTACAAACCTGGGTACCTTTAGAATTCATACAATGTGGCAAAGGTGCATAGATCACAATGAAAAACGAAATGATACTTGGCAACTCATTTTCCCTTGGGAATGGCTCCATACATATAATGCATACAGGAGCTGATGACACAGGATATCAGAGATTAAACATTCAAACTATGCCATGAAAATGAAATATTTAAGCTTGATCTCAACATATGTAAGCATAGGGGAAGATTTACTAAGAAGTCACACAACAGATGCAACAAGAAAACATACTGGGATGCTTGCTCAGTAGAGAGCAGAAATGCGCCATATCTACCAAGAAAAAGTACATATCTGCTCTCTCCCTGTGCTGTCACTGTGTGTTCTAACACAAGCTCCTTGCGCCATACTGCAAGGGTGCCTGCGTTACGAGTAGGATTGTTTTGTGCAGAAAGGTACACCTTCCTGCACAAAAACAATACTTTGATGCATTTTTCTCTTTCTATGTGTGCTGCAGAATGCTGCACACATAGAAAGAAGAAGTAATGCAGAGAAATAAAGATATTTCTTCTAGTTATGTCTCACTTGGCAATGTGTGCCAGGTTCACTATTTTTAGCACATCTTGCATTGCGTCAAAATCCATGGGTGGTTGCATAGGAACACCCACGCTCCACCTATTATCAATGTAAAGTAACGTAAGGTAGCGATTTGCACAATTTACTATATCCATGCAAGGTGGCTTTGCATGGCATAGTAAATCCCATTAAACGCATTGCATTACCTTGCGTCGCCTTGCATGACGCAAGAGCAATGCAAGCCCTTAGTACATCTGGGCCATAGATCCTAAGTGGAATAATGGTCTATAAATATTGTCTTTCAAATTGCTATACTGATAGCTGACCATTCAAATATGCAGCACTGACATGGAAACATGGTCTAGCAGATAATAACATGCATAGCTGAGTACATGTTTGCAGATAATATGTGGGTTATGACTCAAATTGATCTGAAATACTCATTCAGTGTTTAGAAATACCTGCTCTGTACTTCTTGTAATACCTGTGGTATATGTGGAAAATGATTGAAATGTGCTCACATTTTTTTTTTGTCATTTTAGGAACCGTGCTCGATAATATCAATGGGTTGGGCTGCATCCACCCAGAAGAGTGTTATTGTACTTTAAAAGGCAAGACTTATCCTGCGGGAACCACTGTGACCACCCCTTGCCAAATCTGGTAACATTTTATACTTGCCCTGCGCATAATGCTCCTCCTATATGTCCTTCAGTGTGAGTTGAACATTCTGATCTATTAAGCATCACACAAAAAATGGCACCCTAGGAATATATATTAAGCTATGTGAGAGATAACGCCTAGTATTAAGGGTGTACACAATAGCACACACTGCTTTGTGAAATTCAATAAAAGATTTGTTGAGGACATCGACCTAAGTGGGTGACGTTTACCGTTGCCAGTAACATTAGTCAACTGAGTGATGAACAAATGTTTTATCTGGTGTTTTATAGGCAGGTCGTTGACACTTGTTATAGTTTTTATTGGTCATGTATTACATTTTTTACTTGGTGGTTTGTCCTGCTCAAATGTTTGCATTTAAAGGTTATCCAGATGGTTAAAAGCTACAGTAGCAAAGTAACATAAGCATGGCTTCATATGTACAGTTCCACATTATACATGGTCCCTTATTCGTGGTCTCCCATTAGCCTCTATTTTCATAGTCAAAAGGTCGGAAGGGTCAAATCTGAAAAGTGTAGTAGATAAGGATGCATGCACGGCAAGAAAAGGCTATTTTTCTTAGCTCTTGAAGTCAGCTTTTATTGCCAGGGCTTGAAGATAGATCTGGAGACAATGCTCTCGGTCCTCTATCAGGCAGAAGGTAATACTTCTAGCACAAAGCATAACGCTTCTTTTCTTCTGTCCAGGTCAGCTCTTTAGCTCAATTAGTGTTGAACGAAGTTTCCAAAAGATTATTTTTAGAACTCTTTGGCAAATGAAAGTAAAGTTTTCATTGTTTCTCAACCAAAAGGAAAAGGCGAACCCCTTCAAGTCAAGCTGCAAAGGTCAAAGTATGAGTGTGAAGTGCTGGTGAGCTTTAGTTATTGTAACAGTCTAAGTTTAGCTTAAGTTCCAGCGAGTAAGAGCTGAACTCCTAAAAGTTAATTTCTGTGAAGTGAAGAAAGGGCATTCATGGTGTAAGAAATAGGGTTTCTGATTGGCAGAGGTATGCACCCTGTCCAAGCAGGAACAGTAATCCTGGTCAGGATAAGTCACAACAAACCCTACGTTATCCTGTGCTCACCCTCTGGTAGCTTGGCACAGAGCAGTCAAGCTTAGCTTAAGAGATAATGTGTAAAGTGCATACGTCACACTTCAAACAGTAACACAGTGAAAACACCACAAAAAAACTCCACACCAGCTTAACAAAATCTAACCTCAATCTGTAAAGAAAACAATACCAAAAGCATAAAAATCCAATAAGTAGAACTAGTGATTTGAATTTTTAAAAATAAGGTGAGTATAGCGCCAAAAATCACTAAGTGGCAACAATGGACATCTGGTCCGCTGGACTGAGACAAAGTAAAAAGTTCAGGCCGACTGCAATGGAGCGCTGGTTAGCTACAGAGACCTGATTAGGCCCCCTGAGCAAAAGTACCTGGGTCTAGGCTGCATCGACACCAAAGATCCTGAGGATGATGCGGGTGCGAAATGCTGCCAAAGTAATGCATCAATGTTGAAGTGATGCGTTGGTGTCGATCCTTGCAGTGGCGGTCAGCCATAGCCCGTGCAGGTAAGAGCTGTGGGCAGTGGGACGCAAGTGGGCTGTGGGCTGTGGGACGCAAGTCCGTCCGCGATCCTAATGAGGCCCTTAGACTCTATATTTGTGTAAAGGCATTACCTCCCCAGACAGTAACGGCTCCCTGCCAAGGCTGTGGCTATGGTCCCTGTTGGGCTGAGTTTCCGGTCTGTTGTTGCTGCTTCCACGTGCTTGTCCAAATACCTGATCCCTGTCACGGGGGTGCGGCGGCTGACTGACCTCCATTCGGCTGAATGTAAGTTGCATTTGGGTTTTCCTGGGCTTGGTTTTGTGGACAAGGGTTTGTGGTGGCTAGTCTTGGCCCATCAATAGCTGTTCGTGGTATGCTTTTAACCAGCAATTGTCTGCCATTTGGCCCATCCTGTGGCAATAATAGAATTCTCTAGGGTCTGGTTGCTGCCAACCTTAACCTGAAACTTCCCTGGCTTCTGCCACCATAGCTATGTTGAAACCCTTCGCAGTTTTATGTTGTTGCTCCCTTCAAGACTGGTGCTGTTTGCACACTCGCGGCCAACAAGGCCCCCTCTAGGGTGGTCATTTGTCATTTTGTGTTGTACAAATTTAGCAGTGCCTCTCTGGGCTTCCTCCTGTTTTTCTCTATCCTTTTCATGCTTCTTTTTGTGGTAATGTAATGTATGGGCATGTATCTCTCACCAGGGTTTGTTGTCTTACCCAACCACACTGTCCAGTCCGATTTGTTTCTTGGTGAGCAGCCCCTTTAGAAGTACATTGTAAAAGAATGCAACTTGTGGGCCTGTACCAATCCACAGCTGTCCAGTCTCCCTCATTCTATTCAGAAAATTACTTATACCCTCCCCTGGCTTCATAGTCTCTGTCATTAACCCTCCTACATCAGGGCGGTCAGAGAACATCTTTCTCAGGGCCATCGTTATTTGATACCTGTATGAATTGAATGCTGAGCCATCATGCTGGGTGCTGGGGTGAACACAGCTTTGTTTCCCTCTCCGATAAGACTACTTAGAAGACTGTTGATATCACCTATCGCTACGTCTATTCCGGCAATGTTCTTCTCAAAGCATGAGATTAATTTTTCCACCCTATCCAGCAATGGTGGACACTTTGGGGCATATTTACAAGAACTTAACGCCACCATAGCATCAACTTCTTGACGTTACAGTGGCTTGTTTTATTGCCTTATTTATAAAGTGCAGCTAACTGCAGTTAGCAGCACTTTTCCAGCATAAATGATAATTTGCAAGATCGCCACTTTTGTTACTGGGACTTAATGAAAATGAGATGCAAGGTTGGCGTTCCCATGAAAAACCTGCTGCTAACCCCACTTAGCAATATTTTCAATGATTTACGTCTGGGGATAACTCTCCAAAACTGTCACTAAGTCAATTAGAGGCAGTTTTTTAAGACCAGAAAATAGCTGGTATTAAAATTAGTGCAAACACTTAATTTCAAAGGTTTTGATGCTGGACAGCACTGCAAGGAATGTTGCTGCACTGCCCTGCGACAAAAAAAAGGGCAAGAATACACACTATCAATAAGATGGGGCACATTCCTGGGCCTCATTCATGAGAAGTGTTGCATCACTGCAACAAAACAGCGTTGCAACACTTTTCTCTGTCCCCTTCTTGCGACACCATGGGTGCGCCATATTCACTGTACGGTGCTCCATATTGCAATTAATGAAAGATACGTCTAGAATCCTGACGTATCTATCAGCCCTAAAGTCATGCATTGCTGCAGTGGTGTCACAAGCTTGACGCAACTCCAGCAATTCATGGGGCCAGCCTACCCCAATGGCACTGCGTCAGCCTTATTCCTGCCATGAGGCAGGCATAAGGTTCTGACGCAGTGGCGTCACAAGGTCATGCATATGCCTAGATGCATCACTTTGTAAATACGGCACACCATGGTGCAAGATTCACGCTGCAAGAAAGTAAAGAAAATGGCGCACAGGCAGGGTTAAACTGTGAGAAGGGGCTCATGAATAAGCACCTCTTTCTTTTTCCCCTATGTTGGCGCACAATGGCTGCCATACGCCAACGCAGGCACCTTTGTGCCATGGTGCAAGGGTGACTGTGTTGTGGAGTTGATTGATGTTGTGGCTCCATCTCTTCTTGAGACGTCTGCAGGTGCATCTGGACTAGTGGAGGGCGGAAGTGAACCAGCTGGCCTTCTTGGAGTGTTGTTTTCCTGGATTTTCTTGATGGGTGCCAGGGTGTTGGTGCAGTTAGAGATCCATCGGGTGGAGGTTGTGTGCTGCAGAGTTTGTGTCTGTAAGCGTTGGCGGAGGGGTGGTGCTGAGGGTGTTGACAAGAAATTCTTCTGCGGTCTTGAACCAGCTGCGATGGGGAAGGGACAATGATGGTCGCGGTGTATGGTGGGTGTGGTGAAGCCTTGATGTATACAATGACGGATGGTCCAGGAGAGTTTGGTGGTGTTGCTCCAGTTGAATGTTCCTGCTGGTGGACAAGACGGGGTCGAGCGTGTGTCTGGCTAAGTGGGATTGCACAGTGGCTAGCTGCTTGAGTCTGATGTGAGGTTCTTCCGGAGGGTGATGGTGTTCTGGTCACTGGGGCTGTCCAGGTGGAAGTTAGGGTCTCTGAGTAGGACTTAGTCTGTGCATGCAAGAGCCTGGGGTGCAATGAGGTCTAAAATAGCATGGGTGAATGGGGGGTTATGGACAGCGGGCCTGTAGACGATGGTGCCTGCTGAGGGTGGTGCTGGGCTTGGTCTGGATCTGGAAGTGGAGGTGATCTATGGTAGTCGTAGGGTCATTAGAGTACATGGTCACTGGGAGTGTGCTTTTGTAGACAATGGCAATGCCTCCTTCTGGGCAGTCGGGGTGGTACTTGAGAGTGGTGTTGTAGCCATCGGTGATGGCGATGTCTGGTCTGGAGCAGAGGTTGGTCCAGGTTTAAGTGAAGAAGGCATTGTCTGAAGAGTTGACGTCGATGAGGTCACTGATTTCTGTGGTGTGTTTGTGGAGGGACCACACGTTGAGGAGGATGCAATTGAGCTGGTCGGGTGCACTGTTGGTCGGCAGGACGGCAAGATGCACAGGTGTGTTGATGTGGCAGAAAGTGTGTTTTCAGTTTTGGTAGGCAAAGGGTGCAAGAGTATTCAACGGTGATGCTAGATGGCAAGGTTGAGGGTGAGGAGGATGCGGGTGTCATATTGGTGTAGTGGCTGGAAGTCAGGGTCCCTGACACTGGACGTGGCTCATGCGTGGATGGCGCAGATGGGTGTGCATTTGATTCACCTGTGGCACACCTGCTATGCATGGCCACACAGCCGCCACCTTTAATAGTACTGCGGTGGGGCTGGACAGCTGGGAGGCAGGAAACTGGAACACAGGAGGGGGTGGGGCTGTGGGAGATTGCAGCACCAACGAGGGAGAGGACAGGGGAAACTAACTGTGCAAAAGAACATGAAAGACAAAGCCAAACAAAGCAAAGAAAAAAGAAGAACAAAGCCAAAGGTAGAACGCAATGGAGACTAGCAGAAAGAGGGACAGTAACAGCAGAAAAGAGGGACAGGAGGGCAGTCAAGCAGCAGATCAGTGATGCTTGACCACTGGAACACCAACGATGAGGTGCAGGCAGGAGCCTGCAGGGGAGGAAGGCCTTGAACATCTGACCTCTGGGTAAGAGGAACCAGCAGCATTAGATGGGTACAGCGGCAGCAGCTACCAGCTGGCGCTGCTCTGTAGGAAGAGCAAGTCCACAAAGGGATAGTCCCTTGTATACCCAAAAGCTCACTACCAGGGGGCAAGGAAAGGCAGCACCACCTGGTTACCTCTTCTGATCTAACAGTGGCGACCAGAATCTGTGTTCCCCAGTTCCCTAGCGAGTGCCGGCGGATCAAGCTGCATACCCAAGTGCCTGATCCCGAACCGGCCCTGTGCCCCTGGCACCCGCTGCCAACAATGGCCAATCTTAGCTACTTGAGTCAGTTAGTGGAGTACCCCTCCAGTCTTGTGCAGTGTCCTTGGCAAAGTGTGCCCTTCGTAGTGCAGGGATTGCTCAGGGCACAGTGTGCACCACCCACAGGTGCTAGGTCTGGTCCTGACACAACCTCTGGGCCTTCTCCGCTCCCTGCCCCACTTTCTCTTCACCTGGACATCGACACAGGTGCTCAATCTGCCGCGCTCTCTCTGAATCTGTGACTCAGCCAGCAGGAGCCTCAGCAGGTGGGATTTCACAAGCCTGGATACAGCAGTTGCTACCAAGTCAGCAGGGGAACCTCCTCATGCAGGAGATGCAGCAGAGCCCCCTTAGGCGTGAAGTTGCAGCACTCCTGCCAAACAAGTCTGGTGCAGCTCAGGGGCCTCACCCTCCACAGTATCTGGGCAGCGCCACATTCTCTGGCCTCTGGTGCTGAGAGGTGTGGCCCACTATTGTCAATTTTCTGCATGCACCCCAATGCAGTGGTGGCACGTGTTATGCGATACAGAACTCCCTATGTTGGTGAGCAGGAGCGCCTCTACCGAACGCAGCTCCAAGGAAGGCCAGGCAGTCTTCTCACACAGGTCACCAACGTGTCTCCATGCGACCTGCCAGACTTTACCACCAGGTAAGGGCGATCGCAGATGCCTCAATGTCTACTGTCACTGCCCAAGGGCTTGGTCCTGATGCTGCCCGCCTCCACCATCAGGCCGCAGGAACTCCACTGCACCTCCGCCTCCCACTCTGGGTCACAGATCAGGCCCAGCAAGGCCTCCGGGCCCCAGGGACTGTCCACGCTTCCAGGCTTTGGCTGCAATGGTGTGGCAAGGAAAGCGCTATTTAAAATGATGCATCACTGGTTTTCCACAGCTATGCACCTCTTTACATAAATGGAGCCCTGAATCTGCATTTCCTCTTCCCCTGGACTCTGGCTGATAATCCTGGCTGTTTAGGGGTTGTTTACCTCTACTGAACTTGGCCCTGGCTGCTCCATTCTGCATTCCATTGTTTTTATTTCATTTTTATCGTTAATGGTGGACTTAAAGGCTATTTTTGCCTCTAGAGGCAGAAAAGTGACATTGGGCTGGCTAACGTGAGTTTTTTGCCTCTAATTGGCCTTTCATCACTTTTCTTTTGCTAGCTGCAAAACATTTATCGCCTTGATGCTGGTGTTAGCAGCAGTTTTTTCAGCGCCTAGCTGATACTATCGCCATGTAGCGACATATTGTAAATACTTTGGTACCAAGGCAATTTTCTGCTAAAGCCATATCCTTTGTTTTGAAGGATCTCTCATCTAGCCAAGGTATATCATACTGGTATTTTTTCTCGGCCCAGTGGGCTAGCTGGTAGCAGAATGGCCATTCAAATATCTTCCATTCCTCTCTGTGCACTATCTCCCTTGAGGTCAGTCTATTCTGCCCATGCATTTGGGTGGAGCAGCATACGTTTTCATTGATGCTCCTCTCTTGTGCACGTAAAGGTTCCACCTTGTTTTTAGTGTGTCTTGGTTGGGTCAACCCCAGACTGCCTTGGTTTCTTATTTCCTAGTCAGCCCCTATTCTAGATTGAAGGATTGATGAAGCTCTGTTCTGTGCCAGAAATCTCTCATTTATCTCTAAATCTGATTTTTCCCCAATTGGTGCTCTATATCTACTCTCACTTTCCCAATTTGGAGGTTGCCTTATTCTGTTTTCTTCCTCATCCTGTCTAGGTTGCCTCCTTTGCTCTGAGATATGCGCTGTTCACTTTAGTTGGACTTTGCCATCAAATTTGCTCTCTGTTGTTTCCTTGGCTACCTGAGCAACCTGGCCTCACCCTCGTCATCTGCTCCTAGGGAACTGGGACTCCCTTTCTCAAATCGACTAGCTGTTTCACTGTCTAGAACTGCCACAAATCTCCCTATCACTTGTGTATGTTTGCTTGAACTAGTGGGAGTGTACATTCTCCAGCTTCTGGGCTCATTGTGTCGGGCTCAACGAACGGGGGATCAAACTTCTGAGAGCCCTATCACCGGTGTTCGGTTGCGTTAAAATTGTCTGGGCATACTGGCCTGTAGTTTTCTCATGTTTGGGCCTACTCATTTGTCTTTTGGTGGGGGGCCCGCCAGCTCCTACTACTGGTGGATTGGAATATCCCAAAGCGGGGGAACTGGCGTAAACACCTTCATACCTGCATATGGTGGGGGTGGTGCTGATTCCTTGCTTGCTAAATGTGACATAGGATTATAGATCTGGGTGTCCTCGAAGATGGCCCATAGTTCTAACAATGACTCTCTCCTGTCTTATTTTGACCTTTGTATTTGGTCTGAATGTGTGTTCTTATGCGTTAAATTGCATTGGTGTCAAAGGTTCCCAAAATGCACTAATGTCACTGCCCAATCAGTATAGCTATACCATATAAATAGTGTCATGGGAGCCAAAAAGGGCTATACAATAAATATTCACCTTTCCTAGCATGCTGACTTTTAAAAAACTGTGACTTCCACGAGATTACCCTTGAGGCCTCCTTACGACACCTCAGCTAGGATATATAAAACAGTAATATGCTAGATTTCTGTCAGTGGCAGTTTACTCAGGTTGTCAGTCAGCCAGTCAGTCAGTCAAACTTCCTTTATTCGATAACTTAATATCAAAAAAGACATGGTACAATCAGGATAACAGTTAAATACTCAATTAAAAAACTTGATTATATATATAAAAAATACATGTTAACATGTCATTTTATACAGTTTAGCAAAATTTTGATACATACATAAAAACAATGTTAAAACAATTAAAAAGGGACTACCATATGATTGTGCTTGACCCTAAAACCAATTTACCTCGAAAAATTAAGATATTCTAATCAGGGACACTTAGGGTTGACACTGGAATATTGTACTTTTTCCTAATGCGAATGGCAGCAACCAGGAAATTTGCGACATGGAACATTATTCGGGGTGAATTTAGTTGCTGTAGGTACACAAGTGCTGGCCTCTCTCAGTATTGGGAATAAAAACGTCCTTCTACATTCCTGAAAAAAGTCGCAAAACATAAAAAAGTGTAATGTATCCTGGGTTGAGAAATTATCGCATTTGCAGGGATCTGCCTGATCTGGGGGACACCAAGTGCGAAAGAATCCCAGGGAGTAGTGTATCAAGTTGAACCGAAATCTGATCAGGAGGTACCAATGGTATGGGATGTTCACTGTAATCAGATAGGGTCCAGGACCTGCACAACTAACCAGGGCATAGTTGGCTCTAGCCATTGGTTTCACTAGTTCGATCTCCTCTCGCTCTAGAGATAACATGTCCAACATAGCATTTTTTGTCAGTGCGATGTCATTTTTAGTTATAGTTTCGGGTGAGGAGAAATGGGCCGCACGCCCAATTTTTTGAAAACCAGATCTTACGTATGCCAACCATGGGATTTTATTGGCTTTGCTCAGGTTGTCTTTTGATGCTTGTACCTAATTTGCCATTTGCAACATTCTTTAGTAAGATTCTGATGTAGCCTCTAACTTTCTGTGACAGCAGCTTTAGGAAGGACCTCCACCTGCGAATTTAGAAGAACTTCCAATCAATTGCCATGTCTGTTCACCTTCCTTGATGTGCAAATGTGAATCTGTCCTTTTGGGGTGTCCTTTCGTGGCAGTTGAGTTTGAGATACCAATCAGCTCCGATGGTAGCTCGCCAAAATGTTGCTTGAGCATGAAACACCTTGAAAAAACAAGAGACATGAGGCATTTGGCAAACAGGAACAGTTTGTTTAATTAAACAGTGACCAGGAGAACAGTTACAGGCATATGGTCTGAGGATTGTCTCAACTTACAGTGACATGGCTTTTTATACAATTCATTGAATGCCATAAAATAGTTCAGGCAATCTTTTTTTGGTAAGGGATGTGAACATCTGCCTTTGAAACCATAAAGGAATGTTTTAGATGAGGAATCCAGGTGGGCCTCGACCTTGCTTGAACACAATGCAGCCAGTGGGTAACATGTCCCAATATTGGGCATGGGGAGTGTGTGATCACTGTGTGTACTGTGTCCTGATTGGCTATGTGTTTCTAACTTCATGTGGATTCTGACTTTTATGGTGTTTTGGGACTGTGGGTACTTGCCTGGCCAAGTGTGCTTTACTGGGGCTAATCTACCTGGAACATTTTGGTGTTGCTGCGCCTTTCAGTGGGAATGATCTGGGGTTTCCTGAATGCTTGTTTGTTTGGTGGCTATATGCTGCACCACCTATGACCTGTTAATCAGTGACTTCGGGCCTGGTTCTCAGCGCCTTCCTAACTGCTTATTTCTGAGTCAGGTTGATGTGGGGTTCATAACGGAGGAATTCGTCAATTAAGCTTCAACTTCTTTTTTATACATGAATGTAACATTATTCATATTGACATAGACTTTCTCGATATTAACAATGTCAACTTTCTAAAAAGCAGTATACAAAGTGTTACCCTGCTATACCATAGATTTAATAAAGAAATGTGTAGACTGCATGATTATTCTGTGCCTTCTCGTAACTACAATTGTTAGTTAATATTTTAATATTTATTTTTGTGTATCCTCACACATTTAAACCTGAAAACTTAAATAACACAAATTTAAATAAAGACATGTTAATACATTTTTGCTCTGATCAACACACAAAACCCTTGTAGACTAGGAAAAATCTTTCTTGTGGACGAGTGAAATGTTCACAAATTGCATTCACATTAATATACAAAATGCAATATTATTAATGACAAATTGACTAGAAAGACTAAACAATTAAATGAATGACTTGACTTTCCAACATATATAGTAACATATTCACAGAGGGTCTGATTTAGAATATGTTGATGCACTGCAACACAGCAAGCCTGCCTGCTGTGCTACTGTGTTTCAAAAGGAAAGGTCAGGAATGTGCCGTGTTTACAAGATGCAGCGCTTCCCAGTCCTTTTCCCTGGTGCTGGCGCACAATGGGCTGCCATGCTCCAACGCGGTCACCCTTCCGTCATGATGCAAGAGTGTCTGTATTGGAGGAGTGATTTTTTTTGTGCAAGAAAGGACACCTTCTTGCACAAAATCAATCCTGAGCGGTGTTTTCCTCTTTTTTTGCACACATAGAAAAAGAAAAAATTAGGAGAAACAAAGGTATTTCTCCTCTCTTCCATCTCCACTTGGGAGGCATAGGAATATGACGCCTTCACAGGTTTACAACACCTTGTAAATCTGGGAATTTGTCAGGTTCCATGGATGTTGGCGGGAACACCCACAGCATCACCCATGGAACGACCCTTTCACACACAGAGAAATGCGTGAAAGGGGCCATATTTATAAAGGCCATGATAAGCCATGCAGGGTGGCTTTAATATAATGTAATGTAATGTAATGTAATGTAATGTATGCGTCTTGTAAAGCGCACTGCTGCCCTGAGGCGTCGTGGCGCTGTAGACTGCTGGGGAACCCGTCCTGGCTATCCCTGTGAGATGGTCCCTACTGGGTATCTCCAAGGTGAACCAGGCATCCCCGGCGAATGTGGGGGGCCGTTGTAGAGATGAGGCAAGCTAATGCCCAGAGTTGCCGAGTGTGATCCCTGGTTAGAGTAGGCACCGAGGCAAGAATTATCGAGTCCGCTGACCCTGGTCCACGACCCTGCCGCGTCGGGAATTGAACCCTGGTCCCGGGCCGTTCTCTGCTTCCGGGTCTACCGCCTCTAACCAGTGAGCCACACCACTCCACTTTACGTGGCCTTGTTAAAATTGGTGGGCACACTGCGCATCCGGTGCGTCAAAAGAAAGTGCTGCACCAGCGGTGCAATGGGCTTGTTGATAAGCCCCATAATGCTTTGACTTGGAGCTCCTATCTCTTCCCAATTAGAAATTAAATTTATGAAATGTAATAAGGTAATCCCAATGTTATCCTATGGGAGAGATAGGCCTTACAGTAGTGAAGGAAATGTAAAACTTAATAGTACATATTGTACTTTTTAAACACACTGCACCCTGCCCTTTGGCTCTCCAGGGCCTACCTAAGGGGAAACTTATATGTATGATAAAAAAGAAGGTTTAGGTCTGGCAAGTAGTTTAACTTGCCAGGTCAGCATAGCAGTTTAAAACTGCAAACACTGCCTCTATAGTAGCAGACATGACACATGATTAAGGGACTATATAAAGTCGTTGCACATTTAGTACTGCAGGACCACCAGTAGCATTTAATTTATAGGCCCCGGGCACATGTAGTGAACTTTACTACAGATTTATAAGTAAATTATCTGTGCCAACTGGGTATGAGCCAAGGTTACCACCGTTAGAGGAGAGAGCACATGCATTTTAGCAGTGGTTAGCAGTGGTAAAGTGCTCAGAGTCCTAAAGTCAACAAAAATGAGGTCAGAAGAGGAAGAAGGCAACATATTTGGGATGACCCTACTGAAAGGGGACATTTTCTAAAACATAGTTCCAAAGATATGTTTTCTACTCAGGCCTAAATTTGGAAATATTTTAGACTGACAGTTCAGTTTTCATGAGACACATTTAAAAATAATAATAAAGACCATGACTATACTCGAGTATTTCAGTGACATTACATGTTTTGTTTTTTAAAAAGGTGTCAACAAGAAGAATTACATTTGGGAACATGTGGTTTTATATAAAGCTATCAGTAAGAAGTACATAGCTGTGCAGTGTAAATGTACCAAAGAGATACACTTTTGATTACAGACCCAAGAAGCTTAAAATCAAATCAAAATGGATTTGTAAAGTGCTGCTTTTTACCCATGAGGATATCCAGGCACTGGGGGGGACGGGGCATGGGAGAGGGCTGCTGCTGAGATGAATTAGCCCAAAAGCAACATCTCCAGGTCCTTCTTGAACTCTTGAAGGTTGGGGGATGTGGGGAGGTCGAGGCCATTCCAGGGCATGGCCTCCATGTGTGACAAGGCATGGCTGCTGCTCCAGCTTTCGTGGATGCCGGTGTGTGGGCTAGGAAGAGGGAAGTTTGTAGGTGGTTTGGTGGAAGTGCACCATGTGGTTGAGGTAGGCTAGACCCTTGTTGTGAAGGGGTTTATAGGCATGTTTGAGCAGTTTGAACTGGCACCGTTTGCTGACTGGGAGCTAGTGTAGCACATTGAGGGAAGGGAAGTGGTTCCGCCTTAGGAGGTTGAGGATCAGCTTGGCAGATGTGTCCTGGATTGTCTGGAGTCTGTTTAGTACTTGAGAGGTGATTTCCATGTAGAGTGAGTTGTCATAGTCCAGGCAGCTGGTGATGAGGGCCTCGATGACGGTGCGTCTGATGTTGATGGGCAGCCATTTGAAGATTTTTCAGAGCAAGCTCAGTGTGAGAAAGCAGGTGGATTATACAGCGTTTATCTGCTTCCTCATCAAGAGCTTGCTGTTGAGTATTATTCTGCGGTTTCTTCCGTGCTCTTGGGGTGTGAGTGCAGGGCTGAGCTCCATTGGCCACCAGAAGTCAATCCACAATGAGTTGCTGCTCTAGAAGATGAGTATGTCAGTGTTGTCTGTGTTGAGTTTGATGCATCTACTCTGCATCCAGCATGCAACACTCGCCATGCACTTTTGGAAGTTAGATTTGGTGTTAGTCTGGTCTGAGGAGAGTGAGAGGATGAGCTAGGTGCTATTCACGTAGGAGAGTATGTTCATGTTGTGGGATCTGACTAGGGAGGCCAAAGGTGCAATTTAAGTGTTGAAGAGTGTGGGGCTTCCGTGAGGGATGCCACAGATAATGTTTTTCGTCCCAAGGTAAAGAGTGGAAAACGGATGCTTTGGGTTTGTCCGGAGAGGAATTCTGAGACCCATTTGAGGGCTTTCCCTTAGATACCCTATTGTTGGAAACTGTATAGGAGGGTGGGAGAGACCATATAGATTAAGAGTGGCGGTCTTTCCTCTGTCTAGGAGAGTTCTCATGCCACCTGTTGCCACAATCAGGGCAGTCTTGGTGGTGTGGTTTGAGCGAAATCCTGATTGTGAGGAATCCAGTAGGTTGTTCTTCTCCAGGTGGGCAGTGAGCTGTAGATTTATTGCTTTCTCTAGCACCTTGTCGGGGAAAGGAGGTAGTGACATGGGGCAGTAGTTTTTGAGGTCTTTGGGGTTTGTGGTAATTTTTTTAGGGAGTGGTTTGACTTCTGTGGGTTGTCATCCTTCAGGGAAGGAGGCAGATGCGATTGAGGCCTTGATGATTGTGGTAAGCTCCTTGCTGATGGGTCTCTTTCCTAGGTTGAACTTGTGGTGGGGCAGGAATCCTTGGGGGCTCCTGAGAGGACGAAGTCAGTGATGGTGGCAGTTGTGTTTGCAGAGAGTAGCTCCAATGGGAATTTTGAGACTTTCTAGGGGTCAGTGTTATTGAAAAATCTGTTGAGTTCGGTTACTGGTCATTGGTGGTTGAAATTATCATAGATGGTGGTGATTTTGATGTAGAAGAAGTCGGTGAGGGTGTCGCAGAGCTCCTGAAAGGAGGAAACATGTTCTTGGTGGCTACAGGGTGAAAATTCCTTGATGATGCAGAATAGTTCCTTGCTGTGGTTTGAGCTGGTTTCCAGGTGAAAGTTCAGGGAATTTTTTGTCTCTTTTGAGTTGGTAGTAGTATCTGTTGAGGCCTAGTTTGAAGTTGTCACAGTCATTATGTGGTTTGCTGGTACTCCAGATCCTCTCAAGATGCTTGCAGGTGAGCTTGAGGGATTTGAGCTCTGGTGTGAACTAGCTTTAATGTTTGCTGGAACTGCAGTTTTTGGTTGTTTTGAGAGCACATTTGTTGATCCATTCTTTGAAGTTTCCGACTGCCGAGTATTGACCTTTGACAATTTGACAATCAACACCCAACAAATTCATCACTATGGCCTAATTATGGTCAACCCTGAAAATATTTATCACACCCAATGCACTCCAAAACCCCAAGGATCAGAATTTTTCAGGTGCGATAAATATAATTCAATTATAATGACCTCTCTTGAAATGGGTCTTAACAAGTGGAATTTGGTAACTACTGCACCAATAACCACATGTCCTTCTATCTATTGAACATTTTTCCCCTGGTAAATTTGGCTGGTTTTCCTTGCTGAAATGTATGCAGGGTGTGAGTGCTTATCACACAAGTTGTCATCGAGATATGTGCATTGAAAGAGCTACCACACGAAATGCAATTAATCGGGCCACCAGTAATCAGGATTTAGGAGGGTTCAATCAGGTAGATAAGGGATTTGTGGTGGGTGATAGGCAGATTTCCATTGTTGATTACCATTGTATACAGGACAGCAGGACAGCAAGTTGCTCAGTGGCGTATAGATTCCAATATCCCAGATTGCCTGTGACTCTTGCTGACTCAAATATTTCATTACTTTACAGCTGTCTCAATGTCAGTAATACCACCAGGCAGCATTTGCTCACACAGACATAAGAGTAACTGTTGTATACCTGTTGTGTTGATGAGTCTTGAATCTATCAGAAATTTGTATTTGTGAAATTAATTCACTTTCACTACTCTCTCTCTTAAGTGTTTGCCGAAGCCGTCTATGGAATTGTAAAAAACGGCCATGTCCTGCCACCTGCTCTGTAGAAGGAGGTTCACACATTACTACCTTTGATGAATCTCGGTACGCTTTCAAAGGAAATTGTCAATATATCTTATCTCAGGTATGCAATAATAATTCTATAAACTTATATTTAGTATAAGTTAATTCTTTCAATGCAACATGAATTTAAAATCAATGTCATTGTCATGCCATGATTGCTGTACTCTTTGCATCACCTAAATGTGTTACTTTATTTAAGAGATGATAAAAACAATTAAATGACATAGCAAACCCAAAGAGAACAGTGGGCTCAATGTTTCAAACAAGAATACTTTTTCATTTTCACAAGCAAAATGAGCCTGAAACATCAGAGTCTTGAAACATTTGTACATGAAGATGTTGATAATCACTTTTTTATTACAAGAGCGGAAAAAATGCCATTAGGAAACATCATTAACACTTATATTAGCTGTCCTATTGACTCATAACTTACCTTCTGCACACTTAGGCATACAACTAATACAAGTTGTCTTACACTGCCTTGAGTCATCAACCTTCCTAACGTTGGTAATAACAGCAATGAAATATCCTATTCATCAGGTTTCTCAAACAATGCTACAAAAATATTTAAACATAACACCCTTTATGCCTTTACCAAAAGCCTGACTGTAGATATTAAGCATTGCGATATTAACAGAGATCTGCTGTTCTGTTGAAGCAAAGATTAGACCGGACTTCTGTATTCATCTCCTTTTTCAAAAACACTGCAGACATTAGCATTCTGCATGGTCGAACATTCTCTATACTGTGTTATGTAAATAAGCCATGTATGCCCTATATCAATGTATCCCAAGAAGGTATCATTATGATACACCTATTGAAGAATAACCAAAATATGCCATGCTCTTTTGTGGAATCTGAAACAACTAAACAGCTCTCATCAGAATTGGTCTAGTACCTTTACATCTTGTCCTTATCATCTAATCTCCAACAGATCCGTTGATAACATCATAACAGTAACTTGAAATTTCTTACACAGCTCTTTATATCACACCTCTTTCATTTATTGGCATTGTAAATAACAAATGTTGCTACTAATCAATTTAAGGTAGTCAATTAAAAATTATTTTCTATACCAATTTAAAAAAATCTATTGTTAACTTGAAACATTGTATAAATGTTTCAAATTTTAAAAGGATAATTATAACACATATATTTTATATAACAAGCATAGAATTAATCTCTCTCTTTCTCTCTCTCTCTCTCTCTCTCTCTATATATATATATATATATATATATATATATACATAGAAATACATAAACATTCATACATATCTCTTTATCACTCTCTCTCTTCCTCTCACTCTCTCTCTCTATATATATATATATATATATATATATATACATATATATATATATATATATATATATATATATATATATATATATATATATATATATATATATATATATATATATATATAAATATTGGCGGATTGGGGGCTGAAAACTCTGCAAAAATAAAGCACTGAGCAAAGCATAGAAATGGTGGTTCTGCTCTTCCGTTATTCTGCATCTTCGAAAGGAAGCGTTTGTGAATGACGATTTCTCAAATATATATATATATATATATATATATACTCAAATCCAAGTTCCCTTCAGCAGGAAGAAGAACAAGCCACACAGGTACCAGGTCCAGCACACTTTAATTGGTTTGTATGGCATGACGCGTTTCATAGTCAAACTTTTTCAAATGCCTTCCATTGTTAAAAACTCACAAATGTCCACCTTTTAACCAGGTTACTTTTCTTCGATTGGTTGAATATTTCTGGCAAGCACTAGGGAGTGTCTCAAAACTCGGCGCTCCGAGTCTCCAGTAAGGCAGGCAAACATTGTTAGTACTACCCAGTGGGCGGTGCCTTCCTCTTCTCCCCTAGCACCTGGGTCTTCCAAGTGGTCAAGCGGCTGTCCTGGACCTTACACCGCCCCAACAAAGTGCAACTGCTACCTAGGAGCGTCTCAGCAGTGCAAGAAACTCCCTCATGTGATCACGGTCCCTCAAGGGTAGGTTACAGCTGTGAATTGTGGTGGTTCAGCGTTTCCCCAGTCCGTGAGGTCTTCCAAAGCGTTTGCCACTGCTAACGCTGAACAACTTGTGGGGTGAGGGCTCAAATGCGCCGTGGCCACGCACAAAATATCCAAATCCAAGTTCCCTTCAGCAGGAAGAAGAACAAGCCACACAGGTACCAGGTCCAGCCCTTTTTAATTGGTTTTTCCGGCATGACGCGTTTCGTAGTCAAATTTTTTCAAATGCCTTCCATTGTTAAAAACTCACAAATATCCACCTTTTAACCAGGTTACTTCTCTACGATTGGTTGAAGATTTCTGGCAGGTACTAGGGAGTGTCTCAAAACTCTGCGCTCCGAGTCTCCAGTAGGCAGGCAAACGTTGTTAGTACTACCCCAGTGGACGGTGCCTGCCTCTTCTCCCCTAGCACCTGGGACTTCCAAGTGGGCAAGCGGCTGTCATGGACCTTACACCCCCCCCAACAAAGCGCAACCGCTACCTCGGAGCGTCTCAGTGGTGCAAGAAACTCCCTCGTGTGATCAAGGTCCCTCAAGGGTAGGTTACAGTTGTGAATTGTGGTGGTGAGGGCTCAAATGCGCCGTGGCCGCGCACAAAATATCCAAATCCAAGTTCCCTTCGGCATATATATACATAGAAATACATATATATACATATATGTGTATGTGTATATAAATATATATATATTATATATATATATATATATATATATATATATGTATGTATATATATATATATATATATATATATATATATATATATATATATATATATATATATATATATATATATATATATATATATACTAGCAGCCCGCCCCAGCGTTGCCTGGGGCAGAAGGGGGCTGGGGGCTGCATTTTTAGGCCGGGGCCAGAAGGTGGCTGGGGCAGCATGTTGTCAAGCGGTGCACCCGCCAACTCCCTCCCGCCCCCCCGCCCCCCCCCGCCTCCAGTCTCCCGCCCCCCCGCCTCCAGCCTCCCGAGTACCGCCCCGACTCCCTCCCGCCCCGCCTATTTACTTTTCTTACCTGACCTGCCGCTCCTCCTCTTCATGTCGCCACCACTGCACCGCCGCCTCTTCATGTCGTCGCCGCCGCTACTCACTGCACCACTGCACCACTGCCCCGCCGCACCTCCATGACAACGCCGCTCCTCCATGACGCCGCCGCTCCTCCTTCGTCATGACGCACGTCGCGTCGCGGCCAGCACTAGGTCCCGGCTGGCGCTACTTTCAGGGGACTACTTTGTTTTGTAAATTAATTTTTTTATTTTGCTTTTTTTAAAAAAATTAAAAATATAATTATGTTATATATAGCCTATGTCCATCTACACACCCTGACATTTTCAAAGATGTATCGGGTGTGTAGATTGGCGCTGTGGTTCCCGAGATTACCTTGCCAAAAGGTGCAAGTACTCTCTTTATAATAGTAGTATATATATATATATATATATATATATATATATATATATATATATATATATATATATATATATATATATATATATATATATATATATATATATATGAACCCAATCCTGTGTTCAAAGTCTTTCAAAAGCAGGCATCGACTCCGTGGGATATGTAGTCAAGGGTCTTTATTCACAAGAATGACGACCATACGCATTTCGCCTTGCTCCCTACATCTGGTTTCACCAAGTGCATAACATACATTTAAAGTGATACAATGTAACCCACTGGTTCTTAGGAAAACGACAAAACTGACATGTGACACAATCATAGACATGGAGGGTGAAAAAACATATACATATGAAAATTCATGGATTGAAGTTTTTCATAGTAGGAGTACGCCTGATTACTGTCTTGTTTTATATACCAGATCTAAAATAAATTCCCTTCAGGATTCCTCAACAATATATCACAACAATATGCCACAACACATTTAATCCAAACAATGAATCACTCACCAAAGATTGTAGCAGTAGCCAGAGGACAAATATAGAAATGTTTATTCATTAGATCTTGTCACAAAAAAAAAAAAAAAATTAAAATGTATTAAAAAAGGAAATAAAGGCACCACATAGAATGTTAAAATTACAAATTCTTCACAAAATCATTCTGCTCGACAAAGTATAAAATTAAATACAAAGATTATAATCAAAACACAAATCAAATATTATGATTACAAAACCAACAATCATGAGTGGTTCACCCTTTGGTAATTTAGGGGCATATTATCAAGCCTGAGCGATAAAATTATCGCCGCTTTATCGGCAGGAAACTGCCGATAAAGTGGCGATAATGGGCTTGATAATATGCTCTATGGAATTCCATTCGAAGATCATGTTAAACGTGAAGGACATGTAACATGAGCTTCGATTGGAATTCCATAGAGCATATTATCAAGCCCATTATCGCCACTTTATCAGCAGTTTCCTGCCGTTAAAGCGGCGATAATTTTATTGCCCAGGCTTGATAATATGCCCCATAGTTCTCCTATTTTCCATGGGAACACATGTGGTTCAATGATTTGTCACAACCAAGAAGCGACGCGTTTTGGTGTAAAAAAAAAGGTCCAACCACCTTCTTATGGCTTACATGAGAAATCTGTTCTCAACACTTTGTCCTATTATGGGCATACAGGTAATCTAGCGTGGACTGAGTTCCTCCAGATATTTTTCAAATCTTCGCCAGAATAAAACGCACCTAGAAGGTGGAGACCGACTTTCACCACTCTTGCGATTAGTTGACAATTATTATATACAGCTGAGTATTATAGCTCTTTCCTTCGGGTTGTGGATCCTGTAGATTATATGAACCACAGAGATGAGCCCAATGGGCAAAAATCTTTCACTAAAGAGTATCCTTGATTTGTGCACTTTTGCAATGTATTCAATCTGGATTGTCTGTTTCATTAGGAGGGAGACCTCATTCCTAATTGTTCGCTATTTCATCAGTGTTAGTAATTCACCAAAGTTCTGGAGCCGGAGTCCCAGGATTTAAAAATCTCTGTGCATGCTCCAGTTTTCATTGTTTTATATACCTGCACATATACTCTATTTTAGCATTCTGGTAGAACTGTATCTACTATTTACTCTTTTGATGCTTGTTATCATTTTCATCTGCTACTGTCTATTGATTATCGCAGCACATTTATTCTATATAAGAATAACGTAGGTTCAATAAATATATTAAAAACGTCCCATGGTGTATTCTGTATATTTTTCTGAGCACTAGTAAGCATGAGTGGCTGAGCAAAAGGTTCATATCTGTTTCCACGATCCCTGAGAGGTCAGGGTTGTCATGTTCAGTGGTTGACAAAAACTATTCGCTCTCTGGTAAGGTTATGGGGGGCTTATGGAGGTACTGTGAGCTAGCTGGTCTTTAGGCCAACATTTCCTGCGGAGGTGCCTGGAATCAGTCTGGAAACTTCACCTAAAGTGTATGTTGGCCAACAAACGGGCAGGTCCTACAGATCAGTGGGAATTACATGACAGTAGTGATGATAGGCCTGCCCTTTTCTTAAAGATGTTTCTCTCTGTAGCATGCTGTGGAAGCCATGGTGAACCTAGGTGAAAGCATAACTGGTTATATTTTGCCGACATTTTTATACTTCTTGTTTGTCCTATTGATGAATGTCAACAATATCGTTTTGAGACCACCGCTAGTGGCTTAAAGGGCTATATATAAAAACGCAAACAAATACAATGTATTCTCTGCCAACCCTTTTGTGATATCCTGTGTAATATTTAACCACCATCATTATTCATTTTCTTCCCCCTGATTGCTTGTCATAGTCTACTTTTCTTCAGAATCTAACATATTCCAAATGCAACGATATAGAAAATGTAGGACAAACAAGGAGAAAGGGCCTTCTTAAAAGATGACTGCAGGACACTATATTGAAATCTTCCAACCACTGGCCAGTCACTGAAACTCACCCTCATCCACATGAACAACTGTTTCTCAATATTTTGCATAAGATAACAGATCAACAAGAGCTGACACTAACCAGATGCGTTGGAACCTGATCGCAACACACAAAGTAACGGATCCAATAATATAAATTAATATAGTATAAATAGGAATTTACTAATTAATTTTACCAATCAGATTTTTCTACCCTATGAAATGCAAAACTTTTTGTTCATTCAGTATACAGATTTTTAAGCACAGTCATATAAAATATGGAAGAGTGCTCGTTTGATACATTTTATGAAACCCTTGTTCACCTATTAAACTGTATTTCCTCATCAGTCCCTGGATTTTTCCATGGTCCTTCATACTCTATGGATCCAAGCATGTAATTCCCACCAAACAGCCATTATTGTTGACTTTGAAGACAGTTAACCCCAAAAAGAACCAATTTGCCTACTCAAGTCCCCTGTAGACATATGTGGTAAGCTAGACAACAAGCTTGAATCTGCTGTTGATCAGTTTGGAATCATAGCAGGTGGTCACATCAGTCATGCACTACAAATACTAAATCAAATAGAGTGTGATGAACTTTTTGCATTTATAATTACCCTCAATATTAAATACAAGTAAGTGAAATTGGGTTTTGGCTAATAGAACCTCGAGACATCCGGCTTGACAACAGTGCAGTCTCCATCCTAGAGGAGATGTTCTTCCCTAGATGAAAGAGTGTGTGCAAGAACACGTAAACCAGTAACCAAGGTGATGCCGATTAGCAACAAATATTTACTGATGACTTACCATGTGCTGACATCTCGGTCCAGATCTAGTATGTGCTACCAGTAATGACCAAATATGCCCAAATATGTCCTTTTGAAAGCAGTTGTATACTGAATACAAGCTTACAATAAATCCTTATTTGAGTAGGTCCTCAGTTTGCCATTAGACCCAGAAAAAAGTATTCATTTGTGTTTTTATAATATCTGGGAATCACAGGAACAAACAGGCTGCAGAACTTGTAAATATGATGACATCACTGGGGTTCATACATTTAGTTAGAGGCCAAGTGTAGGTGGCTGGCATACCTGTGCATATTTGCAACATTAGAACTGAAAGTGTAACAGTACAGCCACAAATGTAGACAGACAAATTACTGAACATTTCTCATGAGATTACTGTGAAGCCTGATCCCTCATAATTAAAAAAAAGATAGTGGTTAGCAGACCTACAAAAGCATAACACTATCCATGATTTTCCCATTATTACTATGCGAGGTGTCAAGGGCTTCTTTGACTTCTTCGATTATATGAAGACGAGCATGTAGAATTCTAAAGGTGCCAATATCGAACATTGACTGTGTTCACTTCTTGATTCCATAAGGCCTCCATGGCTTTAACAGCATAATTCCAGGAAAGCCTAGACAGCAGCACCAAAGCCTCCAACATGCTCACATAGCCTCACTGAGTAACCTTCTTTTAAGATCCAAGCATTAGCTCCTGGTATTGTGTTTATTCTACCATGCCTTAATTCTAAATGGATCTGTCAGCATGAATCATCCCAAACCTTCCTGGGGCTGTTGGCTTAATGGACTAATGCGTCCACTGGAGAGGGCCTGTGTTTCACCTCATGGTCACAGGTTTAAATCCTGGTGGGTCCGCTCTGCCTATTATCCTGCTGAAAGTTAAAAAAATGAGTAACAATGAGTTCGGTAACAATAAACATTTGTTTTTCAGTGCCAAGATACCCTTCTGGGTGAACGTGTGCGTTGCAAAGACACATGTTATGTTATGTTTACCACACCTGGAAAAATCCTCAACACACTCAGTGGTGTAGTCTAACTCAAGGCTATTTCAAGGCTTCCTTCCCCAATCAAATTACTAGAGGAAGAAAGAACATGGGACATCCGTGACTAGGTTGAGAAAAAAAAACATTCTCCAAAATTGCAAGTGAGGATTCAGGCATCAGACTTCAAAAGGAAGTGAAACAGAAATTTCAGACATTTATTCGGACCTTATACGATCTATGAAAGATGTTGCACCATCTGTGTATTTTACTCTGTAGATCACGCCATTATGAGTAAAAGGCTAAAGCAATGCCCTGGAATTAGGGCACAAGTCCTAAAAAAAAGAAGTGGGGGGACGCTGACGTCCCAACAGGAAGTGACGGCACGAAATGTGGCTTGCACTCTGTTGCATTTTATAGTTATCGAGCTCCCAGTAAAATAAGTGGGGGGACGCCGTCCACCCGCGTGGTACCCCGGCTCGAGCCCTGCCTGGAATCCACTGGTTCCGATCTTTCCTCAATAACCAGTAGCAGAGATTAATCCCTCAATAGCTGTATCCTGCAAGAAGTAACAAGGATTTGCCTCTGCTACCCCTCTTGTTCAATCATTTTAATAGAATTTAAAATAGTTGAAATCATTTTATTTTCATTTCAAGCTATAGTTAATAGAGCTGAAGCATTTTTTTAGTTCTACATTTAAAAATATCTAAAAATAACTAATACTAACATAAAAAGATTTGAACAAAGAGAGATCTCTGAACGAAAAAGTATAAGGAAACGTTTCTTATACCCAATGGTGTACTTGCTTATGTCTTTTCAGGGTGCCCTATCCCTCCAGGAAATGTTCCTAACCTTGGTTGACTAATTATTAATGAAAAGAAAGTTTTTTAAAATATCTTGGTTGCTTTCAAATCTGTGACAGGGTATGGGTATATGCTAGAACGAACTACACATCTAAGGTGCTCTTAATAAATGCAGCATTTCTTTACATCTGAACTTTTCGAATTTATATAAAATACATTTTATTTTATTTTTTAGCTGTGCAGCAACAGCCCTTTCACGGTTTCAGCAACTCTTCTACCAAGTTCTGATGGAGGAAATCAGACAGTTCTTGCAGGTGTATCGCTCATCGTTGGCAAAACGGTAAGGTGACATTGTTAGTACTACATTGTCTCTGCAACATGGTGGTATCTGAACAAGTGAGATAGGAATGCTCCGAGAGAATGCACTGAGGCTCTGAATTGAAGGCCTAGCTACTTTGCACTTAATTACAATGATGAACGCATACCCGTATCTGGGGAGAATGGACACAGTCGACTGATTTTCTATCCTGGTTAGCTGACATTTTGGAATTATTTCAGAGGCAACAGAGGCATATTATCAAGCCTGGGCGATAAAATTATCACCGCTTTATCGGCAGGAAACTGCTGATAAAGTGGCGATAATGGGCTTGCTAATATGCTCTATGGAATTCCAATCAAAGCTCATGTTAGATGTCCTTCACATTTACCTGTTGGGAGGATTCAGGGGGTATGAATTGCCCCATGTAATGTAGACGGCACTCACGTCACGTTCACGCCAATTACCGATCAACCAACAACCGATCATGCTTCTAAACAGACAGCACCATGCCTGCTTGCAGGCTTGCCTGGCTATTCATGCACAATATGATTGTCAGACCTGAAGGCTTTGAAATCTCTGGTTATGCAGTGTTTAATTTAGCACAGATGCGTGCCCTAAATAACAGGGACAGTATCTGAGATGCAAACCTCCCAACAGCTCTTTGACATGCCTTAAGGACACCACATTAGATTAGATTATAGAAATGTAAACAAACCTCAAGAAAAAACAAGGGGGCATATTACCAAGCAATAGCGATAATTATCGCTATTGCTTGGTTAGAGACAAAAATGTACCGCTAAGCTGCGGCGATTTTTATCGCAAATAAACCTTGGTATCACAAATGCGATAAAAATCGGCCGCAATGCATGAATATCGCTGAAAAGTCAGCGATATTCACTTCTGCTCATGCCCGATCACCTCTCCTGTCCCATCACTTCTCCTGTCCCATCATTTTTCCTGCCCCGTTCACTGCTCTTATCCATTCACTGCTCCTATCTGTTCACTGCTCCTGCCCAGTTACCACTCCTGCTCATGCCCATCACCCACTTCTCCTACCCCATCACTTCTCCTGCCCCGTCACCTCTCCTTTCCTGTCACCTCTCCTGTCCTGTCACTGCTCCTGACCCTGTCACTTCTCCTGCCCTGTCACTTCTCTTGCCCCGTCAGTTCTCCTGCCCCTTAACTTCTCCTGTCCCTTACATATCCTGTCCGGTCACCTCTCCTGCCCCATCAATTCTCCTTTCCTGTCGCCTCTTCTGTCCTGTCAATGCTCCTGCCGTGTTCACTCTGTGTACAACATTGCCAAATTACACAAGGTGGCAAGTTGCCCACAGCACTCTGTTTGGGAAAAGCTCTTCTGTAATCACAAACTATGATCTCACTGGCACATGATATGCTAAAGGCAAACGGCAGGCGCTTTGTTAATCGAAAGGGGATAATCAACCTCAGTCAGAATGACAGTGGGCCTGTCCACTGTCTGTTCGAGCTCAATGAGGGTCTGTGGCAGCCTCTGGAGTTCAACTGAGAAGTGCGAGCTGGCCCCTGAGAACTTTTTATCTCTATTTACACTATATATTTTTTTGTGTTCAAATCATTTTTATTTGGAAAAAGAAATAAAAGGAGAGACAAGAAAGCGAAAAGAAAAATAAAGCAAAGAAATACATTGAGTCATATAATAAATTCCAATAAGTTACATACATACTTGTTCTAACGAAATCATATTTAATGCAAAACAACAAACACTACACAGCTTATACACATACAGTTGCATATACAATGTACCTGTCTAGGGCCTTTTATCGATAGCGTCTATACATGTCCCACAATTCGGGTGCTCTTTGGGAATAATCTCACAAGATAAATGATTTGTCCATGGAAGCCATGGCGTGTAGCATGAACTATGTATCGACTATAGTTTACAGGGAAGCATATAGATTTACCTACAATACCTACGATACCTACGGCGGGTCAAATGAAAAAGAGGAAGCATCTAGCGATTTCCATAGTTTTTTATGAGAAGCCCGCCATGGGGAGGGGTGTAGGGCAGGGTTGTCCACTCCTCTCAAAAAGGGCAACCATTCTTGCCACATTTTAAACGACACTTCAGAGGCGTTCTTCCACTTACATAACACAACTTTGCACGCTAGAGTGAGTAATAGGTCAAGGAGCTGGTGGTCGTTGTCATTGACACGTTTCGGGTCTAGTACCCTAGTAGGACATAAACAAATTCCCTTGCAGGCTTGATATTAAAAATATGCTCTTTGCACTCAATAATTCTTTCCCAATATTTCCCCAAGGAGGGACAATTAAAAAGCATATGTGCCAGGTCCCCTACTCCTGAGTGGCAGTTCCAACATTTAGGGCTGTCTCTTAGATGAGGTCTAAAAGGCTTTTCGGTGTCCAATATGTTCTGTTAATTAACATGTATTTAGTTTGTGACAATATAAGGAAGTTCTTGTTCCTGAAGGCAGTGGTGTGAATAGTGTCCCACTCAAAGGTCAGACCCGTTGTATTGGGCTCAGTTTCCCTTTTTGTCTCATTTTCTCTGTGAGTTTTCTGGGTTAGAGGGAGGAGAAGTTTATAAACCTTTGAAACAAAATGCCCCGCTGCTCTAATACGAGTAATATGGCTCCAAAGCCATGGTTCAGAAGGTGTCAGGGAGCGAGCAGATAGGAGCGCTTTTAGTTTCAGAAAATCGTAAAAGTCCATCGGGCGGTGTGTGGCTTGGAGTGAGGAGAACGGTAGTGGGTTAATTTCCTCATAGAGGTCACTCACCATGTTGATACCCTTTGTAGACCTGTCTTCCCATTGGAGAGGTACTCCATTAATTTTAAGTGCAGGATTATGCCATAAAGCTATCAAGGTGGATTTTATGAGCTTTAACTAAGTGTGTTTGGATTGATCAAGTTTCAAAAGGGCCCTTCTTGTCTTCAGCAAGATGTATTTCGAGTGTGGGAGATGTGTAAGGTCCATGATGAGTAGGGCAGGGAGGGGGATATTGCCAATGATAGATCTTTCAACATCCAACCATAGTGGGGAGTAGGCTGAGTCTTCGCATAACCATTGAGCACCCTGCTTGCATAGGAACGCAGTTTGGTAATGTCTGAAGTTAGGGAGGCCCAGGCCGCCTTTTTCTTTAGCCAGTTGTAGCTTTTTCATTGATACCCTGGGCTTCTTCCCTTGCCACAAAATGTACCAAATAGCTTATCTACCTTGTGTAAGAAATCGTCTGAAAAGGTCATTGGTAACATACTTGCTAAGTAGTTTACCAGAGGGGTTACCATCATCTTCAGGGTTTTAGCCCTTCCCTACCAGGATAAATATTTAGGAGACCAACCGTCGAGTAATGTGGAAATTTTCTTCAGGAGTATACATTTGTTAATTCATAACGTAGAGATTAAATCCTTGTCAAAATCCAACCCTAAGTATTTGAAACAACCCAGTTGCCAGGTTAGGCCGGAGTCCCCCAGAATCTCCTTATTCCCTTGATTGTTTAGCAATTTGACCTCCGTTTTATCTTTGTTTAATTTATAGCCTGAGACCGTCAAAAACTCCTCAATAGTGGTCATGAGGGCCGGTATAGCCTCATCTGCCTTTTCTGAGACGACTAGGACGTCAGCCGCATAGGCCGTTATTTTTATCGTGCAGTCTTTAAAAGGAATTCCTGATATATCTTTAGTGCACCTTAGGTGGTGGAGAAATGGTTCAATAGACAATAGGAATAGTGAAGGGGAGAGGGGGCATCCCTGCCTGGTTCCCTGATGTAGACGGAACGATGATGAGAAAGACCTCCCACTCGAACCCTTGCTGATGGACAAAAATATAGGGACATGATCATCCTCATAAATGATGATCCCAGGTTAAATTTATTTAGTACAGCCTCCAGGTATGTCCAGTCTACTTTATCGAATGCCTTCTCGGCACTGAGTGCGATTGCTGCAGTAGGGGTAGTTAGGAGTTTCGCTTTCTCAAGCACATGTGCTAGAGTCCTGGTGTTATCACTGGACAGCCTGTATTTCAAAAACCCTGCCTGAGATGGGGGTGTGAGCTTGGGTAGGACTCCCTGGAGGCGGTCGGCTAGAATCGGAGCTAAAAGCTTATGATCTAGATTAATAAGCGAGATGGGCCTATAGTTCTTGGGCAGTGTTGAGTCCTTCCCATCTTTGGGTAAGACCGCGATAATGGCTTCTGAGAGTGTACCTTTTGTTTCCCCTGTCTCATTGATCTCCTGAAACATGTGAAAGAGTGGCTGTGATATTACGGAGGAAAAGCATATATAGAACCTGTCAGTAAACCCGTCAGGTCAGGGGGCTTTCCCACATTTTAGCGATTTTATGGCTTTTTCAACTTTCAGGATCGTGATTGGGCTATTAAGGTCTGCTTGATCTTCTGAGGAGAGAGACAGTAGTATGCATTCCCCTAAATAATCTTTAATCTTGTTTCCATCGACTTCCATATTCTTGGCTTAAAGACGTTTATAAAAATCTTTAAATATATCCACAATTTTGAGAGGGTCGGAGTGAGCCACCCCCAGCTGGTCCACAATGGAGTTTATCGTGTTTTTCTGCACTTTAAATTTAAGGTAAGCAGCCAAACTTTTCCCAGCTTTATTTGACTCACACAATTTAAACCGTTTTCTCCTGTTTAGCCACACCCCTGCTCTCTCGCTCACTATATTATTGTACTCATACTTCTTCTTAGCCAACTTGTTAAGTGTCTTGTCTTTCCTATCGAGCAGGTGTCTATTTTCCAAAATAGATATTTCTTTTTCTAGGCTCTTTAGCTTTTTGGTGTGGTTTTTGTTCATGGCAGATTTAATCTTAATAATAATCCCTCTGATTGTACTTTTTAACGCTTCCCAACAGGTCAAGTCAGTGGTGTCCCCCCTGTTGTTGTGTGCCAGATAGTCCTTAATGGCAGCTTCAATGGTGGCCCAAAGTTGTTCTTGCTGAAGGACCTCATCGTTGAGGCGCCACAGAGATTCGCGGGTGGATAGTTTCACATTGGAAATGGAGAGTGTGATGCAGGAGTGGTCAGATTGAACTCTGGGCTCTATCGACGTTTCTTCTATTCTGGGGATGGTGTTCTTTGTGATAAATAGATAATCAATTTGAGAAAATGAGTCGTGGGGGGAAGAATAAAATGTGTATTCCCTACCGTGTGGATTTTGCAACCGCCATGGATCAATGAGATGGAATCGATTACAAAGGTTGATGAAGGCCTTGTGTGATCTGTTACTGCGGAATGAGCATCGGCAGTCCCTATCAAGAGTCGGGTCAAGGGGGAGGTTAAAGTCACCTGCGAGGATATGGACTGCCGAGTCCGGGAAACTGTCGACTTGTGTCGTTAGGTCTGGGCATAATTTCAAGTCACATGTGTTTGGGGCATAGACGTTTGTGACAAAGAATGGAAAGCAAATCAATGTTGTTTTTTTTGGCTATCAATGTTAATACCCCGTTCTTTTTCCCAATGGCTTCCGAACCTGTGACTTTGGTGAAGAATTTATTCCTGAGTGTATGGAATTGCTTAGCATCCAGTTTGGATTCCTGTAGTAATACAATGTCTCCCTTTTGCCTGCGTAAATAATCTAAGATTTTCTGGTGTTTGACAGGCTTATTAAGATTTTTGACATTAAGGGAGAGTATTTTAAGGTTTCTTACCTTTGTTACCCCAAGGGTGTACTAATTGAGGACGTAGACATGAGAATGTATTAAACGATTTAATACAATTAGGTAAATCACGCTAACCAAGTTCCCGTGGGGACTGTCATACTTCCAGTCTAAACTGTGGGAGTGCATGTGTACGATAAGTTTGAATCCCAACGGCTGTAGTATGACGATCTGGGTAACAGTCATAGTAGGGACAACTTTACCTGCAGGATAGGGGATAATGACTCCAGAGCAATGGTAGAATGAGCACCCTGGCATTGACATGCAACAAACAATAAATACACATACAAAGAGCAAAAGAAAAACCAGAACCTTACCCATCCCCTTTGTCTCTCCCTCACCACCCACCCTGCTCCCCAACCCAACCCACCCCAAACGTAGCTGTTAGGCATGGTGACTAGGAGAACAACAGCATTGTTCCTCCCATGGCCTTACAAAACAGACCATATTGGGAATTGGGAACTAAGTCAACGGTAAAACATTAGGTAACGTATGCACACATTCCAACATTATCCTGTCTCATGTGTCCTTGTATCTAAAAACAAACACGAGCAAACTTGACTCCACAGAGAAATCTGGCATCTAAAGCAGACTTCTCCACTTGTCATGTGCCTGGGGCGCGTAATGAACATTGTTAGCTTCTGGTTGTGTTATGTACTGTATTAACCATCTTTAAAGACCCAACAACTGTTTTAACTTCAGCATTAACTCCTATCAAGGCCCAAACATTTCGCAGGCAGTATGGCTAAAATGGGTCAGCTTGGTGTCATTGAGTAGGATGACAGGTATACTACGTTTCATTAAGGCATTATACAAACAGTTGGGCGGTAGGCAACGCGATTTTCAACAATAAAGACATAGAGAGCTTATGAACACTGTATGTGAAACCTGATATACAGAACTATACTGAAAAAGGATATTCACTTGTAGCCAGAGGCTTAAGCAGCCTCAGAGTTCACCGCTGTTGTGTCCATATTCAGTTCCTCCTGGCAGTCTAGAAGCTTTTTGAGCCTCTGCGGGTCCGTGGAGATCTGGGGAGACCCCTGGATAAATACCCGGAATTTTGCCGGGCCTATGAATCCAAATTGGTGACCCATTGACCGTAGCTGCGTGCGAAGAGCAAGGAAGGGCTTCCGTATATATCAACAGTCTCTTTGCTATAGTCCTGCGAAATATAGATCTTGTTCGACTTCCATAGTATATGATTGTTTTTCCTGACGAAGGATAGTATCTGCTCTACGTGTTAATATCTCATGGATTTGCAGACGATGGGTCTGGGACCTTTCTGAGTCTTCGTGATCCTGCCTGGGACTCTGTGTGCTCTGTGGAATTGAGCGGCTGATAGAAGGTAAGGTTGGTCGCTTGAGAGAACCACGATTCTAGAAATGAGACACTTGAACCTTGAGCTTCCTCTGAACCTTCCAGAATGCCAAATATGAGGAGATTGCCCCTTTGATTCCTGTCTTCCAACTCGGACAGCCTCCTTTGCATTTGGTCTTAGGTTATAGTGAGGCATTTAAGAGCTCCGCAGGTCTTGACCTCTGTGTCTTCCAGACGGCTGATCCTCGATTCCGTTTCAGTGAGTCTGGAGTTAGTGTCCCATATATCCTGCCTGATGGCTGCGACTTCTTCTTTCGTGGATCTCGCCAGATCATGTACTTCTTCTAGTTTCCTCAGTATAATATCCCTAGTGTCACTGACATCCTTTTTGCCTTTGATGGGCGACACTGGGTTAGGCGGTTCAGCCTTGAGTCTCTTGAGGTTTTTTGACGTTTCTTTGTCCCCCATGGTGAAACTTGCCGTGAGTATTCAGTTATGTTGCAACCTTGAGTGGCGCCCCCTCCTGTCAGCTGGTGTCGTGGTGGATGATGGTGGTACCAAGAGTTGCTAATGATCAGGACACAGGGCACAGGGGTTGCCAGTGGATACTATTCAGCTGTGAGGCAGCCCAGAGATCGGCTCTACGTGCGGTAATGGCGTTTGTGAAGGCTAGTGATGATCAGTTTATCTTCCTATGGCGCGGCTCGTGGCTGTGTGAGCTCCTATACCCCCATTTGTTTGTTCCTTCTATTCGATGATCTCTTTATTGGCACTAAGGTTTGCACTGATCAGAACCCAGGGGTTAACATTGGTAGCAAGTGATGATCAGCTTGTAAATACCCTTATCAGCATCCCTCAAAGCCGCTTATCCTCATGTGACGCGGTCGTGGTCGCGTGAGCTCCTATGCCCCCATTAGTTTAGCCATTCTGCTCGTTGGTCTTCTATCGGTACAGGAACTTGTGTCTAGGCATTTTCAGTTTTATCCGCTTTCGCGTTATTCAGCTCAGTAGTGCCTTAAAATGCTTTAATAATGCTTGTGCCTATGTTAACAATACAGTATGCTTTAACAATGCTTGTCCATTAGTAATGCCTGTCCTCTAATACACATTCAATGTGTAGACCTTCATTGCACATCATTTTGGAAGTACGTCAGACCATCTTTCTGAGAGTTTAAGAACACACAGTCTGGAGATTAAAGTTTGCACACTATCAGGAGTAACCAGTTTGCCAGGTGCACCGAGGGTTTGCAGCGTTATTGTGATGGCAGTGTAGCCCAGAAATAGATACCAGTGTTAGATTCAATGTCCTGCTAACGACAGACCTGAAACAGTGAGCCCACCAATATAGATATTAGGATGTCCAGACTTTGGTACAAGGATTACTCAGGGGATGCCAAGTGAAAAAACGATAATCGCTGTGACAGCACCAGTTTTACACAAGTCCCCTCCGCCGATGGGCTGTTTGTAGCGTTCTCTATAATGCGCCCGATGTGCAGCGAAACCTGCCTGCGCCCACCATTTTAAGTGCCGTGTGGTGTGCAGCCCAGGTCTTCAGCGTCCGAGGGCTCCGAGGCTGAGAGATGGTATCTGGCTCAAGTTAGCTTACTCACTCAGGGGCCTCGGAAGCCCAGTCGCACGAAGCGGTCACTGGTTCTGGTTCAAGGGCACAGGCTTCGGCTCCGTCCCCGGGCAGATACCGGCTACGGCTCGCTGATTTCTCGCTCCTCTCTCCGCTGCTGGTCGCGGCCGGGGCTATATCATTTTCCGCCGCCTAGGTACTTTGTAGCTTCCCCAGAATCGGTCACATAGTCGTCCCCCGCTTCCAATCCTCAAAGCTGTCGTTTGGACCAAATATCACACGGAGCAAGGGTTCCCAAAATCACGTTCAGTCTGCTACCACGGGAGGAGAGAATCACTATGCCACCTTTACTAACAGCGTCCAAACCACGCCCCCCCCCCCCCTATTTACACTATTTCTGATGTAATAACACTGGGACCACCTTTTTCTATACTGCCTTACACCCAGGTCCCAGTGATTTTGGGTTTACCCTTTTGTATAACGTAAGTGCCTGACACAGCAAGCGCCAGATCCCGCGTTAAGGATCTTGGTATTCTGCTCCAGCCTGCACCAGACTCTGACCCAGGATATTCCCTGCATTCCTCAGTGTGGGAATGTGCTCGTGGTTACAACTCCCTACGTATGTGCATTTGTCGCGCAGCGATGTCTCTTTAGATCCCCAACTCCTCACCATCTTAGTCAGTAATGAGCAGCTCATCTAGCTTTAGCGGTCACGGCAGCATGGAGTTCATTCCCTTCACCTCGGCAGCTTTCATTCTTACTTGCAGCCCTCACTCGAAAACAGAAGTGCCTCAATGGTTTTACATGCGCTCACGAGCTGCAGTCTCAGGTCGGCCTCCGAGCCGGGCCCCCAACAGGGCCCACCAGCTGCAGTGTGTCTGCAAAGGAAGGCAAGTAGCCCCTGTGCCAGGTTACTCCTGTTGTGCCTTGTGGCCGATGTGCCCAGGGAAGTTATGCCGCCGGGGCACACTCTTTCCTACCACAGCAGGCAGGAGCGTAGACACGTCGGACCCGCACTCGCGTGCATGCCTCTAGGCCAGACATGCCAACCCTCCCGATTCAGGCGTGAGACTACCGATTTCAAGGTTAGTCTCCCGCCTCCCGATTCCTGCAAGCAAAAACCCGATTCCTTGGGGGTTTTTGCTGACAGGGTTTGGTATTGTATAAGGTGCTAATTCTTCCTGCAATATTCAGAGTGGCGATGCAGGGGCTCTCGAAGGGGTGAAAAACCAACAAAGCGTCATTAACAAAACAATGGTCTTTTAAAGACGTGTGAAGTACTGGGGCGGCTGTGTGCGCGCGGGGAAGCTGTTACAGCCCGGGCTGCCACACAGGAGGGGGAGGAGGAGTGCATGCACTGCAAGCAACCTGCCAGGCCAGTGCACAAAACTTGCATCACCCTCTCTCTGCCTGCCATTACGCTCCGTGCATCTGAAAGTTTAAAAAAACACGTGCATTTACGTTTCAAATGTCCGAACCTGCAGCAGCCACTCCCAAAGCCCATACATGCCGTTAACCCGATTCAATGCCCCATTCTCCCGATTTTTTTTTTAATTCTCCCACTTTGCTCTTCTGAAATGTTGGCATGTATGCTCTAGGCCTCACCACGGCAGTGTGGTCTCGAGCGGTGTTCCGACACTTCCCTGTCATTCCGGCCAACAAAAAACAGCTTCTCAGGATGGTGCTGACTTCTGATGCAGTTATTTATGTTTTTAGTGCATAAGTGCAGGTTTTGATGCAGGATATCTTCAGGATAGTGCAGGCGACCGAAGGAGCTCGCTTAGAGCGCAGCCATCTTTAAGCGTGGCTAGCTCCACCCCCGTATGTGCATATTTTATATAAATACTTAAAGCCTGTGCTCACGTCTCATGCTTTCACAAAACAGAGGCAATGAGACGATAGCAAACTCAGTTTCTAATTAAAAAAAAAGTAGGAAACAGGGTTCAAACTAAGCATATTCAAGAGTACCTGATGTAAGAAAAAGCACTTAGTGCAAATGTGAACACAAGGTGCAAGGGCAGAGAGCGGAACACAAAAGGAAAGTGCAGTAGAAAGTGAAAAGCATAAGGTATGAAGGTACATTGTAAGGAGAAGGGCAGTGTACAATAAGGGAGGGCTGTGAGAGAGACAGTAAAATAGGTTGCAAGGTTATGGGATGCAACGAGAGGGCAAGTGTAAATAGAGAGTGCAGGATTTCATGGGATAGTCAAATGTTCAAAGAGAGAGTATAGTGTACAAGAGTAGAGCACATAAGTGGAGACAAAGAAAGAAACCAAAAAAAGAAGAGTTGAAGAAGCAGAATTTGGGAGCAGAAAAAAGACTGCATCATGGCACCCAGAGTATGGTGTGAAGAGGTAACATCTATTATGAGTATGTTGTGGGTGCGCATGTGATTCTGGAGCATTATGTCCAGTCACGAGGATCAGTTAGAGAGCACAAAAGAAATACAGTCATGCAGTGGCACGGCTTGCATCCTTCTCATAAACAACATCTTTACAAGCGTGGTGAAATACAGAGCACTTTGCCACATGACCCATTTCTTACCCTCCATACTTTAGTAAAGTCAGGGGACCTACGGCGCAGGAGGAAGACCAGAGACCATGTCATGGTAGGCTTAGCTGGCTCAGCTCAGAGACTAGTGCTTGTTTTATTTGCTTCCAGTGTGTAAAGTGACTTAATTTAACCAGATATTTCTCTGAGTTTTCACATTATTTTAGACAGTACCACTCAGAAACAGAAAGATGCAAACCTTGCTTACTGTATCTGAGCTATACCAGGGCCGGCTCTAGGCTCATGGTGGCCCTGGGCAGGGAGCGTAGGTAGGGGGCCCGGAAGAAGGGGTCCGGGCGGGGCGGAGCGCGCAGGCCAGTAAAGAGGGAAGGGGGTCAGGGAGTTTAGAAGTGGAACAGAGCCGGAGGCCGCCAAATCCCTGCCAGGGGCCACCACGCAAATAGCAAATATGTATCCATCCTCAGAGGATTAATATATTAAGGATATATATTGGCGTGGTGGCCCCTGGGGTTTGGTGGCCCTGTGCAGGTGCACAGCTTGCACATGCCTAGAGCCGGCCCTGGCTATACTGACCAAACCATAACTTGGAGAAATATTGAGTTAAATGAATTCCCTTTAAACACTGCAGGCGTATAAACACAGGTGCTGGACTCTGCACTGAGCCAGCTCAGCTCATCATGATACGACCTCTGTGGCTGTATCATGATGTTGCTTTCTTCACTGTGCCAGCATCAAAGGGGTCTGTGTGTTCTTTTGGGGTTTTCAGCATATACATTAACTTGAAATGTTTCTGAATTAATTCGTGTTGCTGAACGAAGACCGCGGAAACATAGGACAGTAATTATCTTTTGAATTTCTGACCTCTGGTGACGGGGACGATGGGAGATTCTAAAGCGTAACACCACACTTTCAATCACTCACATTTACTCATTCATTCTTACTCACTTGCACTCACTCATTCTCACTCACACATTTACAATCACTCTTACTTTCACTCATTCTCACTCATTTACTCATTCAGACTTTGACTCACTTGTACTTTCTCACTCACTCTGACTCATCCTTACTGAGAGTTAAAGTCACTCTTTTTCATACACTGCCAGTGATGGACATTCACTCACTTGCTCTCAATCAGACACAGATACACATAACTATACAATCAGACACTACATACACTCACACATACACATGCTCTCTCACACATAAAAACACTCTCCTTGCAAACATGCACACAATCAACATGTAAACATTTTTTCTTCCTTATTTCAGCTGCTTGCAAAGATCAATTTCCAGCTCCTGATGATAACAAATGATTATTCACTATTTGTATAATTCGAAAAATAGGCAGAAAATAAGAAAGCAAGAGCCTGGAACTCATAAGGGCAATCTGCCCCATGTTGTTGGCACCATTTAAACACCCCATGAAGCCAGGTTTACAAAGGGTCAAGCCAAGGGTCACAGCTGCAACCCTTGGCTACCCCTAAATCATATCAATTCATTTAGTTCTTGGATGCTAATGACAAGGGTAACTCGTCATGCACTTCCCATTCATTTCAATGGAAATTAAAGGAGACGAATGAAGTTGCCTTAGCACTAAAGGGGTTAAAAATATGCAGAATCCAAGTTTTGAGGCTTTGCAAGTTTACATACTTTTAACTACCTATACAAGTAAGACTTTTCCATCTTTGAAAACTACATGAGCTCCAACAGTCTGATGACCTTTTCCATCTTTCCCAAGTCCCTTGAAGACAAAGATGAGTGGAATACAATATATTACTGCATGCCAACCCTAGGCACACTATAGGTACATAATGGCAGCAGCAATGCACCACCAAAACCCTCATGGTCTACAGTAATCTGTGAGCTTCCATTTAACGAAATAAATGTTTGGAAGCTTTAACACAGTGTAATACCAATTACTTCTTCAAGGCTTATTGACTTTAACAAATGCTTTTCCAAATATCTTTACATGCCAAATTCCTTATTATAACTTTTCATATTGAACCTATAGGTCCTATGGCATCTGGGACTCTCAAAAAAACAGACAGGGTTAGCCGTTATCATTGGTTTATCACCAAAATCTACTGGGGGACAGGTATACCTGGTGAATCACATTAAATTGCAAGAATTTGAACTATGTGTTGGTGGATGTGGCTTGTACTCCTCTGTGTATCCCCTCCAAGGCTTTCGTCTTTAGGGGCACCTCCAAGTTCATATGTTATTTATGTTGCACCTAGAGTTCAGCCAAGGGAGCATCTTCTCTCAGGACCCTATATATATATATGTGTGTGAGATCAACCTCCTGCCCCCAGCCAAGGCCGTGATAAGAGGAAGGGGTCCCAGTAATTAACAAACAAATTTGCAAAACAAATGAAAAATAAATTAACCAAGAAACAAATCTGTCCACATTGCTTTAATCACAATGTGAATATATATACCAAATATATACTTTGTATCAGTATGCAAGTACATTAGTAGTTTCGCAGTGCCCCAAGAAACAGAGGAGGGGGGAGTGATCCTGTGAGGATAAAGTGAAGGGAAGGAGGAAGAAATTCACAAGTGACACTTTAATCAATAAATATGCAACATTTGTCCACACTACACAAAATGTGTGCAGAGATGGGGACCATAAGGTTCAACATATACTTCCACGAAACAGCATACTCCACATAGTTCAAACAATGAAAGCAATAGGGCGTGGAGTTGATAATACAAGTGGTTGTCGACATTTCGACCCTCTAGATTGCAGGTACAGTAACTATCCTTGCTGTGGGGTCTTCATCAGGACGGGGGTAGGGGACACACCACGAGGTGGTATTCAAAATGACGCTGGTTCCGTCTATCGATGCGGTCCAACAGTGCAGTCAATGCTGGCAACACACGAAGTGGTAATTGGACGACCCCAATCTGTGTTGATGGTTCGGAGAGCCGTCAGTAATGGCGAAAACTCAGAGTTTAAACAACGCGACCAAAATTGGATCGTGTAGAGGTCTGGTCAAGTCAGAAGGAGGCTGTGTACTGTTCGATACCGGAGTGAATCACGTCCCGCAACGAGCTGGAAATCGCAAGGCCAACAGGGCTTCTAGTGTATGAGAGGCCAGCAAGCTGCTGGTAACGGCAGCCCAATCTCATGAGCTGTAGCTGCTATTTTAGTGAATTGTAAAAATTGTCTTTTTTCCTAAAACCTATTGTTAAGGTAGAGATTGGGTAAAGAATTGCATTTGCCCTGCTGCCATTTATGTAAGGACATAGAGCATTCTATAAGTTTCAATGGGTGTTCACAGATGCTCATATCAGACGCATGGGGAGCCCTTCTCAGTCCGACCTTAACCACCTGCTCCCAAGCCCTGAATAGCATTCTAACCACATATGGTAAGGTTATCAGGGCCTTCGGTGCCATGATCAATATCCCCGGCAGCAGATCCCCACTGCAGGTGCCCCTCAACAATTGGAGTTCCCAATTATCATAACCAGTGTACTGCTTGCAGCAGTTGTGCAGTCAGGTAATAATGTTCGAAGCATGGCAGTTCCAGACTGCCCTTCTACCATATACACTTCAACATAGCCATGCTAACTCTTCCTCCTTGTGGCACACAACAACTCAACAATCAACCAATCTAGGTCCACAAAGAACTTCCTATGTATGTCAAATAGGATTCCTTGGAAGATATACAAACATTGAGGGAGTACAATTATCTTTACCAAGGCGACCTTTCTCATCAGGGAGAGACAGAGTGTATTCCAAAATGTTATTGTAAGTTTCAGGCCGTCAATCACTCTGCTTATAGTTTGAAATCTTTAGCCCCATGTGTTATCAAAATCCCCAAGTATCTTACCATTGCCGATGCCCAAGGGAGGTAGAGTTGTGGCAAATCCTTTTCTATCCCCCCCACCCCCCAGTTTCCCCAGTGGGACCAACTTTTATTTATTATGGTTCACATCCAGCCCAGTGAGGTCACCAAACTTGCAGTACTGTTCTCAGGAGGCTGGTCAGTGGCTACATTTCCAAAGCAAGGAGCAAGGGCGAAAGGGGACATCCCTGACAGGTCCTCTGGCTCAATGCAAAGCTCCATGACACTGTACTCCCCACTCGCACCCTTGCCACGGGGGTTCTAAACAGTGGCTGCACCCATCTTATATAGGTCTCTCTCATGCAAGCCTTACATAGCACCTCCCACAAAAACTCCTGTGACAGGAAGTCAAAGGCTTGTTCGATGTCCAGCAGCGCAAGTGGAAACTTGTCCTGCAAAGTAGGTGAATGCATCATCAATGATAACCTCCACAGATTGCATGAATGATGAACCCTCACTGGTCTTCATCATTCAACTGGGGTAAGCTAATAATCTTGTGGCCAGTATCTTACTGAGAACTTTTACATCCACGTTGAGCATCAATAAAGGGTGGTAGGAGGACCCCGCCGTGCTATCTCTGTCTGGCTTGGGCAGCATCAATATAATCGCCTCCCTTATGAACACTGGGGGCAACCCCCTTTCATAGACCTCTGTAGAATACTCCAGTAGTCAATCAGCTATTCCTCCTGCCCTGGTTTGGGAAATTTTGATTGGTAGGCCGACTCCACTAGAGCATTTGGCTGTCTTCATAGCCCTTATAGCTGCAATGATTTCTTTTGTAGTTATGGGGCATCCAGATTGTCCCTTTCATCTCATGTCAGAGAAGGTATTTGTATGTCAGTCAGGTATGCAATCCTATCTTGATTGTCTCCAGCTTGTGTTGCTGTATACACCTCCTGTATGCACCATGTTAACACCTCGGTGATACCCTGTTACAAGGTCACCATGAGCCCTCGCCTGGTCCGGAGTCCTACGATTGGTGCTCATCTAGTTTTGCCTTGGATAAGCATGGCAACCATCCTGCTAGCCTTGTCTCCTTTTCTAAGTAGACTCTTCCTGTAATTGGTATGGACACATTTATCTAATCTGTCCCAGGTATCCTGAAGCTCCTTTTTGCATTCCTGCAATGCAGGCAATCTTTGAGGTCCCTCGACTATCCCTTGTTCCACGGTACCAAGCTGTTTCTCAAGCCCAACCAGCGACCAAGTTAGCTGTTGCTTAACCCCATTTGTGATTTTCATACATTCCCCTCGTAACACTACTTTCATTGCACCCCATACCATGGCACTTGGGGATGCACTACCCCGGTTCCCAACAAAATAATGGTCCATCACCTTTGCCACGTCACCTTCAAACACCTAGTCTGACAGTGCCTCCACACTAATTCTCTATAATGGCACCGCAGACGCCTTCCTACGAATTCAAAAAGAGATCAGCAGTGGCGAGTGGTTTGACAAGTAACGGGCAAAATAAGAAACATTTCCCACTACCAGAGCAAAGCCTTTGATTGTAGGTAATAATCAATGTGACTATGCATCCCAGTAGCAGGCACATAGCATGAGTAGGTTCTGTTTTGGGGCTAGTGCATACTACACACATCCAGCAGTCCCACTGCCCCAATCAACTCCCGGCCCATCAACTCCAGGAGAGAACTTGTCATCAAAGGCTTAGAATCTACCTGGGGGGGAGACTATCAATCTCGCCATTTAGTCCACAATTCACGTCGCCAGCCATAATTAATGCTGGGCTCACAAGCTCCAGACCTGTATGCATTACTGACCCCAAAAATTCTGAATCATTCATATTTGGACTAAACACATTCACCAGGCATACACTTCTGGCGTCCAGTGGCCCAGAGACCATCACATATCTTCGCCTCCTTGGCCACAAAAGGAACACTAGGCGCCACCCAAATCAAAGCTCCCCTGGCGTATCCAGCATATGATGTGGTGAATATTTGCCATTGCCGCCTACGATGCAGATACAATGTACAGTTGTGGGTCTCCTGAAGGAAGGCCTTTGAAACCACGTAGAGGAATAGATAGGAGTGCTCCCTCTGCTGTTTATTCGGCTTACCCAATCCCCTGACATTCCAGGTCATAAGTTTCTAATCAGCAGTCATGGATTCCTACAGTCTCTGGCACCCGCGTCCCAATGTACCTACCAGACCTGTCACATCAACCCCTTCTCAACACCACACTGCAGTCCAAATTCATAGCCAACATTATGTAACCTGAGCCTGTCCCTCCTCGAAAAACAGAACCTGAGCCCAACACAGCCGGCAACTCCCCCCACCCACAGGCAGTGCATCCAAACTTAAAGGCCTGCCCCAACATGCCCAAACCCCTCCAAAGAGACTTCAGCCTCCTCTACAGTGTGCGATAGTGTAGAGGTCCCATCATCCCACCAGGCCAGCGAGTCCACTGGCCCTCAGCCCGCCCAGTAGGACCGTAGCCCTCAGTGATCTCCAACACCTCAACCATAGTACTGCAAGTATTGCAACCTTTAGTAGAATGAAACCGGCATACACACTGCACTCAGTCTCTCACGCATATGAGGCACTTACTATGCCCCCGACTAGCACCCTAAGGCATCAAGATGTATGTTTTAGCTTAAGCAACAATTAATTACATTGCTACTAATACTCAGTTATCGAAAGCATGTAGAGTGCATGTGAAATAATTAACTCCTTCACCCCTGTTCATGGTCAGAGGGTTCACACCTGTACTCTCTGGCATCCCTGAGTAGTATGAAGGACTCCAGAGTGTCTGGCACACAGTTGGAGTCTGTCAATGTACCGTCTGGGCTGACTATCATTTCTCTAGTGCAGTAGACTGGAGAGTGTGGCAAAAAGTCAGCAGAATGTCTACGTGGTCTAAGCCTCCATCATGTAGCACCACTTCCTCTCTATGTACATTCCAGATGTTACTGCTGAGGCTGTTCGCCCAGAGACCCAGCCAAGCATTTGCCTCACCAGGGCTTATGAAAAAATATGCCTTCCTACCATGCTGGACCCTAGGTTTTGCTGGGAACATGAGGCTGTATCGCACACCCCTGTCTCAGAGCCGTTTTTTATACGCCCAAAAGTCTCTCCAAAGGTCCTGTACTTCACGAGTGTAGTCTAGGAATACCATTATGCTCCGGCTTTCAAATGGAGATGTACTCTGTGCCTGAACATGTTGCAGGATTGCTTCTCTGTCTCTAAAATTGAACAGTCCTGTTATGACAGAATGTGGCTGCGCACCAGGACTGGGTGGTGGAGTTAATTTCCTGTGCGCCCATTTAATTGTTAAAAATGTTAGAGTTTTTTGGGCTGTCGATCCAGTCCTGCAGAAAGAGTTCCATAGATTGCCCCTCCGGCTTCTCGGAAAATCCCACAAAATGAAGGTTGTTCCTCCTGCAAAGCCCTTCTGTGTCCTCCAGCGCACGTCCATGCATATTGATGATGACTGTAGTTCAGACACTGTCTTCTTTAGAGTGGCCACCTCGTTCTAAAGAGTTTGTACGTTACTTTCAGAAGTCTGCGCAGAGCAAACCCACTTCCAAAGCCACTGTGTTTACTTTTGCAAGGGTGATCTATCTTGAACCCCTTATTTTAGCCAGTATCTTTGGCATTGTTGGAGCCCTCTACTCCCCTGGAAGGGCGTTCTGTGCCACACCACCATCCGCACCATCTGTTTGTAGGGTCTGAGGATAGTTATCTATTTTGTTAGTCTGAACTGTCTTTGTCATGTTATCTTTTGCTATGTTGAGCCTCCAATGCTAAGGCCCCAGCAGATATTCTGTGGTATACGGCCACCCACAACCAGGACCCTCCAGGTGCACCGGCACAGCACAGTTCTCAATACAGTTAGGGGACTCCCATAGCTGCCCTGGCCACAACAATGTATCCCCACCTCAGGGGCACCCCCAAAAGTCTCAATACTTTCCTCAACAGGACCTATAACCAGGAGTCAGCTCTGGCCACTTTAATTTAAAACAGGTGTGTGGGTGATACCGGGCCCCAGTTTTGGCCTAGTTACCTTTCTATGTGTCCTCTTCTTTTGCATAAGGCAATAGATTGCAGTCAGAGCAGGGCCCAACTCAGGCGGTGTACGCCTTCTCCTCCAAGTCTTATGCAACCACACTCAAGCTTCGTCTGGCGGCCTCACCTGTCTGTCTTCACAGTTCTAAGGTGCCAGTAGCCTTCAGCGACCACCCGGGGCTCAAGTACTACTGTGGCATGCAGCGCCTCCTCATTTTCAAGCTCCACTCTAGCTCTCCACTTATGGAAGCTGCCACTGGTCTTTCTGTTCTCCTTCCGGGCTCCGATCCACCAGGGGGGCACCACTCTGATTCTTCTTCAGCAGCTCCCGTAGAAGCTCTGCCTCACAGCAAGTGCCTCGTACAGGCCAGCAGGCCTTGGTTATGCGCCACCTTCTCTGCACCCCCGCGGTGCGGAGATCCAGCCACCGCCAGACCCCGCTGCTTGGTGGGGGTCGACCTGGGAACACCTGGCCCGTGCAGCAATTAGATATGTTTGCAACAAAGGATAATGTAGGATAATGTGCATGTCAGCGGAGCTTAGGGGCAACACATCTAGGCAACCATTTTGCCTGGCCATGCCCCCTGTATCACCAACTTCTCATTTTAAGATGCCTGGTTGTGTCAAAGGAATGATGAAGCAATTTCTATAAACGTTCATGCTTATAGATTGATGTGCAGTAATTCACTTTTTGGCTGGTAGTTTGTCCAGTCCATCCTGTACTGCCAAGAATTCCCTGTACTTCATGCTAACGGCAGACACTGTTGAATCCTCCATGTGCTAGAGAGAGTTAACATACCTTGGCACACCTTTCACCCTGACAAGATGTTCAAGTGAGACCTCTTCTTCTTGGCTTGGCACATTCAGAAAATTCAGAGCTCCATTGCCCTTAGAGAAAGTTTCACAACAACGCTCCACCACACAGATCTTTACTGTTACGCCCAGAAGTAGAGGTGAATATACTTTACCAATTAGTTGATCATGAGAAATAAAGATAAGTGTTTTCTCACATGTGAATTAATTGCTGTGCTCAGGGAATGGTGAGACTTTCTACTAAGGGCTATGTGTATTAGCTGGTGGTAAGTACTTATAGAAGAAACTTTTGTGGCACATCGTCTTGAAATCTTGAAGAATATTCTTAAGTCAGGCTTGTTCAAAAACATAACAAAATGCTTGTCTAACACAGGTGATCATTTACAGATTGTGTGGAAATGAAACCCTATGTTATTAGGTATCATTTTTGGAGAATTGTTTATTTGGAATCTGATAATGAAGTCAAATTAGCCTGGCGCCTCGTTGCACTGGATGACACTGCATCTAAATTAACTAGAATCAAACATGTGGTGCTGTTTGTCTGAAAGTGGTGGTGCTAGGTGTGGTGTGGCAGATTACGATGGCTCAAGGAGTGCCTATCAGAGCAAAGACAGAGACACGGTACCTGACGGCATGCTTCTCAATAGGATGATGACCGAGGGCAGCTACAATTGTGCATCCTGCCTCTGCTCAGCTATCATCCTACAGGCATGGGGATTTTGTAGTGGGCGGCTGTGAAGAAGACATAAGATATACTTGGTTTAGACTTGGTAGTGATTCTGGAAAAAATAAGTGAAGCTGGGCAGAAGAATACAAATGGTCACTGAAGTACGAGAGGGAAGAAAGGCTGAGTGAAGTGGTAGAAAGGGAGTGGAAGCACCTTTTTTTTCCAAAATAGGAGCCTGAATCCTTGAAAGATCACAGTTTTTGCTATTGATGTTGCAGAACAATGGCTGGTTCTGATCAGTGTCAAGCGATTATGATCAGCAAAGAAAGAAAAGCCAACAAGGTGGCATGACAGGGTCAGACTCGCACTTGAGGAAAAAAATTGCAAACATGAGCAATTTAGAATTTTACTGAATCATAATTACTCAAAGCACCTGTACACGTTATGAATATTCTTGTTACCCTTTGGGGGTCATTAGGATGGTGGACAGACTTGAGTCCGTCTGCCATCCTGTGATAAACCGCGACAGTCTGCAATACATGCGGCGGTCCCGCATACCAAATCAGGATGCAACCAACACCATGGCAGTTGCATTTTTGTTTTTAACATTGCGGTGGATGCTGCTCACAGCAGCACCCACCGTGTTGCAAAAACCATGTTGGTCATTTCACTGCACTGCGTGGCAGGCACCACATGGTGCCTGCCAGGTAGTGCTGTGAAATATAGGGGGGTACCATGGGTACCCCCCAAGTGCATCCTCACCTCTCCCCAAGACATGGGGGCCCACAGCGGGCCCTCCTAAGTAATCCCCAATGCCTTTCCATGGCAGCATCGCTGTCCCTGGACCGTCCGCCAGGCAATCTGAATGATTGCTTCTGGTGGACAAGTGGCGGACGGTATTTCCGTCTGCCGCGGTCATCGAACGATTCGACCCGCCATCCTAATTTGGCAGGGGGATACTCATTGTCAGCGTACGGAAGGACCACCACTGCGTGGCTGGTGGTGGTGGTCCTTCCACCATCCTAATCGACCACTATGCTGGGTAATTAAGACTAATAATGTCTAGTGATTAGGTGTTCTCTGCTACTTGTTTTACCCAACAAGGTACAAGATATGTGGCATTAAATAGTGCTACCTTTGTGGGCACCCAATTGGACAGTCCTTTCAATAATACATCTTGTTTCTTCTAAGTAGATTTAATTCTTCTATTCTTAGATGACCATATGGTAATTCCCATTTATGGTAACTGCAACAGACAATTTTCAACAGCTAAAACATGGATTATGTTGTTTCCACTTTCGCAACAATAACATTTTGAATGATTGTTTTTTTTTTGTGGCCATCTTATTCAGCTTATCCTCAATTTAGAGTTGTTTGTATTTAATTTTTATAAATGTTGTGCATTTATGAATTTCATGTAAAATGACTCCGCACTTTGAAGTATGAACTTCATCTTTTCCCACGTATTTGTTGCTGAAACCTGCTGATTCCTCCTCAACAATTGTAATTATCCTAACCCCCGTCCTTATTTCATGTGGCCATTTTCTTTTCTCTTGTATATATTAGTATTGTGTTTCACACCTTTGCTATGTTTCATATCGCTTTATAAAATTTATTGAGATAGGTTAGTCTGTCAGAGGCATTATCTAATCATTCAAAAACAAACTAAGCAAACTAGCTTATTGAGTACAAATCGGCTGTGTTCGGGGGTATTCGCGTTGGCCAGGCTTTGCTCCGCTGAGGCACAACGAGGCTCACTTCTCCCTGACTCTTGTGCTGGCCGGGCTTTGCTCTGCTGAGGTGCTGCGACCTTGCCCCCACTGTCTCCTCTGCTGGCCGGGCTTTGCTCCGCTGGTGTTCCTGGACCTGCACTACATTTCCCAGCAACCCTGCATCCCTGAACGGCGCCAGGAGGCACATAAAGGTCCGTTTGGTCCCTCGTCCCGCTGGGACGCACGCGGGACGCACGCGGGATGCGCCGGGAGAAGCCCGGGACAAGGGCGGGACCGTCTGTACCGTCCTAGGCCGGAGTTGGCTGGGCTGGGCCACCCCCGTATAACCGTAATCTGGAACTAGTCAGTAAGCGTGTATCCTGAACATTATATGCTATAAATAAGGAACTGGTGTAAGGCATACCGCTACTTGTTAAATTAAGTATTATTTGAATATTACTCTGTGGTGTAAGAGGTCGAATGGCCAGGAGACGGGCAAAACCTCAGTTAGAGAATACATGTAACACTATTGATAACTATTTGGTTAAAGCAGTTAGTGATCTAAATGAGGAAATTGGTCGAACCAAGAGGCGGCTGTCTATGGGCTCAGGTACTACGTTGGGAGATCAGATTAACTTAAGTATAGCCCTAAGTCCAACAAACAACGTCATGTTGGATATAGGAGCACCAGAGGACTCTACTAACATCGAAGATTCATGTATTTCTAGTACCCTCCAACTATTAGCCGCAGATACTCCCCTAAGCATTCCTTCTCCTTCCCCAGATAAAACCAAGGGACCAAAAAAGAAAATACAAGGGCAGGGGAATCAAAAAGCAAAAAGAGAAAAGAAAGTAGGGTCAAACGGGAATATGGTAACAACAAGATCTAAACAGAATCCTGAAGTGGGCTATAGTATTAATGATATGGAAGCTATTTATGATAAATTAATTGAGCTGATCAGACCACTGCATGAAACGGTCGATAATCTTTCGAGGGAGGTACACAAACTAAGTGGCAATTTGGAAAAAATAAATATGGGTATACAGCAAGATACACTGAGAACAAAACATCATAGTGGTATTAAGGGGGTAGTTGGTTCCAAGGAAAGTGGAAACCTATTATTCGCACCTGAAGCTAGTAAGATTACTCCCCGGATGCAATAAAAAGAAATCTTAAATCCCGGGGAAACAGTAAAATCCCCTATTAATAGGGAAATACATACCTCGGGCCGTATCATGGAAAACCCAGCCCCCAAGGAACCTGCAAATATAGGCAAGCTAGATAGTTTGCCTGTAACTACGAATAAGATCCTGAATCGCATTAATTTACCCCAGAATGTGGTGCCTATGTCGCGGTCCTTGCAAATGTTCCAAGATTGAGGTCGAATGAACAGGAAAATCATGACACACTTAAAAACAAAACTTTGAACTGGTTGACAAAAAACTGTGGGTTCCCAATGGAAGGGGCAAATCAGATACTACTTACTCAAAGGGTGGGTTGGGTTGGTCATCTCAAGAAGAACTTTGGGGGAGACTGCATAATAATAAACTTTAGATCTACAGGATGGGCACCGTCCACACTAGCTAATGCCCCCCCCCCCCCCATCACAATGGGAGTATAACACAACCCTCCTACCATTGGATTACTTCCACAGGCAACTGATGACAACTAATAGACATGAAAACCCAAATTATAAGTCCTATTCTAACACCAATGTTAACCCCAATACAATCTTACCATCTTGGAAAATGTGGCATGATTTTTCTGTGCCAACCTATAATAGATTCCAGGCTCTGGATACTTTAGAAGATATTGATTGACTTGGACTGGGCCATGATGGGGATAAGATTTATGATTCTATAGAGAACAGACAGGAAGATGATTTAAACATTGAAGATTTATCATCTCCCCCCCTGCAAAGAGATAATGTTGATAACCCTTATTTGGTAATAAGCCATACTGCAATGGAAAGGGAACTAGGCTTCACATTGAGGGAACAGGCACTAGTGACACCAGTAAGATCTGAGGCTATACCCTCCTGGCAAATCCACAATGATGCAGATACTATTGACATATGTCATTTAGAAATAGGCCAAACTAAAGTGGAAGGTATAAAAGGTTTGTTGCAGAGGGAAGTAATTACAACACCACCAGTAGCACCCATGGTGGTTATAGGTGAAAATGTGACCTTAGCTATTCCTGTATGCAGGCCCGAATTTAGACTAGTAACTTTTGACCCAAAAGAAGGATATAGTGTCATGACCTGGAATGTTGCAGGCCTCAGCCAAAAATTGGATTCACCTTTCTGGAGGGATTTTATTGCTTTGGGATATGATATTATTTGTTTACAAGAAACATGGTGCACAGAAAGTATTTTTATTGAAGGTTACATGTCCTATTGGGTAAGGGCTGTCAATTCTACATCTGGTAGAGCGAAGGGCAATCTCCTAATCTTAGTATCTAATAAACTGACTATGTGCAAAATCAAAAATTGCACAATCGTTGATAATCATAGCCGGGTAATGCAGCTTAACTTTGCTAAAGGAAATGACCTGCTTTTGATTCATTTTTACAATAACATTTTTGATAATAGTAGGGGGCTATCATACCGGCATTGGGGAAGGCAATCGAAAGAGTGTTGGCACTATCTAGCAATCAATCCACCATACTTTGGGTGGGTGATTTTAATATTTAAGCTTGCCCACAGGCCACAAGTAATACTTGTGGATTTAGGAGAGATTTCAACACTGATAACCATAATGAAGATATGCACTTTCCCCATTGTGGTTATGGTATTGCCCTAAAGAATTTAATGGCGGAACTAGATTTGGAACTCCTGAACTGCACAAAGAAACGGGGAAATATTAAATGTCCGACTTTTAAAGGCAGGAATGCCAATACTAAAATTGACCACATCCTGGTTTCATATAATACTAATTTTTCTAATATATGGATAACGGAAGAGCCGTTAAGCGACCATAATAGTATTTCGATAACGATGTTATGTTGGGGTAATAACCATCTTCCCACCAACAAATGTAACTCCGATATAGCCGCTGTAAGATCTAATGGCATGAGATTAAATGGGCTGGTGTGGATCCCCAAAAGATACAAAGGGATGTGGCAAGAAGATGCAGTAAAGAGATAGATTATTGTTTAAGGAATGAGGTCCACCCTAGTATACTGCTCTCTAGTTTTGTAAAAATAAATGTAATTGTAGAGGGTCTTCTAACCAAGAATAAGGGGAAAACCAAGCCACCTATTACTGGATGGTTTGATAAACAATGTTCTGAAGCTTTGTATAAATTAAAACAGGCACTTGTTTTCAAACCACGAAATACTTTATATATCTAAGAACAGCGTCACAATTATAAATTGACGCTGTTAGCACGGAAAAGAGAACTACAGAGAGAGGCATGGAATACACTCTATCAAGCGGCAGATACAAAAGATAGTAAATTATTTTTGGAGACAATAAATAGACACTTTTTAAAAAATGATTGCCTACCTGAGTTAACTTCGCATGTAAACTGTAGTGCTTGGATCGAACATTTTTCAGGTATTTTTAATCCAGATAGGTTGGTTTTAGATTCAGATTTCCTCCCCTTGAATAACAAGTCGTTATGGTCTATTTTACCCTTACAAATGATTTTAGATGAGGTTTACGAAGGGATAGTAAGCAGCAAAGGAGGCAAGGCACCGGGTCCTGACGGTGTACCGGTAGATTTTTATAAATGTGAAATAAATTTGTGGGCTCCAATTTTATTAAGGTTCTTTAACGCAGCTACAGAAAATGACCTCCCCTTGTCGTGGGGCCAATCAACAATTATCCCCCTTTTTAAGAAAGGCTCAAGGTCCGAGGCATGTAACTATCGCCCGATTTCATTATTGGATTCATCGATTAAAATCATGAGCAGGATTTTATTCAAACGTTTAGAAACTTGGGCTTCTGATAACGATATATTATCGCAAGCCCAATATGGTTTCAGAAAGGGCATAGGGACATTGGAGCAATGTGTTAACCTGGATCTTCTTATTAATAAAAACACAATTGCCAAAACTGGGAACTTGTTTTTATGTTTTGCAGATCTGAATAGTGCCTTTGATCTTGTAGACCACTCTATTTTATGGCCCACACTACTTGACTGCGGAGCCCCCAAGGAAATTATACATTTTTTAGCTAGATTATACGAGAGGTTATCCTGCAAAGTGCGTTACGGACCGGCTAGTGAATGCACCCCATTTTTTAATGTGAAAAGAGGCATTCGCCAAGGTTGTGTTTTGGCCCCACTATTATTTTCATTATTTATTAACCAAATTGATGTAATATTAAAAGAAATTCCTGCTGATGCCCCATTAGTAAACCGGAAACCAGTTCCAATTCTGCTTTATGCAGATGATGCTGTTTTACTATCACGTACACAAAATGGCCTTCAGTTACTTATCGATAATTTTTCAACTTTTATTAATGGGAGGAAACTTTTAATTAATAAAACCAAGACTTTTACTATGACATGTGGTAAGAAGATTAAATCAACTAGAACCTTTTACATAGATAATTCGAAAGTGCAATCAATCAAAATGTTTTGTTATCTTGGTATAACTTTTGCAAGCGATGGGAAGTGGTTCCATGAACAAGAAAATGTACATTTTAAAATGAACAGGTGTATCAATAGTATTTTTAGGTTCTCTACTAAATTGGGAGAGGGAAGAATAAAAAGACATGGTTGTGATTTATAATGTGTTGTGGGTAAAAGAAGATATAATGTAGAGGTAGTTAGGTAATTTATCCAAGTAGAAGGTTTATTAGTAAATCATTACATGTTCCATAGAAGTCTTAGTTGGTATCAAGAAGATCAATAGATGGTATTGTAAAGGTCCCACCAGGAGCTAGATGGTTGTTGCTCAGCCCACTCTCATCAACTGTCATTCTCCACACACAACCAAGCACACGCACGTTCTACTCTCTCTGACATCAAGCATTCCAACATTCCACGCAGACATCACACTCATTCTGGCTGAGCAACTCGGAAGGAGATAATTCTAGGTACAACATATCCCCTTTTCTTCACAGCAATAAACACAATAACTTGCAACAAAGCAATTATAAAAAAAGAATGATAAAACTAGCAATAAAGCGGACAGTTCATATTAGCGAGCGGAGAGTTCATATTGGAAAGGAAGGAAGGAAAAAATAAGTAGAGAAAAATAGGTAGCAGTAAGTGATTAGAATAAGGGAAGAATGAAACAATGTAAAAGGATACAACATGGCACATATCCCATCCTCGTCGCCAAATGTTGTGGGTAAAAGAAGATATAATGTAGAGGTAGCCAGGTAATTTATCCAAGTAGAAGGTTTATTAGTAAATCATTACATGTTCCAAAGAAGTCTTAGTTGGTATCAAGAAGATCAATAGAGGGTATTGTAAAGGTCCCACCAGGAGCTAGATGGTTGTTGCTCAGCCCACTCTCATCAACTATCATTCTCCACACACAACCAAGCACACTCACATTCTACTCTCTCTGACATCAAGCATTCCAACATTCCACGCAGACATCACACTCATTCTGGCTGAGCAACTAGGAAGGAGATAATTCTAGGTACAACATAATGCAAGGTGCGTGTCATCTGCTCTATATGGGGCGGGAGTTTGGGCTCATCAAAAATTAAAACAACTGCAGATAGATGAGAATATTTTTCTCAAACGATTATTATGTGAACGAACCTCGGCCTCAACACAAATAATACATCAAGAAGTAGAATTGAATTATATTGCTGATTTAGCGGCCCTACGCCCCTTGTTATTATGGCATTCGATTTTGGGAGAAAGATGAAACTCTGTTCACACAGTCTATTATAAGAGACTGTATGAAGTTGGAACATAGCTCCCGTATCCCATGGCTCAAATATATCTATCATTGGTATAAACTCCTGTTCAATTGTAACATTTTCCTGGAACCAGAATATGCTGCCTCAATATCAAAAAAAGAGATTAAAGCAACCTTTTTGGCACATAGTAGGGTATCCAGGGAGAGTTTAATCGTGAAACTACCAACTGTGACATTTTATCAAGAATAAAATCTTAGAAGTGGTTTCCAGTTATATTTAACTGAGGTAACAAGAAACTCGCATCGCTTTGTGTTGGCACGCCTTAGGCTGGGAATTGTTCACCATATAGTAGCTTTCCCTGATATGAAAAAGAGTTCTAATTCTGCATGCCCATGTAATGGTAAATCTTTGCAGAGTTGCTGTCATTTTTTAATGTTTTGTAAGTTCTACATCTTTTTAAGGAAATTTTATCTGAAACCTATCTTTTTAAAATATGATTTCACACCACCAAAAATGCTATGAAGTTAATATCATCTCTGGAAGGCCCAGATGTCTGTTTTTATGTCGCTTCATATATTTTAAAATGTAGAGCAGCCAGGAAATCTATTATTACCTGAATTTGCACATGTTACCTCTTAAAGCTCAATAATGATTAATTTTATGATATCTTAGTTATTTAGTTAATCACACTTGCACTTTTGCAAGTTTTTGTACAACTGTATGCTGCTGGAATATGGCACTTTATTGAGTAATTTGCACATGTTGCATATAGCACTTTTTGCGGGATTTTGCACTTAGTGTAACCTTGCACAAGAAAAGATTTTATGTAATGGTGTGGACTAATGTATTCATGTGGACAAAATTGTATTATGTACTATTTTAAAATGACTGCTTGTATGGTTGTGTTTCACAAACGAATAAAAGCATATGAACTGAACTGAGTTCAAATCGAATATATGGAGCTTCTTTATTGCCTGGTGACTGACAGCTCTTCTACTCTCAACAGGTGTTTCAAATCGATATTAATGGCAATGTCTTCATCAATTCAATTCCTGCCAAGTTTCCCTACTCAGACGGTAAGAATTTCTCACACAACTGCACGTAAATTAAATAACATGATAAATTCATTTTATAGATTATCTCTTTCGTTATGGAAACATCACTGGGCATCATTATGACAACGGGCAGATGACACCGTAATGGACTGGGATCACCGGACCAAAGGTCGGCTGTCCTGTCTGCACAATTTAGATGCGACCACCCATGGCCAGTCAAAAACATACATTTTCCAATAGCAGCTAGTGCGGCGGGTGGAAAAAGCCCGCAGCATAAGCTGACACTGAAAAATTGATGTTTTTGAACTCCTTCTAACTAATACTCACTCCCCATCACTGTTACTCGCACACATATGCTGATTCTCACGGGTTCTCATTCTCACAGCACACACATCCATTCACACTGTTTGACTCTGGGCCATGAAACAATGGCACCTGCTGCATCATTGATACCTACACCCGTGACTCACTTTCACTTGCTCTTACAATCTCCATTTACTAACTCCTTCTGACACACTCACACTCCTTCGTAGTCACTTCCACTTATCCATAAACACTCCAACACATATTCACTCTCATTGAAACCTGTGAACACAAGTCAAGTCAAGTCAAGTCAAAGGATTTATATAGCGCACTACATACCCAGAGGGTCTCAAGGCGCTTAAGGAGGGGTGGGGAATTACTTGTCAAATATCCACGTTTTAAGTTGCTTTCTGAATGCTAGGTGGTTCTGGGTAAGGCGAAGGTAAGTGGGAAGTGAGTTCCAGGTTTTAGCTGCCAGGTAGGAGAAGGATCTACCTCCCATGGTGGTCTTGTTGATGCGAGGTACAGTGGCTAGGGCTTGGTTGGAAGAACGAAGCTGGCGGGAGGGGGTGTAGAAGGACAGTACTCAATCCTATTCACTTTAATTCCCTCCCAAACACATCCATACATGAACAAAAAATCAACATTTGTTGTAATGACCTTGCTTCTTTCGCAGCAGAACCGGAATCTAGTGCTGGACATGGGAACCAGCAGGCCATAATTCCTAATGAGAATCAGCCAGGGCAGCAACAGCAGGTTTAAAAAGGTAAAGATCCACCTCAATCTCTTTCCCAGCTTCTTGAGAGGACTGGAACACAGCCCTATCTGAACCTGGCACAGAGCTTTGTGTAGCTTTTCATTGACCTCAGGAATCCACTGACCTTTGCCCTGGCAGCTACATTTTAGCAGATATTTTGTGCTGCCTGAAGCACGCTCATTTGTCTGCTAAATAAATTGGTTTGTGTCTGTGTGAGTGGAGCGTAGTTGAACTACACCCGTAAGACATGCGCAATCCAGACATCCACCTGTGGGAGCAAAACCCCTATAATAATCTGAACTCCAATATTCTGATCACCCCAATATCTTACCCAATTAGTCTGGCTCCAGATTTTCCAATAAATCTAGGGATTAACAACTCCACTCATCAAGAAATATCATATGTTTTAGCAGAGAAATACATAATAATTGAGAAAGCACTAGTAACTGAGTTGTAGATCAAAAGTGCGGCAACAATTGATTTATTAAAGAGAGTTTAGTAAATAAGGTAGAGAGAAATGCATGAAAATTCCATTAAGGGTTAATTACAGAATAATAAAACATTACCCAAATCAGTCAAATTCAGGCAAACTCTGAGAGTCTAAATCACAAAGAGTACTGACAACATCCCATAAGGAAAAATGCAAGACAAATAGACAAGGTCTCATGAAAGAAGTAAACACTCACCCATCAGCATCAAGCCCCTTCAAAAACAGAATAGCCACCAGGAAAATGAGCCCACTTATAGCAACGCCTAATATTGTTTAGACACAAATCTCATATTCTATTAAAAGGTTCTGCATATGTAGAATGGTATCATCAGGGTTAGGGTGGCATTGGCAAATCAGAAACAGCAATGTGATATTTTAAAACTGTGTAATTATTTCACACAAACCCATTTCTAAAGGTAAGAGAAATCTTCCACCTACTTTCTCAGCAACTGCACTCCAGAGATGGTCAGCACAAAATAAACATTTATCAACAATGGCTTATAGAATTAACACCAACACCTCTCCAGCTGAACTTTAAGCAGATGTTCTTGAATATAGTACTTTAGTAACATGATGGAAGCTTTATTCACAATACACACTTTCAATTACAATAGTCATTATGAACCTTTGATGACATTCATCCGATGCTCCGCGGAAACAAGAGAAGAAAGGGTTTGTAGCAGAACACTGATTGGGAAGAGGAAAGAACAGGAGCAAGATACTCAGAAACCTAAAACTGCCTCCATTTTAAGCAAATGGCTTCTCATATGAAAATTGGACATAACTACTTCAAAGTGTTATTTACATTTCTACATAACTCAGTAAATGTCTGTCAAGTACAACCTCATTACTTAATCCCTTAAGGCTCTATGCATCATTAAAGACTAAACATATCAGAAATGTTAGACTTGACAGGAGACAGGGGACCTGTGTTCTGAAGCCCCTGACAAGGAGCCACCTCTGCAAAATATACAGGGTCTCTTACTGGCTCCTCAGCCTTCCTCATACCGGAGAAATATTTAGATGAACAGGAAAGTACAGTGATATGCTTGTCAACATTTTTTGTAAAGTTGATTTAACCAACCAGAACAAAGAAGTACTGTGTTCTATGCAGAGTCAGTCGCTATGTCACTGCCTCCTTCTTTACCAGAAGTGAAGGTGGAGGCTGTACATTTTGGGGAGTTTTTCTCTTCAGCACTATAAAGAAGGGTTTTTTAACTTGTCCGTGAAATCATGATTAAACAGCACACTTGAATTCTTCCCCAGGGTCATAGTCTCCATTAAATACATGGTAGTCTGGAATACCAATGTAAAATTATGTAAAAAAGTTTTGTATTACACTACATGTGTGACATCACTACTAACATATAATAACAACATTACATCACTTACGCAGTGGGCCCCTGCTAGAACCATTAGGGAGCTCCCACCCAACTCCTGCCCAGGAGAAAGACATTTTACAAAATGCTTTGACCCCTCGCCCTCTCATCTTGCCCTCCTCAGATCTGCAATATCAACATATAAGAAGCACATTTTCAATGAAAAGGCATCCTTCTTTCATGCCCAACGTGATCATGCCAAAAACAGGCCCAGTGAACTCTTTAACATTGTCAGAAAACAAAAAGCCTTCTGCCCCTCCAGAGCTGACGGCCTCAATCAAAAGATGTGAGGAAATTGCCAACTTCTTCTTGGAAAAAAATGCTAAGATTGATAATTCCTTCCCTCAAACTCTAGCCCTGCCTAGCCCCCAAATTTCTATACACATACCTCCTTTTTCTGCACCGTACCTCCCACTTAATCCAACTATTCCAACTATTTCTGGTGACACCCTTTCCAATTTACAAATGAAAAATAGAGCCTCCTGGTCTAATTTCTATCCCATGACTGAGCTTGAAGTCTTTAATATCATTACGAATTGAAAACCGACCTCGCACACCAAAGACCCACTCCAATCTAACCTAGTTCATATCCTTAACCACATCATTGCCCCATGATGGACAAAAATCATTAACACCTCTTTTCCTACTGGATGCGTCCCCGACTCCCTCCAACTCAGGAAAATCACTGCCATCCTTAAAAACCTTGATGCTGACCCTAAAGATCCTAACAACCTCCTTCTCATCTCCGACCTCCCACTTCTGGCCAAAACCCTGGAGAAATGTGCATTACTTCCACTGCACAGCAACATAGGCAAATTCAACTTACTTGATTCCTAACAATTTGGTTTCAGGAAAGGGTGTAGCACAGAAACCGCCATGCTGAACATTGCTGATGACATTCACTGCTCCCTAGACAATGGAGAGGCTTGCCTTCTTATCCTCCTTGACCTTTCTGCAGCATTTGATACAGTCAATCATTCTTCCTCACTGGAATCGCTCAAAGCTCACTCTAGCCTAAATGGATTGGTCCTTAAATCATTCACGTCCTTCCTACAGCACAGAACACAGCAAATAAAAATCATACATCTCCAATACTCAACCTCTTTATGGAACCCCTTACTCTCATTTTTAAACAATCCGGGATCAACTATCACCTCTATAATGATGACACCCAACACTACTATAATATCAAATCCCATACTGATGCACTTCATTTAAACAACACACTGAGCAAGATTCAGTACTAGTTTTAATCCAGCCACCTTAAACTGAACCCTAACAAAACTGAAATTATTTTTTTCCCTCCAAAAAGCAACCGTCTCCCCATCCAAGGCTGGATCTCGGACCTTAACGCCCTCAGCTGTCCGCTCACCTTATCTAACTCTGTAAAATCCCTAGGTTTCCTTCTTGACAAAAATTTGGCACTGAAGGACCATATAAATAACTTGCCAAAAGGAGCACTTTCCACCCTCAGACACCTTCATAACAACAAGCCTTTAATCCCTCAAGACCACTTCAATTGGTTCGTGCATTCACTAGTCCTCTCCAAACTTGACTACGGCGATGCTATCCTCACTGGAACCCCTAAAGTCCACCTAGCCCCCTTAAATCTGTTCTAAACTGGGCGGGCAGGCTCATTACTGACTATAAATGATTTGACCACATCAAACCCTAAATTGGCTGCCCATCAAAGGAAGATTCTTTTATAAGACTGCCTGCATCACGCACAAAGCTCTCCACTCACAATTCCCGTCGTACCTAACAAACAAACTCAAAAAAGCGGGCTGCTCTAGACTGATGAGAAGCTCCACGGCGCTCCTCCTCGTCCCTCCTTTGTTAAAAAAGAAATCCACCCAAACTTGTTCCTTCTCTGGAAATGCTCTGAGCATCTGGAATGCCCTTCCGAGGGACCTGAACTGCAACCACTCCTACCTCAGCTTTAATAAAAACCTAAAATGTCACCTAATCAACAAATATTGGAGTCTATAATTTAATTTATGACCAGGCGACAGGAGAATTCTAACAGAGGGGAGAGGAAAAACGCTTGAAGTTTAGAGCATCCACAGGTTGTGGGGCTTATTTTAAAACTTAAAGTAACCCCACTAAACAAGAAATACTGACCTCCCACACACAGTACACTAAAGTTAGCACCCCTAAATCTTACCCTGGGATTGTTTGTGCTGTTTTAACTGTTCAAACCTTCATGAACTTAGAAAGGTGTGAAGTTTGCAGTGTTAAAAACTTTTGTGGCCCTATCTGGCAGTAGGATACTCGTTCTTTTGCCTAATGAGACAAGAAAGTGCATGCCGGAGAGAGTAAAAAGAGGGTGATGAAGAGAAAAGATATGAGCTGTAAGATAAGCGGATGGAGGAGATGTAGAGAGAAAAATCTCATGCATGTCTACCCCTTCGATGAGAATCAGGAATGCTTAATTCACAGTGTCAAAATGTCAGAATTAAAACATGTTCAAAATTTATTATTTGCAACCAAATCATTGTTGCCACTCATTTATCTTAAAAAGCTAACAATTATTGACAAATGTAATAGTCCTGGCCAATGTTATTTGTATGTCAGTTATTGTGTTTTATGTATATATATATATATATATATATATATATATATATATATATATATATATATATATATATATATATATATATATATATATATATATATATATATATTTGCAATAACAGAATGCTCAGATAGGCAAATAAAATGCCGATTTGGTGGCACACTATAAAAAATAACAGAAATGTAGTTTACTTGTTCAAGCCACACCCTTAATTATATAACACACTCGCACATTTTGTTTAATCTCCCTTAATGGCTGACTTTATTTACCTTGTATCCTATTGTCCACAGCAGAATCTGTCAGCTCAAGTATTTACTTTTGTTATAGGTACACATTTCTCCTCTGACAGTGTTCTTTTGTTTTTCTACAGAAAAGTTGAAAATGTTTAAACCTTCCACGTCCTCCATCATTTTGGACATGTCATTTGGAGTCCAGCTGGAGGTTGAGGTGTCTCCCATCATGCAACTGTACGTGACGGTACAAACTTCCCTCAAGGACGAACTCTGTGGTAAACGGCAATTCTCAAACCATCAAGCAAATGGCTGGATTAATGTTTGTGCAAATGCGTGTAACTTCTTCTGCTTCTTCCCGAAGGGCTTTGTGGAAACCATAACTACGACCAAACGGACGACTTTGTCTGTGCCACCGGTGTGGTTGAAGGAAATGCGTTATGTGCTGCTAACACATGGAAGAACAGCTCTGCCTGCCCCGATGTGTCGTATGATTTTCTGGACCCATGCCTAAATGACACAGCTGGAAGTGAGTTAAAAAAAGTGCAAATTAAAATATGTACAAAAATGAATTAATGCTTTCTTGAACACATCCTTCCAACTCTTCATTCTCTAGCCCAGTGCTTGGCTTGTGCACAGCGCTGGTATAACATAGGCAGCAGTGCAAGCTGTTAAGACACTTAAGTAGGGTGAGGTATATCACTGTCGGGAGCAGTAGCATCAGGTTCCCATTCGTGCACACACAGAAAAGGTGCAGCTTGCGCACTAGTAGAAGAATGCCTCAGATGTGCAGTTGAAGCATGGGTGCAGAATTCCTTTGTTCCTGATCCGTTCTGAACTACCACGGGGCATATTTACAAGGGCTTTATCTCCCCTTTTTTGGCTTACAAAGCCAAAAAAGCGGAGATAAAACCAGCGCCCTATTTACAAGAGAGTGCTAACATGCATAATTGCATGTTAGCACCCTTTTTCCCAATGAGATGCAAAGTGGGCGTTACTGGGCGTACCCCAGATGGAGTACCTTGCAAATATTGCTGATGTTTACATTGCGATATTTACAAGGCAGCCTACATGATTTTAGCACACATTAGATTTTGGCGAAAACGCCTCTTTTCGCCAAATTCTAACATCTGCTAAAATCCTGATTTAGCCATCCCTAACAGAAGGGTGGATTATTCTGATACAGGTTATTGTCCTTTTGCAGGGTACATCGCTGGAGATAACCTCACTATCTCTGGAATCTTCATCGCCCAGGAGTAACGTGTTGTTAATAACGCGCTACCAGGGCGTTTTCACTTCACAAGGAAGCAAAGTCTAAAAATCCTAACGTCTAAAGGACATCACTAATGGAGGATGCTAGTAACGTGACTGAGAAAGTGAATTCCCATTACATCATACCATACCCCCTCCTTCCAAATCATGCACTCTCCTTCAAAGTAAACATTCCTGCAGTACCTAAGCTTTTCAGGTCGAACCTAGACAGCGCATGCGCTGTCGCAAAACCTCTAGTAAACACAAAATGGAGGGTAGCTTGTCCTGCAGCTTGCCATTGCTCAACTCTGACATTGCACTTCTTACCTGGCTTATTTTTGGCTGTCGACCCGATAGGTCACTTCCATTTATTGCGGAAGCAGCACAGCCTAACTACAGTTTTCGTCTGATTTCATGTTTTATGTGTCTCGGGGGAGGACTTTTTTTAGGATTTTTACAGCCCAGCATGCTGAGTTGCAGCATGACACACACTTAAATACATTAGATTTATAAACACCCCGTCTTTCTGCACCCCCTCTCGTCACTCGCTTCAGTTCAAAAGCATTTTCACTCTTAGCTTGGTGCCGGCGCGGGTCACCGCAATGAATTATTCAGAGCAATAGACACGGGCGTTTAGGGAGCACACATGCATTAATGCAGTTTAGAACTTTGGGGGTGGGCGCCAAGGAGGGGCACTGGGAGGGCGGCTAACTTTTGATTGCGGATTATGCAGGCCAGCAGAGCCTCTCGCCGGAATTTAAGGCGGCTCGCACAAGTGAGGCCAGCCGTGGACGCTGTCTGTCAAAAACCCAGCCTCGCTCCAGGCAAACCACAACAAACCCATAGACTGATATGGGGTTATTCCCAACGTGCCATTTCAATTGTGTCCGGGCCATAAATGATCGGGCTTCAAACTCCGGACCGGTTAATTCCTTGCCGGAGCCTGTGGCTAATGTTGCAATGCAAGGCAGGGGAACAACCATTCTCGGTCACCTCCCGTACCCTGCTGGACAGGTATAAGTGCACCCTGGAACCCGGCTCTACCTCCCTTCAACCACCCACTCCAACTCACACTCCCGCTGACAATTTCTGCTTGGTCAGAACAGACTGAAAGTTTCAGTCGTGTTTTTTCCCGCAAAATGGTGACAAATTGCGTGGTAAAGCACCAACCGCCAGATTCATCATTCTCCCGTTTTGCGAGGCCCTAATAGCGATTCATAGCGAATCGCTATTAAGGACTCGCAAAACGGGATTCATGTAGGAATCGCAATATTTTTTGCGATTCCTACACATTCTTTATTTGCGATTAGCAAATTGCTAATCGCAAATAAGGAAAAACTCCCCATGCATTCCTATGGGCCAAAAGGCCCATAGGAATGACTGGTGAGTATTCCTTATTTGCGATTAGCAATTTGCTAATCGCAAATAAGATAGCGATTTGAAGGGTGCCAGGGGTGTCCAAAGGACACCCTGTAGCACCCCTCAAATGATCTGTGACACAGGTGTTGCACACTCACATGTCCAAAGGACATGTGTGCGTGTAACATGCAACTCAGAAAAATGCATTTAAATGCATTTTTCGGAGTTTTCGCAATTTACCGCGAGGTCCGACCTCGCAGTAAATTGCGCCTGGAAATTGCGAATTCGCAAATTTAAATAGGATGTTGAATTGCATATAAGGAATCTCAAATAGAGATTCCTTAAATGTCATTCCTCGCGAAATTTCGAGATCGCAATTAGCGATTTTTACATTTGGGATGCTGAATCCCAAATGCAAAAATCGCTCTCGCAAAGGGCCGGATTCTCAGAATCTGGCCCTTTGCGAGCGCAAAAAAGCTTGATGAATCAGGCTGCAAGTAACACAGGTCCGAGCACTTATTCCCACTTTCCTGCAGAGATACCAGCTACTCATTTTAATTACAGCATCCCGGTATCTTCACACCAAAGTTTAGCCTTTTGTAATAAAGGCCAAAGACTGCATTGTTTCCATTATACACAGAAAAGTTGTAAGTCCGCAGCAGTGTAGTTAGGTACATTTTGCCCAAATTTCTCTAGGCTTGTTTTTTTTCTCGCGTTTTAATTTAGCCAACCAAATCGAATGCGACTCCTCGGCCAGTGGCAAGAGAGGGGAGGGCGCCGCTTCTTTCACCTCCAAACGGCTTGTCTTGCCCCTAAAAGGTATTGTCCTAGTCTTTCCCTGCCTAATAATTTTCTGTAATGTGTCCTTAAATAACCCCTCCGAGTCTGCCTTTCTTCAGTGGCTTTGCCGAGTTATCCAAAGGCGCCCTTGAAAAGTCGGCTGCCCCGGTGGCACACAGGGGTTGGCGTTCAAGCGGAGAGCCCCGTCATGTGCAGAACGGTGAAACAACTGCGTGGATTTGTATAATAATCTGACAATACTAAGGGCCATATGTATGAAACATTTTGGCAGCAAAATAAGGAATCGCGAAATTTGCTATTCCTTATTTTGCAATTGCACTTAAGGAATCGCAAATTGTGCGATTCCTTAAATGCAATGTATAAAAGGAAAATTAATTCAAAAATGCCCATAAGGATTCGCAAATTACCACCAACTTCTAGTTGGTGGTGAGTTGCGAATTCTTTTAAAAAAGCAATTTATTTACAATCCAAAGCTGCCATTTGACGCTCATACATGCCCTTAGGGCATGTATGTGCGCCATATCCCCACACATGTCATTTTCAGGGGTGCAGCAGGGTGTTCTTGTGACACCCCTGCACCCTTGAAAATATTCCTAAATTGCGATTCCTATAGGCCTCCTGGCCCATAGAAATGAATGGGAAATTTACGATTAGCAATTTGCTAATCGCAATTTAGGAATGTTAAGGAATCGCTAAAAATAAGCGATTTCCTACATACATACCATTTTGCAATTTCTAAATAGCAATTCCTTAAAAATCGCTATTTAGAAATCGCAAATGGTCATGATGATACATATGGCCCTAAGAGTTTATAACTCTACTCCTACAATAGTAGTCTTCTTTCATGACCTCAAATGTCGATGGACACCGTTCTGCCTGCCAAGATTCAAACCTATAGCTGTCAACCTCTACAGATCTGAAGAGAAAGCACTTATATCACTGAGCTCCCCATGATGACGTGGCCTATGGTCCGGTGGTATGGTCCTAAAGCTCTCTCGCACATTTGCGATTTTGGTACAGTTAGTAATGTATCAAGGTGTGAAGATGGGCCAGTCCGTTAATCGCACCCTTCAGATGTCTGTATGTGACCCACAGCTCATAGGTTGAAAACATGGCAGGGCTGGATCAGGCTTTCATTCTAATTTTAGAAAATTGAGTTTGTTGATATTGGGAGAGAATATTTAATTATAATGTTTGTAAGGTGTGTTCTCGGAAGAACAGTAACAGGACAGTCATATCACCTATAATCCTTTTCGATATTTTTCCTTGTAAAGTTACTCAAAGTTACCTAGATTAATGAATAATTTAGACAGACACGTTTTGTTTATATTGAAAACATGCATTTCCAACTGCTCTTTTGTAGTTGTTGAAAGTGTCTCAGATGCACGAGTCTGTGTCCTGCTCCTTTAGATTCATGTTTTGCCTTCTTCACAACGAAAATGTGTACCATGATTGGGCTTTCTGTAGAATCTAACAGATGTTTCACCATGTGTGTGTGTTGTAATGTTTTTATTTATTTAAATTGCACGGTGCAATTTAGTTTTTTGTTTGATGGATGGGGTAGTACAATGTACTTTTTTATTTCTGTTCCTGTTGTGTAGCTGTCTGGATCGGTCGTGGTTTAAGAATCGGGTATTTGTAAATGTTGAGGCTGCATGAAGATTGCATAACGTTAGAGTTTAGGAGTGTCTCCAGCATGCCAGCGCCATATTTGCTATTGTCGTGATTTAGGATCTGTTGATGGGGTCATGGGTTTTGTATGGAGTGATTGAGGAACTCTACCATGACTATTTTACATGTATTAACTTTGCCAGGATTTGTTTTCTGGAAAGACATAGCTTGATAAGATGATTTAGAGTTTTGCCAGTGGAATTTTTGTACATGTGTTTCAGATGCACCCCCTCTGCTCCACTGGCAAAGAAAATTCACCCATTTTGGAAATCTTTTCCATGGCAACCGTGGTTTCTTCATCACAGTGACTATCCTCCATGGGCAAGGCCTCTATATTGGTGATAATCCTGTCAGCAGTGGCATAACAAAACTTAAGATGGCCCCCTTGCAAACTACATGGAGGGGGCCCTGACGCTCTGGACCCAATCAGGAGCTCTCAGCCGAAGCCTGTGGACAGGGCTGGAAGGGCCCCCCTGGAGCTTGCCACTCAATGAGTTAGGGAAGGCTTTAAGTATCCTGTAACAGACCAGCCCCTTCTAGGCAAAAATGTCAATTTTTCTCATGGGTAAATGCAGAAGAGAAGAACTAAGAATTTATGTTTGCCATTCTAAGTCACTGCTCAGCTTGCATGCACTTGCAGGTGCAGGTTACTTGGCACAATGCTCTTCTGGTCTCATAACTACTTTGGCTGGCTTGGGTTTCTACCTACGCATATTCAACTGCAGTATTTGGACTGGCCAGCAGCATTTCAACTGGGACTTTAGACTATTTCCTAGCCCAGAGGAAGGGGGCTGCCCACCAGCCTCACGCTCAGGAATCACTGACAGCAGCCTGATTCGCACTGGTCCAAGTCCAAATGATGTGAAGTTATCTGGAGGTCAGATCTAGCGTATATTCACAAATTCAGACACACAGCACCTGTTCCTCTGAGAATCACAATTAGCACATCATTGCAGTTTAATTTACAGCCATCCAGGCTGGGCCACCGTTGCTCTGTTCAGAAAGGAGTCCAGACAAACTCTTTCCACACCAGAATGCAATACTCCCTACATGGCTACTCTGAGGAGTAATTATGTGGATTCTCTCCAGAACGTTCCTGAAACAAAGAATAACAGAGAATGTGGTGGTAGTTGTCTTCTGCCAGTAGCATCCATCTTCCAGATGGCATTCTAACACTAAAGTTAAGGTTCTGTCTTAGGTACAGGTATTCATTATGAAAAGCACCAGTAATGTTTGAAAAGCTTTTCTCATACTCATTCATTAATATGTATCTACTATTGCACTGCAAAGATGTTTTACAAGCTGGAAAGTCACGTAAAAAATACTAAAAGCTGAAGGTCCCCTCATCAGCCCCAAGCCTCTCAGTTTAATTTATATGGGAAGACGAGTAAGCAATTCTCCTAGATGTAGCTATTTACCACAAAAAACATTAAGCAACAAACAACCAACAACATTGTTCTCGGGTGAGGGGAACACTGGTGTGCTCTTTTTGAAAACTTATCTCCACGAAGCAATAACACAGAGTTAACTTTCTTTGCAGATGAATATGTTAAAAAGTGCGATTTGCTGAATGACCGCACAGGTCCATTCTCAGCCTGTCACGTGGAGATCAATCCGACAATTTACTACAAGGTATGTTGTACTTTTTTGTTATGCTCATATGTGGAGGGTGTACACATTGTATAAGGATTCAACTGCCACTATTGTGGAGACAGTATTTTTTTCTTCCTAAAAAGTTGCCACTCGGTGATTAATTAAAAGAAGTCTCCAGAGAGCATGTGGAATGCGACTCACGGTGCATGAAAAAGAGTTTGAATCAAACACCTAAAATGCATTGTCATTCTAAATAGCCTTTACTTGTACGGCTACTAATTTGCTGTGCAAGCATCTTATGACAGTGGCTTTCAGATACAATTGACACATTGGATGAAGTCATAAAATAGATTTTCAAGCTATATGTATATGTGGATAAATATATATATTATATATATATATATATATATATCTATATATATATATATATATATATATATATATATATATATATATATATATATATAGATATATATATATATATATCTATATATATATATATATATATATATATATATATATATATATATACATACACACACACACACACACACACATATATATATATATATATTGCTACGTTATTTTGGCATCGATCATGTGCCCCTACACCCCAGAGGAGTAGACAGACTGTTAAGTCTCCGGAGACTAGAATCGAGATTCATAATAGATCTTCAAACCAAGAACCCGTCTGGGTTAAATATAGGGGAAGAATTAACAGTGCACCTGGGTAGACGATGATGAATCCCTTTGACCACTCCAGGTTTAAGATTTAGATGTTGTATGTAAATCTCTCCTGAACCAAGATCCATTCTAGTACACATTATGAAATTTTCTTTGTTGAATTCAGATTTAGTAACATCAACCTAGAATTCTGTATATATTCTCTTATGCCTTCTGTACATTTTGTTTAAGTTTTCTCACCTGTCCAATCCTACGCATTATAGTCACACATATTCTTTGCTAAAGGCTAGTTCGAAAACCGATATGAATTAAGGGAACTGATTATTCATCTTAAGCAATGCAAGTGTGAAGAAAATCATGTGTTTTTTGAAGTGATTATATTTAATGAAATTTCCTAGTCACTAGAATTCACTCAAATGTTATACATTACAGTATAATTGATTGCACTTTTGGACAGGTCATTTCTCCGGATGACATATCATTTTATGTTACCGGAGCAATGCCGATACACGGCTAGATCTTTTTTCTGTCATCGGTGTGTAAAGTACAGCGAGATGATCACTAAATGCACGAGGGATTATTCCTCGGTTTGCTTGCCAGTTTAACGCCGATTCACGGCATTATGATTTTCTAGCAACTGGCAGTGGCGAATAGTCTGTACCAAGTCTATGATGTCTAATTACATTTAAAGGAATGTAAAAACGTTTTAACATGATTCAACATTAACGTTTTCTTTTCATGTAATGTGTTACAATATGGCTGCCACATTTTACTTTTGTTTGACATCACGTCTAAATACTTCTGTTATGTTGTCCGCTCTCAGTTTTTATGGGGGCGTAAACATAAAATGTCGCGAGAAACTGTGTGTCGGCGACACTGAGGAAGGACTGCTGTCCGAAACGCGTTTGTCATCTTTGCTGTGGGCCGTGAATAAAATCTAGTGCCATACCCGGAGTGCTTCAGGTCTTCTTTCCGAGTGGCGAGGGAGACCAACGAGCTTGAATATATATATATATATATATATATATATATATATTTCCATTCACTTCGCTCGATGCTGCAGCATCCCAGTCATACTGCTTAGACTGGCTTTCAGAACGAACAAGTCAGACCCAACTTCTTGTGCAAAACAGTGTTTTATTCCATCAATATAAGAGAATAACACCCAAGCAATTCCGCATGACGCGTTTCGCCTCTAGCCAGAGGCTTGATCACATGATACCTTGCTGAAAATAGATGAGGATACTTATGGAGCTCATGGACTTCAAAGGGGAGGCACAGAATGTCATTTGCCTTAATGTACCAAAACTGTTCGCATTAGCGAGATGGTGTCTTTTTTTGTTACATAAATGGCGCAGTGCCCATGTATATATTTATACACACATGCATATAGCTTGAAAATCTATTTTATGTGTGTATATATATATATATATACATAATATATATATATATATATATACACACATAAAATAGATTTTCAAGCTATATGCATGTGTGTATAAATATATACATGGGCATATATATATATATATATATATATATATATATATATATATATATATATATATATATATATATATATATATATATATATATATATGTTCTCCATTGTTGGTTCCATTTGCCGATTATGCAGCGCTCAGAACGGGTGCGGCGCCCTGCAGCTGAACCACGCTGCTAACACATTAATCACTATTCCTCCAAGGAAGAACAAATCGGGTCGCACTCCACAGGTCGATTTTGCGATTTTTTTTATTTTTCTTTACATTCCAAAAACAAGGGCAGTTGTTAAGATCTACGCGTTTCGGTATTCCAAATACCTTGCTCACGATCACTGCAAGCAAGGTATTTGGAATACCGAAACGCGTAGATCTTAACAACTGCCCTTGTTTTTGTGTGTAAGTGCACTTACTTATTTTGGTATTCACAGAAGGCACTTACTCATCAATGAGTAAGGGCCATCTGTGAATACGAAAATGAGTACCCTACGTGCCTTAAGTTAGTTCTGAGAATCAGGCCATACCTATTCAAGTGTAAGTGTCAGCCTCTCCCATTCCTCCCTGCCCAGGAAGACCCATCAGAATGCAGATGAGTGCAGACTGCAGGTGATCCTTACCTTCCTGTGGTTGTGACTGTCTAGTGGGAATGCACAAAGTGCAGCTGTCACCCAACCCAGATGTGTGTTGGAAACAGGCTGTAAGGCAAAAAAAAGCAAAGAGCAGAGAAATGTCCAGTTTCTAAAAGTGGCATTTCTAAAACAGTAGTGATATATCCAACTTCACCAGTAAAAAGGATATATCAAGAACATTCCAAACATATAAAACATTTAAAAGGTACCGCTCTCTGATCATGATTTGAGCTTAAAAGTATATTAAGGAATTCCCAGTGCTAGCCTAAGAGAGGAGATGGCCTTACAGAAGTGAAAAGCAAAATAGGCTTGTTGTCACTACCAGGAGAAAGTACATAACTTAACTTTTTCTTGCATAGCACCCTGTACTCTCCTTACCAGGATGTTCCTTAGGGGTGACTTATTTATAATACAAGGGGAGAGAAGTTAAGCTTAGCAAGTTGTTTTCAATGCCATGAAGAGATAGTTCAATTCATGTCCTGAAAGTCTCAGCTGAATCTCCACTATTATTCCAAAACATCCAGAAGTAGCTCTTGTTTTCACCATTAACGAGATAAGTCCACTCAGAAGAGTACTTCTGACAAGGGTCCCTCAATATTTTAGACCTACTGAGCTTTGATCATTTACCTCCATTTTAGCTCTGATTCGCCATATGCAAGAGTTCTTCAACCTTCTCCTTTCTTTACTCTTTGGCCAGCTTTCTTCCGCCACTACTCGGGATCCCACAGCACCCATTCCTTCATTGGGGTCTGAATCTGAATCATTCACCACCACAGCTTCAGCTTCTTCAAGTTCAGATTCAGCTTCAAATTTGCCAATACCCCCTTCAGATCGTTCAAGTGTTGTCTCAGGCTCTGTCGGGTTGTCTACAGCTTGGCTAATCTCTTCCCATGGCCCTTCAACTACTAGTGGCGTCTCTTCTGGGAGAGTGCGCTGTTAATCGTTGAAGGGGACATGGGAATCTATGAGTGTAGGACACGTGCATCCAATTAGGAAGACCACTGCACCTCACAGCAGTCGTAGTGACCAAAATCACCTGGTACGGGCCATACCAATGGGGCTCAAGGCAGTTCTTTCTAACATGTTTCTTCACCAGGACTAAGTTCATGGCACTGATCCAGATGTGTTTGTGCTGTCGCCACTTCAACTTGGTGAGGCGACAAATTCATCAGCCAATCCTTTACACAAATCGTCTGTAATGTTCTCAAGAATTTTTCATTTACAGCAGGCAAATGATTACCCCTGCCCATGATTATTTCATGAGGCGACAATCTTGTCCTTTGATCTGGGACACTGCAAGGACTAATCAGCACAAGAAGCAAAGAATCAAGCCATTTTAGAGATGTTGAAGCTTATACTTCAGTCAACCTGAATTTTAGAGTGTCGTTGACCTGTTCCAGGATACCTGAATCATCTTGCCTATTACTGTAATGTAATCTGCTCCACCTTTAACACTGCACATAGCATTCTCAGAACCCCATTATTAAAATGAGTTCCTCAGTCTGATTTCAAAGAGGTTGGAAATCCGAATCTTGGAATGAGTACCCTCAACAACAGGTTTGCTACAGCGAGGCTTTCACATCTCCTAGTCTGATGCTCATCACTACTAATGCACCTTAATGCACTGCACATTGGCATTTCAATGAAGTCCAGCTGCATTCTGTTTAAAGGACCTCCAGATCTTCCTATGTGACTCAGTGTAACAGCAGTTTGCGTTCCCACATTCATTTGCTGGCAAATCACACACCTGTAACATAATGCTTCAGCCATCACTGAAACTTCAGGTTAAACCAAGTCTGTCTGAACAACTTCGCCGTGACAGCCCTTCCTAAATGCATCAACCCTTGATAATTCATTATCATCGATGGCAACAAACTATTAGGCAGTACCGGTCTTCCATCTCCTGAAATATAAATATCATCATCTCATTTCACACATCCTGCTCAGATCCAACATTGCTGTTCTCCTCTTGTAATTACTTTATTTTCACCCATGTATCAGTAATGGTCCTCAAGATGTTGAAAGTGGTTTCTTCAGCTCCCTCATTTGTATATTCACCATTAAAAGTGCAAATATTTAATGCACAGTAATGTGCAATTTCGTCTGCATAGTGTTTTCCAATTATCCACAAATCATTTCCTTTACAATGAGTAGAACATTTAACAACAGTAATTTGGGCTGGCATTTTTAGGGTGTCTGATCATGTTCTCACATTTTCTCCATTGCGGAACGGGGACCCTGACGAGGTCATAAATCCCCTTTGGGGAATTAAATGTTTGAAGTTATGAACGACACCAAACCCATGCTGCCTATCAGTGAATATTGTCACTTTTAGCTGGTCGGAAATACAGCATGCTCTAGTAAGACCAATCAGTTCTTCCACGTCTGCGAAGAATACTCCTTGAAGCCATGCAACTTCCTCCACTCCCGAAACAGTACAGACAGCATTAGCAGCCCTCAGGTTTTCCATTGTCCCAGAGACAAGAGCGATCCACAAACTGAGTGTAATCAGATTCAAATTATGGCTCATCAGTAATGTCACGACAGGGCTTAATGCATAGTTCAGTGATATTGAGACAGTCATGCTCTACTTTGATCTCATCCGCATCACAATCAGGTAAAGGGGGCAAATTAGCTGGGTTCAGATCCAAACATCTTTTCAAGGTGATGTTTTCAGCAGCCATCAATCAAACAATCAGTGGTTTATAAAGCACGCTACTCTCCTGTAAGGATCTCAAGGCGCTGGGGGTGTGGGGGGCGGCTCTGGATCAGTTGAAGAGATAGGTCTTGAGGTTCTTCCTGAATGTGTGCAGGGTCGGGGAGCGTCTGATGTTAACAGGGAGCTCGTTCAAGGTTTTGGCTGCGATGTAGGTGAAAGCTCTCCCACCGGTTCTGTTTCTGCGGATGCGGGGGACGTCACCAGGGTGAGGTCTGAGGAGCGGAGGTTCCTCTTGGGTACGTGGAAGGATACTCTCTCGTTGAGGTATTTGGGGCCATGTTGTGGAGGGATTTGTAGGCATGGGTGAGGAGTTTGAAGTTGCCCTCTTCTCAACAGGAAGCCAGTGGAGGACTCGTTAGTGTTGTGTCATATGCTCATGGTGCGGTGTCCCTAGGACTAGTCTGGCTGCGACATTCTGGATGGTCTGGAGTCTGTGCAGGAGAGTTTTGTTGATCCCGGCGTGGAGGGCGGTGCCATAGTCCAGTCTGCTGGTAATGAGTGTGTGGGTGACCCGGTGTGCTGCCTGGACTGAGGGTTGATGCATGGTGCTGGTATGCACACTCCAATAACGTGAGGATCAGTGTGCTAGGGTTATGGTATCTGTTGTATGTGTGCTTTCATGTGTGTGTGTTTTTGAATACTTGTTTTTATGACTGACAATCACATCTTTTCTCTGTGGAGATGAATCTGTGTGTCTATATGAAAAGAGGTCGTGGAATTGCACCATTTGTCCTTCTCCTCAATCATTTGACTGTTTCTGCCCTGCTGTGCGTGCCGCCCTCACATCTGAGAGATAGTACACATCTCGGCACAACAGTGAATGGCGGCCCTCAAATCAAACAGATTTATAGTAGAAGCGTCCCTCGGGTAGTAAATGTCTTGTCGCAAAGTGAACCCTTTGCTCCATGTTACAATACATATAAACCCCCTTTTGAAGTAAACTATTCTCCCACCACCACCATGCAGTTTACCCCAATTTTTATCAGACTTTTCCAGTTGCACCTAGTTATAACTGCACAATTTACATTGTCTTCATTTTTCAAGCTTTCTTGTCTTTCCTGCCTTTCTCTTCCTTTGTTCATTTTGTGTTTTTTCTTTTCCTACTTTACTGCTTTTTATGCCTTTTTTTGCAGAGGGTGTGTAGACACTGTGTTATAGCAGCTGGGCATTATTCGGGCTGGCTATGGGAAGGGCACAGGTTTCCAGGTTTACTCCAGAGCCAAAGGCAACAGCTTGTGTGTTGAGTTGAGCACTGGAGCTTAGAATGTGCATTTTTATAGTGGGACCCATGTTGTTGAATATAACAATGGACCAGTGTTTAATTTGAAAAAAACGAAAGAGTGCCTGGGCACTCTTCAGGAGGCCACTGCAGATTGCAACACCCATTGCCCCTACCAATGCTGCCAATGAAAGAACCAGTACAGCTACTGATCATTACACTCCCACAAGTGGGACAATTTAGACTATTTCAAGCCTGCAAAGCTATAAAAAATGGCTTGGGGGCAGGTATTCATCTTTTTGAATGTTTATTGAATTAATAATCAACTGTTGTGCTTATCTCTAAATTAGTCAAACAGCATCACCAAGTGGCAGACTCATAAGTGTTTTGATTACGGGTGCCCAGCACCAGAAATCACTGGCTCATATTAAGCACTGCAGTAGATGCATCCTGCAGTTAAACTGCAGGGCACGGTGTATATGGCAAGGTGTTAGCAGCCCACAAAAATGTGTGTGTGTGCAATCTGCCCATGATGAATTGGTTATGCACTTTTACAATACACTCACAGTGTTCACTCTCACAGAACAGAAGTGCCCGGGTTAGCACCTGTTGCGAGCACAACCACCAGTTCCTGTGTTAGACAAAGAAGGCCCTTTCCCTTTAAACTCCCCCATTGCACATGAATTACGTTCTGTTCTTCCATGACTTTCGCGGTACCCTCTACACCCCATTTTTGCATCATGTTGTGCTGTGCACTTAGTTCCATTGTTACTGTGCACACATTGTACAGAGGGTCTTACATTTGCTGTTCTCTGACTTATAGTGCACAGTCTTTCCATGATGATCTACAACATAGCTTAAAGACATTGGCAAAGACAATAGCTCTTGCTCAACATTTATAAGGTCCCAAAAGCGAGACCTATTGGCTATGCCAATGTTTGTTTGCATAGTGCTGTCTTGGAGCACACTATTATGTATATTCAGGAGAGTTTACCATACTGGTGAATCCATACCTGCCAATTCAGGAAAAAACTTTATAGGTCTGAATCCATTCTGCATTATAGAAGAATCTGCACTCGCTGCACATAGTGAACTCTCATTAATTGGAACCAACCCGACAAATTGCATTCTCTGACAATCTGCTCCTCTTTCTAACATCTTCGCTTCTGTAGAAGTAGGAAGTCTTTGATTTTGGTTCCCAGCGGAACTAAGATCCTATATAGGGACTCTAGGACCAATAGTAACCAGTACTGTAATAGCATCCACAAGTTTTAAAGCCAAATTGGGGATACAATTTCCTGAATAGCCTGGGGGACACACTCTCATATTTCCTCCCACTATAGTTTGTGTCATGCCAGTTAATATAACCCTGTCAACACCAGGGCTAGAAGCAGCAGGTGCTAAAACACTTTCCTAACTACCCGTCCACTTGTATTTCCCCCACTTCCAAAGCGTGTTTGATTATAAGGGTGGTGATTTGGCTAACAGTCTATTCAAAAGGCTGTCATTTGCATCACTGTCACTATCCTTGTGCCCCTCTCCCTACTGTTTCTTTTTCTTTTCCTTTCTCGTTCTCTCAACATTATTCCCTTGCTTGTTATGGCAGGGTATAATCTAGCTCCCTCAATCATGTCTTGTCTCCATCTCTGTTGTTGCTCATCCTATCTCACGTTGGCGAATGTAGGCATCACTTCCTTCATCCTCCCTTGATATTTGTCTCTTTGTTTTAACATGTGCATCACATTCCCAGGCATTAAGCACTTCAAACTGTGTCGGTATAGGTAATGGTTTAATTGCAAATTATATTCCTCTCAAATGGTCAATAATTCTCAAAATAAAAGTACTGTAGCTTGGAGAAATGAATGCACCTTATTTCTCTTTGACCTTGTGCTAATCCTCAAACCGGATAATAATATGGAGCACTACATTTGTTGCCATACATTAAACTGGTGTGTCCTCCAATGGCGCTTCCTCGCCAAATCTCCTAGGTACATCTACATCACCTCATTTATTTTCCCTAATTGCTTTAAAATACCTAATTTTTGAGAATGTGTACCACATCACATACAAACAATTCCAGAGTCAATACATTTAATATTCTGTAATAATGCACCAGACAATATCAATCCAACACTAAATGACAAATACACCAACTGACCTATCCCAGCGTGACGCATTCTGATGTCACTCTTACTTCAATGAAGGATTTGGAATAGCTCTTTCACTCTTTTTCCAGAACTCATCATGTATCGGTTTCAGCAGCAGCAGGCAATGAAGTAATAATTTCTTCTCACTTGAAGACTTACTTTGAATATCTGGTGAAATGAGAAGGGTTCAATAAAGCACAATAAAGTGGCAATATAATTTGACGCGTATTAGACCTGTCAGCCCTTGGCATGGTTTCTCCTTTCTTTTTGCTTCTGATCTCCTTCTTTTGATCCTTTGCTAAATAGTTTTTAGCTGGTATTAGGACTCTGGACACAATACCATTTCTGATCAGTACTAGAGTGCAAGTGCTTTAGGTTTAAAACATGATAGTAATTGGTTCCTCCATGATTGACATATTTGATGTACCAGTAAGTCCCTTGTACAGTGCTCCCGTAGCCCTTTAAACTCGCCTCAGACCTGCCATTGACATGCCTGTGAGTGCAGTTTTAAACTGCCAATTCAACCAGGCAACAGCCCCAACCTTCCTTTTTACTACATGTGAGTCACTCCTAAAGTAGGCATAAGGCAGCCCTTTGGGTGTGGTGCAGTGTATTTAAAAGGTAGGATATTTACAGGTGTGTTTTACATGTCCTAATAGTGAAATACTGCTAATTTCGTTTTTCACTATTGCAAGACCCATCTCTCCCATAGGGTAACATGGGGATTGCCTTGAAGTATCTTTTAAGTGTAATTTCCCATTGGGAGCAGATAGATATTTGGAGTTTGAGGTCTCTGGGATCACAATTTAAAAATATATCTTTTGGTGCATCTGTTTTTATTAATTGTAAGTTTAAAAATGCCCCTTTAAGTGGGCATTTTCTTACTTAACGATTCTGTACCTCTGTCTGTCTGCATAATACATATCTGGGTCAGAATTACAGTGGAGCTGTTTATGTGTTCACTCTAGGCAATCATACAAAGGTATATCGGCATATCCTGATGGTCCATCACCAGGCTGCTGGGTCTTCCTGAGCTAGAGTGGTGGGAGGAGTTGTCACTGACTCCATAATAGGGCTGTGCCTGTCCTCACACAAAGCAGTCTCCATCCCTCTGTAGTGTGCTCTACAAAGATTTTCCTTTTAAGTTTGCCTACTTTGAAGGCAGAAATGGGTATAAGTACTGGACCTCTAACACCCTAAACCTAGAACATTTCTGGATTTAGGACATTCTGCCAGGAAGAAGAGCTGGATGCTGTTAGGAGAGACTTTTATTCTGCTGTTTGTTTTGCTGTGCTTGTGTGCTGTTTGCCTCTTCTGTCTTCGGAGATAAAGGACTGGACTTTGCTTTCTACATCCTTTCTAGAGGTTCTCCAAGGACTTGTGTTGAGCTTGCCTCTTGTTTAGAAGTCTCAGGGCCATTCAATACTTCACCTACCAGCACCTTGGCTCTCTTGTTGAGAGTTTTGCCTTGCCAAGTGATGCCAATTCCAGTTCCTGGGCCCTTGGAAGTGAGTTATTGTGATTTCAAGAAGAAAATGTACGCATTGGCTCAAAGCGTCATTCGGAATCGGCGTATCCTTGCCAACTCAACGTATCGCCAATGCCCGCACAAAGACATGGTTCCTGCTCTACACAGTCGCAGTGCCTCTTAGAAATCACTGCTGCCTGAGTTTTGAGCACCGCCTCATTGAAGTCAGTGACGCACAGCTCTGACTCATACGCAGTGCCTGCTTCGATCCTGTGAAATCAACACAGCGCAACTTGACTTCAACGCAGCATCCCAGAGCGCTGCTTTTGTCATCGACACCGCACCTTAGTAAGGAACCAACGCATTGTGCCAAGAACAACACATCCCCAACCCTGTGGCATTAATGAACCAACGCCTCATCTCCCCTGCCTAGCACCTCCCCTACACCAGTAAGGAAATGATGCATCAATGGCTTTTCTGGGACTTCATCTCCCCTGCCTCTCGCATTGTCTTTGACTTTTGACTTCTAATGCATCCTAGGTACTTAGGCCCAGTCATGTGCACCCATTTATTTTAAAGAACTACCATTGCATTTAACCTTTTAAAAGTGGTATCTTAACTTTCGGTCTTGTTTTATTTAGATAATATTGGCTATTTTTCTAAAATGGTTTGATGGCTTTTTGTAGTGTTTTCACTGTGTATGTTTGTGTGTGGATACAAATACTTTGCACATTGCCTCTGAGATCAGCCTAACTACTTTATGCCAAGCTACCAAAAGGATGAGCCGGTGTTGTCTTAGCTGTGTGACTCCCTTACCTTGACTAGAGAGAGTGTACTCATCACATTGCAAATCCATGGCATCGAGAGCCATGATATCATCAAATTAATCACATGACCAGTATCGCAATTTACAATAACGTTGAAATGTGTCTAGCACCAAAATGGCTTGGACTGGAGTTCTAAGTCTAAGGGGGATGTTTAGAGTTCAGCAAAACATGATCTCTATAATACATTTTTAATCTACCTCATTCAGAGTTGGGTGAAATTCCAGGTTTCCAATCACACAGTAATTTCCCTCTGATAGTCCTTATCACAATAGCCCATTGTATTTCAGTATCGTCAGGTCACGGTGGTGGTAGACCCGCACCTATAAAACACCAAGATGCTCACCAGGTACACAGGGACCTTGTTGGGACAGATGATGATGGACATATACCATTCCATGATTCACTGAGTTCCTCAGCTGCTACAGAGTCTAAATCCCTGGTACTCATTTTGCTAAAATGGGAGAACATAAATCATTTGTGTACGCCATGAAATAGGCCTGTGTCACAGATTGCTGTCTTGTTGGACTCAAAAGGGTGTCTAAAGCGGTACCCGCATAGTAGTGAAATGCTACTGTCTTTACCAGAAGTTAAGCAGTACAGGTGCAGTGGAAGCAGCATACTGTGGAGTAATCGGTAGAAGTGAACAGGCCATTTTACGTGTGTCACTTGAGTGAGGCCTACAGGCTCACTCATGTACAATTATCCTTGTTGGTGCTTAACTCACCCTTGGGCCACAACAAGGTAGTTTCTATCTCTGAGCAGCATGTGTGTATTGTAGGCATTTGCTGTATTTATGTGTGCCTGTGAATGATACAATGCATGGAAGATTATGACTTCCATTTTGGGGGACAAAGGACTGATTGGAGGATTTTGAAGGGGTGGAGGAATTCCCAAGACAGATTGGTAGATTGATGCATTTCTGTGAGAGGGGTGGGACACACACTGGAGTCAGTTACACTACAAAGCGTCTTTTTGATACAGAGAGAGAACACTGGAAAGGGGCCTGGGCACATCTCAGGAATGAGATGGTGCTGATAGAAGAATTATAAAGTATAGGGGTGGGGGCCCTAGTGTAACACATATCACTGTGTCTGACATATAGATGTGTACCTCTAGATACTCCTACTACCTGTTTTGTAGCAGATTTGGAGTTGCTTCTGCTGTGGCCTATATCTACCTCTTCCACTGAGAAGCCTTGGAAAACGTTGACCCCCTTTCTGCACCTTCATCCAAAGTTCTCTTGTTTGCCTTATATTTAGACATGCAGGGCTTTGCTCAGGGCAAAGTTAAAGGATATCTCTGTGCCCTATCAGCATTTTTGTGGTTGCCAGACCAATGTTTTCTATTTAAGTCACATTTTGGGCCTGAGTTCCTTAAATGCCTGCAATATATATGTCCCCCTACACCATGTATCATGCATCAGTGGGACCTCAACTTGGTCCTCACCTTTCTCATGTGTGCACCATTTGAGTCTCTGCATAGTTGCCCTTTTGGGCTATTGATCATCAAACTGTGATTTTAGTGGCCATAACATCGGCCAAGAGGGTCAGTTAATTTCAGGCACTCTCTGCATATCCTCCTTAAACCAATTTCTACCCGGACAAGCTGGTTCTCCAGCCAAGTGCTTCCTTTCTTCTGAAGGTTGTGACTCTCTTCCATCTAGGCCAGTACATCACCCAGCCTACCTTCTTTGCTCCACCTCATCGCTCTAAATATAACTGCCTGCGATCCGGCCAATAAAGCCCAAGGGGTGAAGACAGCTCCACCCTCAGAGTATGTATGATTCTACTCAGTGGGAGGCCCAGGAGGGTCCTCAAATAGGGGCCCTTCAGTGAGTTCCAGCAAGCATAATGAACCTAAGCCAACAACTCTGTTCTATAAAGAACCTGCAGTATTAATTTCCCTACCACCACCTTCTTTAACCCCTTAGGTGCTCATGACGGAGCGGTTCCGTCATGAGCGCCGGTTGGGCTGTGCTTATGACGGAACCGTTCCGTCATGGCCCCGCCCGCTCAATTGAACGTTCAGCACAGCGCAAAAATTCGCGCCGCGCTGAAGGTGTTAAAGGCTCTACTAATAGAGCACTTTAGCTCAGATCAAACCTTCTCAGTGCATTTACCATATGTAAGAGACCAGTTATTGCCCTCTTCAAATGACTACCCTGCCTCAGGTTCCAAGTAAAAGTAATCCCCAGATATTTATAATCTTCAACCTGCTCTAGTGGGGAATTATCCAGAAACAAATGAACTCCACCTCCTGCTTTGAGAAAATCAAGGTTTTAGTTTTTTCCACATTTACTGTGAGAGAGTTCTTTATACAATAAGTGTATACGATTCTAACTTTCGTTTCAACCCAATCTAGGTGAAATCCATCATTACCAAGTTGTCTGCATACATCAAACATTGGGTATGCACCTGGCTTATTTTTGAGGAGTTGAGGAGAATTTTTTTTAACTGCCTAGATCACAAGATCTTTTTTTGTCCTCATTCTACCAACATTCTTGTTAGGGTGTACTCTGATCCCTCTAGGTCTTACAAAGGGGGCTTGACCGGTGACCCATGAGGCAACCATAAGTAGTGACCCACAAGTGTACTGCTGTATCCACTTCCATCTCCTGCACCCAATGATACCACCATATAGGAGAGAACAGTAGCCGACAGCAAGATTGGCTTAATCATAGGGCTCACGTTTCCTTTTCTCTCCACCTTATCAACGGAGCACAGATTTTCCTCTCACTCGTAGGATCACATGCCATATCAGACTCACTGGTATTTATGATATTCCTAAGGCACTCAATAAACAGGGGTGGACTTCGCGATTTCCATTGTCTACACACCTCCCTTCTAGCCAAAAGAATCACATAGAACAAAAACCTTGCATTGCTTGTTGACGGCTGGGCTTCCTTTTCGGAGTTTAACCCAAAAAAAGATCCTATTACAAAATTAGGGAACATGTTGAAAGCTCACAGGTAAAGGGGCATAAGCCACAGAAGGCCTCGCTTCCCTTGGTGACTCAATTAGCTCCGCTGGTGGTGCTTATACAGGGTGAAGAGTTACAAGCTGAGAATGTAAGCCTTGAGACAACCCTCAATCCTAGTCCTGATTTATCTTCTAGTCAGTAGCGGTGGTGGGATTAGCTGCCGGGCTGTGACATGGTGAGGGGGAGGGGCAGGGTAGGGGGTAGTAATTTATGGGTTACGGAGGATTACAGGTAAGTAAACATATAAATAAATAAAATGAATTTTGTTGCATGCACTGCATCGCATTTGGGGATGCAGTGCGCGCAACGAAATTTGTTTTATTTATTTATATGGTTACTTACCTGTAGTCCTCCTTAATTCATAGATTACTACCCCCCACCCTGCCTCTACCCCTCCCCACGTCACCCCCGGCAGCTACTGCCACCACCAACCGCTACTGCTTCTAGTCCTACCCCCACTTGCACCATCGAGTCATTCCAGGAAGTACCATGGGGGAGGTGGGGAACTCCAAGCAAAGGGATGGAAATCCATTGCTGCAATGGAGCTGAATATCATATGGAAAAGATGTTCCTAACTTTACAGCAAGACATTTTCACAAAATCTGAGATTTCTAAAATGAATCAAAAGGGGATCCCCGATAAAAGCGAGGTACTTAAGGAGAATCTCAATGACCTCCTGATGCGCACTGGAATTCTAGAAGGGGAGGTTTAAAGCCCTAACACCAGTGGTGACGGGTAACTTCATGGATATTGAGCTACTAAGAAAACAGAACTGAGCACTGCAAGATGATTTAGAAAGGCTGGAAACTCAATCCCGACGTAATAATCTGAGATTTCTCAATATCCCGGAGGGGGCAGAGAAAGGATATGTCAAGGCCTTTATATGTGGTCTCTTGAGAGAGGACGTCTTAAAGGATAGGGCAGATATTGATTGGGAGAAGGAGATCCAGAGGGCTCAAAGGGATCCTTTTAGGTTGAACCCGGATTGGAAGACCTCCAGAAAGATTCTGATACATTTTAAAACTTTCGCTGTAAAAGAGTTAGTATTGGAACAGGCTTAGAAGGGTGGGGTCCTTAAGTCATGATGGATTTTCTTATCAAATCAGGTCAGAGCTTGGTAAGAGGCCTGCTCAGAGGCAGTGGGAACTGGGCACCAGTATGAACGAGTTGCGGAGCAAGGGAGCTCAGGTTCAGCTAAAATTTCCAGCAATGCTAAAAACCATGTGGCGAAACAAAAGGAATAACATAAGCAACCCAGAAGAAGTGGATACCTTTTTATCACAGATGGTCTGATAAAATATAAGATATAAGTTTATGCTAATAAGGTTTGAGTCCGTTTTAAGAATATGTTTCATTGAAAATGGCGCAGATAGACTATTTTCTTCTCTTTGTTTTCCTTCAATATCTTTTTTCCACATATCTTTTTTGGTTCGGTCTCTCCTCCCTGGGAGGGATGGGGAAGATCGCAAAGGGTGGAGTGAATCACCTCAGGTCTGGAAAGGGGGTTTCCTGGGGGGAGGGGGCAAGCGGGGGCACTGGGGGAGAACATTAAAAAACTAGTCCTCATATGTTTATCCCTTGAAGTGGGGGAGATAAGATCAGAAATGACCATGAGCCAGAACCAAGATTATAGGGTAACAATTGGCATTTTAGGTTTAGAGAATGGATAAATTAAAAGTAGTTAATCTCTTAACTTGGAATATGAATGGGTTGAGATCAAGGAGGAAAGTGTCTCAGGTTACGGAAACCCTTAAGGAAAGCACAGCCCAAATTATATTAATACAGGAAACACATCTTGAAAGCATTGAATGCAGACAATGTTTTGACAAGTGTAGATGGGTCCAGGAGGTAGTATGTTCCAACCAGATGGGGAGTACTAGAGGAGTTGCCATCATTATCAAAAGCAATAATGGAATAAGAGTAGTCAAGTATGAAACTGATTGTTCAGACAGATGGGTTGTGGCGACTCTTGTAATTCAAAACAGGCCTCTGGTATGTGCAGTATACTATGGGCCAAATAATGATACCCAGAGGCTTTAATCAAGATGGAATCTCCTCCCATCCTATTGTGATGGGAAGAGATTTTAATTTGGTTATGGATAAAAGATTAATAGGACCTCAAAAGTTAAGTATACAAATCCACCAAGATCATTCTCCAGACTAAAAAGTATGATGAAGGAGTTTAATCTGATGGATATTTGGCGTTCTAGACAGAGGGGGGATAGGGAGTTTACTTTTTACAGTAAAAAGTATAGACATCACTCCTGTGAGGATTTAATTGAGAAAGCTCATGTTCCCGCGATAGTGTCGGATCATTCTGCTGTTGCCCTGGCGTTGACATTACAGCAAAAGGAGGGGCAGAGAAGATGGACAGTAGACAGGACCATTTTTTTATGAGGAGGTAGTTCGAGATTTAAGAGAAAAATCAGAGATATATTTTCATTCAAATATCGGTTCGGAGGAACATCAAATGGTCTGGGACACCTATAAGGACTTCTTAAGGGGGGTTTTAAGATCCATAATGAAAGGAAAAAAAGAGAGGAGAAACGAGAGGATGAGCATAAACTTAAAGAGATCAAGGTAAAAGAAAGGGAATTATAGAGGGCTTCAATGGGAGATATAAATAAAGTCCAAGCCCTAAGCAAAGAGTTAGAGGGACTCCAGGCAGCATTTCAAGGGCGGATCGATTAGAAAGTATCTGATAACTAGAAAGCCAGTAAGCTCCGACACTTCACCTATGGAGAAAAATGTAGCTCCTTACTAGCTTGGAAGGCCAAGGCAGACAGAGCTAGAAATACAGTCCGAGAGTTAATTAGTAGGAGCTCAGGGGAAGTACTGCATACCAATGTGGATATATGTGGAAAAGCTTGTAGCTTTAAGAGAGATTTATATGGAGAGGATATTCAACCAGATCAAGAGGTTATTACCGAGTGGGTAAGATTAACGATTCTCCCTCAGCTAACCAATGAACAGACAGCCTTAGAAGGAAAGATTACGGACGGAGAGATTAGATCCCAGTGTAAGTGAATGGTAAAGGGAAAGCTGCAGAGCCTGATGGTGTTCCGGCTGAGGTTTTCCTATGTATTATTGATACCATAATTCCAGTTTTAAAAGTTTTGTTTAATGCAATTTATATCAGTGGGGAAAATGCCCCTAGGTCGTGGTCAGAGGCTATAATGACCTTGATTTTAAAACCCAATAAAGACCCAAGGAGAGTTGACTCATATAGACCGAGTTCCCTACTAAACTCAGATTACAAGATCTTCTCCGGTGTTATAGCAGCTCGGGTAGCCAAGGTAATAAAACAGGTTGTTCACCCTAATCAAAGAGGCTTTATTTCTGGGAGACAACTTAATGAATTAACATTTCAGCTTGCAGGGGTGGTTGGCATAGCTGAGGCTCGGAATGTACCTCTTATCATAGTAGCGGTCGAAGCAGCCAAAGCCTTTGACCAGTTGCACTGGGCATATCTGTGGGAGTCGCTACGTAGTTTTGGATTTTCACAGAATATAGTTACGGAGGTGCAAAACTTGTATCACGGCCCAAAGGACAGGGTCCTGGTAAATGGGGAGTTGTCTGATTGGTTCGATATTTTTAGTGGGACAAGGCAGTGTTGCCCTCTGCGCCTGCTACTTTTTAATTTGTACATAGAGCCTCTGGCAAATGTGATTAGAGCAGACACCACTATCCTTCCTTTTAGATCAAATGATTTTGAAGTTAAACTAGCTTTATATGTGGACAATTTGATGCTGTATACAAGAAATCTGCAGGACGTAATTCTAAACTTAGGGTCCGATTAGGATTGCGGGCAGACTTTCATCCTCCCGCCACCCTAGCGGTGCTGGGACCGGCCGCCAGTGGTGCAGAAATTCCACTCCTGCAATTAGGATGCCACTGCCACTGTGGCGGTGGCATCCTCTATTCCCAGCATTGTGGCGGGCGGTGCTCACAGCACCACCCGCCACAATGCTGGGAAGGCACTGTGTGCATTGTCATGCACAAGGTGACAGGCACCACGCTGTGCCTACCACCTTGTCCATGACAAGGTAGGGGGTACCCTGGTACCCCCATGTGAATCCTTCACTCCCCCAATACCCTGGGGGCCGCAACGGGCCCCCAACAACAAAATCTGCATGCCTTACTGTGGCAGTGCCGCCACGGAAAGGCCGCTTCCCGCACCCATGCTAATATGGGTGTCTGTGTCTAGAGACACCGCCACTATATCTAGCCTCTTTCCGCCCAGTCAACTGGTCGACCGGCGATAAACAGGTGGACATTCTTTTCACCTGCCGGGGTCCCCCTTCCCATACTAATATGGCGGGGGAAATGGGTGGTGGGCGTAGGGAAATGTAGGGCGGATCGCCACCGACATGCGGGCAGTGGCTATCTACCCTACATCATAATCAGCCCCTTAATGAGGAAGGCAGAGCTATTTGGGCATGTCTCTGGGTACACAGTACATGTAGATAAAACCGAGATAATGGAGTAGAATTAGGACCCACAGAGTCACGGGGTAAAAACTCAAATACGATACCTAGGGATTTTAATCATACAGAAAATTGAGGATATCACAAAAACTAATTGGATGAAAACTAGTCAGGAAGTGGTAGGTTTACTGTCAAAATGGGCTAACCTCCCCTTAAATATATACGGTCGGGTTAATTTGATAAAAATAATTATCCTTCCAAAAATCACTTTCTTATTTAATTCTATCCCGTTAACTTTTAAGAAAGAAGATATAGCCAAACTCCAAGGTAAAGTAGGAAGTTTTATTTGGGCACCAAAAGGCCCCAAGATATCCTGGAAGAAGTTGAGGAGAAGATTAGAGGTGGGTGGATTGGCACTTCCCAACCTGTTTGTATATGATCAAGCTTTTCATTTTAAAGATGTGTGTTTGTTGGCAAACAAGATAGATAAGTCATCTATCGGCTCACTTTTTGAGGCTATGGTCATCGGCATTTTCTGTTCATATTCGGAGACCCTAAGTTTTTTAAGATAGTAAGGTTAAAGGTCTTGAAGGCTGCCCTAAGTACCTGGATGTATATGAGGAAAATACTGGGAGTTCTATATTTTTCGTGTTATGCTCCAGTTTGGGATTCCCCTGGAACCCCGGAATGCTTGAGGGATCAGCTTAGCCAGCCCCTGAAATCAGGGGGTATTTATTATCGGGCTGATCTTAAGCAGAGTTGATGATGATGAGTTGCGATGCTATGAATAATTTGTGTAAGCGGCAGCCGACTAGATTTAAATATTTTCAACGGAGTTCCTGGTGGGCTACACATGATTGGGTGGAGGAGGAGGAGACAAAATTTAGTCAGGTGACAAGAACTGACCAGTGGAAGAAAGAGATGTCGTTTTGGTACTTGGCTTTTTTGGAAACAGATAAGGAATTAGAAACTGAAATCATAAAGCTATGGGGTCAGGAGTTTGATGCAAATGTGGCGGGACTCCTACAATATTTTACAAATGGTAGTTAAACCAACACCACTTAAACGTAATCACTTATTCACCACCTATAGAGTGTATTGGTCACCTGCGAAGCTATCCAGGATTACCAGCAAGTCATATAACTGTCTTAGATGTATGCGGATAACGGCAGATGATATTCATCTATTCATGTTATGTCCAAAAATATCATCTTATTGGAAGTCAGTTTGTGACTTTATCAGGGAAACAACCGGCATGCAGATTTCAGTTAGCAAGAAGATCTTTGATGAAAAGGCTAAAGTTCAAGGGGGCTAACATACAACCTTGCCTCAGTCCATTGTTCACTGGATTTTTTTCGGTTTGAGACGGAGACCATTCAAATCAACCAGTACCCAGTTATTCTCATTAAGTCGTTGTATAATTTTTTTAATACCTTGGTCAAATTCCCAACAAGCCAACTTATCCCATGGTAGCCTATGATAAAAGCTATTAAAAGCTGCCCTGAAATCAACATAACAGCAACATAGTTTTTCCCCTGAATCAACTGCTCTTGGCTAAGCATGCCGTGGAGCAAAGCAGTGATCAACTATGGAATAGTCCAACCTAAAAAACCCTTGTTCATTTGGAATCTGCAGCTAAATAGATTCTCTACCAGATAAAGTGTTACTGAAGGTAAGTAACTTGTTCGTTGTGGACAGTCTGGTTTCACTATACTCACATGAAGTCAAAATGACTGCAAATTAAGTGCTCTTAGTTGAATGTTTCGCCCACTCTCTGAAAGGTTGAACTGTTTAAAATAGAGAAGTATTTATTTTATTGAGTTTTACAGTGTTGTTTAAATAGCTCTTATCAATCGATCCTGTAAATAATGCATGTTCTGTGAAGGGTGTTAGTTGAAGGTTATTCATTCACGTTGTGATTTGCTGTCACACATAAGATCAAGAGACTAAGATCCAGAATTGGCACAGTATCATCTAGGAGCTCTTACAAATTGAGTGATAAGCAAAGCGAATGTAAGGTATTGTGTGCTACTTATACAATTCTGTTTATTCTCAGGCACTTGCGTCATGATTTTGGGATCAGTCAGGTATTTTTAGGCAGCTGTTGACGAGCCTTATTTTCTGTGGGGGTCTATCTTTCAGCTTACATACATGGGAAGAGAAAGAGCATCTACCTGTGCAGGTTTTCAAAAGTGGGAATTATCATGTGCGAAATCATTTGCAATCGGAGGTCTCTTTTTTGATTGTATAGTCAGACTTTATATTCATGGGAAGTTAATGAAACATCATTTTCTCACAAACAGAACTGTGTATATGACACCTTTTCCTGTAAGAACCGTGAAGCCTGTCTGTGTGCTTCTCTTATGACCTATGTCCGGGCCTGCCTCGCTCAAGGGGTCTCGCTGAGTGGATGGAGGACCAAAGTCTGCAGTAAGTATGACATGTATTCAATTTTAGGCAGATAATGTACACAAATGGCCTAATGATCAATGTCCCTTTAAATCCGACTTTATCATCCTATGAAAACACGATCATGGTTGACTGAAATGAATTGGAGACATGCATACACCCCTTCAACCCTAAAGAAAGAAAATATTTTTGACAATCAATAGAATAAAAGCCCGGTAGATAGTAGGTGTTTTTTTTACCTGCATGCATATCCCAGAAGGCTGTGGACTAAGAACGTTGATTTTAACTGGATATGTCAAAGTGTGGTTTAAATGGCGAGAAATTATAAAATTAATCCAAAGATTCAGCGGCCTTGTGGTAAAAGCTCAATCTGGCATTCCACTTTCCTGCAGTCTTGACGTTAATAAAATTCACAACCCTACCTTTAACACCTGTTTGGGTTTCAAGGCAAGTTGGATTGAGTCAGAATTGCAAAAGAAATGTTGTCTATTATATCGGGAATGTTATATGGTATTCTTTGTTTATAGTTCACAATTGTGCTGGTACGAATTGGGTGTCACTGAAAAGTTTTAAAGCAGGTGCACTAGTACACAACATTTGTATAAGCAGGAGTTATCAAATGGTCTTATTTTTTTCCATTCGTGGTGTAGGTGAATTCATAACAGCCTGTCCTGAATCTATGATATTCAGCTACAAATTGGACTCCTGCCCGCCCAGCTGTCGCTCCCTGAACCAGCCTGATTTAGAATGTCCCAGTGTTAAGTTTGTTCCGGTGGAAGGATGTGTCTGTCCAAATGGGACTTTTCTGACCGACTCCTGGACATGCATTCCCGCATCTGAGTGCCCTTGTTACCATCATGATAAGGTTTATCTCCCTGGAGAAGTTATTCTTGAAAATGGTGCTGCATGGTAAGAACATTCAGAAGACAACAATGAGCAAGGGGTGTGGCGGGTGGGTGGTAAATGTGGATGGAATCACGGTGCAAGGTAGATTCTGGGTTGGTGGAGGAAGGGCAATCTATGCTCCTCTTTGCTGTAGGAATTGGTCTGGTGGGGGTTGGGATGCACTAATGCTCGCAGCCACTGCCAAGCCTGCATATGATTTCAACGGCTGGATTTTTCTCCCTTGAGTGCATGTGTCTTTCAATTCTCGGGAACACTGGACTAGATGTAATTGTGCAGAGCAGTATCCAGTTTGTTCTTCACCGGACTCATCATCAAGTCCTAGATAGATTTAAATATGCTATTTTTAATCACCCTTTTGTAAAATTCTCCTTTTTATTCATTCATTCGTTCAGTTTGTATGGGGTGTTACTTCCCACATGGACAACAAGTGCATTACATGAAACAGCAAATGAATTGAGAAGTGTGCAGAGAGATTGTAGACATTCAAACATAGCTTCACTTGAGATACCAAGGGCCTTATTTATGAAGGACTTGCGCCGCCGGTGCGTCACTTTTTCCCATGTTAAAAGTGACGCACCGGCGGCGCAAGTCCTTCATAAATAAGGCCCCAAGTGTGGTGAAGAAACGCATTTTTAGGTTTTTTTCTTAAACATATAAAGTTTGTTTTCAGAGGGAAATCCCCAGCAGGACAGTTCCCATGTCTTGCTGCCTGTCAGGTTTTCCTAGACCAATCGAGATTTGTTTCTAATCCTTCTCTTCTCTCTAGTGGTGACACATATCTCTTTCAAATTACGAGGAAGACCGAGATTCACGGTTGTGTGTATGAAGCCCACACATTTGAAGTTAATGTTGACATCTGGGGGGCATATTTGTTTCCTTAAGTTAGGTGTAATTTTGTATCACCTTTGACACAATGGGCTACATCATGTAAGATGACCTTGAGAGGGGTCATTACATTTTTTGGTAGGCTTGTTAGAATTGCATTACCCTCTAGGTGTGAGAGATGTAAAGATGTCATCTTAAGGCAGAATGGAGGGTTCATGTTTTCTGAGAAGGTGGGGATGGAAATAGAGGTTCAGGTAAGATTGTAGACAACAGTTATCAAAGAGACATGTTAGTTGAACACAAATTTGTGATTTGACCTTGGGCAAGAAGGTGGATGAGATACTGAGTGTGGCGGGATCTGCAAGCCTTTGTTATTTTAGAAGTGCCAGATCATGGTAGTAATGGAGGAGAATTCAGTGTTTGATGGATTGAGCTTCGGTGGGACAGCACATCCATTTTGTAAAATTCTCCTGGAAGACTTTATCAGTGGTGATGGGTAGAAGGTTTTTATACCTAGAGACACATGTGGGTATCATCAGAGTAAATTGTGTGGTAAGAAATAGTGATGACAAAATATTATGAGGTTGCAATATTGTGACCAGATTATTGAGGGTGAAAATATCGGAGTAAGTACTATTCTAAACTCCACAACTACTTACCTTGAAGATATATGCATTACCAAGGTATGTATTTGTGAAAATAGGTAGAAAGATCATTCACAAACTAACCTTTCAATATTCTGTCCCTCGATTTTCTGGTTATGATATTGTGCCCTTCGATGTTCTGTCTTTGATGCCCCAGACTCACACCATCAGAGTTTTGGTGCAAAGAGATGCTTTAGATGATTGTACCATCAAACTCCATATAAATGTTGAAGAAGAAATGAGAAAGGATTGAGCCTTCTTGTGTGACCCTGTCAATGCCCAAAATAGCAAGAAGGCATAACAGCAGCCATTAAAGCTCTCTCTGCTGATAGCTAGTCGAACGTAAAAGTCATGAGAATATTATTACATAGCAACTCAGTCCATCATCTTTCTATGGTCTGTGAATTAGGTATCATCAGGTAATAGCTACAACTGTTCTGTGCTCATAAAAGAATTAAAATGCAGCTTTAAGCACAATACAAATAAATGTTCAAATATGTTAAGCCATGAAGCATAAATAAAGGCAGTAAGGATAGTGGATGTAGCTCAGTGGTACCGAAGGACATGCCTTGGAAGCTTTACACATGGCCTCAGTAGTCAAAAGACATGGCTTTCAACCAGACACTGCATATATAGGCACTGTAGACATCAGCAAGGTGGCATGGGTGCGGGGTGAGGACTGCACCTGATACCCAGAGGGCTTGGCCATGACCTTTGCCCACTGCCCTAAGGTCATGGCATTTGTCAATGCATATGAGGCATTACAGGCATGGTATTACAAGGCATGGCCAGATGTCATGCACAATGGGTACTCGTGTACAGGGCACAGCATATGCCCGAAGAAGTAGCTCTGTACCCAGTACTCAAAGGGACCGTCCAGGACCTAGGTACTGCGGGTAATGAGGACATGATTACAGGAGTCATAGCATGGCTTAAGCAATACCCTTCACCAAATCTCTACATAGGACGTGCAAATGCTAGTAATGAGGGAACTACTTCTGGGCCAGCGCATGGCCCAGAGGAGATGTCCAAAGGCACTTCGGGTACTCAGCTTTGTCAAAGACTATGCTCGGTGTATAGTCACTGTAGTATATGCCTTGCAACCACTGTGGCTACTTTTTATGTACCAAGCATTAAGTGTATGGCCAAGGAGACTCTTCAGATAGGGCAAACAACAACCACTCACTTCTCTGATTTTCTCTTCCAGTAACTGTTCAATGGGGAAATTACATTGCTGTGAAGGAAATGCAGGTAACTCATTTTGCTATGCAGATCATTTTTAACAATGCCGCTTTGTTGCCATACGACTCGTTAAGGAGCCTGTGCTACTGCCTTGATTAAAATATAGTTAGAATTGTTTTCAATGTCACACATTCACCTTTTACGTTAATTTCTTAATGATGTGATACTCTATGCATGAATGTGAAAGCTGTGTGAATATATCAAACTGACTTGAGGTTGATTATAAAGTAAGCTGGGGGTTCTCCTGTCATAATGTTACCTAACTGAATTGATAAATCTGTCTGGTTTGATATGGTTAGCGAAATTTAGATCCAGTGAAGTCGAATATAGTCAGAATTATACATTCATGATTGCTGAGCATGAAATGTTATGCTAAAAGAAAGGAGGTATTGCAGTGGCGGCTGGTGACATTTGAAAGTGGTGTGGCGTAAATACTGCACTGTGGCGAGCGAGTGCAGCAAGCGAGGCCGAACCACCTATGGGGGGTTCGGGGTTATCCCATGAGAACATTTTGAAAAAAGGGTGGGCAAATGGTGTATTCTCAAGCACATTTGAGAAAGAGGTGGCTTGGCGAATACATCTCTGGGAGTAGCCAGACTAGTCTCTTTGCACAGATACATCTCTCTCCCTGCATTCACATAGGCACAGTCACCCTGCACTCATAGACCCATTACTCACCCTTCCCTGACACATTACTAAGCCAGCAATCACCCATCCACATCACTCACTCTGGGCTCACACAGGTACACTGCTCACCCTGCACTCACACAGACATCACTCACCCTGGATTCACACAGGCACACTGCTCACCCTGCACTCACACAGACATCACTCAACCTGCACTCACACAGGCACACTGCTCACCCTGCACTCACACAGACATCACTCACCCTGCACTCACAAAGACATCACTCACCCTGGACTCACACAGGCATCACTCACCCTCACCCTGGACTCACACAGGCACACTGCTCACCCAGCACTCACACACACATCACTCACCCTGCACTCACACAGACACCACTCACCCTTCACTGCACTGCACTCAATAGGTTTCCTTTATTACAGCCTGTCTAGGCCTGGCATTGCCTGGTGACAGACTACAGTAGATAACACCATGTCTGCTGGGGCCTCTGAGCAGGTGGGGGTGCTTAGCACAGACCCGAGAATGCAAGCAATCTCCCCACAGACACTGGCGTTATTGTAGTTGTAGGCTGTTAGTCACTGCATGCGAAGACGTTCAGCAATTGCCCCCAGCCGTGTTTGCGCCCCGAAGACTGACATCATTCAACCACGATCTGTTAGAGCCAGGTAAACCAAAACCAACATCGACAAATAAGTTTCCTGGCTCCCCATGAACTTGTCTCCAAAAGGTAGTAATGGGCTAAAATCTAAATGCGCTTTATTTTCATCTGGTATTCCATCAAAGAAGAACTTGTTCCCCTGACTCCCCCTCTCCCCCCTCCAACTTTCTCTCTCCTCTCTGGGTGTGCTGTGTTACTAGAAGCCCTTTGCAGATGTGTAAAAAGAGGTTAATACGTGTGTATCAAGGCAGATGTAATACTTTCAATGGGAGAGTACAGGCAATCCCCAGAGACACGTAATGCTTTTAATTGAAGAGTGCCGGCACTATTCAAAAACTAGCAGGTACTCTGGTACAGAGTACCTGCACTTCTATTTTTCCACTATTTTTCCATTTCAAGCACAGGATGTATGTGTTACTCGGACCTGTAGCTTAATATAAATAACGTGCCGATCGCAGCTATAAAGATTTAACTAACCTCAGACGATGACAATCCGAGTGAACCTCTTTCCTACTAGTGATTTTTAGTAACACGCAGATCTCTCTGCAGCGGGTGTATTATCCCTCTGAACTACCAACACCTGCAGTCCTTTATGTTCATGTCCCAGCATGGCACGGTCGCTCCGTCCCCCTGGCAACATTCTGTTTTAGGAAGAATTTCTCTAGCTGGAAAGGACAGCGTGGGACCTTGAAACCGCCCTCAGCGCAGGAGCGACCCTCTCTAGGCAGAAACAAAGAGAGGGCTGGATTTCAAGATCAAACTGAACCAAACGGGCGGTACCGGGCAGGCAGTTCCTGTTAAACGTGGATGCTTCAGGCAGGAAGCTGGCTTGACCTCATGCTTGGGCCTTTCATAAAATCTTTTACCATCTGCAACTCTGCAGACGATGCTTCCACTTGGCTGCTCCAACCTGCCGGCCACATTACAGAGCCCGAGGCACCAGGGCCTGGGATATTGCCATCAGATGAGGGAGAAAAGCGGTTCCGTGCCAGAAATCTATCTATAAATATACTGCTGCGAGCATGCAGGATTGAATAGAAAAGGCGGCCGATTGCCGAATCACTCAAAACTCCGTTTCTAGTCTTAACATTAATCACCCACCACCAGGAGAACACTAGTCTTAAAGCAACGTATGCTTACATTAGCCTGGGTCATGTCGCGCAGGGCCGGGGGTTAAAATGAAACGTTTCAAAACTTACCAGGTCCGCGCCGTCTATGCTCCGGGGTCCTGGTCCCATTGCTGTTGGCGCCTAGCCGCCTACAGGAACATCCGCCGATCCTCCACAGCCAATCCTGGCGCCTTAGGGCACAGTTACTCTCTGCCCGCCCAGCCCATTAGAAGATGGAGGCTTGAGCCTTGTGCCAGCCACAGCAGACACTAGTGCGCATGCGTGGGCACGGAGACAAAGTGTCCCTCCGTCCCCACTCATGCGTGCTTGTGCTGCTGCCCCTGGTGTGACAATGTAAATGCCTGTCAGTTAGCATGACGTCGGGGTCGGACCGCCCAGGTGGGCGGTCTGACGTCATGCTATCTCACAGGCATTGTCATGATGCATCGATCTCAGACTGAACTTAAGTAAACTGACTAAGAGTTCAGTTTACTTAAGTTCACAAAAGCCGAGGGAGTTGCGGTCCGGACGGCTGGTAGGGGGGCAACGCCCCAGCGCCCTTAATGGACGCACCGCCACTGAGGTATTGCCAATTATGTAGGGCCTGTCTTTAGACACTCTTCACATATTTGTTATATTAAACATGTTTTGCTCTACATTTTGTTGAACAATAAATGTCACAACTTTCTACATGTTCCATCGGTTGCGATTACATATTAACAGAGCTACTGCGCGTACCACATGGTGTTACTTGTAAGAGACGTCAGTATCTCAAACTAGCCATAAAATATTAACAAATCGAATATTTTTTTGTTTACTTCTGTTTGCTGCTGATCGCAACACATTGCTGTTACTGTAATTATCCAGAAGTCAAAGGGAATCAATATGTGATCAATATCAAATGTAGTGTATTGGCCTGTATTTAATGGATTTATTTAGGCGCCACCGAGTTTTCATAGATGGAGAGCTATAAGGATAGATGAATGGATGGACGGACAGACAGACCGATGGAGCCCAAGCTGCACCTTTTACACCCCATATCACTATAATTGAATTCTTCTTTTCAGTCTGTATCAACCTGAATGCATTGTTTTGTTAAATGAAAGTCAAAGCCTGGAGCATTCTATCTGGGGAAATATGAACTTATATAGTAGCGTACATTAGGATCAAGGCTTGCCAGCCATTTGGCAAGTTCCAGATGCCTTCCACTGACTTTTGCATCTGATTTCGAAACTTAGCAATAATTCAAATAAATGGTATAGGACAACCAACGGAGATATTTGTGGAATAGATTTGGGCTTACATTCAACAACAGTCGTGAGGGTAAGAAGGTGACTAAGAAAGATGATCATGCAAAGAGCTTTCAAATTTCCTAGGTACCTTCATGATTAATTGACCTGTCCCTGTTTTTTTCTTTTCATTATGTGAATCATAGTCCCTTTGATTCTACAGTGACAACACGACTTCAAGTCAAAGAACTCCAAGCATAGGCCTGGACTGGATGATGGTCATTAAAACTGCTAATTTCTCCATCATTGGAGAACTAAACATCCACTTTGATTCTACCACAGACAATAAGATCAACTCCCTTATTGCTGACCTCGCTGCCTTACAGCTCTGCCAACTCATGAGGGGTCCTACACACAGTGGTCTGCACCTTCTTGACCCAGTTTTCTCAAACTTGGCTAACTTGAAAGTCCATTCACCCATCCCCATGACCTGGACAGATCACTACCTAGTAACCATGGACTTACCCGCCAATAGTGACCCTTTCATCAGCCCCACTCACCAGGTCTTGAAAAGACCATGGAAAAAACTTCGCTTGGAAGATCTTCACGCCCTCCTTACTGCAGACCCCTCCATCTCCAGCGACGATCCTCACCTAGACTATGATTGTCTCTGTAACCGGATAACAAAAGCTTTAGACTCATTGATCCCAGCTAAACTAACTAAACCACGAACCCATGAATCTAGCCCCTGGTTTAATAATGAGCTCACTTTACTTAGAAAAGAGCTAAAAAAAGCAGAACGCAGATGGAGAAAGGACTATGACCCCACGTCAAAAAGCATATATACTCAGCTTCAAAAAAGCTATCATCGCAATATATGTAGGACTAGGGCGGCATACTACGCATCTGAAATTCAGAACAGTCACAACGCCTCTAAAACTATCTTTCGCATTCTGAAAGAACTCAGTGCTAAAAAAACTGTAAAAGACCTCAGCACCTCCCCTGACCTTTGCGAAAACCTGGCCACCTTCTTTCTGGACAAAATTTAAAAAATCTACAATACGTTTACGACAGTGCCCCATCACTTACCCATAGCCGACTCTCATGGACCCAAACTTTCCTCCATTCCAGCCATTAGTCATGACAACTATCTGAAAATCTGTGCCAAAATTAAATCCGGCTCACCCGCTGATCCTTTAAAGCCTGAACTCTTCAGAGAAGCCGGTGAGCTCGTTCTGGGCCCACTCAGAGACATTACCAACTCGTCCTTCCTTACGGCCAACATCCCTTCCACCTGGAAACAAGCATGGGTCTCACCAATTATAAAAAAAACCTCACTTGACCCCAGCCTCCCGGAGAACTTCAGGCCCATCTCCCTGCTCCCTTGGCCAGCCAAGGTGGCAGAAGCCCATGTTAACTCCACCCTGACCAACTTCTTAGTGTCTAATTCCATTCTAGACAGGTCTCAACATGGATTCCGAGCTGGGCACAGTACCGAAACTGCACTCCTAAGCGTAATTGAACATCTTCGGACCATACTGGACGCAGGAGGAAAGGCAGTACTGATTCTTTTAGATCTCAGTGCTGCCTTCGATACAGTTTCCCATAAGGTACTGTTGTCCAGACTTGAGGAAGTAGGAGTCGTTGACCAGGCCCTCAACTGGTTTAGGGCTTTCCTCGCCGACAGATCCTTTAGGGTCTCCACCCCACCCTTCATTTCGAAGGAATGCCCCGTTGAACAAGGAGTCCCTCAAGGGTCGGCTCTCAGCCCGACCCTGTTCAATGTTTATGTCCTCCCGCTGGCAGAGGTAGCTAGGAAACATGGACTCACACTGGTGTCCTACGCTGACGACACCCAGCTGGTGGTGGCTCTAAAAGACGATAATGGCCTGAGTGCTATGAACTTCAGACAAACCCTCGGTGAAATCACCAGCTGGATGTCGGCAAACTATCTCCAATTAAACGCCGGTAAAATGGAGGTCCTGCTTCTAGGAAAAGATACAACGGCCTGGGGCAACAACTGGTGGCCTGAAACCTTGGACCAGCCGCCTGTCCCCAAGAGTGTGGTAAAAAACCTAGGAGTCTGGATGGACTCTGCTTTGAACTTTACCCACCACACTAAAAAAGTTGCTGCCACATGTTTCGGGATCCTTCGAAACCTTCGGCCCATTCTAAAATTTTTCGACCATCAAACACGCCAAGTGATAATACAGTCGGCAATTTTATCACGGCTGGACTACGCTAGCTCACTACTGCTGGGAACTAACGTAGCCGAGAAAGTTAGACTACAAAGAGTCCAAAACGCCGCTGCAAGAGCTCTTACAGGTCTACCCCGACTCAAAGCGGTCTCCTCCACCCTCAGGAACCTACACTGGCTCCCTGTTGAAAAGAGGATCTATTTTAAATCTCTTTGCCTTGCTTTTAAAATTCTGAAACTCTCCTCCCCACTGATGTTATGCCCACTGCTTTCACCCTACGTCCCTTGGCGCTCCCTCCGGTCAGAAGGTCAGAACTTGGTCAATATCCCCCGCACCAAGTTAAGCCGAATGGGCGATCGCTCGTTTGGATACTTAGCTGCCAAACTTTGGAATGGACTCCCAGCTCAGATCCGCGAAATGAACGACCTTTTATCCTTTCGTAAAGCCATTAAAACCCACCTTTTTAATTAGTTATGTTATGTACACATCTGGACAACCCCAATAATTCCATCTTGCTGTCCCCTGGACATTGGCAGCTAGCGCCGGGACGCCCCTTGGCTGGGGCAGCCGTGTGCTATATAAACACCTTTAACATAACATAACATAACATAACATATGCTCATGCATTCATCTGTGAAATTTGAGATCGATGCTAAACACTGGCAATCAAAAAACAGAAAATTAAGAGATAAGAAAACCAAATAATTAATATGCATTTTCTGCTTCTTGGGAGCAGATGCGACTCCCCAAGAAATTAATAAAGAAAATGCGAATTTCAGTAGAAACATGGGCTGAATGAAATTGTTTTGCTAGGTAGAATGACTCTGTGAAACTCGCCTCACCACCTCTAGGCTTAGGAACACATTTGATGTTTTTAATTACATTCTGCTCTCCAGACACTCAGAACGTCTGTTGATTATGTCTTAATGCCATAAGTGTCAGTCTTCCTACAAAGTGTTTAACTGATGTTTTTGACTCCCCAAAAATATACCCCATTTCTTTCTTCAAGCTTTCTCCACAGCGACTTGGAAAGACGCCTTTTTTTTCATACCCATCATCTTTGCGCTAGCCGCACCTACACTCTCCTCCATCGTAGTTCACTATTGGCTATTGCTCATCCTGGCTCCCCTCACATGAGGTGAAATGCACAGATTTTTTATGCACAGATCTGATATGTCATGGACATATTGTAATAGCTTGAGGGAACTTTGAAATGCCATTGATGCTTGAAATGTAGGACGGCCTTTCCTTAAATGTACTAATCTGCTGCATTAAGTAGTGAGGTGTCAACGTATTAGTAAGGTCACAATGCAGACAGAAAGAATGTGCCATGTGCTTGCATTACCATGACAAGATCTGGATACAAAGACTGAAAGAGGAATTAAAATCACTGGATTCTCTCACAATAGTACAGCACTACGAGAGGCATAATTATTGAGGAATGAGGATTTTCACCATTTGGATCAACCAGCGGAGTGCAACTCCGGCTGGTGAATGCCCGAGCATGCACTGTGGCTATGTGAGCTGCTTACCCCCCCGCCCAGGCACCGCCAAAGCCGCTCTGCTCCCGTGCTGGTAGCCAGCAACTAAGAGAGGTGGTAGGTGATGCCCTGATGTGGCTGGAGGCCATTTCTGCCTCTTAGAAAAGGCAATATGGCACCTTTGGTAGAGGCAGTTTTCTGGAGCCTTTTTTTCCTCTCTTTCTTATTCACTGAACAACAAACACTAGTAGGCTCCTCTCTGTGCTTGAGCTAGTTTTCAATTGAATGCTTGACTCCTGCTTGCTTTTTACTTCAAAATTGATAGAGGGCTGGATATTTGCCCTGATTTTACAGCGGTTGCCTGGCTGAGAGAGCTTCAGGGACTACATCTTAGAGGTGACTAGGAGACTGGTAAGCACCTTAATTGTGTTTTTCTTTACTGTTCCTAGCAAACTTAAGGATTTTCTAGGCAGTTTTGGAGGGTGAACCAGGGTTCACACCTGTGGTTGCCATCCAGGGTGCAGCAAGTGTCCCCTGGTAGTCTCCTCCTTTCTTGAACCATTGAACTTTACCTACAGGATTAAAGAACCGTCTGATATGGGCAAGCATCTCAAGTTTTCAAGTTGAATGAATATGGATACTGCTGGCCTCAAAACCAAAACACGTACTGCACAAATTAAGTCTGCTTCAGCTGCAACAAGGGCTGAAGGCAGCCTGAAATCACATTGTGGATCAGCAGCAGCACCTAATAGACCCTCAATCTCAGAGGAAGAATTAGGGGCCAGGGGTGGATGGGCAGCACCAGTTAGACTGCCTTGCCACATACTCTGCAGGACCCTTTCCATAATGAGCTAACCATATCCTCCAATAAAGGCAAGGTGTTTGGGAGGACAAGATGTCACCATCCAAGCCTGCATCCTCAAGGGGGCTAGAAGATGAAGATATCTCTTCTGAGCTATGATCCGATCCTTCCACGTATGCCATACATGGGAGCTGAAAGAATATTATCTTTTTTCAAAATGGAAAGCAACAGCATCTACACTTCCAGAGCCTTTTATGATCGACCAGAATATTTCATCTTTAAATATAGGAGTAATTGCCTCTCCCCTAAAACGGGCTTCTCTCCAAGATCCAGGTACATCCCAACAGAATACCATAGTAGCTCTGCAGCCACTAGCCCAGCCTCCGGTAATGGATCCTAGGATGGTTGCAACCTCTCAAGTGCAATCCCAGGCTGATATAGAAAACAATCTAAAGATTCAGCTCCTTGCTTTAAATATCCTCGACCTGCAGCCTGTGTCTTAGCCTTTTCCAGACGACTTAAGCCTGATTCAACTCCAGGCTGCAACGGATAGCAACTCACCTGCCTATCCTAGCACCCAACATTCAGTAGGTCCAGCAATAGGACTTAAAAACCATGCTAAATTTTATACTGGACAAAATAAGATGTCATAAAACATCTCAAGCAATTGAGAACGCATCCCTGCACCTTCCTTTGACCAAAATCGAGGAAGCAGTTGCTACCTTCCCAGCGAGGATGCAGGAGGCTGAGTCTAGGATATCGCAGCTTGAGAACTGAACAGCGACTTTGCAGCAGCGGGACCGATCTAGCGAGGAATGGCATATTGTCTCTGATAAATAAGATTGATGAACTCATCCACATCAGTCCAATCTATGGCTGGTGGGTGTACTAGAAGGCTGTAAAGGGGCTCAAATGGTTCAATGGGTTGAGACATTTATTAAGAATCTTGTGCTACCAGAAATCTCAGGTGATTTGACAATTGCAAGAGCCCATCCATTTCTCAATTTGAACTTGCACAGGACTATTTTGGTTAATTTTCTATTGTATCAAGGAAGAGATATCAATTAATCAATCAATCAGGGGGTTTAAAGCGCCCTACTCACCCGGAGGGTCTCAAGGCGCTTGGGGGATCAGGGGGGGGGGGGGGGGCAGCTCCAGCTCAGTCGAAGAGCCAGGTCTTGAGGTCCTTCCTGAAGGTGTGTAGGTTCAGGGAGCGTCTCATGCTGACTGGGAGCTCGTTCCAGGTCTTGGCTGCAATGTAGGAGAAGGCCCTTCCTCCGTCTCCGCTTCTGTGTATGTATGCGGGGGATCTCTGCTAGTGCGAGGTCTGCGGATCGGAGATTCCTATTGGGTGCGTGGAACCGGCTCTCTCGTTGAGGTATTTGGGTACATTGTTGTGGAGGGATTTGTTGGTGTGGATGAGAAGCTTAAAGGTTATTCTCTTTTCAACGTGGAGCCAATGTAGGTCATGGAGGTGTTGCTTCATATGTACATGTCGAGGTGTCCTGAGCACAAGTCTGGCTGTGGCGTTTTGGATGGTTTGGAGTTTGTGTAGGAGGGTTCTGTTGATGCCAGCATAGAGGGCGTTTCCGTAGTCCAGCCTGCTGGTTATGAGTGCGTGAGTGGCGGTTTTTCTGTGCTGGGGGGATCCATTTGAAGGTCTTTTGGAGGATCCGGAAGCAGTTGAAACTGGTGGAGGTGACGGCGTTGACCTGGCGGGTCATGGTGAGGGAGGAGTCAAGGATGATGCAGAGGTTCCGTGCGTGGTCTGTCGGGTGGGAGGGCTTTCCAGGGAGAAGGGCCACCATGTGTCATCCCAGGCGGAGGTTGATGGTTCAAGGATGAGGACCTCTGCTTCTCAGTGTTGAGCTTCAGGCAACTGTCCTTCATCTAGGCTGCAATGTCCTTCATTCTTTCCTGGAAGCTGATCTTGGTGTCATCGGGGTCCTTCATGAGGGAGATGAGCTGGGTGTCATCGGCGTAGGAAAGGTTGTTGAGTCCGTGCTGTCTGACAATGGCAGCGAGGGGGGCAATGTAAATGTTGAACAGAGTGGGGCTGAGCGATGATCCCTGTGGTACTCGGCAGCTGATCTCTGTGGGTTCGGAGATGAAGAGGGGGGAGTCTGATCCTCTGGGTTCACAGGTTGAGTAGCATGCGTATGTCGTCGGTGGCGGCAGGGAAGGCGGTCTAAGTGCTGTGGTTGCTGTGGAATCCAGACTGGGAGGCATCTAGGATGGCGTTTTCTTCGATGAATGCCGTCAGCTGTGTATTCACAAGTCTTTCAGTGATTTTGGCGGCAAAAGGGAGCAGAGAAATGGGCCGTAGTTCTTCAGGTCTGTAGGGACGGCCATGGGTTTCTTGAGGAGGGGCTTGACTTCAGCCCACTTCCAGATGTTGATGAAGATGCCAGATTGGAGGTAGGAATTGATGATCTGTCGTAGTTCGAAGGCGATGGTGGGCGCGGCCCTCTGGTAAATGTGCGGAGGGCAGGGGGCCGTGGGAGCTCCAGATCAGGTTTTCGTCATGGTTGTGGTGATGAGTTCCACCGTGGTGGGAGTCCAGGTGGTGATGGTCGGCTGGTGGTCCACGGAAGTTTGTTCTGTAAATGGCTGGGGTGTATATATGCATGAACTGTGAATAGAGAGCCTGCAGCCTGGTCACTGCGAAGTCAAAAGAAGACTCCCATACACGAGCTAGACGGCGGACCTAGCAGAGGACATTTTTCAGCCCCAGTTCTCAAGACACCCCCCAAGAGGGCCTACTAACCCATGATGGGTTTACAATGGACATCTGCTGAAGTACTGAGGCCCATTCAGGGACCCTCAAGGGGGTTGGTATGCAGCAGTATTTTTCAATGGATCATAATTGTGGCTGAGCAATGTCGAAGTGAAGTGTGATTGACGGGGCGATGTTCTTATTGTGGTGGCCGGCTGCACTGTGCACATCAGTTGCCTGCCAGAACCTGCAAGCCTGAGCAGTGTGTGGGGCACATGTTGTGCCCCCCCTTCCCTACTGTGCACGGGCCCTCTACGGACATATACGAGGATGCCAGTCATGCCTATGCCATACGACTACACGTCACCTGAAGCACGGCATAGGCAGAAACTGGACAGGAGCGGGGTTTACAAACCCTCAGCCAGCACTAGACCTCATGCAGCCAGCCCAGTATTGTGTGGAGAGTGACCTGTGGCCGTCTAAACCGGAAACTAAAATAGATTCGGTGCTCCAAGCGGTGGCAAATATCAGTGAAACTCTAGTACAAACAAGAGCATCCCTAGAAAGGGGCATTGACAAGGTCAAGTCAGACTTTACCATCCTGCATGCAGATCACAAGGTAGGAGAACTGCCCGCAGAAACTGCAGAGATCGCCCCGGCCGCAAAGGCGCTGTCCGGTGATATGCTGGAACTCAATGCGCGACTGCGGTCCCTGGAGCACAGAATAGATAATGCGAAAAGCCATTTGCGTTGCAACAATGTCCGGGTTGTGGGACTGCCAGGTGATGCAGAGGACCGCGATGTGGTTGTCTATGTGGAATAATGGATGAAATCGTTATTGCCCGCGGAATCGCTCTCCTCTTACTTTGCAGTGGAGCGGGTGCACAGGGTGCCATCGGGCCGCCCACTGCCTGAGGCAAGACCTTGCCCATTCCTCTTCCGCCTGTTACACTTCAAGGACAGGGATGCGGTTTCCGCAAAACCAGGCGATTGGAATCCATCATGGTAGACAATCCTCAGGTCTACTTCTTCCTGGACTACACTGCAGGTGTGCAGAAGAGGCGCACAGCACCTTCCTTCCTATCAAAAGGCGGTTGCTCGAACATGAAATAAAATACTCCCTCATATTTCAGGCTCGGCTCCGAGTGGCTGTGGATGGGCCCACTCATTTCTTCAATGACGCTGCAGATGCATGGGACTGACTTGAGACCATGCTGGTCTTCCAATGGATGGATACCAACCATCTCAAGTGCAACTCCAGCAAAACGGAGATCCCCCCCATTGGAAGAAACACCATCTTTTGCCCAGCATTCTGGTGGCCGGAAGACTCAGCCGCCCCCACCCAGACCATAACAACAGCAAGGAATCTTGGTGTCCTATTCGACTCAGACCTATCATTCGATCAGCACGTCAGGACTGTAGCGGGCCGATGCTTCGGTATTATAAAATCTTTAAAAAAGTTTTTCGATTTTCTTCCACTTGATTCCAGAAAAACTGTAACAGTAGCCCTTATAATCTCACGCTTGGACCACTGTAACGGTCTCCTTGCGGGAGCAAAAAAGACTACACTGACCAAACTTCAAAGTGTTCTTCACACTGCTGCCCGACTGGTTCTAAAACTGCCCAGAAGATCATCTATTTCCGCAGCTTGAGATCCCTGCATTGGCTCCCTCTGCATAAAAGAATATTTTTTAAAATGTTGATTGTTGCTTTTCGGGCTTTTAACTTATCCGGCCCCAAATACCTCATCAGACGCTTCCCCCACTGCAACCCGAGTCGATCCCTTCGCTCTTCCCAGGACAACCTCATCCTCCCCGCTAGGTACAACCTGAAGACAAAGGGCGGAAAAACCTTAAGCTTCCTGGCCACTATAGCCTGGAACCTCATGCCCAAGAATCTGAGACAACAAACTCACGAAAAACCTTTCAGAAAACAAACTGCTGAAAAATTGGATTTTTTACCTCACGGATGACTACACCAAGGCAGCCATCTAAACTCAAACTGTTTCCATATTGGTTTTCGATCCTCCACCAGGAATTTCAGCGCCAAGATGCTCCCTTCGGAGCGAACGTTGCGCTTTAGAAATACCCCCTCAAATATCAAATATCAAATGGGCCTCCATACGTCGCACAGTCAGAGAGGGGCAGCAGGAGAGTTGAGTGCAGGGGTGCGCAGAAACCATCGTAGAAGATGCATATCGCGGACGGCAGCTTCGCCAAGACAACTGAGGACGGCTGCCGATCTAGAACAGGTGTTCCAAGTGACACAATCTGTTCTCAGAGCAGTGAAGAGCATGAGAAGCAGGTGACCTAGCGGAACCTCTGACTCTTCCTCTGAACATTCGCTGAGTGGGGTCAGCTCGATGGCCGTATGGCGTGCTGGGGAAGGCTTGCAACCACTTCCTGTGGTGACACCGCAGACTGCCGACAAATTAATGTGAATATGTTGTATCTGTTACCCAAATTTGTAAGCACTCACGACAAGCAGGGTGCCCAGCAATGCAGGTCTGTCAGACACCACATATGGCACCCCACTCACAACAGGCACGGGGCATGCTGGTGTTCCGAAGGGCCCCTCTTCACATACGTGCCAACTGTTACAAGTTTGGTGCACCGCTCAAATTTAACATATCTTGCACTCTCACTTGAGTCAAACAGGCCTGCAGCATAGCAGTTCTCTCCCTTGCGCTGGAGGACCCCTCCTTCAGGCAGGCAGTAGATGAGGCAATAGGCACATATTTTGACAACAACGCTGTCTCTGTCACAACATTAGGGATACTATGGGATGCAGGTAAGGCTACGATTAGAGGGCATTGCCTGGGTTTAAGCTGGTCCGTTAGAAAACAGCATGACGACAAAATAAGCAGCATCGAACGCACCCTCACACAGCTGGAGCTAGATGTGCAAAGACAGAGGCATACGGAGGTGCTGGAGAGGTTGCGATGTATAAAATACACCTCACATGCAGCGCTCACCCATGCCATGGGTGACAAGGCAGGCAGGTTACTTGTGCGTATGATCAAACAGGAACAGGTACAGACACCTACACTGCGCTTGCTGTTGTCCACTGGCCAAATGCTCACCAAAAAATATGATGTGCACAAGGAATTTGTGTCACATTACGCCAAGGTATACAAATTAGTGTGGCACACAACTGTTGAGGAACAGGACTCCTTTCCCTCCCCACTTCCCCTGTAGCAGATCATCGTGGGGAATTGAATGAGCAAATTGCGCTGCTAGAGGTGCAGGAAGCGATAAGATCGTTGGTTACGGGAAAGGCTCCAGGGCCTGATGGCTTCCCGGGCGAATATTACAAGGCATATCATCAGAAAGTGCTGGCGCCACAGCTCCTCTCCATGTATAAGGATGCGCTGGAGTCGGGAACTCTACCAGATACGCTACTTGAGTCATTCCTGGTGTCCCTGAAACAGGAATACAGAGCTGTTGGGCTCATACCGCCCGCTTGCACTCCTAAATACGTACTATAAAATCCTGGCCAAACTGCTGGCGTGTAGGCTGGCCCCATTAGTTCCAAAGTTGGCTTACACGGACCAAAATGGGTGTGTACCGGCTTGCAGCACGTCCTTAAACCTCTGCCAGTTCTTCAGAGTGAGGCATTATGCTAGGATTAGTTGTGACCGATCCGGGTGCCTGGTGTTAGACCTTGAAAAGGCATTTGATGCTTTGGAATGGGGGTAACTATTTGCTGTGCTCCACAAATATGATCTGGGAGAACAATTCCTTAGTCTTGTGCCGCTTCTCTACACCCAGCCAGTTACTAAAGTGAAAACTGGCTCACACATTTCAGGGCAATGAATGGGGTACGCAGCAGGGTTGCTCACTCTCGCCACTGTTATTCGCGCTGGCCATCGAGCCGCTGGCTGAGTCACTGCGTGGGGCACAGGACGAGTGGGGAATCCTCTTAGGCGATGGCATGCATGGAGTCTCATAGTATGCGAACGACCTGCCATTTATCTCAAAGATGTCAGTGCCCCCTGTACATTAATAGAGCACATCCTATTGGAATTTGCTAATATTTCAGGACTTTGCATGAACTGGGACAAATCTTGCCTTTATCCTTTCTTGGAGACCACGCCGTACCCCGTCTATCCTTCAGCGACAAGCCAATCCATTGGCAAGAGTTGGCATCTGGGAATACTTATTTATAGAGAAGCTGCTGATCTCCTTGAAGGCGATTTGATATGTGCCATCACGGCAATACGTGCACAGATGACTTTCTGGGGTACTCTCCCCCTGACGGTCATGGGGAAGATAGTTCTGCTTAAGCCATCACTTTTTAAGAGCCTAAAGCTAGCCAGCCGAAGATTAAGCTGGGGTGGGTCACGCAGTAGAGTGGCGCTACTCAAAATGTACCCTTCAACGGCTAGCGGGGGCCTCTCGCTACCCCACATGGAGCAGTATTATCTTGCAGCCAAGCTCCAGTGGGTGGCGAGTTGGCTTGACGTGCAATATCTGGAAGACTCCACAACTTGTGCCCCAGGACTCACCCACAGAGGGTAGCATTATTCCACCCTGCTGGGGGGGGCAGGCCTCCTGCCCAACTCCTGATAGAAGTGGCTTACTACTGCTTTTGTCGCAGTCGGCAACTCAAGCATTATTTGACCCCGAATGCGCCATCTCTTCCCATTCCTGGCACGCCTAGGAGACATCGACCAGTTACTAGTGCAGAGTTATCCCAGTGGGAGGGAGTGGGTATTTTAACACTGGGGGACTTATATAATGATGGACAAGTCCTGCTGTATGGAACTCTGGTAGAGGATACGGGCCTGGCGCAAAGCCAGTTTATGTTACATGTGGTAGTGGTACGCATACTACATGAGACATGGGGTGAGATTGCTCAGAAACCGGCCATACACATGATTGTCCAATATCTGCATGAGTTGAGAGTGTGGGGTAACTTGGTTTGCGGAGTCATTACGAGTACATACTACACCACGATTGGAATCCCTTCAAGCTCACTGGGATGCTGACTTGCAGCACCCTTGCACCGACCGTGAATGGGGGGATATCCTTAGAGGCCCTACTGGTATCCCTCGCAGCGGCAGATTCCGGCTCATACAATATTACATAGTCCATACGTAGTACTTGACGCCAGCCAAAATAAATAAATACTTCAACCACACTGACGCTGGTTGTCTTCCCTGCAGTGAGCTGGGGGAGATCTCCTCCATGTGTTATGATCCTGCGTGTCCAAACCGTCATATTGGGAAGCTGTCACCACAAACTTGGCACAGAGCGCACGCTTAGCTGGTCGTGGAAGGTATGTATCCTGCGGTTATACAAGAGATCTAAAAAATACACAGTGACATCCCGTTTCATCAACCTAGCGCTAATAGAAGCCAAACGCCTACTTACGAGGCCCCCCCAGTAAAAACCTGGTATCAGTCATTACCATGCTGGGCACAGGCGGAGAGTATCGCGCTGCGGCGCGAAGATGTGCTGAATATCAGAAAGCAGCCAGTAGCAGCGGAATGGGATGCAGTCCTGTCAGACTTGCGTGCCCTATGGCACAGCTTCTCTGGGGACTCGAATGCTATGTCTGAGTAAGCGTCGGGCCGGCCCCTGCAGGTCTGGTCAAAGAGCGCCTGAGGAGTGAGCGAGTGAAACACCGGCACAGCACTGTATGTTGCGTACAGCTCTATCGGGCACATGCATCAAGCGATTTTGGAATCGCAAACGTTGCGAATTGCAAAATTCGGCCGTTTGCGATTCCAAAATCACTTTTTGGGATGCATCATTCATTTCTCATTTATCGCAATTTAAGAAATCACAATTTTTTGCGATTTCTCAAATTGCGATAGCATGTAAGAAATCGCTAATTTTGCGATTTCTTAAATTCTATGCATGATTCTTTTTTTGCGAATTCGCAATTTTAAAGGGAAAAATTACCATGAAGTACACCTTCATGGTAATTTGCGAAAAGTTTCAAAATGCAAATAAATACATTTTTGAAACTTACATTTTACACACATACATGCCCTTGGGACATGTGTGTGAGTAAAATGTACTTACGTGACATTTCAGGGGATCGGGGGGGGGGTCCTTTGGACCCCCTCTGCACCCTTGAAATTGCATTCTCATATTGCGATTCCTTAATTACTAATTCGCAAAATGAGAATGCCTTCCCATTGATTCCTATGGGCCTCTAGGCCCATAGGAATCAATATAAAGCGATTCCTTATTTGCGATTCGCAATTAAGGAATCGAAAATAAGGAAAATTAAGAAATCGCAAAAACTTTGCAATTTCTTGATGCATAGGAATTTGCGATTCCTAAATTGCGATTCCTTAATTTTCACAATTTAGGAATCGCAAATTCCTACAATGATGCATGTGGCAATATAAGCCTTCCCAACAAACAAACAACTACAAACCTCCGCCACACCCCCCCCCCCCCGTTGGCATACATCCAGGTTCAACAACGTTTCACAGAATAACCTAATAAGAAGCAGGGTGTAGATTGGCAAAGACATCCTATTCAGCACAGCTCTGTCCAAATGCACGCATGCGTAAACTAACAAGTAGTCAGGAAGGTATATTTCAAAACGATACTCTATTTTATAGACCTTAAGTTCATTATATGAGAGGTGAGATATGTGTTGTATACCGTGTTACATGTGTGTTCTCTTGCAAACTGTTATCAACAAGAGGAAAAACGAAAAAGAGAAAAGGAGAAAAGCTTGGACTGTCTATTGATGTAAAACACAAAAGTAAAAGCGGAAGAGGGGGCATGAGCCCTGTACAGCCATGTAACTCTAAATATAATCTATAAAAATAAACAAATGTAAACAAAAAAAATCATAGATAGTATCATTGGAAAAAAAAAGAAACACAAATACATTTTTTTGTTGGCCGGTCAATGTAAATGGGATATCGAATAGCAAAAAGTATGGGACTTGAGAAAGCTGTGATGTGTGCTAAGTGAGCACCTCTCAGCCTGAGCCATTATCCTTTCTTTATCCTGCTTTCCCAGTCGTAATTGAGGATTTGAGGATATCCTGCCAGTGCCGTCGACGGGGGCTGCTTATTGGGCCCTGCCTAGTGCTTGGATCGCCATGTGCAACGCTGGGGTGACTACGGCCCAGCTTGCGGCCTCTGAGCGGCAGAGCCGGGGCGGGGCCTCGCTGCTGATGGGATGGAGTGAGACGAGACCGGGGCATGCAGGGACACTTAAAGGAAGGTGGCGGAGTATCTGCGCCGGATCCCTGTTACAAGGGGGACTTGGTGCGGAAGTGGCCACCAGGGGCCGAGCAACCATTGCCCGGTGAGCGGACCTTACCGTTGTCCCTCTTCCCTCGGGCTGGGGCCTGGTTGTCGGGCCACATTAGGCCGGGGGAGGAACGGTGGGTGAAGTGTTTTGCTTGGGGGCTAGTGGGGGCCTTCCTGGTGCCGGGGCAGCACAGTGATAGCGGCCACCTCCATTATTAAGCACCAGCGTCTGGTGGGCCGCTCCACTGTCTCTACCCTCCCCCTTGCATTATAATCTTGCATCGGCGGCCATTTCGGGTTGCGCAAATCGCAGGGGGAAAGTGTTGGATCGCGGGCTGGTTGAGACCCTTCTTGGTCTGGGCTGCCACTGTGAGCTGAGGGGACAGATGGTGGGCCCTGAGGGGTGCAGTGCGGTGTGTGGGGGCCCCCCAGACTTTTGTCAAAGTGTGACATGGGCAGCAGCACTGGATGATGGGAATAGCTCCCGGGGATACTACTGTTGTGGGCCCAGCGGCGTGAGGTGCCCGTAGGTGCAGGGCAAACAGCCTTGAAACCCCTTGCTCCCTCCCCATTGGTTAACAGCCCTGTGTTCAGCGGCCAGGACAGGTCGCACGGGCCATGATCTATTCCTGTGGCCTTGGATTGGGGCTCAGGAGACCCGGGCCTGTATGCTGTTGCCCAGTTGGCTGTGAGATCGGTGGTGTGCTCCATAATAATTGTCTACACTATGCCCTGCATTATAAAGTGACTCCCTCCGTGGTAGGGGTTCTGGAAGGTCGGGACTTCGGGACCTAGCCACTTAGCTATCAAAAGCCATTTGCGCTGGGACTTGTGGAACATACTGGTGGAGTGATGCATCGGCTGGAGTCAGTGGGCCTCGAGTAATCTGTGAGTAGGAGGCCTGCCTATCTTAGCCAACTGAAGTGGTCAGGCAAGAGACCACTCTGCAGGGCATCCCTTAGGGGGAGGGGGATGCATTTGCCTGCAGAGGCGGCCGGATTAGTGCCTGGTGTGGCTTGTAGGTGGGTGGTCCTCATCCGGCCAGAACACTCTTTGGCTGGCAGAGTTGGGGCGGACCCCTTTTACTACTTTGGGGAGCCTTCCCACCATTCTGAATTTGGGGGCTAGTGCTGTCCTGGCAACACTGTGAACTGAAGGGGGGCTGTCCCAGGAATTGGGATGGCCAGAGGCCACAATGACGAAGGATAAAATGGGGTGGGGGGGATCTGCCAAGCAGAGCATGCTGGACAGGTTCACTGGACCCGGGGCCTCTGTGATGGAGCCTGGAGGAGCACATGGAGGCATGCCGGATAACGCCGCAATCATGGTGGCTATCACACAATCCAGAGATGCCCTAGATGCTAAAATTGGATCAGCCGGCTCTGAGATCATACTGCTTCGACACGATTTGCGTAATGCAGTGGGGCGCATCACGGAGGCTGACACCAGGATTTCAAGATGTGGTCACCACTTTGCAAAAGAAGGTTGCCTCATTGGAGACTCCCCACCGTGACCTGGCGACACGAGTAGAGGATGCTGAGGGCAGGGCTAGATGTAACAACTCCGTTTGTGGGCTTCCCGAAGGGATATGCGGGGGGAGATATGGAGCGGTTCCTCACTCAGTGGATGGAGAGCTGGTTCCTATCGGAGTCCCTGACTCAGTGTTTCGTAGTGACGCGCGCCCATAGAGCCCTGATGCAGAAGCTTTTGAATTACCATGACATGACGCCATATTGAAACAGGCCAGGGCAAAGTAACCATTGCTATACGATAAAGCCCATATCCTGGTGTTTCCCGATTATACGAGGCTGGTCCAACAGCTGAGACAGTTGTTTCTGGCAGCTAAGGCCTCTCAAGCTTCCAGATGCCCTGCTGTATCCGGCCAGATTGTGGTTTGTCTATCAGTCCCGCACCCATTTTTTTTGACTCACCAGAGGAGGTCTTTCAGTGGACTGACAAGACGGTGAAGGTTCCTCCACACACTCCGCCCGACTGGAAGCAGAATCTTCGTCTAGTGAGGTGGTCCGGAAGATGCCCAAGCCAAAGCCTCAGGGGAGCAGGCGCTCCAGGTCTAGATGTCAATCTCAGTCATGCACGGACTCTTCCCAGGCCGGGTCAGCTCCTCAGCAGCACGCCATGGCCTCTTAAACACTGTGGGACTTTAGTCCCTAAAGACTTGAACACTACGGCTTTAGACTGGAGAATCACGAATGTGGGCCAGTACCTCTGAAAGACTTATCTGACAAAGAGAACGCCTGTTGGCAATGGGCTGTAAGTTGGGGACCCTTTGGCTGGGCTTGGTCGGGTACTCCCATTGGGGTCCGCAGGGCACACCCGCCGCAACAGATACATCAGTTGTTCCGAGGTGTAGGGTGGGGGGCAGTTGGGATGTTTTTGTTCTCTGATCGCACTATTTCCTATTGGTACAAAGTCGCCACATGCACACCAGATGTTTATTTATGCACCTGTGATTGCTATTAAGCCCCAGTAGATAGACAACAGGTTTGCCCTGGTACTCTTCGGATAGTAAGCTGGAACGTTAGGGGGTGCTAGATAAAATTAAATGAGGGGTCCAAGCTGACGTTCTCATGTTACAAGAGACACACTTTATGGGGACGAAGGCATTATGTCTACACCGCTATGGATTTGTAAGGGAGTCCCGTGGGGTGGCGATCCTCATCCATTGCAGGATTCCCTACAGGCAGGTTAAAACTTGGGCTGACACCAAGGGGAGGAGTGGGGGGTGCTGGGTTGTGTCTATGCCCCTCCGCCACTCTCCTGGGGCCTGGTAGAGTGACTCCTGACTTTGTGGACGGATATGCCCAATGACTTGTCCGTGGTCGGGGGTAATAGAATGATGTGATGGAAGTAGCCAGAGATAGATGGAGGTGGGGGGGACGTCCAGATGCTTATTAATCCATTAAATTATACTCCCTAGTGACGGGGCTTGATTGGGTGGACCCTTGGCGGCGGTTGCATGGGAATGAACAAGGGTACACATATCTCTTGGAAGTCCATGATTCTTACTCACGGCTGGACTATATATTTGTGCCCAGGGAGGTGGTGGGAAGGGTGGTGGGAGCCTCCATCCTCTCGCAGGGATTATCGGACCACTTGCCGGTGGCACTCTCCTTGCAAGTGGGCCCGGCACGACAGCCCTTTCGATGACGCCTTTCGGTCTCAAACCTACAAAACGGGGAATATAGGGTACATATCAAGAATGCAATTGACCGCTACTTGGAATTTAATGTGGGGTCGGTGGTGGGGGCTGAATCCCCTTGGGAAGCACTGAAGCCCACTATACGTGGGATTGATATCTCCTTTTGTTCGGCAGCTCGTAGAGCACGCAGGTAGTCCCTTCTAAAATCCAAGGCCAATATTATAGAGATTGAGAGTCACAGTAGGGTTGACGGAGGTGGTCCGATCCGTTAACAATTAATGCTAGCACAACAGACACATGCAGATCTTTTGTTGGACGAGGCTCACCAGGTATGGCTGGCGACCCGTAGCAGGATTTACCAGTGGGGGGATAAGTCCAGTAAATTGCTCCAGGGGTGTCAGGGCGCTTTGTACCCCAGGCTCTCCCTGGTATGGCCGGTCCAGCTAGGGAATCCCTTTGAGATCCTCTTGAGATTGCCGAAAGTTTCGTCACATACTATACAGAGTTATATGTCCCCATAGCCATGAGGCTGTTATAGTCCGCTTCCTTGATGATCTTCCGCCTAAGGCTTTAACCAGTGAAGCTTCTGTGGAGCTAGATCTTCCACTCACAGAGGAGGAACTGAGTGCTGCCCTGGGGGACCTGAACTCTGGTAAGGTCCCGGGTCCCAATGGCTTCCCTTGCGAATATTTTAAGAAGTACTTTTCACAACTGAGGCCCCACTTTCTTAGAGTGGTCAATGAAGCCAGGGAGCAGCGGCATCTCCCCTGTGACTGGAGACATGTGGAGGTGGTGGTGTGCCACAAACCGGGCCGACCTCCTGACCTACACGCCTCATATCGCCCTATCTCATTGCTGCATGTGGAGGCATAAATGTTGGCCAAGGCCTTGGCCAATCGCCTTCTGTTCCATATCGCCAGCCTGGTACATCAGGATCACGCTGGATTTATGCCCCAAAGAGTGACTCGTCACAATATTCGTAGAGCACATTTTGCTATTGCAGCTGTTCAGTAGTCGGGTGAACAAACAGCATTGTTATTGGCAGATATAGATAGGGCATTTGATTCCCTTAGCTGGGTGAAGTTATTTGCGCTGTTGCTGTCCTACCTGACCTAACTGCTTCAGTGAGCATTGCAGATTTCACTTCCTCCACATTTTCTATCAGGCAGGGCACCAGGCAGGATTGACCCATGTCACCATACTTGTTTGCTTTGGCTATGGAACCCCTGGCTGCTTGGCTGTGAATGGATGCACAGGTGACAGTGTTTGAATGAGCACATGGATTGTCGGACCGTATTGTGCTGTAAGCCGACGACGTGCTATTCTTTCTTACTAATGTTATTAGGACGGGCCCCGGCTGCTCCGTATTATGCATATATTTGGGGAGTCAGCTACATTATATATGAACCCCCTAATGTCCACTCTGTGGGTCCTGTGGGATACCGCAGATCTGGGCTCCTGGGCTTCAACGATTCAGGTAGCCACTGGGGCATGAAGTATTTGGGGGTATTCTTGTCAGACTCGCCTGGTGTGTCTTGGGACAGAAACCTTGCTCCAGTATGGGAATGTGTCCGGGAGGATTTTAAGACCTGGTCCCGTATGCCCTTGTCTATTTATGGTAGATCGGCCATTTTTAAGATGGTTTCGCTCCCCAGTTTACTATATCACTTGCAAAATCACCCTAAACCGATTCCTCCCAGGTGGGTCCGACAGGTTAATACGGCCTTGGGGCAGGAGGGGTAGCTAGAGTTGCGCTCCAGATGTGCTTCCGGTCTACGTACTGCGGGGGATGGCGATATCCTACATCCAGTCATATTATATGGCCTCGCATCTGCTGGTGTTAAAAGAGTGGTGGTACATGGATATGGAAGACCCTGCTTATGCAGTTGAGCGGCGGTGTCTGGGGGATTTTTCTTTGCATACTATCTTGTATTCGGCACCACTACTCAACTCCTTGCCGTCCGCTATGAGGGTCATATTCCAGATATGGAGGCAGGCTCTTCGGAGGATGGTGTGGTGGAATAGGCTGGCAAGGGAGACCCCCCTCTGGAATAATGGGCGACTGCCACAATTGGCAGGGGCCGGGAGTTTCCGGTGCTTCTGCGGCGGCGATCACTTTTGGCACAAATGAGGGGTGGGCACCCTTGATTTTAAAAATAAATCCAGCACGCGGGGTGGGCACCCGCTAATGCCACCAAACACGGGGTAGCACCCGTAAGGAATTTTAAATCACGCAAAAGACGCAGTGTGGGCACCTGCGCACCCTGGGGCATACGAAGGGCAGGAGCGCTTCCCTCAGAGGGAAAACGACAGCGCTCTGCCCAGGAAGGTAGAATAAAGCGCTCTCAAGGCGCTAGGGGCATAGGCAAGCCCACAGGCCCCAGGAATGATCCCTATCACCAGAAGGGTCCCAGAAACACAGGATTCAAAGAAAAAGGTCCTGGGGGCAAAGTGGAGCAAAGGGGACCCCACGCAAAAAGATGCTCCAGGCATCCAGGTCCATCAGCAGTCCAGGGGCTGGGCAGGACCCAGGGAGGCAAGCCTTCCCCTGGGCCCCAGCAGCAGCCCGCCCCTGGCTGTTTCAAGTTAGGAAAAAAAAACAAGAACATTTTCAGGGTGTCACAGCACCCTTTTTATACAGCAAAGTCCTTTGTCTACAAGGTGCAGGCAATGTGAGAACCAGCTACAACTGGTTATGGGGAACTCCCTTTCACTGGCCAGGCTAGGGACATCAGACGCACCACAAGGGGTGGAGCCAGCATTGTGGAGGGAAGGACCAGCCCTTTTCAGGTCCCAGGTGTACCCCTCCCTCACATCAGCATGCTAATCTCTCCACTCACCACCGGGGCAGACCCATCCTGACTCCTGGAGCCAGGCTCACCAGCCAGCTCCAGCCAATCACACGTCAGACACAAATTACACTAACATGCCAACTTCTAGAAGTGGCACTTCCACACTAGACACAATCATGCCGCATACATCATTGCACAGCATTCAATCTCAAGAGTTCGCACATACCAAACTCGACCCTGCACTCCCCACACATCAGGAACTACCATGGTCATACCTATTCCTCATGCATTCCTATGGGAGGGCAGGTCCCTCTCACCACACACACAGGGAGCGCATGCACTTTACACTGGATCACAGTGAAAAAGTGCGCAGAGACCTAAAATCACCAACACCAGGTTACAGAAACAGGCCAGGCAAAGCAAAAAGTTTCGGGGTGAACCTGCCAAAAGGGCCGGGTCCAACAGTGGTATGTTACTTGTTGTATGATATATGTGGATGCTGACAGAAGCAGCAAAATAGCAGTAGTGTGGCACACTATGCTAAGCACAGATTCTTAGCTTACGTGTTTTAAGCCACGCCCTTTATTAGATTAGCCATGCCCCTTTGAGAGAATTCCCCCCAGTTTCTTCATCTCACTAGTCAGAAGTGGGCAGAACATCTGAGCAGGAGGGAGCAGTGCCCAACACAAAAACGCAGCACAGAAGTGGCCAGAACAGGGCAGTGCAAAAATGGATAGACCAGAACAGCGCCCAACAGAAAAAGCCAGCACAGAAGTGAGCCGAACAGGGCAGCACAGAACAATGCATAATAGAGCAGGTCAGCAGAGAATAGTGCACAACCGAACAGGGCAGCACACAACTGGACCAAACAGAACATTGCAAAACAAAACAGGGCAGAACAGAACAGTACACAGCTGACCAGAGCAGTGCAGCCCAGAAGAGGGCCAACAGAACAGAGCCCAACAGAAAAGGACAGGATGGGACAGGGCACCACGGAACTGATCAGAACAGGGAAGAGCAGAACAGGGAAACACAGGGAAGAGCAGAACAGGGAAACACAGTCATGAGCAGCAGAGAGCAGATCGGAATCAAACAACCAACAAACGGCAGAGCTAACATTTGGAACAGAAAGGAGGAAATGCGCTGCGTAAAAAAAAAGATAAAAAGCAAAACGAGAAAAGTGAAGGACAGAGACGGGAGAACAAAGAAGGGAGAGGAATGGAAGGGGAATGGGGGAAGGCAGGGAATGCCGTAGAAAGGCAGAAGAGACTGGGTGGTGAAAGGAAAGGGCGTGTTCTAAAGAGAGGGGCACAAAGGGGGCTCTGGAAGAGAATGGAAGAGGAGGGAAGTGAGCAAAAGTAAAACAGAGAGAGGAAACAAAAACGTATAGGACAAGGATTAAGGAGAAAGACACGAATATGTGTGTGCAGAGGAGCCTGCTGGTGGGCGAGGGCTGGGACTGGACACTGCAGTACCTGACCGACTATTGGGAAAATGAAACTTCACTTTCTTCTCAGTCGAGCCTGTTGGACGCGTCCAAGGGGATGATCCAGGCTGATGTTTGTCCCGCCCAGCAGCAGCACCTGGCAGCATAAGGACAAGCAGCTGTCCCAGGCAGCCGAGATGTAGATGGTGGTGCCCCCGCTCACCATGGGCGACTGCTGCAGTGAGGAAGCCGAAGCAGCTGGCACAGGCGACAACCCACGGGCTGCGGCCTGGGCTGCACAAAGCCCATCCGGCCACCCCCATCGGGCTCGGGCCGGTGTGAGCAGGGCGCCGCCTGCGCTGCCCTGTAGCGCTGCATCGACTGGTAGCCAAAGAACCTCCTCAGGAGCCGGAGCATTCTCCCCGGTTCCAGTCTGGATCCGCAGCCACCCCGGGACCGCAGAAGGGTCGTAAACAGGGATAAAAGTACCAGGAAACTGAAGCTACACCGAGCTCCAACCCTCACCGAGCAGGGATGATAAAATCAAAAGCACCCAGGAGTGCTCAGCTTCGGTGGACAGCAGGGGAAGGGCAGCGTGGTCACAGCGCCAACAAGCCACCCTTGGTGCAGGTCGGGATCCGAGGGGGTGTGTGACGCCAGAGCGAGTATGCTCGGCTCTCCCTTGTGGCACTGCGGGAGACACTGCAATCTGTTGCAGAACAGGGCTGTCACCAAAAGCACATCCATGGCCCATGAGCTGGGAGAAAACGGACAGCGGGAAGGGAGTGGGAACAAAAGGAACGGAAAGTAAACACAGCAGTGCTAGTGTGCTGCTTCCGGAGCAATCAAGGGTTCTTTTCCGGTGCAAGTCAAAATGACTGCACACTACTTGCAAACAAGCATTTGCAATGCAATATGACTCGCATTTACGCGAGACGTATTACTTTAAAAATGTGAGTGAGGGCATGAAAGAAGAGGGGAGTGGGTGGGTGAGGGGTTGGTGAAAAGGGGCGGGGGGTACACAGGCAAAAAAATTATGTTGAGTAAAGGTGCCAATAGCCTCGGATGTATACAATGTATACAAATTACGCCATGGATGTTAGGAGGATGGACTAACAAGGGAAAAACCAATCAGAAAGCAGCATTTAGGATGGCAGCCAAACAAAAAATGGATGGAGAGTGGGAGGAGCTTACACGAAGCTTCCCTGCTAAAGTATTTACAATACGCTTTGCAAAGCGAGCAGTGCATGCATGCTGCAATACTAGGCGAGACCTAAAAAGGGAGACAACAGCAAAGATAGATGGATAGGAAATAACTGGTCAAAGAAAATAAATGTATAAGTATTCGAAATATATGACCTTACATTAAAGTCTGAATAAAAGACAAGCTGCTGAAATTTTTAAGAATGAACTAGAAGGAATAGTCATAACAAAACAATAATTTGTCTGAATGTTAGTGTAATGTCAGATTGTAAGCAAACAAGAAATACAATTAAATGTAAATGCTTTGTATGATAATATGTATTTAGCTCATCACTAAGGAACACATGGGCAAGATGCCCATTTCATCAATGTTTGCTACCTATTTGCTAAATTACCAAATTATGTCTCTCCCCAGGTTGCATTCTTCCTATGATTTACTTCAATTGTGACAATGAACCCCCAGGCAGCAGAGGGGCTGAGTGCCAGAAGCAGTGCCACAGTTTAGATGTGCCTTGCGTAAGTACAAGTTCACAGACCAGGGTCAATGTGCCAAATAGCATATTTGCCAGAAGTTCATTTTGTGAATGTGAAAGAAGCTAGCAACACTATTGTGAGTGGGAATAGTGCTGTGCAGCCAGTGGCGTAGCTAAAGGGGGTGGGGTGGTGGTCTGCCCCTGGCGGCACTCTTTTTAGAGTGGGCAGAGGTGAGCAAGTCATGTGTTGACTATCCCTCCCCCCTCGAACAAGTCCGCCACACCCCTGCTCTCTTACCTGCAATGGGCAGCACACTCAGGGACCGATGCAGATGGCAATAGGTCCAGCTACGTCACTGAACATGAGGGAAAATATTTTATTAAAGTCAAAATCATACGGGCGGACAGCTGCAGAGCAAATAATTCTATAGCTATCTTCTCCACCTGTGCGCACTAACAGTCTCTTGATCAACCCCACATTCGTAAATGTTAATCTGAGCCGCACGGTGACAAATAGCTTTAAGGCTACATGGACAGTTAACAAATCAGTGAAGAGTTTTGGAAGAGTAAGCTATTGTCATATTTAGGAGGTGCGAAATTTGAGTAATTTACTTTTGCACAGTTAGAGAAAATGTCAATCAAATTTGAATCAAATGTAATTTTAGACTCAAGGGTGCATTTTGCACGAAACAATGGTGCAAAAAATACGATTGCCCTTTCATCCTGGTTATTTGCATTGTTCTTGTGTTCCCACGCTATAACTTTGCCACATACAGTGGTGTAATTACGGGATGGGGTGTAATGGCCAAAGTTTTGGAATTTCACATAACAGTCATAATTGGAAATTCACAAAATGATGTAAATTTTGCCAAGCTCATTTTAATTTCACCCTAGTCTAATCATATTGTGCTGTTTTAGTATTCATCTTACTAAACTTGTAGGAAGCATCCTGGTGAAACATGTAGTTCAGTAATAGGAAACTCACATTTAGACTCCTTTCTCTTTCCTATTCTCTTCCTTTGGACTATTATCACTTTTACAGAGACAACCTTCAAATTTATGATTTATTTTTCTCTTATGATACTTTTTTATACATTCTGTTAGAAATCGGATTCCCGGTTGGCTGAGGTATGCATCCAGCCAGCCAGAGCAGGAACCACCACTCTAGTCAGGGTAAGCTAGATACACAATAAGATAACTGATGCCCAGCTGCTGGGAACTTGGCTTGAACAGTCAGACTTATCTACAAAAGCAGTGTGTAAAGTATTTGTTCAACAAACATACACAGTAACACAGTGAAAACACAGTAAAAAACCTCGGCACAGGTTTAGAAACATAAAGAATATTTATATGAGCAAAATAAGACAAAACAACAGAAATCCAATTTGGGGAAGTCGAGATATGAATTTTTAGAAACTAAACCAAAAATAGTGCTTAAAAGTCACTAGCAGTCAAAAGGTGACTTGAGGTTGTGAGGGACCGGTGCCCATCTAAAGTTCAGGCTGACCGCAATGGAGGGAAAGCCATCTACAGAAACCTTGCAAGACCCGCTGAGAGAGTACCTTGGTTGGAGCAAAGCATCAATGCTAAGGGCTCAATGCATCTATCTTTTCCATGCAGTCGGGTCGCTGCAAAGGCAATGCATTGCTGTCAAGTGGCCCACAGCGTTGTTATAGGGCAGCTGCTGCGTCGGCATTGAAGGATGATGTAGCAGAATTTCTTAAACAGTTGATGTAATGGTTGGATCTTGATTAAAGTAGCTGCAGAACCCACCTCTGAGGTCAGGAACTTGGAGAGGGGACCTCAGGCAAGGGCAGGACTCACAGAAGACAGAGTCCAGGAGCACCAGCATAACTGCAAGAAATCTTTTGTATCCCCGAGAGTTCAGAAGAACAGGAGGCAAGCCAGCAAGCCCATGGAGAACACTTGGAGGGAAGGTAGAGTCCAGCTCTACTTCCAGCAGAGTCAAGAAGCAGCATGCAGCAGGGCAAGAAACAGAAAAACAGTTGTTCCACAAAAGCAGTCCAATTGAGTCCTTTAAGCAGCTCAGCATTTCATCTGGCAGGTTCATTTCAAGATCCTGAAGTGTCTGATTTGTGTGTGTCAGAGGCCCATTGCTTATACACAAAAGTGCCTTTGATGTAGGGGTGACATCAAAAGAACTCTCTGAAGTGCACAAGGATCCCTCTCAGCCCAGTCCTGTCTGCCAGGTTAAACCTGGGGGGTACATCAGGGTTCGTGTGTGAGGACACAGCCTGTTCAGATGTAAGTGGGAGCCACCTCTCCTACTTACTGCCCCCCAAAGACCTATCAGAATGGAGGCTGTCAGCGCAAAGAGCAATAATTACAGAAAAATGTACACTTTTCAAAAGTCCCATTTTTAAAAAAGTAATGTTCAATCCAACTTCAAAAGTACAGAGGATTTATCACAGTAGAGTGGTGTGGCTCACTGGTTAGAGGCGGCAGACCCGGAAGCAGAGGTCGACCCGGTACCCGGGTTCGATTCCCGACGTGGCAGGGTCTTGGGCCATGGTCAGCAGACTAGATAATTCTCGCCTCGGTGTCTACTCCAACCATGGGTCCCACTCAGCAACTCTGGGCAATAGCTTGCTTAATCTCTACTAACGGCCCCATCAGCGCCGGGGATGCTTGTCTTCACCTTGGAGATGCCCAGGAGGGACCATCTCACAGGGAAAGCCATGATGGGTTCCCCAGCGGCATACAGTGCCGGGACGCCCCTTTGCTGGGGCAGCTATGCGCTTTACAAGTATACGACATTTAACATTTAACTACCATTCCAAACATATCAAACATGTAAAAGCTGCTCCTCTCTGATCAAGAATTACAGCTTAAAAGTATATAAAGGAATCCCCAATGCTGTCCTATGAGAGAGGTAGGCCTCACAGTATTGAAAAACAAAATAGGCTGTTTGTCACTAACAGGAAATATAAAACATAAAGGTACATGCCCTTCCTTTATTTTACATAGCGCCCTTTTTTATGGTTATTAGGGCCTACTATAGGGGTGATGTATATATATATATAGTACGGGAGTTTAAGGCTTGAGAGGTAGTGTTAAAAGCTGAGTCCAAGTTGCAGTAAACTGCACAGACAGGCCCTTGCGTGGCAGGTCTGAGACAGGTTTGAAAGGCTACTTCTGTGTGTGGCACAATCAATGCTGCATTTCATCAGTATCATTTAAAGTACAGGCCCTGGGTATATGGTATACCACTTTTTAAGGGATTTACTAGTACAACCAATATGCCAATCAGGTATACACCAATGTCACCATGTTTAGGGGAGATGATCATGCACTTTAGCACTGGCTAGATGTGGTAAAGTGCTGAGAGTCCTAAGGCAAAACAAAATGAATCAGTAAAACTGAGAGGCAAAATGCAAAATGTTGAGGGAAAAATCACCCTAAGAATGGCAAGTCTAACCGATTCTCATCTCAAAAATCTGTTACTTAATTCATGCTAAAGTGTTATCTCATTCTCTTAATCTTTCTAAAATAGAAGCCCTGCTTTCCCCGATTGCTCTATTTTTTCATGCATCTATCACTTTTTCTTCAATGCCCCTGCCTCCATTATCATCAAATAGCAATTTTGGCTTGGTATTTAACTGTTTTTTTTTTAAATGTTTGAACTGTCTTTTTTGTTTCCTTTCCATTGTCTTTAAATGCATCCCTGTCCTAGCATTACCCATTAGTATACCTTGTGGTTATGTCAATACCTATAAACTCATTCCTGCCTCTCAATCCTTGCACCCTGATGATTCTATAACAAGATATTTGGCTTCCCCTCTTTTGAGATGGGGCCATACAGTAAAGATGGCCTAACGTGCAAATGCACGTCCTATCCCTGCCTCCAGACCCACTTCAATGGGGGTATTCAACCCTTTTTGTGTGGACAGGACACAGCCTATTCAGATGATCCATCAGCAGTTACTGAAACTAAAAGAAATGGGTATACATTTTATATCACGCTACAAATGTAAACATTACAGTAAAATAGCCCCCTTTTCCATCCCAACAGTGAAGTAAGAAGCATTGTGTAGTTGGGTGTTTAGTTACTCTTATCAACACAACAAATGGCTGTGCGAGGTACACAGGGGTGCTACTAGTAAATCATTGATTGAGAATCCCGCCTTAGCCAAGATTTCCTTCTTTTATTGATTTCAGCAGACAACAGACCTAGGGGACCATTACCATGACAGTTCCTGTTTCCAGGTCCCCCTGTGTAATAGTCTGTTCTTAGTTTTTGAGAAAAAATGGTGGACTGCTACTCTACTGGTCAAGTGCCAAGAAGATCAATGACCTCCTTACTAAATGTACTGCACCTCGACGGAGTCCTTACATCAGTATTGGAAAAACATAGTGACAAGGCCTCCAGACAAGAGCAAACCACCTTTGTTAGATAAATTGGTTTAAAAAAGGACCTCCTGGTGGCATCAAGCAAGGTTCAGCAGCATAGGAGGTGCAGATGTGCTTGTGAGTTGAGGTCAGCCACAGGTAGGCCTAATAGGCACATGTATAGAATGCCTCTGTGCACCTGCACATAAGAGTTGTTCAATGGTGTTAAAATGCTAGATTTTAAGAAGCAAATACCCAACAGATACAAAGTTGTTTACAGCTACCTGCTAATAGCCCTTTTCCAGGCTGTATAAGGGATATAATCTGATTTTAGTACTGTGCCTTCAATTTTTAAGAAGACAATTGCATTTTTAACTTCCCACTTCCAAGGATTCTCAGGCTCTAAAATGACTCTTTCAGGCAAGCTTTAAGTAATTTTAATGGGGCTTTCATAACCCTGATGTAAACTTTGAAATTATCTGCCTCACAGGTTAAAGTTTGTCTTGACAAACCAAGTTCCAAGCGGAGTATGGTCCTCCAAATGTATCTTGGTAGTTGGAACACTTTTCTGTAGACCATACATTGTGCATGGTCTAAACAGAGACACAGGCCCCAGAGAAGGCCTGGTGCCCATAGTGGAATGTGGGGAGAAGAGAAGTCTTCATGACTTTTCAAAATAGGTGCAACCAAGGCGTTATTCAGCTTCTTGTTAAGGCACATGGGACCAAATGTAATTGCTCCCACTTTTTTTTTCAAGGTGACTATGTGGCAGCGGGTTTGGAGGACTCATAGAACCACACCCCCAGATAGTTGTACTTCATCAATGTTTTGATGACCACGTCCCCCCATGCAGAATGTTAGTAATTCCTCATCCTGTTGTGTAAGAAGATTAAGTCTTTGGTCTTGTCTTGGTTTATCATAAAGAAATTCCCGTCATTATATTCCTGGAGTTTTCTCAGGGTTCGCTGAATCCTGACTTTGGTGTGATCCATTACAACAGTATCTTTGGCATACGGTAAAATGTGTAAATTTGGCTGGGCTAGTTGTGGGGGTACCAAACAGCTTTTGTCCAAACATTTGCCCAGATCAGCTGTACAAACGTTAAAAAGGAGGGGAGCAAGCACTCACCCCTGCTTCAGGCTGCCATCATTGGTAATTTTAGAGGTGAATGTGTGGGGTCCTGTTTTCACACAACTCACCTGTTGGAACACATGGAGATAATGGCCCGAGTAATTTCGCAGGGACACCCCACGTGTTTAGTTTTCTCCATAGCGTGGGGTGCTCTACCCTATCAAAAGGGGCGATGTAGTCAATGAAACAGCAGAAAAGTGGGGGCTGATTGCTTTGAGCTGCTCGGTGTCTCAGAATGGCAAGAACGATGATGTTATCAATTGTTAAGGCGGTTGCATGGAAACCTGTCTGAAAACATTTTAAAGCATAATTTCCTGCCACCAGTCCTCTACCTGCTTGTCAAGTATTCAGGCATAAGCTTTTGCCTCTATATCTAAAAGGACAAGCAGAAGATAGTTGGATGGATACCGTTTCTTGAAGATTGGACACAAGAATGAGCCCCTCCATGCATCAAGAAATTGCACAGAGGAAGGCTTGGTTGAAAAGTTGGCTTAGCATCTTTGTCCAGAGCTCTGTGGCACATCTAAATATTCCAGCTGGGAGGTCATTAGGGCCTGGCGCTCCAACATTTTTCTTTGTTTTTAAAAGCTTGTAGATGTGGGCTGGCATGATCAAGATTTGAGTTTATTGATGTAGTTCCAAAAATGTGTTAAGCCAGTCTCCTGCAGCATATGATGTATTTTAGCCATTCATTTTCCACTGTTGCTTTCTTTTCCTCCAAAGTTGATTTTTTGTAAGTTTTTGCTCAGATTGCCTTTGATCTTGGTGGAGCTCGAAGTAAGATTAAGTTTAAGAATATGCAGGAACCTTCTAAATGCTCTTTGTGCTGAGACAATAGCCTTGCTGTAGTGTTGTGGGAACAGCTTTTTTCGGGGTTTGGCCCTGGTATATACCTGAGGGCCTCCCCGGCCCAACAGGTAGTCCCTTAGATTGTTTATTAGACTATCACACTTGTGAAGTAAGTCTCTAGAGGGATTGGGGTTGAGCTCTACGATTGCATTTTCTAGCCACTTGGTCACCTTTGAAATATCCATTGCTCACCATTTGATCCTTGTCTCTAACTTGGATGCCTTGGTACACTTAGAAGAACCAACCTCCAAAACTTCACTGTTGGGGCATGTAGGTCGAGAGTTATAGTAAAGGGAATGTGGTCCCTTTCAGGCCAGTCGGGGATCTCAAGTCTTATATAATGGCTCGCTAAGTCTTTTGACATTCTTCATCACATATTGAAGTAGCAAACCGCATTATTGATTGTTTGTGTGCAGGGAAGGATAGCTTCCTGCACACAAACAATCATCCCTGTAACTCAGGCACCCGTTCATTATGGCTCAAGGATGTCTGTGATGGTGCTAGGCAGCTATGTTTAGCACCAGTGCTAGGGAAAATACAGGGGTTTGACGTATTCTTGTGAATACAGTGCATCCCTCCTTTTGGAAATGACGCAACGCTACAAATGTTGCCGCAGCACTGCACCATTTCCATATACATATGCAGTAAGAAAAACAAAAACTGAGGGCAGAGGCTGATAAGATCCGCACCTAACACGTGAATAGTGTCTCTGAGTAGATAATGGTGCACGAAACTAGGGAGCACTCCCCCCTACACTCCCCACAAAATAGGAACAAGTCCTACAAACAATGCAACACAAGAGGGTTTCAGCACTCTATGTAGTATAATTGAAGTTTCGTATCACAGTCCACAAAAAAATAGCACTTAAAGAAAGAGTATCAAAGTCCAGGGTATGTATTTCTTGATGCTGTATTCACTTTTATTTTTCATAAACAGATTCTCTCTTCACAATTCCATTGATCAAAGCCATACACATATGCCCCTGGGTGCCATATGGTTGCTTGCTGTGGAGCTTTGAGGACATCCTTGTCCTCCAGTGAAGGAAACCTTATTCCTTCACTGAAGGGTCTGCCTCATTTTGGAACTTGTAGAGGGTCTCCTTTTTGTGGAAACCCTGAGCCTGATGAGACCTAATAGTTTGTGCAAGGCTGGATTTGTACTAGTGGACCTAGGTGCTGGTCTAATGCACTATATAAACAACAATGGTCCAAGACCTATATATTTCTAAATGAACAATGAATCAAAACTTTTGCAACTAAAGAGCATATGTTATTTGAACAGCCCTGCTCAATTAATGATAAACATAAAAGAGCAGTTGCCTCAGTGATCCTCGAGACGCGTGCTTTATAATGGAATCCCGTTACTAAAACGCTGCCTGAAAAACTTATATAGAAAACGGGTATTCGACCACCTGTGGGTTGGACATCGCTAATGCGAAAGAATATACCAATTGAGCGTGACGATTTACCTCTTTAATATCGAATAGTGATCACAAAAAAACTCAAGATTGGGCTCTGGATTTTGACAAAAGCTTCCTGTTGACAAGACATTGATTCAAAAGTGCACATCTATCAACGATAGGAAACTCATAATTATTGAAGAGAAACCTGGTCAATTTACCAGTTTGCACAACAGGACTTTTTAGGATTATACTGACTGATCCTACTTGGAGTGGGAATCACGACCACTGCTCCCCGAGAAGGGGTCATCAAAAAGATCCTTGGTTTGCCCCGTTAAATATGTCCTGAAGAAGACTCGCATGGCCCAGGCATAACCGACCGCAAGGCCGCAAGACGAGTCGAAACGTCAACATTTATCTAATACCTGGACCACTAGATATATTTCTCTCTCTGTGATATAGTGCAGACATTAATAACATTCTCTGTCTAAGAATAATAATAGAGAGATTTTTTGGACTATTTGAAGTGGTCAGGTTGTACAGGTCCGGCATTTACTGGCCGGATATTCTTTTGAAATTATTGGAACTGTTTTATTTATAATTTTGTGTGATTTCTCTTCTTTTCATCTTCATCACCTTCACATTCTTTGACACCCTTTGCTATACTGCACGTTCTATACGGGGCAATGTGTATAAATTGTGAACTGAGTTGCAAATTTTGAATATGACAATAGATTAAAATATTGCATATATCTGGAGATTGATGCTGTTGCCGTCTTTTATGTGTATCATTAATTGAGCAGGGCTGTTCAAATAACATATGCTCTTTAGTTGCAAAAGTTTTGATTCATTGTTCATTTAGAAATATATAGGTCTTGGACCATTGTTGTTTATATCGATATAATACCCAGGTCCAGTACTTTTTGGGTTACCCCATTTCCTTAATGGTCTAATGCACTAGTCAGGGCCACCCTGCCCCATAGTTAGACTGCCTTCTCCACTGGGGCATGACCAGCCAACCCCGTCCCAGGGAATCAACAGCAGAGGGAGACTCAGGACCTTGCTGGCACCTGGATGGTGAACTTTAGCGCAAATTACCTATTGATATTGTGTACTGCAGCCCTAAAAGTTACTCACGAATGCAGGTAAGGAAATGTATCTGGAAGGGGTACGAAGGAGATGCGTCATGTTGGAGATTGATTAGAAACTTACTGTGTGTTTGCATTCTACAATTGTGCAAGGGCATTGCCTTCCCAGACAGTCACCTCTCCCTGCCTTGGCTGTTGCCCCGGTCCTTGCTAGGCTTGGCTCGATGTCTGCTGTGGCTGCTACCATGTGCTCGGCCAACCACCCAGCCCCTGCTGTGACGGGGTGGGTGCTGTCCAATTTCTCTGAGGATGACTGCACAATGCATTTGCATTTCTCTGGGCTTGGATTTGGGGAAGGATATTTTATGAGGGCAGTCCTGGGATTATTCCTTTCTGCTCGTGATATGTTTTTAGTCTGCATTGGGTCAGCCATGTGTCTCATTTTGTGACAATATTAACACTATATGAGGCCTGGCTGTATCCAGCTTCCCTGGCCTCTGCCACTAAGACTGAGTGAATACTCTTTGGGGTTCGAGGGAGAGCTAAGTTCAAGGCTGGCGTTTCCTGTATGTTTGTGGCCCTTGAGGGAGGTCTTTTTCAATTTTTGTTCGACCATCTTGGCAGTGACTCTTTGGGCTTGCTCCTGCTTTTCTCTGTCCTTCTACTGTCTTTTTCTGTAATACTGTAATATGTAGGCCTATACTTCTCGACAAAGTTTAGTGTCTAGCATTACTACACCATCTAGAGGATGTTGTACAATAATGCAGCCGTGAGACCCATGTCAGTACAGGGCTGCCCTGTCTATTGTCCCCATTGTTCCCTCGTTCTTTCTAGGAACTCAGTCATGTTCTTCTCAGGCTTCATGCTCTCTGCCATCAATCCTCCTACATCTTAGCCGTCAGGGAACATCTTTCTCAGGGCTGTCCATATTTAGTGTATAAATTAGTTGAATATGGCCGTCATGCTCCGTGTTGGTCAGCGTGACTGCAGGGATGTGGGCTTGGGAAAACACTATGCCGGTCTGCTCTCTGATGAGGCTACTGAACAGACTTTTGACATCACCTATAGCTAAGTTGATTGTCCCCACTGTGTTTTCATCAAAGCATGAGATCCACTTCTCTGCCCTGTCCATCAATGGGAGTAGTTTGGTCCTGAGCTCTTCTTTGTCCATCTGTGCCCGTGGCACATAGGTGGTCCCTGATGCACCCTTCTGTAGCAGCAGACACATTCTTGCATGGAGCAGCTACATTATTTTTTTCCCGATGTAGTGCTTCCATCTTCTCAGACATTCCTGCATGTAGGGGAAGTTCCACTGTGGATCTCTCCCTCCATGCTGGATGTAATCCTCCATGGCGGCCATGTCTTCTGGTTCGAAGGATCCCTCCTTCAGCCTGGGTATATCATACTGACCCTTCCTTTCGGTCCAATCTGCGAGCAAGTGGCAAAATAGTTGTGCAAAGGCCGCACCTTCTTTTCCTGACCCTATCTCTCTAGGGGTCAGTTTGCCTCACTGGCGCATTCTGGGGGGGTGGCTGATGTCCTTGTCGTCACTCTCCTCGTGCATATGTAAAGGTGCCATTTTGCTTCTCCTATGTCCTAATTGTGTTTGCGGGTTTGAGGGCAAGTTTTCAGGACTGGGCCACCTCGAAGATAGCCCATAGTTTTGGTAGAGTCTCTCGTTTAGCCCTCTACATAGCTAGTCTTTCTCGAAGTTTAAATAATTTACAAATTCTACTCTGTTCAAGGGGAAATTTTGTACACAAGGTTGTACCGGCAACAACGTCCGGTTATAAGCTCTATTAAGGGAAACAATGCCTCACATAAAAACACTTAGCAGCTGACAAAGACCATGCAATGAAATAATACCTTGTAAGAAAGGGAAATGTTTTTTTCAGACCATTACGAGTTAATTTGCGCAGCGGAATAGCACATTTCGAATGCTAAAAACTGGTTACTATTTCATTAGCTCATAAACTTACTAACAGGACATAACATTTCAACATGAAATATAATTGCAAAATTTAACAGCACCCCAACATCAGCAAAGCATACATTTAAAATCTTAATGAAAATAGAAGAGAGAGAATTGACAAAATAAATGATTATTTTCACCTAGATCCGAAATTTTTCCCTAACGTTCGAATTACACCTTATGTCACACCCTGAAGTCATGCGTCCCACCTGTGTGACGCTCATCTGTCCAAGTTAAAAAATCCACCTCCTAACTTCTTTCAGACACTCTCAGTTTTAATAAACCGACAGTCCCTAAGAAAACTCCTTTTTTAATAAACAATAAGATTAAGGTGGCGACTCTATGTCAGACCCAGGGCCAATGTGTACCATCTGTGTGGCACTCAGCTGTCCAAGCGGAGATTAATTAGATGATCCTATATGACATCCAGGGCCTATGCATACCATCTGTCTTCTGCTTAACTGAACAAGTGAATTAAACTACATCTACCTTCACCTTCTCTAGCGCACTGACAAGGGAAAAAGGGATTTACAGTCTTGTCCTAGTTTGTCACACGCCACATGCTGGGACTAAGGATTAGAAGTAGTCTCTTACCTTGTGACAGCAGACTTAAAATGGAACTCCACTCTGCGGATTCAGTAGAACGTTTAATTAAATATGGCATCCATTCACCGGTCTTGTTGCTCAGATGTGAATCTGTTCAGGCAGGGGTCCTTGTCCTTCGGCAGCAGTCGGGCTCGATAAACCAATCTCTCCTATCTGGCTTGCCATAATGTTGCTTGGATATACATTTACCTTGGGAAAATGAAAAGACAAGAGGCATTTGTCACAACAGAGACAAGTTGATTTAATTAAATGCAACAGCCAGGAGAGCAGCAACATAGTCTTGTCTGAAGAATTTCTCAAGGTGCAGAGGTTTTGGCCGACATTTTATACAGTTATTGGGGTACAATAAGTGATTACACATTCTTGTACAGCACTTAAATCAGGGCCCAGTCATGAACCATAAACTCAAGCATCTGAAAAGGGTTACATGTGGCTCTCGACTTTGCGGAGACTCAATGCGCGCCAGTGTGTATGTGCTCTGATGTCCGCAGGGAGAATGCCTAATCACTACATGTAGTGTGAAAGCTGGGTTCTGATTGGCTGAATGCCCCTAACATATATGGAATCTGACTTTGTGGTATTTTAGGACCATGCGCCTTTGGCCAAACGTGTTTTATGAGGGCCAATCTCCTTAGACCTTCTGTGGTGTAGCTGCCTATCCTTGGGATCGATCTGAGTTTTCCCTGTGTGCACGTTTGTCTTCGGGCTGTTACCCCACCGGGGACTATCGTATCTCTGACTCAGGGTTGATGCAAAGGTTATGTCGGGTGAATTCTACCGCAATGATACAAGTTCGTTGTTATGTGTACCTATAACATGGTGGTCATTGATATCACATATACTGACATTCTCACTATCATGTACACATTTGTCATAGCATGCATCAACATCTCATTTACCGGTATTGACGTAAGTTGACATCGCATTCCCCAATATTAACAGTATGTAGTTCATCCAGTTTACTAAGCAAACAAGTGTATAATAATGTATTAAATAATGAATGTCATGTTTAAATCATGTGGCAATCATGTGAGACGTATAGATGCTGTTGCAGTTTAACATTTCCTTAGGAAGCACAAATAAGTGATGATGACACTGCGTCACCAGTAGAACACTAACATTTTGTAGTCAAATCGAAAGTGAGGCACACCTAATGCCATTTTGTTGGAATAAGAGCTTTTGAATTGAAATTCTTTCCTAAGGAGCATGCTGAAGTAAATGAGCATTGAAATGTTAATATAGGAAATAAACCAGCGGGTTCAAATGTGAGGGGAGGTATGGGTTTTACTAATTTGAGGCATAATGTACTTTTAAAGTGGAGAAAATTAGTTAGGGAGAGTAGTTTGAAAAAGTGCACCTTCCTCTTTTCACATCTGTCTAATCTACCTACACACATTATCAGTCCATTAACAGCTTCCTAATTTTAACATAGCAACATTTTGGTAAACAAAAGTTTTAACTAAAAATTCTGCTTCTGGCTCAAATGGATCAACAACACAGTGACATGTTGTTGCGCAGATCGAAGGCTCTTTGCAACGGTTAACTGATCACCTTTCAGTAGCCTATTGCTATTGTTGAGTGTTAAAGTGTTCCTGTTAAGGCAAAACCTTTGTTAAGACAGTGTTGTTTGAAAATGAGAACGTAATGCAGTAATAGTGTCAATATATATGTGCCACCTTATACCATATAATTTGCTTCGTGTTGCGACATAATTTAGTCAGTTTTAGCGCAAAATGTGGTCTTCTCCAACTGCATAATTCAAGGATACATATTGTGAGTGAAGTAATATGTGAGGTCGTAGGCAGTGCACGATCGGGTGGCAGATTATAGTTGCTTTACTGAAGAATAACTGTCATATTTAAAAAATGTTTACATTAGTTTTTGTCTCATTTTGACACCTAAGCGTTGTTTTTTCAGTTAATAATGTTCACACACACACACCCACAAACATATACACACACATTCATTATAGTGAAATACAATTAATCTTTGCATCCAAAGTAAGCTAACTACCTTCCCATTCACTTCTGTGACAAAATTTGATAGTGTTGTGTAAAATCTTATTATCAATTCATTTTTTTCTCTAGAGCAGAAGAAACAAAAACACTGTCTTCCCAACATTTTTCTTTTTAGGTCTTCATCTGGAGAAAGATGATCTTCTTGGAGTAGAGCAGTATCAAACTTAAGTGGTCACAGATGAAGCAGAGCTCCTCAGCTTCATTTGGAGTTGAGCAATGTGGGAGCTCTGCCATCAATTGGTTGTTCTTCCCACCACTAAAACCACAGTTCCAAGGCCTCATTTGAAGCTGGGGGTACTGCAGGGTTTCTGATGGAAGAGCCTCAGTTAGCTACACTATTGCAAACCCATGGCCCAATAGTTTGTCCTCCGCTGGACACTTGGTCACAGCAGTGGATTCCCTCCCCCATTAATGGCAAACAGATTATCAAAGATGTTCTTTCCTTCCATCAACACCAATATGAAAAGTGTGACAGGGCCTGGAAGGAAGATATGAAAATATTCCTGACCGGTAGGGTTTTTTCTTTATGTCTACCACATACATTTGTCTTTTGCATTTCAGCTAAAGACAAATGGAGGGTGTGGACGCCTAAAAGTTTGAGAAGTAACCATTAATTAAAGCTAACATATGCTTCAATTCTTCACCTAGTGCAGTCATTTACTCTTAAAAAAAAACACAGCAAGCCACCCGAGAACTACTTGAAGGCAATTTGTGTGTTGCTGAAGAAAACTTTTTCGCCTTCTTAGATTATTGCAGTAGTCTTTAAATTTGTTTTAACGTTTTTTACAGAACATTTTTTTGGGTTGTTTTAAGCAGTATGCAACATAGACGGTTATACATTTATTCATGAAGACATTCTAATCTTGCATCTTGCTATACTTTGACTATGTTAATTTGTGTATATAAGTAGTATTTGTGTGGGGGGGTTTGACAATTGCTGAACATGGCGGTCATCTTTTAGACGAGCTCCGGACCCGGGCGCCATAATCCTGAAAATAGTCCGCCACACACCGCACTGTGAGGTCACTGCAGCATGAACTTGTGGCACACAACGACGCCAACAATCGGAACTGCTCTCCAGCCCGCTGACATTGCTGAGTGGTGAGACACGGGGTCTGGAGCCCGGGCGCTGGTGGAGAGGCGGAGCCGAGCACAAGGCCGCGGGCCCCACACGTCGCAGCGCCAGCGAGTGGCGTGACTGGACGACGAACCTGCCAGTGGGCTGAGCACGGAGGAGGGCGCGTGGTTAGAAGAAGGGATTAGTATGGTGTCGGACTTATTCAATGAATCAACACTCAAAGAATAAAACACATTTTCAGATGTACGAGGAATCGTAAATCTGGAAATGCGTCTGAATGCTACACCACCCTAGCGAAGTGCAACGAGGATAAATGTTTTAATATCTCCTCGTTTTTTCCTCTTTCAATGCATGTTGCATTCTACAGCACACATTGAAAGAGGAAAATGCCTGTGGCGATTGTTTTTGTGCAGGAAGGTGCCCCCTCTTGCACAAAAACCATCTCCCCATGACGCAGGCCTCCTTGCACCATGGTGCAAGGGTGCCTGTGCCGATGCATGGCAGCTATTTGTGCGCCAGCGCAGGGGAGAGTACAGGAATGCGACATATAATTGTAAATATGTCACATTCCTGTGCTTTGGAAGTGCCACAGTGTGGCGCAGCCAAAGGGCTTGCATTGCCACGCTGCTGTACTTCCTCGTAAATTTGCCCCTATATGTTCTCTTGCTATGTAATTCTCTTATGAATGAGTGACACAAGCTTCATTAATTGATTTTATTAAAAAACAACTATTGCTTAACATTTACCAGCGTGATTCCCAAAATTCACTGCATATGACCTCATTGCTCAAATGATATGGCATACTTTTTGATATAAAAAATAAATGTCCTTAATCTGTCAGGAAACATTCTAGACGTGTGGGCTTCTTTATAAACAACGTTTTTGAGCTTGTTTTATTGTCTGTCTGGCTCATATCTATTAATAGATGTGGTGGCCTACTTACATTATTTATGAGGGCTTTATTGTAGTTGTTCTTGTATGTAATGGGCTTCATGTCACTGCGCTACATCCAGCCTTCTCATTGGCCAGAGCCATGTGCGTATTCTATTTCTAACCAATCATAATTCAAGTGGCTCTTGAAAATGAATACAGAGTAAAGGTGATATGTGGATGATAGGGCATTTTACCAGGGGCAGATATTAGAACACAGGTTTTCTGCTTTCATAGTTAGCATCAAGACCATTGCAAGACAACTCTCTGCTGCGTTACAAAGTTTCTAGCGTGGTATAATCAATTCTTCTGATCTAATGGTTTCTTCCTACAGGACAGCATACAGTGCGTCTCGGGTTGCATTTGCCCTCCTCGGATGGCCCAGGATGAAAATGGAAATTGCGTTGAAGAAGATCGGTGCCCATGCATAGCAAATAACGTTACCTACCAGGAAGGAGAACAAGGCACTATCGGCTGTAAAAATTGGTAGGTGTTTTTCAAAAATCCGGTTGTAGCAATCAGAAATTTTGCATTGCTAATTCAAAAGCTAATGTTGATAAAAAGTAGTTTTTTTAACACGTTCATTACCTGCTTCGGAAACAATTATCAAGCACGGTTCTCCAAAATGGGATTCAAGTGTGTGAATCTGGGACCCTACCTGGTGGGATGGTGGGAAGAGCAGGGAGATACGGCAGTATGGCTAGTGCGGAGGTAAATGAAGTAAAGTGTCCAGCATCACAAGGGGGGAATGACACAGTATGCGCAAGGAGTGGGGTTAACAAGCAGGGAGATTGGGCTCACATGGTGCATAATAGGAGTCAAGAACTTGAATTAGGGGATTCTAGGAATGATTTTTAATGTGAGCCCGTCAATTTGGAGAGCAGTGCCTCCTGGCCGTCGAGGCAACCCTTAGTGTCCTCATGCAACTCTACTGCCTCAGCGAATTAACGTGATGCTTTTGTGCTGGGCGGAGTCATGGAAACAGCTAGTTTCTTGCAGGCGGGAACTCTTTTTTTGGCTAATATAAGGGCCTTTTCCGGAAAGTGCATCACAATTGGGTGTTTGCGTGTTCTAGTATATAGGACCAAGGCTTCCAGCTTGAAATGCCGGTTATCCCTGTGAGTTGCTCCAATAAGGAACAAATAGCCATCCAATTTGGCCCTATCTTCCATCGAAAGTGCTGCAGGTCAGCCCTAAGGGTGTTGCATCTGAGTCATGCAACAGAGGCACCTAGGATGATGCAGGTCAATCGCATCGGAGACAGATTTGCCATACGGATTAAGTAAAACAGAATGGGTTTTAGGCTAAAGTTACGGAAACTCTTGCAGATATGCAAAGCCATCTCCCATTCTTTGTCATGAAATGGTCTACTAAAGTCAGTCTCCTAGACTTCTCACAGGGGTTGCAAGGATAGCTGTCTATGGGTGCCTATTGCTTTAGTGAGCTATGTAATCAGCTAATGACCAGTGCCCATTGTGTGCAGAGTTTGGATGAGTTGGTGTGTGGCAGGCTCCAAGCCCTGCGTGGCCCATTCGTCCCCCATAACCCCCCTCAAGGAGGCATACTGAAGGAACTGACCTTTGTGGAGTACACATTGTTCAGTCAGAGTCTCAAATGCTATTTAGTGATCAACCATTTAGAGGAGGGGGCACCAGAGAGATGGACTGCAAGATGACCGCACCTCTGTGAGGTTCTGTTGGCTGAGGCTTGTATCTGAGAGCTCACCACTTGCTTGAGGGGCCTGCTACATTTGGAATGCAAAGCCTGGGGTTTATGCCTACCCACCCTGAGCTCACTTGGTGATGAGAAGCTGGCCCCTGCCTGGGGGTAGGAGAGGGCAACTAACGGTATCCACCTAATGCAACATTGCGCCATGAAACCGTCTGGTGTACTAGCGCTAAATAAATACTTTTAAATTCAAATTCAAATGCTGGACGTGACAGGGGTGAGGGACCTCTAATCTGCTAATGCCTCCCTTGCTCTGAGGGGATAGTGTGATCTGAGATTGAGATAATCCCTTAGATGATGGCACCATGGATAGGGCCTGCCTGTGCGAGACACTGGGTGCTACCTGGTTGCCACTCTGCCGTAATGGTAAAAATGGACCTGACGTAAGCGAAGTTCCTCTTCAAGGATAAACAAACTACTCACACAGCAGAGGAGAAGTGAGGCTGCAACGAGGTGTCCCCCACGTCAAACTCTGAGGCACTACCTGTACAGGATATCTGACAACTACTTACTGCAAAGCAACAGAGCTTCCATCAAATAGACACCAAGATAGACTCTCTCACACGTAGGCTTGACCAAATGAAAGGGTGTATAGACAAACATAATGACTCCTGGACCAAGCTTAACAGCAAGTCTCTGAAACCAAGGATGCTGCATCGACGCAAAATGAGCAACTGCACCAAATGGAGAAAGTGCTGGCTCTCATCAATGCTAAAAACGAAGATTTGTAGGTGTGCTCCAGGCTGAACAGCCTCCAGATTCTTGGTCTCCCTGAGTTCACAGCTATGGAGAGAATGGAAACATACCTAGAAGCCATTTTCCGAGCGCTGTTTGCAGAGTCCCTGACACCACTATTCTCTGTGGAGCTTGCACACCGCACCTTGGAACCACGACCTCCTCCTGGAGCACGCCCCTGGCCTCTCATTGACGGTTTGTTCAATTATAGAGACTGCAACACAACTTTTCACCTTGCATACTATACCAGGCAACTCAACTATTGATTTGTCCTGATTTTACTCTAGTGGTGCAGGCAGTCAGGCAAGAATTCCTGCCAACCAATTGGCTCCTGCAAAATGCTGGAGTGTTCTATTCACTTACTTACCCTATTAAATTGAGAGTCATGGTAAACGGACTTCAAAGACTCTTCTTTGTACCCAAGGCTAGCTCACAAGTTTATCACAGCCTTGTCAACAATTCAGCAGAGAAGGGGGTGGTCCCTACTGATGCAAATGAATACACTCTAAGTGATAATGACTGTTCGCCTGGCTACACTCTCCTGTTTGATGCCTTCAGGAGACACTGGCATATGGCAAACCATGACTATATGTGCAATCCATGTACTGAGTGCTGTGAGATTCTGCTTATTCTTGTCTGCTGAACTTGGCAAGAGTAACCCTGAAGCCTGGCCCCTAAGTCGCCTCCTCAGGATCCAATAGACCAGCCACTCTTATGTTGGCCCCAGCCACCTTCCCTTGCATGGGAGTGAAGATCTTCCAGCAACCAATAAGAATAAACCAGGAATATTTCCCTATATCTACATAATGTCTTAGTTTTTGTATGTTGGTTACCCTGAATCGCTCTTTGTTGATGTGGGACTGAGGCGGGAAAGTATGTCCTTGACAAGCTTGGGTTGTCACAGTAGTAGAGGAACTAATGTTGTTTTACAAGTTGACACACTGTAGACACTAAATATGAGATGGCGTGGCAGTCATTGACGTAGCAGCCTATGGTACCCGTTTGGAACACTGGACAATCTTACACATGGAGCTCAAAAAACTGAAATACCGTGAGACCTAAATTGCCTGTGATAAAATGTATCTCCTGGAATATTAGGGGAATGAATTGTGCCCGAAAGGGTCAACAGATGATGGCCTACCTAAATCAACATCGCAATATCGAAGTAGCCCTCTTACAGGAGACTCACATGAGGGGACACATGTTCAAGTCAAAATACTTTATTTCCAAGAAATACATTCTTACAGAAATATTGCAAATTGCATATTTCTTAATATAGACAATCATAAATATTTTACATTCAATAGTGCACTACAAACATTTGAATCAATTTGACCAACACATGGCTTCGGCTTATAGATAGCAGTATAAGGATTTAAAATTTCTCCACACTGAAACTCAATAAAAGGTCAGCAGCCCAAGATCCCACATATGTTAAGAACTTTTCAGAAGGAGGGAAAGTAACAATAACTAGCAGCATGGAGCTCATTTCGCCTACGTAAAAGATTATAAAGTGCATTGTGCCTAACAGCTTATCACAATCACAAAGGTCTCGCTTATTCAATTTTACTGACTAGGTCAAAGTGACAAAGGGCCATATGTATGACCATTTTTGCAGTCGCAAATGGGAAATCGGCCCGTTTGAGACTGCAAAAAATGTCTTCCCTATGTACAAAGTCCATTTTGCCACTCTGTAACATATTACAGACTCGCAAAATAGGGGTGAGCCATGGGTGTCCCTTCCTAACAACGAGTCAAACTTCAATCTGTGATTGTTTTGCGGATGCAATTATGGCCGCAAAACACTCTCAGTTTACCACCCATTTCAAAAAGATGGTAAGCCACTCACAAATGGGAAGGAGTCCCATGGAGACCCCTTTGCCTTTGTGACTGGCAGCAAAAATATTTTTAAGAGCATGCAGAGATCCCAGGGACAACTGGTTACTCCAAAAAAATGAAACAGAAACGTTTCATTTTTCTTTTTTGAATGCAGCCCGTTTTCCATTGAGGAAAACTTGCTGCATTGAAAAAAAAACTGCTTTACTTAAACAGCAATCACAGACATGCTGGTCTGCTGTCTCCAGCAGGCCAGCATCCCTGGGAGTGCTAATTATTTCCATTGAGGTCGTAAATTGCACCTGCATCATGAATTTTGATGAGGCAGACAATTTGCAACCCCATTAGAAATTGCAAACAGTGTCTGAGTCACTGTTGTAAATTCCATTTGTGAGTCGTAAATGGCGAGTCACAAAACGATGCAATTTGCGACTCACAAATTGGAAGAGTCGTACATAGGTCCCAAAATAACTAGCAGCATGCAACTTGTTTTGCCCAAGTAAAGCATAATAAAGTGCATTGTGCCTAGCAGCTTATCACGATCACATAGATTTCTCTTGATAAACCTTACTGACACAGTCAAATTTCCCGTCACCAGACCGACCTTGTCGGAACATCCTCTTAATGTGGTCAGCATCTGCTTACCAGTTAAGCATCCCACTACCAACCTCAGGGAAGAGCCAACCTAGATCCCAAAACAATAGGAGGATGGAAACCTAATATGGGATGTTGTGATTTTCCAGAGATATTGACCAATATCAATGGCTACATCCTGATATCTAAGGCCACATATCAAATTCAAACCCTTTTCTCTCAACCGTATCTCACACTTTTAAAAACAGGTCATAGAATCTTCTTCCTTCCTTCAAGGAAGAATACACAATCCATCAATAGGTGGCTCACTGAATATTTTCAACCCCGCTTACAGGGTCATTGACCAAGGTTCTCTGCTATTTCAGTTTTTAGTCCCTCCATTCACCAACCAGGATCAACTCCCACCCTCAGTTGCAGAATGTTAATTTGTAGCAACTTATCTGTGATATTATATAAGTTCGGGAAGAGGTCCATACTCTCATAGAAAGCTAAAAAGGGAGTAACTGAACACATGACCTTGAGATACTGGAGGTCCTCCCTCGAGCTAGTTTCGTTAGTACATTGCCTGATGGTACTCTTTATATGTCTGAGCCTGCTTCACCTCCTTCAAGTTGCATATCAGGGATTCCCAGATGCTTTAACATTACTATCACAGGGCTCCTCTTACTAGGGAAAATTGACAATATCTCAGGTACAATGATATCAACAGTGTATCACCAGGTACCCCATTTCTGATCAAAAAATAAAAACATAACGCTCTGGCATCTGCCAAGTAACTCCTGGCTACGGTTCTCAACTCCCGCCTTGCAGTTTGGATCATCACATGTTTAGGTAGACCAGGGAGCAATTTCAAATAGTCCTTCCTAAGAGACCTGTCTGCCCATTGCCAACACCTCCTTCCATATGGAGCATGGGGAATTAATTTTCCCTGTATGACTTTACTTTGTGGATCAAAGGTATAACTCCCATATTTCCGATCGAACTTTTCAGGCCATTCACTCTGCTGATAGTACAAGTCTCTGGAAAGCCATATGGTTATCCCACCTTAAATCATCTGAGAAGACCATACCCAGACATTTATATTCCCTGACCTGTTCCAGCCGCGAGTTACCTAAGAATCAAGTACATTTCATTTTATTTTTTGCGAAGAACAGAGTTTTGGTCTTATCAACATTTATTGTCAGTTTTTTCTCCAGACAATATAAGTGTAGGGCAGTTAATTTTCTTTTAAGCCCATCCATCATAACTAGATCATTACCATACATGAGGCGGCTGGCATGCCTACACCAATCTTTGTTTTGTAACTATTCATCGACTTAACATTTGGGGGAGGTCCACAATGAACTGACTAAGCACCAGGGGTGTTAAAACACTGCCGTAAGCCATTCTCCATCTGGATTTTCCTCAACAGTCTACCTAGCCTGGCCAGATTGACTTGGACCCAATTGTCACTATGAAGCTTCATCACAAAGCCTAACAGGGCTCCAGATATATTCCTCTGATAGAGTTTTCGCCAAAGCATATCTCTGTCCACCCTGTCAAATGCCGCTAGGAAGTCAATGAAGCAACACCAAACAAACCTACCGATTCCATTCAATCAATCAATCAAAGACATTTATAGAGCGCACTACTTACCCGTAAGGTCTCAAGGCGCTTAGGGGGGGGGGGGGGGGTGCCGTTACTGCTCGAACAGCCAGGTCTTGAGCTTCTTCCTGAAGGAGAGGTGGTCTTGTGTCAGGCGCAGGTCGGCCGGGAGGGAGTTCCAGGTCTTGGCGGCCAGGTAGGAGAAGGACCTTCCTCCTGTTGTCGCTCTACGGATGCGTGGGACAGCGGCGAGGGCGTGGCTGGCAGATCGGAGGTGGCGTTTGGGAGCGTAGAAGTTGATCCGGTTGTTGAGGTAGCTCGGGCCTTGATCGTGTAGGGCTTTGTGTGCGTGGGTGAGGAGACGGAAGGTGATTCTTTTGTTGACGGGGAGCCAGTGCAGGTCTCTCAGGTGTCCGGAGATGTGGCTGTTTCGTGGGATGTCGAGGATGAGTCTGGCTGAGGTGTTCTGGATCCACTGGAGTCTCTTCTGGAGCTTGGCAGTGGTTCCGGCGTAGAGGGCGTTGCCGTAGTCCAGTCGGCTGCTGACGAGGGCCTGGGTGACGGTCTTCCTGGTCTCCGTGGGGATCCACCAGATGATCTTCCATAGCATGCGCAGGATGTTGAAGCACGACGAGGAGACGGCGTTGACTTGTCTGGTCATGGAGAGGGAGGAGTCCAGGATGAAGCCCAGGTTGCGTGCGTGGTTCGTCGGTTTGGGTGCGGTGCCCAGGGCGGGGGGCCACCAGGAGTCGTCCCAGGCGGAGGGCGAGGAGCCCAGGATGAGGACCTCCGTCTTGTCTGAGTTCAGTTTCAGGCGGCTGGTCGTCATCCACTCGGCTACCTCTTTCATCCCTTCGTGCAGGTTGGCTCTGGCGGTGGCGGGGTCGTTGGTCAGGGAGAGGATCAGCTGGGTGTCGTCGGCGTAGGAGATTATGTTGAGGTTGTGCTGGCGTGCGATGGCCGCGAGGGGGCTCATGTAGATGTTGAAGAGGGTAGGGCTCAGCGAGGATCCTTGAGGGACGCCGCAGATGACTTTGGTGGCCTCTGACTTGTACGGTGGTAGGCGGACTCTCTGTGTTCTTCCGTCGAGGAAGGAGACGATCCATTCCAGTGCCTTCTCCTGGATTCCGACATTGCTGAGGCGCTGCACTAGGGTGCGGTGGCAGACCGTGTCGAAGGCCGCGGAGAGGTCTAGGAGGATGAGGGCCGCTGTTTCTCCGTTGTCCATCAGGGCTCGGATGTCGTCGGTGGCGGCGATGAGGGCGGTCTCGGTGCTGTGGTTGGCTCGGAAGCCGGACTGTGAGGGGTCGAGGGATCCGTTCGTCTCGAGGAAGGCGGCCAGCTGTGTGTTGACGGTCTTCTCGATGACTTTGGCTGGAAACGGGAGTAGCGAGATTGGGCGGTAATTCTTGAGTTCGGTGGGTTCTGCTGTAGGTTTCTTGAGTAGGGCGCTGAGTTCGGCGTGCTTCCAGCTCTCGGGGAAGGTGGCGGTGTCGAAGGAGGTGTTGATAATGTCCCGCAGGTGGGGTGCGATGACAGCGTCGGCCTTGTTGAAGACGTGATGAGGGCAGGGGTCGGTCGGAGATCCGGAGTGGACGGAGTTCATCATGCGGACGGTGTCTTCGGTGCTGATCGGAGTGCAGGCTCGGAGGGTGGTGGTGGGCGGCGTTTCTGTGGTCGTGGCGTGGGTCGGTTGAGTGCTGAAGCTGTTGTGTATGTCCGCGATCTTGTTGTGGAAGTAGGAGGCGAGGGAGTTGCAGAGGTCTTGCGAAGGGGTGATGTCGTTGTTTCCGGCGTTGGGGTTGGAGAGCTCTTTGACGATGTTGAAGAGTTCCTTGCAGTTGTGTGCGTTGTTGTCCAGTCGGTTCTTGAAAGCAGTTTTCTTGGCGGCGCGGATCAGTTGGTGGTGCTTCCGGGTGGCGAGCTTGAGGGTGGTCCTGTTGTCCGGCGTAGGTTCCTTTCTCCAGACTTTCTCGAGGGCTCGGCAGTTCTTCTTGGAGCTCTTGAGTTCGTCGGTAAACCATGGGGCTTTCTTGCTGCCGGGTCTGCTGGGCGGGGTCCTCATAGGGGCGAGTTCGTCTGCGCAGTTGCTGATCCACTTCGTGAGGTTGTCGGCGGCCTGGCTGGGGTTCGCTGAGCTGGCAGGAGGGTGCTGGCTCAGGGAGGCGGCGAGCTGGTCGGCTGTGATCTTGTTCCAGCTTCTACGGGCAACCTGTTGCTGGTGGTGGTGGATCGTCGTTCTTTCGAAGGTGAAGTGGACACAGCTGTGGTCCGTCCAGTGGAGTTCTGTGGCGTGGCTGAAGGCGATGTCTTTGCTGGATGAGAAGACGGCGTCAAATGTGTGTCCGGCGAGGTGGGTGGGGGTGCTCACCAGTTGCTTGAGTCCAAGGTTGGCGAGGTTGTCGAGCAGGGTGCTGGTGTTGCGGTCGTTGTTGTTCTCCAGGTGGAAGTTGAGGTCCCCCAGGAGGATGTAGTCAGCGGAGGGGAGGGCGTGCGGGCTGATGAATTCGGCGATGTCCTCGCTGAATTGAGTGCGTGGTCCCGGGGGTCGGTAGATCAGGGTGCCTCTGAGGGTGGTCTTCGGGTCGGTGTGGATCTGGAAATGCAGGTGTTCAGCGGTGGTTAGGGTGTTGTCGGTGCTGGTCGTGATACGGATGGTGTTCTTGTGGATGATGGGGATGCCTCCACCCACCTGGTTGGCGGTGCGGTCCCTCCGGATGATCTTGTAGCCCTCTGGGATGGCGATGGCGATGTCGGGCGCTGAAGAGGCGTTCATCCAGGTCTCCGTGAGGAAGGCAACGTCAGGGGCTGTGGTGTCTAGGAGGTTCCAGAGTTCGATGGCGTGTCTGTGGACGGAGCGGGTGTTGAGCAGGATGCACTTGAGGTGGTTGCTGCTGGTGTTCGGCTTGGCAGGTGCTGGTGTCGGGCAGGTCCGGATGCAGGTGAACTTGCAGGCGTGGCAGCTGAAGGGTCCGTAGGTGCGCTTCGGGGTGGCCAGGGGTCCTGGCCCTGGGCGCGGTCCAGGCGCGGACGGGCGTAGACGGGCTTACCTTTGGCACGCCTTCGGCGCACAATCGGCGCGCCCTCTGCACGTTCGCACGGTCGCCATATATGGCGAAGTGCGCGGGTGGGCGGAGCAGCTGGGAGGCGGGAGCGGGGAGGGTACACAAAGAAAAAGGGGCGGGGCTAGCGGTGATGGCGGGAAGCGGGGAGGGGGTGACTTCCTCACAACTCCCCACGGTGTGAGACAGTGTTCCTTCGTTGAGTGCTTTGGTCTAAAACCTCCTTGCTCCACAGGGATCAATCCTGTGCCAAACGCTGAGGCAGCTAGGTGTTTTAATAATGTTTGAGCAAAGACTTTAGAGGCAATATCAAGGAGGGAGATCAGATGATTGTTAGCAGGCTGATCCATTTTGCCTTTTTTATGAAAGGGATCTCTATGATTCCTTTCCATGAGTCTGGAATAAAGCCTGTATACATTTCCCACTGAAAGAATCCACTCAGAATTAATACCCATTTACTTGGATCTATCTTAAATATCACAGATGGTAGACATCCGGCTCGCCTGACCTAGAGGCTTTTTATATTACTGAATATTTTTCCCGGCACTACTACCATCTGGGTGTTTGCAATCACGTCTTCCTCCATATAAGAGCTCGCACAGGATGCTGACTAATTTTTAGAGTTCCCTTTACTATATAGAGAGTCAAAAAAAGGTACCCCAATCTTCATCACTTATCTGGGCCTCGAAGTAAGATGGTCATGAGAGAGTTACAGAATTCACCAGGGTCCAAAAACACTTGCTATTCTTATCAGTAATGGCAGCTAGCATTAACTTCCAATTTGTTCTATAATACTCTCTCTTATTTTGGGCACAAACATTTCGATAGGCAATTTTAATTTTCAAAGCCACCATACCTGTTCTTCCTTTTATCGAGGCTGTGGCATTTTGGCTCATAGCAACAAACACCTCTACTACAGGGCACTCCAACAAATAGGTTTCCTGGAGGAACAGTCCTGGGTTATGTGTTAATACCTCACTATGGATTTGCATTTCTATAAACGATTTAAAAACGTTTACATTCCATACGAGGACACAAAACTGACAGTTGAAGCCCTGACTCCTACCAATCAATTTCCTCAGCACCTCCGCCACTCCAGGGAGGAATAAAGTGATCATGGATGTCTTTAAAAGAGTGACTCTCCATTCTCCGGACAAGGTATCACTGAGAACCATGGCTGCTTCTCTTTCTAGGTTTTTTAAACTCCATGGGGTGGTGAGACAGATTTTGATTCCTCAAGTCTATGGCTTTGTCATTATGGTACTTTACAGTAACTATTCTTTCCTGTGATCTATCACATTCTCACCAGCCCCTTTTGACACCTGTTCTCTGTCCTACACCCAGGTACACAGCAAGGGAAATTTTATTATGTTTCAACCCTCTGTGGTCGAATAAAAATGGGATTGTCTGGGTACAATAGACTTCCCAGGGTTTGCTAACAGTTTCAAGCAGTGCCTCACTCCCTTCACAGCAGCTATTGCCATTTGCTGCCAAGGCTAAACCTGAAACTTCCAGTAAGTTCTTCATCTCCTCAGTAACAAACAGTACACTGGTTAGTTCTTCCCCTACACCCTTCCTAAAACCAAGCAGGGTCAGGTCCTTTGAGGTAATATTCCTCAATCTTTTGATGTTAGCATATACACTTCAGTCTGGATCTATTGAGGGGTTAGCTATCTGAGTGCCCCATGTTTCTCTTGAACTACGGTTTTAGAAATAACAGCAGCAAAGTCATTGGTTTAGGAGCACCTTCTAGATGGGCTAAGGCAGTATTATGTGAACCAACAAAGGGTTTTCTTTTATCAGAATCACGATTCTGATATGCAGAGTTAGGTGGAACTCTCCCTTTTGAATTTTATTTATATTTTTGCCCCCAGAGACCTCTTTTGCCACTGTTAAACATTCCTTGATAATCCCTCTTCTTTCTCTGTAACCTTCCTTAGCCTCCTTGCGTCTATCTTACCAGGCGTTCTCTTAGTGAATGATTCCTTACCCATCGTAGTGGCCACAGTTGGAATTGGGGACTTTGGGCGATGACTGAGGGGGTCCACACCGCACAACTTAAAATGCCCCAGATGCTTTCTACCACACCTCTCTGCTTGGGCTCTATTCCTTCCCCCTGAAGTCAGCATTATGGCAAGAATGAATTTAGATAGTATCCTTTTTTCCTAAATACACTCCCTCTTTTCAGGACTAGTTAGGGACATTTTGAAACATACATCTCCTCATTTATAGTGCCAGGCATTAGCTAGGTCCCTTCTGTGGGTCTGAGAAAGGACCAAAGTCAAGTATGTCCTCTTTTGACCTTCCTCCCAGGGGTGATAGAGCGCGCAGGTCACCCGGGTCACTAAGTTTACCAATTTTCCACGCACTGAGCCCAGGCGTGCATACAAATGACAATGTTTCTGTGTGAACCGGGTGAAATCCTTTGCATGCTACTATGAGTAATTCGGGGGTGACTTCACACCACTGCTGATCATGTACCTGACTTACCACAGGCACATTACTCCTGACGGATCAGGAGCTAGCAGGGAATAGGTGACAGGATTCCTAGAAGAAATACACTTTTAAACCAAAATACATTTATCCACACTATATACTGTAAAATGACCACAGACACCTGATGAGTTTAAAGGTTTATCAAGAGATTTCAGAATGAATATGCCAAGATGATAAGCCAAATACACAGTAACACATCAAGTGTTAAAATTAATGCCACAATGTAACTATGGATTAGGGCAAGTACCATTAGAACAATTGGGGACACCTCAAAGTAATGAGCTATTCACCGCAAACTAAAACTAGGGCAAGGGACATGAAACAGGACCTAAAATGAGTACTTAAACTAGGCTAGTTATTCTATTCTTACTAAATTTCACTGCAATCATACTAAGGGAAGGGAAAAAATGGAACATACTATTATAATATGACAATTTAATAATGTCCTACAGGTAGGGAGAGAAGTGGAACAGTTCTAATAAACAATTGCATACAAGTTGCTTTCAAAGGCAATAGGGCAATATCACAGGCAAGAGTGCTTTATTAAGAAAAGAAGAAAGAGAGATAGAAAGACGTAAATCCACAGATTAATAATTACCTAATTAGAAATGAGGACTAACCCTGGCCACAGGTCAGTTTGGAAAGACGGGAACAAGGACCCTCAAGGAATGGAATACCAGAATGCGAGCAGGTACAGCTCACGGACATTCAGGACAGGATACCCCTCAGGTTTGGGTCAGGGCTGGGCTCACCAAGATACGACCAACACCCACAGCTTCGGATGCAACGCCTGCGTTACCCCTCTCTGCAAGTAATCCGCCAGTAACCCCGATTGGGTTTTCGAATTTCCCCAGCAAAGTGCTTCGCCAGCACTTAGGACTATTTTCCACCCCTAGGGGCTTGTGGAAAAATATGGACAGAGTGCTCCGCAGCACTCTAGATTGAGCACCTATAGAGTTCGTAGGGTCAGTGACAGGTCTGCTACTCGGACAAGTCGGACAATTTCCCTAAGCTACACTAGGCCAGTTATACGGTTTGGGGACCCTTAGACCACCCACTAATGTTGCAAGTGACAGTTTCCCACATTATGATTGGTCAGGAGAGGTGATTTGGTCATTGTCACCTCCTAGAATTCAGTGTTCACATCATTACTATTAAAATTTGCACACCCGCCCCTTGGGTTCACGTTCCCAGGCATAGGAATACAGAAGACAATGAGAGAGAGCATGTTGCAGATACATTGTTTCACAGTCAAGGAAAAATGCCGTGTCTTCGAGGTGGGTTCTCAGGCGCATCAAGCCTCAGGTGCCAGCTGGCTGGTTCTAGCTTCTGCGCAGTGAGGTTTCCCCCATGTCACGTGACAGGGTTCAGAGGAGCTTCAGTATGGCGTAGCTCACGTTTTCCCCAGCCCCAGAGACGCGGTACATGAAAAGTAAGCGAGAACAAATTAGAATCATACATAAAAATGATCACACTGTATACCGTGATAGATTTTAACACACCCCTTACTTTATAATATCTATAGTATTAAAGTTTAGTGCAAAAAAGACAGATAGGCTGAAGCAGCGGTTGCAAGCAGGGAGCGTGGTGAGAGACAAGCGGCCATTTTTGCATCAGTGCGCATGAGCAATACAATCCCTCCAAAATGCGAGTGCGTCACATCACATGGGTATGACCGACGCATGCGCAGACTGGATTTCTGCAAAGCAGCCATTTCCATAGTGCTAGCATTGTTAGGATGAAAAGACACACAGGCAAGCCTCTCGGGGACACCCGCGTGTTGGGGAAAATGCTAAATAAACGACGGACAGTTGGATTAATATGATTATAAGATAGGCGAGGTTCATGAATAAGAGCAAGTCGCTTTACGTGCGAATCCTTGCTCCATCAATCCCCTCTTTGATGATATTTACTATCATCACTACATTAAGGAAACAGATGCCAACTTTCATTCTTCCATATCTTTCATCTCAATCTCGACAAATTTATTGTTTAGTTTTCTTTTGGCTTCTCTATGAGAGTGGTGATTCTTTACCTTTTTGTAGATTTGATTCCTCAGTTCTTCTAATTCTAACTCATCAATATTTCTTTTCACCCCTCTCTTATTCACAGTGTACTTCTTTTTACATTTTTGACATTTACAGCAGATGAATATGATCAGTACAACCACACCTATTCCAATTATTGGCATCAGTATTTTCCACAGAAGATTTCTACCTAAGTTAGAAAACCAACTACCTATTGAGGAGAGACCTCCAGTCAGTCTCGTCCAGGCACTGTCAACCTCCAATGGTTTGAGCTCTTTTTCCAAATTAGTTATATTCCTTACATATCATTTAAGTTCGATACTTTTGTCAGGTATATAGGTGCAACAATGTTGCGCCTTCAGCATTCTACAGACTCCGCCCTCTTTTGCCAATAAGGTATCAACAGCAAGGCGATTCTGCAAAACCATTGATCTGATCGCAACCATCTCAGTATTGACCAGCAGGAATCCAGCAGCAGTGTCAGTAGATAACCGATCCACTACTGTAGACAATTTGCAGATTCTGTGTGTGTTCAGAACTACCCCCATTCCAGGTATCAGTGCACTAAAAATATCACCTATGATTTCTCCTACACTCTCACGTTTACTACGCACTAAGCCATTAGTGTCTTCATCGCTTCCAGCAGCGTTATTCACATGGCATATTTTCGGGAAAACAATGCCAAAGTAGCAGCTTCCATACCAGTGATCCGGCAATTTAAAATAAGCCTTGTTCCCACATATATAATAAATTCCTGGGAACACAGGTTCTGACCCATTTTTGAAACCCCAACCTCCAATTACCTTATAATTATGTTCACACTCGCTGGAACCAATGAATACATTGTTATAATATTCTGTTCTTTCTCTATGGAGACAAAGTTTTCCTTTCCGTTCAAAATCCAGCAACAAAGCAGGATTAGCTTCGCCTTGTGAGGTGTTATCCATATGTTCTGGCCACCTAGGGACTCTGTCCTTCTCGCTATTTGCCTTTTTCTGAAACTTTTCCCTCCTTCTGTCTGCCATTTTTATGAACATCTTTTCCTGCTCTTGCAAAGAACAGGTCAGATTAGCCTGTCGTGCTTCATTTAAGTCTATGTCACCTATAGTCAGGAAATATTCTCCCATATACTGGGTTACCTCGCTTCTAATATGTACAGGGTTCAGGTGTCCCCTAATAGGGAGTTCAGAAAAGACTACGTCAGCATTTGAATAGTAGTACTGCAAAGTGCTTCTATAAAACAAGCTAGCTAATATACTGCAGGAAATTCCATAGGTTAGGGGTAAATGGTGATATGTCACACCTTCCGCTACAGAAGTGGGTAGCTTCATGCAGACATAACAATCTTCTATTTCCATAGCCTCTACATAATGCACTAACAGGTTAGCGAAAACATTTAAATGCGTCCGGTTTCTCATCTTGTGAAAATGCAGTCCACCCTCATCTGATGTTTCTAATTTTGGTCGAGTGTGTCTCAGACTAACTGTGTTGTCACGTCGTTCTAAGCTTCGTGGTGTTTCTGCAGTCTGTACAACGTCTGTGTCCAATATTTCAGGTTCAGTAGGGGACAAGTTAGGATCTTTACTTATCATAAAAGGTATAAAGACTGTTAGTCCTATCCACATCACTATTAACATAGCTACACTACATAAGCATATTTTACAGCAAGTTTTACAACACCCAAATCTGGACCTTCCAGCTACGTTTGAATCAGACATTTTAGCTTACAGGTGGCTTTTGCAACCCCTCTTTGTTTCTTTACACCAAAGGCTCACTCGGGTTTTCTCAAGGAGGGTCTTCGTCTGAACTCCGATCAGTGATGGACTCTTCGTCACTTTTACCACTTTGGTGGGGCTCATCAGTTTCTTCCAACACCAAGTATGTCCATTCAGGGCTCCGATACAGCCTGTTCTGTTTCTTTACTCTGTCGCTCTTTCTCAGCGACTTGCCTCGGGCTGCTTTTCTTTCACTTTCAGCCCTCTTTCCGTCTTTTCAGTTTTTCTTCGACTGTCTTTATTCGAAGTCTTAGTCTTTTGATGTATCGGGGTGCACCTTTGTCTCTGTGACTTCCAGTGGTCGAGGAAACTTGGCCTTCCTCGTGCACTCTTTTTATTTCACTTCGTTGTGGCACTTCTGTATCCTCAGAGTCTATTTCCCTTCCTGTCTGACTAGTTCCAGGTCTTTCATCTATTTCTTCTGCCTGGCCCCTAAGCTGGCCCTGTTCAGGTTGGAGTGGTATTTGCTCTTTACTTTCAGGTGACTTTGTTTCTATTTCCTGAACATGTTCATCTATCTCTATCAGTTCCTGTTCATGCACTCCGACCTCTTGATTTTCTTCTGCATGAACTTCAACTTTGACCACTATCTGTCCCTTTCCAGACTCTGGAGTTTCAGGTGGAGTGTCTTGATCTGTCCCTACTTGGCCTGCTTCCTGATCAGGTGTGATGTGAGTCTCGCTGACCTGACCTTCGTCCTCTAGTTCTGTCTCACCTGGACTATCCCACTCACTGTCTAGGTAAGAGTATTTCCGGGTTCGTATTGGATCAAGAACCTGGTCATCAGCAGGGTACCACTCAACGTCTCGACTTGTGCTCGGCAGTTCGATGTCAGCTAGATCCGGACTCTCTTTGGGAGTCTCCTCAGCTGGGCTGCCTTCAGCTTCAGTCGCGTTTTCTCCAGTTACCCGCTTTGTGTGGCTGGCATGGATCCACTTCGGTACACCAGCACACTTTACAGCAGTTGTAGTGACGAGGATCACTTGTCTTGGCTTTCCCCACTTTGATCTGAGGCAACTCTTCCGGGTGTGTTTCTTTAACACCACCCAATCTCCTGGTTGCAGTTTATGTGCTGGAGTCTTTGGCCAGTTGTCAGCTGTCTCTCCAATCTGGTGAGAGATAGAACGCACTTGGTCACCCAGCTGCTTGCAGTATTCTAGTATCAAATCATCAGAAATGCTTAGCAGTTTGTGTCCAGGTACCCATGCCTGTCGCATCACTCTCCCCATTAGCACTTCATGGGGGCTCAGGCCCGTTTTTCTGTTCGGAATACTTCTCAAACTCATCAGCACAAGGGGTAAAGCTTCTATCCAGTTCATTTTTTTGGAATCACACATTTTTGCCAGTCTGGACTTCAGGGTGCCATTTATTTGTTCAACTACCCCAGAAGCCTCTGGGTGGTATGCACAGTGCAATCTTTGCTTCATCTTAAATGCCGCACAGAGTTCTTCTAGGATATCGTTGGCAAAATGCCCACCTTGGTCTGTTTCAATCGTCTCAGGAATTCCATACCTAGGTATCAACTCCCTGAGCAATAGTTTGGCTACAGTTTGGGCATCATTTTTCTTTGCCGGGTAGGCCTCCACCCACCGGGAAAACAGGCAAACTATGACCAGGACATATCTATATCCTTTACATCTAGGCATTGTTATAAAGTCTGCCTGCATCCTGACAAAGGGACCCACTGCCTTACCAATGGTACTCTGTTCTACTACAGTCCTCTTTCCTGCATTGAATTGCTGACACACTAGACACCTCAGGCAAAGCCTTTCCGCCTGGTTCCTGAACTTTGAATTATAGAACACTTTGTCAAATACGCGACACATTGCGTCCATTCCCATATGTGTGGGTTCATGTATCATCCTGACCATGGGATCTATCAGGCTGTCGGGCAGCACAGGCACTCCAGTTGGGTTTACCACCACACCGTCATTCCTCACTTTGCATTCATTCGCACTCCATCTGCCTTTTTCTTCCCTGTCTGCTGCCTGTTGCAAGTCTCTCAATTCTTCCCATGTTGACACATTTTCAAACAACATCAGTTGGCAGCTGTTTCCACCCCATAACCCAATTTGGAGGGACATTTGGTATCGGGCACAAAACTGGGTGATTTGGTCAGCGTATCTGTTTCCGGCTCTCACATCATCATTTCCGGATCTGTGAGCCGCACACTTGACCACAGCCAATTCTTTGGGCAATTTGATAGCTTCCAGCAAATCGTGTACCACCCTTCCATTTCTGATAGGGGTACCTGAGGAAGTCATGAATTTTCTTTGCAACCACAATTGGCCGAAGTCATGAACAACCCCATAACAGTACTGACTGTCAGTATACACAGTTATTCTCTTGCCCTTACCCCTCTTACACGCTCTGGTTAATGCGATGAGTTCTGCTACTTGTGCAGATTTCACTTCGCATAGGTAAGATGCTTCCAGGGTGTGCGTCAATGTGACCACAGCATAGGCAGCACACAGACCTCCACTTTCATGTCTTAAACACGAGCCATCCACAAAGATGGTAAGATCTCCATCAAGTAAAGCTATTTCTCGGATGTCAGGCCTTGGCTTGGTGCTGAATTCTGTTAAATCGATGCAGTTATGTTCCCCTTCATCCTCGGCTTCTACATCCAGAGGAACAGGTAACAGTGTAGCAGGGTTTAAGACATTGCATCGGGAGATTATTAAATTTTCAGCACCGATCAAAATTCTCTCATACTTAGTCAGCCGACTAGGTGTGAGATACTGGGTCTTGGTTCTTGTCAGTAGGATTACAACAGAATGTGGAACATATATGGTGACAGGATGTCCCATGACAATATTCTCACTCTGTTCTAAACTGACGCATGTAGCAGCTACTGCTTTCAGGCATCCGGGCAATCCAGCAGCCACCGGATCTAGAGTGGCCGAGAAATAGGCCACGGGACGCCTGACCAGCCCATGTTCTTGGGTCAGGACTGAGAGAGCACAATTTTCCCTTGTGTCACAGAACAGTTCAAAGTTTTTGGAATAATCAGGCATACCCAATGCAGGGGCGGTACATAGACAATTTCGTAAGGTTACGCAAGCGGACATGCTTTCACTGTCCCAACTGACTGGGTCTTCCACTCCTTTCTTGGTCATTTTTATCAAAGGTTTTGCTAGAGCTGCGAATCCTACAATCCATTGCCTGCAATACCCCACAACTCCCAGGAACATTCTCACCTCTTTCTGAGTTCGGGGTAGTTCCATTGCTTTAATTATTTTGATCCTCTCTGTAGTGACTTTTCTGATCCCTTTCTCTATCTGGTGCCCCAGATAATTTACCGAGTTTTTACAGAACTGTAATTTGTCAGGCGACACTTTATGTCCTCCTTTTCCTAGGTGATTCAGCAAGGCGATGGTGTCTGTGACACAGTCAGTTTGGGTTTTAGATGCCACCAACAGGTCATCTATGTACTGCACCAAAACAGACTCTCTTGGCAGGACTAGAGATTCAAGGCATTTCTTTAAGATCTGGTTGAAAATCGATGGACTTTCAGTGTACCCTTGAGGGACACGATTCCAGACATAGATATGACTGTCAAATTCAAAACTAAAAAGGAACTTGCTTTCTGGATGCAATGGGATGGAAAAGAATGCATGGCACAGGTCAATGACAGTGAACCATTCCGCATTCCGGGGAATCTGGTATAATATCACTGCAGGGTTGGGCACAATGGGACAGCAAGGTACAACAATTTGGTTTACCTTGCGTAGGTCCTGCACTACCCGGTACTTTCCACTAGGCTTTTTAATCCCAATGATGGGTGAGTTGCAGGGACTGCTCATTACTTCCTGTATGATTTCTGCTTCGAGTAACCTGTTAATTTCAATTGCGACTCCTGCTTTTACTTCTGCACTCATTTTGTACTGTCTGGTTCTGGGGTATACAGCATTTGTCTTTATTGCTATTTTAACTGGGTCCACGTTTGCCATTAAGCCTACATCTTTTCCTGTGAAATCCCATACCTCAGGTACCACTCTCACCTGGAGGTCTTCAGGTAAGTCTTCAACAGACAGGGTTTTAATATCAGTGTCAGGTCTCACTAACATCAGTTTGTATAAGCCATCTTCATCGGGGGTCTGAATTTCAACACCTTTTGGTGTGCAAAAGATGGTGCAGTTCATTTCGCACAACAAATCACGTCCTAGCAGGTTCACAGGACTGGAATCACAGACCACAAATCTGTGCATTTCTTTAAAATTTCCTATGGAAATTTCCATAGGTTCAGTTACTGGAGTACTTATTATTTGATTGGAGACACCCACTACTTGCATTGCTTCTCCCGAGAGGGGTAGGTTAGGAACATCCACTGTTCTCACAGTGGACCGGGTAGCACCAGTGTCCAACAGAAAGGTGACATCTTTTCCCTCAACCTTTCCTTCAATGTATGGTCCAGTCTGGTCTACCGGTAAGGAGGCGCCAAGCACGCACTCCTTTTCCTCCCCCCTCAGGCCCCGTCAATCTTGTTCATCACAGAGGAAAGAATCGTTCAACAGATACTGCGGAATTGCTGCATTTCTCTCAATTTCTCCTTCCCACACCTCCGCCCTCTCATTCTGCTGACCCTGATTCTTATAATTCTGTCTAGGAGCGCGAGGTACTGGAGGTAGCTTTACCTGTTGCTGGTTCTTTCTTGTCCCCTCTTTCGGCACCTGTGGATTTAAACCATTTATAGGGGCATTACCTGCCTGCAGGTGTGGACACTCGTCTCTCCAATGCCCTAGCTGGCCGCACCCGTGGCAGGGAAACTTCTTCATAGCCTCTTCCCGACTCATTTTTGCCCGGGGCTTCCCTCCTCCCCCAGCATTGGCATTCTGAGCATTATTATTGGAATTCAATTTACTTACGGTTTTTCTTGCTGTTCAGCCAATTTCACTTGTGCCCACATAACCTTTTCCTTGAGGGCTTTCTTTTTATTCTCGATTTCATCCTCGCAGTACTTTGCGTATTTTAGGACATCATCTATGGGCTTTCCCTGCCAACTTATTTTATTATCTCGAATCCATTGGGATATTTCAGGCCTTAATCCTAGCGCGAATCTGTAACTGAAATGGGTCATGTCTTTCATGTCCACATTATCGATTCCACTGTAAGTTTTAAATACTTGCAGCAACCTTTCATAAAACGAGTGGACAGTTTCATCGCGCTCTTGGGTAGTTCTATCTATCCGGGTCCAATCGGTTTCTTTTGCCGGCACCTTTTTCTTGAGGTATTGTATGACTTGATCATACTTCCTCATTACTTCAGGTGAGGGAGCTCCTGTTTTCTCGTCTCTTGCATATTCCTCACTGGGCCAATCAATCTCAATTTTGCAATCGGTCCATAAATCTACAGGCACCACAATGTCGAAAAACCCATCCAGGTCTTTCAGAAGACATTTCTGAACTTTTATGAAGCGTTCGACCTGTCTGTACCAATCAACTGGTTTTTCCCGTAATTTCGGGAAGTCATTAGTAAATGACACAATATCCTGTCGGGACCAAGGGAAATGGACATATTTTCCCCCCGGGACCTCTCTCATGGGACACAATTTTTCTGCGGGGGTTACTTCTTTTAGCACGTATTCTGAAGCCTGAGACTTAGGCCTACTGTCTTCCTTTTTCTTTGCCCACCGGGTTCTCCATTTCCCTACATCCCCCCACTTCTGTAAGAGTTTCAATAATTCCTTTATCTGGATCTGTTTTCCTACCACATTCAAGCTCTCTAAGTCTTTGTCCGAAAAATCTACTCGGTAGGGTTTCTGAAGGATTTTGGAGCGACTGACATCGATTCCCATTTCCGTGGCTGTGTCCATCAATCTCTCATGGAGCAATCTAGCGTTCCGGGTAAGGTTTTTACTGATGAACAGTAACTCCTCTTCGCTGAAAGAGTTTAAGCGGTCTAATCCTACATTTCCAGCCATCATCTCTTCTATTTCTATTCTTAGTTTATAGATTTCTAATGGTTTGGGTTGGGGAGTGGTCTCTTTCTCCAACTCTTTGGTCCATCTGTCTAATTCTTCTGGAGATACTGCTGTGGCACTCCTAACCCCAGACGTACTTTCAATCAGAACCTCTTTTGCCCTACTCTGACTTCTTGCCCCTGGCATGCTAGTTCTAGATTCCCTAATGGGCATATCCATCAGGACCACTGATTCGCACTCGCTTTCTTGATCATCATCTATGAGCACTTCTTTTCTGGGGGGTGGAATGCTAGGAGTTGGCATTATTGGGGAGATAACAGGAGGACGAGGACTAGCCAGGTTATCCCTATAAAGAGGAATAGCGGGTCCAATAGTTACTGGGATAGTCAGGGAATCTGGATGGGGATGTATCTGGGCTATGGTCCGGACTAAATCATCTCGCTGTCTAGCCAGGGCTTCCTTCTCCTTCTCTTGTTCTCGCAAAGCCTTTTCTGCGGAATTGTCATGCAATACTTGGGGTACCAAGGGAGGGTAAATACTTGGGGCATTCGGAGTAACCAATCGAGGTGGGCCTTCTCCAAACGGCTGATAATTTGGGACCGTAGATTTAGGTCTGCAAAACCCATCCCCTTCACTGGTTTTACTATCCGTACCCGTTCCATCTGTCTCGCTATCTCTCCGACATCTGGGATATTTGGCAAACGGGTTTGGTGAACTTAAAGGCTCTGACTCTGCTACATAGGGAGGTGGGTTTTTCATCAACAAATCTTCTAGGTGCTCATCTTCTGAGTCCCCTACGGGCATTAAGTGATGGGTTTTTTCTTTACTTTTCCCTTTCCCTTGTTCTAATACCCCCATCATTGGAAACAAACCCTCCACCATCATGCTTTGTCTCCAATGTTTCATTTTCTGCTCTTTGGTTTCTCTATGGACCCTCGGATACCATTTGCTCACTCCCTTGTCCATCCGGGGTCTATCTCTCTCCAAAGCCTCAATTTCCCATTCTTCTAGGGCTTCGTACTGTGTCAATCTGGGTCAGGGGTGTAATTCATTCATGCGGGTCCTCAGGTTAAACAGGATCCTGCCATTGAACGTACCATCAATGGGAAATGCTAGAACCCCGTCATCTGCAGTATACTTTGCCCAATTCTCTAGCCATACACAGGTATGATACCCCTTTTCAAACATCATGAAGGAAGCAGGAGTATTCGGTGGAGGAATGATCACACCCTCCCTCGTTCTAATGGGCTTGTCTGTTTTAAAAAAATTCTTTACCTTGTCGGCAAATGACATTTTTCTTTTTATTCCATACATCATGTGCTGTCTACCTCGTATAATCTGTTCCTTATAGAAGCCTGAGTTTTGTGGATTAGGTAAGAACTCAGGATACCACATATGCCTTTCCAGGCTCGCTTCTAACTCGGCCTGATTAATTTTGTTTACCTTTGTACTTCCAATGCTAGCGCGCCTTTTATTTCGTAGAAACCAATCAACTCTGTGAATACAAAAATCCTTGTCCAATGGGTGCGCGGCCTTTCGCGAGACCAGGTCTCACGCTCCGGCGCTCACCCCTCCCTTACAAATTCAGCTTCACTACACACCCGCTGTCTTGACCAATACCAGCGCGGTACGGAGTGACGTCAGAGCAGTCTTCCGACCGACGCCCTCCTTCACAAGGTAACGGAAACTTTTAACTTTTCCTAAAGTGCGAGTGCAAATCTTAGTCAACAACACACAACGTTTGCCACTGTGTCTGAGTGTTCTAAATAGATAGAAAAATTTTCTCTCACTACAAGTAAACCACTTCTGTCTACTTCTCATTCACTCCGGATAGACTTCTTTGCCTAATCCCTCACATGAGCAATATAGAACCTGTTATTCTTCTGACTCATCCACTTCTTTCCGGGATATATACTGAGCCAGGATTTCACCAGTGTACTATTTTACTTACCATTCAAGCCTCGGAGACCCTATTATTCCTCCCACATGCGACCCTTACTAGGTGATATCACAAGGGAAGTTTTATACAAAAGGACTCGTAGCTATCAATTATACAGATGCAAAAAGATCCTAATTAGTGCTTCCAGGTATTCCTAACCCTGCACTAATGACTCTAGACAAGTGACCTTGCCAGCTAACCGGATTCTACTCACCGTTAGCTATATACTTCCCCGGGGATTCGGACTACACTGAACACTTACAAACAGTTCTTTGTTAATACTACATATAACACTTATAGCAGCAATGCAAAAAATCATATACATAGACATATAAATCCTTAAAACATTGCAAAATATTTGAATCAACGCAATAGAAAAATCAGCAGCACATTTTATTTTCACGGTTTGTTTATCAACTATCCCGTCTACCTATTTTAACTAGTCCTAACCATAGCTTTGCTACCAGAAAATTACTGATAGAGCGCGCAGGTCACCCGGGTCACTAAGTTTACCAATTTTCCACGCACTGAGCCCAGGCGTGCATACAAATGACAATGTTTCTGTGTGAACCGGGTGAAATCCTTTGCACGCTACTATGAGTAATTCGGGGGGTGACTTCACACCACTGCTGATCATGTACCTGACTTACCACAGGCACATTACTCCTGACGGATCAGGAGCTAGCAGGGAATAGGTGACAGGATTCCTAGAAGAAATACACTTTTAAACCAAAATACATTTATCCACACTATATACTGTAAAATGACCACAGACACCTGATGAGTTTAAAGGTTTATCAAGAGATTTCAGAATGAATATGCCAAGATGATAAGCCAAATACACAGTAACACATCAAGTGTTAAAATGAATGCCACAATGTAACTATGGATTAGGGCAAGTACCATTAGAACAATTGGGGACACTGCAAAGTAATGAGCTATTCACCGCAAACTTAAACTAGGGCAAGGGACATGAAACAGGACCTAAAATGAGTACTTAAACTAGGCTAGTTATTCTATTCTTACTAAATTTCACTGCAATCATACTAAGGGAAGGGAAAAAATGGAACATACTATTATAATATGACAATTTAATAATGTCCTACAGGTAGGGAGAGAAGTGGAACAGTTCTAATAAACAATTGCATATAAGTTGCTTTCAAAGGCAATAGGGCAATATCACAGGCAAGAGTGCTTTATTAAGAAAAGAAGAAAGAGAGATAGAAAGACGTAAACCCACAGATTAATAATTACCTAATTAGAAATGAGGACTAACCCTGGCCACGGGTCAGTTTGGAAAGACGGGGACAAGGACCCTCAAGGAATGGAATACCAGAATGCGAGCAGGTACAGCTCACGGACAGTCAGGACAGGATACCCCTCAGGTTTGGGTCAGGGCTGGGCTCACCAAGGTACGACCAACACCCACAGCTTCGGATGCAACGCCTGCGTTACCCCTCTCTGCAAGTAATCCGCCAGTAACCCCGATTGGGTTTTCGAATTTCCCCAGCAAAGTGCTTCGCCAGCACTTAGGACTATTTTCCACCCCTAGGGGCTTGTGGAAAAATATGGACAGAGTGCTCCGCAGCACTCTAGATTGAGCACCTATAGAGTTCGTAGGGTCAGTGACAGGTCTGCTACTCGGACAAGTCGGACAATTTCCCTAAGCTACACTAGGCCAGTTATACGGTTTGGGGACCATTAGACCTCCCACTAATGTTGCAAGTGCCAGTTTCCCACATTATGATTGGTCAGGAGAGGTGATTTGGTCATTGTCACTTCCTAGAATTCAGTGTTCACATCATTACTATTAAAATTTGCACACCCGCCCCTGGGTTCACGTTCCCAGGCATAGGAATACAGAAGACAATGAGAGAGAGCATGTTGCAGATACATTGTTTCACAGTCAAGGAAAAATGCTGTGTCTTCGAGGTGGGTTCTCAGGCGCATCAAGCCTCAGGTGCCAGCTGGCTGGTTCTAGCTTCTGCTCAGTGAGGTTTCCCCCATGTCACGTGACAGGGTTCAGAGGAGCTTCAGTATGGCGTAGCTCACGTTTTCCTCAGCCCCAGAGACGCGGTACATGAAAAGTAAGCGAGAACAAATTAGAATCATACATAAAAATGATCACACTGTATACCGTGGTAGATTTTAACACACCCCTTACTTTATAATATCTATAGTATTAAAGTTTAGTGCAAAAAAGACAGATAGGCTGAAGCAGCGGTTGCAAGCAGGGAGCGTGGTGCGAGACAAGCGGCCATTTTTGCATCAGTGCGCATGAGCAATACAATCCCTCCAAAATGCGAGTGCGTCACATCACATGGGTATGACCGACGCATGCGCAGACTGGATTTCTGCGAAGCAGCCATTTCCATAGTGCTAGCATTGTTAGGATGAAAAGACACACAGGCAAGCCTCTCGGGGACACCCGCGTGTTGGGGAAAATGCTAAATAAACGACGGACAGTTGGATTAATATGATTATAAGATAGGCGAGGTTCATGAATAAGAGCAAGTCGCTTTACGTGAGAATCCTTGCTCCATCAGGGGTGCCCCCTTAGACTCATCCTTAAGTGATTTGCTAGTAGTTTCGAGCTATTGCATAAGTTTAACATTCTGAGTGTTATTCAGGACCAGTGCCTTTACCATCCCCAGAAAGGTGACATCCATTAGGGAGACAAGGCTTAAAATGAGCACGTCTTGAGTAAAGTCAGAATCATTTCCCAGGGAATGAATCTATTTTTTTTGTTCATGCTTATTAACAACAGCCATCCTCATTGATCCAATAAACGATTCTTCGTGCTCTTTACATTCAATAAAAAGTGTGTATTTATGTTGTGCACTGTATGATGGTTCAACAAATCTACACCAGACCCAGCACCCTCATGATTATTGGGGAGGATGAAGACCTTGGGGGTATGGCTTCTAAACCCCCTACTCCTCTGGCCTTGTAGCCCCCTGTTATGTTTGAAAGACTTGACAGCTCCAGGTCCCCTAAACATGTTCTAACACTCAATGTTTTTGTCAAAAGGGATACTGAATTTTTCGCTGGCTCTTCAGAGGAAAGAAAGCAAAGCAATAGGGGCTTCATTTCCCCTTGGATCTCCCCAGCACCACCTTACATCCCACCTACACTTTGTGATCTCTTCACACTGACAGATCCATTCTCAACTTCAACATCAACATTACTTTTGACCAAAACTGAGTTACCTTCCCCCTCGCTCTTGTCAGACCTTAGACTTCTGACTTTAAAATGTTTTGCAAAGTCCACCTAAGAGAATGACAGTTTGTCACCTGATCTGATAGACTTCTGCTTACACCCTACAGACTGGTCCTTTTTCATCCCTGAGGACAGGGGTACCAGAAGTCTTGATAGTCTCCATAGTAGGAGTGCTTGCCGGTGATGCAAACGTAGGTTCCAACATTGATTTCAACATTGATTCAATTGTTTCCACTGTAGAAACTGTAGACTTGCCCAGATGACCTTGACTTAGCCAAGAGGGAGAGACACTACAAAGCCACCCCCAGGGTGGATGATGAGGAAGATGACGGGGTTGTCACATTTGAACCCTCAATTGAGTGGGGTACCGCACTACCTAAGTGGCCCTCAACTGCCCACGTTGTGATAATACTCTAACAAAACATCGCCACTGTTTTTGGAAGCAGGCAAGGAACAAGGAGAGGCAGTGCTGATACCTCTGGAGGTCTCATTAAGGCAAACCGTCAGACTGAGAATCCTTGATCAATGGTCCTCCTTGCCCATTAATGGGAGCCACATAGGCATCTGTGGATGGCATCTGGGGGTAAAACAAACAGGCTCCAAGGAACCTAACAGTGCGTTATGCCCAACTACAAGTGGCTCTTAAGGCTAACTTTTCCCCCCTTATGCTGATTTGAGCTGTCAGCTCGACTCCCCCTTCCTCTTGGCCTTAATAGGTGCTCTGCCATGAAGAGAATCGATACTAATATTCAAAAGGCTTAAAGTGGATGGGATGATACAGGATAATAATTTCACAGAAGGCTATCTCCAACAGTTGTCTTGATTAAAAGTTATAACAGTCAAAGCGATGGCTGAGTGGTTGGAGCAATGGCACAAAAAAGCACAATGTGCAATAAAGAAGGTAAGGGGAATATTTGCTTTACAGGCAGCACATTTACATGCATTAGGCAGGCAATAGGCAGCAGGCAGGGGTAGGCAGTAAGCAGTAGGCAGTAAATAACAGCACCACACAACACAGCACTAGTCCAAAAGGCCCTGTAGCAGACTCACTAGAAGAGAGCATAGGCAGTTCCACAGAACTTAAGCTAGACCTGCTCCCTAAAGAGGCTGCCGCCGTGCACTGCGCTCTCAATGCTGTAAATGCCTAAAGTTCCCCTCCTCTCATGTCCCGTCTTTGTAGCACTTTGGGCCCTAGAGTTGCTGAAGCCCCAAAGTCTGAAAGCAAGTATGGAAGCAATAGCAGTGGGCAAAATCAACTCCTTGGACAGGAAAAGAAGTACAGCAGAACCAGTGCTGATCCTGGTGGGAAACTGTGGGGCAATTGGCAGAATAAAAAGATGCCCTATCCCCAACCAGAACGTGACTGCAATACTCTGCAAACTCCTTGCTGCATTGATCACATTTAACATGGCAATGGAGGGAGTTTTCTCGTTCAGGCATGGGCGCCACAGTGATCTTTGAGTACCCAGAAGCTCTTCTTCATGTCCTCTCGAACGTTCCAGCCTCCAAAAGACTCAACGACGAAACTCATCAGGCTTTTGGGGGTTGGTAGAGCTTCTTGGTCCTTTAATGCCACAGTGCCCGAGAGGAGAAGGGAACACTAGATCAAAAGCACAAGCTTGCTTCAGGGCAAATTGGCAGTGGCAGCATCTCCCCGTAGACCGCAGTTCAGTCCTCGTTCCTCACTCCATGCTCTTCCTCTCAGCGTCAGCGTCTGCCTCCTCCTCCTCATGTTACACAGGCTGCAGATGGGATGGGTGCCCAAATTATAGGTGCCCCCATACTGGGCATATGCATGGGGAGTTGCAATAGTGATTTGGAGGAGGACCACGTGGAACACTGACAAGGAGATCTGTGACAAAGATGACAGATGCATTATCCTATGTGGGATCAAGTGGGGGAAATACATGACGATTGTTTCTGTGTATGGCCCAAACATACACATACCCTATTTCTTTATGGAGTGGTTGTGCCGAGTGGTGGGCTAGAGCTGTGGGTCTGTGGTCTGAGAAGGAGACTCCAATGTGATATTAGATGCAATAGTAGACAGACCTAGCATCACATGACATCTGCACCTGAAGGTGGCTCACCTACTGCAGAGTTTCATTTTGGATAATGACTTAGTGGACATGCGGAGGCTCAACAATGGAAATGCTGTTGAGGGCACATGCACCACATACACACGAAATTTATGGTCCCGGATAGTCTATTGGTTGGTCTCTTGGGATAGATGCCCTTGTGTGGTTCGAGTGGAGCACCTGCCGAGAATTACTCTGGTCACTCCCCTGTGCTCATGTAGCTCTCTACAAAGGGCAAGCACAGGAGGGTGTTTGCATTGAGACTTCTATTGGGGCTCTCTGTGCTCCACTCTTTCAGTAGGACATCCATCAAGCGATTGTGGTCTGCTCCACCCTTAATTCTCAGATGGTGTCTTCTTCAGGCAATATTTTGGGGGGCTTCAAGGTGGCGATAAGGGGGACCTTTATGTCTAAATAACTGGGTGTATCGCTGTGTGACTAAATTATGTGCCTGGAGACGCATATTCACAGTCTGGAGCTGTGCTAAATTATGACTGGTGCTGCAGTGACACTTGCGGTCACTAAGCAAAAGCTCACTTAATATAATCAGCTGGCTGACATGGAGCTATATTACTTGAGCAAGGAATCCATATCCAGAGTGTACGGGTATGGGGACAGAGCAGGCAAGCCGCTGGCCAGGTTTCTCCAGTAGCCTTGGACAACTGAATACATACCTCAGATTGTAGATGAGTCAGGGGAGGTACATATGGACACCAACGGTATCACCCAAACCTTCATACATTTCTATGGCACCTCGTACCAAACCATGGTTATCCCGACTGCAGACCAACTCACTGCCTATTTGGATTCCCTAGAGCCTCTCCAGCTGGGCAATAAACACAGGCAATATCTGGATGTCCACTTTACTAGTTGAGGATGTTGTGTAAGTGATGTATACCATGCCTGGGGAGATGGCATGTGAGTTGTCAGGCAGGGGGATACCCCACTTGCTCAGGACCCAGATGCCAGGGGCTCCATGGCCATGGCAAACAGGAGGGGTTGGAGTAAGCAGCACTGCCGATTGCTCGCGTTTTACCATGAAGGGCTCGGAAAAAGACCTCCCAAATCGAGTTTTGGTCATAGGGGAAGTATAAAGGAGCTGTGTTGGCTCAGCTATGTAAGCACCAATGCTGAACTCCACCAAGAGGGCAAATAGATAGTCCCTGCTAAGGGAGTCAAATGCCTTATAGACATCAAGCCCAAACGCTATTGCTCTGGGCCATTCCTACCTATATTTCTCCAATAAGAGCCAAGACTTTGCAACACTCACATACATTGCAAAGTCTGTTGCGAAGTCTTGGCTATTATGGGAGTAATGCACCTTGTCCCGAACTCATTCACTTTGGGTCCAATTGAGCAAACCCTCTATAACAGCTCACACTACACAAAAAGCAATGACAAAGCTAATGAGCTTGTTTTATTTTATAAGTATGAGGGTTTTTTCATTGATTCACACGTGGGTGTGATTGTGTGTGTGGTTCTGAGTGTGTGCATGTGAGTGTGTTTGGGAAGGGCATTGGTTGATAAGTGGATAAGTGTGAGAATTAACAGTGTGTGGTTGGATGCATGGGTGAGTGCATGAATCCATGGCGCTTCTGAGTACTTGAACAGATGGTTGGGAGAGCAGATGAGTGAATGGGTACACATGTAAATTACTGACAGGATTGCTGAATAATATTATAAACTGAAGATAAAGCCTTTGATTGGGATGACACACCACCTCTCCCAGGGTTGTTCTCCACTGCATGTTGACAACAAAGTGTGCTAAGTCTGGTCTTTCATGCTTTTTGACTGGGAAACATCATTAACAACGCGGATAATACACCGTGATGCTGTTACATCGCGGTCGTTACAACGACCACGATGTTACCACGATATGCCATTACAACGCAAGTCTTTACATCGACTTGCGCTAGATGGCGTGCTTACATTAAAAATAGTGTTGTTTATTATCCTTCCCTACTGATAAGTGGACTGGAGTTGGAATAGTAAATTAGACTTTTCTAATGTTAGAACGCCATCTAGTGCAAGTCGATGTAAAGACATGCGTTGTAAAAGCATAGCGTGGGAACATGCAGTCGTTGTAACAACTGCGATGTAACAGCACGCGTTGTAATAGCACGCATTGTAACATCATACAACCTTTTTGACTAGGGTGCATATCCAAGATTTTTCTATGACAGCATTACGTTATGGGTCTAGCTTGGAGGGTGCTGAGGTTCAGGACTACTGGACCTTATTAGCAATTTTTTGGAGTCCCCCTTATTCCCTGTAGCCTAGATTTAGTTTTTACAATAACCCCTGCTCCCTATATCCCATTTTCTTTATTTTAGTATCATTTTAATCACTGTGTGCTTGGTGCAGTTGAGCATTTATCAAGTACATTTGTTTCTGAGGAATGCCTTGCATTGCTACCAACGGTGAGACGGATCTACTGATCCACAGAGAAACCAGTTTACCGAATACGATTATGATTGCTTTTGCGTTGTGGGAGCTCAGGTAAATCTTGCATTAATAAGTGTAGCTTGACAATCAGGTTTCCTACATTTTCCTTTTTTCCCAAATTCAAGCCTATGTTTTGTGACTGGTCTTTATTAACTACTTTGAGCTTTTTATATACAGACTAAAATCAGAATTGAAAGAAGTTTAATGTAGATATATTGCTTTTCAGCACATGCACCAACGGGAGATGGAATTGTACAAAGATGGCAACACTTGCATCATGTAGCCTATATGGACAGGGCCATTACAACACTTTTGATGGACGAATCTACACCTTTAACGGAAATAGCGAATACATATTGGCTCAGGTACCCACTTATTTTTTCATTTACCTAGTTGTGCACTATAGGTGCTCTCATTATAGTTGAAACTGGCATTTCATAAATTTCACTCTATAATTTTTCTCCAAAGGATTATTGCAGCTCTCAATCCATGAATACCTTCCGGGTTATTACAGAGAACATGCTTTGTGGCTCTCACGGGATGACATGCTCTAAAGCCATCAAAATCCTTATAGGGGTGAGTAATTTGATGGTCTGCTTGGGTAAATCTTAGTGCTTACAAGACCTCGGGATGATAGTAGCTGAATAATGTTAAGGTGTCTGCAGGTTACTCACCAATAGAGTAACTTTCACTAATAGGTATGGCAGTCCAATAGGGGGCCTAGCAAAGAACATGGTAAACCACTGCAACGGTTTTAGATGAAGCTTTGTATTTGGAGTTAGGAGAACTAGGTTCAAATATTGGTTCTCACTGTCTTGCTCTAACAAATAGTTCACTGGACTGCATCAACTTTGAAGTGTAAACATGTGTTCACATTAGCAATGGTGAGAAGCTGTATCTGAAAGGTAAACTGTAAGAAGAAAGTGGAATCTCTTGGGCTTGTTTAAGTCTTTTTTTTAATCAGGTCAAATTAAATAATATATATTTTTTTATTCAGAAAATATAACCTACCAAAGAGCAGCACGCCTTGCTACCTTCCGATTGCTTATTTATGCTTGTCAGAGATCCAGAAAGATGCTGAGTGTTACTGCTCTGCAGTAAGTTATAGAGAAGAAAATCCCATATAAGAGCTAAGGAGTGTGCAAATTAAGGCGTGGTTTGACTTGTAGGTTTGTGAATGGCTATAAATTTGTGTGTTCTTCGCATTCGCAAACTCATCTACGATCCTTACTCATATGAAAATGGTTTGCAAAAAGCCAGAGTAAATCCTCTTCAATGGTGGGTAGGGGATAGAAACGCACTCAAACCTTGTGGGGTGTAGGAAAAGGTGTTTCTAAAGAGGGAAAAAAAAAATTTTTGCGGAGAAATTTAAAAGAAATTTAAAAAATGAGCGCAGTTGCACAGCATTTCTGCCATTCCTAGGTGCCGAATATTACTGCGTGTATAATTCCACTTTTAGGAAATAGCAACATGTAGTAATGTCACATGTCCTTTTCAATATAGTATTGTATTGTAGCATTTATGCAGCGGTGCATGCCTCTGATAGGGTCACAAAGTGCTTGAGTGGTGGGCCTAAAAACCTGCAACTGAAAGCGCTCCCTGGGCACACAACTGTCAAAGGTTATGGTTCAAGAATCGCCAAAAGCAGTACATCTACAGCCATTTGTGAAAGTACTACTAAAACTACAGATTTACTACCATTTTGTGAATTGCCCCATTCCCTTTGGAATCCTAGCCTTCCTGGAGCATAATCCACTTTTCCATATTCTTTCCCCAAAAGGGGTGTGATGTTCTCTGCTACTGGCAGCAAACACTGTGAAGCCACCAAAGAATTATTATTGTTTACCTCATTGTAGTCAAGATTTACCAGTCCTCTTGCTGCATCACAGAGATGCTGCAGAACCAAACATCCTTTGCAACCTACCATCTCATATGTACATGTTGTGCCTGTTGAGTATGAACAATAGATAATTTTTGGGATGTGTCTTTTCTTCCTACACTAGAAATGCATTCTGGTCCTACATAGAGAAACGTATCGGGAGTTTGTATGTGACACTAAGGTTCCATATATCATACGGCAGAGCGGAATGTTCCTTGTGGTCGAAGCCAATATTGGAGTAATAATCATATGGGACAAGAAAACCAGAATCACCATCAAGCTCACAGCTGATTTCAAGGTATGGTTCAGGAGTCACAATGAGTACTGGCATTTGTGTGTAGGAATTATAAAGACTTGCAGTAGAAACTAAACTTGTGTTGTAGAAAAAACAACTGAAAAACGGAGAGATTATAAAACCAAGACCTCCAAACCAAGGTTGATCAAATTATTTTCGATATTTGAATTTGCGAAGAAATGTTTTCATATTTCTTTGTCACGCCTTGACAGCTTCACAATGAAACAAGTTGGCAAAGGTTAAAAAAACACCAAAAAAGGGCATTTCACGGGTAAACCAAGGCTAAGCTGCTGGGACAGCTCCTCTTCTGGGGCATTAGACCCCCGTGCTCCCAGTATGAGGTGTCAGTTCATAATCCTCAGCAGGAAGTGCAAGTTAAAAATTAAGCTCTGTAGGACTAGCAGCCTGATTCATGAAAGACCTGTTTTGCGAGTCTTTAATAGCGATTCATAAGGAATCACTATTACAGGCTCGCAAAACGGGATTCATGTAGGAATTGCAAAAAAAAATGCGATTCCTACATATTCCTTATTTTGCGATTAGCAAATTGCTGATCGCAAATAAGGAATAACTCCCCATTCATTCCTATGGGCCAAAAGGCCCATAGGAATGAATGGGGAGTATTCCTTATTTGCGATTAGCAATTAGCTAATCGCAAAAAAGATAGCGATTTAAAGGGTGTCAGGGGTGTCCAAAGGACACCCTGTAGCACCCCTTAAATGAACATTTGAACAGGTGTTGCGCACACACATGTCCAAAGGACATGTGTGTGTGCAACATGCAACTTAGAAAAATGCTTTTAAAAGCATTTTTCTAAGTTTTCGCTATTTACCACAAGGTTTGACCTCGCGGTAAATAGCGGGCCAAAAATGCGAATTCGCAATTTTAAAATGGATGATGAATTGCATTTAAGGAATCTCAAATAGAGATTCCATAAATGTAATTCCTCGCAAAATTGCGAAATCGCTATTAGCGATTTTTGCATTTGGGATGATGAATCCCAAATGCAAAAATCGCACTCGCAAAGGGCCAGATTCTCAGATTCTGGCCCTTTGCGAGCGCAAATCAGCTTGATGAATCAGGCTGTTGGTCCCTTGCTGCTCCTTAGGTTAGTTGTGCTGCCTGCGGGGGCGCTGTCAAATCAAGGAGGGATGGCCAATCCAGGGGATTGACAGTGCCGGCAGATGGCAGCATTAGCTGAGGTGCGCATGTCGGGTTGGCCAGATCTCAGTCTGTGGCCATCCTGAAGTGCACTTCAGGCTTCGAACCAGCATTCTGTTTGGGAGCATGAAGAAACGCAGCAGCGTCTCCCCCATCTCCTTTGGAGTCTTGGGTCCACCTGCCTGAACCAATCCTTACTTTGCTCTCGTACAATTTTACGTATAAAAAAAGCATGAGAACAAAGCCCGGATTGGTTCTGGGAAAGCTATGCTGTCCCTGCGGCCCACGCTTAAAGGAGTGTGGGGGCAGGATGATGAAGTGCATGGCTAATCACTGTGTGAATTAATTTTAAAGCCAAACAGTGACTGGGCTTGACACAATGGTGCACAGCATTAGTACAGCATTGTGCATAAGGAGAGTGGACCGAATAGCAGTCGCCTTCTTCGTGCTTTGCCAGGCCCACAATCCGAGTTTAACCGCATCGCTGCGGCGGCTTTTCCCGCTGTGTGCGGCTATTTTCAAAAAGCTGCGTTGCATGACGAGCTCAGCTCATCATCAGCATACGAGCGCCGCAGCTGATGATGAGCTGAACTCGTCATAGTCAGCAAAGCGTATATACAGGCCTAGTGCTAACTGAGTCTTGTTCTGACCAGACTTGGACTTTACAGGACTTGGTGTCATTGCAGAGTCCAGTGTGGCAAAGGCCTGAATTATTTATAGTAGTAGCTAGTTTAACTCATCCGTCTGCCTTCCTGGGACCATATTGATTTTGTTTAAAATGAAAATAATAAAGCTAGATCTCCAAAAGCATCAGGCTACCCATGGCCTCCCACCTTCCTTTCTGCCCTGTTATCCATTTAGAGCCTAACAGAGCTCTACCTATGTACCCCAATCCTGACCTGCCGCAGCGCCCATACTATTCAGCTATAGAGAGACAACCCAACAAATTCACCTCCTCTCTGATATACCGCACCTGGAAGTGCGTGAGCCAACAGATCCTTATGGAGAGCCGAGCCGGCGGCAAGGCTCTGTTTTGAGCTTCAACACGAGGCTTCCGATCTACACGTTTAACATGTAAATCATGATGTAAAAATATTAGTCTTAAAATTCAAAGTGTTTTTTTTTTAAAAAACATGCCCATTCCTTTCCATTCAGTACGTTAGATTGTATTGTTACATTTTGTGGCCTTTATCATAAGAGAGTTTCTATGCATGAACTTTGAAACATTCAGTGCCCCACCCCTACAGTGCTGTGATTAAGATGCCGCCAGTGAACCAAGAGGTAAGTCAGTTGTTAGATACCCTACATGTAGGAGCTTATTTTTGAGCCCATGGTGCTGATAGAGCATCACTTTTCATGACGCACCACAGACTACAAAAGCATCTATGAGGACACACAAAGCCACTTTGCATGGCTTTCAATGGCCTTGTAGATGTGGAGTTAAAGCAAGGCAGCGCAGAAAGCTGGATTGTCGTACTCTGTGCTCTGGAGGCATTCTATGGATATTGTAGTTGGTGTTCCCATGCAATACTCATTTATGTTTTTTTCACAGAGTATTCTATAGCAGGACTTGACCCAAATCGGGTATCAGAGCGCTTTACATAGCCCCAGTTGCATTACATGAGGAAACATTCTTTTTTGTTAGGGACAGGGAGATTAAGTGATTTGCCCAGAATCACTGAATGTTCAGCGTCGTTGCAGAGACTCGAACCCAGCTCCCTAGATTCGAGGTCGACCGCCCTAGCCGTTCGGCCAATTCCTCTCCTCTCTCTACTCATTGATTCTGAGGCTTCCCCAGCTTTACAAATCCATGTAAACCTGGGGAAGCACCAAAACCTTATACCTCCTGAGGTGTCTTGTAACAAGGAGAAAGCACTTTATTTCATCTTGTTTATGCCTCTTTCTATGTGTGCTGTATTCTGCAGTACACATAAAAAGAGGAAAAGGCCTCTCAGGATTGTTTTTGTGCAGGAAGCTGCCCCTTCCTGCACAAAAACAATCCTACCCACAACACAGACATCCTTTCACCATGGTGCAAGGGTGCTTCCGTTGGCGCTAGGATGCCATAACGTCACCAGCGCTGGGGAAAGGACAGGAATGCAATGCATTAGATAATTTAAGTGCATTCCTGCCCTTTCAATGTGACGTAGGGCAACACAGCAAGATGACTTGTTGCATTTCCCTACATCAAATCCCGATAAATGAGGCCCCTAGTATCTGTAAGTACACATGGAGTAACATTAAAGTCCAATAAATGTGTACGAGACAGAGATTGCATATAGCACATCATAAAATGATGTCGTTTTAAGGCAGTATATCTCAAACTGTCGGTCTTGACTCACTAATGGGATGTGAGATGAATTTTGGTGGGTTGGTAAAGTCCAAGCAATACATAAAGATGGCTTAATGTTCTGTTTTTATTTTGTCACATTTGCTGTGATTCAAAGACAGAAGTCAATTGTCAGTCTGACGCAGCACTAGAATTTGGATAATGAATCTATAGAGTATACATTGCCTATTTAGACTAAAGTAAAGGCAAAGTACAAAGTCACACAAGACTATAACTCATCATGTATTCCAAGGAAAGCATATCAAGACACAACTTTTCCTATTGTTCTTTCTATCTTTGTTCATTTTAAAAGGAACAAGTACACCGCCAACGCATTTCATCCCAAACCATGAGATCTTCTTCAGGGCATTAGAGCGGCCCCAAACCAATAGAGTCTCTAGCTGTATTCTTCCCGTTCGACAGGATCATGTACCATACCACTATACATGTAGAGGCAGTCCATTTTATTGACACAATTGAAAGTGAAATGTATAAACATTGTGAACAATTATCCCTCTGTGTGTTGCGCATAGAAACCTGTCATGAATGACTCGTATGTGCTAAGGCACAAAAAAAGCTTTTATATTTATCTATAGCTCTGATGCAGATATATATCCAGTCCTTATAGCACTTTTCCTGGCTCCAGTATCCCCCAGTGTTCCAGCAGTAGGGTTCAGAAAGCTTACTCTGCTTCTCAGTTTTGGCCTGCAGTTCCAATGCTGTGTAGTTTCCACTAATCCGTAGGAACTACACATTTATGGACAACATCAACTTTGGGGTGGTGCCGGATGGATTCTGTGCACCCCCGCAGGATATGTTGTCCCTTCGACCAGCTAGCTCACAGTGACACCATAAGGCCCCATAACCTAGACAGGGACAACCCTCTTCCCTCAGGAACCATTGTGACAGACCTAGTCCCCTTCGCTCAAACACTTGTGTTATCTTTCACTCAGAGAAATATGCAAAGAATACATGAAAGGAGGTTTTAAATATTTATTGAACTGAATTGATTCTTTAATAAAAATATATACTAGAATGATCAATAAACATGAACAGATGAAAGCTATAATAGGTGTCAGGACAGTGATCTGGACGAAGAGTCCCACCGTCTTGCTGAGACAATGTATATAAGCAAGCATATGTAACAGTATAACAATCTAGCATGCTCATAAAATGCAAACCCTATCCTTCGTTTCTAGGGTGTAAATGTATGTTCTGCCAAAGGAATACCCTACTGGATGATCCCACCCCATTATCTTGTGGGTGAGAAATTAGGAATCTGTCTTGGTCACAAACTTGACACACCTCATGGAAATATCTGTCAGCTGCTGGGCTAAGCTGCAGCATGCAAGGACACCTTGAATATAGCAGAAGAGTCTCCTCTGATTATACTCGGGAACAAAAGAATATATAAAGAAAACAACATCCGTGTCTTGGGCTGAGATCGTGTTCAGCCTGCCTTTGTTTGTATTCCACTGACAGCTGTGTCAGCATATAAACATAAATATCAAACACATTTGCACAACACATGTGAGGGCCTTGTACACAATGCCAAGGCAATGTGATAGTGGTCTCGTGATGTTTATTAATGTTAGCAAGGTCACCACTCTTGGTCTAGTTAATAGGAATCTAGTGTCAAGGCGTTGTTTATCCCCCTTTCGTTTCTGAAGACGGTGGTCCAATTGCACCATTAGATCTGTAAGTTCTTCACACGTATATGGCATGTGAACCACTTGTGCTAACACATCCTATAGTTCCCCTCTTAATCCTTGATAAAATAAGGAGGTTCTTTTCTCAGAGGGCCAGTCTGTTTCAATGATCAACCTATTGAATGTGGTTATGTAGGATAAGAGGTCCTGTGACCCTTGTTTGAGTGTGATAAGTTCCCTGTCTAGAGAGAGTTGATGTGCCTTCCTGTCAAACAGCTTACGCATCGCCTTACAAAAGTCATCAAATTTAAGCAACACAGGGTCATTTCTCTCTATTAACGGAAAGACCAACTAGCAGCATTGCCACCTAGATATGACATAATAAAAGCAGTCTTGGACTGATCATCAGAAAAAAATAGCTGGTTTGCACATAAAGTGCAACTTACACTGCCCCAAAAATATACCAAATATCTTGGGATCCCCATAATATCTTTCGGGGGTGCTAGTGGTAATTGAAGAGGTTGTATTACTTGAATGGTGGAAGCACCTGCTACCCCTGCCTGGCCCGGGGGTGGAAGTGCCCAATTTCTTATATGGGAGGCCCCACGTGTACCCGTAGGACTACCCCGAGATGGGCCTGCTACGTCTCTCCTCATAGTGCCCAATTCGTTACGTAATTCTAAATTTTCTCCACGGAAGGCATCCACCTCCATCCGTAAAGCGGTCATGGTTTCCAACACTGGCTTAAGAACAGTGTTAGTGTCCATCGCTCAGACTGTAGTAATCCGTGGGCTTGTCACTCTGTCGTGATCCTACCAAGGCTACCACTAACCTTGTCAGCCGGATACAGTGGGAGCGATGAACAATGCTAATTCTCTTAACACTGTCTTTCTATCCAAAAACAAAAAAAAACTTGGGACTTATCTGAAACCAGACGGCCTTCTGGTTTATGTACTCGGAGCCTCTCAGCAGCTCTGTGACTCCAAAATACCCAAGACTCCCTTGTAATCCAGGAATAGGTTACTATGCTGTAGGCTTCATAGTCTTTTAAATAGAACTCCAGGTGAGAATGAGAAATCCTTTGTGGCAGGATTACATGCGTGGTTAAAAAGGCTGCTCCAAGGATATTTATTAACCACTAAACACCAAAAAAAGATAAGCAATAGTTCTTGCCTACTAGAACAAACAATGTAAACGAAATGATCAAGAAAGCTGAAAGGAAAATGTAGACGTTCTTCGGCTTAAACAAATCCTTCAGCTCTGCATTAGTCTCTCACAAAAGGTCATGGTTAATTGCATTCTTGACTCCGTGCTCCTTGTTATTATTTCAAGAACCCTTCGTGAACTGCTTTCCGTGGGTAACGCTGTAAATCAATATTCAATGTGGACTTGAGACAGAGGATTGCTAAAGCCTGCAAAATCCGTCAAAGTGCTTCTCTAGCTATTCTGGCAAAGACGAGGCTCTGGGAACATGACGTCCGATATCAGGTGACAAGTGTAGTAAAGGAAGATACACAGTCCAGCTGTATAGTTAAATAATCCTTTATTGTAGATTCCTTCTAGGATAGATGAATAGGAGAAGATAGGAAGTATAGGTAAAAACCCCACCAGGAGCAAGCTCTAAGCAGCTCAGCCTGAGTTGATCAACTGACACTGTGAGCCAGAGAGAGGCACTGTGAACCAGAGAGTCACCCAGGCATTCTATGATGTCATGAACATTCTATTCAGTGAAGAACAGCAGAGAAGTAGTTTACTACAACAAGCACCTGATGTTAGCCACGGCGAGCTTTAAAAAGGAAGGCAGGCATTCTATGGAGAGGGAAACGCCACTACCTCAGCCTTATGGGATATGTAGTGGCACGCATACCTCATTCATACCCATTCAGGGCTTAATGCATGCAACGTGGAATGTGACACTGGTACATATAAAGCCTAATAACGACCTACCTTTTAATGACAAAGAACCCAACTCTATGCCTATGGCCTAATTTACGGGTGACTTATATGTGATAAAAGGAGAGTTTCGTGCTTGACAAGGGGTTTTACATGCCAAGAATTTGAAGTTGCAGTGTCCGAGTATTTTACAGAAGATGTTGTATTAATCCCAGTAGTTATTTCCCTCGTGGTTGCATGATCGATGATATGAAAACACGTTTTTAAAAATTGCTCTAAGCTGGCAATCACCTGGCCTTTTAGGCTGAATTCCAAACGGATTTGGCCAGTTGAAGCATTTCTTGGAAGCTGCTAGACTTGCCTATTAACATTTGCAAAGATCATGTCCAGAACATTCACAAATCTGCCACAGTGTACCTCACAGCATTAAGCAAGGGTCGGCAGCAGTCATTCCTCTCAATGACCTATCAATAAATCTATTATTAACAATGACTCCTAAGTACTTGTACTCTGATGCTCTTTCTTCTAGATCGCTATTAATAATAAACTTGCCTTCTTTCTTTATCTTCTTGCCAGCTACAAGAAGTTTAGTTTTCTTAAGATTAATTTCCATTTTATTTGTTACAGAAAACTCATCCAATTTTGTAAAAGTCTTTGCAGCCCAATCCCAGTTTTGTTGAGAAGTAGAAAATCATCAACATATAATGGACAACATAATGGCACTCCTTGCCTTCCTCCCTTGAAAAAATAAAAGACGAGAGGTGTTTAGCAAAACAGGAGCAATTGCTTTAATTAAATGCAGGGGCTGGCAGAGCAGCAACAGAGTTGGGGTCTGAAGGCTGTCTCAAAGCACATTGGTTTCAGCCGTCATTTTATACATTACATGAAGTATCATAAAGTAATTTTTACTTTTCTTTGGATATAGAAATCTGGGCCTAGTCACAGGGCCATAAATCTGGTCACTTGAAAAGAAGCGCAGGTCAGTCTCGACCTTGCGTGTACACACTGCGGTGACAGTGGTATGTGTCCAGATGTCCAGTATTGGGAGAGCATGGTCACTGCGGGTAGTGGGCATGCTGTGTTCTGATTGGCTGACTGTTCCTAACTAAGTGTGGCATCGGACTTTATGGTATTTTGGGAACGTGCAACTCTCTGGCCAAACATCTTTCATTGGGCCATTAGCCTAATTGGGCCATTAGCCTATTGTGGTGTCACTACCAATCTGCCAATCTTGGGTTTCCAGTTTGCACATTTGTTATGTCATCTCACCTGTGATCTGTCAATCAGTTCCTTCAGGCCTAGGTTGCAGGGCCTGTCTCACCACGAATGTGTGACTTTGGGTCGAAGAGGAGGTCATATTAGGTGAATTCAACAAAATATCATGACATGCATTTATATTGTATTTTCCAATATTAACATTCCCACCTCCAGTTGAATTTTCAGCTACATCATTCACCCCATACTTCATGACAGTCACAATATTAACATTTGCTGTGTTTCTGTTTTGTCTACTACTAATTCCCTTGTAGTTTGCATTGCACCTAACTTGAAGACTGCGGTTTTACGGCAGGAAACCCCCACTTATGGGAAACCACACACAAACTGCAGATAAGGAGCAATTCGAAGCAATGACAGGCACAGTCTGGTCACCCACTGGGAGAGCCAGGAAAATAAGTCTATAAATCAGTTCTACTTAGAGGCACCTCCCTCCTTCTTCAGGCTGAACCACTCGGAATGTTAATGCAGTTAGGTAATGGCTGTTGGGGGCCAGCAGAATGCTAAAGTATGTGTTTTTATGACTATCACAGAAAAGTAGCAGGTGACTGCAGGTATGCTAATTAGTATGACAGAAGACTCTGGTAATATGGGGACCTTTGGGAACACAATATCATTTAAGGGGGTGCAGGCCCTGCACCTGGTTCCAGGTTCCTCCCTCCCTTGACCGGAATGATCTGTGTATTGAGGGGGGATCCCGAAGTGGACGAGATCTTGGATTGGGGGTGTTATACCATTGTATGCCTCCTCAGAGAGTTGGTATTGGCACACCCCAGACAAGATGGCCCATTCCCGCAATGTTGTTCTTACAAGTTTGGTGTTTTTGATGAGTCCTACATCTTAGGGACCTTTTTGGTCGCCGCTGTGGTGGTACTGTTGGCAAGTCTTTTTCCTGCCATGTTGCTTGTGCACAACACACTCATTCTGTGGTCCCACCCAAAAAATTGGTGCTCAGTTATTTTCCGGTTTGCTGAGGCCGGATGCGATGAAGATGACACATGCCCATATTGCATTTGCTTGGTCTGTTGACAACAGGACCAGATATTTGGGCTGTATCTCCACAGCCTCTAAGCAGAGCAGTGTTTCCCCGTGGTGTCCCACATCATGGTGACCTTCCTGACAGTAGTTTACAAAAAAAGGGGTGACCCGGTGTCCCTCAGAACCTGGGTATGTAGCAGGCAGAACACAAATTTATGGGGCAACAAAACCTTTCCATCTAGGAGCCCTGGCATGCTAGCAATGAGGGTAAGGATGAAATTGGTGAAAGCAGGCTGATCAGCGGGCATCGAACTTGCCTGCCTGCCTGAGGTGGATTAAAGACATGAGCCTTGTCAGGGAAATCCCAGGGGTTGAGCATGTCATAATCCCATACTCTGAGAAATGAATGGTCATATTTATTTTGGCCATCAGGTCTCTACCTAGAAGATTATTTGGGATGAGGGGTGATATAGTTTCAGTTTCAGTTTTAAAGCTTTATTCGACATTTGTCATAAAAGCATTCACCTAAACCTAATACAATAAATACTACACATAAAATACTTGCTAAAATACCTATTAAACATGATTTGTTGAATAAATACATGTTAAAAATACACTGAATTATCACACTTCTTGAAAAGTAAATTTTTCTAAAAATTAAAATACAATAATTCATATGGCAAAGTGCAGAATTAATAATGTACATAATTTGATTGGGATGTAATTGCCATTAGTGATCGGGTACGAATTGTCCATGCCCAGGCCAGAAATTTTGCTACCCCAACCACGAGCACAGTAGAACAATCTGTTTCAAGTATCCTAAGAGCTACAGATTGACTGCGGGTTCCCATATTTGAGCACACTGGTTTTAACCATTTACGTCTGGGGGTCGAGTACAGTGGGCAACAGAACAAGAAATGGGAAATGTGCTCAGTTTGTTCATTACAATGGTTACAGTGTTCATCCCAAGCTGGGGACCAATGCTTCTTGAAGGCATTCACCGGGAGTGTACCTATGCGAAATTGAAAATAAAGTTTTCTATCATAAGGTTTTTCAATGACATCCCAAAAAGATTCGCATGAGGGGTACATTTTTATATCCAAGAAGCGAGATGTTAGACTTGAACTTGTACCATCACTGAACATTGTAAAATACACCATTTCCCAATATAGTTCTTTCAGCTTTGCTTTCGTAGGGAAGCAGGTCACATCTTTGGTGTCCCATAGATAATCCAATTTCAGTTTTATAAGGAGTCCCCGGAGCTCCTTTAGCCATGGGATACTATGGAAACGGTCGAACTTAATGACGTCCATCAAGGCCGCCGCATAGTGACTTAGTTCTGGGGTCACCATGATCCGTCTCCAATATAGTAGGGGCCGTAGCCTCGCTGTGTCCTCTATACCTTTTCTTCCGAGATCCAATTTTAATGGGATTGTGGGTGTGCTTTGGGGAACCATCACAATCCCTCGTAGAAATCTGTTTTCTGCTCGGCCCAATTCTCTCAAATTAGAAAACCCCCATAATTCAGAGCCATATAAACAAGCACCCAGGACTTTCATAGAGTAAATTTCCAACACACAGTTTACCGGCTTTGTTAGCGAGGTTCGATGTTTTAGGGTAATTGCACCTGCTAACTGCCTAAACTTTAGTAAAGTTGTATTTATATGTGATTTCCAGCTCATGTTTTCCTGTAGGATGATGCCTAGGTAAGAGAAAGAGTCCACCCTTTCTAAGGGTGTACCTTTATATTTTATTACACCTTTAAAGGTGGACTGCTGGTTAAGGCACATGAATTTTGTTTTGGTGGTATTCAGTTCAAGGCCCCTACCATCACAAAACTCACCAAAGGCATCAACCACTTTTTGGAGACCACTGGGGGTGCGGGAAAGTAAGAGCGTGTCGTCCGCGAACATGAGGACGGGGACACGAGAGCCTGCAATTACTGGGGCGTCACTAGCAATCTTCTCTAGATGTTCAACAATGCCATTTATATAGATTGAGAAGAGAGTCGGCGCTAGGACACACCCTTGTCTCACCCCACGTTCTACCGGAAAGGGATCAGTTACTTCTCCTTGCTTGCCCCATCTTATTCTTGCTAAATTATTTTCGTGGAGACGGACAAGGAGTGTAAGCAATTCCTGGCTTAAGCCTACGTCCGCCAGGGTCTGCCAGAGTTTTTCTCTGGGGACCAAGTCGAAAGCGGCTTTTAGGTCCACAAAGACTGCGTACAATGTCCCCTTCTTTAAAGTAACGTTTCTCCAGTAGATGGTTAAGAAGTGGAGGACTTGATCAACGCTACTGGTTAAAGGGCGAAACCCAGCTTGGTAAGATGACAAAATATTCTTTTCTTCAATCCATTGCTGCAGTTTATTCTGGACTAAGCGGCCCATTAGTTTTTGTGCTGTATCGATCAGACTAATGGGTCTGTAGTTTTTAGCCAGAGTTCTATCACCTTTCTTGAATATGGGAATAATTTCGGCTCCCTTCCATGAGGCAGGTACTTTCCCTCCCATTGCCACCGCATTAGCCAGCATTGTAAAATAACTACACCAGGAATTCCGATCCGATAAAAATATATCAGCCGGAATTCCGTCCATACCTGGAGCTTTGCCCCCTGCTACACAATCCAATATAATACTCACATCCTTTTCAACGAATATTGGAGATTTGTAGTAGACATGTGGAGGAGGACAATCATTGGTAAATGTTGATTTACGGGCATACTGTGGTTGGAAGAATTCTACCCAATTACTTTTCGGGACATGGTTCAACGGCTGGAGGGCTACGCCACCCTTTTCCCATTTTACTGTGGCCCAGAAACGCTTGGAATCCTTGGAGGCACATGCCTCCTTGAGTTCGCGCCAGCAATCCTCATCCCAACGCTTCTTTGCCAGTTTTTGGGTCTGTCTATACTGGTTTCTCGCCAGCCTAACTGATGATGCATTTCCTATTCTCAATTCCATGCTAAGATTTTGTCGTGCTATCCTGCAACTCTTGTCATACCACCCTTTACTCTCTTGAACCTTTTTGTTTTTGTTTGAGACTACCGTTTTGACAAAGAAACTTTGAATTTTGGAGAATAGTTTCTCGTGGGCCTCCATCATGTAGTCTATAAAGTCAATCAACCCATAATGGGACTTAATCTTAGAGACTTCGTCCACCACTAATTCCTTGAGAGTCTCTAATTTAGAAACGTCTTCTAGGAGCATACTCCACTTCAGGTGGCGAAGGTTATTTGAGCTTACAAGATCTTGCGTCACCATTTCATTTCCTCTTGGATGTTCGGACACATCTTGGTAGGGATGGAGTGTCAGGCATAAAGGATTGTGGTCACTTTCTATTTTATCTTTCACTTCCATATCTACCAATTTGTTCCAAGCCCTTACATCCAGTAGTATGTAATCTATTCTGCTGGCTGCTCGGCCATTGTCGAATGTATTTTTCCCCATTAAGTCAGAGGGTGCCCGTCCATTGACTGCTCTAAGCCCTCTTGAGAGACAAAAACTCTTTAGTTGAATTGCTACTGTGCTCCATTTTCTAATGACTGGAACGTCTAGTTGAGGAATTCTCCACTTGGCATCCTCTTCTTCGGCCAGGATCCTATCCTCTTCACCCAAAGGTTCAAAGGTGGTGTTGAAATCCCCGCCTATTATTACATGAGGTGGCACTAGTAGCATTTCAATGTGATGCTCAAGGGTCGTTATGGTCTCTGATAATTTACCCCCACCAACTCCCCTGGAGTAGAGATTGAACAGGGCAAGTTGTTGGCCATTTTGCCAACTAATATCAAGAGCTAGAATATCATTAGAAGGTATAGACCTTTGCTTAACTGTGCAGTTCAATGTTTGGCGTACCCAAATTAACAGGCCCCCAGAGAGTCGACCTACTCGATTTCTTACAGCTGGAACATAGAAGTTCAGGTACCCTTGCCGGAAAATTGGGGGGAGCGACCAAGTTTCTTGCAGCATAATAATATCATAGTGGTCGATAAAATCGACCCAATCTGGAATGTTTAGCTTGTTTGTAATGCCTGCTATATTCCAAGAGACAAGAGATAATGGCAGTATATCCAGTTGATGATATATCTGATCATTATCAGGAGTGTTTACTGCTTCTTCGGATTCTGTGCTTGGTTTTAGACCTCCACTCAGTGTTGGTAACTTCTCAATCGCCTCTAGTACTCTATTTTGTCCATCTAAAGCTATGCTTAGTTCCTCTGGGGCAGGAGTGTAGGATTCCTTGGGGACCAAGGTCAGTTTTTTTGATAAGAGCTCGTATGGGGTAGGTGTCCTATCGCGCCCCTGGTGCAACTGGATTTTAGGAGGGGCAGGAGAAGAGCCCACGAGTCAGTCACACTCGTTTAAGACAGATAGCGCAGAGTAGTGGTTTTCCAGATTTAACCCCCACTCGCATAATGGGCCATTCCTGGCCCTTCTATTTCCCACAACTGTCCACTTTGTTCTCAGTATGCTAGGTTTAGCTACTAGGCCTCTTCTACTATAGAAGAAGTCCAGTGTCAGTGGTATTATTTCTGCTGTTCGATGTTGTGGTGGAAAGATGTTCCGTAGGACATCAGGTAATACTTCGGGGCCCTTGAAATTCAAAACCACACAATCCCCTTGAAATTTCTTTGTCTTAGTGCCTATCCACTTAACCCTTCTTGCTGTGAGCAGATCATCAGATAGCTTTTCCTTGCCCCAAGGAGATATATGCATGTTGTTACTAAGCCACTGCAGAGCCTTATTTCGTAAAGAGTCCGGAGACTCAATCTGCCCTGTTTTCAGTGGTGGTGTGTTAGCAAGCACTAGAATCAAGGGGGAAGCTTCAACAATTAATTCAACTGGGCCGGTTTCTGGGTTGAAAATGTCAGAGGTAGTGTTGCCTACTGTTTGCACTGGATCTAAGATTGGAGCAATGTCAGGGATATTACCGGGTCTAGAGCTAGCTTGCTGTGTTTGGTCAAGTGGGACTTGTAGGCCTGCGTTCGGGTTCCCCCCAAGCGTTTTCCCTGCAGCCTCTATGTCTTCAAGTTTGTGTATTATTAAATTTGGTATTTCCCCCACCCCCTCATTGGTTTTTCTCAGGAGGGTCTCTAATTTGTTGACTTTATTCGCTAGTTGGTCTATTTTTGATATAAGGGGTTTCATTAGCCCTGGTAGTTTGGACTCCAGTATACCCATGAGCTTATTTAAGAGCGTATCCTCCCAGGCTATACTTTCGTTCTCTTCCTCCCTTATCCCTTCTTCCGCCCTTTTATTTGTTCTTCTAGGTGGAGTTGCAGGTTTATTCTTAAAGGAACGTAGACCACCTCTTCTAGGCGGGGCCTTAGTGATCCCTCTTTTAGCTCTTGGTGCGGGGACAGGGGTAGGAGGGGAAATGCTCTCTGAGTCTAGCTCTACAATTGTATCGGATTTATTTAACTCTTCTGCAATGAGTAAGTCGGCAATAGAATCAGGTTGTTGGACAATAGATGCCGTGGACACATTTGTTGTAGAGCAATCATTAGGGTCCTCGATAGGGTCGGTGGTGATTGTTTCGTCACTGGCAGAATGGAATACCCCTGATGGATTAATTTGGGCACAAGGTGGAGAGTCCATGAGTCCCAAAGAGGACCTCCGATCATTATTAATTTTGGCCACTACCTGGACCAAATAGTTGTCCATTGTGTTGGCCGGGGTGACAGGTGTTTTTTGCCTTAACATAACAATCAGTCAAATCTGGGCAGCAAAGCCCTAGTAATAAATATAGCAATAGTAGACCAATTACACAATGACCGCAGGGAATGTAGAAGTATGTCACCTTACCACATGTAGATTTGGATGTTGGGGCAAAGAGGGGTGGCCCAGTCCAGTCTTTCACAGTCTAGAACGGGCTAAAACGGGCCCGCCCTTGGCCTGGGCTTCGCCCGGCGTCCCGCGAGACGGGGGTTATGCGCTATTTCAGCGCCTCCAGGCGCGCAGGTGACGCGGCGTGCGCCGCTTGGGCTTCTGGGTACTGTAGTCCAGACCCACTCGACCACGCTCCACTCAGCCACCACTTTACTCCTAGTTGTCAATGGAGTCGGGCAGCGGGAGGCGGGAGGGCAGGCTGCAGCACACGGAGATCCAACAAGGTAACGAGGCGTCAGAACAGCGAGGACGTTGCTTTCAGACAGGTTCCCCCCCTCGACCGGGGTGATGCGCTATTTCAGCGCCTCCAGGCGCGCAGGTGACGCGGCGTGCGCCTTTTGGGCTTCTGGGTACTGTAGTCCAGACCCACTCGACCACGCTCCACTCAGCCACCACTTTACTCCTAGTTGTCAATGGAGTCGGGCAGCGGGAGGCGGGAGGGCAGGCTGCAGCACACGGAGATCCAACAAGGTAACGAGGCGTCAGAACAGCGAGGACGTTGCTTTCAGACAGGTTCCCCTGGGGTGATATAATAGTTGCCCGTCTACACGGCTGCCTCCCACGTGTATCTGTAGAGGTTTAGTGTAGGGAACTCTCATGATCTTGACTGAGAGCCCTTGCATGTCCATGGAATCTATGGACAGGGGCATGAGCCCTTCTAATAGACAGGATTTTGTTGACCCGAGCAGATCAGGAAGCTGTGGGGTGTGCTATTTATCAATATCGTTACGGTGGGCTCCTCATTGTATTGTCGGGTCATTGATAGCATGGGAAAAATGAGAGCAGGGGTGTCTATTTCACGTGATGAGTAAATAGCTAACCCACATAAGCCCTGCTGCTTAATGGGGTCTGTGATGGTAGGGAAGGATGTGACTCAGTCCTGGCCTTTGGGGGTTCTCTGCACATTTTCCTCAAACCCTGTTGCTACCTGCTAGATCCTTCCTGAACCTCTAGAGCGGCACCATCATAGGTGCTGTCACCTTCGGTGCCATCACGGTTACAGCTGTTCTGCCCAGGATCACCTGCTCCATGTTCAGGGATACTGCAGTGGCGTCCTGGTCCCGATCCAACTTCTTTCTACTTACTCTTGTTTCCCTTCTTTTCTTGACTTGTTTTCTTTACCACCATTACGATGTGTTGCTGCATGTAGGGGAAATCCTCTGCCATAACCATGTCCTCTGGCTCAAACAACCCCCTACCACACTTCGGTTAATGAATGGTGGGAGTGGATTATTTTTTTGAGACTTGGGCAATGCTTTTATCCACATTCTCAGGACTCTTCTCCTTCTTAATCTGGTAAGTGCTCTAGTTTTGGATTCGTACATTAGTACAGGTTCTACCATTTAGGATACTTATTTCCATTTTTGTAATAATTTATCTTTGATTTAAATAGCCCTTTTATGTTTGTTTTATTATTTATATTATGCTTATACTGTTTTACAATGTTGGTAATGCAATTGTACTTTCTCTTAGATATTCTAGTATGTTTTTTCTATTTTCTATAGTTCGGTATTATTTTCTGTATTGTGTTTCCTATATGTTAAATTCTTCAATAAAAAATTTTGAACATAAAAAACAACCCCCCTTAGGCAACGATCAGCCAAATCACTTCCCCTCCCTAGTCCAATTTTCTAGTAAGTCACCTAGAAGGGGCCAGCAAGGTCTTCCTTATTGTTTCTTGTTATTTTCTCAGAGTCAGTTGGTAATTGGCATGGACACCAGACCTGGAGTGGCTTAACTTTCCGATAGACCTCAGAGGGCTAGGTTCCTTTGCTTACCCCCACTAGGGTTGTCGCTGTCCAGGACCGTTATGAATACCCCAGTAACCTGAGGTTGTCTCTCTGGAGGGGTTGGAGTGGATGCTTCCTGTATTGCTAGGGCTTGGTGGGTTGCGAACAATGGATGGGGGGGGTCAAACTTTGGGGGATGCTAGCACCTAACTGGAGTGATGAAGGAATTGTTGAGGTTTGCTGATCTGGCAACCCCCCAATCCTAGATCTAGTGGTTCATTGCCCATTAGGGGGACCTCCGCCCCCCTCGACCGGCTGGTTGATGTACCCTAGTGCAGGATTGGCTGGTAAAGCCAGCACCAGAGAGAACATCTTTGTGACGGTAGATAGTGGGGAAGCTGCGGACGCGCTCCTTGTGGATTCTGGGACAGAATTGTAGGTCGGGACCAACTCGAAGATGGCCCACAGTCTTAACAGTGCTTCTCTTTTAGTCTTTTTCTGTCCTACATATTTGGTCTGTATGTGCGTCCTCATATGTTAGATTATGTTGGTGTCGAAGGTTACCACTTTTGGCCAGTAGAAAGAATGTGTCTTAGTGTGTGTGTGCAACTCACAGAAAAATGTATCTAGCTTTATAGCCTGCGTGGGAAATCTAGTTTGTATGGGGGTCAAAGGCGAGTCTATGATGGGTTGGATACTTTTAAGAGGGTTTAATGTACTTTTAGACTTCTCGGGTTGTTCGAGGGGAAAGAATATGTACACAGGGTTATGCCAGTAATATTTACTTTTACTGTGATCTCAGATTAGAACAAAGATGCATCATCATCATCATAAACTTTTTTCGGTTTTAAATAAAACCATAAAAGTTGCACAACAGTAATACAATTTAAAACAATCCGTGCTTGATCAATAGAAGAGCGCCATATTTACAGTAGAGAATAATACATAGTTAAAAAAAAGGCCAGAAGAAAACATACATTATTGATCCATATTGTTCCTGTAATTAACACAAGCTTTTAAGAAACCCAGTATACAAGGTAAACTGCCTTCTTTCAATAATTGCAAATACATCATTGTGGGCCGAGCCTGGTTAAAATTCCTTCTTTTTTAAATTGGGACCAGGAATTGTTTTCGAGGGAAAGCATAAAAGTTACATAAAAACATAAAATGCAGCATATCCTGCGGAGACTGCTTGTTGCAGCCGCAGGACTGTGCCACCATGCCTCTAGTTAAACATTTGGGTCTGGCAAGTCGGAGGTGAAAAAGGTTCAACCGAAACCTTGTTAGCAGAAATTTATCATGCGTGGACAGAGATCTCATAAGGTACTGCTCTGTCCTAGGGGTTGTTTTAAGTATAATGTGTGTTCGCACACTAGATTTCTCAACCTCCTTGGGTTCCCTCTCTATATTCCTCTATACTACAAAGGCTGCCTTAATTGCTTCCACATCCTTCTTTACAATGGAGTCAGGATTAATAATTAAATCCCACGACCCAGTTTTTCTAGACTTCTCTTCACATAATTCAGCCACGGGATACATGCTGAATTATCAAGAGCCATTCAATCTCTTAGTATCAAATGGGTGAGAGGAATATCTGTATTCTGCCAACTTTTTAGCCAGCAGGTAAGTGGACTCAAAGATATTTTATCATTTAAGTAAGAGACCCCAAATTCCTCATCAGCCACAATATTAGAAGTACCCCGGGGAACACATAATAAGCGCCTCAGAAAATCATTTTCCGATATTTGAATGGTCTGTCCAGCATTATAGCGCCATAGTTCGCTGCCAAGCGAGGCTATGGACAGACTTTTTGCCTTATACACTTGCAACATAGCCCCTGTAGGCTTCTTCCCTATCTTGGAGGCGAAATAAAAGATTGCAGAGTTCGCCCTCACCATGTTCCCTTTTGTTTTCTGCAATAGTGGGCCCTCATTCATCTTATTATAAAAAAAGGACCCAATGATATGAGAACACGTTGGTACATGGTGTTTTTGAGTCTCCCACTCGAAATTGATCATTCTTCTTAACCCTCTTCCCCTACCTGCATGACATACGATTTAGAATTATTAATCAGCAAATCCCTGTCTAACATAAAGCTTGCAAAAGCAGATAAAAGTGTTTGTAGCCCATTTTCAGTCCTGGATATGAGAACGGCGTCGTCCGCATAAAGCAGAACAAGAATCCCTCGCCGCCCTACACTCGGGTAATCTGCACCAGTAGCCCTTAAAACCCTATCCAGGTCATTAATATAAAAATTAAATAAGAAGGGGGCCAATATACAACCTTGCCGGACACCCTTTTTAATGTTAAAATCCCTCGTGACCCGCAAACCCTGGGAAAACCTAACATTGGCTTTAGTGGACTTGTGCATGTCCTCCAGGAAGTTAACAATACCATTATCCACTCCCATAGCCCTCATGGACTGCCATAGCATCCTCCTGTTAACACACTCGAAGGCCGATGACAGATCCATGAAGGCCAGATGGATGATCCAAGAGCGTGCAAAGGTATACTTGCTCAATATCAAGAACAAATTGAGACATTGAGCTATAGTGGACCGACCACCCACAAAACCGTATTGAACTTCCGACAAGATCATATGTTCCTCAGCCCACGATGTCAGTCTCTGAAGAAGGACCTGCCCTACCACCTTTACCACAGAATCAATTAAAGAAAAAGGTCTGTAGTATGATGTACTATTTCTGTCCCCTTTTTTTAAAAAACAGGAACTATTGTAGTTGTTGGCCATGACTCAGGACAGCTGTGCTGTGCTGCCACTTTGAATACCCGTTCTAATAACGGGGCCCAAAAGGAAGGATCTGATTTTAAAAGATCTGGGGGGATCCCATCCGGTCCAGGTGCTTTACCCACCGTTAATCCCATTATACCTTCCAGGATTTCCTTCATCTCAAATGTTATAACTGCCTCATATGTGTCATGAGACTCCCTATCACTATGTTCATTCCTGATATCGAACATAGATTCAAAGTGTAATACCCACTCCTCCTCTGTTCTGTAGGATTCAAGGCCCCCACCCCTCCATCCTGCGTAAACAGAGTCCTGTTCACAACACCCCAAAACTTGGAGCTATTTCTAAGGGTAGTAGATACTAGCAATTCACTCCATACTTCTTCTTTTAGTGCTTCCTTTCTAATGGTGAGGGCCGCCTTATTCCACCTTCGACAGTTTAGAGCATCAGTTTTATTTCTGTTTTTTTTACAAGGCTTCCCTCAACATATTTGCAGCTTTGGAGCAGTGGGGGTCAAACCATCTAGATCCCGACCTAACATTTCCTTTTGGTGGGGTAGATAGAAGCATGGACACCTTAAGTGAAATGATGTGATAGGCATTTTAAATCTCTATTGGCATAGATCGTTCCTCTAAACAGATGGACAGTTCATTGCTACATACAGATTTAACCTCATTGTAAAATATTTCTGGAGCAACTTGAGACCATTTTAGTCTACTCCTACCATCAACTAAGCGTAGTACACCCTTTCTCACTTCTTCTATACCCTTATCTGCCAGTAAACCTGACAGGTACAGTGTTAGGGGATTATAGTCACTTAATTCTTCACAGAAGACTGTAATGAGGGTGAAATTAAGATATCATCTATAAAAGATTCCTTTCCCTGGCCCTTAAATGTAGGCACAGTATATTTATTGCAAGGGGCAGCTAGAGACAATGTGGCCATCAAATCTAGTTCATTGATCATATCGTTTAGCATCTCACCTTGAGCCGAATGCTCAAAGTGAAACCCGTGTATTCGTGGGCAACCTAATTCCGACAGACAGGTCGTGAAAGGGTCACCACATGGGTGTACATTAAAATCACCAGCTACCAGGAGGCTATGGAGACTTGCACTCAAAGATTGTTTTATAGCATCTCCCAGTGCAGATAGATTACTACACTCTGTTGAGGGCAAAAAATAATTCCTTCCTGAAAGCCTCCAATTTGCTGGCTTTCACGAAGGGCCTGAAAACCTGGCTTTTTACTCTTTAGATATGAGTCTTGGCTTTCTGTTTCTTGGTCTTTTATTTTCTGCTATTTTCCTTGTTATGTTTTTTTAGTAGAGGTTTGCAATAAAGCGCCGGGACACTCTTTCGAGTAGCCCGCGCTATAAAAGACAAATATAACATAACATAACATAACATAACATAACATAACATAACATTATAAAAATTAACAATACCCCAGCTCATACCTCCCTTACGGGCCATTATCACCTGAATATCAAGATGAGAGATAGGCATTGGTTGTAATTTACAGTTAATCCCCAAAGAAATATAAGTAGCCAAACCACCTTTGTGTCTCCCACTCCTGGATGGTCTAGCTGGAACAAAGAAAGCCTTATAGCCATCCAGGAGTAGGTCATCATCTAGAGACCACGTCTCCTGTAGGCAGATTACCTGAAATTGTTTAATAAAAACTACCCATCAGGGATCTTGTAGTTTCACTGCTAGCCCCGCTATATTCCATGATATGAAGTTATTGGGGAGGTCCCTTGTTGGTCTTAGGGTTACATACCCTTGATTCGTGCTCTGGTGGCCCACTATGTCCCTGGGAGAGCACTTCGCTCTTCCAATAAAAACCTGCTTGTGGTTCCTCGTATATCCAAGGTCCGGTGGGGAGGAAGGTCTTTTCGCTTCCTTGCGCCTAGACTCTGGAATACGCTCCCTAGTGATCTCAAACTGATCTCCTCTCACCTTCAGTTCCGCAGGGCACTTAAGACTTGGCTATTTCTAGCAGCTTATCTCTAAGTTTCCCCCCTGGTTGATATCTGAGCTCTCTGGTTACCATCTTCAGCGCCTTGATGCCTATGGGTTTAGTTGCGCTTTTTATATACAAATTGCCTTTAATAATAATAATAATAATAATCCTGGGTCAATATCACCTGATCTGGCCCTATTAAGTTATGACCCCCAGTCAAACACATTCTTCCATGCCAGACAGGGAATCAAACCTATTCTGTAGAACTATACTGCGAGTAGTGTCATCCGTCCTATCTACGGGTATCAGTGGATAGGCCTGAGGACTAGAATGGAAACTGGGATATGGTCTTACACAGCCACCCCTTACTATTAAATCCTCCCTGCCATCCATTGGCAACTCCCTACTAATGGGAGGCCTACAGAAAAAACCCAGGGGTAGTATCTTAATGACAGAGTCAGGGCCAATCGTGGTATTTTGTGTGAACCAGTGGTTTATTTTATTCAGAAGCTGGTCATAGTCTTCCCTCTTCCTTAATGGTAAAGCAGGGACATTTCCCAGAATCACTACAAAAGGGGTTGATTCTGGAGGAATGTCAATAGTAGGGAAAGCTTCCACATGCAGGGACTTATCTTCTTCTATCTGATCTCTCTGCATGGTAGGGCGCCGTATTGTTGTAGATGGAAATGTCTAGAAGCAACAGGGTCGATACTAACAGACTTTTGGTTATTAGTGCCATTCACTACAGGAGCACTACTAATAGCAGGTGGCCTCGCAACAAAATTTCCTCCATCCCTATCATGTCCTGCTCTTCCCCCTTCCATGGAAACTGGAACTGTAGGCATGGTCGAGGTTGCCCTAAATTCATTGGGGGGGCAGATACCACCATCTTTCCTAGACTACTAAACCTGTTCTCAATAGAGCTTATTTTCTGCATGATGGGATCTAATATTGTATGTAACATAGATTCTAACTTGCCCCAAAGATGCATCGAATAACACATATGAAAAATACCAACGTGTAAGAAAGTGCAATGGTTGATTCAAAACATTATGAATTGTTTTTTAGCAGCAGAAAAGCAAAATGTGAATTAATTTCTTTTTTCATATGCACATAGAATCGTTAACTGGACATAACATTCAACATAAAACACAGTTGCAATAATCTACTAGCACTACAACATCAAAAAACTGCATCAATAGAACACCACCATGGAAATAGAAGAGAAAAAAGTGACAGAAAAGAAAACATTATGACTTTGTAAAAAAACCTTAGCCCACTCCTAGCCCATGGGCTCAAAGGTAAGGGGAGTCTCTGTGCTGTACATGGAACTACGTGAGCATGATAGTCTGTCAATATTGGCTCGGAGACAAAGATAGCAACACTTTGCATGGATAAGAAGGAATAACTTGATCACTACAGACTCTACTTGACCAACCAGAAGCTGCGCTTTACTCTCAAAAAGGCAACATTTTTCCCTACCATCCAAATTACACCCTTTTTCACACCCAGGGGCTTGGCTTTCCCCTGTGTCACAACCAGGAGTCCAAGCGAATAACACATCTCACTTCTTTCAGACACCACCAGTGTTTAAGAGACCGGTGATGCTGAGAAAACACATTTAGGCTAACAAATATTGGAGTGTTGGCCTTATATCACACCCAGAGCCCAAGAGTACTGTGTATGTCACATCCAGTACACTGCAGCACACATAGGAAGAGGAAAACACCTCTTTGTTCAGGAAGGTGTCCCTGCATGCACAACAATAATCCTGCCAACACCAGACACCCTTGCAACATGGTGCAAGATTGTCCAGGCTGGTGCTAGGCACCATATTATACACCAGTGCTGGCTGAAAGGACAGTAATGCACCCTACCTCGTAAATACAGTGCATTCCGGCCCTTTGGATCAGGCGTAGGTCAGCACTGCAAAAAGTCTTGCGGTGCTGTCCTACGCCTAATCATTGTAAATAAGGCCCTCAGTGCCCATGAGTAGGATGCAGTATGTTCCAACTGTCTCTAGAAAGGACCTCCTTGGCACTGTATGGGCATCCAAGCTGCTTTTTGTGATTGTGTGGCACCTGGCTTGTGACTGCATCTCAGCCTGTACTTGCATACTGCACAGATGCATTTCTGCTTAGCGAGTGGAATCGGCTGCACATCTAGAGGTTGCAAACCATTGCAGAAGTAACTTATTATACAAACTATTCTGCAATCCCTGTATAAAAATTCATAATTTCTTTATAATCGGCGACTTGTGATGCACCACGTCATATAATATAAAGAAATGACATCAGAACTCAAAAGTAACGCTGAGGAACAGACCTGTAAAGACATGGCACTCACCCATGGAGTGAGACTATAGCTAGCCGCTGGTACTTTGCAGTGCCCCAAGAATAGGCACTTACTTTCTCTGCAAAATTTATCACACCACTACCTATTGCCTTCATTTAACATACCCATGTTTTTCAATGCACAATGCATGACAACATTTACCTTTGTTTCATAACAATCTACTCTTGTGCCAAGGCACTCACTTGATGTCTTTTGACACACATATCCTGTCATAATACATAAGACCTGATTATGGGATAGCACTGTTCTTTTTTATAGAGTGCCAGGGGCAGTCTGAAACTATCTCTTTATTTATTTATTTATAAAGTTTTATATAACGCGAACATGACAAAAGAGGGTATCAGAGCGCTTTACATTTAGGATTGTTGTGTTACAAGTTACATCAGATACAAGAGCCTAGTAAGGTACAGTGCACATAAACAATGTTTCAATAATTCGTAGGAGGGAGAGGAGGAAGGAGAATAACGGGGAGACGAGGAGGAACTATGCACAATGTTTGGCTGGGTAGGTGACGGTCAAGATGAAAACCAGGGCCAATCTCCTCATTAGCAGTCAAGCGGCTCCACCGATCATCAGCCATGTTGCTCAGGTCTTAGGAAAACCTAGTTTTTATTTTATTTGATTTGCGACGGTTATATAGCACTATCTAGTTCCGGAGGTATCAGAGCGCTTAACCAGGGGAACAATGCATTAGAAGGTATATCACAATGATTATAAAGCACTGGCTAGACCCGTAGGTATCAGAGCGCTATAACAGAGGAATATTGCGTTATATATTACATCAGTTGCAATAACGTAATAATGTACTGTAAACAAACAGTGAGGTTGAGAGAATTCCTAGGAAAGGAGGGGAGGAAGGAGCCATAGCAGGGAGATGAGGAAGAACTGTGTCCAATGTCTGGCTGGGTAGGTGACGGTCAAGGGGTAGACCAGGGCCAATCTCCCCATTAGTTGTCTAGCAACTCCATCGGGCATCAGCCATGTTGCTTAGGTCTAAACATTCAGGAAAAACAGTTTAGAGTTTAGGAAAGATATATAGGCTACGAGGATAGAAATAAGAGAGGAAGGTGGGGGATAGGGCATAGAAACAAGCCAGAGAGGGAGCTGAAGACACAGTGGGGAGGCAAGGTGAACTATGCCCAATGTCCGGCTGGGTAGGTGAAGGTCAAGGGGGTGAAGCCGGGGCCAATCTCCTCTACAGCTATCTAACAGCTCCACCAGGCATCAGCCATGTTGCTCAGGTCTCAGCAGTTGGGATAAACAAGAATAATCAATTTGGAGTAGGTATATTAGCTACAGGTGCATAGACAGCAGGGAGACAGGAGAAAACAGTGTCCAAAGTCGGGCTGGGTAGGTGACGGCCGAGGGGGTGAACCAGGGCGGATCTCCTCTGTAGCTGTCTAGGCAGCTCCACCGGGCTTCAGCCATATTGCTCAGTCTCAGAGCACAGTTTCTTTTTAAAAGTCTCTCAGCATTGCCATTGGGTCATCTCAGGTAAGTGCCATTTGAGTATATTGTTCCCCTTCATCATGTGCTGGGCCCTAATCGGCTGACGCGATGTCAATTTTCGACCTTGTTGGATACTTTTTGGTATCATAAGGGTTGCTGAGCGTATCTGACCTGCTAAGTACGCAGCTCTCATTTTAACCTTCGTATAATGGACCAGGTGGAGTCTTGCTGGTGGGTTGTTGTGCAATCGGTAGCAAATATTCCTGCAACCAGATAAGTAGTCCCTATTATGCTGTCAGGCAATTGCAAAAGCTTGATCCATTCAGGGATGGTAGAATTGTGTGGGCTTCCCTTGATAGCGGCAAAGCAATAGTGAGAGCCGCTTGTGCAAGGGGATGTTAGGTCAGCGTGAGGCGGGTACGAACTACTGGAACGCAAACTAGACGATGAGCCGCCATCTTAGGGTCAGGCAACATGCTGCTGGTTGAGCGAGGGAAACTGCTGCATCCGTCTAGATTAAGTTAATGAAATCATACAGCGGGGGACTGTACCTGCTGGCAGATCTTAGTGGGTCACTGCAGACTATTTGCAGCTAATCTGGTGTAAAAGTGCCAACCACTCACTTTGGCCGCCATCTTAGGGTTAGGCGACTATTAGTAAATGATGTCGCAAGGCAAGAACACTGATCATAGCAACAAAAGTTATTTTGCATTGTCATGAAATAAAGCCGGTAAAAAACCTTATAAAAAGGGTGCTCAAGGAGGGCAATCCGGTTGTTTATTCTGTACCTTCAGAGCAGATTTAATTGAGTAAAACAAGAATAAAGTGTGAGAGGTCAGAAAGTACCTCACGTAAGCAGCACCAAGGGAGCTGCTGGTTGGTACTTACGAGTTTGCTCACGCTATCAACATTGGTAACTTTCATGACTGTGAAGAAAGAAAAAAGATAGTGTCCTAATTGTTATAGGTGAAGGTAGAGAATGCAATATTAATTCTTGTGTCACTTTTAGCCAATCGGACCCCATGATGAGGATAGAAAGGAAGTTGCTTCTCCAAGCTAAAATGAGTTGTGACTCACTTGCAGGTATATATACATTATTGATCGGAGTGATCACACACAGATTAAAAGAACAGCATGTGTTAGACCATTTCAGTAAGAAAGGCCGACATGTTTCAATGCCACTTATTTTCAGCAATTTCATTAGGGCTAGGGGACCGGTCTCCACCTCACCGATACTTCAAACACAACCTGTGGTGATTGAAAAACAATAAAAGAAAGATGGTGCCAAACATTTAAACACATATTGAAATTGTGGTTTACTAGCAATGTTGCCAAGACAATAATGCATGCAAATGTACGAGGTAATGCCATATTTACCAGGTGGTTGCTGACAGAGTTCCTTTTAGCAACACACCATTCAGGGAGTACGCACAACTTTTAACCAGGCATCCCCTGCAGAAAGTAGCAGTCGCCGCTCTTCAACCTGTGGTTATATGTACATACATTTTATTTTAATTGATGTGCACTGACCATGTCTCCTGGGGGCCACCCATTTTGAACCTATAATCAGTGAGTGCCCAGCTCACATCCATAAACCTATCCTGCTAAGAAATACTCGAATCCTTTGCAGCCTTGCAGTACATTAGTTTACACTAAAAGCACGACTGACTATATTCTGTACTGCTCCAGTCTCAGGGGAACTGCCAATAATATCGCCACAGCACTGCGCCATACTTTGCTATGACTGGCCGTATCACACTGTTTATTGACCATTGCCTCGCAGCCCCACTCCCCATATTCGTGCTACCATACTCTTACCGCACAAGTAGTCGTCTCTGTCATGTTGACTATGCCAACTCGCTCTTCCTGGATGCAAATAAAGCTGAGGTCATATGTCTACAAAGGGTCTAAAATGCGGCAGCCAGAGCTCTTTTGGGACTTTCGAGAAGATGCCCCATCTCGGGTGCAATCCGGCGCCTACACTGGCTGCCTGTTGCCAAGGGCATAGAATTTAAAGCTCTTTGCCTGGCCTTTAAAATCCTGAAACTTTCCACCCCATGTATCTTGACCAATGTATTGGTATCATACACACCTATGCGCCATCTGCTCTCTAGGGGGTCATGCCTTGCTCTTGTCCCGCGGGCAAAGCGCTTACCTTCTGGAGGACCGTCTTTCCGCTGTCTAGCGGCCAAGCTTTGGAATTCCCTCCGCCTGCACATTCGCAGCCTGGAGAATTACCTGACGTTTAGGAAGGCAATAAAAACTCATCTCTTCCCTGTGGTCTAGGCTCTAGTTTTTAGTCTGCCTGTAGTAAGCGCCGGGAGACCTCTTTGCTGAGGCAGTTGTCGCGGTATACAATTCGGACTAACATAACATAACATAACAATCATTCAGAAAGCTAACAATGCTCATATGCTTCTTAATGAGCATTATGCGCAACGCTGAAAAACATCGGGAAGCCCTCCCACTGACATCAATAAGCATTTGCATCCACCCTGTATTGTGAGACAGGACGCTGGTTTAAGTCCTGCTCACACATGGGCGTCATCTTAGAGTGGTTTTATTTGCATCCAAAAGGTTTCTGGATTGTAACGTTTTCAATTCCTATCAAGTCTTATGTATTATGGTTTAGTGAGTGGAGGGCGACCTGGATACTTTTCCCTCTTCTGCTCCCCTTTTATTGATGACTCATATCCTATCGCCTGACTCTCTCCCTGCCTTATCAGCTCCAGTGAGCTCTCGCACCAATTATTCTGTCTTATAATTTACCCTGCTTATTGCTTAGCATTCAGCCAACTAGATACACACCTCCTAGCACACAATTTCCTAATACTCACCCTTTGTCTCTTAAGACTTATCCAATGCTCTGAATCTATCAGATAAGGCACATTTATGTCCTTTTCCCCCACGCAGGCGCACAATGGGCTGCCATGCACCAATGAATTGGGAGGATGATTATTTTTGTGAAGGAAGGTGTCACTGGCAGGGGGCACACAGAACTGGTTTCAACAGGGGTCAGTGCTCCCTGAACACAAAGACTTCAAAGCCATTGAGGGGTCTAACTATGAGACCTGAAGCCCCTGAACTTTGGAGCATGGCTTGATCTAGTCTGAACAAGACTGGAGAGGCTTCGTGGTCAAAAGGACTTGTGCCAAAGAAGAAACAACTGAAGAGATTGAAGGATAGGATTGACCCTTGCTGTGTGTTCTGGGGCTGGCCTGCAGTTTGCTGTTTTAACCAAGGAAAGGCTAAAGGGACTTTATGTGTGCTGTAGCCCTCTCCTTGAAAGGACTTTTCTGTGTGCTGTGTTCTGAAGTTGCTTATCCCCAAAGGCCCGAGGTGAGCTGGCTCCCTTTTGCGGAAACACAGGAACACAAAGGTTTCCATGAGAGCCTCAGCGGCGCTGTTTGTGCATGCTTGCTGCAGCCTGAGACCCTCGTAAGGCATGCCCTCTGATCTTGGGCACCTGGAGTCCAAACAAGGATCAGCGACGCTGTGTGCGTGTGCTTTATGCAGCCTGAACCGCATTGTGAGGATTATCCAGTTATTGTGTGCACCGGAATCCAAGTGAGTCTCATCTACGCTGTGTGCGTTGTGCACCATGAGACCTTAGTGAGGATTCGCCTTGTTATCATGTATTCAGAGTTCAAGTCAGTCTCATTAACACTGTGTGCATGTGCGTTGTGCACCGTGAGACCTTCGTGAGGATTTGCCTTGTTATCTTGGGCACCGGAGGTGAAGTGAGTCTCAGCGACGCTGTGTGCGTGTTCTCCTTGCAGCCTGAGACCTTCGTGTGCAGTGCCCAATGATCGTGCACCCAAAGCTCGAGGCAGTCTCAGCGATGCTGTGTGTGGGCTCTGTGGCAGCCTGATATCTTCATAACTATATCGGCCCGGACTAGCAGCCCCAGAGGAGCTGAGCTGCCGGCCCAAGCACGCTGTTGCCAATTCACAAAGATTGCATTGGAGGCCCAGCCATTGGAGGAGGAGAGGTAACGTGTGTCGACTTCTGAGGCAGGGTGCGGGCTCGGAGGGAGATGCGCTCAGCCTCTCTCTCATTCTGGCAGCGCGAGCCTCTTCTTTGGTTCGTATCGTGGCCCGTATTGCCAAGGGATTGTCAGTACAGGGCCCGGAGTGTCGAGCTGCACTTTTTGACTACACCGTACCCATGTTGGGGGCAACTGTTGAGAGGCTGACTGCAAGTGAGAAGGTGAGGCGGAGAAACCGCCTAAGGCAAAGTGATCGGTGCCTGAGTATATTACGCATTATTCCATTTCTGCATACCGGTGTACCTGACTGTCGTATTACACATTGCATCATTTCTGCATAACAAAGTACCTGATTAGAGTATTACGCATTGCATTATTCCTGCATAACAAACTACCTGATTTGCATATGATGCATGGCATTATATCTGCATAACGAACTACCTGATTGTCCGATGACACATTGCATTGTTTCTGCATAACGAACTACCTGATTCGCGTATTGCACATTGCATTATTCCTGCAAAACGAATTACCTGATTAGTGTATTACACATTGCCTTATTGCTGCATAACGACGTACCTGGTGGTTGTATTACGCATTGTATTATTGTGCCTGATAGTTGTGCTACTCATTACATTCTTTTTACATTGCAAAGTGTCTGAGTGCTGCATTATGCCTTCCAGTATTTTTACATTGCAAAAGTGTCTGATTCTAGCATTACGAACTGTATAACATGTCATTAGGATTAAAGGAGAATGTTTAGAAGTGCTCATTAATATCACCAGAACTTACAAGGGCTGGCTGGCCTAACAATCGGCCAGGAGAAATAGTACACAATCTCACATGTTGGATGTATAATGTGTGGTCTTATCGTATATCTTTTTATATAAAATGTATACTTGTTTTTATAAAACTTGTGTGGAGTCTATTTGTGTTGTCCTCATTGGGTTGTTGTGAGCATGGTTGAAAATACTTTACACATTTGCCTTGAAGATAAGCCTGGCTGCTCGTGCCAAGCTATTGAGGGGGTGAGCGCGGCTATCTCAGAAGGCGACCTTCCTTACCGTGACCTTGGAATGCGGGTCCCTACTTGGCCTAAGGTACCTACCTCAGCCAACCAGGGATCCCAGGTCTAACACCTCAGAGTTACGATTTCTCGTAAATCTGGGGCAGTGTTAAAAAGCCATGGATTTTGCTGGCCCCACCACCAACAACACCCATTGCACGCTCCTTTAGCACAGAAAGCTGCGTTAAAGGGAACAATATTTATAAGGCAGTATTAAGTTAAAAAATGTGGCTTAGTGCTGCCACGTAAATATGGAGCAGGCTCCTGCACCACCGGAGCGTCACAAAAAGTGAGTTCCAGTGGTGCAAGGTGCCTCATAAATGAGGCCTCCCAGTACCTTTATTTATTAACACAAAGACTTATGACACATTTGCTAAGGTTTGATTTGATGATGCCACTGCACTACCCTCCGGAGCATCTGTTAGCATTTCTCAGTGACTGTCATAATGCTGACCAAAATTACTTATTTTCTCTCAGGACATGAAAATCAAAGGGATGTGATACATAGAAACTCTTTGTGACTTTTTGTCAAAATACGACAAGAGATCAATGCTAACATCTGTATTTCAGCTTAAATCCTACCTGTTAATATGCAGTGGGTTTAGAAACATTATGCTTCATGTATGACATGGAGGCTGGAGCACACTTCTGATGAAGAGCAGGGTTAGCAGTGGAATTAACTCTTTAAATGTATACAGATTTTTTGTCTTGAAATATGAAAGGGATGTTCAGAGATTACAGGCTAATCTGAAATGCTTAAAACATGATGACTACTCGAACTCATTTTTAGTTATGCTTGATTATGTGGAAAGTAGGGTATTGAATTCTTTGGTCCAATTTTCTGGTGAATCTTTCCAGGGTAAGAAAGTGTGCGGCCTTTGCGGAAACTATGATGGGAATACAAACAATGACTTCGAAACCAGAAACCTCGTAGTCGTTGGAAACGTGCTGGAATTTGGAAACAGCTGGAAGGTCTCTTCAAAGAACCCAGACGTCCTGGAAATCCCCAATCCTTGTGATGCCAACCCCAAGAGAAAGGCTTGGGCTCAGAAGAAATGCAGAATCATCATCAGTAACGTCTTTTCTGATTGCCACACTGAGGTAGCTTAAAGCACAGAAAAAAAGCCAGTTAATGTTTTTCATGACGTTATGTTAGTCACTGCCTGTCTGTAATCAAAATACTATTTTGAGGGCTTCCAATCAGTGGACCATGTTTGTCGAAATATTCTGTCAGGCGCAATGACATTATAATACCGACCATTATCTAGAATAAGTTTGGTGGGTCATCAACTAAGCACCCCAAACCAAATGCATTTTACCTGTATAGTACCAGAATATCTCAGTCAGACTAGCAGCTGATATAACTATTGTGTCCTAAGTGTCGACTTTAAAATATATATTTCCTTGGAGTTATTAAAAGTAAACATCTATGCTATTTCGGACATGATGTTTATGTCAGACGATATTTAGGAAACTCTGATTTACAACCATTACTAGCCCCGTTCCACATCCTGAGAAATATCACCTCAATGGCACAGTGCGTATTGTTTCTTTGTTTGGTTTCCAAAATGTAAAGTAGTAAAATAGAATACCTCACTGCCCAGCAAGCAGCACACTGACTCCTCGGCCAGTTGCCACTAACCAAGTATACATACACTAAGGGATCAACCAAGGAGGGGCACATTCGAAAAAAACTGAAAAGATGGATTCAGCATTACAGATATAGGGCAGATGCATCACAACAATGTTTTGCGATTCCCTAATTGCGAATCTTTGCGATTCGCAATTAGGGAATTGCAAAACGGAATGCATGAAAGTGTGTAGTACACTTTGTGCGATTCCTAAGGGGTCGCAAATTACCTACTTCATGAATATTATTGAGGTAGCTCACAATTTGTGACCCCCTAGGCATCGCAAAAATCACTGGAATGGTGGCATTCTGAGATCAGCAGACCACCATGTCTGTGATTGCTTTTAAATAAAGCAATCTTTTTGTTGTTGTAAAGCAGCCCGTTTTCCCTAAAGGAAAACGAGATGCTTTACAAAAAGAAAAATGAAAAGTTTTCTTTTCATTTTTTAAGAGCAGGCAGTGGTCCGTGGGACCACTGCCTGCTCTTAAAAATACTTTTACAAACATTCAAAAAGGGGACGTCATCCCTTTGGGACCCCTTCCCATTTGCGAATTTCTTACCACCTACTTGAAGTAGGTGGTAAAATCCAAATGTTTTCCGACCACATTCACAAAACATTTAAACATACCGATGCAATTCGGTATTAGAAAGGAAAGTCCTAAACACTCCCCTTCCTAATACCAAATTGCAAACCCATTTTGCGATCCAGTAACAGGTTACCGAATCTCAAAATTGGGTTTGATGCATCGCAAAAGCATTTTGTGTGATCGCAAACGGGCCGATTCTGTGAATCGACCAGTTTGCGTGCAGAAAAATACTTGATTTATCTGGCCCATAGTCACAACTTCTTTATATTCTGAGTGAAATACACCTCAAGCAAACAGTCTAAGAGTTGCCATTGACATCATCTTTGCTAACTTCGATGGGAAAATCATGTCCTTATTTGGAGTGCTAAAGGCTATAATGTATTGTACAAGTACTTTTAATATGTGGGATTGGCTATCTGCTATGCTTGTGATGAAGTTTCCCATCTGCCAGGCATAGGTCTCTTGTTCGCTGTGATATAGGATTCAAGATATGCCTCAATGATGAGAGCTAATAAGGTCGGAAGTGGTCTGGATTTGCTTGTGTTTGCTTCTTAAGGGGGCTTTGCCTGGCAGTTTAGGATGGATTATTGCCATGAGGAGCAGTTTCAGTACCGATTTACATGAGGCGGTCCTCCATCTAGAATGACTCAGTGGGTGAAAAACAAAGGTTTGAAATGCTTCTCTGAGCGATTTTTAGTGGTTAGACTATTTGAAAGCATTTCTCTACTCACCTTTTGTGTGTTTTATTCACAATCCAGAATAGTCACAAAAAAGTCATGCCAGAGCAACCACTGCATCTACTGACATTTAGAATTAGACAACCATGGCTACTGCAGTGACCTGGATCAGACTCCGAGCACATAAGGGTGCTTATGCTACTGCAGTAACCTGGAACCCACGTATAGAGAGCATACAAGTGGCGCTAGCTATGGGTTCATCACTGCCAGTGCTACTAGATACACACCCATGTCTACACCAGTCACAGGTCCGTACAACAGCTACCTCACATGTGTAACCTTTTGCTGTCATGATAGAGATAAAGTGCTGGAAAGACCGATGGTGTGCTGTAATGACCGGATTTTCCAGACCAAGCTATCAGCTCACCCAAGCACTACCAACCCAGTGACCACGTAACTTCATCCCTTCCCAGATCCTATTTACAACAGTACCTGGAGTACTTACCTGGGAATGGGGAACCCACAATATATACAAACTCATACAGCTAATATACCACTAAATCCTAGAGAAACTACGGAATTCCATCTTACATCCTATAATCTTACTTTATAGCCCCACAACAATCTGGCTCGGGCTAATCTACTCTCTCTCGTGTCGGAGAGCAGCTCCAACATACAACGCTCTATCCTGAGCAATTTCTCCTTACAGTGTTCCCACTTGTAGTCCCACGACAATCCGGCCCGGACTACTCTACCCCCTCGCTCCTCTGGGAGCAGCTCCAATATACATCACGCTCTATCCTGAGCGATCTCTCTTCACTGTCCTATTAATACCTCATGCTCTCTATTGGGAATTTTCTAGGTATCTAACATCTACTGGAAGTATCTATCTTGTATATGAATTATTATCCCTTATGAAATGGATAGGAGATCCAATCCTCTCACACAAGAACTGCTGAATCGCCACATTTAAGAATTATTCCCTAATATAATTCACACTCTCCCCTGTCATCAGTTACCTTCTCAGAAGGGAACGTACCATCATTCTGTTCGTCAGCATCTGGTTAAAAAGAAAGGTTAATCCGATCATGGAAATAATACTCAGATGTGTTCATTAAGAACTGGGGTCGATTTATTATAAAATAAACATAAACAGTGCATTCATAATAACATCTAGCAATCCAAACATAGCCTGAAAAGTAAAGGAAAGAGTTAGTATATTTGCGCACTATAATAGCAGGACAGACTTCACCTTATAGTTATGTAATCCAGTTCTGGTTGTCATCTGGGTCCCTCTCTCGTCTGTGCCTTGGCTCATCTCAGACTTCTTCCTGCACTCACGGATACACGTCTGCACCGCTATGCTCCTTCACCTCCGTCACCCCTCCAAAGCACTGGAACACTTTTCTGGTCTCTGTCTCTGTCTCTCAGCTCTACGCCGTCCAATCTGCACTGACTTCTCCTCTCTTTCATGAACTGTCTTCACCATCAGACTTCACTCTAATAGTATAGTTTCCATTATTCTAAGAACCATCCGTCGACTAACTTCTTCACTCTGATTATGCTAATACTGGCCACTTAAATAACTCCAACTGCTCTAACAGACCGATTGATATAACTTCGGTCTCTCCAAAGGATCATCTGCGTAGCTAAGAATCATCTGCTTCGTTTCTCTTCCAAAAGATCATCTCTCTGTCCAAAAGTCATCTGCCCCCTCTACCTTGCTGCGTTTCGATAATATAGAGAGCCCTTAGTTCGTGGAAATTTCCAGACAGTAACCTGCCGCCCACCAGACTTCTGTACCAGGCCCAGGGCTCTCGACGTTCCCACAGTGGCCACCTGTTATTGCGTCTTAAACCCGAGAACTGTTTACATTCCTCAGATAAGGGCCAGCTCTGACCGGTTCCTCTCCAGCGAACAGCAGCTCATAACTAAAATATTACTTTTGACCTACAAGCGCCTCGGGCAGCCGAGGCAGAAAAGAAAATGGAGTCTCTCTCGTCTGGGCCTTGCAGGCCCGAAAAAGAATGAACGAGACGTATAGCTCTGATAAAGTACATAGGCAAACCTTACCAATAGGTAATATTGAATCAGGAATAATCGGCCACATGCATCAACCTATTTAGGAAGTGCAAACGGTGCGAATTGTAAAATTCGTCCGTTTGCGATTCCTAAATAGGTTTTTGGGATGCATCAAGCATTTTTGGTAAAATCGCTATTTTTAGCGAATTCCAAAAATTCGATTGCTTTTAAGGAATCGCAAATTTGCGATTCCTTAAAAGCAACGCATGATTAATTTTAAAATTGCGAATTCGCAATTAGGGGGTGCAAATTGCCACGAGGTTGAACCTCGTGGTAATTTCCGAAAATGTGTTAAAATGCTCTAATTTGCATTTCAAAACACTGTCATGTTACAGACACACATGTCCTTAGGGCATATGTGTTTGAAACATGCACTTCAAAATATATTTCAGGGGTGCAGGGGGGGGTCCTTTGGACCCCCCCCCCCCTGCACCCATGGAATGCATAAACATTTTGCGAATTCTAATTTGCGAATTCGCAATTCCCATTGCCCATAGGAATCAATGGGAATTGCGAAATCGCAAATTGGAATTCGCATAATATTTGCGATTCGGTAAAAATTGCGATTTTTACCGAATCGCAAATTTCATGCACTTTCAATCATGCATCCCGTTTTGCGATTCCTTATTTGCGATTCCCTAAAAATCGCAAATTAGGAATCGCAAAACCGGACTTTGATGCATGTGGCCGAAAGCATCTACCTCTTAATATAAGTCTTCAGGCTCGGAAAAGATGAAAGGAGCACTGAATTATGTCAAAGTCAATAGGCAAACCCTAAAAATAAGCTAAGAATGGTGATCTATCCGCTATACTAAGATGGTAGTAGACCACAGTCACCACCACTCATAAAATAGAACAAAATATCCGGTCATTACATGTGCCTAGAAGCTGATTTATTCTACTGTACCAAGGACAGTAATAGATGTTGGGTGAGGCATGTGGTGCTTAAGGCTAATATTGTATGCACAGCTGAGACAGAAGAATCCTCAACTGCCATCACTTATACAAGGGGCTTACCAGAATGAATAGAGGAATGGATAGGACACATCAATGTACAGACCAGCTACTATGCCTACATCAATCTTACAATCCAGGGGATTACCCAACCACCAATGAAGTATATTCTGCTCTTGCATGGCACCAGATATCCCAGTTTACACAGCCTGGTCATTTTATACTTATAGCAACTGGTTCCATGAGCTATTTGAGAGCAACCACTGCTTTGCATATGTTTTTAATTTATCCCACACTCCTTTTTGCTTCCTGTCATGTGATTCAAATTGTCAGGTTGCTATTAACTCAGCAACCTGTTTCTCTGTAAAATCAGCCTCAACACTTGTCTGTTGTCCCTCACTCTCAAGTACTTGGGGGATTCAACATCCACCATGCCATCATCAGGGCTTTCTGCTTTCCTTGACCCAGTAAATGCTAGGATACTCTGGGGCGTATGTAGAGCGAGGCAGAGGAGGGACACCCACCAAAAATATGCTGATTTTCCATCTGACCTATCACAGATTTGGCAAAGAATGGCGGTATATATGGGTATTGTGAAAAGTGGATTATTAGTTGAGGTGGATGGTAGTCCACCACAAGTAATGATGTAATTTCTTCTGTTTAGGTCTAGTTAACATTTCTGTAATTTAAACCTAAGCTCAACCCGTGGTAGCAGACAGTCTTAGCTTGAGAAAATGTCAAAAAAATTTAATGTACCCAAACAGTGAAGAATTCAACTCCAATTTCTGAAATTAGTTATTATTTCAAACAAGAAAAAGAGACCAAAAAGACAATAATTCAAAAAGGGAAAATGTTAAAGCCTGAGGTAAATTTTAGCCCCAAAATGCATACAGAGTAAACCATGGGAAATTAGTTATGCTAGACCGGGACAAAGGTAAAGTTTAGAACTGAGAGCCACGGAGCACAGGTCAGATATGAGGCCCGGCAGGCCCTAGTCAAAGAGTTACCTTTCATGTTTGAATTTCAAGCAGAGAAGGTGTTTGTCAATGAGTTATCTGCAGTGCAAGCTGCATGCAGGATGTGAAGCAGGCAGGTTGCTGAAGAATGGTTTCCGGTTGCCTTAAGCCGACAATGGCAGGAAAATTCCAAACAGGTGAAATCCTGAATCTGTGCCCAGGAAGACCATGACATTGATCAGCTTCACCTCTGTGCCTCTCTCAATGAAGCCACCTACGTTTGGACGTAGAAAATTTCATATTACTTCAACAGCAGTCTCAATCTCCTGCTGGTTCTCCGGAGAAAAAGTTTGAAAAGTCCCACCTTGTACACTTTGGGTAGGAGGAGTCCACTTTAACACCAGCCAATGGTTTCAGGAACAGCATTACGGGTCAGAACTCCTTCCAACGTAACCCACCCGCAGAGTTCCCAGCAGGTCTAGTTTTATGGGTTCTTTCAGGAAAACAGACTTCTTGCAACTTTTGCGTCCCTGTATCTTAACAGGAGGACATCCAATTGACTTGTGGAGTCCACTTCTTAGTCTTGGGCGCAAATGGGACCATGTCAAAACCTTGGGGTTCTCCTTTTTGGTCTCAACATCAGGTGCAGTCCTTCTGTCTTCCACAGGGCAATGTTTTGAAGAGTGTACTGAAAGTGTCAGCCTGCGGGTGGGGGAAAGTTCTGGAAATTCCCTAATCCTGTAAAAATAGTAGGGGTTGGCGGAATATGCGTAGTCACACTACGCAAAGCTCTGTGAAATGGTAAAATATCTCTGCAAGCACGCTAAAGTAACATAAACATGCGAAATTAATTGTTCTGCCCCTTTGCAATGCTTTTTTCCTGTTCGCGAATGCTGTTTGTGTGCTCGGGGGAAATATTTTGCAAACACGCATTTCGAGAGCGCGAACAAGCAAAAACTCTGCGAAAATGCGGATTGTGGACTTTTTGGCAATTCCGCGTTCTCCGCAGAATGCAAAATTACCCAAATTCCTCAAATTAAAAAAATAGATCCCAGGGGTTACTGTACCCACTTTTGCAGCCCTTTGTGTGTGCTTTACCATAAACTATTCCACAGTCCGAGTCTTACTGATGAGGGCTGTTAGCCCAAAACCAGTACCAGGTTGCTTGCTTCCAGTCCATGGAAGACATGGCTTGACAGTTCGTGCTGGACTGTTCCCGTGAGGCACAGGGTCAAAACTGATTTGCAGATAGCTGTGTCTGAAATGGGTGATGAAGTGAGCTAAAGAACGATGATAGATTCAACCCAAATCTGTCACGGGGGGTAAGTGTCTGAAAAATGTCAGCGCTCGATCCATCATCTTCTTGTTTCTGCTTTGTGCACCCTAAGTTGGCAGAGTATGCTCAGACGTGGGTCCCTTGCTCACTTTGTCACTGGATTCATGATAGCCTGGGGTATGAGGGCGGTTAGCCTGAAACGGGTCCCAGGATGCTTGTTTTCATTCCAGGGAAGACATGGCTTGGCAGTTCCGACTTGACTGTTCCCATGAGGCACAGGGTCAAGACTGATTTGCATGTAGCTGTGTCCTAACTGGGGTGGCGAAGTAAGCTAAAGAACGATGATGGTTTCAACCCAGATCTGTGACTGGGGGTGAGTGTCTGAAAAGTTTCAGTGCTCTGTCCATCATTTCCTTGTTTTTGCATGACCCCCCTCCCCATAGGATAATGGCCAGGCGCCTCGGGGATGAGGTTCCTGAGGCCAAAATCATCCTGGGAAAGGGGATGCTCCGTTTTTTAAAAATATTTAAATTTAGGTCGAGCCCTGTGGGATGTGGTCCTCTGGGGCCATATCCGCCGAGGGTTGAGGGCAGCACATTTCCCTCCCTGTTTAATATATATAAATTAAGGCTGGGACCCGTTAAATGGGGTCCACTGGCTGACATTGGCCTGGGGAAGAGGTATGTGTGGCCCCCCCTGAAATGTGGCCTGGCAATTCACACACCCACTCTCAGACCCACGTTTCTACTCACAGACCCACTCACAGACCTACTTAGACACTCACACATTCCCTCACAGACCAACTCAGAGACTCATTCACCCACTCACAGACCCACTCAGATGCTCAAGCACCCACCCAGACACTCATTCACAGTCTCCCTCAGGCACAACAACAACTCATACACCCACTCATACATGTACACCCACTCACATACTCATTCACAGTCTCCCTCAGGCACTCACACATCCACTCAAACACCCAGTGAAACACTTATGCAGGTACTCCAAAACCCTCTAAGACACTCTTGTATGCACATATACACTCAGAGTTAGTACATAGAATTTAAAAAGCCTTAGACATTCACTGAACAAACCAAAGGTTACAGGGACGCTATAGTTAGGCTCAGATTTTACACATGCAAAACCATTAAAATTCAGCAGTTATAGTTACCTGAGCTAACTAAAACTTATGCCTCCACAATGCACTGTTTATGACCTCACATATTACATCACTCATGACATGGTCAGTGACATCACTCATGACATCACTGATGACACCTCAAGTGACAATACTGATGGCATCATCCACAAACCCACTTACAAACCCACTCATACCCCTATACAACAACTCATACACCCACGCATACATGTACACACCCACTCACATACTCATCTGCAGACTCATACAAGTACTGAAGCAACCACTCACTCATCCATAAAGCCGCTCACACACCCACTTACTCACAAATACAGCCACTCCTGAAACCACTCACTCGCCCATACAGATACTAATGGAAGGAGTCACTCATCCATACAGCCAGTCACACAGCTGTACACGCACCTATACAGCAGCTCATACATACAATTATTCATGTATAAATCCACTCACACACCTACCTATTCACTCATACAGCCTCTCATCACAGCCACTCACTCACACATACAAGCACTCACCCACTCATTTACACACTCATACAGTAACTCCCACACCCTCTCACGCACATATACAGTCAGACAAGCCCTTGGATCACTAATGATAGAAATAGTATTACTCATTAGTAGTACAAAAAAATAGGAATTTAACTTTTGCAGTCGCTTAGTATATATATCTTTAAGTCTCAGAAACATTTATAACATACTTACAATCACTGGATGTCTTTATCATTGATGTCATCAGTGATTTCAATGACAATGTAATAAGTGATGGAATATATGAGGCCATAAATTTGCTCAGGTAACTATAACTGTTAAATTTCAGTGGTTTTGTACGAGTGAAATTTGAGCTTAACTATAACGTCCCTGTAACCTTTGGTTTTTTTCAGTGACTATATATAACTTTACAGGCATAGAGTGCTGCATAACTATGCAAAAAAGAAGAATAGAACTCTGGGTAGTTCCACGTTTAGCTAAAGAGCAGCTCCGGTGTAGAATACCCTACAACACCAACAACACTCTGAATAAGCTCACCTCAAATGCATGCTTTTCTATCAAGGTTTCAAGCATCGGATTAGCACAGTGCCAACCACGCTGAGCTACAAATTGAGAAAAGCCTTTCACCACTCCAGGCACAGTATTACAGCTCTGGATTGGTTAAATACCATCCAAGCCACCCTGGAATGAATAAAAGCAACCCCTGACATGTTTTGCTATCATTACACCTCTTCAGAGAGTTTAAAAAAAAAGATTCAATAAAAACATCCAAATGGATTCTTTTTTTTAATCTCTAGGAAATGCAAACTCGTTTTGGGAATAACAGTCTAACATTACAAATCTCATCATATTTAAAACCAATCAAATTAAAATAAATAAAAGTAAAAAAAGAATCACCCCAAAGATAAAAAGATCCACAAAGAGTTTAAGTAAAAGCCTACAAATACATTTAAGTAAGACATCAATGGAAACATGATTTTAAGCCTATCATAAATATCTTTAAGACTGGATGATAAGTGTGCAAAAGGTAAACGTATTGTTTTGAAAATGTATTTGACCCAGCATACAATATTGCAGACAACAATCACTCAATTGAATACACAACACACTCTCTGCTATTGGCTTCACATATTCTAATAGCTGAGTGGTGATCTCTAAAACCATAGAGTTCACAAAGAGGAATAATCTGGGGTGGTTTCTGTTTAGCATAGGCCTTGCAGAAAAATAATATGTTTAATTTTCTCAGGTACCTGACGACCCATTGGGCACAGATTTGATTAGTCTCCCTTTTTCATCCAGCAATGAGTGAATATGGCCAACTGTAAAATACCGAAACTGAATTTTACATTAGGTGCACATGCAGCAGGGTTAATAACCATATTCGAGCATAGCTCATATTCACGTACACACTTAAACAAAAAAGAAGTAGTCTACCAGGGTACCCTTTGTTAACAGTTACATTAAATTAATCTCCGTTAAGCCTGCTGCGCCACCCTCTTTCCTAAGAAGCAAATCCCTCAACTGTAAATATTTGACAAAGTCCAGAGGGCCAATATTAAATCTTCCTCTGACCACTTCAAAAGATGTAATATGATCCACAGCAAAAAGATACCCAATCCTGCAAAAGCTCCCCCTTTCCTATCTGGCTAAACAATCATCTTGAAAGATCCTGGGGAGCTGGTCATTCATGAGCAAAAGAATGTACCTGCTCTATCTGCCCACCCCCAGTTCTTTCCCAACACAACCCCAGTTCTGGAATGCAGTAATCAGGGTCTTAAACTGAGTTCTTTTGAAATAGCTCAGCTCAAAAAACTTCAGCAGAGAGTCATTAGCATTTGTCCCAATCAAAAACAAAAAAATTGAGGGGATATAGCCTCGCCTGTCCCCCTTCCGTGGCGTATTAATAAATAAAGGGCCATAATATTGAAACACGTTGGCTAGATAATGTAGCTTGAAATTGTGGAGCACCCACCCACACCCCCATCTCTTGGAAAGCAAAAAAATATGTTAGCCCTTTAAGTCCTCCTATAGGACCAGATAAATCTGCCACTAATCTCTCAATTAGTTTGAACCAATTATTAATGTATCCCCAGAGAAGTCGTGCAAAATATATACAATAATTTTGGCAATACCATCATTTTAACAAGGTTGCACCGCCCCATTATTTCGAGTTTCAGATCATCCCATCGACAGCCACGGCCCCTGGAGGGGGTTTCGGTGGGTCGGAGAGGCGGGGCAGGGGAGGGGCAGGGTGGGGGGTGCTAAAAACCGGAGTATGGATAATTGAAGGTAAGTAAACAATTTCATTAATACAACTAATTTCGTAGCGCACCCTGCATCACATTTTGCGATGCAGGGCGCGCTACGAAATTCTTTTTATTAATTAAATTGTTTACTTACCTTCAATTATAAATACTCTGGTTTTTAGCACCCCCCACCCTGCCCCGCAGCTCCGTCCCACTGAAACTCCCTCCATGGGCCGTGGCTGCCCATCGCCTAAAATCCTTCTTAATTCTTCCCATGATAGGTGACAGATTTAGATCAACCATAGTTTCTACCCTCGCTGTCCCCAGATATCTTGCTTCGTCAACAATCCTGCTTTCAGAGGCGGAAGTAAATCTATTTATCAAAACCTGGGTTATAGCTCTTTTCAGCAAAAACCCTGATTGATTCCTAAATGTTTCTGCTATTAGGTACACAAAATGCAGAGCCCTGTTAGGGTCGGTTGTATTTATAGCCACTTTGTTGACATAGGCCAACATTTTAGTGTCTCAGCCCTGAAGGCTAACAGGAGGGATGTCCAGGGAAGCTGCCAACGACCTGAGAAAGGTATATATCTGCAGTGCGAATAGCAAAGTGGAGGAGGGGCAGCCCTGCCTTGTTCCACTTTTGATCAGAAACGGCTCAGACTCTTCTCCCAATATTTGAAATTGAGCAGTGGGATTAATGTACAGGCCCACATTGCATTAATAAAGGATGGCCCCAAACCATTAGCCTCCATGATCATCCATAAAGAACCCCACAACACCTTGTTGAAAGCCTTCTCGGCACTGAGCAGAGCGATCCCCATGGGCTTCGCAAAGATCTCACTGGGATCAAGTAATGAAATTAATCGCTGCACATGGTCTACAGTTCCCCTCCCCTGGATAAAAGTGTACTGCCAGGCTGAGACAAGATGCTGTATTACACTACTTAACCGACTTGCAAAGATTTTTTGATACAGCTTAACATCTCTATTTAAAAGTGTAATTGACCGTAAGAGTCAAAAATGTAGGATCCTTACCTTACTTTAAAAGAAATAATGATATCAGCGGTTCACTGAGAGCCTGGCGGTAGTGACCGATCCCTAATTTCCTTAAACAGCCACAGCATTTCCAGATGGATTTCTTTATAGAAAACTTTATAAAACTCTAGAGGGATACAATCTGTTCCTGTGGCTTTTCCTGAAGGGAGGGCCTGGAGAGCCACCTGAAACTCTTCCAGGGAGATATCTGCCCCCAATAAGATTCTCTCATCCTAGGTTACCATCACACTGGGTACAAAATCCACCTGTGCATCTGAGACTTGAGAACACCATACGGGTGAGGCTTTATAGAGATTCAAATAAAATTCACTAAACCCCTCCCTAACCTCAGAGGGATCTGTAAGTACTCCACCTCACATGTTGTTGATCTGCCTGATACACCCTGAGGCATGCTGCATGCTGCTGCCTTGCCCGCACTTCTCGGAGAGGACCAACGCGTTCACTGTATTCATAACATTACTGACTCCTGCCCAGGAACCTCCCAGCAGTTTTTTCCACAGTAAAGTCATTCAGATATGCCTAGGTAATGGCTATTGAATTCAGTACAGGGGACAAATCACCCCCCTGCCACTGCACTGATAAAATCTGCCCTTTTTCCATCTTTTGTTTTGCCAGACTGTACAGCAGAATTCCCCTCCTTGCCATGGCTTTGAAAGGATCCCAGACCATTTCAGGGGAGACACTACCCCTATCAATATTTTAAAATCCCATAGTCCAACCCTTTATATAGTGGACATATTCTGGGTCGGACAGAAGTGCCCTATCGAACGACCACCTTTTAGCCACCGTTCTTAATCCATCAAGAGGCAATTCAAGAACAACAGGGTTGTGGTCAGACATTACTCTGGGAAAAAGTTCAACCTGAGTTCCCTTAAGTAAAACCGATGACACTAGAAAATAATCCAATCTGGCAAACTTGCCATGGTGGGTTGAATAATAAGTGTATCCAGGCTCATGAGTTTGTTTTCACACTGGGCCAGTCATCATGTAAACCAATATCTTTCAAAAGGTTTTCAAAAGATCTCAAAGTTTGCGGTTTGCGCCTGAAACTGGAAGCACTACTATCCCCAGGATCTCTTCTGGACCCATTTATGTTTATGTACCCACAGACTACATATGGTTGCGGCCAAGAAGGTAGTTCAATATCTAAAAAATTCAATAAGCCAGGGTCATCTAGGCTAGGGAAGGATTGAGCACAAGGTAAAGGAACCGTTGCTCTCCAATATTGCCCATCTGCTTTGCTTATAATCTGCATTTCACCCAGGTGTAACAACATTCTAACATAGCTACCCCCTTAGTGCTGACATCCTGGGTTGTATAACACACTGCCATCAACCCTATGGATTTCAACATTTCTGTATCGCTCCATGCTAAATGGGTCTCCTGGAGACAAACGCACATCCGCTTTACATTTTTTAAGATCTTTTAAGACCATTCTCCTTCTGGATCTGTCATTTAGCTCGCAGATGTTAATAGTGGCAATATGAAGCCTAACAATACCCCCTGAGCATTATTCTAGCCATCCACATTGCCCCACCAAGACTAACAGAAGCCATAAAATACCGGGACAAATTTCTCTATCCGATCGTACATTCAAACAAAACCCTATCCTTCAATACCACCAAAAAAAACTACAAACTAATGATGCTTTGCTGCAATTTAAATTCCAAATAATCAAGCCATCCTCCCCCTTCCATCCATCCACAACCCCGCTTCCCAAGCAAACAAAATTCCCCCCTCCCCTTGCCAATGAAAGCAGCCAGACCTGCCAGGTCTGTGTAATGGAGACAGCAAAAGACACTGCGAGCTCCCACCCCTGGATCCTCCTCCACACCCTCACACTACAATGTGAGAATGTGAAAAATGAAAAATAGTACCTGCAAAAATAAACTGAGAGGACAGCACCAAAGCCACTAACCCTGCCTTCCCCTTTTTTCCATAAGACACCCCCTACTCTAACACACTTACAGAAAACCATGCAATACTAAAGAGAAACCCGGCTATACTAAGCAAAACTCATAGTTTCCTAATCTAATACACCCAAAATCTATACATTTCTTCTAACTGGCAAAAACCTGCTCAAGATAGTCTCTGTATTTTATTTCAGAGGAAAAGAATTTCACAGTCCCTCTGACTACTGTTTTCAATCTGGCCGGCACCAACAAAAAAGCCTTAAAACCAGCATCTTGATAAGGCTTGATAACCTGCAGCAAGCACCATCTGTGTTCCACTGTTATATGGAAGAAGTCAGGGTGCACAAAAAAAGGACTCCTGATATTTCCTTCTCACCTCAGCCTGAGCCTTCTCAAAAATGGCTTGACACAGCAGGAAATTACCAAAAAAGACTAAGATAGCCCTTGGCTTCCTTTGATCTCTGCTGGCCTTTGTGGATTTGTGGTGAGTTAATGGAAACCGGTGGACCCTCTGACCTTCTCGCTCCCAGTCCCAACCTACAAGTTTGGGAGAGGTCTCCTTAAGAAGGTCTAGCATAAAAGATCAGATGTTATCCCCTTCTAGGCCTTCTTTGATTCCAAGAAAACGGAGATTGTTCCTTCTCTGGTGATTTTTCAGGTCTTCCAATTTCCATATGGCATTAGTTAATTGGACATCATGGGACTTAGTCTACTCTCTCACAGCTACTAACTCAGTCTCCACAACAGTTTTTCTCTCCTCTATAATCTTGAGCCGCTCACCAAGCAAGCCTTCTCTACCTTCCCGACGGCACCTTCAGTTTTGTTGTGGCCTGTCTGGCTTTTTCCCCATCTGCACGGGTCTCAACGCGGTGTTCTTTAATCAACTCCAGATTCAGGGCCGAAGCTGGATTTATAGATTTATAGTTGCTGTCCCTTCAGCCTGCGGTGCATAAAGAGGAGTCTCTGCCTGGGCGGGCACTGTCTCTGGCATTCCCACCAACCTCATATGGGAATAATCCCATTTCAACCCACTGCCAGTAGTGTATCTCTCCCTGTTCTTTCGTGAATCTGCATTGCCCTTAGAACTCATCCGATACCTTTGATGCTTAAGGGCTGTTTTAGGTGCTTCAAGTGTGCTAGAGCCCGAAGTTGAAGAGCTGTCCCCGGCTTCACTCTGACCAAATTTAGAGTCTTCCGAATGAGAAACATCAGTGGGTGAGAAAAATGTATCCACCCCATGGATGTGAGTTCAGTTGCTACCACCCCATTGTAAATTGTAAATTGATACTTGTATAGCGCACTACTCACCTGCAAGGGTCTCAAGGCACTTGTACGAATACCGCTGTAGAACACATCCTGGCTTTCCCTGTGAGGCGTCCACGCCTGGGCACCCCCAAGGTGGAGGCCAGGCATCCTTAGCGTTGTGGAGATTAAGCAAGCTATTGCCCAGAGTTGCAGAGTGGGACTCCATGATTGGAATAGGCACCGAGGCGAGAATTATCAGGTCCGTGGCATTTTGAGCCCAAGACCCGCCGAGGCAGGGAATTGAACTCTGGTCCCGGGCTAGACCTCTGCATCAGGGTCTGCCGCTCTAATCATTGAGCCACACTTCTCCCTTACTCTCTGTGTTGCAGTCCAGATCTATATTAAAACTCCAATGCAGTGGTGAAGTTGGATATTTCATCAATATATAGGAAAAATAACTTTTAAACAAAGTATACTTTGCCTGGTTGGAGCTGAGAAGGCTAATTAGGATTTTCATACCAGCAGCTGTCCCCTGTTAGGGCTTTTCCCTGTGTGGCAACTGCTTCCAAAGCAGAAACAATGGATTTGGCCTCTTGGCAGGAAGACCTAGGTGTGAGATATGTGATCCATCTCAGATCAGGAAAGGCTTCTGGGAAGAGTTCAGGAGCTTCATTAATTTGAAAGAGGCCTGGGTGAGGATTGCCCATAAACAATTGAGTCTAAAGGGAAGTCTGGGAAAGAGAAGGTTGTTGATCCCGGAGTACAGTGTAGCCAGCTTGGCGCTAGCACAGTGGAAGGGTAACTATTCTCAGACTAGTCTTGGAACCAGTGTCATGTGGTTCATGAAGAAGGGGACTGCTCATTTCTATAAGCACATCAATGGCTGGGACATCAGACACCTTCATGGGCAGAAGGGCTCTGCCATATTGGATTTAACCTAGAAAAATGCAGTGTAGGATACTTTGCAGGAAGCCAAACAGAATGTGTTGCATAGGTTGGAAGGTTTGCACTGGAAAAGGATTTTCTCATTGGTTATGGCATGTCCAGGAGTCAACCACCAAACCTGGCTGTTGCATGCTACAAAAGTGGCACTTCACCCGAAGCTCAACAGAACACATCTGGACCGGCAGAATAACAAAGGATTATACCTGCTGTCAGCAATCTGTGTAGAAACCTGAAGGGTTGGAGCAGCTCCTACTTATGCCCAGGAATAAGAAGTGGACCAAGAGTCAGTAGGCAGACCTCCTTTGAGCAACAAACTGTAAGAGTCCTTTTCCTGGAGGGACCAGTTAACCAGTTGCAACTTGACCTGGACTGGGCCCTGCTGGTACCCTCTGCTGAATCCTGGCTCCATAAGTGTTGTCCCTGTGGTCCTATTGTATATTGCATGTACACTCTCTTCATGCTTAACATTTCTAACTACATCTCATTTCACGTTTCAGGCTTGCTCAGATCTAACGTTTTGATGCATTTCCGGAGTGTGTGTGGTCCTATTGTGTTTCTTGTCAGCAGTGGCTGTTAGGCAGTCTGTTTCAATGGTTACATTATTACTTTCACTGACATGTTTAATGTTTTTGTTCATTGTTTTAAAAAATTGTTAAAGCACACAGTTTGGAACTTTTAACTGTGAAAGTCATAACTAGCATACCTTCTTGAAATGTTTATTAATATTGAAATGCCTAATTTTATATTGTTTAATGTATGTCAAACATCCTGTCACAAACCCCGTAAGACTGACTTTTATTTAATTTCATGCCACATGATTTCTGGGAAGAGTTGTGGTGTAGTGGCTAAAGCTGTAGATCTTGGAACATGGGGACCTAGGTTTAAATACCAGCATCAGCACTTGGCTCCACAACACAAAATTCTTGAAAAATCACTTAATCTCACTGTGCCTAAAATAGTGTGAAATGTATTTGTATAACCCTACTTGATGCACACAATTGTTTTCCAATCCATATTTAATATATAGCTCTCAATTGCTTTCTACTTAGGTTTACGCTATATAAATACCAACAAAAACAATATATGGGAGTATTAGGGATGAATATCTGCTGATCTTTGGTTCCCAGTTTAGGAGTTTGAAGTACAGGGGACTTAGGACATGATGAGCAAAAAAAACCCTATTACGCAATACCATCTGTATGCCTTGGGATTCTCCGACACAGATTTCTGACAGGATTACTATTTCTTGTACAATAATAGGCTGATTTCCACTGCCTGTTTCTGCCTGCTCTGGGCATCGCTGTGTGTGGGGAGTGGCTTCTGAGTCTGGATACTAGTATCAGGCAGAGGAAGAGTTGTATGTATGACTATTTGAGTCAGAAATATCATGTGCTATAAATGTCCTAAATATTGTTTACAGAGAGTTAGCCTAATTGAATGTAGACTTTCTATTATTAATACCAACGGAGCGCTATTTTTGTAAGCAATAATTAGGGCACAATATTTATTTCAGACTATGCAGGTAAGCACAGTGGGGCATTTATTTCGACAGACGATGACGAGGTAAAATTAATTATTTAATTTTCCCTCGCCATCATCCACAAAATCCTCCCCCCCCCCCGTCCCCACAACGCTTACCTGCACGGGCCGTGGCTGCCTGGCACTGATATTCTGGAACCATACCAGGAATAGCCTTTCATGCTCTTGCACTTGCTGTAGGAGGGAGTCAGGCAGAGTCTGGAATGCACTTGTGCCTGCAACTCCTCCCTGATCTGCACTATGTTTCATCGGTCAGCTTTTTAAGTAAATTCCAGGTGTTGGGATAGCAGCTCTCTCTCAATCAGTTGGAGTTGTGGCTCACCCTGGGAAGCACTCTGATGAACTCAGCTGATTGACAAATCTAGAAATGGTTGATGTCTGGGCTGTTGATCTCCTGGCTAGACATATAGAAAAAGTGCTTGTTATGCAAAGCAAAAATAATATATAGGTATTAAGAAATCAAACCCTGAAAAAAAAGGCCACTGCAGCTAGGCTACCTATCGCAAACTCTGACCAAGGATCTGAAAATACATGTAATAAAACTAGGATCTGGCTTGATCCCATGGAAGAAAAGAAGGGGATGAAATCAGACTTTGTAGACGTGCCGCGTATCCTTAGTCATTAATACACATAATCTGCATCTGAAAACCACTGCTCCCATTCTTGATGTGTCTCCTAATATGAGAATTAAACAATCGAACATGTCGGGGGCGGCTCTAGGCTCATGGCGGCCCTGGGCAGGGAGCATGGGGAGGGGGCCCGGAAGAGGGGGTCTGGGTGGGGTGGAGCCCCCCAGAGCTCAGGAGGGGTGGGTCAGGGTGTTAGGAAGTGGAACAGAGCCGGAGGCCGCCATATCCCTGTCAGGGGCCGCCAGGCAAATATGTATCCATCCTCAGAGGATTATATATTAAGGCTATATATTGGTGTGGAGGCATCTGGGGTTTGGTGGCCCTGTGCAGGTGCACAGCTTGCACATGCCTAATGCCGCCCATGAACATGTGAGGAAGCAATGCTCCGTTGTCTGAAGAGTGAGTCCACACAGCTGTCAGCATTCTTCCTGAAATTCTGCAGGATAGCTACTCGTATGTTGCAGGTAGCGGAGGATCATGCCCATGACCCGATGCAAGGCAGCAAAGGACTCCAAAAGCCACACAGCTAATGAATTGAAAGAAGCAACTCCAAAAGTCACGCAGCTAGTGGACTGATGCAGCAGCACAAAGTACCTTTTTAATAAGGGAAGGACTATTGAACTCTTGCAGCTCTTCAATGTACAAGAATATAAGGAAACATCATCATGAAAAGATCAGGATGATGGAAGGTTCCGGATCAAACATACAATTCTCCTGTTTCCCCCTATAGTAAGGGGAAGCACCACAGGAACCACTGATATCAACAAACTGTTTTAACGTCTTTGTGCTATATAATATGACTAGCTTCCTTTGAACCGAGGTCTGATTACTTTTTATTAATCTGATTTTAACACAATTTTAATGATTTAAAATAATTGTACAATAAACCTTTGTGACTTTGATTCTGACCAACTTATAATTGGGTGCTTTGTATATTAAAGCATCAAATGATCTTAGACATACCTGAAAAAAAATCTAGATTTTTTTAGGTATCCAATCTCAAGGTTCTAAAGTTTATTTCCCATCTTAATTTAAGTTGTATTACCTGAGCTTTAAATACCCCACAAAACTATTAGCTGTAAATGGCAAAACTCGGGAAGCTGTAGACCAATGAATACTAGCATGAAGCACACAAGTATCTTAGTACAAAAAACTCACAGATTGTAAAAACTGTTTCTGACAGGTGGATGCAGCTCCATTTTATGATGCTTGTCTGAGGGACTCCTGTACATGCGACATCGGTGGGGACTGTGCCAGCTTCTGCACAGCGGTTGCTGCCTATGCTCAGGCCTGCAGTGAAGCCTGCACATGCGTTATTTGGAGAAAACCAGATCTCTGCCGTGAGTATCACTGAATGGTTTAACTTGATAAGCAGTAACTGGCATATCCCTAATGTAGCGGTATGTACTTGTAAACATAGACCAATTTCCATTTCATCATTTGTGAGGGCGGCAAATTTTCTTATTGTTGTAACAAATTGCCCATCCCAATGAAGCCACTCTGAATGAAGAAAGTAAATCAGACATGGCGAGACTAACCAAACAGGATAATGAACATAAAAAGAATGGTGTACAATAAAAAATAAACCAAAACAGGAGCCCTTACTAAGGCTTGTGTTGTGGAGTTAAAAAGGTGAATATGATGTTGGGTTTTATAATGATAAATTCAAGTGCATAACTAAAGAGTCAAGAACACTTTTCCAAAATGTTCCAGAACCATAATTTGATTTGAGCGCCCACATGCGCCCACATGCCCCATGGCTTAGTCAAATGCAACTATGAATAAGCCAAACTGCTTTTCATCTACCTGTTGGAATCTTTCACTCAAACTACACCAACAGATCGAATACGCTTAACCTGCAGATGGTGTGTTACTTAGGCCCTTAAGATGGATGGATTTGTTGTATCGTGGTCAGCACTAATTAGACTATGGTGGGTCCTCGCTGTATTTGTAAAGACTAAATAAAAAGTAATGAAGTAGAGTGCTACACCTAGGAATTTCCTGAAAAGTAGATTTAAGCATGTCCATCCATCTCTTTTTTGTGATCTCAAAACCCCATTTTTTCCCTAAAAAAAGTCACCAAATGGGAGATATTGAAATTCCTTCAAACATCTCTATCATAATTTTACAGAAGCAACAGAAAGATTGCCCACTGATCTTGCCATGCACTAATGCTCCAGGTTACACATGCAGGCTTGCATCCACATTTTATGAACATATCTTATTGTGTAATTATGATCTTGAAATCTTCTCATTAAAAGGGGTTTTCACAGTATTCCTAAATTTTCTTAAGTGTTTGGCAAATACCACTTGTTTTGCAGTATTTCAAGTACAAAAGTCAAGAAAAGCAATTGTAAAATTGCCCCCTAAAAGAAAGCACCTGTGTTTGCACTTGCATTTAACTACAGCATTCATGCAATTCTCCGTTCCTCTTAATACAAAGTACTTGTTGAATTTCTCTGCTAGCTTGTTTTCAATTGCATACATGTCTCCGTTTAAATATATTGTCCTGTGATGCCCTGTTCATGTTTTAGCTTGCTACAATTTGACAAGATGTTTATTTTTTTTTAATTACTCAGATGAGAAAAAATCTGTTGTTTATTAAAGTGCCTTTCATTTAGCTTATGAATGTATTCATCTGGAAAAAGGGAAGAGTATCCTGTCTCCCTCACCCACAAAGGATTATATTTGTATCTGAATTATTTGTACTAATATTGATAAACACTCATTAACTATCATTGCTTTTTTTAAAAAACAAATCTACATTCTTTTAGTTTCTGACCATAATCCATTACTTAGATGTCTTTTTCTAAATGGGGAAAGGGAGTCTCCTGGCCTATGCACAGTTGATTGTTCTTTATTTAAAGACCAATAATATTGCATCCATGTTCACTGATCTATAATCAATGTATTCTAGAATAAGATATATATAGCTCTAAAGCCTCCACTTTATTAGACACATTTAAGGCATATATACAGGACACAACTCTTCAATATTTTGCTACTCAGAAAAGAGCCTTTACAGATGCAGTTGGCAATGAAATTAAATGGATAAAAGCATTACAGGCTGCCTCCATGAATACTAGAAATGGTAACGGTCAGGCTTTTATTGACAGCTCATGAAGTGTAGAGGTAAGATTAACAGGAATATCAGATTGAAAGCCACAGCAGCATTTCTGGTGAATAAGGGGCAGGATATAGAAAATGGTGAGTCAGATGGTCCTATATTTGCATATCAGTTAAAAGAAAGGAGACTCTTGGCATTCTTGTTTATTGTAAAGATACTTATAGGTAATCATGCCTCTTGATCCTTGTGTGAGAGAAAGGAGCTCAGTAGCATCATCTTGTTTAGTTTTCCATTCACCAAAGATAATCTTGAAATGTTTCAAGAAAAGGTCATAGTTAGACAACCAATAACTTTTATTATTAATTAATGGAACTGCATTCTCGGCTAAATATGGTAGGGTGACATTAATCTTGAATTATTCCATCTGAAACTGTTGATCCATGAAGAGTAAGTTTCAGGTAGCCATAAAGTCTTGGCAGGCCTTCAGATTTCCAGGAAATCCTTCCGTAAAAACCCTACTTGAGGCAGTAATGGTAGTAAAACCAGTATTGTCTGCAAGTTTCTGCCATTAGACTGCTCCCAGAAGGGGAAAAAGTACCCAGATTCCTGTTATTTGGGCTTCCTGTGTGACGGGTTTTGGTAGACTATACCTGATTGATTCCAGTCCAGGAGGAAACTAAAGTCCTATTTTATGGGACTGTCGGGCGAGATTAAGATTTGGCCTGTAATGAGCTAACGTCAAATCCATGGAATATATGGGGTATAGAGACAAAATATCGACTCCAAAATATCGACTGGACATAATATCGAGTTTAAAATATAGACTGGACAAAATATCGACTGGACATAATATCGACTACAAAAATATCGTTTTTCAGGTAAGTGAAGTAATATCGACTGTATAAAATATAGATAGCAAAAATATCGATTTTTTAATAATATATAATATTTTATAGTGTATTTTTATGTAATAATATGTGTGAATAGTGTGTATTAATGTTATTAAATATTTTATTACATGAATTTTGTTTTGATAATAATTGCGTAATGTAATTCTGTAGCGGGTTGTGGGTTTATAGGGGAATAGGGTGGGAAGTAATTTAATAATAATTAATTAATTAATATATGTTTGTTAATATTTTTAATTAATAATTAATTGATAATTAATTAATATTAATTAGTTAATTAATTAATATAATTTTGAATATATTTTGTATTAGTAAATAATTGTTAATTAATTAATTGTAATTAGTTAATTATATTATTTAGAGTACATTTTTATATATATAATTTTGTGTTATTTTTAAGTAATTAATTTTGATAAAATAATATTAATTATTAAAATAATTACACCTAATGTTCTAATATATTTACTTTATTGTTATTGTTAATTAATAATTAATTGGTAATTAAATAATATTGATAAATTTTGGGTAAAGGAGCATTTTTAGGGTTCAGGGTCAGTTTTCAGTTCATGGGTAAAGGGGTATTTTTAGGGTTCAGGGTCAGTTTTCAGTTCAAGGGTAAAGGGGTATTTTTAGGGTTCAGGGTCAGTTTTCAGTTCATGGGTAAAGGGGTATTTTTAGGGTTCAGGGTCAGTTTTCAGGTCATGGGTAAAGGAGCATTTTTAGGGTTCAGGGTCAGTTTTCAGTTCATGGGTAAAGGGGTATTTTTAGGGTTCAGGGTCAGTTTTCAGTTCAAGGGTAAAGGGGTATTTTTAGGGTTCAGGGTCAGTTTTCAGGTCATGGGTAAAGGGGTATTTTTAGGGTTCAGGGTCAGTTTTCAGGTCATGGGTAAAGGGGTATTTTTAGGGTTCAGGGTCAGTTTTCAGGTCATGGGTAAAGGGGTATTTTTAGGGTTCAGGGTCAGTTTTCAGGTCATGGGTGAAGGGGTATTTTTAGGGTTCAGGGTCAGTTTTCAGGTCATGGGTAAAGGGGTATTTTTAGGGTTCAGGGTCAGTTTTCAGGTCATGGGTAAAGGGGTATTTGTAGGGTTCAGGGTCAGTTTTCAAGTCATGGGTAAAGGGGTATTTTTAGGGTTTAGGGTCAGTTTTGGGTTTTTGGGTAAAGGGGTATTTTTAGGGTTCAGGGACAGTTTTGGGTTTTTGGGTAAAGGGGTATTTTAAGGGTTCAGGGTCACAAATAAGATTTAAAAAAATTATTTTTATTATTTTCATTTATTATTTTATTATTATAATTTAATTTAAGTCCTTTTAAGTATATTTTAGTAATTAAAATTTAATATTAATTTAATTTAACACTGTTTTTAATAAAGTCGATATTTTTTACATCTATATTTTTGTTAACGATATTTTGTACTCGATATTTTTGTACTTACCTGTTTGTAGATACAAACTCGATATTTTGACTGTCGATATTTTGTCCACGATATTTTGGCAAGTCGATATTTTGGCAGTCGATATTATTTCAGTGATCCAATATATGGTCCTGACAAACTGTCAGTATTTCACTGAAATTAAAGACAAGGACTCAGATGCTAATACTATTCCTTCCCCTTTCAGTGAAATAGGATCTCTAGTGATTTCTAGCATCTGAACAGTCTATGTAGGGGTAAATAATGGGCAGAGATTTAGAGAGAAAAGAATAAATCCTCAAGCATCTCGAGAGTACATAATGGTGGAAAGCAATTGTCAAAGACCCTTGATCCGAAATGGACCAACTGGTAAACCCGAGAATAATATAGAATTCTGTACTATTAATATAAATATACTTGTGTACAGCAGGATGCAATTTTATGTGATGTCAGTAGAATGGCTTACCAGGGTATGTAAATGGGGAGGATGTGACTAGCACCCAGCTGACCTTGATACAAATTGTTAACCAAATTTGTAAGGTGCCTTCCAACAGTGGAAAGTCCGGGAACCAGGAGGCCTTGTATCGTGTGAGAATTTAGAGTAGGAATTCCAGAATAGTAGCAAGCAAAGCTCAGTATCTAAGAAAGGAAGGGTTAACCTGATCTGCTCTAACCAATTGAGGGAACCATAGGCTAGCAAAACAAAAAGGACCAGGGAATTTAAGCAGTACAAATAATGAGCTCCATAACGGAATGCGGGACTGTCCGCAAGGGGTGTGGCGGACCCGCACCTGCAAATAGGATGCCACTGCCACCGTGGCATCCCCTATTCACAGCCCTGTGGCGGGCAGGCGGAGCTCACAGCACCACCCGCCATAATGCTGGGAATGCATGTCATGCATTGGCATGCACAAGGTGACAGGCACCGCGCGGTGCCAAAGTACCCCCCATTGGCACCCCCAACCCTCTGGGGGCCCACTACGGGCCCCAGGCTGATCTCTGAAGTGAACCTAATATGGATGGCGGCGTCGTGCCGACACCACCACCATCTTACCCATGTTTTCCACCGGTCAACGAGTCGACAGGCGGAAAAGTGGCAGATGGTCTTTCCGTCCGCCGTGGACCCACCAGCCATCCTAATATGGCGGGGGTCTTTGAAGTGTGGATAGGGGGCGGATCGCAACCGCCAGGCCAGCTGTGACTACCGTCGGCCCGGCGGGGGCGATCCGCCTGCCATCCTAATGGGCGCCTAGATGACCCAAATAGAGAACCTATCAACTGCTGTTGTTAGGCAGAGTGTAATACTGTGACTGGTGCTCAAATCTTCCCAGCTCTTATTGACCTGAGTGTGTCCAGAACTTTCCTGCTTTTGCAGAATTATCAAGCACTTTTGAATTGTTCTGGATCTTTTCATCTTGCCCTGGAAGTGCTGATCCATGTTACCCTTTGTGGAAAAATGGGTTCTGCTCATTTAATGCACCTGGATTTTTGGCTTTTGGATCACCTGGATTTTTACTTTTTACTGTAAGTGAGCCTCACAATGGGTGTCTCACTCTCACTAATCACATGGTAAATAGACTACATGTGTTTAACGCCAGTGTTTGCCTTTTAGGATAAGGCTGCTGCAACACATCAAGGGTAAAAGGCACTTGGTTAAAAGTGAACATGTGTGCATACACACGTTTGAGGGCTGTTCCTGGGAGACTTCTGCTGTGTGCAGCCCAGTAACTGCACACAGGAAGCCTGATGCAGCGGGAAATCTCTGGGATTATATATTGACGTAGAGTAGGCCTTATAATAGGAGTAGACATTCAGGTGTAAAGTCAGTACAGTAGGCTGTAACACATTATTATACACTTGAGGGGAATCTGCCTTAGGGTGCAGTTTCAGTTTCTTTTGGCCTGTAAAGTTAAGCAAGATATCAAACTGCTGTTATCAAACTCAGTTCATATTTTCAAGTCTTAAGTAGATATATGTACACCTTGCAGATCATCCTGAATTTCTTATTTCTCTGGCTCAGCTCTGAAGCAACAGAGCCTCATGTGTGATGGTGCATATATATAAAAGAGGCAGAAACAGCTGGAATGTTTCTGTTTAGCAGTTGAAAGAGTATGCCAAGAACTGTATGATATATAGTGCTCCGTGGTCACAACGGGCATGCTCCCTCTGTTTTTGCTTCAGGTGTACATGCCCAATTAAAAAAGTCTACAGATTCTTGTGTGGCCTCCTCTAAAATACTGTTAGCGTTGGTGCATATATAGAACAAGCACTATCTTCAAAGGATATTTCATCTACTCAAGTGAGGTAATCACTTTGCCTCTGCAGCTGTGCCGCATTATGGATGCAAGTGCAGAGGCAAACAGGTCCTTAGGAGGTGCACCAACAGTGCACCACAAAAAGGTGGTGCACTGTCAGTGAACGCCTTGAAGGCAGGCTTCTTGAGGTGCTAAATGGGTCCCAGAGGCCCTACCAGTCATCCCCTTGCAGGCAAGAGTAGTTACTCACTGCTCCTATTCGCAGGGGGACTTCCTACCCCTTTTAAAGGAGCAGACGAGTAGCCACCTGTCCAGAGAAATGCATAGTGATGTGGAAGCACTGCCTGCTCTTAAAAAATTACACTGAAAAGTTTCATTTTTCTTTTTTTAAATGCATCCCGATTTCCTTTATTAAAAAAGCACTCACAGACATGGTGGTCTGCTGACCCCAACAGGCCCCCATCCCTGGGACTGCTAGCCATTCCTAATGGAGTCGCAATAAGCACCAACCTCATGAATATTAATGAGACAGGTAATTTGTGACCCCATAGGAATCGCTAACTGTGTCTGGGACAATCTAGGAATATTCTTTGGTTTATGGAAAAGGGTGTGAGGGCCTTTCCTTGGGCTGATTTCTTGATGGAATAAGTAAGAGTGTCATCTTCATAGAAGTTTTCTTTGAGAGAATTCAGCATATTGGAGAGATCTGTGTACAAGACTGGAATGAATGAGGTCCATTTAATGGTGTGTTGATGTGGTGATAATGATGTTTAACCTGATTTTGTTGAAGTAGTGCTTGCTGCACTTGCACTTGCCAGCTGAAGCAGGGACTGGGAATTCTGAGATGACTAGTGCAGTGTTTGACAGCCCTGAAGAGTGTGTTGCTTCTTTTGGTTGTCCCATTGATGTGATATTTTAGTAAGAAGAGTCTTTAGCCGTGATACTGAAGGGTCGGCGAGTAGAGTGAAGTATTTGAGTAAGGTGAGAGTGTCCAGGAGTTTTAATCTTCAGCATTATATTTTTCATTTCATTTGGTACATTTCGATTTGTTTATGATGTTCTACAACTCTTTTGAACATAAAGGTGATTAATTTAAGAACTGGTGCTACACTAAAGCAAGGAATGGTGCCATTATTAATAGTTTTCAAAAATGCTTCGGAAATACACAAATGAAAGGAAAGTAGACCTAAAACAAATATAGAGCTATAGAATTCTAATGTCAGGTGTTTGCTGGGATACAACCATAAGTTGAAAAATAATGTAAATTAATTTTTACAGTTAATGGATAAACATTGTTTGTTAAGATATGAATGCATCCTTGCATGACCCTCTATGCATTGATTGACAGTTCACTTTGTGACAGTTCATATTTCCGTAGCCTGAATTACAATTTTCTCTCCTTTGCTATCTCTAACAGCTGTCTTCTGTGATTTCTACAATGAAGAAAGAGGATGTGAATGGCAATACAATCCCTGTGGTGACCACTGCATCAAGACTTGTAGAAACCCCAGTGGCAAATGCCTACATCAGTTTCAAGGGTTAGAAGGTAGGAGAAAGATATCCCATGCCTCTCTGCAGCAATACACATTGGGGCATATTAGCAAGAACCTTGTTGAAATTATCGCTGTTTTAGTGGCAGGAAACTGCAGCTAAAACGGCGATAATAGAAGCCCAAGTTAGATGTGCAGGACATCTAACCTGGGCTTCTATTGGAATTCCATAACACATATTAGCAAGCCCATTATCGCCGTTTTAGCGGCAGTTTCCTGCCGCTAAAACAACGATAATTTTAACAAGGTTCTTGCTAATATGCCACCTTGTCTTTTCAGATGAAACAAACCACCCTCAACATCAGAAGATAGAATTGGATACATTTGTTTGGTAATAAATGTCTCACCTCTTACCAGGAATGTGGGATATATAAGGGGGTGATACCAGGTACAGGGACTGCTCATAACTGTTAGAAAACTTGTTTTGGAACCTCACTTGCAAGCATATCCTGTTCTACTGCATTGAATTTGGAGGATGGCCAGATTTGGAGGATGGCCAGTCTTTTGTCTTCCAAAATATGTTTTTTCTAAATTAGGCTAATCTGCAACATTGATTCTGTTCAGTGTAGCTATATCAGATTAGTAGCCTTTAAGCAACTTTCATTCTCTTAATAAAACTGTTCCTAAAAATGGGGGGTAAATCAATTACTCAATCTGTCTCTATCTTCAAAACCCCTCAAGGCCCACATTCACTGAGGCTTGCCTTGGTGCCATGCTTCGTTACACATCACAAAGTTCTTTAGCACAGAACATGTGCACCTTTACTGTGGTAATTAAACACTATATTTTCCATTGCGTAGCATTGTATGAGTTCATGTGGTCTTTAGACTAGAATGTTGCCAATTCTTGTTCTCAGAAGCTCAGTTTTAGACCTAATTTCCATTATCTGACCTATAAAATACCTATATTCATACACTACTTATTTCCTTCATGCTACTACTATAGGTAATTTCATGCTTTTCGCTGGGCTTTCAATATCTGGGATTCCGTCTACACAGAAGCAGCACCCTGGTGCCTGCAGGTAGTATAGAAGGCATGTGCATGCTCGAAATCTTTGAAAAAAGCCAAAATTAAGAGTTATGTTCTGGTTGGTCAACCTATAAACATACAATAATTAATACAACATAAGTAAGTACCTCTGAGAAATTGGGATATTGGTTGAATAGGGGTGACCCATTGTTAGAAATGTGGTTTTCTACTTGGCAGTGTCTTGCACCCTGCCCAAGTACGGACCTTCCTTCTGTTAAGGATAAGGTAGTTACACACCTAAATAACTCCTGATCACCCCTTGGTAGCTTGGCATAAGCAGACAGGCATATCTCAGAGGCAATGTGTAAAGCATTGGCATATAACACACAGTAACAGTGAAAACACTATTAATCAACACCTCACCAGTATAGAAAAATAAAGTATCATTATCTAAATCAAACAAGACCAAAAAGGCAAACATCCAACATACAGATATCAAAGTATGACTTTTAAAAGGTAAAACCAGTTTGGTCCATGAAACTTATGGCTGCATCCCTGTGTTCCAAAGTACCTGGTATGTGTCAAACATCACAAGGAAAACAGGCAAAAGGAAAGGAATTAGTTGGTACTTTACACACAGGGAAATTGGTGTGTTGGTCCGTTGCTCCAGGGGAGGTGATGTATTGGTTCCTTACTGCCACACAGGGGAGGTGATGCATCAGTTTCTCACTGTGCTGGGAAGTGATACATTGGTTTCTTACAGCAGCACCAGCGTTGATGTAGATTAATCGCACAGGTGTGATGCTTGGAAATCTGAACCTGCTGAAGGTCGATCCGGCTGTGCTCACACAGACTATGCGTCAATTATTTTATCCGCAGCGCAGGTATGTGTGAGAGTGAGTGCGGGGATCTTCTACTTCGGAGATGTGTGTGAGCTGACAGGTGCTGCATCAATTCTTCAGCCGCAAGGGCCATGTATCAGAATTTTCTCCCACACGGCAGTACAGTGTCAAATAAAACATCTACAAGAAGGACGAAGCATCAATTTTTATAATTTCATCAGTTCTTCACAGCTTTCTGTAGCAGGAACAACGCACAAGGGCTCAGTACTGCACTTGGCACCACCTAGCATGTTAGAACACCCAGCATTGGAGGTCATGGAAGCTGTTTGCAAAGTCTTTGTGTTCCTGAGACTTGATAACAGGAGGCAAGCCCACACAAGTCCTTGGAACTTCTTCTCAAGCAGGTTTCACAGAAAAGTCCAATCTGTGTTCTCTTCTTACAAAAGCAGCGACTGCAGGCTAAGTCAGCAAAGAAACTTGGAGCAAAGGGGCAGGGCTTCTCCTCACAGCCCTTCAGCCCTTCTCCTTGGAAGAGGTTCCTCTTGATTCCAGAAGTAATTTAAAGTTCTGGGGTTTGAGGTCTGATACTTATACCTCAGTTGTGTTGTCACCCAGGCGCGCAACACCCATTGGACTCACAGGACTTCAGCCACCCCCCTCCCCCCGTCGTGTGTGGCACCCGAACGTTTCACAGGTCTTTAAAAGACAATTTGAATGTTAATTAGGCGTTGCTGTTGTTTCACCCCTTGTTGGAAGCTCTGCAGCTCCACTCTGCCTACTGATTAACGGTTCAGCCCCCCTCCCCCCCGAAAGGTAAACTTAGACAACTGTTTTCAATGCCTTGCATCCCGTGCAGATGAAACCTTAATCAACGCTGTGATCGATCGGTGATCGATGAACAAATCAATGCAGCACTCGGTTGCCGAGAGAAACGTCTCAAGCCTGTCATTAGGCTACGGTGGATATGCAAATATTGGAGATTGAGGGGTCTCATTTGAATTTTGAGCCCACTAAATGAAGCCAAAATATGTAACTTTCCTTGAAGCCATGAAACAGTCTGTATAGATATCATTGGCGTATGTAAATTTGAAAAGTGGCTGATGCACTGAAATCATTAAAATAGTCATATACTACAAGTCGTTTTTGACTCCATGGTCACATTAGGCTGTCTACCTTTATAACTCCTGGCGAAATGCGTGCATTTCTCTCCGGTCCTTCTGTCCACATCATCGTCATTATAATAATATGATAATAATAATACAACCAAATATTATCACTTGCTTTCTATACAGCTTTATATGACCGCAGGCCCACAAGATCTGTCACTGGCGAATGTTCTTCTCCATGAGCTGCTGGCTACTAATTCTGAAAGCAAAATAATCCATTGGGTATTCTGGAATGTGTGTGCACCTTTGAGAATTGTACCTCCTGCTTAATTTTACATCTCGTATTCAATTAATGTTATATGTGGAGCAGTGTGTACAAGTACGTCATAATTCCATTCACAACTCTGACTCTTTCAATACGTGCATCGCCGTAGGTTGCATTCCTAGCTGTCCCGCTGAAAGGCCCTTTCTTGAGGAGACGAGGATGCAGTGCGTTGAATCCTGCGGTTGTTACGATAAGGATGGAACATATTTCGAGCCAGAAATGGAAGTGGAATCCTGCGACCCCTGCAAGTCTTGGTAAGATTTTTACAAGCTTTCACAGAAAAGAGTACTAGTCATTGCATATGTGTTAGTGTTAAACGTAGCACGTATTAATATTCTATTCAGCTTTCAAACTGTCACAGCTATAAGGTGCTTCAGAAATAATCCCCAATTCATCAAACCAAGCTTTAGGCTGCCGTTGCGTCGCCTGATTTGGTCAGTTTTGGTGTACGGTGGGCATAATTTATGGCATTTTGGCGTAGAGAAGTGAAGTAAGAGTTGTGCAACGTATGTTGCTTTTCTTATGTAGTTTAATCTCTGTTCATTATCCCCCTGGAATGAAGCGTCGCTCTGGCTCAGAGGTCAAACCGCAGTTGACTCTTGCTATTCGAACCCTTACCAATGCCCACTCCATGAGCGAGTCTGAGTTAAAACAGAACAATTGCACATTACTCAGAACAGCGCACGAGACATGCATGAGAATCATGTTCAATACATCATCAGATTACATCACCTCCCCTCTTTAAAACAAAAACAATAATAGTAATAATGTATTAACAACAATACTAAACAAAAAACAAAGCTCCTAAAACATACTGGTGTACTATTCAATATCTATTGAAGTCTCATCAAAAATGTAAGGAATTTTCTGACCTGAAGACTATTTGTATGTGCAATACTATTATGACTGGGATCAACCTACTTAGAACCTGAAATAGTCACCTGTTCGGTGTCCTCAGCCACACCACCTGACACCGTCTTACCCTCCACATCAGACTGCAACCGGTGTGCCCGATCTTTGTCATCTAAGCAACACTAGTCTGCTCCGATGTAACCTTTCCAAGTTGTCTCTTGTTCCACCAACCTTTACCCACAACCAATGTTACCCCTTTACTGACTTGCTCTGGCATGGAAAACTGAGATTCGCCTTTCCTTACTTTGAGGGGTTTCTTAATTAAATCCCAGTCACCATCTGACACATCCCCGCCCCCAAGGTGACACTTCTTGACAAAATTATCTTTCATAGCAATTTGCTTCAAGGCAACATTAGAAGATACCTTTTCAGTACTAAACTAATCACTTCTGGGCACGATTTTTATCTCACTCAACCATGACATGAACAAAGATGTGTGTACTTCCCTGCCCCTTAACAGAGCAAATGAAGTCACTCCTGTGGTGCAGTGTGGCAATGTATTATAATTCCACACCTTCTGTTTAATGAACTCCCTTACATCCAATCCTGGAGCGATGGCAGTCTATATACCCTCTTTCATTACTCTGGGACCCATTCACAGAACTAACTTATAACAAAATCCTAAACTTACTTCTTTTGGTATTCACAGAAGGCATTTAGTAGTAGTAAAGTTAGGATTTTGTCTTAAGTTTGACTTAAGACAAACTTAAGACAGATTTAAGGCAGAATTAAGACAGATTTAAGACAGACTTAAGACAGACTTAAGTTAGGATTTTGTCTTAAATTTGTCTTGAGTCTGTCTTATGTCTGTCTTAAGTCTGTCTTAAGTTTTTGTTAAGTCTGTCTTAAGTATGTCTAATGTCTGTCTTAAGTTTGTCGTACGTTTGTCTTAAGTCAAACTTAAGACAAAATACTAACTTTACTACTACTAAATGCCTTCTGTGAAGACCAAAAGTAGTAAGTTTAGGATTTTGTCTTAAGTTTGTTCTGTGAATCGGCCCCTTTGTTACCACGATCCCCTAGAACATTCTAAGTGGGTGAGCATAATGCAACATTGAGGTGTTTTATGTCCTGTGAGCTGATGAATTTACACATTTGTCCTGACACAAAATGTGTGCCATTATCCATGACTATGACTTTGGGTGCACTTCAGTTAAAAATATTTTGCTCAGGCACTCAATGGTTGTATCCGTATCTGGTGTTTCCATATACCTATATGTTGTAATCTCTTCATTATATTGTTTTAGTGTAATGTTCTATTATGCAGCTCAGTCTTCACATTATTGAATGTTGATGGGTTTCTTGGTTGCCCTGTTGCTGGGTTCTATATATTCAAAAGGGTACTGAGAGCTGTTGTTCTCTTGGTCACAAGCCTAGACTGCTTATTCCTCACTGAGACCTGGTTGTCAGATAATATAGCAGTAATAAGACATAAAGCCGTTCTTCCAAATTACAAGATTGTCTTCAGAATTGTCTGAAATTTAGTGACTGGATTGGCCAGTGGCAACAGTAAGCCTTCATCCATCACCCATTTTGGGCTCTATTCACAATTTAAAATTTAGATATACGGATCAAATTACATGTAAATTTACTCCTACATTTTGGAGAACTTTAATACTTTTACCATTACCAAGTTCTTGCAAATGTAGACTTTCATTTAACATCCCTTGAAACCAAATTTATGAGAGTAAAGCTACTACTCCACCATGAAGTAGGTCTACCACGTACTATAGGGAAACGTATAAAGTATAATAATCTTTTAAAAAGTGCAATAGAAAATATTTTTATATTACATATTATTGTAAAATATTTGCACATTTTCTTAAACCTTTTTTGTAAAAAAACGAAGTTAAAACACTATTGTTTTAAAATTGTTAATTTGAATCCATTTACCTAATGTATAATTATTCATTTAAAGATGTATTTCAATACTTATTTAAACAATCCCACCTACAGTAGTTGTTTGTTTCTTTAATATGTATTAAAAATTACAAACAATGAAAGAAATCCATGTAGAATTAATTTTAGTTTTTGCAAATAATTAAAAGTTAGATTTATGCTTACAAATAACACATTTGTTTACCAAATTGTAAAAAAACATTAAAAAATATGTATATATCATTTTTAACATTAAAAATAATGAATGTATATATATATATTTATATATATATATATATATATATATATATACATATATATATATATATATATATATATATATATATATATATATATATATATATATATATATATATATATATATATATATATATATATATATATATATATATATATATATATATATATATATATATATATATACGAACATCTGGTGATTGTCTCAATGAATTGCTGGTTGAGTAGAGCAACCAATGAGAAGGGTCTATTGAATGCCAAACCCCGTGTTACTTCTGCATTACTCTGGATTCTCACAAGACCAATGGAAGAATACATATTGACTATTGTGTGAACACCTCCAGACATTTTTATGCAACTCACTACTCCTGGAGGGGGCTTAGTCTGGAAATATACTAGCTCACGGCTTTTTCCAAGCTAGTTTATAGTGTTGATGTTTCTATTTTTTTCTTTCTTTCAGTGCGTGTACAAATGGAAGCTTGGAGTGTGTGCCCTCTACTAATACTGAAAGTAAGAAGTTTGATTCCTTTTTAAAGTACCTAAAAGCAAATGAAATGAGACTAGTAAATGTAGCCCATAAGTTTTCATTCTTTTTCAAATTGAGAATTTGTGCACAGTGATTTATGACAACCCAGAAGAAGAGTTGGACATTGAATTTTATCCAGTGCGTAAACACTTTACGCAATTACGAGTTTGGTTTTATTTAACACATCCTATAATTATTGTATCTATTTCAAGCTAAAACCTGTGGAGATTTAACAGGGAAAAAGTATACAGAATGGTGTGTTAAAAACCAAGCACCACAGGTTTTTCCCCAGTAACTCGTAATAGGCGCTATTTGTGGCAGCGAACCCAGGCTACCTCTTTTTTTATTAGGTGGAATAAATAGCACCTTTACTTGTAGTCAAGCCCATAGTCGATATAATGCATACAAAGACTTACTGAGCTTCCCACTGGATATCCCTGCTATCCCCTTTCCTCTTTGAGCCTCCTTCAATGGGACCACTGAAATGACATGATAAAAAAAGCAGTAGTTTGTAGGAACACCATGTGGATAAGAAATTAGCTGCTGATGTAGGCAATTTATGAATGTATGTAGTATTTTTATAGTCCAAGCCTAGGTGAAACACGGTGGAAAGCTGTAGATGATGGAAGGCGGAGATTCAATTAGAGTGACTCAAGGCATGGAGTGAAGAGTTTATTTTCTTACCTCAGCCTTCCTTTATGATATTATAGAGATGGCATTCACACTTCAGCAGTAAAGGTTGACAAAACACTTCATATAAAAGGGTATGTTTGCCTAGTTTGGGAACTTTAATACTCACATCTACCCTGTCTCCAGCAGCCTACATTTTCCCAAAAATACCAATTTCCATGAGGACACTAATATGAATGTTTTGCACTGAAACATTAAAAAAGGCTCAAACAAATCTACCAAAACTGGAAGAATCCTTGTATTTAGCCTAATTTGCTTCAATTTCTGGGATTCGTGTATTTTGTTCCCACCACTGGAAGAATCCTAGTAATTAGCCTCATTTGGTTCCTTTTCTAGGATTAGTGTATATTGGTCTCGCCAATTTTGAAAAAATACTAAAATAGAGCAAAATATTGGGAAAGACTAAGCTATATGTTTTTGTTGCAATGCTTTGAACGTTAATCATTTTTAAGGAAAAATAGCGGCTATATCCTAATGGTGCAAAGAGTGGATTGTGTCAGGTCATCAAGTTAAAATATAGATGAGGACTATGTTGTAGTTGCCTTCAGGCACCCAATGAGTGTGAAGAAATTCCTGAGTGCTCACTCATTGGAATCCTCGAAAAGCTCTAGGGGGCATATTAGCAAGAACCTCGTTAAAATAATCGCTGATTTAGTGGCAGGAAACTGCCGCTAATAAGGCGATAATTGGATTGCTAAAATGCGTTAAAGAATTCCAATAGAAGCCCAGGTTAGATGTCCTGCACATCTAACCTGGGCTTCTTTTTGAATTCTTGAACGCATATTAGCAAGCCCATTATCGCTGTTTTAACTGCAGTTTCCTGCCGCTAAAACAACGATAATTTTAACGAGGTTCTTGATAACATGCCCCTAAGTATGCTTCACTAACTTTGGGGCATTTTTACGAGCCACTCATACAAGTACATCATTGTTCTGCCTGCAGCCGTGATGGTACCTGATATGTCAAAACAGATTCACACCCTAATGGATTGTAATGATGTGTATTGACTGGCTCCCGGGCACTATGCAGAATGCTTGTTGTTTGTACTGGGAAATAGCCCTATAACTTGAAGATCCTAGAACCAGGTTTTGTCAGTTACAGCAGGGGCAATTTTATCCAGAATTGCTGTTGATTCTGATGGTATTGGCACCAATAATGAAACACATTGCCTAGACAATGCCTTGCTTTACACCCCAGTCAAGTATTTGAGAACTCCAAGTTCTCCTGTCAAGAATTCTAGAAAAAAAATATTCAACTGGAACATTCCAGGTCTTCGTACCAAGTTACAAATACCAGACTGCTAACAGTTTGTAAAAATGCATGATATTATTTTATTGCAGGAGACCTGGGAATCCAATTTGATAGACCTTAATGGTTATATGTGCTTTAGCCTTCCTGCAACACCATTCCACTCTGGCAGAGCTTCTAGTAGATTATCCCTTTGGATTAATCTTTTGATTGTTGGTTGTGCAGAGTCAGTGAGTAACCCTGGCTCTTACTTTCAAGTTGTTATATGTAAGGGGGCTTTGACTCTCTTATACATTTCTGTAATACTAATAACTATTTTGTGAATGTGCCCAGACAAAAATCTATGGCTTATATCTGTATATCTCTACCCTAGTGGAGGACAAATCCCAGCAGGGGCAGGTGTTGTATCTCTGTTTAGGGGTGGTTTTAATGCCTACCTACCATGCCAGGGGTAGGGGGGACATATCAGATGCTGGTAAATCTAATTAGTGTGTTAAAGAGTTGTTGGCATTTGCCACCTCTGCTGTCTTTTATAACATTATAGAGGAGGATGGTACTGATACGCAGACCCTGTCCATCTTCAGAGAGAGGAAGAGCTGAGAAATACTGAGAGGGTACCACATAGAGAGACCTATCCAGAGTTGCCAGATCTTGCTATGCTGGAAATTGCCTGATCCACCCAAGTTTCTTAATGAGATAGTGGCTGAGAATTTACAGATGGTTTTGTATTACCGACAAGAAAAAAATGTTAATGGAATGATTGTTACCTTTTTCATTGTTCTCTGCAAGAGGATTAGACTTTCTTTCTCTAAACCATTGCATTTATGTCTGGGTGCCCTCAATGGTTGGACCATGACTGTTCATCGGCAAACTGACTCCTACGTGGGGCCTTAAACATACAACCTTGTGATCGTATGTTAGTGGCCTCCAAGCACAACATCTACAAATGAGCCATAAATAGGAGAAGGAAGGTAGTTTTTGTCCCAGCAGTGGGCCCTACTAATTAACACCACCTTTACAAATGACACTAAGTAATTTTAGAAGACCGTCTCATGTGTGTAATATTTTGAACAAGGTGGTTCGTGGGTAAGTTGTCATATAAATGGGGAGGACTGGGTGGCATACTTTGAAAAACTCGATTCTGATGGCAATCTAACTTGTTTATAGTTACAAGCTCTGTAACTGGCAAATTCGGAGGATGCTCAGTCGGTTCAGCAGTACCTGGAGATTGGTGCCAGAATGTCTGTAGTAAGTTGCTCAAATCTTCTTAATTAAAAAGTTAGGTTTATTGAAGGGACAACAGGAACTGCGCAGCAGTGTAGATAGATGAAAGGTTCTGCAGCAACTGACAACAGTGAATTTTAAAACACTCCATAGAAGAATAGAAATGCAAGTGGAGCTCAAGGCTCCACAAGTAATGCTGGGTGACAGAAGCATCAACCCATAGCTCACCACTACATACACTTAGTCATGTGACCCAGGATACAGGCTGCTGCCACCAAATGGATAGGCCAAGAAAATTGCAGCTTTATAAATGTGGCCTTTAAAATCTGACTTCTCCATTTAAAAGGGGTTTTAAATTACATTCCTTAGACACCAAAGCTGAAATGTCTACTTTCTCCACGGTGAAAGCAATAAGCATGGGCGGAAAATCCGTTCCGCTCGCGGATTTTGCGGATTTTCGGTAAATTCGCAATCCGCGAACGCTCGCGAATTTACCAAAAATCCGCAAATTCGCACGCAGCAGATTTTTTTTTCTTGGTGATACAATTTTGCGGCGTGCGGTGTAAGTTCGCAATTGCGAACATGTAGGTGTGGCGGGCAGCAACAATCTCGCACTCACGAAATTACAAAATTTGCATTTCTGCACAAGAAATCCACTAGCAAGCAGCATAGACCTTCTGAATATGATGATTTTTATCCGAATAACTCCTCAGGTTGACATTTGCCTGCCCTTTTTTGGATTTGAGACCTTTCTTTGGATCACTTTTGGATTAGAAATAAACTTTCACAAGTAAGTTTGTTGGCATTACATTTGCTGTTCTGCAGAAAAACGAGTTTTGCTAAACCGAAAGCACTCAGCAGTAGGTGCAAAAGTTCAAATTCTTCATTAGTAACCATTCCCTGTAGTGCTTCCTGACTGGGGCCCCTCCAGAGTTCAGTTGCTAGTTGCAACAATTGTATGACCCTGCTCTGACCCTCACAGCCGGATCATAGAATAGCTACAAGTAGGCCACAAAGGTCCTGGAAAAAAAAATGCACTGCAACAGAAAGCAAATTACAGATAAGGAAGCAGGTGCAGACTGGAATTTTAAAACAGTGACACATTAATAAATTAACCCCAAATTAATTCATGTCAGTTGAAGCAGGGCAGGTGTGCTTGCTTTTTCCCCCCATAATCTACAGTGATGATGATGAACCAGAGGGTGGCATTGATGTACCAGAGGGTGGCATGGGTGAAACAGAGGGTGGCAGTTTTGAAACAGAGGGTGCTGTGAACCTGTGATGATGAACAAGACGTAGAAACAACATAGTCGCGACCGTTGCGTGCCGACAAGTAAGTTCACAATCGCGAACTGGTACAAAATCCTCACGAAAAAAACCGCAAATTCGCGAGAATTCGCGGATTTTGCGGATTGCGAGTTCGCAAATTCGCAAAATTCGCGAACGCCAGATTCGCAAAATTCGCCCATGTTTAGAAAGCAATCACTTATTATAGGAAATATGGCAACCCAATGTTATCCTATAGAAGAGGTAGGCCTTAAGGTATTGAAAACATGTAAAAGTTAAAAGTAGATGTCCCACTTATTAAATGAATTGCACCCTGCCTAATGGGCTGTATGGTATGTACTAGGGCTGACGTATGCGCACTAAAAAGGAAGGTGTAGGCCTGGCAAAAGGTTTATTTTGCCAGTTTTAAATGGCAGTTTAAAACTGCACACACCGGCTGCAATGGCAAGCCTGAAAAGTGTAAAAAGGGCTACTTCAGTGGGAGGCACATTCTGTGCCGCAGACCTACTATTAGCCTTTATTTACAGGTCCTGGGTACAGGTAGTTACACTTTACTAGGGACTTATAAGAAAATGTAATTGCCAGTTGGCTATAAGTCAATTCTATCTGGTTTTAAGGAAAGGCCCACACACTTCAGCACTGGTTAGCAGTGGTAAAGTGCTCAGAGATCTGAGGCCAAAAAAACCAAAATTAATCAAAAATAGAAGGAGGAGAGGCAAAACATTTGGAAATGACCCTGCAGAAAGGGCCAAGTCCAACAAAGGTGTACTATGGGCCAGATGTACGAACCATTTTTGCACATGCAAACGGGTTTGCAAATCCGTTTGTGCATGCAAAAACATATTGGGCCATGTACATAGCCCATTGAGCAAGTCACAATTGTTTACCGACTCGCTAAAAATGTTTTGCAACTCGCTATTTGGAAGGGCAATTCCCTTCCAAATTGCGAGTCTCAAAACAATGTGCTAATGTATTGCAACCGCAATTGCGGTTGTAAAACACTCGCAATTACCACCTACTTCAAGTAGGTGGTAATGCACTTGCAATGGGCAAGGGGTCACCAGGGGAACCCTTCCCCTTTGCAAATGCATACAAAATACGTTATTAAGGGCAGGCAGTGTTACCAGGGACCACTGCCTGCCCAAAATAATGAAAAGAAAACATTTCACTTTTGCCTTTTTTTAAATGCATCCCATTTTCCTTTAAGGAAAACGGCCTGCATTTAAATTTTATTTTAAAAAGATGCTTAATTAGAAAGCAGTCCCAGACATGGTGGTTTGCTGAGCCCAGCAGGCCACCATCCCTGGGAGGTCTGACATTCACAATGGGCTCACAAATTGCGAGAGGCTCATTAATATTAATGAACCTCGCCATTTGCGACGCCATTGGGAGTCGCAAAACAGTGTAAACACACTGTTGTACATTTCATTTAGCCCCTCACAATTCGCGACTTGCAATTTGTCGCAAATTGCGAGGAGCTAAATGAAAGGGTCGTACATCTGACCCCATGTATATACATATGGTGCTGTGGAATAGAGTGTAGCTAATATAGTTGTATTGTCAGGTGTGTAGATGGATCGATATGTATGTTTGGGTACTAGTGTAGGTATATACTGTAGATAATGAAGTAGGTGTAAATGTTGTTGCATGTTTCTTGTCACACTTACAGTGGATGTGAAGAGGAATAAATAAATTGCTCTGGGGATTGGACATAGGTGGATGCAGGTGCTCATGTAAGACATAGCGGTGTACAATGTAGTGATGTGGGGTATAAGTTAAAAATTGCAGTATAAAGTGCAGGTTTTAGTGTGGCTGGTGATACAGAGTGTTCATAGTACAAAATGTGCTGATGTGTATGGTTGTTTAGAATGAGTGGTGATGTACGGTGTAGGTTGTGGCATAGTGTAAATGTTGGCAGCTATGAGGTGAAGGTGGAGACGTAGATTATAGGTGATAGGTTGCATGGTGTTGTTTGTATGTCATTTGGGTGTAAGTTAATGTTATCATGTTTAAAGGAGAGAGCACACGCACTCTAGAACTGGTGAAGTGCAAAGACCTAAAAGCCAACAAAAATATTTTCAGAAAACGGGAGGGTGTAGGCAAACCATCCTTCAGCCGAAAGCCAGAGTAATAATAGACACTTCGATGGGCTTCCCTGCTTGGGGAAAGGAACGTGGGCAAAAGTCCTGTTATACAGGGGCACTTGTCAGTTCTACATGTCTCTGAACTCAGTTGGAGCCACTATTACCATGTTTAAAGGAGTGAACCCATGCATTTTAGCACTGGTTAGCAGCGGTAAAGAGCACAGAGACCTAAGGCCACCAATCGAGATCAGAAAAAATGGGGTAAGGCCAAATATGTGGAGGAAGATTACCCTAAGGCTGACATGTCTAAAACTCCCCATTCACTAAAGTCAATATTCAGGGTAACCCCAACTTGTAGTTCTTGTCTAAAGAGTCCACTCTGACTCTGTATCAGTGTCAAAGTGTCCAGTGCCGCAGCGCTACCTACCAAGCACGTGCCCCCACGACTTACTGGGTCTGAAGTCAGTCTTACCCGCACCTGTAGGGTTGGAGCATCCAGAGTTCCTGATCACGCCCCTCTGCGGGTGAAGGAGCGGCAGGGCTGGCTCAGGCTTTTTTACTTCACATAGCCCTGCAAGTTGCACTCTGCAAGCCCCGATTTCGTCGCTTACAATCATGCTCTAGAAGCGACCAGAGGCTCCTCACAGCTCCTCCTGGCAGGGTAAGTAACTATGGGTTGGGATGCTACCCTGAAGCCAATCCCTTTCGCAACTTCTGTCCCAACTAGGCTTAATAAGCTTGACCTCAGAAAACTAGGGAAGCTCACACCTTCCCCAGACTCTGGAGAACAGATCTGTTCATCTGCCATGGAGAAACGTAACTCACAGCAGCTATCACCTGCAGTGCTCTCATTAATGGGCGGTAAAAGGCTGTCCACATTTTAGAGTAAAAAAATGTGCATGTGTCTATTTCTGTTTGCAACAAACATAATAAACTTGTGCTATATCTATCACTAAGACGAGATAGCCAGTCTCCCTTATTGAGATGTGTAGCAGAAACAGCATGAGGCAAAGTTCTCTTTCTGCTAATCCTAGTATTCTAATGGGACATTGTGGCATCAGTCCACTGCCGTGGCAATGCTTAACTCGCCAGTTAGGTAGGAGAAGAAGAGCCAGTGAAGCTTGCAGCAGCTTGGCATCCGGCAAGTGTCAGAACAAATAAACACAGAAACATAGCAGGGCCATGCCATAATTCATTGTGTAACGTGCTCAAAATTCTCTCATTGAGAGAATGATCAAAAACACAGGCCCAAAAATGAGGAGAAATTGAAACAGATGTGGTTCGTAAACTAAGTAAAGCATTTGCATGCATCGGCCATATTAAAGTAAACATGATCACTTCAAAAAATACTATTTGAAAGTTAAGAAACACGTTATCACCATCAGTACCAAAACGGGCAATGAGAAACGGGAGGCGGACTGTGTCACGCTCAGTGCTTAATTTTGTCATAATGTCAGTTCTCAGGAGGCCACTTCCAATGTACCTGACAACACTGCAAAATGCTAATCACGACACAATACAATTGTTTCATTTGAACTTTTCCAGGTCACTTAGCGCTGTAATTATGGCCTGGACTTGATGTTTTTACATTTTTTAAAGTATATTGAACATGCTATTATTGGGCTCTGCTAAGAAATAGACAGACAGATGTGAGCCCCTTCCTTGCTCACCATGCCACAGAATCCAAGCTGTATTTATTTATTTATCTATTTCATGCGTTTTCATATAGCGCAGACTTTACGCGAAGGTGTCAGAACGCTTCACAATGGGAGCAGTCATTTTTTTACTTATTTTATTTATTTAATGCGATTTTATATAGCGCGAACATTACCCGAAGGTGTCAGAGCGCTTTACATAAAAACCAGTTGCGATACATAAGGATTTAGGATTACATGAATTACATAAAAGATACAAACAGAAAAAAACAAATGTACAAGTTGTAAAGTCACACAAGGAAGAGATACAAACAGAGAAAATTGCAAATGTACAAGTTGTAATGTCACGCAAGGAAGAGATACAAATGTATAAACTCTAAGAATCACATAAGAATGGTACTGACGAGGCCTAATCAGGTCAGACCCAGCCTGGGATTGCTTGTGCTCCTTTCGAGCACAAGCTTGGGAGTGCAAGATGGGAGGTTTCCATGTGGCGAAGGGTGAGTAGTGATTTGCATAAGGTAGGCCTCTGTCTAGGCTTGTAGAGTGAGCAAAACAGAGCAGGCTGGAATGCCATTGTAAGTTTAAGGATGTAAGTTTAAGGTGTAGGTTTAGGGATGAATTGTAAAACCTCCATTTTTAAACTTGGAGCTACAAGTAGTTATCCAACACGTGAAGGAGGAGTTCCACGGCAAGAAATAGTGACAGGGCGATGCTCGAGGCTATGATTTATGAGGAACTTGAAACTGGGCAGATCAGAGTATAATTTTAAGAGCTTTTGATGTTTTCTTGATAAAGAACCTACCACGCGAATTGTACTGGGAATCAAGCAATACTGTGTGAATGAACCATAGAAACAGTTAAAGGACAAAAAATGGTTAAACAAGAAACTATGTTTTGGGAAAGTCTTTTGTTGATGCACAGATGTTAAATTCAATAACCTGGATTCCACCGATACACGAATGGCACACCATGGTATTTATTCCAAAGAAGTCTCTGAATGGAAAAGGAAGAATAACATTTGAAAAGGTAGAAATATTATTATTAAGAAATCTTTACAGAAACTATGAGCCGAGAGTTGGTCGATACTCTGTGGCACAGATATATGTGCACTCCAGGAGTGAGGATGAACTGGCACATTACAAGTTAGACTGCAAGGGTCCATTATTAAATAAGCAATTGGAGCGGGCAATGCTAATTCCGGTAAACATCCTTTACCACACGGATTTTACTACGCGTGGCCTTTACAAAGCATCCATTACAGCGCAAGTCGTTAGCACGACTTGCGCTGGAGGGCGCTAAAGGATTAAAAATAGTAAATTTACTATCCCAACACCTTCCCTAGGGTCCACGGGGACTGGTGTTAGAATAGTAAATTATACTATTCGAAATCCGCGCCCCCAACGCAAGTCATGGTAACGACTTGCGTTGTAAGGGACGCGGTGTAAAGGGATGCGTTGTGACGGTACGTGTTGTACCGTCATACATCCGCTAATTCCTGGCCTCATTCTCCCAGTAATTTCTAATTGTCCACTCTGGCTGTCACATGAAGATTGCCGTCCGTTTTCAGCAGCCGAAAAATACTTATAATTCTGATGGGGTTGACAACTGCAGTTACCGGCCCCATTAAAATTAGGAAGCCAGAATTAATAAGAAGGACTACGTTCTTTCTTCAAATGTGATAGATCAGACTGCCTCATGTAGTGATTGTTCTGTAGTATGCAATGTTTCATTTATTGTTGCTCTCACTGAATGAGAAGTGGGACATGAAAATAAAAAAAATTTGAAAGTGATATTCAAAACAAAAGTATTTGGTAAAGTAAGTGATGTTTTGTGCATTAGTAGTTTTGCTAAGTGTAACAGAAGTCATCAACAAAAAACTGAAAGACATTTTTTTTTCATTTTCAGACTGCCCTTCTTCAACGACCACAGGTATGATATAAATGTTTATTAATGTTAGAAGAATCTTTAAAAATAAATGTGCTCTTCTGACTTGAAACTTAGACTAATGTGGGGGGGAAACAATAGTATAGTATATTTTGACCGGGAAAGGAGAGCTATTAAGCACACTCATGCGCTTGATGGCTTTAAATCCAACAGTGGCTTTTAATGAGGAGTTGTAAATAAAGTATTTAAAACAATGTGGTGTTGTTAATGCCATATAGTATAGCTGGATTCATCACAGTCCTTTTCGGATTGATTCAGTGTGTGCTAGATGGTCACTAGTTCTGCACTCTTAGAGCACCCATTACCTGGCGTATTGTTCATGCGTGCTTATAGAACAAGCATTGGCATAGCCAATAGGTCTCGCCTTTGGGTCATTACAAATGTTTAGCCGTGCGGCACATTATCAGACTATCCAAAGCGTCGCAAAACCTGAAATTATTAAATGAAAACGGTTTGATAATCGGCAACTACCGTCTGGAGAATGTCTGGAGCACGTAATGAGCTTGTGACTCAGTCGAAAACAATACAAAGCGTGTGTTGGATTTATTCAAAGTGAGAACAAAGCAGTAGTTGCAGTGAGAGTTACTCTGCACAAACACAATTTACATTTTACTCTCCATGTCAAGCCACCAACAATAAGCACAGTAAGCTGGACAAAAAGGCCCACCATGCACTACTCCTCTACCAAATAAACAGCCCACAAACCAGCTACCTTGCCTATCACTCATTGACTTTGACCATGTGCAGCACCCTGCTGCCCTTTGGCTAGGTATGCACAAACGAGATAACAGATAGACACACACAAAGTGAGAAATGCAAGGTGAAAACATTCAAATAGCTGCTTATCAGAATCTCAGAACAAGTACAAATGGGCAATACATTTTATCTAAGAAAGGTGACAACCTCCTGCTCCTCCACCGAAGAGGTGCGTTTCCTGACAACGTCCTATTCCTGCCAGATTTGCCATAGCACTTCATATATGCCAAACGATAAATGTACGTATGCTATAATTTGCTAAACTTGTACAACCTGTGAGCTGTAGTAGCTACAAACACATTTGTGAAAATGTGTGTGGTTATTAATAGACCTATGTACTGAAATGTGTGCATGCATATGAGTATGGAGAGGAGCACCCATGCAGCTTCTAAAAGAATGTATGGTTAGATACCGACACACAAAAATGCACACTCACATGCACACACACACACTTACAGACCCGCATACATCTTTACAGGTAGAAACATAAGTACATGCAGGCACATGCGTATTTGTGGACACAAGCACCCATAAATAGACAGACAAAATAAACCTGTCCTGAAAAAAAACATTCTTTATTATTTGCCCATGAGGAGTTCTTTTGCTTTACAAAAGGTTGCTTCACCTGAAGGCACTTATGTAAAGTTATAGGGCCATATGTATCAATTTCGGCCTTTGCGAATGCTAATTAGCTAAATGGTATGTATGTAACATGTTTAATGCAAAATAAGGAATCGCAAAATTTGCTATTCCTTATTTTGCGATTGCACTTAAGGAATCGCAAATTTTGCGATTCCTTAAATGCAATGTATCAAAGAAAAAATATTCCAAAAATGCCATTAAGGATTCGCAAATTACCATCAACTTCTAGTTGGTGGTAAGTTGCGAATTCTTTAAAAAAAGCTTTTTTCAAAAAAAACAAAGGTGCCATATGACACTAGTGCGCCATATGCCCCCAAATGTCATTTTCAGGGGTGCAGCAGGGTGTTCTTGCAACACCCCTGCACCCTTGAAAATATTCCTAATTTGCGATTAGCAGATTGCTAATCGCAAATTCCCCCTTCATTCCTATGGGCCTCCTGGCCCATAGAAATGAATGGGTAATTTGCGATTAGCTATTTGCTAATCGCAAATTAGGAATGGTAAGGAATCGCTATGAAACAGCGATTTTGTACATACATACCGTTTTGCGAATTCCAAATAGCGATTCCTTAAAATTCACTATTTGGAATTCGCAAAACGGAACTATGATACATATGGCCCATAGTCACACAGACACACAATTGCTAAAACAGCACTTCATTTTTATGACATCAAAGTGTCACGGTTTCTGGCAAAAACCACTAGATGAGTGCCTGTAGTGCAGCCCTCCAGGATTAAACACATTAATCAACTAATGATTGCCTGCGGCTTTAAATACAGAAGAAGCTGCCACGACTGCATTCACGGTACCCATGCAATGCGAGTCCTGAAAAAGCACCTTTGTTTTTTTTTGCACTAGATCTAAAACATGAGAGAACCACTGCTACTTAGAAAACCCAGATAATACTGGCTTGATTTATAGGGATATTTACGCAGCTCCTTCTGAAGTGAAAAGACTAGAAATGCGTCTTATTAACATATAAAGTAAATGTTTTTAACTTCCCTCTGGCACACTAAGGTCAAATAAGTACCAATAATTTTTAAAATGTCAATGTTGACTATTTGACTTGTGCTAAACTGATGCAACTGTAACATGCATACTACATCAGGGTCAATGAAGTAACCAAGCACCAGACCTTTAAGAGCTAAAAATGATTAAAACAAATTAGTTCTGCACAATTCTCATTTCAAACTCTGGAATGTTTCGTGAAAAACAGGTATACAAAGAGAAGGACATTCCAGCTGAATAAAAACAAACAAGGCCTTGTGCAAATCGATTTTTGGGGTTCCTTTAAAAGATTCTCTTTTTCCAAGACGTACATAATTGACCTAGACAACAAGATCCTAGGCACGAAACATGGATCAAATTAATCATGGAAAGAAGGGGGACTTTGAAATGTCTTTCAGAGCCTTGCTGTAATGCGGCTGCATTTCTAAAGTTTCCCCAAAAACCCTCGTCATGGGCCACTTTCATAAGAGACAATAGGTTGGGCATAAGTAAGGTCAGGTAACTAAGCGTGGCTTTTCACAGAGCGGTACGGAGCTCCTCTAACTGTGTATGACACACACAAAAAGATAAACTGCACTGCAAAGTCAATTTGGATGTCTGGGCAGCACGAAGACAACCCGAGCTTTGCAGCAGAAGAAGATCAATGTAACGGGGCACCAGCCGTGCCTCCTTGAAGAGGTGCACTTTCTGCTTCGGTGGCGGATCCTCCATAGGGGCATTTGGGTGCCGCCCCACTGCTTTCTCGCCGTGCGAGAAGGCAGAAACAAATAGTAGAGAACTACCATTTATTTCTGCTTTCTCGCACGGCGAGAAAGCAGAAGTTCCTGGCTGAGAGAGTGGGCGGCATTACTCGAGGGCAGGGGGAGTGTCTTTCCCACTGTTGTTAATACTGTCTGTTTGGGCAGCCTGGAGGCTGTCCAAGCAGACAGTATTAGCTGTATTAATAACAGCGGGAAAGCCGCTCCCCCCTGCTCTCTAGTAACACCTCCCACTCTCCCTGCTCTCTGTATGCTGCAGCATACAGAGAGAAATGACGCAGGTAGGGCAGCCGGCCGAACCAATCACAGCGCTGTGCTGTGGTAGAGGGGAGGGGGGCTGCCTGTAGCCTTCCTGCATGACAACGAGCACCATGGGAAATTCAAGACAGGACGGCGGCGGGAGTCGGGACTCGGGAGTCTGGAGTCGGAACTTGAAGGCGGGAAGAAGCCAGCAGAAGGTAAGTTTGAGTTTTATTTATTTTCTTTATCCCGCTTCCCCCCCCACCCGTAATGCCAGCCGTGACTGATTGTGTGTTTTGCACTTTGAAATTCACATGGTGCACGCCTCGGTAATATGTTCCATTTCGCAATCGGTAAAGCTTGTTTTTTTTTCTCGGCTCAAGGCTGACTTTCTGTCTGTGCAGTGCCCTCCGGAGGCCAGGCACCAGTTCTGGGCCTTCGAAATTCAAGTTGCCTTATGAACATTTCTGGGACGAAAGCACGGCTGCAGCATTCAGAAATGTTTTTAATCTCATTACTACTTCACGCACTTCTGGCGGTGTTGTGTGAGCCTGCGGCCGCGGCTGGTGCAGTAGGAGTGGTGTATAAGTTCCCTGAATCTGTGCTACCTTGTTAAACAATTCTATTGATGAGTAAGTTAGTTTATTTCCCCCTGAGTCAGAGGTCTCCCTCATTTGTACTCTTCGGTCTTCGGTCTTGTATAGTTTGAGAGTCAGTCCTCTGATCTCCCTGGTTCTTCACTTCTCCCTCTGTCCCTCGGTACCGGGTGGGAGAGTGTTTCCTGGACCCTGGGTTTCTTCCCTGTCTATGCTCACACGTCACACCGTCTCCCGGGACCGAGCGGGAGAGTGTTTTATAGGGTCTTCCCCTGACTTAGCTCACCTCGGAACTGGGCGGGAGAGTTGTCTTTCTTTACATACTGCCTGCCTTCCTGAGCAAAGTGTGGAAATTTCGAAAGGGCCTTGTGATATTTATATATTGTTTTATGGAAAATGCTATGGAAAGTTCTGCTTTGATCACATATACATAAAAGGACATGGGTGTAGCGGCTGGACATGTGTGCTTTGAAAGCGAGTGCTCAGTGCCTTCAAAGTGCGTGGATCTAAAAATATGTTAGAAAAAATAAGTTAACTTAAGAAAGTCACTAGTAAGATTTGTGACCGATCACTAAACATTTTTCTCTGATGCTATCAAGGTAGTGCTTGGTTTAAACACTCCGTTTTACCAAACTACTAAAGGAAACAGGCTTCAGGAATGTAAAATGTGTGACAATAACATTTGTGCACATTTACTGTGTGGCATTTTGTTTTGCGGTGAAGTGTTCTGCTTTTTCTTGTGTTGCTGTCTTTTTGTCTAATTGTACTGCTGTATTTTTGAGTCTTGTTCCGAGTATCTTTTTTTTTTTTTGCACCAGGTTATATTTGAATTATGGTGTTATGTTGCTTTGTGAGCGTTATGCTTAGTTGTTTATTTTAGAACTGTCAGCACTCGTAGCAATATTTCTAGCGAAAGCAGCACATACATTGAAAGTTACTGTGACAAGCAACCAATACTTTACATCTAATCATGCTCAGCGAGGGTTCTGGTGCATTTACTGCCGCATTACCACAACAACCTGCCAAGTCGGTCTCATGCATATACTCCAAGGAAACAACGAATGCCTGTTTGTGGGAAGCTCCTATACAGCGCGCGCACTGGAGTAAGAGTGATGACGGAAAGAATGAAAGATAATGAGGGAGAAGATGAAAGGTGTGAATATATAGAGAATGGCTTATTAAAATTCTTGCTTTCTGAAATGTGCTTAAAAATGCACAATTTGCCCACTCTTTTTTCAAAATTATCTCAGGGGCTAACTTCCCCCCCAAAAGACCTTCATAGTGTTGAGCTCGCTCGCTCACTACGCTCACGCGCTACGCTCGCTCGCAATATTCAGCTGCCAGCGACTTTTACGCCCCACTTCTTTCAAATGTCACCAGCCGCCTGCAGACCTTGAAGGTTACACTGCAGCGTGACTGAACGACCTGAGACCACTGCACCGGCACCACTCCACCCAATTTACACGGTTGGGGAAAAAGAACGCCACTGGGTACGCCGCCACAGCCCGCCTGTTTTCCACGTCGAACTAACGTCTTATCAAATCAAAAAGCATATTTATCTTGAGCGTCGGAAGTACAGATCTTCTGTCACGATCACAATTAGCAGTTGTGTTTTTTCTTCTTTTTAGCAATTAGCAGCTTCGGCTGGTCACTAACAGGCCTTGCTTTTCCTCTTTTCTTGAATGATGGCGTTGCTGCATGCATTGTTTGAATCCTCCGTTGGTGAGTGTTCTGTTCCAGAGCCCCTAGAGGAGGATACAACAGGTCGATCATGCTCGACCTAAAAATGACCTGTCCTTCTGCATGATGATGATGATGCTACATTTTCATCTGAGCCATTGGTGCTATTCGCATTACCAAGTAAATGTGTGCCAGCTTTCAGGGGCAATGGGCAAACATTATGCAGACAAGCAGTACCTCGTGTTTTTTTGCTTTGAAATTGTTTTATTACCCATTTTTAACTTCTATGTTTTTATAAAGACCTTCTTCTTTTCAATTTGTTTTCTTTCTAATGTAAATAGTGTGTTTGGTTTAATGTCCTCTTTTACTTTTTGTGGTTTTGGTTTCTTTTGTTTCCCCTTCTCCTCTGATTTTATTTCCATTCACAGGGTAAGGTGGTATCTCTCCTTTTCCTCTTCCCTTCATTACCGCATACTTTCCTTTGAGGAAAATTGTGGTCATTGTGCAGGCAGATCCGGTTCCTGTATTACATATACCAGTAGGGTCCCTTGGGCCAAGCTGAGCCTGGGTAGAGGGCCTGTGCAACCTGGCCACTCACAGACCAACACAGACACTCACACACCTAGTCACATGCCCATTGAGACACTCACACATTCAGTCACAGACTCACTGAGACTCACTTCCACTCACTCACACGCTCATTTTCATTTACAGAGACTAAAAAAGAATGTTTTTGTCAGTGAATTTCTAAGTTTTTTAAATTCTATTTCCTAACTGTAACATGTAACCCTTGGAAATGAGCGTGTGAGTCAGTGCAAGTGAGTCTCAGTGAGTCTGTGACTGAATGTGTGAGTGTCTCAATGGGCATGTGACTGGGTGTGTGAGTGTCTGTGCTGGTCTGTGAGTGGCCAGGCTGCACAGGCCCTCTCCCCAGGCTCAGTTTGGCCCAAGAGACCCCATCCCTTAGAGAACTGCCATTATTCAGTAGTGGAGGGAGGCCACACAGTCCGCCACCACTGGACAATTTTGTCCTGGAGACCCAACCCCATAGGGCCCAGCCATAAATCAACAGGGTAGTGGGACCGTGTACCCCACATCCCTGAGCTGATTTTGGCTCCAGGTACATATTCCCCTCGGGTCCGGCCTTTTTATTTTTGTACTTTTAATAGGGAAGGGAGCTGCGCAGCCTCCCTCCCCCTGCCGATTTCGGCCCTTGGGATCCTATTCCCCAGAGCCTGGCCTTTTATAACTTTTTGTTTTAATAGGGGAGGTGGCGGTCTCCTGTGGCCGAGAATCACCCATGAGTTGGGGCCGTGTTTGGAGAGAGTAGAGTCATGGGGGATGTGTGCATGGTCGAGGGGGAGCATGTAGGGTCAGAACTAAGAAGGAGAGAGATTGGAAGAAGGCAGTGCAGGCAATGAGGGGTAAGATAAGGGAGGGTGATGAATCTGGAGGAGGAGAGTAGGAGGGGGAGGACCGTGCAGAAGGTGGGGGTATAATACGAGGCCGGGAGAGGGGAGGGGGTAATCCTGGTGGGAGTGGGAGGATGAGAGCGAGGTTACTGCTAAAGGGGCGACAGGTGGGAGAGTTAGGTAGGGGACGGGGCGGGAGTCAACAGTCACAGAGGGCAACAGGAAGAGAGGGTGGTCAGTGCTATGGGGTGAGAGAGGGGACAGGTTGGCAAATTCATCAACGGTGATGACAAATTTAGCAATCATAAAGGGCATCAGATAAGGGGGTGGGGTCGATGGAAGGAGAGGAGGATGGGCCGGTACTGGGGAGGAGAGAGGGGGCATTGGTTAGGGGGGGATGAGGAGCAGGAGTGTATAAGAAAAGAAAAGGGAATTAGCAATACATGTGAGTGTAGGGCAGTATTTTACAGAAGCATTCACAGGCAAAGATAATAGTCGAAATAGCCTAGTAGGTCATCAGTGAAGACACAGTGTTCTGAATTTTCTGTAGACTGAGTAGAGTAGAAATAACAGGCTTAGAACAAAATATAAATGGTCATCGGCGGTAAAATAGTGTTCTGAATAGTTAGTAGATAGATCAGAGGGGGTGAGGGATTGTGCGGTGACAGGGCGTGGAGTGGAGGGCACTGGTTCAGGACAGGAAAACTTAGTGGGGATAAGATGAACAGAAAGTTGCAGGATTAAACAGGATTGTTATCGAATTAGATGAGGGTCAGGAGACCTTTTAAGAATCGAAATTATTTTGGGTTAACAAAAAGTTATAATATTAAACAGGATTGGTTGGCAGTTAGAGCCAAATAGGTTAAAACAACTTTCAACAAGGCTCAGGATTTCTCCAGAGCTGAGACAGTATGAGCGCCGGGGAGGCCGTGGTCGGTCTAGTAAAAGGAGAGGACCCAGGGGTAGAGAGGAATGACTTGTTCTGGCCTAATTGTAGGACGGGACGTTAGACATCTTGGGGGGTGGTGTGGGTAATGGCCATTTTAGAATTGGCAGAGTACCACCATTTTAGGGAGTAGGTTACTATGTTGAAGCTGGTAAACAAATTGAAATGAGAAAGAGGAAAATTAAGGAGGTCTACATAACGGCGGTGTTAGGGCCGTGCAGCGGTGTGGCGTCAGTTAACTGCACCAATATTGGTTGGGGTTAGCAGACTCAACAACTGACGGAGGTTTAACAGACAGCAAAACAAGCTGGGTGGATGCTGTCAAAAGCCGAGTGGTGGTCGGAGGCACTTGAGCATCATCCGTAATAGGGAAAAGCATGTCAGGCCACCAGCTAAATCGAGGCAGCCAAAGGGTGTCCGAAAGGTCCCAGGGGCGAACAAGGCCTGAGGCCAGTTGTGTGCAATGCTGCGCGACAGTAGGGATCAGACAGGACCCCTGAGTCTTGTTCCGGCTCTAGAAACAGAAGCTCCGTCACAGGTGGTGTGCGGCGGCAGGGAGCCGGGAAGGATATTAAGCCTCGATGGACCTTTAAAGACAGTCTGAGTGGATGCAGGGCAAAGGAGGTTTGATTGACCTACTCCTGAGGTTGGAGTGAGGTCGGAATCCGCTCAAGTAGCTGGGCCTCATCGACCTTCTTTAATGTCGGAGAGGATACACATATAGTCATTTGTGGATACTTGCTGTTGTGGATACTGGAGGCTCCAGCGCTGGTCGTGTGCCAGCCCGGTAGCGTTACTCGACTGGTCTTTCCCAGGGTAAGGCAGTCGAGCACCAGGGAAGGACGTGGCAGATCAGCTGGTGGGGCTTCGTTGAATACCAGGGAAGGACGTGGCAGCAGTCAAGGTGGCAGGAGGGCTCAGGTCCAGCGAAGGTCGAGGTGTTGCATGCCAGAGTGCCGCAGATCAGCTGGCGGAGCTTCGTGCGGACAAAATCAAGATCGTGCACCAGTAGGCAAGAGGCGGCAGGGCATTGATCAGCCCATGGTGTTCCATCGGGCCTTAATCCAGGACCTCTGCGGAACACAATTCCGAGGGTCTGTACCACCAGTGAGGTTGAAGGCACGAGTGGGGGCTTAAGATCAGCGAAGGCGGATGATCAGCCAGCAGTGGATCGGGGCGGCAGATGCTGGAGATGCCACACCGGCACTGGTAAGTGGGAGTCGGGGATTCATTTCAATACGTACCTGGGGGTCCGGTTCCCGCGAGGAGCGGCCTGGTCAGCAAGTCGGCGGGGTGTAAAGTCATTGTATGTCATCTCCAGAAGGGTAAGACACAAGGCATTCTTATTTTACTGAAATGTAGTTAGATTGGTTGTAGGATTTTTACAGGATAGTGGTGGATGGCTGGGTTAAAAACGATATATCTACTGGTTTAGTAGTCCTAAACCCGGGAGCCTCAGGAGAGAGCTCCTACTCGGCGGCCATCTTGTAAGATGTATCTGGAGAATTACTTTGAACTTTCAGGGTAGAATAAGGCCTCTAAAAGTCTTCCATTTCACATTTCTGATTATTATCCCATGGATATTAACATTCAATAATGATGCTTCCATGAAAGAATACTGTACAAAAGGTTGTTTTAGGGTCTCTGCACACAGTGGGGAAGTATTCCAGTATTAATGACTCCAATGATGATTCCTAAAACGCAGACTCAGGACTACAGTATGCAACCTTTTCATTTATCTATTTATTAATTTATTAGCAGTATTTTAAATTGAGGACAAGAACTAGAAATTAGCAGAGCACTTTACAAAGAAACCATTTCATACAAGCCTTGTGAAATTATTGCAATAAATTATATAGAACATAATATAGTAGTGAACGGAAACAATAGTACAAAATAAATAATTTGGTAAGCTGTTTGATACATTTGATAGAAAATAGTATCATAAAAAATGGAGAAAAGTTTGGAAAAAAGCAATAGGTAATATGCAAAAATGAATTATATAACTATGTATACAATAATATACTGAAGTGGCAAATGCAATGTAATAATTTGAAATTGTAACGTAGAGTGAATTCTGTATGAAGTGTGAGTAGTATAAAATTAAATCAAAAACATTGAACAGCAAAGATCATCTTGCCTTGATACATGACTGTTTTTTACTGAATCTCTGACGCCTACTGTGATAGGTGCTTTGAAGAAGTCACGCAAGTGACGAAACATGTGTTGGCTGTACCTTCCGATGTCAGTTTGTTACATGAAGATTTTTAACAATAAACAGAACCAGGTTTAAATATTTCCTGACCTTCACTTATTGGACTAAAATGTGTATATTATATCACATCTACGAGTCCTGTGATATCATTTGTATTTAAAATTAATAAATTATTTGAGACCAAAATGACAAAACCCAGTCAGTAGATGCAGAGATATGAAATTTTAAAGATTTAACTGAAAAGAGTGTCTAAAAGCACATAGTGCCAACTGTGGGATATCTGGTCACGTCGAAACTGGGACAAAGTCACAAATTTAGACTGACTCTGATGGAGTGAGGGCCGGATACAGGAACCAGGTTAGTTCCACTAAGCAAAGTACCTTAAATCCTGGGTTTTGGAGCTATGCAAGGGTTCGCTTTGAGAATGCATTACTCAGCGGCGGCTACAAGGTGCTGCAGGTGGTGATACGAAGTCCTGCATCAGAGATGCATCGCACAACAGCAATTCCAATGAGGCCATCAATGGGGCTTGAAATGTGAGATCGTGCGTTTTCAGCGGGGATACAATTGAATAATGCTTGTGATGCAAAGTCTTACACTGGCAATGTGCTACACAGCTACAGTTCCAAGAAGCTGCGGGCTGTGATACAAAGCCCTGCGTTGGGGTTGAGTTGTGCATCGGTGGTTGAGATTTGAAGCTGCGAAGATATGCATCACACTGCATCAGTGTTATTCAAGAGACCACAGCTGGACTTGCAGAGCACCTTCAGGCTCAATTGCAAGGGTCCAGGACTGGGGGGCACCACTTGGGGTGTGGGGGCAAAGTCACAGCAGGCAGAGCCCAAGTGCTGGGTGCGAAGTAGGTGAAGCCAGTTCTGTCCCGAGTCTCTTATCAGAAGGGTAGCCAACTAGCTCTTGGAGTCAATCTGGTAGCCCTGGGGTCACGGTGCAGGTCCAGTCATTCTCACTCAGGCTGCAAGGCAGCAGCACAGAAGTCCTTCTGGTTCTTCCACAGGTCCGGGAGTTATACTGAAGAGTTGGATCTGAGGGTCAATATTTATCCTTGGTGCTAGGTTTGAAGTTGGAAAAGGTTCTGGAGGTTTCCACCCCAGAGGTGGTTGAAATACCCTGCCTCCCTGCACTGACCTCAGGTGGTCTGGAGCTACAAAGACTATTATCAAACCCATTGTGAGTGTGCTGTGGCTGATCTTTATGATGTGTAAGTGTGGTAGGTGATAGTCCCCCCTTCAATCAAGTTAGAGATGACCCATCCTGCCATCGCCTATACCCATTTGTCTCACTATTTGGGAGCTTTCCACAAAGGCTAACTGCAAGCTATACCTAGTCATGAGACTCAGGATACAGGTGGCAGGCACCAAATTGTTGGGACAAGAAAATGTCAATTTTATAAAAGTTTAATTTCCAGAATTGTGACTTAAAGTCTGACTTTCCCATTAAAGAGGGTTATAAATCACAATTCTTTAGACACCAAACCAGACATTCCAACCCGCTCACAATTGAAAGTTATCACTTATTAAATGTGATGAGGTAACCCAATGTTATTCTATGGGAGGGACAGGACTTGCAGTAGTGAAAAACAAATGTAAGAGTTTTTCACTACCAGGACATGTAAAAGTTAAAAGGAATGTATACGTTTTTAAATACACTGCACCCTGCCATATGGGCAGTGAAGGGGCAACTTATGAGTATTAAAACCTAAGGTTAGGGCATGGCAAAACATTATTTTAATTAGAACAAAATGGCCGTGATGCCCTCGAGTACACAGTACATGGAAACTTTAAGAAATTGTATACAATGCTAAGCAAGATTTGAATAAACTTAGTGTGCAATGGTGAGGAGGGGCTCTGCCAAATCAAAAGGGCAGTTTAAACTGCACTCACATGTTGCAATGGCAGGACTGAGACATGTTTAAAGGCTACTTAAGTGGTTATCGCAATAAGAGTTGCAAGATTACTATTTAATTTACAGGCCCTGGGTACACGTAGTACCACTGTACTAAGTAAATTAAATGTGCCAAATTGGGAGTGAGCCAATGTTACCATGCTTAAAGGAGGAAGCACTTTACCACTGGTTAGCAGTGGGAAAGTACACAGAGTTCTAAAAGCCAACAAATCATTCAAATATGGCATTATCTCTACAGGCGTGGCTGACTTCCACTGGTGAGTTATCACAGCGTGTGCCACAAGCATCCCAATAAAACTATGGGGGATATTCTCGAGAACGTGTGATAATCATCACCAAAATTGATCAATGCAATTTGTCATATCGCCGTCTATTGCGGGAAAATAACGCTGTGTTTACGTCGTATTGACAACACGGCGGTAACATGCGATAGTTTCCCAATAACACGTCAAATGTCCACGATAAAATTACCAGAACGGTGATAAACATCTAAAGCAAACGTAAAAAAAAGTGGCGAAGGGCCCAACCGTGATAAAAAATCAGCAAAAAGCTGTGCCATGCGTGCAATTCACACACATCAGGTGGGAAAAATCACTATAAAAGCAGAAAAAAAACATACAAAAACAAAAGAACTGCGAAGCACAATGGAGGTAGCCAGAGCAAATACAGAGGACAAACAGAACGCCACAAGCCCCACGGAGGACCAGCCTGGGAACTCGGGGGTCAGGGAGGGGCAAGGAGAAGAAGAAGAGGAAGACGCGGTTCAGTCCGCAAGAAAACAGGATCCTGATAATGGAGGTAATAGGACACCATTAACTACTGTTCGTCATCTCCACTGTGCCATTGGGAAAAAAAAATGGAATATGGCTGTCCATCTTGGACAAGGTGAATGCAGTCGTAGTGCTGATGAGGACAATGGAAGAGGTCAAGAGGCGCTGGAATTATGTGAAGCGCGAAGCCAACCAGAAACTCTGCAACAACCAGAAGGCAGCAATGCAGACTGGCGGTGGGAGTCCAGCGCCACAGGAGGAGCTGGATGAGATGGAGGAAATGGTGTCCACAGTCATCAGTGTGGAGATGGTAGCAGGAGTTGGGGGACCGGACACTGCTCAACATGCCCTGACACAACAACAACAGGGTGAGTAACGACCAGGGACTGGGTGGACGGGGGAGATAGGCATAATGGCACACATGCACAAATGAGTATAGCATAGTGCACACCCACAATGATTTTAGATTATGTCCCTGATCCCCTTGGCACACTGCCACACATTAGGAAACAGCAAATAGGCCCCCGTCAACTACGTGCCCAGAGTGGGCCCTTCTCACACATCACCAATCTCACAACCAACCCATGCACATGTGCCAAACCCAGCAAAATGACCTGTCTGTGAGCTACACTGACAATGCAAGTTACACTGCATGACAAATAGCATGGCTGCAGTCAAAATATCATGACCTGTTGCACACCATGACACGGAGGTGACTGAGTGTGGACCACATCCGTAAAGGAGAAGGCCACACTCTGACACATCCTTGTGCACAAACAACCCCTGTCGTCAACAACACATCTGCGGACACACCATGCCAAAGAGTCCCAACTCCTACCAAGAGCCCTATTTATCCAAGTATGCAACATCTTTGCACTGTATAAGCCCAGAAGGCAAAGGCACACCGCCTGAAAGAGAGAAGGGGCAGCAAAATCAGAGCTGCAGGGGCGACTCTCCTAAAATGCAGCACACACACATAACATTCAGAGCACATCAAAAGTGACAGAAATGTGGTACAAACTGCAACACGTTCACAACAGAACAGAGGACACAACTTTTGCTGTTTGTGTGTAGAAATTGGCCAATCACATTTGGCACAGCAGGAAAAAGTGAGATGAAAATATACAAGTACAAAAACACATCCGTGATGTTATCAAAATGTCCACTGTCCCTCATTAAATAGGCAGCTCCTCCCAAACAGTCACAATTTACATTGTCATGCAGTCTGTATGTAAACTTGTGCAATGCGTCAACATACATGTGAACACAATGTTAAACTACATCTCCCCTTCACATTGCAAAGGGAAAGTCAACACCTCCTGCAGAGCAGACCGAACATCTCTTTACTGATGACGAAGAGGACCTCCACACCTTCAACACCGATGCCCTCCAAGAGCTCATGGACAGCGTTGGCACCTCATCTCCAGGATCAGGGCAGCCCAGCTGCATCAAGGAGACCTCTCTCCCTGCATAGACCACACAGCAGTAAGCATCCATCACCAATGCTGTCTCCCAGGACCCCCACAAACAACACACGGACTTCCAACGCTGTATGTTGGGGTGCTGGGAGAAGATGGCTGATCAGGTGTGTGTGGGGTTCGACCTCATGGCAGCCAAGCTAGATGCCTTATGTGGGTGTCTAAGTCCCATCAGGGAACACTTACAGTCCCTTACTCACACCCAGTCTACTCCATGCTCTCCAACGACCCTTGGCTCACATCGCTGGAGTCCTGACTCTGAGGCAAGAACAACTGTCTAGTCAGAGTGACTCCAGCGATGTCAGCCGGGGGTTGGGACACATGCGGAGGATCATGGAGAAAATGGAGCGGATGTAGGCAGAAAGAATGGCTGCCACAGCGGCACACCAGCGAGATGTAGCTGGGCTCTTCCATGCCCTGCAGACCCTCATCATAGCATTGCTGCCACAAGGTCTGGCGCAGATGAATGCTGCTGCTACTACTCTATCCACATCTCTGCCCCTGAAGTGTCAGTGACACACAGTGCTGCAGACAATCCACCTCTGGCGAATGATGTGTCACTGCCACACAGTGATGCAGACAAATCAATACTACCCACATGTGTGGCACATGACACATCAGAAGACGAAGACGCGGATGATTCTGCCTTAGTGGTAAGAATGAAGCTGTACCAATCATCTCCGCCATATGGCCTGTTTCTGCTTGGTTCTGCAGTCTGCATCATCACCTTCCAGTGTCCCCTGATACACTCTGCGACACTCACCTTGGACCTCGATATGGACTGCCATATTCTGTTTGGTTACCAATGACACAGCAATCAGACTGTGGACTGAACTCTTCGTCTACCCATGAAATTGTCAATCCCTAAAGGACTCTGGCTGGCCCTCCACGGGGCAACAATGTAAAGTGGGGTTTGCATGGCCCTGTACATTCCACCGAATGTAAATAAAACATTCTAATTCACACAGATGTGTCATGTCTATGATCAATCAAGTATGAACGTATGGATCAATGTAGTGGCAGGGATTCCCCTTCATATCCATGTTGCTAAAGTTGTGGAACTTGAGTCACAGGGTGCAACTCTCTGCATCATGGTGGTACATATTTGACCCCAAAAGACACCCTGTTGTCTTTTCTTGGTCACAAATGGCAGCCTTCATCTCATGAATTTGGATACATGTGATACGCCGCTGAGTGAGATTACGTACTATCGTTGACACTCTGAAATGGCATTTTGAATACGTAGCACTCTAAACGGCCTCTCAGTACAGAGGTGACAAACCCATCATCTAATTGCCATTTGTGAGATTGTTAGCACTAAATGTTGCACTTATACTTGTCAGAGTGTTGTGCTTATGCAAAGGAGTGACATGCACACAGGGAATGTGTGTTGGAATGACTTAATTTGCACATGCTGTGCCTGTGGTCATTTTGTCCTGTCCCATGATTGCTAAGGACAGTCACAATGTGACATCCTCATGTGAAGAAATTGTTAAAGATTGTGTTCCTTCGGGCTATTCCTGCTGCAGCTGCAGTGGGGTGTGGTCCACCTGCCTCATCTTCATCATCATTGTCTTTGCTTCTGGCACTTGGGTCCATGGGGCATTGGTGGGTAGACATATGTTGTGCAACGCACAACATGCAATGATCATCTTGCACACTATTTCCGGGCTGTACAGAAGTCTTCCACCTGTGATGTCCAGGCACCTGCAACGTGACTTTAACACACCAAATGAGTGCTCCACAATGCCCCATCTGCATTTGTGGGCCGCATTGTACTGCCTCTGGGCCTGGGTGTTCGTGTCTCGAAGGGGTTTCATCATCCACGGGCAGAGTGCATATCCTTGATCACCATTGACAGGGGAGAGAGATATGTGTCAATCTGTGGTTCGGCATTCTGTGTTGGCAGGCTTATTAGTTTTGTGGTGTGTGATGTGTGCAACTTTGGGATTCATGTTTGACATTTATTGCTTGTGGCAATGAGCGGCTTCTATGTGTATTACGTTGCTTCGCAGCTGCTCCTCACTCCCCCTCGAGCCTATTTACTTGTGTGCGCAGCGGGGCTGCATCACTTTCACTCCTGAGACACACCATTGTCATGACTGTCTGCGCATATCTCCAAGCCTGACAACGACACTGTGATATTGGCCGTTGAAAGGGCTCAGCCACGTGTGTGTAGGCCTAAGGTCAGGATATGGCAGACACAGAGACACACGCCGTATTTACTTTGGTGGCCATCCCGGAAGTGAACCATGCCCAGAGCCCCGGTCAATTTATTCCCACTCCTACGCTGGACTGGCATACACTGGCCCAGCCCACTCCGCTTACGCTTACAGTGGGGACGACATACCTACATGTCCAAGGTCTTCCACAATGCCTGAGGTGAAATGGTTGTGTCCCATGTCCACAACACTACAAACACCAGCAGTATATGTCTACATGGACATGTCTGTGCTCTGCATACGGAAGTCTGTCCAGCACATCACCCCCACACTTGGCATTGTGTACATTCTTATTCATGGGTCACTTGCCTCCTTCACACAGACTTGGTTCCCACCTCTCCCCACATTCTGCAATTGTGTGGCAGAGGAGCCTTGACGTGGATGGTTTGTCTACATGGCTGGCCACGGTTACCACAGTTACTTCTGTTGGTGTGTCTGGTAGGTGGGCATGTTGTTTGGCATGTTGAATGTGATTTTGTAACATGTGCATTCCCACAGTTGTGAGTTGCATGATTGTGGAGTTGAGGTGTGTTCATTTGGTACTCACCAACAAGCACTTCATTTCCATAGGTGCCATCCTGGCAGCACTGGTTGATGATGGACTGTCAGAAGATGTAGGAATCATGCACACTGCCTGGGTAGTTGATGACGACATTGGTGAAGAGTCCCCGGTGGTTCACTCTTGCCTGCACATTGATGGAATTCGTGTGCTTTCTGTTGTGGTAATTGTGTGCAGTGTTGGCAGGGGCACAAGTAGGACATGTGTGTAGTTGATTGCCTCTAACATGTGCGGGAACCCAGCTATGGCGTAGAAATCTTGCTTGTTCTCCTGCGCAGTGTGGGTGAAGTGAGGGTGCTGGGGTACAAAGCTGATGATGCCATCCAAGACTGGTATGAGGGACTTTGATAGGGCTGGCTGTGAGACTCCTCCAACTCTCGCAGTTGTTGGTTGGAAGGTACCAGAGGCCAATAGGTGCAGCAAAGCCAGAAGATTTGTCTGCAGAGGGATGTTGGTTCTCCGCTGTGTTGATACTGACAGCCTGTGGGCAATGTGGGCCAGGATGCAGAGGCTGGTTACCCTTTTGAGCCTGTAGTGGGCAATGACATCCTCTGGCGTTAAGTTTGTGAGTCTGGTACATTTTTCCACTGTCGTGTTCTGCGCTGCCTCTGTGGCAGTCCGGGAGGGGGGTGGTCTGAGGGAGGGGAGTCCTAGGGGTGCTGGCAGTGGGTGTTGTGGCCCTCTTGGTTCTCTAAGCTGCATGATCATTAGCTCCATGACACGTGTTGGTCTTTAGATGTGGCTCCGGGCTGGGCTCCCTTTTATACTGCAGGTTGTCATCCTGCTTAACACCATTAGATGGCAGTTGGCAAATCCCTGCTGCTAACCTCTCATCACCTGTTTTTGGATCGCATTGCCGATCTGGCTGATCGTTGAGACTATCACAAAGTGGCGTTTTTGTGTATTTTTGTACAGGAACGCCTACTCTGCATATTATTTATTAGAGTTAGCTGTCGCTCTCATTCTTTGCAATGTTTTTTGCGGCAGCTATCGCTGGAAAACTGGCGATATCGGCAGTTTGCACCAGCTTGACAATAGAGAGATAAATTTATTGCCACTTTATCGGCGATAAGTCCTTGAGAATATGCCCCTACGTTTTCAGTTACTTCTCAAGAAGTTTTTTCTCTAGAAGTAATAGAGAGCAAATTTACATAGGGAATCACTTAGGGGTGGGGGGAATATTCCGTTGGTCGAATTTTGCTGGCTTCTCATCACAAGACATGGAGTTCCAGCCAAATTCCACCAGTTGCCGCATGGCGGAAATGTTTGTCCACACGCGGCTCCAGAACAGTTAGTTGGTGAGCGTGAGTGAGATTTGGTGTCCATAGCATGATTTCTGGTCGCTAGCAGGACATTGGGTGAGAATTTTCTAATGCGGGCAGTTGCAACCATTCGCATTCAGAAGGCCACCACATGAGAAGATATTGTACTCGATCTGCAGAAATATCAACTTTGGTTGCTGTACACTATGGAGTGCTGCATGGTACTGTTTGTGCTGATTTTTTAGAGCGGAACATGCTACTGGGACAAAATCACAGCTCAATAAATGTAAAATGCCTATTTCTGCCTGTTGGTGGAACTCCACAGAATCTCCTGAAGTCAAGACTTGCTCACCTCTAGAATCATTCTAATTTGTTGATCTAAGCTAATCTTTAAAAAAAAAGTACACCTCTTAGGCCTCATTACAAGGTCAGAACTATTTTCCAATCCCTGGGCAAGCATATATTTGCACAGGGATCAAAATTACTAGTTGAGTGTTGACTATCGCACCCTTCCATTTTAGTGCTCCTTATGTTGACATACAATTAGGCCAGGTTTGTATGTAACATGTATGTATTATTATAAAATCCCTACCACACACAATAAAACCAACAATTGGTTTGACGTAAATACCTATTCACTAACATTGTTAATTTTCTCTAACCTTTAAAACTTTCTATTTGTGCCTTATTTACCCGCACACATAAATACTTGAAAACATATTAACCTATATCTGAGTATGGCACTTTATACTCAAACTGTACCTTTCCAGTACAAAACCGACACTAGATATGACACATCTCTGTACCATCGTGCACGTGTGTGTGCGTAGAGAAAGACCAAAGTGTTCCTGCATTGGATGAATGTGAATTAATAGTAGCTATGGTGCTAAATCGGTTCTCTATCTTTGAAACAATTCAGTACAGCCCTTAGATTTGTTCCATTATTTTCAGATTACTCATGCTGAAGTATCAGGGACGAGAGTACAAACAAATGATCCTTATGCCTTTACATATGATTACAAAGGCGTACATTGGGCTCTCAAGTGGGTTCATATTTGCATGCTAGTATGCACACCTAGCCCTGAGGATTATGTAGTCTCATTCATGAAACTATTATGCACTGTATTGACCAATATAAATGAAGGAGCACAATATCAAAAATTGAAGACAATATGATGCACAGTAATCTGGATTATTGATTGGTTTCCTGTTCATTGAACTCATATATTGAACCATTTCTATTGTATTGAACAGTGACATCAACAAGTACTCCATCGTCTACAAGTACTACAACTACTACTCCATCTACAACAAGTACTCCCTCCAGTACAAGTACCACAAGCACACCCACTACAACAACCAGTACTCCCTCTTCAACAAGCACTACAACTACTACTCCATCCACAACTAGTACTCCCTCCACTACAAGTACCACAAGCACACCCACTACAACAACCACTACTCCCTCTTCAACAAGCACTACAACTACTACTCCATCTACAACAAGTACTCCCTCCACTACAAGTACTACAAGTACACCCACTACAACAACCACTACTCCCTCTTCAACAAGCACTACAACTACCACTCCATCTACAACAAGTACTCCCTCCACTACAAGTACTACAAGTACACCCACTACAACAACCACTACTCCCTCTTCAACAAGCACTACAACTACCACTCCATCTACAACAAGTACTCCCTCCACTACAAGTACTACAAGTACACCCACTACAACAACCACTACTCCCTCTTCAACGAGCACTACAACTACTACTCCATCTACAACAAGTACTCCCTCCACTACAAGTACTACAAGTACACCCACTACAACAACCACTACTCCCTCTTCAACGAGCACTACAACTACTACTCCATCTACAACAAGTACTCCCTCCACTACAAGTACTACAAGTACACCCACTACAACAACCACTACTCCCTCTTCAACAAGCACTACAACTACCACTCCATCTACAACAAGTACTCCCTCCACTACAAGTACTACAAGTACACCCACTACAACAACCACTACTCCCTCTTCAACGAGCACTACAACTACCACTCCATCTACAACAAGTACTCCCTCCACTACAAGTACTACAAGTACACCCACTACAACAACCACTACTCCCTCTTCAACAAGCACTACAACTACCACTCCATCTACAACAAGTACTCCCTCCACTACAAGTACTACAAGTACACCCACTACAACAACCACTACTCCCTCTTCAACGAGCACTACAACTACTACTCCATCTACAACAAGTACTCCCTCCACTACAAGTACTACAAGTACACCCACTACAACAACCACTACTCCCTCTTCAACAAGCACTACAACTACCACTCCATCTACAACAAGTACTCCCTCCACTACAAGTACTACAAGTACACCCACTACAACAACCACTACTCCCTCTTCAACAAGCACTACAACTACCACTCCATCTACAACAAGTACTCCCTCCACTACAAGTACTACAAGTACACCCACTACAACAACCACTACTCCCTCTTCAACAAGCACTACAACTACCACTCCATCTACAACAAGTACTCCCTCCACTACAAGTACTACAAGTACACCCACTACAACAACCACTACTCCTTCTTCAACAAGCACTACAACTACCACTCCATCTACAACAAGTACTCCCTCCACTACAAGTACTACAAGTACACCCACTACAACAACCACTACTCCCTCTTCAACAAGCACTACAACTACCACTCCATCTACAACAAGTACTCCCTCCACTACAAGTACTACAAGTACACCCACTACAACAACCACTACCCCCTCTTCAACGAGCACTACAACTACTACTCCATCTACAACAAGTACTCCCTCCACTACAAGTACTACAAGTACACCCACTACAACAACCACTACTCCCTCTTCAACAAGCACTACAACTACCACTCCATCTACAACAAGTACTCCTTCCACTACAAGTACTACAAGTACACCCACTACAACAACCACTACTCCCTCTTCAACAAGCACTACAACTACTACTCCATCTACAACAAGTACTCCCTCCACTACAAGTACTACAAGTACACCCACTACAACAACCACTACTCCCTCTTCAACAAGCACTACAACTACCACTCCATCTACAACAAGTACTCCCTCCACTACAAGTACTACAAGTACACCCACTACAACAACCACTACTCCCTCTTCAACTAGCACTACAACTACTACTCCATCTACAACAAGTACTCCCTCCACTACAAGTACTACAAGTACACCCACTACAACAACCACTACTCCCTCTTCAACAAGCACTACAACTACCACTCCATCTACAACAAGTACTCCCTCCACTACAAGTACTACAAGTACACCCACTACAACAACCACTACTCCCTCTTCAACAAGCACTACAACTACCACTCCATCTACAACAAGTACTCCCTCCACTACAAGTACTACAAGTACACCCACTACAACAACCACTACTCCCTCTTCAACAAGCACAACAACAACTACTCCATCTACAACAAGTACTCCCTCCACTACAAGTACTACAAGTACACCCACTACAACAACCACTACTCCCTCTTCAACAAGCACTACAACTACCACTCCATCTACAACAAGTACTCCCTCCACTACAAGTACTACAAGTACACCCACTACAACAACCACTACTCCCTCTTCAACAAGCACTACAACTACCACTCCATCTACAACAAGTACTCCCTCCACTACAAGTACTACAAGTACACCCACTACAACAACCACTACTCCCTCTTCAACTAGCACTACAACTACTACTCCATCTACAACAAGTACTCCCTCCACTACAAGTACTACAAGTACACCCACTACAACAACCACTACTCCCTCTTCAACAAGCACTACAACTACCACTCCATCTACAACAAGTACTCCCTCCACTACAAGTACTACAAGTACACCCACTACAACAACCACTACTCCCTCTTCAACAAGCACTACAACTACCACTCCATCTACAACAAGTACTCCCTCCACTACAAGTACTACAAGTACACCCACTACAACAACCACTACTCCCTCTTCAACAAGCACAACAACAACTACTCCATCTACAACAAGTACTCCCTCCACTACAAGTACTACAAGTACACCCACTACAACAACCACTACTCCCTCTTCAACAAGCACTACAACTACCACTCCATCTACAACAAGTACTCCCTCCACTACAAGTACTACAAGTACACCCACTACAACAACCACTACTCCCTCTTCAACAAGCACTACAACTACCACTCCATCTACAACAAGTACTCCCTCCACTACAAGTACTACAAGTACACCCACTACAACAACCACTACTCCCTCTTCAACAAGCACAACAACAACTACTCCATCTACAACTAGTACTCCCTCTTCAACTAGTACTACAACTAGTACTACCTCCACTACATCAATTGGTAAGAAATTATTAATATTTTTTAATATGTTTTCTCCTGACTATACTGTTGAAAGTCTGGTTTCTCTTTTTTTCATAATTTGTAATATATCCTCTCTTGAGTTGTGCTTCTATATTATTTTAGTTCACTAACTCTGTAACTGCAACTTTGGTCCTGTTGATGTAGAACATTTACAATAGCAGAGACGGAACTGCACATTGCATTAATCTGTGCAAAGGTGTCATGTGTGTATTATTTTTTTCATGTTGATGTTTCAAACAATTAGTATTTATGTCTCATACGACAATTAGGAATGCAGAAAGTGTCAGTCAAAGGAGCGTACATTTGATTGATTGTTTTGATGTACCATTTGTATCTACCCTGAATTATCTTGTTGTCGTGGCTCTTCTTGTTGCCTTCCTACAGTTCTATTAGTTTCAACTGTATTTGCGCAGTCCGGCTTTCAGAACATGTTATAATGTTTTGTCTGTACTATAAAAAATGAATTGTGCTAGGGAAATTGACTAATGTGTTTAGGTTGCTTTAGGCTTCTCAAATCTTCTTCTTTTTTTACAAAAAAGAATTCAGAAATAGTGTTTGTTTGCAAGCTTTAATCAGACGTCTCTTCATTGCGTGTAGTCTATTCATTCTTCTCCATATCATGCTATCTGCCACTGGGACATTGAGTACATAGTATAATTGTCATCAACATTAAAAATATATGAGGAATTTCATCATGTGAAAAGGACCATAGTATCATAGCTGAGTGGCTAGTATAATTGACTGACATGTTCTATGTCATTTGGTCACCTGGTGCCTCCTTACCTTCGCATGACTAAATCTTCCAAAGGACTATTTTTCTTATTAGCAAACAGGTGCCTCTGGGACATATTTTCAAAAAAGACACACAACACAGCAGCCCAAAATGCTGGGCTACATTGCTTGACAGGAAGGTAGCAGGAGAGCGCCATATCTACAGATATATGACTCTCTCCTCCTGGCTCCCTAGCGCCATAGCTGATTTCATCTGCTGTGTGCCATGCACACACCTTAGGGATATAGCGTTAATGTGCTTGTCTGAGTCTGGCATAGGTTTTTTACAGGAAGGCTACCCTTCCTGTACAAAATACTATGCCTAGACAATTTCAAACACATCTCCCTCTTTGTATGTATGCCGCACAGTGCAGTACGCATGCAAAGTAGGAAAAGAAAGGAGATATGAAAAACATTTCTCCTGTTAAAATTTTCTTAGATGGCATTAACTTTTAGCACTAAACCTTGTCTACAATTGTTTGTAGATAGGGTTTTGGATCAAAAGGCATAAGTGGGTGCATGGGAACGTCCATGTACCACCAATGTAACGCCCCGTTGGCACTCAGTAACGCAAAGCAATGCTTTACTTTACTTTTAGGGTACTTGCCAATGGAAAGCAAGTTTTCGCCTGGAAAGTAAATTTGTTAAACAAAACATTTTGTCCTGGTTTTGTGGCATTGACCCAGCACTAAATGATTGAACATCTACCCCTTCATTTTTAAGAGCAGGGGTGCACGTATGTTTTGTTCTTGTAGTTTCAAATGTGTATCTTTGGTCCACATCGCCTGTTTGAAGTCTTATTAAATTTTATCAGACGTCCCTCCAGTTTAGTATTGTTTTAGGTAAAAGGAATGTTGCCTGCAACCTCGTTGGTTCTGAACAGAGACTTATCACAGGCAAACACACTTACTTAAATTTGCCCTTCTCCCTAGTGTTTAGTTTGAGGAGGTCAGAGGATTATCTTGCAGGCCATAGCAATTAAGCTCTGCTCTCACCTGCAAAACGATGAGTATTGAATTATTTTCACAATGAAGTTGGCCTCATTCATTTATCATGAATTTACATTGCAACTTTGGCTTTTATTTAAATTCAGCCTCCGAAAATTCAAAAGCGTTCACTACACGTATGCTGAGCACAGACATGCTTTTGGTGTCAGCTCAGGTGTAACAAGCATTTGCAGTGTAATCGATTTCACATTTGGGACCATATAAGTATTTAACTATGCAGCACATTATGCTGGGAGCACTAATATCTACTGTTGTTGAATATGGAGGCTTCAACACTAATAGGCACATTATCGCATTATACAAGGTTTATGATAATATTTACAAAGCAGTTTCAGCGCCTCTGGTAGAGTGTAAGCGCCCAAGTTAAACACATCATCACTTAAGGCCCGTATTTTCAAGTGTATGCCAGCAGCCATTTGTATCAAGTTAATGTAAAATGCTGGAGGTCAACTGTCTCAGTGTGTTAGGAATGCACCATTCATCGAGCTGACACAAACCTCTGAAATGTTAAATCTTAAATGGTCTTTTAATTCCATTTGTATTACAATGTAGCTTTTGCCATCCATTCTGTTAAAACTGCTAAGGAAAACCCTTAAACCCTGTAAAGTTTGTTGAGCTTTAAAATGCTTTGAAAGTAAATGTATACCTAGTTACATTTGTATCAGCCGCGATTTACTAATGGTGAGCTGCCATTCCGTAAAACAAGCACTGCTAACAATCCCCATCTTCTAAATACAAACACCCTATGGTGCACGAATGATGTATATATTACAAGCTACATATATACTGGGCTTTATGTGGGCCGATTTCCTCCGGGTCTCTGGCCTGGTGGTAAATTTAAGACGAACATTGAAACTCATCCCTATATTCACTACCTTAATTCTACTGGCAAATAACACATCGATCTTCGAAAAAGTAATTTCAAAAAGCGTTATGGTAATGCTGGCGCTTAAACATGTACCAAAATACTAGTTATGTGTTGAAAGGTCACGCCTCTTTCAGAAATTCCTCCACTTTTTGCATCCCAGACATAAAACTCTCTCTCTCTCTATATATATATATATATATATATATATATATATATATATATATATATATATATATATATATATATGTTCCATTTTGCCAAGCCCCCCGATTGAGCGCACTCGAACACAAGACCAAGATGGCAAGTCTTTATTCCAGGGTATGAGCAGAAGACAGCGGGCAGTTTCAATCATACAGCCATGCACGCGGCCAGCCTGACGCGTTTCGAGGGTCTTTCTTCTTCTTCAGAGGCAGTCGCGGTTATGAATACGTGCTCCGGTCTCTGTCCAAGGAAGTCTATTTACGCCCCCAGATGGGTGGGTCAATAGTCCCAAGGCATCCTGGTCCATGTAGTCCCGGAATTTTAAACCATGTATGGTGCACTAATTTCTGTCCCATTTAGAGCCCGAAGATGGCCCACCATCTGTTGTGACTGCTCTCATCCCAGGTCCGTGATCCACAAAGATCGGCTTCAGGCACATAGCCCGCCATGTGGCTCCCTTGCTTCGCGGGGCAGTGCGACTCGGCGGCCGGGTAGCCGCCATACATGAAAGCTCCGTTTTGCCAAGCCCCCCGATTGAGCACACTCGAACACAAGACCAAGATGGCAAGTCTTTATTCCAGTGTATGAGCAGAAGACAGCAGGCAGTTTCAATCATACAGCCATGAACGCGGCCAGCCTGACACGTTTCGAGGGTCTTTCCTCTTCTTCAGAGGCGGTTGCGGTTATGAATGCGTGCTCCGGTCTCAGTCCAAGGAAGCCTATTTACGCCCCCAGATGGGCGGGTCAATAGTCCCAAGGCATCCTGGTCCATGTAGTCCCGGAATTTTAAACCATGTATGGTGCACTAATTTCTGTCCCATTTAGAGCCCGTAGATGGGCCACAAAGATCGGCTCCAGGCACATAGCTCGCCATGTGGCTCCCTTGCTTCGCGGGGCGGTGCGACTCGGCGGCCGGGTAGCCGCCATACATGAATGCAACTGCAATGAGAGTTTCGGCTGATCGTTCCAGTGGTTGGACAATCACCTTCCCACTAAGAGCACAGGCATAACGATAAGCTCTATGGGGGCTGCCATGACAGTTTTATTTACATGTATATAATCCTAAAACCCTCACCCCATCCACATAATCCCATACGCTGAACATTATTTAACCCCTTACCACAGCTCTACAGTATCATACCCGAATGTATTTTCCTCTACACCGCCGCATTTGTGCCGGAAAAGAGATCTGAACAGTATTTCTATACAAATATAGGGGATGAATGAAACATTTTGGGGCTTGGCCATTATCTCCAAACTAGAACCGACTACAAGAACAGAATCGAGACAATTAAACTTTCAATGGTGCATTGGTTACAGAGAACTCTAACTCTGTCTACAAAGGTAAATGGTGAACAGCTGCAGGCTTACACCACAAAAGCTATTTATTACGGTATTATACTTATATTGATTGATTACATAGCACTTTTCTAGGCAAAGCAAAAGAAAACAAGAGACACAAAGAATGAAACAGGTTTTGCAGGATTACCATTTTTTTTGTATGTGGTGTTTTTAGCATCCCTTGTACTTCATTCGAATGTCTCCAACTCACCTCGTTTCATCAAAGAACGAAAATAATGAAAGGAGTATGAGCAGAGTGGGATCCTTAAACTGTGTTACTACTAACAATATAAAGTTGTCAGGAACAGACCCTCCAAATTCCCCGCCCCCATCCCCCAGCCCTGGTGCTGGTACGGACGATCTTATACTACATAGCTAGCTAAGTCTAACACTAAGCAACTCCCTCAGATCCTATCCTAGTGGTAATGTACAAGAATATTTGTGTCGACTGTATACGAAATATTCCGTTATTATTGCCACATTGTCACAAGATTTAAAGTCTAATAATTACAGGTTATCAATCACTCATTAAGAAGTCTACATGTCTGCTCCATGCCTCAAATTAAACGTACATTTTTCAGTACATGCACTATAGCAGCATATTACAGGAGTTGATATCTAATATGCAGATTATTTCCAAAGGGCACATATGTGCTCATATGATGAAAACAATCTTTGCATGAAGCAGCAATACATGCAGATGCTGTCTACAGATAAGAATTATCAGTCCGAGTACTTCTTTGAAGAGACATGCATCGTGACCCTAGAACGTATCCCATTTCTGAAGGTTATAGTCGGGATAAGGGTTGCTAGGAGTGCCTATCCGAAGAATTTACACCACACTTATCTTCTCCTGATAGCATGTGAACAAGCGGGATGGGAAAAAGAAATACGATTTCCTGTCCAACAGCTGTATCACCTGGTATCCCAGTTCTAGACCACTTTGCAGGTAATGTCCCTCACTTATAGGCACATGGTTATTAATGCTCTATCGGCGAACACCTTGTGATCCGGTTACCCCTCTACCCCTTGAGGTGCAAGTAATGCCTGGTGCCATTGGTTGAACTCACTACTCTTGTGCAAACCTAGCACAGACTACATCGATCGACTCCAACACATACCTGGCTGCTGCAGTCCTGTGGTAAATTCCTGCTCAGAATCTTTCTGCGGTTGCACAGCTCCCAGCGCGTTTTTTAAAGCCTGTTCTGGATCTTTTCTGTATCCAGCTCCTGCACCACCTCCACCTCTTGGGGCGTATGGGTGGGGGCGGAAAGAGCGGGAGTTACCTACACGACTCCTAGATTTTAGTTAAGGTGGACGCTCTCCGAGAAGGAAACGTGAGGCCCCTCCCAAACCATCATCTTGGAGTAACAACACTGGAAGCATATGTGCCTCAGGGACTAGCCACGTTGCAACTCAAGCAGAGGGGGCTGCTGGGGCCTACAAATGAGCTGGAGCGCTCTGCGCTTCCCCAGCTGTGGCTTGCCTGGCCTGCTACTGCTTCCTGGGTCTCCTTCACAGTGGCAGCTGTCCACGTCCCCTGTGCACACAGCCACGGTCGGTAGTAGGAGTTCCTGCCGGTTGGTGATGTGGGCAGGGGGAGGGGCAGGGTGGGGGGTAGTAATGTATGGATTACGGAGTTTAACAGGTAAGTAAACTGCATCACAAAATGCGATGCAGTGCCTTGCAGCTCTCTGTAAACACAACACTCTTCCAGCCTACAAAGCTGCGTGGGGCTAACGGTGAACAGCAGCATCCGCCTGGGAGGAAACGGGACCCTGGACAGGCAGAAACACATGAAGGTGAGGGGGGAAGGGGACTGAGAAGTCACGGACTGCAGGAGGGGAGGGGCGAGACACAGGAAGAAAATAGTGCTGAAAGTGAAGGTGTCAGTAGCCATGGAAGGATATAAATGACTGACATGGCTGTCATGGGAGGGACTAACAAACTTAAAACCAATCGGAAGGTAGCATTTATAACCTAAGCCAATGAAGAAGATGGGCAGTAGAGTGGGCGAAGCTTCCACACTATAGTGTATTCTGCATGCCTCACAAAACGTGCTGCAATGCTTGGCGAGACCTAAAAATTATTGGGTGTAGATTAGGCTTCAAGCGGAGGGGGGATTTCCAAGGGATAGTGACTGTAATTATATGGTTACATCTCAATTTCTGTATAATATTTATTTTGCTTCAAATCTGTTCAACGGTTTTCATCCAAAAAAATGGAGGTGGCTATGGTATGGCATGTGAAGTTTCATAGAAATCTATCCACGAGGAAAAAGATGAAGGAGGCTGGAGTTAAAATAGTTGAATTTTCAGCACTTACCTTTTTAGGGTGTTTTGTTATCCACTAGTCACATGAAGTTTATCAAGGATCTAGAACTTTACTCTGACTTTTGATTTTTGGGGGTCCTAAATCTATTCAGTAGTTCTACAGTATTTGTATTACAAAAGAACGTTGGGTGAGCTTCAAAGAGTTACTCAGACAGGGACTATATTGACAGTTTATCGTTCGTTTGTTAAAAATCTGGATCTTTGAATTCTCAGATTTTAATACATTATCAAAATCAAGAAATACATTTGGAACAGACAATTTTTTTCCCTGTTTGGCTGGTGTGGAACGTGATATATCTCAGGAGAGTCAATATCTTGCAACTTTGATGGGTTGACAGCAACATAACAATAGTATTATGCCGGCCAATATAGGGAACCAGACTTTGAAGACTCCTTCCTGACTTTAAAGTGACAAAGAAGTATAAAGTGTTTAAGAGAGCATTGCCTGACAGTGGGAAGGATGTTGGTGGGTCCCAAAGGTCCAGATATTGCCCCCCAAAATTAAAATGCCCCATTTTTCCAGCAAGATTTTATCAAAATTTAATTTGATGGATCTGCACAATTTTGTGTAGCTCTACACATTTTGGGAAAAAAAAAATATTTTTTTGCATACTCTAGAAGAAAAAATCACAGATCAGCTGTCCAGTGCAAAGACCATGCACAGTGAGCACTCGGAACTGAGGGCTGGTGCAACCCGGAACCTTCTGTGCACAACCAAAGGACATGTTCAGCTTTTCCAGTGTCACAGAGTTCATGTAGGGAGTGGCCGCAGATTATGCCCCATTCCCAGGATCCTCTTTGCTTGAATGATGGCCATATGCAGTGGTTCAGCAGCACAGAGGCTGGCATATTGTCAGGTTCTGAACTCACAGCAGATTGGGACTGTCAAAGCCTGTGCAAAGCTGATTCAGTGACACTCTGGAAGGGACAAGGCCTGCATCCAGAGCCCACAAGACATGGTTACCAGCTTCCTGTCTGCCTGGGAGCACGAGTTGCCAGAGTTCAGGCCAATCCCGATCCTTCTTTCATGCAGCGCCTGGATTGCTCGCAGTGCATTCTGGGAGCCTGTGCCCAGAATCACAAAGCGCGCGATATGTCAGGTGACAACGGCAGTGTTAAGGTAAGTTTATTTATTTTTATTTCGTTGTCCCTGAACGCCCCTCCTGTCTCCTCAGGCTCGGCCCGCCCGCCACTTTGGCAGGGGACTGGCCGCTACTGTCAACAACATAGTTTACATAAAATGATAGTAAGGGGATAGTATTAACGAATTCCAGTGTGTAATTCAAAGCTTCTCAAATTTCACACAATGAAAACAGCTGATGCTGGGCTACCTCAAGGACAACTAATGCCAGAGCTCAAAGAATTCCATACCTTAATAAATAAGTATTTTAAAGTCACTTTTCTTGGCCTGGTAGTGTAAGTGTTCCGAGAAATCCGGAGGCTGTCAAGCTCTACAGGCAGGGTCGGATGGGCTTTGGGTGTACCCCGAGAGGCTGGTTAGATGGGGGTCGGTTTGGCAGCGGCAGAGGCAGATTTTGTTTCAGGGGGCCTGTTTTGCAGCAATGCTGCAATATCGGCCCCCAGTAACAAAAGCAGCAGGGCTTCACACTTGCCCCCGCGGCGGGGCTTTGTGTTCCCAGTCCGGTCCTGTCTACAAGGTAAGCTAATTGGCGTTTCAGTAGTTATTGCTTTGTTGGTGGAGGACAATGGTTGTAAATAAGGGTGCTCTCTTTTGTCTATTTGTTTCACTTCTATGTTCTAGAGCCATACACAACTCAAAAAGATTAGGTCCAAAATATTGATAGTTATTACGAACATAGGTTCACATTAATGACCTTCTAAATATATCGATTTCATGGACTTGGAATCCTCCAAGCGCCTCCAGGTAGCTCAAGAGTGTCACGCTAAACAATGCATTTCAGTCTGGAACAGTGTGTGGGGCCTTTCCATCGGGCCCCATAGATGTGCCGTATTTACAAGACAGTGCACAATGAAGCAAGGATTGACAGATGTATCTGTTGGGACAAAAGTCACACATTGCTGGAGTTGTGTCGCAAGCAAGACGCAACTCCAGTAATGCATTTTGAGGCCTATTCCCACTACACTGCGTCACGCCTTACGCCTGCTCCAAGCAGGCATAAGGAAGCAGGAATAAGGTTTTGATTCAGTCGGATCCTAGAAGTGACGCAGTAAAATCTTGTAGGTTTCACTGCATCACTTTTACTAGGCTTTCCTGTTGGGGAATGCCCACCCTGCATACATTATACCTGGCGCAGGTATAATGTGACGCAGGGCTTTACAACATGATGCATCTTCCAAGATGCATCACGTTGTAAATTGGCCGCATTTTGAACACTGCTGCCGCGTCACAAAGTGATTTAACGGCAGCGCAAAAGTGTTGCAAGGGGCTTGTAAATCTGCCCCATTGTGTTACTGTAGGTCCAATGAGATTGCATACAAGCTCAGACTACAGTGTCTGACTGACGGGATGAAAATAAGAAATGTTTGCAACTGCAAAAATCCCATGGACCAGACGTTTTAGACTTATTTTGTAAAAAAGAGCTCTGGCTCAAAAACGATACCCAGATTCTTTGCTATGGTGGCTGGAATCATCAATGGGCTAAGCTGGGTGGGTCAGTGCTTGGAAGTCCAAATTCAGCCATCTCCCTTAATCAGTCATATTTCTGTTTCATCACCATTACATTTAAGAATGCTGGGGCATATTATCAAGTTCGGTGTTCGAATTATCGCCAGTTTAGCAGCAGAAAACTGCCGCTAAAGCAGCGATATTGTGCTTGAAAATATGCCCTAGAGAATTCCAATAGAAGCCCATGTTCACATCAGAACATGGACTTCTATTGGAAATCTCAAGGGCATATTATCAAGCCCATTATCGCCGCTTTAGCAGCAGTTTTCTGCCGCTAAACCTTGGGTAATTTTCAACGCCGTTCTTGATAATATGCCCGCTGTTATTCATTTATCTCTGAATTTTAGGAGGGCAGTCAATTAACTTTTTTATGGAGATGGTTAAGTCTCCTCAACGTTCAGCAAATCTGGGTGCCAGTAACATGCTAAAATGTCTTAAAGTTAAAGGAACATATTAGCTACCCTTGGGGGGAACATACAGATTAAAAGGAATAGCAGATCCCTAGGGAATGGCACATGCTACTGCCATTTCTTAACACTGAAAAGGGTAGGGAAGACAATGCTAATGAGGCACACTAGAAAAAAATCTATAGTAATTCAGTTTCGGGCCTCGAAAGCAAACATTGGTGAGAAAATCAGTTACGATGTAATGGACTGAATCAGGACTAGCTACCTTTATTTAACTAATCCCTAAACTTTCCTCTGCTGCCAAAGAAATATACTGATAGAGCCCACAGGCCACCCGACTATAAATTTACCATACTCACCTGGGTCCATAATCAATTACACATTTCTAAAAATCAGGTAACCCACGCTCTACTACCAGATATTTTAAGAACAAGGGAAGGTAAGAACAAGGAACATGCTATTTATTAAAACAGACTTTCACCACTTGACCTTCTCCGAATGGCTACTTCAGGCAGCTGAAGTTCACGCCCCCTGCGTTAACTTTTTCCGCTCTCGCCCCAACGATGCTCACAGGTGGTTTACACCTCACCTAAAAGCCCTTAAACTTAAAACTCGTCAAATGGAGCGCAAATGGCTCGCAGCCTACTTAGAGCATGACAGAGCCAACTTCCGTAAGGCCCGCAGGGAATACCAAAATCTCATCCTCAAATGCAAAACTGACTATTTTTCGGATAAAATTTTCAAGGCCCAAAATAAGTCAAAAGAGTTGTTCAACATCGTGGAAAATCTCAGCTCTAGCGACAGAACTTCCCTTCCTATGGTTCCTACCCAAGAGCTCTGCAACACACTCAACTCTTTTTTCTATGATAAAATCTGCATGATCAAGCAAAGCATTTCTACTACTCAGTCCCCTTTATTGTTTGCTGACACCTGTTACAACCCTGCCACTCTAGACTCTTTCCCCCTCATAGACGATATCAAGCTACTCAAACTATTAACCAAAGTTAAAACTGGCTCTCCTGATGACATTTGCCCCCCTCACATCTTGAAAGAGGTGGGCACCAATCTTCCTGAGTGCCTACTTTCTTTACTGAATGGGTCACTTGTACAGGGCAAAGTTCCACGCAAATTGAAAAAAGCTCTTCTCGTTCCCCTCATAAAAAAGGCAGGAGCCAACCCGCTAGATCCCATCAATTACAGACCTATATCGCTGTTGCCATACTGTGCCAAGCTGCTGGAGTCACATGTGTGCGAAACTATCTCCAGCTTCTTGGAAAAGTCTGAATACCTGGCACCGAATCAAGCAGGGTTCCGCCCCTGCCACTCCACCGAGGCGGTCATCCTCTCGGTGTTAAACACTCTGAGGCGGAATGCAGATGCAGGAATCCATCAGGCGCTTGTGCTACTGGACCTCTCTGCTGCGTTCGACACGGTCGACCACACCATCTTGGTCGATCGTGTCGAGCAGGCAGGTCTCAGGGGCCCCGCATTGAGCTGGATCCGCTCTTTCATTTCAGACCGCACACAATCGGTCAGACTCGGCTCCTTCTCCGCTCCCATTATGCCTACCACCTGCGGGGTACCACAAGGTTCCTCGTTATCTCCCCTTCTTTTTAATGTTTACTTACGCCCTCTTTTGCACTCCTTGCGTCATGCTAATGTAACCATCTTCAATTATGCGGATGATTTGCAGCTCATCTTCCCTCTCAACAACACTGACTCAGTGGACGTATTCCAAAGAACTATGTCCCACATATTGAGTTGGATGAGCTGCAATCATCTGAAGCTCAACCCGGGCAAGACCGAGCTGGTCCTGCCCGGACAGAGCCCTCTAAGCTGGAACCCTAACTTCTGGCCCACTAACATGGGAGCCCCCCCACTAAATCTTCCGTGGTCAAAAGCCTAGGCATTTTTATCAGCGAGGACCTCTCGCTAAAAAGACAGGTTGGAGCGGTGGTATCTTCCAGCATTTTTCAACTGAAGAAAATAAGAAAAATTGCTCGCTTTTTCTCTTCAGCAGCCCTTACACAGATTGTCCTCTCCTTGGTTCTGTCCAGGCTGGATTTCTCTAACAGTCTTTACCTCGGCCTCCAAATTGGTGAGCTTAAACGCCTCCAGCTTGTTCAGAACCAAGCTGCCAGGCTACTGCAGAACATATCCAGGAGGCAATCCATCAGACCTGGCCTTAAGCAACTACACTGGTTGCCAGTTGAGCAACGTGTGGCCATTAAGGCTGGGTGTATTCTGTTCCGCTCTCTGAACGACTCTGGCCCTTCTTTTATCAGAGATCTTTTCAAAAAATATTGCCCCCCCCGTCACCTTCGATCCACCTACAAATCACTTTTGATTGTTCCTCCATTCAAAAGGAAACGCCTCGGAGGCAGCTGCTTCGACCATCAAGCTGCTGTACTCTGGAATTCTCTTCCTCTCCATATAAAGCAGAATGATAACATCCTCAGCTTTAGGCAATCTCTGAAGACCTGGTTGTTTTCTCAAGCTTACTATTGATAGCACTGCTTATCCTTTGACTGTCTTGTTTGGCTCCTTCTACAGCGCCATGAAGCCTCCGGGCGTACGAGCGCTTAACAAATCCCAACTAACATTAACATTAACATTAACTAAAGGTGGGTAAAGAAAGGAACACACTAGAAGGAACAGTTTAAGCAATTATCAAAGGGTAGGGAAAAAGGGAATATAATATGCAATTACTAAAACAAATTCGAGCATATAACTATAGGGAAGGTAAGAAAAGGAATCCACTATTAAATCGAATAATCAAGCTTAATCACTTTCAAGGGAGGGTTGAGAAAATGGACGCAATTTATGCAATCATTAGACGTCTAGCATTTAGCAAAAAAGGAGGGTAAGAAAATGGAACATGCTAATAAAACAGAAAAAACACGAATTTTTATTTACCAGGGGAAGGGTAAGAAAAGGAGCATATGCAATCAAAGCTTTGCTAATTAGGGAGGGTAAAGAAAGGGACGCAAATTATAACGACCATTACCCACACCGATTTATATTTACCTAGAATGGTGTGAAGACCCTACCCTGGCCACGGTCAGTTGAAAGGACAGAAGAACCCCAAAGAATGCAGTCGCCAGTAGGCCAGCAGGTGCAGTAAGGAAATCAGGACAGGATAAACCAGATTTGGATCAAGACAGGACCACCAAAGGTTAAGACCAGCACCCGCAGTTCAGTTGCAACGCCTGCGCTACTCCCTCTCTGCAAGGAATCAGCCAGAACCCCGATTGGGTTACAGCATATACCAGCAAAGTGCTTCACCAGCACTTCACCTTTGGAGAACCCCGATTGGGTCAGCAAGTCTTCTGACAGAGTGCTCCGCAGCCCTCTGCTCTTAATCACTTATTGAGAGCGTTGGGTCAGTGACAGGTCACCTATTCGGACAAGTCGGACAATTTCTCTAGCTAAACCTACTCTAGTTATACAATTTTCCAGGGCAGTGTACAACCCCCTCAATGTTGCAAGTGTAAGGATCCCCAATTTCGATTGGACAAAAGAGGAGGAAAGGTCATCACACACCCCAATTTCTGTTACTTCAGTGTTGAATATTAATTTTCCGTTCCCGCCCCATCAATTTACATTCTCATGACCTCTTCATTTCACCTAACAATGGATGTTCTATTGACAAATACATTGTATGTAATTTAGCTTCTTCTAGCCGGGTCAGAAGTCGTCTTCCCAGGCGCATCTTGGCTGTGACTGTCTTTGGCTGGGTTTCAATGACAAATGACTTCAACTTTTCTCTGTATCTTGTCATGCGCAGAAAGACTTTCAAAATGGAGTAATAGCACCTCCCAGGCCCAAAAATTACGATACATAAAAAGTAGAAAGAAACATGATTAGAACATGGAAAAAATGAGTACACTGTATACCATGAATTTCTACTCTATCCCCATTAACTTAACTTTTTAACTATAGCATTAGGATTAGGCAGAACGAATAGCTTAGCATAAGCAGCATTGCAATCTTCTTGCATGTGAGATCATAGAGCAGCCATATTAACACTACTGCGCAGAAGCGACAGTTTCCCTTCAAAGCAAAGAATACGTCATGTCACATGGGTATGACAGACGCATGTGCTATAGAAAATCATATTAGGTGCAAGCGTATTAGGATTAGTAACACACATAAGCAAGCTTCACTCGGACGCCCAATATCAATGTAAAAGGTGCAAAATTAATAAGACAAGCATGTTGGTTAATTCGTTAACGTTATTCGAGGTTCAGGAATACAAGCAAGTCACTTCATATGCGAATCCTTGCTCCATCAGGGAGGACAATGCTAATGAGGCACACTAGAAAAAATCTATAGTAATTCAGTCAGCAAACATTGGTGAGAAAATCAGTTACGATGTAATGGACTGAATCAGGGCAACATGGTGGACCGGTTTCTGGCTATCGGATGGGTATGCTCAGACGTGAGTCCCATGCTCTCCACACCACTGGGTCAAGCTATCCTGGCTGAAGACGGCTGATAGCCAGAAACCGGTCCTAGGATGCTTGATTCCGGTCCAGGAAAGACATGGCTTGGCAGTTCAGGCTGGACTGTTCCCATGAGGCACAGGGTCAAGGCTGATTTGCATATGGCCATGTCTGAACAGGGGTGGTGTGGAGTGCAAAACAAACGATGGATATAGGCCCAGATCTCTGTACTGGGGTGAATGTATGACATTGTTCTCCATTCTGTCCATCAACTGTTGTTTTTGCAAGCATATTATTCAGACACGATGCATCCGTTTGGTCTGGCTGTCTTACTCCTTTGTTCACACACATCCTAGAGGCTAGCACCATTCCCGACTCCTGGCGAGGAAGTATTCTACAACCCATACACAAATCAGGAGCATGCTCTGATCCATCGGAATACGGACTGATAGCCCTCATTGATGTTGAGGCAAAAAACTACGCATCTAACTTGCTAGCTGACCTTGAGGATTGGGTCAGAAGCCAAAACCTGATTCCGAACACACAAACAGGATTTCGGGCAGGGATGGGCACTTTAAAGAACATATACGCAGTCATCCTTCTGGCCAACCAAGCCATCGCAAAATCAAATATCCTTTATGAATGCTTTGTAGACCTCAATGCAGCCTTTGACAAAGTACCGAAAACTAAGTTCTCAGTACTTTGTCAAAGGTTGTACCGAGAATGTCAAAGTACTGAGAACTAAGTTATCAGTATTTCGACATTGACTTCGCCGGAGATGGATCCTTATCCCAACCCCGATGTCTGACCTTGAGCTGAATCTATCTTGTTCCCAACCAAGGTTGTCCTGTGACTCCACCTCAGAACAGCTGGCTCCTGTAAAATTTTATTCAGACAAAGCACTTACTCTAACACACAACAGTCCTCAGTTGCTTTATTAGCATTTTGAAACTGACTCTGATCAGAGTTTGCTGCCATTTGGAGATGACATGTAGGTTATGGGGATGATTTACCCTCGTATTATGATGACAGCACTTTATATATGGATTTACAACAGATCAATGTGCTTTATACTTCCTATGACACAAGGTTGATTTTCCCCCTTGATCACCAAAGGAAGGGAGATGTTCCTTTGCTGTAGTCATCAGATGTGATGCTGAGGTCTTAGATTTAAAACTTCCTTCTGCTGAGGTCAAAACAAATGTGTTTAACCCCTTCTGTGCTCATGATGAGCTCAGCTTGTCATGAGGTACACAGCTCGCGTGCTCATGACGAGCAGAGCTCGTCATGAAAACACCCATTTCCATTAGGATCCAGCACAGCAAACAAATATTTCAAGCAGCCAAGGTGTTAATTGAAGTTGTTTGCCTGTGACATCTTCTCCTGATAATATTAAACGTAGTCCTAACAAACACCCTTATGAGAACTTGGTTTAAACATTTTCTTGCCCTACAGTAAACAGGCAGGTGACCAGATGGCACTCTGATTTTCTTACACAGTATCCTATTCCTGAACGTTTGTTGATCGAAGTTTCCACTTGCAAGGCGATTCCTAAATAATTCCCCAGAAACCATGGATAGGGAATCAAAAAAGATTGGGTTATTTGGTAAATGTTTGTTGTCTTCAGCCAGCCAAGCCTTGAGGTTGATCACGGCCAATTGCCTACCAGCTAATTATACCCATGCCCTCTGGGACAAGGCCAGCAAGATTTTCCCAGAGCTCTGAGGCTCCTCAGCTGAAACCATTGAGGATTTTCAGGATGCAGCCAAATTTCGACATTGGGCTGGCCTAAAAACTACCAATTGTTGTAGAGAGAGCAGTTGGAGCATCCACACAGCTTTTGTGTGATCTGCAGGCATCACTTATGGATATGCCTTTCGATCAATCCTACCTTTTTGGTGTAAAAGCTGATTCCACCCTAGAGTGCTTAAAGGAAAGCCGGGCCACAGGGTGCTCTTTCGGCCTTTTGACCCATGCCAAACATTTTCCCTATCAGTTTTGGTCCCTCTGAGACCCTAGAAGTTTTGCGTATTTACATCACCAGGCCTCCCCACGTCTGATTTAGTCGGATCAGCCCTTTTGTGGCTTGGGACATGGATCAGGCAGACAGTGTTCAGATCACAACAGGCACTGATATTTCCAGGCCCCCTCCCTCTCCCTTGCAGCATCAGCCTCCAAATTACTTTATTGTGCCATTAGGAGAACATAACCACCCTGTGGGAGGTGCAGCATTCATGATTTTCTCCCACGGTGACAGTCCATCACATTCAGATGGGTTCTCCAGATTGCCCAGCAGAGATTGGCCTGCCTTTTTTTTTTCAGATTCCCCTTCCATTTCTTTTCGACCAAGCGCAACTTCCTCCCACTTCAGTCTGGCTTTAAGAGGAACACCTTCTCTATTTTACTGTAGGAGGTGTTAGCTCTACTGTTCAATTGTACCACTTAGAAGATTTCAGCCTCAGGAATAGGAACAGGTTGTTACTCAGGGTAATTTCTCTTGTCAAAGAAGAAAGAAGTTCTTCATTCTGTATTAGAGTTTCACCCTCTGAATGTCTTCCTGCATAAGAAAAACATCAAATCTGGCCCAGGATCGAGGATCCAGGTTACTGGATGTCCAGCCTTGAACTTTAAGAAGGTATACTTTCATGTTCCTGTCCTGCAGGCTCACAGACATTATCTGTGGTTCAAAGTCCACCAAAGCATTTTCAGGATTTCTGTTGCTCCCTTTCAACCTTACTAACACCCCTCAGGTGTTCATGAAAGTGATTGTAGTGCTTGCTGCATATCTTCGAAGATTTGGACGTATTTAAAATACAAGCGATCTGAGATATTACAACTTTACTGCAAGTATGTAAAGGGGTGATTATCTACAATGTTTTGGGATCTTCATATAATTCTGAATCTTACTCCATGTCTTCCAGGCGCTACTTATAATTTTGAATCAGACTTTCTTAAAATAGCTCTGCTATACCTGTTGCAGAAGTAGTCTGTCAGCCTTTTTCCCTAAAGCCAGCTCACAGATAGGAAGGACAATGGCCCTTTCTTGATTTCTCCTATCAATATTCTCAGAAAGAAACTGTGCGCGCATCTTCAGCAGAAGAGCTGCCCAATAATACCATGTAATGTTGGGGACTGACCAACCAGCCGCCCCTGAGGGAGAGAGAGAAATTTAATAGGGTGCCTCCCCTTCCCATATTACCAAATAAAATTTATAAAAATAGATTCCTGCATTTTCAATATAGAGCCATCAATAGCTACCAGTAATACTTGAAATAAATATAAAATCTTTGGGAGCATTATCATCTTAAGGACATAGAGCCTGCCTATAATATATAGGTGGAGCCGGTACATACGCCTTAGGTCAGCAGAGATCTTCCTAACCAGGGGATCAAAGTTACTCTTGCTTATAGTAGCAACCTTGGTGCTAATTCTTACACCCAAATAGGTGGCTGTATCCACCCACCGTGTATCATGATATGTGATGTTATCTGTGCAAATAATTTTAGTTTTCTCCTTATTCAATGTATAGCCAGAGGCTTGCCAAACTCTTCTGTGATAGATTCAATCTCCCTGATTGCCCCTTCAGGATTGATGGTAACTATAGTGATCTCATCGGCGCATGCTAAAACATTAGTTTCATAGCCGTAACATATAGCCGATTTTATGGCCTGATTCCTTCAGAATCTCTCAATCAATTGATTTATATAAAAGGCAAATAGAATAGGGGAGCAGGGGCATCTCTGTCTTGTTCCTCTAGCCACTTTTATAGTTTCTGACTCTTTGCCGATAAGTTGGAGTCCGGCATATGGACCACAGTACATGGTCCTAATGGCTGTGATCATTGGGGGCCAAAGCCCTTTATTTTTAGTATACCCCATAGAAAGCTCCAGGCCACCCGATCAAAAGCCTTTTCGGCATTGATGAGGATCATGGCCATTTGTCCCCCTATCTCTGTTGTAACATCAAATATTGTTATAGCCTACCTTATGTGGTCTGTCGTCCCTCGGCCAGATATAAACCATGCTGCCAGGATGATACTAGGCAAGTTATTACCCTCCCCAGCCGACCCACCAAGATTTTTGAGTATATTTTGGAATCTCTTGTTTATCAATGAAATTGGCCGGTGGAAGGTGGGGCTGTCCGGGGGCTTATCCTTCTTTGGAAAGATGATGATATCAGTACCTTTCCATTTCTCCAGTGGAAGCACATTAGGCTGAACCCCCAAAACTGGTCTAATAAAAAAGGGGATAACTCCGCTTGGAGCAGCTTATACCACTCAAGTGGGATTTTTTTGTCTGGGCCAGCCGCTTTCCTAGAGAATAGATGCTGCAGAGCAGACAAAAAAAACCTCTTCGAGTGTAATATCTGTTTCTAGCTTGACTCTAGTTGATTAGTCCAGGATTACCCTCAAGTCCAGGTTAGAAACTCCTTGGACAATGTCTAGGGGCACACCATTACCTTCACTATATAATTTCTGATAACATTCTTGGAACACCTGGATTATATAGTTAGCCTCTGTGAAGGTCAATCCATCCTTTTTAATTGTAGCTATCCTATTTCTTGCTATTTTTTGCCTTGTATGAAGAGCAGGTATTTTCCCTACTGATTCCCCGTGTTCGTAGGTCTCTTTCTTATGTGGCTGATACTCTTAGGCTGCTCTCCGAGTATAGTCTCTATTTATCTCAGTTTTGATTGTTAAAATCATAAGCTGGGTTTGCACAACGGCAAGCTCCTGTATAATCCTAGAAACGTTTTCTTGTTCTGCTTCAGCTAATGCTCCCAGTAACCTCTCGTCAGCTTTCTGCTGGTTCTTAGTGTGCACAACAAAGCTGATGATCTCTCCCCTCAATCCGCCTTTAAAATCATCCCACACTATACCTCGTTATGCGCTGAACCTATTGAATCAAAGTACCCGAGTGTCCAGTTCTTTATGTGCTCAACAAAAGCTGTGCTGGCCAAAGGTTTCCTTTTGAAAGTCCATTTATATTGGTGCTTTAAATTCCCTTGCAATATTACCTCTAACACCAGAGGGCTGTGATCTGATATTATCCTAGGGAGCTTCCTAATTTCTGCGTTATCTGCCAAATCCATTGGTATTAAGAAGTAGTCCAACCGGGAGCATTTCTTATGCGGGTACGATTAGTAAGTATACCCCGGATCTGTAGAATGCTTATTTTCCGTATGTCTACCAGCTCAAGGCTAGTCATAAAAGAGGACTGGGCCCTGTATACTTGAGGATTTTTTCCCTGGTATCGCACTGCAAAATGACTTCCAACCCCCTGATGCACATTCAAATCACCACACACAACCAGTGGAGAGGGCCAGGAAGCTAATTCCACCTCAAGATCCTCCAGTACTGTTGGATCATCCTGATTGGACCCTTAAGGATCCAATTAGGAAGGCCTTCGGACATGTGAGAAAAAAGTTTTATTGTACCTACATGACTGTCTGTTTAAGGCAGGCTTGCCACAGTCACTCATACACCTCCTACAGACAATGGTGAGCCTTCTGACATCATTGTGTTGCTCCATCACTTAGCCAAAATCACCCCTCACTCCTTCACAATGCTTTTTTTTTATAGGTGCCAAAGGCGCGGCACCTCTGAATCAGACTGGAGCATTTGGGCTTCTTCCTGCTCTAGAACCACCTAGTGAGATCTTTAAATGCAAGGGCAGGCAAGCTCAGCTGGTGACATCTGGCAGATCATGAATGGCATTTGCACCTGGAGGTGGCACAGAGCATCTTCCAACACTGGTGAGAAACCTAGCTGGATCTTTTTGCGAAATTCAAGAATGCACAGTGTCAAAACAACTGCCCACTGGCATTCCCATGAATACTTTCTCAGAAGACTTATTCAGACTATAGTGCCCCATTCTACTTTGGTGTGCATTTCTGCCTCTACCAGTGCTGCCCCAACTTCTGAAGATCAGGAAGCACAAGGCCTATACGTTACTCCAGTGGCTGTGGGCTTATGATACCTGGAACAGTGGGATCCTAATTTGGTTCTGATGTTCCTCTTGAACATCCCTTCAAGCCAATCCTCATCTGCTCTTGCATCTTATGACCCTGTCGCGGGATCGCGTCCAGGAGAAGGGGCGTGTCGTTCCTCTCTCGGCTTTCCCAGTTTAAGAGACCGGCGTAATATTCTGGGAGCTGTAGACAGGAAGGCGTGCTCCATTCTTCTAGCTGTGTGGAGACAAGAGGGGGAGATAGGGATATCAGACTCCATCAGTCTACTTCGGTTCCCCCCTCTCCCTATTCTGACCTCACTTCGTTACAGACTCACAAAACTCTCTTCCTCACTGCAATCACTACAGCTTATCAGGTTAGTGAGCACCAGGCCCTCTCAGTGCAGATGGGTGATTTGAAGGCATCTGAAGGTGTCCGACTGGGACATCTGGTGGTCCTTCTGCAGGGATGAGAAGTCCCTCACCTTGCAAAGGATAATATCATCATTGCAAAATGTAAAGACTTCCCTGGAAGGCAAGAGGTCATTCAGTACAGTACTCGTTTTGTCATGTTGGCATGGGGGCAGTCGGTCAATCGTTAAAGACAGCGCTGCATTGCAATCCCCAAATCACCACTCTGCATTCAGGGAGATCCAGGAGAGGCGCCCCCATCTCCAGCAAGATCAAGGACTGCTGTCTGGGAGGGATATAGATCAAGATTATATTAAAAGGTTGGACCTTTCAGCAGCTGGAGACCGATACAAAACGTCCCTGTGGGTCATATCTTTTGGTACGTTTAGGGGAAGGAGGAGCGCATCAGGATACCCACTCCCCTCGAGTCTCTTGTGTAGCCCAAATGTGCCTGCAACCTCTAACCCCTACCTATTGAGCGCTCCATATTGTGTTCCCTTGACATGCGCCTCCTGCAGAAGGGCTGCGTCCTGTGCATGTTGCATCAAGTATTGTAGGGCTACCTTGCTCGTTATTCTGTCATCCAAATCATTTACGTTCCAGGAAAGTATCTTAAACTTTTTATTCGTATGTGGGGGTAACATAATGTCTGGTATAATAGAGCAGACAAAGTATAAAGAAATCTTTCCCTATTTCACAAGGCATCAGTGGGTATAGGACCAGCATTACCAACCTTGTTTTGAGGAATCGTGAATGTATGGGCTCAGGTAAGTGGGTAGCCAGTTGCTGGTCCTAATGTGTCATCAAAAGGTCAACATAACTGGCAGTAACACACATAAACAACTCAAACTTATTCCCATTAGAGCCCCCTTCCCTAATTCCCTGCACAACAGACTTTAAACTGCCTGCACCCATCTATGCAGAGCCCCTTTGAACCCATTGTAATATCTTAACATGTAGTTAGCATGGAACTCAACCGCCTCCCATCCGTCACCCCTTTAAACCAAGAACATGACATCACTGACATCTTTTATTTCACAGTTCGATACCTGGCAACATAAGGTTCTCTAAAATGTCTCTGTATCATATTACGTTCTGAGAACCCTCAAATGCGTAGGCCCAGGGGGACCCTCATCAGAATGTGAATGTTTTGTGATATCACCACATCCTTGTGTCTTTCCGCTCCGGCGGCTCGGAGACGTTCATTCAAGGGGCCACAGCTGCCTGTTCCTGCCCACCTTTCAGTCAGCCATGGGGCAGCCCAGATTTCTCTTTATTTCTTCTTCCAGAGTCTCTTCTCCCTCTGCACGCCATCCCTTTAGTCAGTTCCATGCTTCTTCAGGAGTCTCAAAGAACCAAGTCTTGTTCTCGACCACCACCCTCAACCTGGCTGGGAATAGCATTGTGTTTTTCAGGTCTTTCTCTCCCAAGACCTTCTTCACTCCCAGGAATAAGCATCTCATTTTCTGTACTCGGAGGGTAAAATCCGGAAAGAATGTGATGGTGCTGTTATGCCACATTACCGGTGGGGCTCTTTGTGCTGTTTGTTAAATAACGTCCCTGTCCCTGTAATTGAAGAAGTGAGCAATGATTGGGCTCAGGTAAATGCCAGTTTTGGAGCTGCCCTCGCATCCGATGGGCGTGCTCTACTGAGAAATATTTTGACAGGCCTGTGGGCTGGAGGTGTTTAAGTATTAGGTCTGCTTGGCCTTCTGCTCTTTCCGGTATTATGATGATGCAAATGTTATTTAATCTGGAGCATCCTTTGGCATCTTCCATTCTATTTTCCAACTCCTTTACTACCGCTTTTACCTCTCCAACTTGAGTTCGGAGTGCTTTTGTCTAGAGAGCTATGATTGAATCTCCGGTCTCATTAACCCATGAGTCAGCTTTTCATAAATCAACCGTATTAAAGTTCTGTCAGTGGTCACTGAGTCAATGTTGCCTTCCAGGGAAGTCTTTATGTTCTGTATTATCGATATTATGTTGTGCAAGGTCAGGGACTCCTAATTTCTTGATCTTTGTTTCAGTGCAGGCGATGGTGGAGCCTCAGTACCCATAGAAGAGGCCTCCACTCTTGAAGGGGTGTATTTATTCATTTTTGTCTCAAGGGCTATCTGGTGTCTATTCACCACCATTTTGTGTGGTGTGACTCCTTTGTAACTCGTTTTTCCCTGATGGCACACTTCTGCCTGAGCTGGGGGCCTTTCTCCGCCGCCTACCAAGGGGTGTAGCAACTCCTGTGGCCTTTCAGGTCCCTGCCACCTCTGTCACCATGCCTGGTCAAGGTCTTGTTGCTTGTGCCACTAGCTTTGCTTTCCCCCACTGTAATTCAGGGCATGTCACTAGCTCTTTGCTTTAGTGCTCAGGCCACCTTGATTAGTACTGCACACCTGTGTCCCGGGCTGGGGGCGTGGTGGGCATGTGTCCGTTCGTCTGGGCTGCCGTCCGGTCCTCAGAGTTCGCGGCCGGCTGCGACGCCTCATCTGAAGAACTTTCTACTTTCTCTGTGAATATTGTGTGCGGCACTCAAGGGCTGCATTTTCTCAGTCGCCCGTCATCATGCCACGTCTCTCCGGCTCCACCCCACCACTTCTCGGTTTTTCTCGTCATCCACACAGGTCATTGCGAGTAAGAAACTTCCAGGATTGCCCCTCTGGGGTATAGCTCCCTCCTGGGCACTCTTGGGGATCGTATCAGCTGCTGCAGTTGTACTTGGGAGTTTTTCGGACAGTTTCCCCTAAGCTGCAGCCATTACAATCCGCCCCTCAGAGTGAATGTTCTTAGTGTCTTTAGAGTGGTGGTTGGGTTTTTAATTAGATGGCTGATTATACCTTTGTTTTTCATACCAGGAATGATGCCTCAGCAGAAGAAGATGTTGATAACCCTATGTGCCTCACTACAGATAGTAGGGACTAGCACACGCAGAAGGCAAATTAAACATGGAAGATCAGGGGAGCTATATTTAAGATTCAGTTGTGCCTGGCTTACTTTGTCTTTGTTCATGGCCTTGAGATTCACAATAATGATGGAGGTTCACAAGAGGTAGCCTGGTTTTGAGAAAGAGAAGCCACAGAGATAGTAACTGATTTCCGCATGGAAAATTCTCACACAAGGATTGAGATGGTGTAAAACCCAAGGAGAAGCTCTCAGGATGGTCAAATGAACTGGCAATGTTGAAGACTTTACAACCATGATATGTGTATTCAAAAAAAGTTACAAAGTTAGATTTAGCAATATCAATAAGGGGCGTACAGATTTTAAGGTGACGTATGAAAAAAACAAATGTGTCTCTGGCGGTCCTTTGACACAACAAGTACTTTGCCTGCCTACCTCTGAGTCTTTCTGATGGCAGGCCTGAAGTAATTAATTTGCTTAGGTTTTGCCTGTTGGGTAAACAGATTGCTGGGTGGGGAAGGGGCATAACTCTCAAGTAAATCAAAGGAAGGCCACTTGAAGCTGCTTCTATATCAAAGTCTCATCAATTACTGTGAAGTTATTTACATGTTGTGGCCTGTGGAAGAGTTATAACATCAAAAAAATAATGAATTATAAAGGGAAAAAAATTGATTTCAGATGTGTCCTAAACATTATACCTTAAATTGTCTAAGATGACCCCATCCACTGTTTTCAATACAGATCACACAGGTATGCAGTGTCCACAGGATTCCCACATTTCGCTTCCGATGATGATAGATTAAGATAATGTTAATAATTACCTCAGGGCACCTTCTTTCCTTCAGCAAGACTTTGACAGAAAGAAAACACAGCTACATTACTCCTTCAATATTTATACTACTGTTGATACATTTTCTTGGCTTTCCAAGCATTGTATTACCTTCTAGTGAGCAACGGGATATTGTTAAAGCTCTCTGAATTATCCACAAGTCCATTAAGAAACATGCCCTCTCAACCCTCAGAAACAATTCTGCGGGGCTTATTTATGAGCTCTTGCCTCACTTTTGCGCTGCTGGTGCGTCACTTTTTGTGACGCACCAGCGGCGTCAAAATGAGCTATGTTGTGTTATATTTACAAAGTGACACATCTATGTAGATGCGTCACTTTGTAAGCCCATGCACCACATTATACCTGCGCCAGGTATGACGTATGCAGGGTGGGCGTTCTGACGCACGTAAGCCTTGAAGAAGTGACACAGGGAAATCTATCAGATGTCACTGCACCACTTCTAGGACGCAAATGCGTCAGTATCTTACGCCTCGATCACAGCAAGCGTAAGACTGGCGCAGGCACATTTGACATTGTACTTGCCCATGTGAAATGACCCATTGCTGGAGTTGCATGACTTTTGAGATACACTCCAGCAATGCGTCATTTTTGCGCCTACATATACGTCAGAAATACTGACATATCTGTAGCTCCTTGTGACATGTGTCATACAGTAAATATGACGCATCATTGGTGTCGCAAGGAAGGCGTAATGAAAAGTGACGCATCGTTTTCACGCAGCGATGTGTCACTTTTCATAAATGAGGCCCTACATCTTTTGATCTCAGAAGATGCCTCTCATCCAAAAGAAAGTGAAGAATCGATATTCATGTCTATCAAAAACACTGTTTGTGAAGGACAATATGCTAAACCATGGAATTTAAGGCCTCATTACGATGGTGATTTATACCGCCAATATCAGACCGTCAGTGGCTGTCCCACCACCATCGGACCCTACAGGACCACCTGCTGCATTACGATGGTGGGCAGATGTAGAGATGGTGGGGAACCTGACCGACACGCATCCGACAGGCTCAGGATCCTGTCGGACCGTCCGATGGACTGCAATTCCTACAAAAGTGGGATCACAATGTCCCTTTCCACCAGCAATATCATGGCATTTAAACCACCATGAAAAGACAGGCGGAAAGTAACTTTGGGAGCCCCTAGCAAGCTTCTCTTTCCCCCTGGACCTCCACTATGAGGTCCTGGCGGCACCTATGGTGCCCCCCTAAACATGATCAGGGCACCGCATGGTGCCTGCCACACGGTGCAGGGATGTTCCCAAACATGCCTCTAAGCATTGAGGCCTGTGCCACAGTAAAGATCTCAATGCTAAAAAGCATGTTTCTGACCGCCTCCACAGGTATCGGATCGTAGTTTGTCTGCCAGGATCACCAACTCCCTGTCAGCTGGTCCCATTCCCGACAGGATGACGGTCGGACCCTCGTCCAACTACCATCGTAATCAGGCCCTTACTACCATTTCAAGTCTGAATATCAACAGTCTGTGGTTACAAAGTATCCCCATTAATTATAACTAATTGAAAACCTCTTAGCGTACATCCCATCTACAGACACAACTGGAAAGAATTGACATTAAAATCTTGTTAACTGCCTTTGATGTATCTACCAACCATAGGAAAAGCCAATAGGTCTCAGCTCTATGAGGATGAGCTACTAGGAATTTTGTGTAGTTTTTCTAATAAAGAAAATCCATTCCAAGTAGCTACTGATACTTGTGCATAAGTCGTGAAGCAAGCGCGCATTTGACAAATGTGTATTGTGACTCATGTGCACACCTGTGTATTGATGCACAGCAACCATTTTTAAATTAACGTACTAACATGGGTGAATGAAAGGTCAATTATAAGCACAATGGATGACGTATAGCAGGTCTGAGTGTTAGTGGCAGCAAAACGGACCCTGGTGGGAAAGTTAGAGGTTGCAGGACATGTACAAAGGACCATTGATGGCAGAAGGAAAGGGGTAGGGGCTGGGGTCATTGGGGCATTAATGGAAGGCAGGGGGAAGGGCTGTGATTGCCTGGCCACAACATGGACAGCATGTTGTGGCATCCATTACGGGACTCGGTATCATGGTCCCCCTTAAAATTAATTGGAGTGAAAGCCATTTGTTGGTGGAGTTATATTCATTTTAGAAAATCTGTTGAGTTCTCGGGTGATTTTGCAATGTGAAAATGCTGACCCCCTGCTGAAGTTTTCGAACCATTTTTGAGAGCAAAGTGTTTTCTCTCACTGTTTTCTTAAAGAGGTGATGTAAGGTGCTCCGGCAGCTAAAATTAGAGCATAGTTTCTATAAGTTTACCCTATCTTTCCCAGCAACGTGAGAATACAGTCTGATACTCTGAATATAGCATGTACTTTCAACAGCAGCAGCAGCAGCAGTCTGTCAGTTTATTCCCCAGTGTTCAACTGCAGTCTCCCATAGTGTTGCAACCAACAAAGTACTAGTATTCTGGATTTATGACAAAAGTGTGCTACATCTGAAAGCTGTTCTGATGTAATTCAAGGTGTCGAACTTGAATCCTCACCTTTAGATGTGAACAAAATGAGGGGTTCATTTTGTCATAGAAATTATGGTTAATGCTTTACGCTCTTTCGCATTCAACATGCTGACTGAAACATACACGTTGATTACTAACAATGATCTGTCATTTAAGTCCCTGGTGATCAAATGTAGCTTAGAGTCAGCAACAAGAGCACTAACATTGTTTATTTATTGATGACAAAATTGTGGTACATCTGAACACCACATCCTACAAAAGAGACTGCTATAAAGGAACAAAATAAGGGGGTTCTTTTTGCGATATAAATGGTGGTTACTTCTCAAAAAAAGCCAAAATGAGGATGCATTTTCTATGAGTTCTCAGATATCTTCCCCATCCATTTCAGTAAAACATACTGAAATGAAGAGAGAAACATGTACTTCCAACACCAGCAGCAGTAGGTCAGTTTACTCTCTAGCGTTTAACTGTAACCTCAACACAGAGGTCTAATGAACAACTACTGTGCTAACATTCTAAATGTATTGAAGGTTTCGAACTTTCCTCACAAATGCTATCTTAGCGGAATCAAAGCTGTAAAACTGCAAGGAATTTCCCTACAAAGGATACAGCAGTAAAGGAACAACATGTGGGGTTTCATTTTGTCATAGATATTATAATGTGTGTTCAAGAAAGCTAAAATGAGGAAACATTTTCTAGAAGTTAAACATCTTACTCATTGTTTACTGTAAAACATACTTCCTTTACCAGCAGCAGTTTGTCAGGGAACTCCTTTATAATCAAATGCAGCGTCACCACAGACATCTAATGGACTAGAGTGCTAACCTTTTTGTATTAAAGGTAAAAGTGAGGCACTCTGGAGTACCACTTACTTGTAATAGGAGCTAATGAATTTGAAGCCTTTTTTGAGGAGCAGGATAAAATAAATAAGTGTTAATGCATGCATAACACCAGAGGATTAAAAATGTGAGGGGAGATATGAGTATTTAGTAATATGAGGCATCATATATTTTGAAAGGTGCTGAAAAAAGTTAAAAACAAAGATATTTGCAGAGGTACAACATCAACAATTAGCCTTTATTCAGAGGTGCATCCCTCACGTGAGAACTATGCTTCCTTCTCCAGGTTCAGTAGTGGTCTTGAGGAACCAGGAAGCACTGAAAAAGGGGTAATGTTATTCAAAGTTTAAGATAATAGGTATCCTCCCAGGCACAGATAAGAAAACTTCACTCCAGCTTTTAATGAAAGTTCTGCTTTTTTAGTATCAAAGTGCCACAACCCCGGAAAATGATACAGTGGGACTTTTGACTCACAGTGAAATTACTTCAAATTGACTAATGTGATTGTACTGAGGTATTTTGAATTGTTATTAGGATGTGGCATTTTAGTGTATTGACATTCCCTGCTCTGTGTGCTCAGTGTTTGCTGTATTGTTCCAATTTTATGGGGAGGGTGTGGTTCAACAAACCAAATTAGCAAATGGTATCTAGAGAAGAGTGCAGAGGAGATGAAGAGCATTAGAAAGGTCATGAGGAGGCTAAGAGTATTCCAAATGCATTTTTTGAACTTATTTTCAATCCTGTAGGAGAGAAGAAAGTGTCAGCATAGACGGTAACCTCCAAACTCTGCCTCCGAGAATTTTCCAGAGATACTGAAAAGAAATGGACGTTTGGGATGTCTTAAGTGCAAAGCTCCTGGATGATTGGCAAATCCCTCATTACAATGCTGCGAAGGAAAGGCTTAACGGATATGAGAGTGCCTCATTGTCATCTGCTCTACTCCAGACTCTTCAGCTAATTGATTGTCTTCTAGAGGACGTTTCTTGCATTCTCACTAAAGACACAAACCCATTATATGCACATTTTGTTTTGTATTATACTAAATGTGCTAAAATAATCTCTGTTGGAGAACACAGTGCAGCAGCTCAAGATCAGCTCTTGGCTGCTCGCTAACCCAAGTAACCCAATTAAATATTTTTCCTTTTTAATGTTTAGATCAACGTTTAGGTGCTCTGCTTTATAGTTATTTTTTGTTGAATCCCTAAAAAAATAAAAAAAAATGTTTAGAAAGGCAAAAAAACAAAGGTACATGTTAAATGTACCTCTTTTGGTTAAAAAATAAAATACATGGGGGGCTTGGCCAACAGCATGGCCAGGTAGCTGTGTTTTCCGCTAGCTCTGCTGACTCCAACTGAATCCTGAGTAATATCCTGAACCTCTACACCTGAAAACTGCTCAGTTGAGGATCGGAAGTTGGCCGAAGCAGAGAAGGGCTGCAAGATCGTGGCACCAGAGGTTCTTAGCGGTGTTGCGAGCCCTTTCTGCAGCACCGCTGGCGTGTGGCCTCTTAAGAATGCAAACTGCTGAGGCTTGTGGTGGTGATCGACGGACCCAGAGACGGCCCTGGACTGCAGAGTGGAGGGGGAGCACGCCGACGCACCAGCAAAACGGACTTGCCAGCGGGATTCGTCCCCCTCGAGAGGTTGCATCAGCAGCGTGAAGTGGCATCCACCCGACAAAGACACTATTGCCAAGGTGAGCGGACCATAAAAGCTGTGCTGGAACAGTAGGGCCCTGCCTCCCGGCGCCGAAATCCATCGGCGGCCAGCCTTAAATGCAGACTCCTGGTTGGCGCCTCGGGGGTGAGAGGCATTGCTTTTTCCCTGCCCCCCCATGGCTGCTGCCTTCATGGAGTGGGACTCCCCGAGTAGCCTAGTCTGAGGCCGCGCAGCTTTGACAGTTCTTTTGGGAGGAAGGAGGGCGCAGGGTTCAGCGGGACCCTGACTGTATTGTTTCCTGGAGTTGCTCGCCCTGATGAAAACTGTATACTCTGGATGAGACCCCTGGGATCTGCCCATCTATGTGCTGTTGGAGTGGACGGCGTGGTGGATCCTGAGGCAGGTTGCACCGCTCGGGGCTGGGAGACAGGGCTTCTGAGGCCCAGAGATTAAGCATTGTGGACGGCGCAGCCGAGGCGGTGAGATTCCTCAAACAGGGTGGAAGCCCTGAGACTCCAGGAGAGGCCCCGTGCCTTTTCGGCTTCCAGAGTGACCAACCTCCACTGGAACCGCGCCTGGGGTTCTTGTCTCAGCCCGCAACGCAGAGTCTGAGAAGCGGCAAGCCTCGCCAATCAAACATCTAGCGGCACGTCACAGAGCTGCTCCGAGAGGTCAGCTTGGGTTGGGAAACTGCCTTTCTCCTTTTTCTTTCCCCTTTCCGAGGATTCTACTACAGAGGCTATGGGTGGCTGCAGGGTGTGAGTAGGACACTGTTGTGCCTACAGGCCCAGGTGCACATCTCGAACTACTAACTTTTTAGAGACATAGAGTTCAAGTGGTGTGGGCGCATAACTCGGACCTCACAAGTCCTGTATACAAGGGCCTGCACTTTCTGGTACAAACACCCCGCCACATCGGACAAGCTCCTATAGAGGACCTGACAGGAGCCACACAGGTGTGAAGGTCAAGATGGACCACCACGTAGGCAGAGTGGTGCTCGGAAGGTATCCTGTTATGGCTGGCCTGGGAACTGGGGAGCACAACAGCGGGTGGATTCCTGGGTAACCAACAGTGGTGCGCCGAGGATTGTGAGTGAGGGAGAGAGCGTCTGCATCTTCCTTCCCATCGGTCGACCTGCAATGACAAAGGATAAAGAACCGAAGACGTTGCAGCAGGGTAAATTGGATCGTTCTGTCAAGGTACTCCCTGGGCTGGCGGGAGCAGAGGGAGGTACAGGCCCCTGCCGGATGGTGCAGGCATATTGCAAGCGATCCGTGAGTCCAGGGAAAGCTTGGAAGGGAAGAAGGCTGCGGTGCGCTTGGAAGTCATATTGCTGCGCAAGGACCTGTGAAAAGTCTCCGAACGTGTTACCAAAGCTGAGCACTGCATCTCGGAGCTAGAGGATACTTCTCATTCTATGTGAAAGGAGGTGACGGGGCTGTTAGCCTCAATGAAAGAGGCCTGGAGGGTCGACAATGCTGAAAACAGGGAGCACAGAAATAATCTTTGATTTGTTGGGTTCCGGGAAAATGCAGAACAGATGGATCTGGGTCAGTTCCTTTTGCAGTTTCTCAAAGCCACCCTTCCAAGTACCTAGTTTTCGTCTTGCTTTGTCATAGAATGAGCACACAGGAGTTAAATCAATTTGTCATGCCCACACTTTGGATGGTTCGACCAACTCCATATCAGAATTTACTCCTTTTATTCCTGAAGATCAAGAACAAACCAAAAGCCCTCCATTGATCTCTGGACCTTTATCTGCTGACCCAGACAAATCAGCCTATTTGCATTAAATATGTATACATATGGGTCTGGGATCTCAGAACCATTCAATCTACTTCGTTAAATATTTTTTTTATTTTTACTTAAACAAAATAATTTTTAAAAAGTCAATGGGCTGGTCCATAATGAAATCAGGGTGCAGCCCCAACCCTAACACCCCAACAGCCTTTCTGCTTCCCTGGCCCTAGAACATCCCCATCCTTATAAAATGCCAGAATAAATTTGCAAAGTTTTTGACATATGGGACGGCAGAGAATTGGCACAGCCACATTTCTTGACACTTGCTATGGTGCACTCTTCAGGCTCTGAGTCTCCTGGCAACCAGAGAGCAGAAAACGTTGGGCAGTTCTGAAACCTAGAGACCCAGGCAAATCTAATGCAGTGTGGCTTGTGGGGATCCTGCTATATTTTCTTACACAGGATGCCCTTCAAACTTCAAACGTTGGCTAAAATCATGCACTTCGTTGACATTTGTCTGAGTGAAACTGATACTTGAGGAGATCCACCTAGCATTCTCACAGTACTCCCAATGCAAACAGTATGGATGAAACTGTGACCACACTAAATCAATATGGTCTTTATTAGGCCTTGACAAAATTTTCATTACGCTTGCATAATTTGTGAAATTCCTGAAATTGCAACATTACACAATTTTGCATAATTTAACATCATTTGCAGTCAAAATAAGAATGCCCAGTAACAACAGAATGCAAGTAGCTGTTGTTTGTGGTGTATTTGTCTAAAAGCATACTCCCGCCAAACATTGACACATTTTTATTTTGAAGAAATATGTGTGATTTCGTGTAATTCTTTCAATATTTCAGGTAATTACAAAAAAGCAAATTATAAAATTGCCCACATCTCTAGTCTTTCCATGGTCCCTCGTTGGACCCTTTCCTGCAGTGGGTGCTAGGCCTAGCTATGTCTGGGTTCAGTAGGTTTCCCTAGGTGCCGGTCCAGCCTAGACCTAAATGCTGGTGCTACCCACATCACCAAAATGGTTAAATTTTTATGACAACATTTTGATCACTCCAAGTTGTGTTTCACCTTTACAGGTGGGGGCTTGTTTTTAATGACAGAAGTGTGGGGGAAACAGGATTGCAATTATCAGCTAAATGATTCTCCATTTAGGCTTCCTAGTGTAGGCCAGTTTAAAAGAGATAACATATTTGGCTAAATTCCCCCCAAGTCACATGATAGTGTGGGTAACCCTAAATTCAGAGTTGTGAAAATCATCACTACTCCTTAACTCAGTATTATCGGCACATTTCAAATGCATATATTGGTATTCATTAAATGTTTCCATATGAATCGAAACATAGCCAGTACACAAAAAAAACATATAATCTCAGTTGTTCAAACTGGTTATCGCATGTTTTTTTTATGGTCAACAAACAAATACAGGGCCTCATTTATGAGGCTGTGCGTCACTTTTTGTGACACACCAGTGGCGTAAAAAATGAGCCTTGTTGCTCCATATTTACAAAGTGACGCATCTAAGTAGATGCGTCACTTTGTAAATCCCTGCGTCACATTATACCTGCGCCAGGTATAATGTATGCAAGGGGGTCGTATTGATGCAAGAAAGGGTTGTAGAAATGATGCAGTGAAATCTATGAGATATCACTGCGCCACTTCTAGGACACAAATGCGTCAATTTCTTACGCCTGCCTCACAGCAGGTGTAAGACTGACGCAGGCCCTTTTACATGGGGCTTGCCCCATGTGAAAGGACACATTGTTGGAGTTGCATCACTTTTGTGACACACTCCAGCAATGCGACACTTTTGCGCCATACAGATATGTCAGAAATACTGACGTATCTGTAGCTCCTTGCGACATGATGCTTCATACTGTAAATATGACGCATCATTGGTGTTGCAAGGAGGGCGCAGTGAAAAGTGACGCATCACTGTTTTCACACAGCAATGCGTCACTTACTTAAATGAGGCCCACTGTATCTCCATGCAACAGGAAGGGTCAAACAGACATAATGGTGTATAACGTTTGTAAGTCACTCATTGAGGAAAAATACTATAGATGAAAAAGCCTGCAGCAATTTCCATAGTTTCCTATTTTTTTAACCCCTTCGATGCTCATGACGGAACGGTTCCGTCATGAGCATCAGTTGAGCTGTGCTCATGACGGAACCGTTCCGCCATGACCACGCCCGTTTCCATTAGGGGTCAGCACCTGGCGGTAAATCGTACCGCACCGATGTGGTTAATAATATTTTTGCTTTTAATGATTAGTTTCTTTGAGTCATTGTGATTCATCTACAGAAATGGCCCCTTGCTGCGTTAGAAATTTTGTCTAGATTTCAGAAATGCATATATTTCTAGGTTCACTCTTGGGCTTCAAACCTGTTTCCCGAAACTGCAAGTAGGTTGATAACACAAAAAATTAAGAAAACTGAACTAAAACTGGAAAACATAAAAAAATTGTCATTTTCTTTACAATTCTTCTTTCCCTAAAAGCAGGGCCAATGGTAAACTTTGCACAGCAAACCTTTTTGTTTGTGCATTTTTTGTGAAAGAAAAGTCAAAAATATTTTTTAACATTTCTTGTTTACCTTCAGTGAATTCACGAAACTCTGAGTGCCTTTAGAGTTCTCAATGTAAGAGGGAAAAAGGGCATATATCTGCCTGGGGTATATTTTCTGGGAAACAAGTTTTGAAGGGGTGAGATCCCAGTGCTCCAAACTGAAAAACATAGGGGTCTATTTTTTAAGATTTAACACTGTGTTTGCATCACAAAAGTGACACAAATAGACGCTACATCTATTTCCATTAATTTACTTTCCATCACTAAACTTGTTTAGCACTGTAAAACAATCGCTTAGTGCTAAGGGGGCATGCCATGTGTGGTGCATGGGCGTTCACATGCAACAACCAAAGGTTTCTGATGCTAAACTTAAAACATCAGACATGGTTTAGGATGAGAAAATAGCGCCCATTTCAAATAGGCGCTATGAAGGAGAAATGCTTTTATTTCTTCTTTCTTTTCCATCTTTGTATGTGTGCTGCATTGTGCAGCATACAAACAACCTGGGAAAAAGTTTCAAATTAGTCCAAGCATGGTGTTTTGTTCAGGAAGGGTTCCCTTCCAGTACAAAACCTGTGCTAGACTCATAGAGACACCCGTGCACTGGAGTGCAAAGGTGTGTTTGTGGCTCACTGCAGCATATTTCTGCACCTGTGCTAGGGAGAGGGGAGGAGATGCCATATTTCTGTAAAATGTATGTTTTTCAGCTCTCTTCTTACACAGCACAGACGTTGGGCTTGCTGCACTGCGCTGCATGAAAAACTAGTACATCTGCCCCAAAATGTCTGGGCACACTTAAGCCTCAACAGCTAAGAGTATCTGTGTGCACTTTGAGTCCTAAATATCTACCAGATTCTATCAGCTGAGCAAAATGCAACAATGTAGCTAGTAGAGCTTTTACTTGAGGGGTCCTTTTCCTAGAGATGTTTACCCTGGCTGTTGTTTACACCTGAACCGTTAAAGGGATGAAACGTTTGTAGGGCGCATGGTCACTTTGGCATTTCCCAGAAGGTCATTGCTTTTCATTAAAATATTACAGATTTTGTGTTATATATTGTACGTCTGCCTAACGAAGCTAATGCGCCACAGGAAATATAGGTAAACTATAAAAGTTGTTTTTTTCTTCAATTATTTTAATCTGAACATGTGATATTTGACTGCCTTCTTTCCCTACAGCATTTTTCTCTTCTATGTGTCATATTCACTTACTTTACTATTGAGCATTGTATAGAACTAATTGGTACGCTTTTGTCTTTCTGATTCACCTGGGTATTTGTTTTAGGCACAGTCTTAAACTAGAAAAAAAGGTCTAATACTAATTTGTGTATTCCTGTTTGCAGGCTCAACAACCTGCCGATGCATTGTTGATGGTAAAGAGTACTTGCCTGGTAAGTTCCTTGAACTAACTCAGTAGAACAAAAATGAGAACACATGTTGATTTAGAACCCGAAAACACCTGTGTGTTTGTGTTGAGTTGGTATTTACATGATATGAACTGTTAGTAATTTTGCGTCTTTATTAGGTTTTACTTGTGTGATTTTGTAAGTATGTTTGTCTATTAGGTTTGCAGTTTGTCAATGTGTTTTGTAAGGCATAGGCTAGTGCATTGTTTTCATCAGGTTTTTGAGGGATTGCCCAATGCTGGTAGTGTAAGTCTCTGCTTCCATTGCTTTCTATAGAATTACTTCTGAATGTCCATGTGTGGTATGAAACTTTCTACAAGCCTTAACTGGAGTAGACTTGAGCCTCTTTGGGCTGTATGTAGTACAACTAAAGTGGATGTCTTGTAATTTGTTTTGACTTAAGATTTTATAGGTGTGTTTTTGTATGTGCACGACCCTCCAGGATGGCCTCTTTGATTTTCCTTTTACTCTTCCCACTCGGTAGTAGGCATTTATCATTTTCTAGCCATGCTCCTGAGCCACTTTCATATTTATACTTTAGTCAAATCTCTACATGTATGTAGCTTTTTGCACACTTGGAGAATTTAGGACATAAGAGTTAGGATTATAGCACAGGTACATTTATGCCTATACCTTTCTGAATTGCATTTTTTGCCTATGGAAAGAGGTACTAAATGAGTACTATTCCTTGTAATGACCTTCGTGAATTGTCCTCTCAAGATCTGTATTACTCCAGCCCCTGTATCATTAGCCTGTGCTCTCGCCTAGTCTACAGGTATGTACGTGTTTTTATGAGACTGCAGTCTCTAAAGCGTATACGTTTATCTTAACATTTCATGAATTGCAGACATCACTTAATAATCAACACCAGCGCTTTTCATGAGCACCAGTTAAGGACACATTCATTTACTGGGAGATTAAGGGATTTGCACAGAATCACAGGATGTTGAGCCGACTCGAGTCCATGCCGAGACCCGAACCAAGTTCCCCAGCTCCAAAGTCGGCAGCTCTGCACATTGCACTACATCCTCTGCCCACTTTAATGATTAGTAGGAGGCACTAACAGGAGAAATGGGCTGGTGCAAGCTGCCTCCTGATGGGAGTGTAGGCACTTATTTTTTTTACAAATAAACCACTGATCAAAATAGGTGCTCGGCTGTGCCCTGCATGAGAGTATATATTATATCCATCATACTGCCCCATATTATATTTTTGAGTAAATAAAACTCTAGAATAAACCTCTAGCACAGTGATTTCTAAACTTTTTAGAACAATAACCCACTTTTAATATCGACAAACTATCGCAACCCACCTTCCTTTAATCAAAATGAGCTGGGCTAGTTTTTAACTGAATGTAGCACACTGACATTTACAGACAGCACAGTTTTTCTTTTAAATGGCCACTGAATTAGCAGACATCCAGTTTTACTGATAAAAGTATATTGTACACACATTACATTAGTGGACATAAGGTTTTAGTGAATATTTATATTGTGTGTACCACTAAGTAAAGTATCTTGATGTTTTTGGATTCTTTCAAAACATTTGCTATAATCACACTTCTGAACTACAAAAACATTATTTTATTGTTGCTTTCCTAACTGTCAAATGCGTACAGTTCAGTTACAGGTATTTACATTTTGTTGTATGTTACAACAAAATGACATCATACAGCCTTTCCTTTCACACACCTGTACCCCAGCAAGTTTGTTATGTAATTCACTTTGCCTTTCTTTCTGTGCCTGCAAAGACATAGCCTGAGATTTGACCTCCGTCTTTGAAACACCGAAAATGTAACAAGATAAATACAGAATGTACAGGCTTCTTTATTTATTGCTTGGACTTTCACAGCTGACAGCTCACTGGTGGGTCTCCACCCAAAGTTAGGGAAACACTGCTCTAGCAGAACTTTTGCAAAGGACAGAGCAGACACAACTATCTGTCTCACACTGAAAGGAAAATTGAAACAGTATAGATCTTTTCAGGACACCACAGAGAAAAGCAATGTAATGAAAATAGTATAAAAGCTTAGTAGGAAGCAATACTTTATTGTAATTTAGGTGTTCATGGGAATTACAGAACACAGTGTACTTTAGAAATAAATGAAAATATTTTTTTAAGAATTATTTTTATTAAACATTTCTAAGTTGCAGAGTTTAGTATCACAGCAGGAGGTTTTGTGGTAGCAAGCATAGTACATTACATTTTGTACGCTTACATTCAACTTAACCAACATTATTTAGAAGAAATATCATACAAGTTGATTGTGACTTTGATATATAACTAGGGGATCACAGAAGAAAAAAACAGGGGTTATCGCAGCTCCCTCTCATCCCTGTCCTGGTTCCCAGAACCTTAAAAGACCCGATTCTCAACCCAGCGACCCCAAATCTATCCCCATTTTCGTGGGCAGCCTCTACTCTCACAGATCACTCTTTCTGCTGCCCAGCACAAATCCAAGTCTGATTTCCATTGCCCCACCCTTAGAGGGAGGTTTGCCCCCCAAGACCTGGGAACATTCCTCTTAGCTACCATTTCTGCAACCATCAGCCACAAATGCTGGTATCTCGTCCATGTCTCCTCACCCATTACACATAGTATATGCTATCTAGTCTCCAGTGGTATTGCCTGGCCCATCACTTCTGAAATAATCCATGTCGCCCTCTCCCAATATTCTGAATGTCGGGACTTCCCCAGAAGATGTGGAATAACAAGCTCATTTTCTGACAGCCCCTGGTGCAATGACTCGAAGGACAGCATCCCAGACTGTGAATGAGTGCTCTGGAGGAGTGGGACCTATTGAGGATACAGAGTTGCACCAGACGGAATACAGCCCGGATCCCCACCTCTCTAGGGCTTTGAATTGCCTTCACTCAGTCATCATTCCAATATCTGCTTCCCACCCGTCCCGCAGGGCCACGATGGGATTGGGTGCATTATTCATAACTTTCTAATATATTAGAGATGTGGCCTTATCTTTCATAGGATCCTCAAGGTGAGCATATTTCAGCAACTGCTCCCCTTCACAGATATGCCTGTGCAGCTCATAGCCCAGCTGGATGTATCGAAAATGTTCTGAGTCGTCCATCTGGTTTTCATTCTGCAGGTCTTCAAATGAAATTATGTCCAGCCCTCTCCATACATCCCCAACGTGGTCTATGCCCAATAGCTCCCGTTTGCAAAACCCCTGCAAACTCCCCACTTCATGTAGCAAATCACTATCCTACAACGGGGTCCATTCGGATAGCCATTCTCCCACCCAAGATATTTAGTGGCCTCACTTCACCCTTGAACTACCGCCTGGATATGCAGAGGCAGTAGCTTTTCCCCTCCTTTCTGAAATAATGCTGCAGGATATCCCCTCTGCTGCATCATTAGATGGTCCATCTCTGTCTGCGAACACCCAATCATTGATTACTAACATCGCTACCATCTGGGAGTTCCCAGTAATTCTTTCTAATCTCCAGTATTATCAGACTCCCCTCATAACTGATCATCTGGAGCTTTCCCAACGCTATTATAGAGCTACCCCAATCCCACAGAAGCTTGCTCAGTTCACTATCCACATCCTGGAAGAACCCATCTGGAATCCTGTAGGGGGTATTCTGTGGGACATACAGCATACATTGTAACGTCATAATTGAAAAGAGCACCACTCTTCCCATTAAGAGATCAGCAAGCTCATCCAATGCATCATGTCTCTTTTCAGACGTTCCAACTGGGGCATCAAGTTGTCTGACTCTGTTTTTGAAATAGTGATACCCTGTAATCTAAATTTGTCTCTAATTTGAAGTAGGAACCCTCTAGCCAACAGAGACTCACCAGTAAGGCCAAAAAGGAGAGACTGGTCCCAGTTTATTTGATTCCCTGAGTAGCTGCCAAATAGTTGGAATATGTGCAGTAACCTGCCTATTGTGAAGCGTGGCCTAGTGGCATATAACAAGACATCATCGGCTTACAAGGATAGGCGTTCCTCCTAGCTGCCATCTTCCACTATACCCTTCCCCATCGGATCTCTTCTAATCCAGATAGCTAAGTGTTCAAGGGCTAATGTAAACAGCATGAGAGTTAATGGAGACCCCTGTTGTGTACTCTTATGAAGGGCAAAGGGACTGTAGGCTGAGTCGTTCACTCGCACTCTAACCAGGGGATCCTTGTATAGGAGCTTCACCCAAGCACCATAGCGGGGCCAAACCCAGACCTGTCCAACACAGCAAACAAGTAAAGCCATTCAATACTATTGAATGCCATTCGAGGGTCCAGTGATAGTAGCCTTGCCTCCTTCTCACCTCTAGACCTTGACAGGTGCATTATGCCATATAGGCACCTCAGATTCAATCTAGTACTCCTATGGGGCATAAATTCCGACTGGTCCTGGTGTACCAGAGATGTAATAACACTGCAGAGCCTGGTCACAAAGGGCTTTAGCCAGCACCTTAGCATCCATGTTTAAGAAGGAAATAGGGCGGTAAGAACTGCACTCTTTGGAGGGTTTACCAACCTTGGGAACCACTAGTCTGGGGGCTGTACGTTAACCTTCCAGAAGGCGCCTCACCTTTCTTGCCTCTAGGAACATATGGAGCATGTGTTGGGCAAATACATTGATCGTGCCTTTATAGCACTTAGCTAGCAGGTCATTGGGGCCCGCAGCCTTACCAGCCTGTAAGTCCCTAATAGCCCCCGTTATCTATTCTACCATAAAGCCATGTTCCGATTCCTCTCCATCCTCCCTTGTAAATGTAGGGAGTAGGACATCTTTAGGTACGTCCCGGAAGTTGTCCTACATTCTAGTCAGACTGGAGGTATAAAGCGCCTCATAGTAGTCGGCAAATGCCATCACTATTTCCTCCCCGTCTTTTGTACACTCCCCTCAGAGTCCTGAATGTAAACCACACAGCTCCTGCCCCTAACTCTCCTCTCTAGCCAGGCTATCATTTTATTGGCTTTATCTCCCAGATGATAGAGCTGCCTCTTCGACACTAACACCTGAGTCCTGGATGCATTTTCCGCCAGATCCTTCATCTCCTGCTGCATGAGATTGGGCATGTGACTAATCGGCGGATCACGGTCCTCCCCCACCAATGCTGCTGCTTCCGGGCTAGCCACCTCTCCCTCCAGGGCTTCATAGTTAAGACGCTGTTTCCTCCTATCCCCCCTAGAAGTGACTGAGCCTGACCCTGTGTCACTTTTTTAAATGCTTCCCATAGTGCACATGGCGAGTCAACCGACCCCTTATTATCTTGGAAATACTGCTCTGTCCTCTCTTTAATCTGGTCAACAAACCTTTTATCTTTAAATACCCAAGGATCTATTCTGGGTGGCATTGTACTGTTTTTCAGTGGACCCTGAAGCAGCACCTCTGCTGGACGCCCACAGCTTCCATCAGCATGCACATTGCTGTACACATTTGCAAAACACTACTGCCTAAACAGTCATGTCTTGCATGATGGGCATTTTGTCTTTTAATCCTCTAGGACTTTTTAACATTACACAGTCCAAAGACTCCCTCCGGAGGGAGTTTGTTAAGGTATCAATTTTAAGGTATGGCAGTTGAGTCTAGAAGTCTCTTCCAGATAAACAAGTTACTTACCTTCAGTAACCCTGTATCTGGTAGAGTCTCATTCTAGCCGAATATTCCTTATCGAGCCTCCCATTCTCCCTATTCCGCGAACTGTATGTCTCACACTGAAGAGATCCTTCAGGACCTCAGCATGGCACATTGGTCATCCCCCCTCAATTTAGCTCTGTGCTTCTAGATTCGAAAAACAGTCAAGAACTTAGATCAGCATGCTGGGATGGCTCTGAATATAGGCACACCCCATTTCCACAAGATGCCAATGATGCCACAAATACCTGAATAATGCCATTGACTGACACAAATGGGAATTGCTCAACGATTTCCAAATCCAGTCTGACGGTGAGAAATTTGTGGTTTGATAGAATTTCTACCAGATAAGATATTACCAAAGGTTGGCAACTTGTTCTATTTGTCAATGTGGTATAGGCAGGGCAGGCTGGAAAATAGGAAAATGCAAATGTCTAAATAGGTGGGTCATAGGGAGGAGTATTGATGGGCATTGGGAGAGCCAAGAAGTGTTTAGGGAGGTAAATGCCCACCCACAAAGAATAGGCCACTCCCTTTTCACAAACTGCACTCCTAAACCTTCTTCAGCCAAAAAGGTCCCAAACAATTGAAAATGCACTCCACCTGAGACCTTTCATAAGTCCAGCATTACTCATGGTCAAACACTGGTACTTCAAGACCCTCCCATAGAAAATTATGGATACAGAGACTTAAAATAACGCATAAAAATCTAATTAAATGGTAAAAAAGATGCTGTGAACAAAAATAAATACCATTTTATTATTCAGTGTTGTATTAGCTTTTTTATTTAAAAATAAATGTAAGTTTATTTATGAAACTCCAAGTAATGAAATTAATTGAAATCCATTATTTACAGAATGTAGGGATTTGTTTAAAAAAATCTTTAATCAAACAAATTACTATAATATATTTAGATGAATTAAATATTTAATGCAAATAAAGTTACAAGTGCTGTACTATTTTTTTGTTTGCTTTTCATTTAAAATAAACATATAAAATTAATTTTATAAATATATTTAACATACTAATATTTTACTATTTTTCTGAAGGTTTACTAATCTTTTTTAAAAATTCCCTATACTTTTCCATATGGAAATCTCTGCCCTGGTGGTGGGGACCTCAGTCTATACTTTGGAGTAAATTTACACTTTGAAATTTTGAATAGTCAAAAGCAGTACATTTACTACAATGTGAAAGAGTGAAGTTACATCTGTAATTGGCACAATATATATGTCTAACCATATCCTTGATATTACTAATTTGCACCCTGAGTTTATGTCTGAAAGGTGAGCGGCTGGATACTTAATTACCCAGTGCTCACTGATCATAATATTAACAAATACTTTGCTGTGCTTATATTACAGTAGATTATTTGTACTCTAAATGATCCTAAAAATATTTTGCACCAGTGGAAAGTAACACAAAATCATGCACACTGGCTATAAATCTTGATAAAAAATTTACTTTACAGCACAAAAGTGTGCCCTAAAATGTAATGAAGATAGTGTTCTGTGCTGCTTTGTATTACTTATGTCAAGGGGCATCCCATATGTGGCACATGTGAGTCTTTGCATTACAGCCCGTGTTTTTTTACACAAAGCCCTATCTACTAAAATAGGTGGACAGCGCTTTGTGCCTAAAAAAATAACACTTTTTTCAGGCAAGTCTTAAGAAGGGCAAATGTTTTATTTCTCCAAACTTTAATTGCATGTGTGCTGCACTGTACAGTGCACATTCAATATGTGAAAAGTTTCATGGGCAGTGCAAGCACAGTGTTAGTAGCAGTGGCGGCTTGCAGAGGGAGTGCTTCAGGGCAAGTGGTTTATTTATTTATTTACTTACTTTACTCCCTTCTGCCGTGTGTCGGAGTCCACTACCCTACCGTCCTGCCCCTCCCCGGTCTCTCTCTGCGTCTTATATCCATCTCGGGCTAAAGAGTCTTCTAACCAACAGAGATGGCCTGGTGTAAGTAGAATGGTTCATGTGGTGGCCTCTTCCTGGCTCCTCTTCTTCTCGATCTCTGGCTGAACGTGCTGGAAGAGGTGATGTGAGGCAGGAAGATATGAGGGAGGATGGAGCTGCAAGTTGCATTGACCCGGACTAGTTTGTAGTCTTCACTTCTCGCCTCCTCTTCAGAATCAGTATCCAGATTCAGCAGTTCCCGAACACTAATCGATTTTCGACACTCTATATCCTTCACTAAGGTAACCAACATGTCACACCCACTAAACCAGTTTGTAAGATGGACCTACCCTATTGATGAAATCTGGCTATGCAGTGCACAGTTTTGCTGAAGTAAATATTTGTATGAATTGTTGAACATGTTTCCTTAAAAAATTTCTTTTTTCATGGTCATGTTATAAGTTATGTAAATTGAAATTTAAAATGTTTGCTTTATTATCCTTTTCCTGTTCTAATAATTATTTTTTCACAAAAAAAGTTAATTATTTGTAATATGATACTTACTGCCTTGAATTCCACCCGTGCATACACGGCTGAGAAGCCCGGTCTAAATATTGTAATAGTTTAGGAATTAACCCCATTTCATTTTATTAAAGCTCATTCTGAAAAATAAATTGTATATTTCAAAAGCTACCTTTAAGATGCATCTTCAAATAAATGGATAGTTTATCTCCCTCCCTATCATCAGAAAGGGCCAATAGCTCTCTTGAATAAAGAATTAACACAAAGGTCCTCTTAAGCTCAAAATACATTCTGTAAATGATTTCACAGGCCCCATATTGTTAAAAAAAACAATTACTGGAAGTTATTCGAGGTAATTGATTCCTGGCCCAAAAGCATATTTTCCATGTCTCTGCATACCGGGGCCGTAGGGGAGAACTTGCAGCTAGCATTATGAGAATGTTCCTTTTGTTGGAATAATTATCCTGCATTTTTTCTCTTTTTGTTTGCCAGTCTAATTTTTATGTTCATTATATATTTTCATGCTTGATTTAATCACTCAAACACTGACAGTTATGAAAGTAAATTCATGAATTTACACATTCATGTTAAAATACCAGCCACCGTTTTAAAGAGTGCTCCTAATCTTGTTGGGATTATGATTTTTATAAAATATAATTTACTAAGAAAATGAAAAAAATACTGATAGTTGGCTCAATACTAGAGCTACTCATATGAGAAAGGGAAAATATATATTTTTAAAATTTTACACAGGAGAGTGCAAGCTTGTAGATAATGAATGCTCTGATGCATTTAGCTTGTCAATGTTGTTTTATCCGACAAGTCAAATGACCGTAAATACACTAACAGTTATGTTTGTTTACCATTTGCCTGAACAAATAGTTTTGCGTGTTTGACTTGTGCAGGTCAAATTGTACGTCAGATAACGGACTGCAAATACGAAATCTGTGACGAGAGCTGCCAGACGGTGCCACGCAGCTCATGTTCCTCAACAACAGTACGCACAACCACTGCTAAAAGGAATATTCCGACTGAAACGGTAAGGTTAACTTCTAGTGGCATCAAGTCTGAAACTGGAAGTTTGCAGAATATATGTACAATACAGATGCAGAGGGGACATTGATGAAAAAAGTGGGAGCAGGGGTGTGGCTTGGTCAGTAAGATTGGGGGTGGGGGCTATGAAGTTCCGATTTACCAACAATCACGCTGGCATATAATGTTAAAATGTATTACACGACAAGGGAGGCGGACGCCAGGGGCTTAAGAGGCAGTGGAAAGTGAGAGGTATGTAGATTGGTAACAGGACAAAGTGAGAGAAACTCAACATTTTGTAAGTGAACAACCATTGTTTTGTGCTTTCATAACAGAGATGAGAGTGTGTTGTTGACAGTGTATACAATGAAAAATCCCATGTGAAATTCGACAGACACCTGTACCCAACTATTCATCAGAAAATATATTTATTAGGGGGGTGTAACACCCCAACCCTCCTTCCCACCCACTACCCCCGAAAATACGGCCCTGGGTTGTATAAACCACATGCAGATAAGCTGCAAGGTAATTCACAAACTATCATGACCCAAAATCCAATGCATATTACAGGAGATTGGCTACAAGTCAGAAATTGTTTGCAGCAATTGAAAAAATACCAAGGTAATTTCACTGCCAAACATTGTTGCAAGTGACAGAGGTCATCATCAAGCAGTATGTATCAGTGTGGCTGTCTCTAGACTGAGTGGTCAACGGATAGTTTGAGAACTGTGATATTTGATACGACGAAAAGCAGTAATGGAGAATATTGAATGGCCACTGAAATATAACATGAATTCAGTTACAATCGTTCTTGCAATAGTGTACAGCTAAGCATCTAGATCAACTTCGTTTGCAAATGGCAACCATCTTTGGTCAAGCACGAGCAAAGACCACATCATTCATGTTTACTACAGCAGGGCCTCGTAGCGTGATATGCGTCTCCCAGGAGAGAGCATATGGCTGGAAATGGATTCCGTCCCAGTCGCGGCATGCGAAGGGTGTGGAAATATCATGGATAGCTTTAAATACATCAGGATGTCTAGCATGAGGATGGATCATAAGTGAGGCATGAGCAGGAAAGAAGCCTTTCACTCACATTCACAACACAGGGCCATTATATGTCAGTGAATGTATTGGTATGAGAACTATCAGGCTAAATGTTGGTTGTTACAGCTAGGAACGGCCAGAGGTGCTGACATTAGAACTGAGGAATCAGCTTTGAGATTCCCGGCATTGACTAAACATCTGTGATCCTTGAATTAATCACTAAGGGGCTGATTCTGATGCGGGTTGGAAATGCTTCCCGACTGAATCGGGTTGGAAATGGTTTCCAACCTACTCGGATTGGGACAGTCCGTCCAACGGAGTACGATGCATCCGGATGCTTCCCGATACGATTTGGTTGGACTCCCATTGACTTCAATGGGAGCATATGTTCCTTACCGCATCAGAATCAGGCCCTAGGTGGGAAAGCTTTACAACCTGCATCAGAATCAGGCCCTTAATATATATATATGTGTATTGTAGTTATAGTTAGGATCGTGTTTCCATGGAAAATGCATTTTATGCGTTGCTAATAACTTTGGCGGCATTTGGCAAATCTCCACAGAACATTCCAAAAAGTGCTACTTTTTGACTAGTTTGCACGTCAAACGTTTTGACGTGGTCCGTCAAGCAGAAGCGAGAAAAAAGGGTGGTCCCAAAAAGCGTTTTGCACATTGATTTTCCCATAGGAACTTTAAACAGCTACAGCGAAAACCCCTGAATGGACATACATTAAATGGGTTCAGTGACTAAATATCGAGGGACAGAATATCGACAGTCCAGAATATCGATTAAAAAACATCAAAGGACAGAATATAGAATCCCTATCTACAAAAAGGTAAGTACTAAAATATCGAGTACAAAATATCGATATTTAAAATATAGTTAACTAAAATATTGAATTTTTTAAATGTATTAAAAATAATGTAAAAGTAAGTATATAATAAACACAATTAAATAAAACACAAAATAATGTAAAAAAGATTAAAATGTAAAAATAAACGTAATTGTAAAAAACATACTTTTTAAACACATATATATTATATATATATATATATATATATATATATATATATATATATATATATACCTATTATATAAATGTACAGATAAATAATATATAATAATTCAAATAATTAAAGTCATACTTTTTATGTAAATTATTAATTTGGCTCAGCACCAGGAGGGCAGAAATGTGTCTCTGGTCGGCAGCAACCATTTTGTGCTGTCCGGAGCTAGATGGCTTGTACCGGAAACCCCAGAAACCCCATGAAGCTCACTTCTTAGGGGTGGAATCATACCTCCCACATCGGTTATCGGTATGGGGGTATGATTCCAACATGTTTGACACTAAACACAATAGTGTTTGTTTCCGCCATTTCAGAGCTGATTATCACGCGGTCCCGTAATGCCCCTCTATATATGGTACATGGCTGCTTCACTGACAACCCAGGAGAAGGCTGTAGGCTGCAGGGGTGGCTTGCTTATGCAAGGGCACCATCTCACTTAGAACCAAGTACCCTGCTCTCAGGATTGTAAAGGCCTGCTACAGGGGACACTTATAGGTTTTAAGTCCAGTGACTCTTGATGCACGCACCAACTTACACAGGCTGCAATAGCAGACCTCTAGTTCCATTTTGCATGGGCTCTCATGGGTGGCACAATACATGCTTCAGATCATGGGAGGCCTATGGAGTATCTATACCCTGGGTATGGTGTACCATTTACTAGGGACTGACAAGGGTACACAGGTATCCAATCTGGATTGTACCTAAGTACATAACATAACAGTTTAGGGAGAAAGCAGATAGAATGAGGTCCTGGTTAGTAGGATTTCTAGTCAGACTAGTCAAAAACAGCATTACATCTAGCAAAAAGTGGGGGTAAACATAAGAAGCAGATCCTACTTTCCTACACTAACTATAACTGAAGTTTCTTCCTTTACAATGTAATATAGTTCTAAATGAAAGAAACAAAAAAAAAGATGTTAGTTCTGAGCCCACAGGACATTCTATAGAAAAGGACCATAGTTCCTTTGTAAAACTGTGAATAATGAACCCCGCACATGCCATGACACATCAAACCTGTACTACTGGTCAAAGCCTCTCTCCAGTGCCTAGTCTTCAAGAAGGCATTTAAAACATGACATGACAAATTTCACATCTTCGGTAGCATTACATTCGTACTCAACCCATCTATTGTATATGCAACTATTCCTTTGCATTGGAGTGTTAGAGAGGTAACTAACCTACTTTCGGCCCCCTCATGAGACCTTAGATCAACTTTAACAGGCATTTACTTCTGTAACGTAAGTTTATTTCGAAATGGGACAGAGTCCAAATGGATAAATCTGCCTTCATAAATGCCTGAAACAGGGGAACACACTGAAGTGGGCATCCTTTTTCTTCAAAACTATACAGCGCCATTGTACGTCTATTATGTTTATTTATTTTTTAATCTTTTTATTGATTTTAAAGGAACAAAATTCAAGCATACAGAACAGACAGATATCAAACTGGTGATATTATATGATAGTATTCCCCCCTTTCCTCTTGACCACTCCCCTTCGACATCTAGGTTACACAACCCACGTACAATTTGTGCACATCTCCCTACCTCTCTCCCCTCCATTTTCGAGATTGTAGCCTCAGTCCAGAGTATCTTTATCCTTCAATCTCCTCTTAGCACCTCCATCCCACAATAGGTTCTCTACTTCCCTCACATCTTTTCAAATTCCCTTGGGCACCACCTGCTTTCAAAAACTACCGTTACTGCTTCCATGTAAATATTCATACTCTCCCTCCATTGTAATACAGTTTGTGCCTGCCCCCACAACTTATACAGCTCTCGCTTGGCCACTATGAACCTCAACATAATGACTCCCATGGGCGGCGCGAAATATCAATGTCATTTGGAATTCCAAGGAGTATCAATTGGGATAGTTTCTTTATCTCCAGGCCCTTACCTTTATCAAGCTCCTGTTTGACATCTCTCCAGAACCCCTTAATTTTGGAGCATACGCATACTATTAAAACAGGAGTAAACTAATTAGAATGCATAGGACTTCTAGCCCTGGTTGCCTGAGGTGTACAGTGAGGAGGGATCACCATTGTACATTGTATTCACATGCCCAAGAATAGAGTGGATAAGGTTATGATTTAAATATATTCATTTAAGGAGTTTCACTGGCAAGAACTAAGGGTATAAGAGCAGTTTATATCAGTGCATGTTCCATACAAATAGCAAGTAAAATCCCACATTTGGGATACAATCTAAATCAGTTAGTGATTGAGCAAGGGTGAGGAAGAGTCGCAGGAGAGGTATACAGTAAAATCTACGGGCTGTCTTGACAGCTGATTGACTTCCTGCTAGTTGAAATATGAGTTGAGAAGGAGATCCTTTAGCTGTCTCTTGAAGCTCAGGAAATAGGGGTTTGTTCTTACATGCACTGGAATGGAGTTCCAGATTTTAGGGGCATAGCTTGAGTAGGAGTGAACTAGGGTTTTTTGTTTGTGGACTTGGGATGTATGAGGAGCAAGATATTTGAACTTCTTAGGTGTCTTGAATGCCCTGATTTTTTTAGTTTTGAGGCGAGATAAGCTGGTTTACCAGTATGAAGGGCTTGATGAGTAAGACAGGCAACTCTCAAGCTGCAGCGAACTTTGATTGGGAGCCATTTCAGTTCTTTCAGTGTGGGGGAGATGTGATCATATTTTCTGGTCCATGTGACCATTCTGACTGCTCCATTGAGAGTATTTCTAAGGGGTGCAAGGTGAGATTTTGCAGTGACTGTGAGGGTGCCATTCCTGTTGTCTAGTCTAAGCAATGCTATTGCTTGTGTGGCTGTTTTGATGTCATTCAGCAGAAGGCAGGCTTTCATTTTCCTCTGAAGTTTCATAATGTAGACAGTACTCTTCTCACTGTTCTTTCTATGATCTTTTATGATCAGTTTGGGGTCTAAAGTGATGCCTAAAGATTTGACAGAGTTGGCAAGGGTAAGATTGTAGTTAAGAGCATCTATGGAGTTTAGGATTCTATGTAAAACAACAAAACGGTCATATAATGCAACTCACTAAATCATAGTAGCAAGCTAGATTGCTAGAAAACTGGGTGTTAGAAGGACTCTAAAACTGTGAAAACATGATTGCGCTTTTCAGTTAGGCAGCAAAAGTTATGAATATCATATTTCTCTAAACACACTTATTTGTCATATGACACAATCTCAAACAAATTGCCAGGTAAAATATACACTGAAATAGGTGCCCTCTGTGAGGTTAATAAGCATGAGTGGGTATCAAATACATCACCATATGAGAATAATGAAATTCTACTATTCGAGGTTCTCACTGTTGTATCATCTTAGATGTCTGTCTTCTTCAACTTCTAATAGCATCCACCCAGCTTAAATTGATTATTTTAGAAATTTGTGCTGGTATTTCCAGTTCAATTAATCTTTTGATGACAACGCCATATTGTAGCATCTACCGAAACAATAGCCTCGTTGACTGTTAATTAACTAAACTATTTTTCTGAATCCCGGGGAGTACCCTGTCCATCAAGATGATGGTCCTCTTACCCTGTTAAATAAAAGACACTTTTCTGGATATGGTGAAGTATCATGTATATCTAACCGATGGACAACCTGAACGATTTAGAGTTTGGCGGATCATCATGTTTCCAACAGTGGCGCCCTTGCTGGCTCCGCCGCGAGAGACGTCCCACCAATAGCTCAATAAACAGGGAAAAACATTCTGAAGTATGTATTTCCTTTACAGGATGACATGGAAAAGTCTGGTTGTCCCAAACAAAACAAAACAAATGAGAGCACACCATTGGAGACAACTCCAAGAGTGCTATGGTCATTATTTTTGTTTTACAAAATTAAATTCCCGCTTTGGAATGCTGTACACCACAGATGAAATTAATGGAAAGCAAGCGCCCCATTAGGACTGCCTTGAGAGCTGGAGTATACTCTTAAGAAGCATTCAAATAAAAAGAGGTGAAGCACAGTAATGAAAGGCCAACTATACAAGGAGAACATTTAGAACTAAAGGACAGGACAACCTGCCCTAACACTGAAGAACAACTAATTTTCAGACCAATATAAAAAAAATGACTGATGTGGACTGAATCATTCCCCCATGCAGTTCGCTATAATGAATGAAAGTAGAGTTTAAATGACAATTAGCCAGACTAACTTCAGAACAGAGCTGACCCAAATGCCCTCTATGTAGCTACATGTATATATATTTATACATATGGATGGATGTATTATTTAATGTTTTTTTTATTGCGAGATCCTGGTAAGCAGTTGAGATGCCAGCAAGAAGTATTACAGTGCAAGTTCTCTCCCCAATGGCTTTGTCAGAGACAGCAATAAACACCAAGGACATTCCCCACAAAAGTAATCGTTTACATTCCAAGTAACAAAACACCTATCTGTAGACTTTAATACAGGCAATAACAATCTCCCCTTAACCCTTAACCCGTGCGGGCGTTCGACGGAGTGGGCGGGGCTGCGTCGGCTAACGGTCGTGCACAAAACCGAGCACTGAGGGGATTAAATGATTATTGTTTTTAACATAAATTTTTGCAAGGAATGGGATGTGGCCTAGCGGCTAGAGTGGCCATCCTTGGAGTAGGTGAACTGGGTTTGAGTCTCTGCGGGCACGCTCAACATCCTGTAATTCTGGGCATATCACATAATCTCCCCGTGCCTGAAAGAAAGTGTGTCTGTCTGTAACGCAACTGGTGCTCATGTAAAGCGCTCTGATTCCTTCGGGCCTAGTTAATGCTATATAAACTGCAAATAAAAACAATCAATATGTCAGGCCTAAATCATTTATCAAAACTTTTCATAAGAAAAAGATCAAACCTAAGGCAACAGAAATGTCTTGTTCTAGTGAACCATTCAGACCTATAGCTGTTACTGAGCATACATTTCACACAAAGCAACCATCAATAAATCTTTACCAGACATAAACCTTCTTTTTAACAAATATTGTACCCCTGGGGTAGGCCTTGAAAGCATTGATTGCCTTGAACACCATCAATGACAGAATCCAATTTACTTATGAGGTCAATCAACACACAATCGCTTTCCTTGATGTACTCATCAACAGATCAAGCAATCCTAGTGACTAGCATCTACAGAAAGCCCACTGACAGGAACAACCTGTTACACTATCAAAGTTTTCATCAGAATTCCCTCAAGAACCACTTACCCTTATCACAACTGCTCAGGGTGAAAAGAATAGTATTGAATCCTTCTAACTTCGAACAACAATCTGATGATATGCTCAACAGATTCAGCCAAAGAGGATATCCCCGCGATGTGCTGAAATGAGCCAAGACATGTTGTTCTACTAAAACCAGAACATAACTTCTGTCAACATCAATGAGGACAGTGATAGTGTCAACATTTTCCACTATGAGCCAACGATACAAAAAAAAGATCAAAGATCATTGATCCTTTCTGACTTTGGAACCCGACTTCAAAGGTATTTTCAATGACTTACCAATTATTGTGTACAAGAGGGGTAAAAATATTAAAGACCTAATAACAAACAGACGCACAATAACAGCATCAACCAGTTACAAAGGAAGTGTACCATGCTATAACTGTAGCAATTGTAACAATATCATCAAAAGATCAAAGGATCAACCATTACACACCCCATGAAAGGTAGGAAAATCAAACTTAAGGTCAATGCGAACTGCTATACCAAAAATGTGATTTACATGCTCAAGTGCCCTTGAGGCCGTGTATATACAGGAAAGACTGAAAGAAAAATCCAAACTAGGATAAATGAACAAAAGCGCAATATCTATACCAGAAATGTAAAATCAGTCATTGCAGAACATTTTATTAAACATCGGCATAACATCAGTCAATTACAATTTATGATCCTTGAAGTCATTGAGAAAAGAGAGGGCAGAGATATAAACAGCTTTCTCTTACAGAGAGAACATTACTGGATCAGGTTCCTGGACTCTATAAAACCACATAGTTTAAATGATCGTATGGAATTCTTTTGCTACCTGTAACACCCTTACTGTGTGCTAATTGACATTTTGGTCTCAATCGTCTGATAATTGTTCTCTTATCAGCTTTCTGTTCTCACGTCTATTTTTTCAGCTATCATAATGTATGCATCTTTCTGAGAACCCCTCACCCTATCCTGTACCCCTAAAATTTTATCTCTCCATTTTATTCGATTCCTTCCATTCATGCTCACCAAGATTACTCGTATACACCCATCTTTTCTACATTTGACTCTTTTATATCAGTCACCTATTGTTATTTTTTTAAGCCTGTGTTCTTGTCTCACTCCTACATCATTTTTGCTATCTTCTCTGGGATTTATTCTTCGTCATTTGATGTCTTACTCACATCTTATAATTTATTTTATTGATGTGTTACATCTTTTGAAATGTTGACCTTTAATATTTTCTCTGTATAATATTGTGTAATATTATACTTTTTTTGTAATTAATGTTCGATTCAAAACAAACCTTGGTACTTCATTGTTTATGTTCTTACTTGGTTACGGTCTTTTTACTACAGTCCAATATGGCTCTCATTTTCCAAACCTTGGCGTCAACTTTCTTTGGTCCTTCCTCACTTTCTGTGCACCTACTCGCTTTAACTTTATTCAAGCCACACACGTTCTGAATGCTTCACCACTGAATAGGCGACCGCTGCCACTTTCAGACCCGTAAGTTTACTTTTGATCGACTATCAATCACACTGAAGCTATTACCATTCACCTTGATTTAATTGCACATGCATGCTTCATTCACGTTTCCTAGTGTCTTACTGTATTTAATTATACGTGTTAGCAGCATCAATCTTTCAGTTCATTCTTTCCGACCCGTGATTACATTCATGTTTACACTGTCATTTGTTCACGCATTGACGATGTCAGTATCGTCTTTAATTTTTCTGGCATCTTCATCAGCAATTCTGTTTAGGACTAATGAAACCGCTGTCTTTAAAATACGTGCAATAAAGTTTTGTGTCTGTTAGAATGCCACTGTTTTCACTTTTTCCGTTTCTTTTGGCACTATATTACTGCACAATGTACTTTCTATTGTTTGACACAGTCACGCCGTTTCTAAACAATTCCCATCTTCTAATTATATGGAGGATTTCCTGTGTTCCTAGTGTCTTTCCTATTTATTTCAAATTTTGGGTATTTCTAGTTTTCAACAACAGGATAACAGGTGGAGGGATATCATTCTGTTTGTTTGGTGTTTGTTATGATATCTTTGCTTATTAATTTTGTAGATACTTCACACTGACGAAGGGCTATTTGCTCAAAATGCATCGGGGGACATGTCTGAATGAACAGATGGATTAATGTATATTCATATGAATTATTCTGCATATGGAGCAACAATATCATATGAATACAAACAATTTGACAAATGATTAATTCATCATTCTTCATCCTTCACAACCTTCATCAAGAGTTTAAATTCCTGCTTCCGGCAGGCTTTAGGCTGTGCTCAAGGGGATGTTGCTTATTTAAGCAATGTTACCTACTTACATTCCCAAAATTGCCATCCTAACAAAGGTGCAACGAGGAGAAATAGGTTTATTACAGATGAAAATGCCTCTGAGGATTGTTTTTGTGCCGGAAGGTGTCCCTTCTAATCCTACCCGACACCTTAGAGAGAGCTGGAATGTGCTATTTTTTAATTAAATATGGCACATTTCTGCTCTCTCTGTTTGATGCAGTACAGCAAGTTGCCTTGGGGCTTTGCAGTGTATCAAAAGATATTACATCTGGCCCTTTCTGTTTAGCAGGACAGAAGCTCTGCCACTTTATGGTGCGGCTCCTGGTCTACCAATATTTATATGAGGCAAATAAGTCCCAACTTTTGAAGATGCTGGCTCTCTTGGATAGTTTTACAGACTCCAAGAATCTTAAGCCCCACACTACTGTTCAACAGTTGGAGTCAAGCTCAATCACTCATTCTAGCCAGGTGTCTGAATAAAGTTCCGGCCACTATCAGCAGGTCATCTAGTTCTTGCTCAGCCAAGCCCCTATTTTCAGCACGTTCAGCATATGAGACTAAAGACAAGGCCAGTTAGGCTTTCCTCAGTCTCTTTTTAGGCAGGCCATCAGTCAGCAAGATCTACCATCATCATAATCTTCTTCTGGTCTTTCAAAAAAAGTTCAATTGTGTTTCGATTAACTTGTTGTGGGAAGCAGTTCTTATAGGGCATACTGGCCAGTGATTGGTGGCAAATCTGGGTGTAGTCCTAAGAAAATTTCTATGCCCCGACCAAACTTCATTTTAGCACTTTCTGAAATGTTCCAGCAAACAGACCCTGAATGCTCTGCTCCAAGGGTCTTTCAAAATACTAGCACCACTTCACCAGTTTGTGAAACTCTAATGCTCATCAAGTGGCTATCCTATTTAAATTAGGGAACTCTCCCTGAAAACCAACCCTGACAGATACTGTAGCCAAGCACCATCCTCACTTTTGATGGCAGGTTTGCAGGAAGCAGAGCAGCTTTAAAGGATCCCAGACAATATAGCACGCTTAAGTATAACCATGTCAGTATGGAATGTGCCAGTCAGTTGTTTTTCAAGGTCATCAGTTTTTCCTGACCACAATCCAACATATGTACCAGTAGTTGATCCTGTCAACCCTCCTACCAATACCGTATGGCATCCTGCCTTCTCCAAGGAAGTGCCTTTTCACACCTCATTACAGTGCTTACTACTGCCAACACCCCAGAAAGAACCCAGCAGAACTAATTCAAGTATTACCCAAGTCCTCAAGCATAGACACCCATTGTATATCCAGACCTTGTTGTTTTCCTGGGACCACTTACAGATGACTTAGCTAAAGTTAAAACTTATGCAGCTATAAATGTAAAGATTATTTTTTAGGACATCTGGCTGCTGTACTTTTGCTCACATCAATGAAAGGTTGCCATTGTAGTCAAGAAGTGATATTTTTAAACTCAGTCATGTGAATGAGGTAAATCCATGCTGCAGTCAATATGTGGCACCTAACATTTATGCCACTTATGATTTTCTGCAGCATTGTTATTACGACCTTCTATACAAGGTAGCAAGACAATTATAGTTAGTCATTGTTATACCATGTTTAAGGATCAGAGCATATACGTTGTGGACTGTACAGCAGTTTTCCAGCTATCCAGTGCCCATAGTAAAAGTACAAACACTTCTACTAAGAATAAATGGGGAATTACACAAAAAGATGAACTTACCCATAAAGCAAAGTTCAATTTACAGGATGCCTACAATGGGGACACACTTTCGAGGATTAGCCCTTACCTTCATCAAACTGTGGATTTCATGAGAAGCACACAAACTATGAAAAATATTTACTTTCACTCTACATGACCACCAACCCTACAACCTGCCCCATACACCCTAAAATGCACCAACTGAGCATACACAACAAGTTGCACTGTGAATCAATTATATCCTAGAATAACAATACCCCAACAATTGATATAATCTACACATACTGCAAATACGCCAACACATTTGTGTATTCATTCATTTTGGTGTTTTGTATCATATCAGCATTGCTTGTTAGCCACTTTATTATGTTCTGCATAGAGTTGAGTGAAAAGAATGCATAATGCAGACATGTGTCACTATGAGGCATATTTCTGAATACATAAGATGAACGTCCAGTGCCTGAAGTATCTATGTTTAATATGTTATCCTTGATGCAAACAACATTTCCTAGGTATGTTGCAAGCCCTTTTACTGGCAAACTTCCAACACGATGAGCAAATTGATCTCTTAGAGAGTATAAGAGCTAGCTTATAGTAGAAAGCTGAGATGGAAGCAAAGATGTCTTCAGTAACTTCATGTTCAAAATTATGTTTAAAAACTAATTGTATATTAAATTGGTGAACTATATCTAAAAACTGTTTTTATCTAAATTCAATCTTTCCAAACAATGTTACTAGAAAAGTAAAAGTATTCAATTTTCATTTAGTAAAGGAGAAATTCAGTTTTGGAACAGCTAGAGATATACTTCTCCACTCATTCTAGTAATTTCCAAAAATCCTCTTTAATGTTAAAGGTTGGATTTTAAATTATTATAATGAAAATTACACTTTTAGAAACTTAATGATAAAACAATGTGTTTCTGAGAGAGTGATATATATATATATATATATATATATATATATATATGTTCTTTGAATTCAGTTAATATATTAATTCAACTTACAAAAAATTAAACAAATGTAAACCAACATATAATGAGACACACCACAGAATTAGATTATGACAAATTCGTTGATTTTATATTTAAATCTAAAAATGAGTATCCTCATTTATAATTAATATATACAGTACATGGTCAATCAGGGTCCAGGATGTACTAATATGAAAAGCGAAACAATACCACAATAATCACAAAAACCAATTTGTAGTTTGTTTATTAGTGATTATTGAGGCTCAACATATCCGCTTGACATAGCAAATACTTTCTGACCATAGTCCATTCAGGTTGGAAATTTTGTTTAAAAAATGATTGAATTCAGGTGATCAAAGTAAGTAAGGGTATGATATTGACACTTCAGATTTCATTGGCTAAAGAGCCCAGAAGACTATTTTCAGGACTGACTGTTGAAAACAAAGCCAAACGGGGGCCCTGAGGAACCGAAGAACTCACCAAAGAAGAAATAGTACTTTACATGTACATCCAACACATATTTGATGAAAAATGTAAAGGCATGCACAACTATAATTCTTCAAATAATTTGTATTTACAGTCATGAAGAATCCAACCAGCAACAACCTCCACAAATGGTAGCTTCATGAACAGTTCTGACACCAAGACGCTATAAATTAATGAACCGTGAACATATGTTTGTTCCTACTTGTTTAATTAATTATGAATTGCATTTATATACCAACTGAATTAAATGTACATATAAATTACTCCTTCAGGAACTAATTGTTTTATGAATAAGTGTATACCCTGGGGTAGTACTGGGAAGCCCTAACGTTTCTACTTATGAGAGGTTGATGGACCTGGGCAGAGTTTGCGAAGTTAAACGACACAGAGTTCTGCAAAGTGCCCAAAACTCTCTGCCATGCTAGAATGAGTTCTGTGAGCGTCGGAGTCTGGTATAACACGATCAGTATCACACGGAGCACCAGAGGATACATCAACAACCCCAAACTTACTTTAAATGCGTAAAAAAATATGTGGTAGCAAAATGCGTGGTAAGGGCACAATGTGGCAAAAACCTCACTGTAAAGGCTATTTCCCATTTGGTTCTAGTATGTCTCTCTAATAATGAGACAAAGGGTGAAACATTAGGTATTGGGTGGGGAGTGTTTTGGTACATCCACATTATATTTTGTAAGGCTATTTTGCCAGCAGTATGATTAATAACATAAAGCTACGGGCATTGTGTTGTTAATTGGCTCATTCTCTCTACCGTCTTATTAGCTTTTCAGCGATAGAGTGTGGCCTATTGGTGACATATAGTCAAGTCCTTTAACACCTTGGCTGCTAGGCGTTTTCCCCCCCTGTGCTGGAAATTGCACTTAGGCTGTATTCATGACGAGCTCAGCTCGTCATCAGCACAGCTCAACTGTGCATCATGACGAGCTGAGCTCGTCATCAGCATCGAAAGGGTTAAGAAATTTGTCAGGAGATCAGCGGTGAACTGTACTCCATTGTCTGACACCAATATTTCTGGAACTCATTTCTCTAGGAATAACTCTTGAAACGATTATATTATTGCCGAAGTGGTGATGTGATTGGCAATGTTGGCAACCATTCATATATAATAGTAGTCAGCCAATCTTAACAAAACTTTTCCTTAAGCGCCTAGTCGCTTCACAGGGCATATGATAGGATTCTCATTTTCCCAATCCTTCTCAAGGGGTAACCTAAAAAGACATTATTCAAAAAATTTCGCAACTCTGCTAAGAACCCGATGTTGAAATTGTAACTTTTTAGACCAAAAGTCGCCCAACAATCCTTTGCATGGTACAAGCAGAAACCTTTATTGTGGATGCATGGATTAAAGATTTGTAGTCAATACAGATTACAAATGGTAATCCCCACAAAAATGCCTGACTGCACACAAACACGCTATAACCTCTCTTTCCACTTTCTAATAGTTCTTCTCAGCATCTTTAAGGGTTTTTGAGTTAAAGGCAATTACTGTTTCTTTATTGGTAATGGCTTGTGCCAAGGTAGCCCTCACACCTTTGGAACTAGTGTCAGTAGGTATAATAGTTTTGTGGTCCACATCAGAACCACTAAATAGGGAGATTTAGAAACTTCTGCTTTGATAGTGGTAAAAGCTTTTTGCCATCCTTGGTACCACACGTAATGGGCATATTTCCTGAGAAATGTTCTCAAGCGATACACAATCCCAGAACGTTTTTCTAGAATTTTAGAGTAGAACACAGCAAGTCCTAAGTAGGACTTGGGCTTCTCTTCATTGCAGGAGGTCCGGGCCTTTTTCCGCTTCAACTAGGTCAATTTCATGTTTCACTGTGTCTTCGGGGATATTGTGACCCAAATAGGTGACACATTTCATCCCAAATTGGTGTTGTTAAGAAAGCATCCCTCAACCTGCTTAGTATCTATACTAAAGTATCATTGTGGAATTTAATGTCTTTACCATAGATTAGGATTCCATTCTGAAAGCACACAACACATTGGACACTGTATACAATTTGTTGCCGAATTGTTGAAATACTGCAGCTGCAGAATCTATTGAAATACTGCAGCTGCGGAATGACATACATAAAGACGAGAGATGTCTAGACTCAGGCGTAGAGGTTTACTTGGTGATAGGCAGTTCACACATCAATCTCGATAAAGCATGAAGCCTCACCAATCTAGCTTAAGGTTTCCCCTAATTTTGGAAGGGGATGACAATCAATCCACAGTTCTTTTTGATGCCTCCACCCCAGTAGTTTCGACTCATGTTTTGTGATGTTGACCTTGCCACAGTAGATCTTTATTTGAAGGAACCAGTGGAATTGGGTCGTTTTTGTTTGCACAAGTTTGTTGTGTAAAACTGGAATGGTTTCACCTTGCTGATTATTACACAACCTCGGGCAGCACAGGGTTGATATCTAAATCGCCCAGGCTGCATTCAATGATTGAGAGTGCCCTAAGTCACACTGAAGAATGGCCAACCAGCCTAGCAAGCAACAGAATCTATGGCTCAAAAGTAGGTTTGCCAAGCTAAACCTGAACTGCTGGCACATGTGCAGTAGCACATGTGCCTTACAAAAACACCTGATTGCCTGACCCTCATGCCAAGCAAGGGTCAGAGTGAACATCACAGGCTATGTTGATATTGAAATAATGTCCAGAAAATAAAGGAAGATGGAATTGTAGGTAAGGGCAGGAGTCCAAAACTGTATTTATTAGCCACAAATTCTGATGTGTTATCTTTAAATAAGCCGTCATTTGTATTATCTTCTGTTTGAACAGGAATAATCGCTAAATCACTTGGTCAACTCACACTATGGGCTAGATGTAGGTAAATCAGATTTACCGATTCATAAATACCAAATTTTACCGATTCGGTATTCATGAATCAGTAAATCTGATGTAGGTAATTATTCGGTAACAAATACCGAATCGGTAGGATTCGGTATTTGCCATTGATTCCTATGGGCCTTGAAGCAAATAGGAATCAATGGCAAATACCAATTCGATAATTACCGAATCGGTAAAAAACCGAATTGCCAAGGGGGACAGGGTGTCACTTTGACACCCTGTTGCACCCCTGTTTCTGGCTTGTGAGCCATGTGGCACACAGACATGCCCTAAGTGTCACAGGTGTACATGCACAGATGTGCCTGTACACAGGAATTCGTTATTTACCATGCAATAGTATTGCTTGGTAAATAACAAACTCTTAGGGGCCTGTGGCACTGTTTGCAGTGCCATCTACATATTGATTTACAGAATCGGTAAATTTACCGATTCGGTATTTTACCGATTCTGTAAATTTACCGACACTGTAAATTTACTGATTCTGTAAATCAAAGGCCCCCTACATTACAAAACCCAAATACCGGTCGGTAAAGGCCGTTATGAGATGTAGGGGCATGTTAAATTACAGAATCGGTAATTTAACCGAATTTGTAATTTTCCGATTCGGTAAAATACCGAATTGGTAAAATTACCGATTCTGTAATTCAACATGTAGGTAGCACTGTAATCAGTGCTACAAGGGTTTAAGAATTTGTTATTTACCACCAACTAGAAGTTGGTGGTAAATAATAAAAACCCTTCAAAAAGGATTTTTTTTGCTTTAAAAAACGTGCCATGTTGCAGACATACATGCCCTAAGGGCATGTATGTCAGCAACATGTGTACCCATGCACAATTGAGGGGTGCTATAGGGTGTCAAAGTGACACCCTGTCCCCCTTGCAAATTCGGTAATTACCGAATCGGTAATTACCGAATCGGTAAATACCGATTCGGTAATTTCTGAATCATTCCGATTCGGTAATTTCAAAAGTGAAATTACCTACATCCCATTTACCTACTTCTAAATACCGAATCGGTATGATTCGGTATTTAAGAGTAGGTAAATCGAGATTACCTACATCTGGCCCTAATTCTCTAACAGAGAAATAGTAAGAAGTTTTAAAGGCTACTTACAGGAACACTTTAGAAAATCGACTGATTGTTCCATCTTCATCACGTAATTGGGCATGTGTTTTCTTTTATACCTAAAAATGACCAGGTATAAAGACCCTGTTTTTATAATGGATAATTGAACAACATTTCAATCAAGGATAGACATCCTTTGCTAAGTATGAAAATAGGTGGTGAGTGGAAGATGATTTTCCACACCCTCTTCGGGCATCAAAATATCACTTCACACCATTTGAGTTGTGCCGCCTTCCTACAGTTTTTCTGCTTTCAATTTTCTCTGTTATCTTAAATTGGTTTGCCTTACTTTTCTTGGACAACATTTTGGGACTTAAAATGATCCTTTTGGAACATCAAGAACAAGTGGGCATGGAATTGTTCAGGCTCCAGAAACATCATTTCCATTGTAAGCCACAGGCATGTAAGCTTGAACAGGAAGACATCGAATTATGTGAGTTTAGATTAACCTCATCTGTGGATCTCATTAGGGTGTATGATATTTTTGTTTTGCCATCTCTGATAAGTTGTACAGAAACACAATGTTTCTTTAGATTTACAAACTTTATTTGTGAATTTAATGAAGACTATGTAGAGATTGCCCACCAAACTACTCAGATCATAAAGAAGTAGATTTTGAAAAAAGATGGGGCAATGTAGCTGTAAAAGCTTTTAATATATTAAAACAGTTGCTTGTGTAGGTCACTATCTTACATGACATAAATACATTAAAAAAGAAATTGGGGAATAAGGTGCCTCTGATAGAGCAGTGGAAGCTATTCCAGAAAGAAGATGCTGATGGAAAGAACCATCATGTATTTTATTTTCTCATATTTTGTTGGAGTCTGAATGTAATTGTTTTGGGCCCTATTCCGATTTCGGTTAGGAACTTGGTCCGGAGCCCTTCCGACTGAATCGGTCAGTCCCGGCCGGATTCCTACCCGACCGAGTCATTCCGATGGGCTCGGTTGGGAAGGAATCCGACTTGGATTTCCGGATTACAGATGACAGGCTCGAAGAGCCTGTCTGCAGTCCAGAAACTCCTCCAGTACTCCCCCAGTCGCCTCTGTGCGACCAAGGGAGTATGATGGCAGCTTTTCACTGCCTTTTCGTGCCGGTCTGTCTGGCACAAAAAGGCAGTCGGAAGCTGTCTCTGGGGGCCCCCAGCAGGGCACCCATGTGTGTGAGGCCGCCGGATGGCGGCCTTGGGGCACCCATGGTGCTCCTCCATTGATCCCTGCACCCAGTGGCAGGCACCTTGGGTGCCGGCCACAGGGTACAGGGATGAACTTCACCCCTGCTTTCAGCAATGCAAGCATGCTTTCCGGTCGGAAAGCATGCTTGCATTGTAAGGTATACGAATGCAACCAAACCCTGTTCGATCGCATCGTAATACCAGGGCTGTAACCGATGACAGCAGGTCGGTCGGTTACAGCTCCTGCTCCAGCTCCTGCCCGATGTCAGACAGACTTAGGTCCGTCCGACATCGGAATAGGCCCCTTAGTGTTTGAAAGAGCACTGGGACATGAAGATGACTTGTAGTGAATGCAGACATTTTCCGATTGAGTTGAAATAACCATCTGAAATTCTTACAGACCAATGGAATTTGTAATGTATGAGACATCTTCACTAAATGAACAATTGTCAAACACAATAGGCATTTTTCTTTGCACATTACACTTTTGTCATCACTTATATTCATGTTTACTTAAGAACATTCAGTCATTCTTGCACATCAAGCATATAAAAGGCAACACTTAGAGACATGTGATCCATTGCAATGCATCTTGTTCCTTGATCTTTTTTCATGCTCAATGCCCACTAGCTAATTACTTTTGCTCCTGATATGTCCTGCACAAATTGGATTTTCCCTTTGTGAATTAACATTCATTTGATCTTTCATGTTCTGCTTGCTGTTCTCAAGGCTTCTTTTTTTCAAGTAGTATGGTGGATCATCTTTCTTTGCTGGAGTTTGTCATCTAGACGTTATTGTCACCACTATTTACATCTATAACCAACAACTACAGGATTGGCTAATTAGGTTTTACTCTCACTTAATATCGTCCCAAGGGTCCACCTGTCACCATTTTTTCTACACAGTGTGGCACCATAGATTCTGCATGGAGTCACTTAAGGCAAATCAGAAGGGCATCTGACAATCTCCATGTCCAGTCCCTAATACCTTAGTCTCACGAACTGATTAACATGATGTTGTCAGCATGCTGACAATGTTTTCAGAGTTGGAAAACATGCATTATCATTGGTGTTGTATCTGCTGATTCTCAGCTCACTGATCTTACTTTTACCGTCCATCTTTTGACTAGGAGTTGTTAAAGAGTATGTGATGTCGCTTCTGTTCCTCCTATGACTTTGGTGAAATTACATAGGTTCCTGCTGAAATCAATATTCTAAAATTACAGTGCTTGTGAAGATTCATACTCCATCTTACTTTGGCATAGGACAATTCTATATAAATGTTGACAATTTTATGAAGCACACAGCTGTGGAAAAATCACAGATGTGTCATGAACCTCTCATTCTAGAAGCTTAAGAGATGGTCGGGTGTATATTGTGTGTTATACAAAGGGCCTGTGCCACTGGAGCATCACTTCTTTTGACGGGGCAGTGGCGCAGGACTCTCAAACATATCTATGAGGTAACTCAAAGCCGCCCTGCGTGGCTTTTGCATGGCTTTCATGGATATGAAGTAAGGCAAGGCAGTGCGAAGCACTAGGCTGCCTTACTCTGTATCAAGGAGGTGTTAAATGGGCTTAGCCGTGGGTGTTCTCATGCAACACCCATGGATTATGACTCTGCTCCAGGTTTACAAAATTCATGTAAACCTGAGGCAGCATCAAAACCTTACGCCTCCTCAAAGCAGGAGTAGCGTTGAGAAGTGTTGTCATTTCTCCTCGTTTTTTCTTTTTTCCATGTGTGCTGCATTCTCAGGCACAAATAGTACGAGGAAAACGGCTTAATGGGTTGTTTTTGGGCAGGAAGGAGCCCCTTCCTGCACAAAAAAAATCATGCTAACAATGCAGACACCCCTGCGCCATGGTATTGAGGTGCCTGCACTGGTGCTAGGCACCACATTTTGGCACAGCTGAAAGGACAGGGATTCACAATATCTTGTGTATACGATGCATTCCTGCCCTTTCAAATTGGTGTAGGTCAGCGCCTCAAAAAGATTTGCAACTCTGACCTGCGCCAGTCTTTTGTAAATATGCCACTTGGTTTGCTATTATTGCAAGGTGGTAAGCAAGCACCCAGGCCAGCTATTGCAGATTTTATTTTCCTTTCCTAAAACTTTATAGAACATGTTTTACTTGGATGTTGTGGAATGGAATGAATTGATAACTGAAACAAGATGTGAATTCCTTTTATTTTCACGCTGTATGGTATCAAAAGGTCAACATTTTGAATTAGACTGTAGACTTTCTTTAAGCACAGCACGTACTGGTTTTAGCAACAAAATGCAGCTGTACAGTTTTAAGCCTTTTGAAGTGGAAGAGAACATTTTAAATAACCAGAACAACAATCTTTAGAAAATATTTTTTATTAAATGTTTCAAAACCGTGACCAAAAACTAGAAGTAGCCACAGCTTTATATAATACTCTGTATGTGATGGACATGAAAACCTAAATATACTTGCAGGGCTCATTTCGCAATAAAGTTGAGTGGGCTTATAACACACGACTCCATGTAAATATTTAAGATGGATTTGAATTCTTTTCATTGCAGACGCCCAAACCGATACCTACATGTGAGATGTTTGAGTGCTCAAAAAATAACACGCTTGTTCCGATCATAAACATGAACTGTCCTCTTCCCGAGAAACTCAATTGCTCTTTAATCCAGAGAGTGTATGATCCTAATGCTGCAGATGGATGCTGCTACCGAGATGAGTGCCAAGGTACCGTGTCACAGCTTTATTTACTTAGCTCAAATAAAATTGAAATGTCTTCTTGCAACCACAAAAAAAAGATACTATCAGTCTACCACATACTTTAAGTGGGATAAAAAAGGGGACCTGTGGAGCTATAATTGGCGTAAACTATGTAATTTAGGCAGTGGCTTAAACACAAAAACAGTTTCTGTGATTCACATAGCGTACCACCAGACTAGCAGTTTGGTGCCTCTCTGGGCTTTTGGTTATTGCATCAGGTAAGTGACATACACTTAAAACTAGCCAGAACTATTAGCGTTGTCAATGGTTAACAGTTGTTTAACCCCTTGACTGTTATGCCTTTCCACCTGTTATGCGAAGCCCTTTTTTGACTATTTGAGGTAGCCCTTTCCTTTTCCCCTGGGTGTACCTCTTCCACCTCAGTCCCTCTTCCAGCCTAGGACTTACCTGAAGGAAATGCCTTTGAGCTCGACTGTTTATTGTGATGTCTTCATTCCGCTCTGACATCATAATCGTGCCAGGGGAGGGGTCAGACTGGGAGTGGGAGGGCTTTCTTGCCGCCACTCCCCATTGTTGGGTACTCGTACATGCTGGAGCTATTCGCAGCACCTGAGCGCCAGTGCCATGCACAGCTCCAGCATGTCCACAGCACCGAAGGGATCAAGATAAATGAGTAACAACAGTGATTTTATTGTAAATAATATTGATAGTAGTTCACTTCTGATACTGTGAGACTGTGAAATAAACGTTACTGAGGTCTTTGCAAGGGGTAGTTGTCTTCAGAGTGTCACAGTCACTCCTGCTATGTTCACTCTATGTTAGATCTGCACACCCTTTTTCTAACCACATCTTGTCCATCTGTGTATCTTACACCTAACCTCTTTCCTCTTTAGCACCTTCTTTTCACTATCTCTTAAATGCACTTCCTCACATTTCCTTCCCTCACCACATACCCAAATACACAAGGCCCTCACTTCTCCACTGCAGCTTCTTTTACTTTCACTGCTTCTTTTACTTTCACTGTGTCAATATGTTCACAACGGTTTTCCTTCTTAACACACATATTTACAGAATCACAATTGCAACTGGAATACCTGATTAGTGCTCTGTGCACTCTGCAGAGAGGCCAAGGATTGGAGAACCTTGTATTCTGAACTTTCCGATGCACTTACAAGCCCTGTGAGAAAATCACATTGCTTTAAGACTGAGCTCCAGATCTCTTAACCATAGTGGGTCAGTTCAAAATAGGCAACTATGGGCCAGATGTATCTCGTTCGCAAATGCACAGATTTGCAGAATCACCCCGTTTGCGAACGGGATAAAGCCTTTTGGGATGTATCATCCCAAAAGGCATTCGCAAAATAGGGAATCGCAAATTTTGCCTTTACCTATTTTGTTAATGTATTTAAGGAATCACAGTTTGCAATTCCTTAAATGCGATGCAGGAAGCAAAAAAAATCGCAACCTGGCTTTAAGAAATGGTAAATTACCACCAACTCCAAGATTGTGGTAATTTGCGAATTCCAAGAAAAAAGCACGTTTTTGCATTCTCTAGGTGCCAAGTGGAGTACAAATATACCCTTAGGGCATGTTTGTGGGCCACATGTGCACACATGCATATTTTGGGGTGGGGGGGGGCAACAGGATGTCCATTTGGCACCCTTGCACCCTTGAAATTGCATGCACAATTTGCGAGTACCTACTCGCAAATTGTGCATTCAATCCCCATTCATTCCTATGATGCTCTAGGCCCATAGGAATCAATGGGAAGCCATTCCTTATTTGTGACTCGCATTTTGCGACTCGCAAATACGAAATATCTAGGAATTACAATTATTATTGGCAAAACGACATACATTGCATTTTTGATTTCATAATAGCGAATCAGTAAAATTCACTATTATGGAATCACAAATTCCAATATTGATATATATGGCCCTAAACAAGAAAATTATGCTACGCTAAAAATACAGAAACACTCAAAATCCTGGGAACAGCTCACTTAATCTTGCATTCCATAGAGTTTTAAACGTGTGATATATATTTAGAAGCTAAATCACAGACATGGATTACTTTAACATCTTTTACAATTATTGTTGAAGAAATGTATCAATGATTTAAGGACATTGTAGGCACCAACATGAACACAGGGCCTGATAAGAACTTGTTTCAAAGTTCATTTTTATTAACTATCGGCTCTGAAACCCAGCGGGCCCAGCCCACCAAAAGCCCTGAAACCACCTCTGCCAAACACACACATTCATCCAAGATGCAAACACTCTTCCACGTTCAGAAGAGACATGACCCAAAGAGCCATCAACAGGTTTGTAAGACCAAGCCCTTCAGCAAAGGCTTGGGTCTGTTGTCATGTCTTCCTGTTATTTTTTTCTTGCTGATGAATGCTGTGAGGTAATTATTATACTTTAGTCTATGGTTAAACTCTATGAGTACGAGTGCAAAATGAGGTTTTATTATTTATTTTCTGTTATCATTCACCATTGAGCTATTGAAATAATGAATTTCATGCATCGAAACATCTATCTAAAAATAGATCACGGACCTGATTCACAAACTGTACTTTGTAGAGCATTTTTACTACAAAACATACTACAAAATGTAAGTTTAACCTATCCACATGTGTGTGTGGAGTTCTTTGGCCAGAATACAGAGTTTCCGCACAGGTAAGAATAGGATTTGGTAGCAAATATGGGAGGGACACAGGGGAATGGGCAAGAAAAGGAACACACTTATTCCTAAAGGGGGTGAGATGAGGGAGGAGTAACAGGGTTTAGGGAGAGTCAGGCAGGAGTTTAGGATGGGATGTCACCCACCTACACAAGAGTAAGCCAATTGCTAAACTCTGGTGTTGGAGAGATGTAACTTACACTTTTGTAATAAGTTAACTCTTGGAGTTTTTTAATACTGAAAGTACTACATTTACTCCAAAGTGTAAACTTACTCAAAAGTGTAAGTAACATTTGTGAATCAGGCACTCAGAATTCAGGTTAGAAGTATCCAGAATTGAGTATGTGTAAATTCTGTTCTAAGTTCTGATTTAGAAACATTCATTTGCTAGTGTTATAAATGAAATGGGGGTTCTGGTTGGCTTGGTTGTGCACCTAACCCAGGCAGAACCCACCACGCTAGTCAGGGCAAATACATTACACACCAAAGATAACCCACCAGTTCAGGGGTTCTACCCTGCAACTGGTCTTCCAGCCCAGGGTCTGTACCCTTGGGTTAAATAGGGGTCAGAAGTGTGTCATTTCTCCCTCTCCGGCCCCTCATTCCTAGGAGGAGTGGTACGACCACAGGGCAAAAATGTAGGGACTGTGGTATCACCTACCCCATCCTCCAGGTCAAAAGTGGTACCCTGAACCCGGTTCTCCAACCCTGGGTCTGTGCCCTTCGGGAGAACAGAAGTTAGTAGAGAGGCCTCTCGCTCCCTCAAACTCATCCATCTGGGCTGCTGTGCCCTCCTCTCCACAGTGGTACTGCCAGACACCTGTCTGCATTCTCTTGACACTATGGGGTCCTTCTCAGTGGATGGTCTCCTGGTACAGACTAGGCTTCCTTCCTGGGACCCCCTTGGGTACTCCCCAGGAGCTGGTACTGTGAATAGGGCACCCTAGGACTTCAACCACCGCCACATCTCACTCTATGCATAGAAGGAGCCTGGGACCATGTAGCCACCCACTACTTTGGGAACTGTCTGGACTACTATGAACATCCAGTGTCCTCGGTTGGGAGGCACCTGAGCCACTCCCTTTAGGTTCACTCTCAAAAGCCTAACCAGTCCCTCTGGCCATACTCCAGAGGTCTGCCTTCTTTGCAAGGTCCCTGGGTTCAGAGAACTTACATTTTAACAGGTGTTGACGTAGCACTGGAAAACAACAACAGAACATGCGTTTTCTGACAATCACATTGTACGGACCTTCAAAAGTGTTTACTGTTCTACCCTTCACCCATCCATTCAATGCTTTCCAAAAAACCCTCCACAAATTCCTCCCAAGACTAGTGAGACAGCTTTCGGCTGCCCCTGAACCTCAACTTATACTGTTCAGGGGAGAGGTCATACCTTCGTATCAGAGTCTCTTTCATGGGGGTGTGCCTCTATCTGTCACCCCCTTCTGGGGCCAGTAGGGCAACCCTCCCATCCTGAGGAACATAATACTCCAGGCCAATTTTCCAGTCTGCCTCAGGGATCCTGCACACTACCAGTGCTTTCTCAGACTCCTGAAACCACTCATCTATGTACTCCCCCACCTTGAAGCTACGTACCAAGCCTGTGGGGATGTGGGTGTTTTTTTGTATTTCTAAAATAGGGGTCCTCTGGGAGTGCTTAGATTCTAGCTTCACAATGTTGACAGGCACCCTTTCATTCAGTCCACAACCTTTACACATTTAAGTAAAAGGGAACACTGTTAACACCAACAGTTCATGTATTGGCACAGAAACCTACAACTGATGCATTGATATGCTGACTTTATTGAAAATGCGTACAAGATTAAAAACATATCATATATAGAGAAAAGTGGAACGTTTCTTCTCCATCAAGAACACATCACACAATAAAATTGATAACTTTACAAAAAATTCATTAAAAACACACCATGAGAGATAACAAAGACATTAGATTTTGTCATTAGGTACCATAACCAATACCAAAATGCTACACACAATCACCATAATGTATCAAACTTCATCAGCATTTCGGGTAGATTGAGAGCAGAAAAGAAAAGAAAACTGAGAGAACTGTGGTATATTTGTAAACTAAACACTGTCCAGAATGGCCTGAACTCTAGAGAGGACTTGATGTCCATTATCTTACAATATTGCCTTTCCAGTATCAGACAGAGGGATTATAATCTCTGAGTATAGCTAGTGACTGCAACTCTATTCACAACAGATGTCAAGATGACTAAAAACTAGATCTTGGTACTGTATAACCATCGGTCTGTAAAAACGAGCGTTGTGTGTTTCTTACTTGAGTTATGTCTCGGTATCAATGTAGCTAATTATGGGCATCGTACTGTGAGATAAACTTATTTTTTTCAATTTTTATTTTTACTTGCATGTGTAATAGTTGTGGGGTGAATGAAAGGGTGTCTGTGAAGAAATATTGTGAAGCTGGAATCTAATCATTCCCAGAGGACGCTTATTTTAGAATTCATACTAAACCCTAGTCCTTTGAGTTCCAAAGGGTTCCTCACTTTTTTTAAGAGGTGGTATTTTTAACACTGTACTCAATATTGCTGCTACCACTGGACCTCCACCTGCTGGACCTCCACCACTGGACCACCACCACTGGACCACCACGTGCAATGCTGGTGAGTCTAGAACTGTAAAACTATGCTTATGGGCCAACCTCTCCTCAAGAGCTAGTTTCTCTCTGGTGAAGACCCATTCAGCGTCCACCATTCTCTCCAGAGCCTTCTCTCCTACACAGCCAGATGGGCCAGCCGTAACGTCAGGCCTCTCCCAGCCTGTCTATCCTTGAATTCCTTAGGAGATAGGGAATGGGAGGTGACACTACCCTCGGCACTAGACCCAGGAAAGGATTCCCTTTGCTCTACTAGCATTTAAGCCTGGGCGGAGTTCGCTGAGTTCTGCCGCAAAGTGACATAAAACCTCTGCTGCGCTACATGGAATTCCGCATGCAGCGGAGTGCATTAAGGTCATAGGGTTGCTGTGATTTTCAGTACCAGGTAATTGTCCCATGCTGGAAAATCATAGGAACGGCACCATGCACAGCAGAAAAGAGCGCTGCTTTCTTTCTGCTGCTCAGGTAGATTTTCCTTCCGCGCAGCAGCATACTCAATGCGAATTGAAGGTTTCTGAACACGAGCAGTTGCGAGCATACTCAACAACTCACAATGAGAAACCCGACCGGCTGCGTTGAGAAATCTCGCCGGTAGGCTGATTTCCCTTGCTTGTGCTTTCTCCAACTAGACATTGGCAAGCGCGGGTTAGGAAAAATCTCACCAGGAGGTGTATTTTCCTTGCTGGCGGTCACCAACTTGACATTGAAGTGCACGAGCGGTGGAGCATAGTTTTTTCACCACCCAGGCTTATGGACATCCCTGCTCGGTCATGTTCTCCCTCCTCCTTCAGGGCTACTTCCTTCATAGTGTGCTGATTGGGAACCTTCCCACTCAGAGACCTCACTGACATTGGGGTCTCCTCCTCAGACTCCTCCCCAGAGTCATCCCCCCCTGATTCTCTGCTGCTTTTAAACACTATGCTTCCTCATAAACACATCGGGCTTCCTGCAGGTTCCGCTCTGTAGACCTCTTTTTCACAGGCAACCCTCTCTCCTTGGAGAAGTTCTTGAACTCTCTCCTTTAGTAAGAGCCTATGGAGTCGAGATCCAAGGTAGGACCCATTCTGGAAAGGTACAAAAGCACAAGTTCAACAACAACATTCCCAGGTATAAGAAGACGAGGCAGAAGTAAACAAAAACATGATCAATGAGAGAACAGGAGAAACACATAATGGTCTAAGTGCAGAGTTGTACTGCAATAATAGGTTACTGTGGTATCACTCAAATGCAAGTCCTATATCACTGCTGCTACCAATGTAAGACAATTGTGTTTCTGGGTGGCTAAGGTATGCGTCTAAGTCAGACAGAACCCACCTCTCCAATCAGTGGAAGCTACACAACCAAGATAACCTGTGCTCACCCACTGGTAGCTTGGCGCAGAGCAGTCAGGTTTATCCCCAGAGGCAAGGTGTAAAGGGTTTGCGCAACACACCCACTCTCATAACACAATAAATCCACCATAAAAAGGACTCCACACAGGATTATATAAAATATATTCTATATTATATATAACACATAGACCAAATTAACAGAATCATGAAAACTATGCATACTATGCCAGTTCTGAGTCAGTTCTCACGTTCTAATATCAGGGCAAGAAATGCGCAGGTTATGAATGAACACATGAATCAACAATACTCTGCATGTTATACAATCCTGAAAGAATACATGTTATCCTAACAATATAAGGATTAAAACAACAACTATTAGGACCCCAGGGCATAAACTGCAAAAGTTTGGTTATGGAAGGAACACACAGAAATCACCATACTCCACTGAAACATATAAAGCACTGAAAGTTACCATACAAAACAGAGATCACAGCTCTCCTGCCCTCTCATTAAGCTTTATGCGGTTATTAGGAATGGCAAAGTTGGACACAGAAATGCCAGTGCACCTACTACCAGCAATATGGTAATTAAACATAACTGAAGGGCTCTGAGGCACCCACGTGCCAATCGCACGCAATATGGTAGTTGAAGGGATTTCCTTCAGGGGGCCTTCGTCGAAGTCACACCCTGTATGGCGATGATAAAATGAATGCCTCAAGATACGTGCAGGCAAAGGGAAGCAACTCTTTGGGCCACGTGGGACACATTACTAGGTACCCACACACAGCTCTTAACAGCAGCTGCTGTGTGGCTGCACGGTGCAGCTACCAAGCCCAGTAACTTTTTCGCCATTACCAAGGTCTCTTCTGACCAGAGCTAAACATCCTCTGCAGCAAGGAGGGGCTCTGGTGCAGTCCTAGTGGTGTCTTTGTTGGGCAGACAGATTCTTCTGGCAGGCACCAACACCAGAACTTGGCAATCTGAAGCACTATCGGCATCACACAGTGGTGGGACTTGAGATGCTGGTGCATGGAACATGAGCCTTCTGAGTACTTGTAGTTCCCGCTATATAAACATTAACACTTTTGAAGTGCAGAGTGACTACTTCTCTAGATGTTGTGTACAGAAAGTGAACTATACGTTAATCATAGCATTTCTTCTTGAATGCTGCTAGTTTGTGACCTGTTTAGTTGTTTATTTAGTTGTTTGCAGTTTAAATTTAAAAAATCTATCAGCTTCTCAGCATTGTTTCTTGAAGTCTGTTATGAAGCTCTGTGATTATACTGAATAAGCAGCTACCATGTTGTTTTTATATGACATACCTTTATTAATGTAATTACTGCACTTATACAATGCTTTATTAACCTTCTTGCTTCTCAAATTTGCTTGAAAATGCACCATTGACCCACTCTTTTTTCAAAATGTTCTCGTGGGGAGAACCCCCTCCGAACACTCCTTTAATTGTTTGGGCTCGCTCGCTGCGCTTGCACGCCACGGTGCTCTCTCACGGAACATTTATGCCCCACCACTTTCAAATGGCACCAGCCTCCATTGATTCACTCAAGTTTTTATGGAATTGCTGGTTTGGGTTTGTCTTTCAAAGTTTCATGTTATTGTCCATTAATGTCAATTCTAATTAGACCCTTCATAGGTATTCTTCAGCCATAGGTAGTTCCTGATACAATAGGACCACTCTTTTGCATTGTTCTGATTGCTGCAGTTCCTGATACAATAGGATTTCTCCTTGGCATTGTTCAGATTGCTGCCTCAGTTAAATTATCTGCTTTTGACATTATTGTTACAAATGGCGTAGCTTATATGTTAAGAGGGTTTCCTACTTTCTCATTAGAACGTTGATAAAGACAATATAGAGGCATTTCATTTAAATGTTGAAGGTTTCAAATCAAAATATGCCAGATTTTTGGGCGGTGGGGCAAAGTGGTAGGTCGTGGTTTGGGCTGCCAGGGGGCCTTCTCCATGTGTTTGCAGGAGGGCCCCCTCAAGTTTTGTTACAGGATGAAGCACAACCAGTCCTTCAGGACTCCTCTCAAGTAATACAAAGCAGGTCCAGTCCTCTTCTGATCCTCAGCAGTTCGAGAAAGTGGTCTGAAATAGGTGCTTGAAGGTGCCACATGTATGCCTGGCACTAGCTAGTGGCAGGGTGATTTTTTGGTCCCACCCTAACTGAGGTACAAATTTCCAGATCCATTCATACCCACATTTTCAGTTGTTTCTGTTTACCTTACCACAAACAGGCCCAACATGCCTTGTGTAAGGGCTTTTTCAAAGTACTGAATGTCTTCGGCCACACTAAACTTGTACTGTGTTATTCTTAGCTTCACCCCCCCCCCCCACATCTAAAACTAAAATCCAGTGTTAAGTAGGCACTGTACCCACGACAAGCCCAGGGACAGAAATCTTTCAGCAACCAAGAATAGTCTTAACATCCTGTTATCTCCCTTTCAAGTGCCCCCCATAGGTTACATGTAGTTCAACAGACCTGTCAAGCAGATTAAGCACTGTGCTTTAAAAAGGAGGCAGACAGCCCCCACCCTGCATATTCTATTGACCCGAGAGGACTAATATCTGCCTATTCAGGTCAGCCTTTCATTTGCACATAGAAGGCATTCCACACTTCATTCACCCCTATTGAGGCTTGGGCACAGGCTGCGAGTTGGCAGAGGCTTATGCTAATTTGCTTTCTGACAGTTCAAGTAGGTAAAGAGTAACTTTCTAAAAATATTTATCCTTAATCTTTGGTAAATATCTGACTTCACCATTGAATTTGATTTTAATAACTATTAAACCCAGTTGTTCAATTATTTTTCTAACTGGTCCATAACCCGAGTTAACAGTATCAATCAATCAGTTAATCAATCAATCAATCAGCATTTATAAAATGCAGCACTATCACCACTAGGGTTATCTGGGCACTGCGGGTGCTATGTATCTGTCGAAGAGCCAGGTCTTGAGTTTCTTCCTGAAGAGCTCCATGGAGGTTGCTGTTGGGAGGTCAAGAGGCAAGCTCTTCCACATTTCGGCAATAATGTAGTAGAAGAACCACCCCGTTGCAGATGTGATGGATAAGGCGGGTGTGTGCAAATGCAAGGGAGGCACAGTTCAGATGTCTTGTCAATGGTTGATGTAGGCTGGACCTTGATCGATCGTGTAGAGCTTTTTAGGCGCGCATGATGATCTTGAACTGTCATCTTTTCTGGATGGGGAGCCAGTGGAGATTTCTGAGGGTGGGGGTGATGTGGGTCCATTTGTGGAGATCCAGGATGAGCCTGGCTGTAGCATTCTGTATGGTGTGGAGTCATCTGAGGAGCTGGGGGGAGTTTCCAGCATGGAGAGCATTGCCGTAGGCTAGGCAGCTGGAGACATGGGGCTGTGTGACAGTCTTTCTGGTGTTTGGCATCCATTTGAAGATTCTGTGGGGCATGCGAAGGATGTGGAAGCAGGAAGGGCGACGGTCTTAACTTGTTGTTTCATGGTTAGTTCGCTGCTGAGGATGATGGCTAGGTTGTGTTTGTGGTCTGTTGGTGTGGGTGTTGGTCTGAGTTCTGCTGGCCACCAGCTGTGGTCACATACAGAGGTGTTCAATCGATAAATCAGTACTTCTGTGTTGTCGGAGTTGAGTTTGAGGCAGTTGTTTCTCATCCAGTTGTCAACATTGGTCATGGCACTGTAGAAGTCGGTTCTGGCATTGGAGGGGATCCTCATGAGGATTAGGTGAGTGTCATCTGTGTTCGAGATTATGCTGAAGTCTTGGGGTCAGATGACGTCTGCGAGGGGGGTCATGTAGGTGTTAAGCAGGATGGGGCTGAGGGATGATCCTTGGGGTACTCAGCATATGATGTCCTTGGGGTCGTAGGTGAAGGTGGGCAACCGGATACTCTGTGTGCATCCTATTGTGGGCAGTTTTTTGTATCCCATGATGAAGAGTATGTCGATGGGGGTGTGAAGGGAGATGGTGTCAAATGCAGCAGAGAGGCAAGGGAGGATCTGGGCTACAGTTTCTCTACAGTCAAGGAGAGTTCTGATGTCATCTGTGGCGGTGATCAGCATGGTCTCAGTGCAGTTGTTTGAATAAATCGTGATTGAGAAGTATTGAGAAGGGGGTTTTGTTTCAGGTAGTCGGTGAGCTATAGGTTTATGGCTTCTCAAGTGCTTCGGCCGGGTAATCGAGCAAGGAGATCAAAAAGGTGACTATCATTTTAATCTGCACTCTGGCAAAAGGGGAGGTTTTCACCTGTCAAAAGGGGTTATTTTAACAGGTGCGCTGCTGATTTGAACTGCAGCAGTTAGGCTACAATGATAGGCCTGAAGGCATATTTTCCATGTCACACTAGTGGATGGTACAATACCTGGTACAGTTCACAGGTAATATTTAACTACTAGCCTTTGGGTGTACTTTATACAACATATAATAGGGACTTACAGGCAAGTTTACATGTGCCAATCATGGCTATGGCAATTTAAGTATGGTTAAAGTGTGAGCAGAAAGCTGATGTTCCACCTGATTCTGCCATTTGTGTGAGGATGTTATCCTCCAAACTCTAAATCGGGACCTAAGTTTTAATTTCTCAAAAAGTAGGATTTTGAATAATGGATGCCTATGTTTATGTCAGAGGAATTTATTATAGGTAGCAAAAGACTTAATAGTGTAAACACTTTTGAGTGAGTCCCCAGCACGTCTACATCCTCTCAACATTGTCTTGACCCGAGTCGTTGTTCGTATACCACTTTCTTAGTATATGGTTTGGTCCCCCCGTGGGGTCCACTGTGTATTGCGTGTTAAAGTATTGTGTGCATTGTGCCTAAAGGCTGCTCTCCACATTTACCACATGGAGAGCTTTCTAAGGTTGTCTAAGACCTCTTTAAATCACCTTAAGGGTTGTCTGGACTGGTGTAAGGTGCCAACTTACATAAGAGGGCTTCATATACCAGGCCAGCTTCTCACATTGGTGGCAGCGTGGGATTAAAGCCTGCCTTGTTTTACGAGATAAATCTTTGTGTTGATTAATCGAAAAACCATCACTAATACTTGGCACATATAATACAAGCTTAGAATAGTAAGTTCAACTGAACTTAGGGTTGGGTAAGTCAAGGGTCTAACACACCCTTTCTCCAACCTCAGAGAGTTTTGTTTTCACTAGGTTAGGTAGGTACAGCACCACACCACACTTGGTATGTCTTCCAAAGGAGATGCCAGTGGCTCTCTGATGGCTAGATACGGTCAACTTTTGTTACAAGAACTGAAAGCACTGTGTGCCTCTAGACACCCAATGTCTCCAGAGGCCTTACTGTTAGATGCCCTCCAGAAAACTAGTGTGCCAGATGAACAGGAGAAAACGGGTGGACATGGGAACGAAAATAGGCTATGAGGGGAGCCTCTCTTTGACCTTGAATCAAACCCTGATCAGGAGGAGCCAACTGTCTCCCACCTGGATAACATAGCTCTCCCAGAGGATACTGCCGGTGGCCTTGAGGAGGCCCCCTTTGTTCCTCCCAGGAGGTCTAGGTCCTCCACTGCAGAATCCAATGGCTCAGGACGGTCTATGGGGACCTCATATCTAGGAAGAGGGACAACCTTTTGGATAGGAAATATCAACTTTAACTTGAGAAAGCTAGGCTTAGGCTCAGGCAAGAGCAGTTGGTCCTTTACAAAGAGCCCCTTGAAGTCCAGAGAGCTAGGAAGACATTGGGACTGGAGTCCCATGGTGGAAGCAACAAGGTCCCTAGGGTACTTCTTTTGACCATAGGAACCTGAACAAGATAGTCTTTCCCTACCAGGTTGGGGATGACACCCTCAAATGGATAACTGATTTAGAAAGGGCCTGCAAAGTACAGAGGGTCCCTCAAGAGCAGTGGGCAGCTATCTTGTGGCTTTCCTCGGCTGGCAAAGGTAGAGATAAGCTCCTCACTGTTAGAGAACGGGATGCTGATAATTACTTAGTTTTGAACAGTGATCTCATTGATGAGTTTGGCTTACCCACTGAGCAATACAGGATTAAGTTCAGAGACACAGAGAAAGCACAAACACAGGACTGGGTAGGTTTTCTGAATAGTGCCACAAAGGCTCTGGAAGGTTGGCTCCATGGCAGCAAAGTGCATGACTACTTAGGATTGTAAAGTATGGTTATGAGGGAGCAGATACTTAATATTTGTCACAACCAGTTTTTGCACCAGTATCTGGTGGACTCAGATCTGACTTCTCCCCACGAATTGGGAAAGAAGGCAGATACACGGGTCAGAACCAAAGTTAAGCAAAAGAATCAGGGTGGTGGTGGTGACCAGAAGAAATATACTTCCAAAACCCAAGAGGAAGGTGGGGATAAGTCTAAAGAGAAGTCATCTGAGGGTCCCCAAAAGTCTTTCTCTGGGGTTGGGCCCCAAACTCCTTCTTCCCCTGGAAAGAAACCTTATTGCATTGTTTGTAAAAAGCAAGGCCACAAGAAATATGATTCTGATTGACCCAAGGCCAGCAATAAGGAAAATACTCCTCCCACTACCACAGCACCCCATAGTTCTCCAAGTAGTAATCCCCCAGAGAGTAGTAGCACACCCAAAAGTGAAGTTGGGTTCTCGGGGTACTGAGGTTGATACTGGCTTAGCCAGGTCCCCCATACAGGCCACCCTAGTCTGTGACGGTGGCATGGGGTTTGCCACTTTACTGTCAGTGGTGGGACATATCATGCAATGATACAGTGATGAATAACATCTTCATTCTTCATAAATGAAGCGGCCTGCCGAGTCACAAAGTGTTCATTCGGTTTGTTAAACAGAAATTGAGCACTGTTGCCCATATGTGCCAATCTGCTATTTCCAAAGGGCAGAGGCTGGGCACTGTGAGTGATAGCCTGCCAGAAATGAAAGAGCTTGTACTCTTTTTTGGTTCAAACTTTTTAAAAGATAGCAAGTCATGCAGTAGACTATTATCTTCTCTATGTTCAGTCCATTTTCCTTATAGCTCAGACAAAACTGTTTGGCAAAACCTAAAATATATAAATAATACATGCTGGGGTAGCTTAGACATTTTTAACTTGATCTCTTACAAGAACTATATAGTGTACTACAGTTTTATTAATCATCCTCCTCCTTTTTCCTACTCTTCACCTTCACTCTTTCTTTATCCCTCTCCCTTTCTTGTCCCTCACCATTACCTCTCCTCACATCGTCACAAACCGCAAATGCCCATCTATTCTATTTCCTCTGTTGCCATTCTGGGTCCACTGTTTCCTAGGATACCTTCTCCCCAGCAAATATAGATGACCAGAGTTACTGCTTTGTGACACAAGGAAACATAGCGCCAAAGTTGTGCTCCCTTGAGAAAAATGTTCCCTATCTAATAATATATGGCAGATTTTTCTCTCCACCAGTGCAGGTGCACTTTTGTCTGTTGTGCGCCAGTGCACACTATCGAGGAACAGTGCACTGCTGTGTGTACTATCCAAAGCACAAGTTTTGTACTGGAAGGTATTAGATTTGGGCGTCTCTAGTTGGCACAGGTAGGTACTTGTGCAAAAAGGGGCCCTGCACTAGTCAGGTTAAAGGGGATACTCTTCTAAAATAACCCCTGCTCACCCCCTTGGTAGCTTAGCACAAGCAGATAGGCTTATCCCAGACGCAGTGTGTAAAGCATTTGTGACCACATGCTGTAACCCAGTGACAAGACTACGAATGGACACCAAACAGGTTTTACATCAAAAATAAGTATACTTTATATATAGTTACCACAAGACCAGTACACAACAAACATCCACAATACTGTACTTTTAGATGGTAGTTTTAGCTTAGTTAAGTTCAGTTCTTAAGATACAACACTTTGTGTCAATGTACCTTATGATGGGTTGCGCTTCCACAACAAGTAATGTTGCAGCATTGGAAATGCGGCAAAGTTCTGGTGCGAAGAAATAAAGACGACGCTCTCTCCTTGATGTGACACGCTTCCCGGTGATGCGGTTGTATCTTCTGCGATGTCGATCCTCTTCTCCGGCGATGCAAGATACTTTACAAGACACGAGCCACGACCGGCCCTGCGACAAGCTTCCCAGCGATGCGTCGGCATCTGCCGCAACATTGATCCTCTCTACTGGCGATGGGAGTTGCTTTCACAACGATGGGAGCCACAACAGGCCCTGTGACACCCTTCCAAGTGATGGAGCAGCGTCTGCGGCGACGTCTATCCTCTTCTTCGGTGAAGAGTCGCGACAGGCAATGCGACACGCTTCTCAGAGATGCAGTGGCGTCTGATGCACCGTTGATCCTTCTTTCCTGCGACATGCTTCCCGGCGATACGTCGGCATCTGCTGCGACATCCATTCTCTCCTCTGGTGATGCACAGCGCTTCGTGTTGCGAAGCGGCAGTTCCCAAGCCAGGATGGTTTCAATCTTGGGTTGCAGGGGCGCCACCTGACCGCTCCCAACTTGGTGTCCCAAGTAAACCACGGAACCCTGCCCGATCTGGCACTTACTCACCTTGATCGTGAGGCCTGCCTTCCGCAGCGCCAACAACACTTCGCAGAGGTGGCGCAGACGTTCCTGCCAACTTGCACTGAACACTGCGATGCCATCCAGGTAGGCGGCAATGAACTCATCCAGCCCAACCAACACCCAGTTGACCAACCTCGGAAAGGTGGCAGGGGCATTCTTCATCCTGAAGGGCATAACACCGAACTGGAAATGCCCATCTCGTGTGGAGATTAATGCTGACCTCTCCTTTGCCCCATCAGTCAAGGCGATCTGCCAGTACCCAGACGTCAAGTCAAACGTGCTGAGGTACTGTGCAGCCCCTAGCCGATCAATGAGCTCATTAGCTTTGGGGATGGGGTACGGGTCAGTCTTTGTGACTGAATTTAGCCCTCTGTAGTCCATACAGAACAGGAGTTGGGGTGAGGCACCAGGCGTTGCAGCCTTTGGGACCAACCACTGGGCTGGCCCAAGGACTGCTAGAGGACTCAATCCCCCCTAGTGGAAGAATCTCTGAGACCTCCTCTTTGATGCTAGCCCTCACCCTGTCAGCTACCCTGTAAGACGTGTGCTTCACAGGTAAGCTGTCTCCTGTTGTCCACATTATGGACAAACCAATCTGTGACACCAGGAACCAGGGAGAACAGATCCGAAAACTGTCTCAGCAACTGGGGGCAGTCATTCTTTGACTCCTGGGTCAGGGTTGAAGAGAGGTTAACACCATCCACTGACCCATCTTGCTCTGTGGCAGACAGGAGGTCAGGAAGGGGCTCAGTCTCCTCCTCCATTCCAGCATCTGTTGCCAAGAGCAAGCCCACTTCAGACCCCTCTAAGTGGGCATTAAGGCGGTTGACATGCAAGATCCTTAATCTGTTCCTGGGAGACCGCAAGTTCACCAAGTAGGTAACTGGACTTTTGAGCTCCACAACCTCAAATGGTCCGATCCACACATCCTGGAGCACTGGTAACCGAAATACACTCAATGGAATTAGCTTTAGCAAACATCAGGGGTATACGAGCATTGAAAAAGCATGAAAAAAACTGGGGAACGTTTGTAGAACGATGATGCCTTACTCTATTTTGTTTTGGATTTAGGGAAGGAAAGGATATTGATATTTGTCATCTGTTGGATACTATAACTTGTTTGATCGCCAAAGAGAAACTGCCTTTACCCTTTTGCTTTTATTTTCTTTTCTTTTTCTCTTTTTTTTTATTTAACAATACTTCATGACCTACTTGCTTTGGTATATGCTTTATATGAAACAATTTATTTATGTATCATGCTTTAATATATTTATTCCTTGTCAGCCTGTTAACAATAAACAAAATTATTTTTAAAAAAAACTAATATCCCAAAATCAAACCGACACCCCTTTAATTATAACTATAAGACTTACCTGAAATTAAAAAGTAATTAAGCTGGAAAACAAACACAACACCTAAAAAACTAATTCTGCTGGAGATTATAAGACACATCACCCCACTCGAAACAAACTTGTATATTCCTCTTATAGATCTATGCTAACCTTCCAGACACTTTCCTGGTTAAGGTTCTCAAGTGATTGTTCATTCAAAGTGTGCTTTCAGTAGTGGGTCCTCAGAAATTGTATGGATATTGCATTTTATATTTAGTGCTGGTTACATTTTATCACGTTCCGCCTATTTGGTTAGGATTTTTCAAGGCAACCAAAGATCTCTCTTGTTGTTAGCAAAATTGTTTTTATAAGAATTTGATGCAGCTTATCTTTCATCCAGCTCACCAAACATGTTTGAAAATAGCAAAGTATGAAGGACCAGACTGACATCAGAATACACGAACATACCAAATGTTGATCATTAAGAAATATATTACATTTTCTGAAACTCTCTATTGTAATTTCTTTCAGGCTGTAAAGCACCAACAGGGGAAAGAAGAAAGGTAAGAACTAATAACCAGTTATACACCAGTTTTATATGTAAATGATCTGAACTAATTTGCTCAAATAGTCATTATTAACAGAATTATAGCCAGGTAGTACCTAAAGAAATAAAAGAGCAATTGTATTCTCAGGTCAATTTTGTGATACCTCTGCATGTCCTATAGTTCTGTATCCTGATGGCTGCGTTATACATAGCTGCTCCAGCAGTCCGTTCACAACTCTATACAGTGCACCATGGTCTAGAATTGTTTTACACAGTAGGGAAGTGCATTGTAATATGTAGAGCCTGGTAATACATCAAAAGAAGTAAGGCTCAGATATTCTAAGTATTTTAAACATCACAAGATCTCCTATTCAGCCCTTGTAATCATTGAAATGCATTCATTTTCTTATGTACTAATTCCATCTCCTAAAATAAGATTGAAAATGGATATTGATTTGTATCTGGTAGGGGCATGTTGTAGGTGTCCCTTCGAAATACTGAATCATTATGTTATGTCTTAATGTTAGCAACCAAAATGCGGTTGCAAAAAACGAATATTTTGCCAACAGCTTGAAGGGGGGTGGTAAAACATTTGCATAAGGGATTCAGTCCCCTTGCCTTCATCGCTGTGATGGCTTCCAATCCTTGTGAGTGACAATTTGGGAACTACCTCATCAAAAGTCATGAGGTAGTTTTGATTATGGCCCACTATGATGCAGATTTTTTTAAACTGACCTATTAGTACATAGGTCGGTTTTTAAATATCCTTTACTGGTCACAAAAATACAATTCGCAATTTTCTATTACTATTTGGAATTACTTATTTGTACATCAGGCCCATAGTTTGAAAACGTGTCCCTATTTTGCCTATTTTCAGTCTTGTATGGACCTTACTATGAGCATCTAAATACAAAAGAGCATCAGAGTGATGCTGTCATAGTCATAGTCCTTTACAGTTTACTCCCCTTATATTCATACTCATTAGCTAATGATGATTTTAGTAGGTTTATTTAGTGGATTGTTGAGCTTCAAAAAGGGAGATAAAGGCTCTATATTCACCTTGCCAAAGTTTTGAATCTTAAAGCCAGATTTCAAAGTGATCTCTATTAACCCGGTTCAATTATTTATTTAAAATAAATGGCATGATTCCTTTTGACATACATATTTTCCCAGTACAGTTTTCATATTTAATATATACTTCTCATCACACAATGTTTTGTTACTTCCACGTCCCAAAATATTATCACTGAACAAGGAGTGTTTAACTTTGCCTAGGCTATCCTGTTTTAGGTTTAAGCCTATAATAACTGATTAAAATCCACTGAAAAGAAAATAGTCCTTACCAGTGTATACATACCAACATCTGCACAACAACAAACTAAATGCCATTAAGTGTGCGGAAAATAAATGTGAAGAGTACTTTTCATTCCTTCCTGAAGGGGCCAATACAATATAACCTATGTATACAAGTTAGCAGCAAGAAAGACTGAGCTAACATTCTGCTTGAGTTTTCTTATTTAGGGATGTCACTAAAATATTTTTTCTTCTTCCTTTTGTTGTTTTTTCAGTTTTGTGGTCTTTACTGTAAAATGCAGGGTTTAGAATCATGTTTAAGTCTTATTTAATTATTTTATAAACTGTAGAGAATCAGGAAATATCAAAATCATATTTGATATTTGATTATGTTTGATTCTATTACCGATAGGTATAATGACTGGTTTCATAAGAATATTTTGTACCAGCAGATTTCCCCACAGACAGAGAATGGGTGAAACCCTTTGATACATCAGCACCATTTTCTAGCGAGTCAGTATAGCCAGTAGGTGATCTGCCAAACACCCCAGGCTTCAAACATTCAATGCAAGGTGTAGCGGCAGGTATATGTGAAAAGAGTGCTGTAGCCAAGTATCTGGGATAGTGGTAAAAACACACTATTTAACAGAGGGTCTAAGGGCAGGTTTTACGACTCAAGACTGGACACATGCCCCTACAAAACTTATAACAACAAAGGGTGTCCAGGAGTCGCCACTCAATGTTTGTACTCGAGACCTTTCAACCAGTGACTATATGAGTTAGACTGTGTGTGCTCAGATGTGAAGAAACGTTTAACTACTCATATATACGACATGCAACATGGGTAGGAATTTTTCCCATCAGTTGCCGTTCTGTACCACCATTATCACATCATGTGGGTTCTCCTTACCCAGGAGTTAGTATACAAGATCAATCACACTCTAACAGGTGTGAGGAGTAGGAAGACCGATGTAAAATGTTTGTGTGATGGTATCAAAATATGGTGTTTAAACAAAAAGTTGTACACCTGAGGGAAAGCAGTGCAGTGAGTGTAAAGTGATGAGTGAGTAAAATTGGGTGAAACTGAGTAGAAAAGTGATTTATTAGTATCTCTCAGACCCCAAGATTAAAAACAAGTGAAAGGTAGATTTGACAGAATATCTACCGGCAAGAGGTCAACATGTTTCTGCATACCATCGGAAGATTTTCCTTATGCATTCGTCAGGACCTAGATGGTGCTACTGCTTGCAATTTAATAAGTGAAGTTAAAAGGGAAAAATTTCACCTGAAAAGCAGGTGTAGAATCTCCACCACAGTCTACAAAAGTCACATAGGAGACAAAGAAAAGAGAAAAACATTACACATATTAAAGAATGCACTCAATACATCGTGCTATTCTGGTGGTCACGTATTGACATTTAGACAGACGTGATAACACTCACCCAAAACTTGTGGGGATGGCACCTCACCTCACCTGGCAGCAGCTCAGGTAGAATAGGAGCACCGCTCTGTTTTGCAAAACATAATCACAGGGACACTCAACCGATTCCGTAAAAACAAGACAAAACAACTATCATGTGTGTCACCGATAGCGTGAGAGGCAACTTGTAAGTTTTCAAAATGTCATCGGTGCCGTACCGGAAAAGTTATATAAGTATAGGCTTCTATCACTGTAAAGATAAGGGCTCGTAGCGGACAGGGTTGCCTATCTAGATTACGTAACCGCACTCTCACCTCTTTATCACCTCTTGCCGGTAGATATTCTGTCAAATCTACCTTTCACTTGTTTTTAATCTTGGGGTCTGAGAGATACTAATAAATCACTTTTCTACTCAGTTTCACCCAATTTTACTCACTCATCACTTTACACTCACTGCACTGCTTTCCCTCAGGTGTACAACTTTTTGCTTAAACACCATATTTTGATACCATCACACAAACATTTTACATCGGTCTCCCTACTCCTCACACCTGTTAGAGTGTGATTGATCTTGTATACTAACTCCTGGGTAAGGAGAACCCACATGATGTGATAATGGTGGTACAGAACGGCAACTGATGGGAAAAATTCCTACCCATGTTGCATGTCGTATATATGAGTAGTTAAACGTTTCTTCACATCTGAGCACACACAGTCTAACTCATATAGTCACTGGTTGAAAGGTCTCGAGTACAAACATTGAGTGGCGACTCCTGGACACCCTTTGTTGTTATAGGTAAAAACATGTCACCAGACTGATTGAAAATTTTGAACGCTGCTGCAAAAAGCTTTTACCAATTTCAAAAAAGATTGGAGGTATATCATTTGTATTTGCAGTGATTCAGCTACATTTATGAAAATGTTGTGTGATGACCTGTCAAAATAGTGCTTCCCTGTAACAGGTCCTTGCTAGATGGTTTGCTGAAAGCATCTTTACAATCTTCAGAGTTATTAACGAATGCTATTGACTTTGTAGTCCATTCTAGTGCATTGTTTTGTTATGCCTGGGAACTAAGACACAAATATGTCAAATTTTGGGCATATTTGTGAGTGATTCCAACTGTGTCATTTAGCCAGTGGTTATCAGCCCTAGAGGAGTGAAAGTTATATTATTCATGTTGTAATTTATCACAGACTTTTTGCTTACTGGTGATGCCAAAGGCAAGAAATGTGAGGATCTGTGGTCGCATATTTAAAGTGATGTGAAAGAAAAGTACACTCTACTGAAGTCTTAGATTTTTCAACCGCGCTGAACACCCTTCGCCGGCAAGCTCATGGGGCATTGAAAACTAATGAAAAGAAGACCGCAATAGGTCAATATTTTTGGTATTAATTGAAAATTACCATGCTGCACTTGGGCCAGCTCAAGCCCTGAAGCCCAAACAGTCAGCCTATTTTTGCTGCATTGTTTGTAGGACAGTAGGCATACTTCTGTAGAACTGAACTATTAGTAGTAGGGATCACTGTATGGTCCTGATGAGTAAGCAGTAGGGGACTGCTTACGAAACATGTCGAGTAGGTAGCAAGCTATTGCTCTACCTCACAATCCCCTTTTTAATGTTCCCAGCTAGAGAAGTGAATAAAATATATTTTTTCTACTAAGCCAGGGAATTTTTAATCCTTTTTTGTATTTTTTCTTGCACTCACTTGTTAGGTCCCTACACTTTCACTCACACCCTTACACCTACACATAGCCTCTGTCACAACTTAAGTGCTCCTGCGTAGTTCGTTTGGTCGCAGCACGCCCCGCCCCGTCATAGGGACCGGAAGACTCCTATGATGAAGCATGACACTAAAGGACTTTTTAGTGTGTGAGGGGTATTTTAACAAGCACACTGTGCTCTCATCTTTCTAGACCTAAGAGAGAGCCTAGTATCTCACCGGACCCCATAAGAATAAAACATCATAAAAATTATCACCTCTTCACATTGATAGAATCTCATTGTTTATACGTGACCCTATTAACCCCTTACATTGTGATTGTAGACCAACCACATACAGCAATTACAACAGTCCTGTGCACACATATAATCAATATTACACCACATGTGTTAGTATATAAGAGAGCAACAAAACACAATCCGTTTATGATTTCTTATGTTCCTTTAATGTATGTTGGTACAGAGAACAGCCAGCCGACACGTGTTTCGTCTGAGACGCAATAATCTCCAACTCTTCAGGGCCGGAAATAATATAAAGGAACTCACTCAGCACTAGTACAAATATTACTACGTTGTAACACAGGTTTAAAAAAACAAAATATATGTGACATCACACAGCACGAGTGGAAACCAAAGGGACATTTAGAGAACATAAACACTCTGTGACAGACCTAAGGAGCAGGCCTATGTGACGAAATTAATTGATAAATCACGTTAAAAAACAAACATTGGCAAATTTTGTCGCGTTCTAATCTAGGACCCTGATCGATACTGTGACCTTATGCCCCTATACGGCTATAAATCCATTTATTCCCTATATTGGCATAACCGATCAAATGCAATATTCAGAAACTCGTCTCTGGCCTCACACGAACAGAGCCACATTTCAGAATCGCTTCCTCTGCAACTTCCTTTGCAGCTCATTAGTGCAAATAACATAGCAGAAGCCACTATCTAAGATTCCTAGATTAACACTCCGAGTTCTTCAACAAGATAAAAACTCAGCAACCTGGGAAAGCCCCGCTTGCTATGTTTTGATTAGTAATAGAACTCTAATGAGCACTGATAGACGATCACTTCCTAGTGACATCTTTATTGACGTCTTATGTCCAAAAACTTACGTCAAACAAGGGACCTTTCAGGTATAAATATTACCAACGTTGCCTTAAGCAAATGCTGCTGTTTCGCTGAAGCTGAAGCTACTATCGCTACTGCTATCGCTGTTAACGAGCGAACGATGGTGTGGTGAACTTAGGAGCAGAACAGCCGTCCCCCTGCAAGAGCCAAGCAGATGCAAGCTGCCCGCGGACGCTGCCCCTCCTCCTCCTCTTTGACGCGTTGAGAGAGACGCTGTCTTTTCTCCTGCCGAGAAATCCAGCTCTGACGTTTCCAGCCTACTCTTGCGAGTGACTGGGATATCGAGTCCCTGGAAGGAGATACCAGACATTCATCATTCTATTTCAGAGGTATGGTGTTGACTAAACCCTTAGGGAGAAATCTTGAGGCAAACCTTGGCAAAACCAACTTAACTAAAGCTACTTACTTACTCCCCTCCCAAGTATTAGGCTTAGGTCAGGTACACTGGGGTAGGCGTAGTTAGAAGCACCAGTTGAGTACGTTAGCCTAATGTATATATGAATGTATATATGTTTTATTCATTTTAAACCATTGTATGGCTAAGAAACCATATCAATGCTTTTACAGTATTATTTCGCAATACTCATTTTACTGTACGTACTTTTTATAATAACAAGTCTTGCAATTGTGGCAATTCATTTCTCTTGTATGAGAAGAAAGACTGTTCAATAAATGTTACCTTTTATTGAAAACGCCCGTCTCTCTATTCTCTACATATTGTGAAAGTAATCTGCACAACAACTGACTGAGTAAAATAACTGTCTATTGTTTCACACGACCCTAGAGATTGACTCTTATCTGAGGAGCAAAGTTGTCATGTTGCACGGTTGTTGGATAACTGAATCCCTTCTTGTCTGTGCCAGGGAAGCTGATCACTTCCTGTTCAGTCAAGAAAGTTTCCAGTGACCTCTGAGCTAGTTGGTAACAAACCCAATTAAGTTTAGCATAGTCAGTAGAGGCCTGGAAGATCCGCACTTCTACGTCGATACTACTGTTTATGTTATTCCAATGCGCAGGGCCTATTGGGAAAATAGGAACTACACTACAATTTAATGGTGCACTAAGATGGCAGTTGTACACTCCAAATTGGTTGTGTACTGAAGAATTGTACCATAAACCAAAATGCAAACAATTGGTAAGGAAGAGTTCGAGATATAGTGTCACCGACCAGCCTCCCAGAGAAGTGAAGGTTAGGACAAAAAGGAAAAAAGAACCTGGTGCATATCAAACAGTAGACACATACCTCAAGTCACAATGGACAGTGTGTATAATCAGTGTGTATAATCTAGGATGACAAGAAAATGCAAAAGACTAGAAGGGGAAAGAAAATAAATATTGAATAAGCTGAAAATAAACAGCAAGTAACAACAGAGGCGGAAGACAAATGAGTTCTACCTGATCTAAGTCTAGTTCTAAGACACTGAAGCACTAGGTGTAGCGGCTCACCCCTGGACCGGTGATAATTCCAACCCGGTTGGGTTCAATGACAATTCGATGGAGGGTGATTCACAAACATAGGGAAAGAATCCAAAGATGGAGAAGAGGGGGAGGACAAAAATAATGAGGAACCGGCCTTGAGAATTTGTAAAGAGAGACGGAGGGGTAGAAAAGTTATATGAAATGCAACCAAAGGTGCCTGGACCACACCCCTCGATAGATATAATGTACACAAGTGGTACCAGTACCAAAGTCTTGACCTACAGGTTAGGGTAAAAATTGACAGAGCATTCTAAATTCAGAATGCAGAACAAGTCCCATAGAAGTTTATAAAACTCCGATGCCGGAAGAAGAGACCAAAGGTATTTAAAAACGGCAGGGAGCTCACCAGAAGTTCCAAGGCATCTATATTGGTGGGATAATTGGAGAGTACAATATGGTCTGTTCAAGAAAAACAAAAAGGAGAGCATAGTCCATCAAATCCACATATGCGGTGATAGCACGTAACGTCTAGGGCTGACAATTACAATATATATGCCTCACCATCAATGTATGAGTGTGCAGCCACAAAGCCAATACGGGGTCATCAGGAAAAGATAATTCTTTCTAAAAGTAACCTGCGTGTAAAAGCAAGCGGAAAACATATCAAAACGACAATGACATCCTATGGCAGTGTCCTGTGAAGGTAGAAGTGAAATGCACCTATGTTGAAGACCGAAGTAGAAGTGAAACTGGTCTTAATTGACATGTGTACGTGTCCTTTGTAGCCTGGAAGAAAATTACTAAATGAATAATAATTTGCCGAAAGGGCGGGCGGCTGCAAACTTTCAACAGTGACACTCAAATCAAGTTTAAAACGCCAGGCAGACTTATCTAGTAACGGCGTAGACCCCCCTTCTCGGCAATGTCAAGTGATGCAGAAGTAAAAGGCGAGCACGTCTCCGGTGGAGTAGCGTCATATATAAGAAAGACTAGACCAACGAGTAAAGACACACGGCACCAGGAAATGTGGCGCATAGAGTATATAGCTCCCGTAGTTAAGAAGAAAGACTAGCCACTTGCTAAACAGTATATGACTACTAAATACTGAATAAAAACTCTTTACTAACGTAACTTGTAATGAAATCTATGGTGTTGGTGATCAGCATAAAAATGGAAAATAACAGAATATGCGAGAGTCCACGGGGTATTTCGAATTCACCCCTCATAACCGCCCGTTCAAAAAGAAAGGATAATATGGCAAAAGGCCAAATTGGTAATACAGTAAACAACCTGTGTGCAGGAAGACCTGAAATGGATTGGAATTCCATAGAGCATATTATCAAGCCCATTATCGCCACTTAATCAGCAGTTTTCTGCCGATAAAGCGGCTATAATTTTATGACCGAGTCTTGATAATATGCCCCTTAGTTTTAAGAAAATGTGCTCAGTGCATGATTAATCACAATCTGAATTGGCAGCAATCTTATTTTATAAAAATGCGTGTTCAGTACATGAGAATTTGATAAAGGATAAAGGTTATTTAAAGGACGTAGGTAGAGGGCCCATTACAGATCACAGAGAGCTGGCTGCTTTGCCATACCAGAGGAGAGGACAACGTCTGAAGTGGTGGCTAGGGCTTAAATACCAGTTTTGAGGCTTTAAGAAGCTGAATAAGATGTGTATAAGTTTGCGTTGTCATGTAATCCATCTCTTGACTTTGCAATCATGTGAGGAGGACATGTACCTGGTAGTTGTAGTCCCATACTCAGGTGTGGACGTGGCCTGAGATATAAATGCACTTTTGTTTATTTATAAAATCCTTCTCATATAGCACAAAATCTACAGCAGGTACTTGGGAATTGTAGTCACATATTTAGAATGTAAATGCACTCTGGGACATGAATGCGCTTTGAAATGTGGTTCCATATAGTTACGCATACGTGCTCCCTTTGTTGTCAGATGGACAAGCCCTCCCTTATTATCAGTGATTACAACAACGGTATGTGACTAAACAGAATAGACCAGGGATATTAATATTCAGTTTCTCACCTATATCAGACACTGAACCTGTATGTGTGTGTGCAAACTGAGATGATACTGCTCCTAAATCAGGGAATGGAAAACCATGGGATATCTTCATTCAACCCATCCCTATCACTGTGTAGGCCATACACACTCTTCTGCTCTCTGATGAATACAAATTGGGTGACTTTGATGACAGATGGTGATATATTAAGTTTGTCAAGAACCATTCACCTCACTTCATCTGCTAGATGTCCCTTTTTGATGAAGTGACTCGTAAGTTTGGTCACCGGTTTCCTGGATCTTATGGTGCTCTGATGGTCCATAGATGCGTTGTCGTTCCTATGTATTGGAGGCCACATGGTAAAGAGATCAGGTATATCAGTCTATTGCTATTGCAGTTGGTGTGTTGTCTCTGTTTCCAAGGCTTATCAGTGCCAATAGATATTTGAGTTGAATGTGTGATTTGTGGACATACTCTGTATGACCCACACAGAAAATATCCTGTCATGTTGTGCTCCCCCATAGGGTATACTGGCTTGTGGTGTTAAGTGCTCAGAGTCTTGTATGTACCAGATTTTTTTGATGTTGCTGCTCCACTAGAAGTCAAGGAGTGGACGATGGATTGACCTTTCCCCCTTTTTAAGGATATGCCAGTTTTTGCAAATCAATTTTTTAATCAGACTAGAGAAAGTGCAAAATGTGTTTACACATGTCAAAAGGCGAAGGATATCCTTCACTAAGGGCTAAAGACAATGGCTGGTTGACTGTGAAGGAAGCCAATTATTTAACAACTACTGATCCAGTCACTCCATATTTTTACATCCTTCCTAAAATCTACAAACCCCAGCAGCGACCTCCAGGCAGTGGAATCGTCTCGAATGGGATCTCTCTTAGCACTTCTATCGCAGTTTGAGGGTTTCTTTCTGAGGCCTCTCGTTCTCGATATTCCAACATACCTTCAGAACACAAATGATGTCCTTTGCCTTTTGAATGACTCGCCCTTTACAGTTGAAACTGATTATTGGGTCTTTTTTGATGTTGAGTCATTGTACATCTGTATTCCTCAGGATGAACAATTAACCACTATAGAGGCCCTACTTCGGGAAAAAGATCTTGGTACCATCATTCCAATTTCTCTCATTATGGAACGTGCACGTTTGGCAATTAAAGTAAACTTCTTCTGGTTTGAAGAATGTTTGTATCTCCAGATGTACAAGAATAGTTCATAAAATAATATGGTGCAAATTACCAATACTTGTGCATGTAAGGTTTAGAGGCACTACAGAATTACCTGCATGTGAAAGGTCTCTGGGAGGTTTATCCAACTCCTAACACTTCTATCGTTATGACCATAACTCGGATGAGGCAGTGTAAGACACCTGGCTGTATTCCTTTCCTCACCTTATTTAGTTTCCCATTTGAGCCTTAGGAAATCTTCTGAGTGTGGTTTTAGTAATTTTGGGGAGCCCAGCAGTCTAAGGTGAAGGCCTCCTACCTGAGCCTAAAAAGCAGGAGTTCAAAGTTCATCACTTTGAATGCTGCCCAAAGATCCAGGAGTACTCAAAGAGATATATCTGCTTTTTTGTACTACTGCCAGTACATCATTAAGTAGTTCCAAACACACTATTTTGTTGTTTTGGAGGAGTTCATAACCGCACAGGTGAAAATCGATCATATTCACTCAGAAAACCCTTGTTTGATGACGAATTTCTCATGGGGCTAGCCAAGAAAGATCAGCAATGTGTCATCATTTTGGAAGTTATCTATTTTACGGTCACTGTTTATTTAAGGGAGGACGAATTGCTTTCTATGGTCGTCATATATATGCCCTAAACAAAGGAAATGGTTTAGCATCTTCAGAGCATATGGTGTTATAACAGGTGTCATTTAATTGATGATTACCCATATAAAGCATCATATTCAAAGCATGTGCATATCATTTCAATTCCTTCAAGTGCTTTTGATAGCAGATTCCTCTACCTACTCCGGAAAACCACACTGCTGGAGAGGCTTTAGTCAGGGATGCTGAAGTATGGGCATATTAAAATGCAACCTGTTTTTAGAATGCCATTCGCTTGCAGTTTTTTTTTACCAATTTCATCAAATATGTGTATGGTGAATGCCTTAAAAAATCAAATTGACATATTTCTGCACATTGCAAAACATACTGATTAAAAGATAAATTTGGAGCACATGAAAACCACGCAATACTAAAAAAGATGCAAAAAATGTTGTTTGTAACAAAACATCTTTTTTAATGTAACAGATCGGAGAACAATGGATAAGCAGCTGCCAAACGTGTTCCTGTGATATAGAGAAAAGTGTGACTTTTGTGACGTGCGAACCTATCGTATGCGAAACCTCAAAAACATGCAAACCAGGCAGTATTGCTGTTCAGGTGCAGGATCCTAGAAATATATGTTGTCCAAAGATTGAATGTCGTAAGTATCCTTCTGCTTATGCCTTCTAATGGTAAAATATTTCTCATTTAATTGGCTGATGCTGCAACAGAAAAGCTTTTTTTATAGTTTAAAAAGCTTTATTGAAGTAAACAAGCAATGTAAACACCAGTACAGAATGAAAAAAAATTGTTAGTAGAATTAAAATGAGAGTAATAAAATATACCAATGAAGAGAGTAGCCCCATAAAGGGACCCAAAAACATTACTAAGTCGAAAAGCTTTTAAAGATTTTTGTTTTAAGGGAGGAGAAAATGAAAAAATAAAAAGGAAGGGGGAACAGTGAGAAAAATGAAAAGGAGGAAGAAAGAGGAAAAAGAAAAAGAGAAGAAAGGATGGGAATAGCCTAACAAAATAGCTCATACATTTGGATAAAAATACAATAAAAACAACATTAGGAAGATGAGACAAAAGAGAGTAGGGTGCATCATATGGAAGCTAAACTTCAAACAGATCTAGAAAGAAAGTCGGTTAACAGCATCCATATTAAATCCCTTTTGATTAGTAAAGCTGTCGTGGTGGCAAAGGCACGATCAAGTCTATGATGATGGCAAAGCAAGTTCCACCAGGCATTGTAAGATAGTTTGGAAGTGTCCTTCCAGTTGGTGGTGATGACCTGGAAGGAAATTGCCAAAGCAAGGTCTATGAATTTACAAAAATTACAATGAACATCCCAAATAGGTGAAGAGCCACCTAAGAAAATGTGTACATTTTCAAAAGGAAAAGGGGTATTCAAGATTTTGTTTAATTGCGACCAAACTTTCAACCAGAAAGAGTTAACAAGGGGAATATAAAAAACATGTGAATGAGATCAGCAGTATCATGAGAACAAGACCAACAAGTTTGAGACTCAAGTAATTTGAATTTGCATAAGTCATGGGGTGTAAAAAAAAGTCTGTTATAAAAAAATAACATGTCTGTGTAGTACTGGCGGAACGGGACATAGTATGTATTTTAGACCAAATAGCGTCCCATGTCTGAAAGGAAAACTCCTGAGCTATGTCCCGTTCCTAGAGTAATTCAAGTTGAGTTTTAGTTCTAGTAACGTTGGAGCGAAAAAGTGTCTTATAAATTACAGCTGCTTTAAGGGGAAGTGAAAAATGTGGCAACAAGAGAGAAGTTGGGGGAGATGTGGGTAATGAAGATTGCTGTGAAATGAAATCAGTAAGAAGAAGTTTGAAAGCATGATATTGAGGGGAATGTGCATTGGAAATATGAAAGTGTCACAAATCTGAGAAGAAGTAAGAAGTGTTTTGTCTTTGAGTATTTGAGTGTAAGTCATAATGCCTTTATCAATCCATTCCTTCCAAAATAGCTCTTTTTTATTAAGTCTAAGGGATTTGTTATACCAGATAGGAGTAAGGGAGTATAATTCAGCTTGCGATAAAAAATAGCGGAAAAGAGATAAAGAGAGTGTCTTAGAATGTTTGAGAGTAGGGGCAAGAAAACGTGCCGGTGGGTGAGTGAGACGAGTAGCATTAAGGAAAGAAAAGGGGGCAATTTGGTCAAGTTCTAAAGAGCTCCAAGCAGTTATGGGGGAAGAGACAGAATCGTCCAGAAAAGACCATATCTGTTTAAGAGTGAAAGCGGAATGAAAACGAGAAATATTGGGAAAGTTTACACCACCCAAGTGTTCGGGTTGTTGTAAGTGAAAAAGAGATAAGCGAGCCTTACGATTATTCCATAAGAATTTGGTTAGCAAACGGTTTATGGATTTAAAAAAATAAAGTGGGAGAGAGATAGGGAGAATTGAAAGACAAAAATTAACAATAGGAAGTAACATCATTTTGACTGTTGCAAGTCTACCTCACCAGGACAAGAAGAGGGGAGACCAACCATTTATAAGGGAAGTGAGTTTGTTAAGAACATCTTGATGATTAATTCTGATAGTTTCCCTGATGGTGTTAGCGGAAAGAATACCAAGACATTTGATATGAGTAGGGTTCCATTCAAAACCAGAACTGTGAAAGAGATGAGAAAGACAAAATTTATTAAGAGGTAAAACTTCGGACTTTGTCAATGTTCAATTTATATCCTGAGACTAAAGAATAGGCCTGTAACAAGGAAAAAAGAGCTGGTAAAGAAGGGGATGGATTGGAGACATAGAGCATAATATCATCTGCATAGGCTGTATATTTGACCTCAACATTCTTATAAAGAAACCCAGTGTAGGAAGAGGAGTGACGAATTGTTTCTAAAAATAGTTCTAAAGCTAAGACAAATAAAAGGGATGAGAGAGAGCAACCTTGCCGAGTGCCTCTATGAAGAGAAAAGTAATTAGATTGAGCGCCATTGACCCAAATAGAAGTAGAGGGGGCAGAATAAAGTAAGTGAATATAGCGAATAATAGGAGGACTAAAACCGTGCCATCTTAAAGCCTCAAACATAGTTAACACGATCAAAAGCCTTCTCGGCATCTAATGTAATAGCCGCAATAGGGGATTTCATTTTAGAAACAAGATTGATAATATTAAGAAGAGTTCTTGAATTATCCGTAATGGAGCGCCCCTTAACAAAGCCAGACTGATAAATATTAGTGATATTAGGGATGATTTGAATAATCCGCAAAGCTAAGCCTTTTGCATAAATTTTACAATGAGTATTTATAAGGGAGATAGGCCGATAGCTTTTACATAAGGTGGGGTCTTTGTCTTTTTTGGGAAGGAGACAAAGCATGGCCTGAGTAAATGAACCTTGTGATTCGCCTTTAACAAGAAAGGAATTAATTAAGGAAAGTAGGCGTGGTATAAAAATAGATTTAAAATGCAAATAGAAACGCACTGTAAAACCGTCTGGGCCAGGCGTTTTATCCTTGGGTAAAAGAGTAATGGCATTAAGTATTTCCGTGCTGGAGATAGGGGCATCTAAAGAGGAGAGATCAACAGCATCTGAAGGGGATTTGGGGATAGATTGGAAAAAGGAGTCAATATGTGCTGAAGAAGGATTGGATTCTGGAGTGTACAGATTAGAATAATATTCGACAAAACAATCAAGAAATTTGGCATCTGAAGAATGAGAGACACCTTGAGAATCCGTGATAGAGATAATGTTAGTCTTTTGCTTTTTAATTTTAAGATAATTGGCGAGCGCTTTCCCTGCCTTATTGTGGCCGCCATACATTTTTGCATTAAATTTAAGAAGATTATTAGATGCGGAGTCCCATGAGTGTTTATTAAACTGCATTTTGGCTTGAATAAGAGAAGACAGCGTATCAGGGAAATTAGTAGTGAAATGTAAGTGCTCCAAATGTTTAATTTGTTTAAGAATGTGGGTAGCTTGGGCTATGGCTTTCTTCTTCTTACGAGACACAAAATCAATAATACAAACCTCTAGCAGCGGCCTTAAAGGCATCCCACAAAAAAGTGAAATTCAGAAACGGAGTGAAGGTTAGTGTTGAAAAATTCCGTCATGAACGAGGACAAATGCTCTCAAATAAAGGGTCTAAAAGGAGGTAATTATTCAAGTGCCAGCGTTTGGAAGTGGAGATGGGAGAGGGATAATCCATATCCAAGATAATAGGGGCATGATCGGAAATAAGGATAGAACCAATTTCTCAATTAGTCATGAACTGAAATGCACGTTGGGTGAGAAATATGTAGTCAATACGTGAATGTGAGGCATGAACCGGGGAGAAAAAGGAGAACTCGAGAGAGTCGGGGTGAGATATTCTCCGGGAGTCAATAAGGCCTCTGGAGGTGATTGCCTTATGAAAAGACTTTTGCATTTTGGTGGGAATGTACCTAGTTTTTGATTTCCTATCTAAAAAAGAATCCATGAGCTGATTACAGTCACCCCCCAAGATGAGGTCTTCAGAGGTGTGTGACGAAAGGAGGGAGGAAAAATCATTCCAAAATACATTGTCGACACCAGTCGGACCATAAACATTGCAAAAGGAAAGTTTAACATTGTTAGCAATACATTCCAAAAACAACCATCTACCATCAGTATCCTGAGATTCATGCAACACTTGAACATTTAACGATTTATGAAACAAGAGAATAACACCATTTTTGTGATGAACAGCTGGGGAACAGAAAGCTGCTCCAACCCATTGTTTGCGCAATGAGGATAAATCCTGCAAAGTTAAATGTGTTTCTTGCAAAAGAGCAATCTGACATTTCAGTCTCGCTAGGTGAGAAAGGACATGTTGTTTTTTGATTGGATTCGAAGTCCTTTAACATTCCAGGATATTATTCTAAGACCTTTCATCCAGAACAAGATAGAAAGATTAAAGAGAAATATGAAAGAAAATTGATGGAATATAGAGAAGAAATGGAAAAAGAGCAGGAATAAAATTACATAAAAAGCCAAAATGAGCAAGGGTGAAAAAGAGAGGGAGATAACACTCCAACGATAAAAGTACCAAGAAAGTGATAAGAAAAGTGAGCAGTAAGAGGGTACCGAAAAGGCTATATGAGAGAAAAGGATGTGAAAGAAGGCAAAAGATAAATAGAAGGAAAGAGAAATGGGAGACAGAAACTCTCATGAGGTAAGAGGAGAAAAACAGGATTCTAGCCACACACATCAGGAGTAAAACAGACAATGAAGTGAGAGCGGGAGCAACAGGGAAAGATAGCCTCACAACAGAAATAAAAGTAGAAAGCAGAGCCTCATAAAAAAAGGAGCATAGGAGTAAAAACAAAGAAGAAGAATAAGATGAGACTAAGCCCGACAAGGTAATACAAATGAAGGAGACTTACCAGACAACCATGAGGAAAGACGGCGTAATGGGATGTGACAGAAAAATCGTACGATGGGACGACACAACAAAGGAGAAGTGGGATCAAAAACTTGGAATATATATCTAAAAAACAAAGGAAGAAAACAACAGCACATTATAACACGAAAGGGTGCAGCAAAAATTCATTTGACAACAGAATAGAGACAATTAAACATTAAGAGTCACTGTGTTCCATAGTGTCCTCCTTGTGAGTATTGATGAACTTGCGTAGATTTGCTAGATCATCGAAGCTGAAAGACCTTTCTTTATACGTGACCTTGAAGAAACACGGATGGATGAGCCCATATCTAGCATTCATGGCGCGAAGCGTGGGTTGTAAGTCCAAAAATTACGACGAGCAGCAGTCAGCTTCGATACATCTTGAGTGAAAAATAACTTGTGACCAGACCATAGTAACTGCTTATGCTGCTTAGCCGAATGTAGAATAGTCATTAGATCTGAGTAGAGGAGAAAGTATGCAATAATGCCCCTGGGTTTCGAGGACGCAGAAGAATTTTTAGGGCCAAGGCGGTGCGCCCTCTGAATGTTAACGTCCAAATGTTTAGGGATACCAGTGATAGGCAGGACTTCAGACTTCAAGAAGTGGATTATATCAGACCCTTCCGAATTTTCCGGAACACCATAAATGCGCAGATTATTGCGCCTATTTCTATTTTCCAAGTCCTCAGAGGTTTTTTTAAGCATTTCAACTTCTTTGGTGAGACTGACGACCTTGGCGGCAACATCCCGAACATCACTAATCTGTTGTTCAACGTCCGTTACCCTTTTGTCTAAAGTAGACCATTTTTTCGTCAAGTCTCTGCAGAGTTGTGCTGGTGTCCGCCATGAAGGGGCGAATATGGCGAAGTTCCTCCATAATGTCCTCAAGCGTTACATGAGGTGGAGGCTTGGAAGGTGAAGGAGGGTCTTTTTTTAAGCGCTTGCCAGAAGATGTAGAGTCCTTGCGCGCTGCAGCGACCGCAAAAGAAGCCTTAGAATTCTGCGTAGGCTCCATTGTGTGTGAAGCAAGGGGCTCAAGGCAGGGAAATGAGCAGGCACCTCACGCAAATGCACCAGTGACAGAAGGATCCGAGAAAGCCACCGCAGAAAATTGAAAAACAGCCAAAAAAGCAGTAAATATGTAAAGCGAGCAGCAGCTCCTACGAGGCCGTAAAAATAGCAGAGTCAAATACTGTTCCGCAAGTCTGTTGACGAGGAGCACCTCAAGAAGTTAAGGCAAAACAAGTATGAGCAGTACGTAAGCCACTGGATTGAGAAAAAACAGGACTTGCAGAGATATAGGCGCAGTGAAGAAGAGCAAGGAGGGTACAAGTCCATAGCAGTGAGAATGGAAGTCATTTGATTCCTCTTTCGTTTAAAAAAAAACGAGTGAAAATAAGGACAGAAAGAAAAAATGGCGGCCATTGTCGGACAAGTCAATCTTTTCACGTGTTACTCTGTGAAAAAGAAAGCAGCATAGAGAGCAGCAAACCCACAGAGGTATGTCCAACAGTGGGGACAAACATTGCTGAAGAAAACGCTGTTCTAAAGCAAGTGCTCCGTATTTAAAATGCCATCAGAAATGCACAAGTGAAAACAGGAAACAAAATGGCGGCCATTTTCGGAGAAATCCGTTTTTTCACATTTATGCCAATAAAGAATGAGCTCCGAGAGCAACAAGCATACCCTGAAGCACTGGAGGATTTCCGACGTCTGAATCCGCCGTTTGCAGAGGGATACGCCAACCAAAAGCGATACCTTTGTACTTGAAGCGCCGCCATGGTTGCGGAGCTCACGAAGGAGCGGCCATCTTAGCTGCCGCGTCGCGGCTCTCCGCGGCAGAAATTTCTGAGCATGGTGTCGAGATGAGTTCCCCTGCCAAGAGTGGTGGCCTTCATTTATCTGATTTCCTGGTAGTGATCTTTGGTCATAGACTCACACTAATCTTCTATTTGCCCAGAGATATCGGCCTGTACCTTGATATGAGTATTGCAGCAGCGGTTTAATACACTTTCAACATAACCTTAACACTCGTAGTGGGCCCATTCAGGTAGGATTTCTATTTAGGTTCAATACTTCACCTCAGTGGTGATGGTTCTCTGATAGAACTTTTTCTGTCACAGTGAGGGGTGAGGAAACGTGATACCCAACTGTCAACTACCCAATAAGGAACATTAATTGGTAGCTACCTCACAAATTGGTAATTAGGTTCAGGCACATTACTCTCAAAACCATGCTATAGAAATTAGTTTTGGCAACTGGTAGTTCGAATCTCCTGAAGATGTTTAGTCTAACAAGAATCATGCAAATCGAAAGCTTTGCTGTGGCATACCTGATGTTCTGAAAATGTTCTATGACCACCTCAATTATACATTCAGAAATCAGCACAGTTTCTGTAAAAGAACATTAGACATAAAAAGACTCAGACAACGTTAGATAATTTGGTTATTTTTTAAAGACCTAAAATCAATGCATATAAGTAACATTTTAAGAAGTTCAGTCACTAATCCAACAGTTTGAAATATAAAACTATATATCTAGTTGACATACTCTATCCCTAAATAGAATCCATAAGAAGATGGTCTTTGTCAACAATAGAGTTTCTATCATCAACCAGGCAAAATGTCGGTTCCCAAAGGTCCTCTAAGCATGGGCAAGGGTATCAAAAGGAATTTAGCTTGAACCAAGAATAAAAAAAAGCATTTGAAAAAACTTACCACAGTTCATTGCACAAGGCTACGAAATAATGCCATTTCCAGATATACCAGAGCAATTTCTGACAAATAAGCCTCTTGTACCAAAGGGTTTCTCCCTGCCCTAGCGAAGTACAAGGCTGTGAAGTATTGTAAGAACTCCTCACAAATCTCCGGAGTAGAGGTGAGTGACTGATCTGAAGAAAAGTGCATCTCAGTGATGCAATCTGTACTGTAAGAGGGCCTTAACATCTGTGCCAGCACCCTACCCAGTCTCTCAACGTCTCCGTACCGCAGACCGATTTGATATTTACCTAGTTATAGTATCTCACGGTCTGTGGCATCGCGGAATTCAATCAGAAGAGCTAGTGTCTGGGACTGAATGGTGCAATGTGGCGTCATCCAAGTCAGCGAGTTTGCGTTCAATACGGGAGATTGTGGTGCGGAGACTTTTCAGCACACCAGAGTGTTTACCTATGCACATACCCCTGATGTATGCCTTGAAGCCCTCCCACAGGACCACCCATGAGTCCACTGACCCAGTGTTTATAGTGAAGTAGTCTTCTATTTCTTCGCACACTTCTTCTTTAAAAAGATCATCACAGAGCGCACGGCCCGGGAAGCGCCATTGGCGTTCAAACCCCTCTGGATGAGCGATCCTCAGACGGAGCTGAACCGGAAAGTGGTCTGAGTATGTTCTAGGGAGGGTCTCAAGTGCCTGAAACCAGTAGAACTAGCTGGGGAAACTAGCCAAAAGTCAATTATCTTCCAGGTGTTACGTTGGCCAGCTTAATGTGTATATTCAGTGCAGGTGAGATTGCGCTGGTGCCAGATGTCTATAAGCAAAAGTTGCTCGCAGAGAGCCATGAGAGCGCTTCCAGAATGCGGTTTAGTGTCAGGGGTAGAGGCTGTGCTGTTCCATGCAGGCTTGAGGAGCAGATTAAACCCGCCCCCCCATCAAGAGCAGGCTTGTGTCCAGTTTTAGTAGCTGGGCCTGTAATGAGTGATAAAATTCAGGCGAATCAGTGTTCGGAGCCAAAAACACACCAAAGCCACTATGTGTCCCATGAGAAATCCTGTGACAATGACATATCTGCCCTCCTTGTCACTGACAACAGAGCTTAAGCAGAAGGGGACTTACTGGTGAATAAGAATGGCTGTACCCCTGGCATAGTTACAAACATTGGCAAAATACCAGTGAGCACCCCAACTGGCAGCAAATCAGAGTGAGTCAGTATGGGGTAAGTGCATTTCCTGTATATAAGCCACATCAACTCTATGTCTGATTGGGTAATGAATAACATGCCTCCTTTTACGATTATCGTTGAGGCACCTGACGTTCCAAGACATACGGGACAAGCCTGAAGGACCATCTATATTACCCAGCTGGGCCATTGGGAGTGTAGGTCGAACATGTCATGTAAATACAACAATGAAAACAATAATATTGTGACAGTGAGCATACCTGCATCCAACAATGAACGTCTGAGCCAATATCATGTGATCTACTAACCAACAGATTTATGGAAGGCGCATTTCAATATACCAATAAACTTTGAACTGCAATGGTGGAAACCTCATACTGTAAATGGGCTAGGGCAACTTCAATCAAATAAAAAGCTCAACAGTAGCTGAACAATGCACAAATAAAAAATAGTGACACTAGTAATATATAGACAAATTCAAAATATTTATTTGTTATACATGGTAGTAAGTCTGAAAAGAGGTAATCTAATGATTATACATCTCTAGGCGAAAAATTACTTGAGCAATATATTTAACTTCAGTCATTTGTTAGGGCTTTCAAAAATGAATATTAGTACAGAATTATTCTTCAGATAAAAATACAATTCATTGATCAGCAGTTTATATTATTGTTAAGAATATCCATTGAACAACGATTTATCAGGTGGTTTCCAAGTTGTGTCTCAACTCGCGTTTCGGCAGCCCACACTGCCTTCTTCAGGAGTTCCAGCTCCAAAAAAGTATGTTCTGCAAGAACAATTACATATCACTACCATGTTTTAAAAATAAAAACAAATAATGTCACTATACAGAACAAGTAACATATATTTTTTTGTTAATCATAAGACAAAATAGCACAATAATAATGGTAGAGTTCAAATCTATTTATACTAAATCCGAGCCATACAGTGAGGATAATTTTAAATAATGAAAGAAAATACAATATTGAAGTGCACTGAAAAGTGAAATAAAGATATAAGGAGAAACAGATAAAAAAGATAAGAAAGAAGAAATAGACCTACAAGACATAAGAAACACTACTCAATTGGAGGGTAAAAGGAACCCCAGCTATAGTCTGTACCTCATATTGATATTCTGGTCCTATAAGTATACTGAGATTTGACTTAATATTGCAATAGTAAAAAAGAAAAAACACCTACCGCTAGGTAAGTAGTCCTGAATTTTATAGGAGACTATTCTTAGTCTTTGTAGATAGATATAACCAGAGTTACTGCAGAAGCAGGTAACCTCAAGTCCTACAAATATAGAATGAGAAAAATTCTCTTTTGTAAAACAAGATTCCTATTTGGTACATGGTTATGATAATTCTAGTACTCAGGTCTTCTATGTATTTATCAAACAGATAGTTACCTATTGCATTATAAGTGATTTGATGTGGCTTACCAATATGATAATCAAAGTGGGTCAAATGTAAGATAAAATTGCCCACTAACTAATCCAACACTTGCTCGAGATAGTATAAACCCAATGCTGAGGGATTTTAAAAAAGGAAAAAAGAAGAAGAAATCCGCTATAACGATACTATGTATAAGGATAACTCACTAAAGGTCTACATACTAGAAGTATCATATAGGCGGCTGTACCTTAAGAGCTTGAAACTAGGACTGGAATAACCAGGCTTCCTAAATATATATTTTTCACAGGATATGTAAAAGGAACAGAAAACCACAGGGGATACATGGGCAAAAACTCTCAAACAATAAATAATATCCTAAAACAAAGCCACTACTTGGAGAGATAAATGAAATACCTTAGTGCCCGCAGTGTTATTTTATGGATAAGCTGCTAATCCAACGCACTCAAAAAGACTCTGCTGTATATTTAAATACAGACAAAGGAATCTTAAAAATGTGTAAAAACAAAGCCACATTGGTAGATGTTGAACAGAACCACTATCTAACTGTGCGTGCAGTAACAGACTGATTTTGTGTATTGAAAATAGGAAAACTTTAATCAGTGCTCTCAATCTGTTCAATAAGGCAACTAAACGCTAACGCAGAAAATGCCGTTCGATAACGATAAAAGATCTAGGTGGACTTAACGTGATCATCTAATTATGCTAATGGGGTAGCTAGACGGCGAACAAGACATGACGATATTAGACGAAAAACCAAGCTTGAATAAATTGTTAAAAACGCCTGTGTATGAACAAAAACACTATCTAACTGCACGTGCATAGGTGGTCTGAGTTTAAATCAGTGCTCTCAATCTATTTAATGAGGCAACTGAATACTGACTCAGAAATTGCAGTTTGATAGCCGTATGTGTTATAGTGGTCTTGGCGTGATCACTTATATGAGCTAATGGGATGACTACATGGCGGACATAGCATGACGGTATTATGCAAGAAAACAAACTTGGGAATTTGTTGTTAAGGAGCGCAAAGCAGGGGGCAGTTCTCTATCAAGATCTCCTCACCTACCCCAACAAGGTATATTCAAATTCCAAGGAAGGAAACTAAAGGTGTACACCTCGAGGGGTGGCAATGCCTCGCCAGTCAAGCAGACATTAAAAACATACTGGTGAACTGAACATTAATATCCCAACTTATGAATGCTATTAGACAGTCTCCTGCAAGGTGTGTTGATCAGCCTGTGCCCGCACTGGAAAACAGTTCCATGCTAGACTGGGAGCCGCTATCCAAGGGCGAGGATCTGTTCCTGTCCACCCCTGACCAGTTACTGTTATGCTTGTAATTGTGGCAAAATTCCTGCGCCGCCGTCGGGGTGTCGGAAATGCGCGTGCGGACGTTGACATCAACTCACAGTCTCGCAGGGTATAGCCTTCTGTATTTCATGCCCAAGTTTCTGAGAGTGGCCTTGACCCCGTTAAACTTGCGGAGGGATTCCTGTACCATGAGCGTGAAGTCTGGATATAGTGCAATTTTGGAGCCTTGCCAATCAGTGTCTCCTTTTTCTCTGGTGAGGAGCAGTGCTGTATCACTGTCGCGGAAGTTCATTAAGCTGGTGATAATGGGCCGCGGGGAAGGCCCGGATTTGGCCTGGGGCCCAGGGAGTGGTGAACGCATTCTATCACAAATCCTGGGGTGAAGGACTCCCTGCCAAACATGTCCGCCAACAGGGTCTCGGCGAAGAGGTCCAGGAGGCCTGTTGACGTAGTGTCTGGAACCCCTAAGATGCGGATGTTATTGCGCCGACTGAGAGGTTCAAGGTCTTCGTTGTTCATGGCCACATCTTTAAAGATGTGCTCCATTCGTTCCAGCCGTTTGAGGGATTGTGCCGTTCTGTCCTCGATGTCGGATATCCGTGCTTCTGCCACGTCTAGGCGTCGATCATGTGATTGGATTTTAGACCCCATATCTTCCAGGCGTTTATCCAGCGCGTCAGAGCGCCCATGAAGCGCACGGAATCCAAGTTTCCTTTCAAGGAGCAGCATGGATGTTTGTGCAGAGAGAGCTTCTGTGTCATATGTACACAAACTACTCTCTGCTATGGTGGGTATGTCGTCACAGACGTGCTCTACAATTTTTTCAAATGGCAGGGTCTTTTGTTTAGGGTCCTTATGGCCCATGCCACTGCAGGGTTTAGTTGTGTAGGCTATAGCGATGCTAGGCGGCACCCCATGTGCTTAGTAGGCCTGGGAGAAAGGCTGACTTTGTAGGACTATACGTAAGTCCGTTGGGCCAGTGATAGGACCCCCGTCGTCGGCTGGCCAGAACCCCCAAATGAGCAGATGGTGGTGGGGGGGTTATCGCCTACACAGTGGGCCAGGCATGGCTGTTATGGCGCTGATATGTCCTCTGTGATGGTGCCTTGGGGAAGTAGGCTTTTGCCCCTCATGGGCACAGGCACAGAAAGGCCAAGGAGAGATGCAGGCTGGCTGGTAGTGGTGCCAGTCCAGAAAGTAGGCCATGTCGATGCCGCAGAGCAGTGAGCTGTATTGACAGGCAGGGTGCTGTGGTCCAGGGCCCATCACGGGTGAACCAGTGTGTTGTAGTGCCAACAGTAGCAGGTTCAGTGGGGGGAGCGTGTTGTAGAAGTCGCAACGCACCCTGTGCGCGTCAGTGACCCACCAGTATCCAGGTGGAGGAACAGGCAGTACAAAGAGCGCAGGCACCCACTTGGGACGTCGGTGGCAGCACCCGGTGGATTGTAAGAGCCCCACGATACTCCCTTGATGGCAAGGCTCCAGGCCGGTCATCCGCTGTCCTCTGCATGAGAGCTACTAGGCAGCGGAAGCCGATGCCCAACTCCCCGCACCGCTCCGCCCACACCGTCTAAAGGCGCAGTTATCGCTGCCCAAGCCTGCCTCAGGACCTAGCCCATGGGGCCTGCCAGGGGAAAGGATGGAGGGTGCAGGCCTACTCAGCCGATCGGACCGTAAAGCAGCGGCAGACAGATGGGCCCAGGAGTGGGGAGAACGCCAACCACCTCTCGCGCCCAGCGATTCACCCCGCATCGCAGCAGCTATGCAGGCCAGGTAATCGGGAGCAGCGGGCGTCCTCATTCCGGGCAGGCCTCGGTGTGATAGCAGCATCCCCGGCGTAGGCGTGTACCTCCTCCCGGCACTTCAGTTGAGCGGAGCCTCAATGAGCTCCAAACAAATCAAGTCTAGGCATATCTGTGTGGACACCTCACAATGGAGCTGAGTGTAATGGCAGTAGCGCGTTGGATAGCGGGATATCGTTGCCACTCTGCATACAACTGGCGGAGCTTCAACACCGCGCAGCCATGTTGGTCGGCGGCTAGGCCACGTCCCCCAAACTAGGGACAGAAATGTATTTTTAATCCTCCAGCTCTATTAAGTACAAGGAACTTATAGGGTAGGACATGACAATCATAGGGGTACCCTGACACATAGGGTGCCCTAATGTATGTGTTTGTTTTCACTGTATTTTCAACATAGCACAAACCCTGAAACTGGTTAGATAGAGCACAGAGATAGTTAGAGACAGTTGCAACCAGTGCCAGTCAGCAAAACAATGGGGATGCACAGGGCACACAGGATGCCTTTGAAACAATTAAAGATAAAAAATCAGAGCATATAAGTAGCATTTTCAGAGGTTCAGTCATAGGTCTAACAGTTTGAAATATAAAACCACACATCTAGTTGAAATAATCTATCCTTAAAAAGAATCTGTAAGAGGATAGTTTGTGTCAACAATACAATTTCTATCGTCAACAGAGCAAGAAGTTGGTTCTCGAAGGCTCTCTAAGCATGGTCCTGGGGATCACGTTAAAGTCCAATGACTGAGGGGGAAGTCCATGGGAAAGAGCAAGGGGGAATGGAGCATGAATCAGGAAAGTTCAAGTCTGATTTCTCACTAAAATGCTCCAAATCGCCCGACAGGCAGGTTTATGAGAAAGGGAAACAAGCAAAGGGCCTAACGGAGAGTCCAAAAGGCAGGCTGAAAGCGGGGAAAAAGTGATAAGGGGCAGCCTGAGCTTAGATGTAAGCTCTCCTCAAAAGGTGCAAAAAGGGCAATTAGGGCTTTCAGATATGGAATGTGATGTGGGGGTACTCCTCCTGTGCGTCATAGTTATATAGTTCAGATTTGTCATCATGGTCAATACACAATGGTCTGATTGTCATGTGATCGTTATTCCATTTTTCCAGGTACAAATTGTTACTTGAGCATATTTTCTCACACCTATCATGAGAAACGAATGTCTATCCATCCTCATACGCTAGTTGACAAAGAGTTTGTTTATCTAACTACTTTCCACTGATATAGGCGAAAAGTCACTTTGTCGCCATTCACACACAAAGGGGTCAAAGAGAGGTCTTTGCTGTTAAAATGAATGTTGCATTAACCAAGAAAAAATAAAGGGCTGTTTGAGAAAACACATCAAAGTTCATTGCGCAAGGCAATGCAATAATGCAGCCTAAGGAGAAAAAGCATCTCAATGTATTTAAATTAAACATTTCCTATTTTAGTATAAAAAAACTCCTAATTTCAGCTTAAGCATAACACAATAAATCACACTTCTAATATACATGTGTTTTGTAAGGTTGTCAGTAATGATTACATAGAAATGTTCAGCTTTAAGAATGGTCTACTACCACTATTTCAGAAAGTAGTAGCATGCAAATTAATTCTAAAAATCATTAACCCCTTTGCTGCTAGGCCTCCCCCCCCCCACCCTGTGCTAAGACTTTTTTTCTCTATTTGGGGTAGTTTGTGCTTAGGTCCCTGTAACTTTTTGTTTTGAACACTTAATGTGTCCACGTCAAATTTGCGTCCTTTTCAATGTCATGGGGATTCTAGAGGTACCAAGTGTTTGTGGATTCCCCTGGTGGGGACCCACAAATTAGCCAAAATACAGCTAAATTGTAATTTGGGGGGGGGGGGAATGGCAACAGTTGAAAGTGTCAGTTTTTTTCCCGGCAAATGGTATCAACAAAGAGGTTGTGGTGCTGAAATCACCATCTGCCCAGGTTTCAGGGACAAGCAGACTTTTGTCAGAAAACCAAACATATATACACAGTTTTGGCTTTTTTCTGGGACATAGACTATTTTTGCTATTTTTTGTGCTTTCAACCTCCTTCCAGTTTATGATAGAAATGGGTATAAAAGCAATCATGGATCCTGGAAAACTATACAAGTTACAAAAGTAGATACAATTCTGAATTTAGCAAGGGGTCATTTGTATAAATCATTCAAGGTTTCTTTACAGAAACTAACAGTTAAATATAGGAAAAATTGAAAATTAGTTGAAAAAAACTGCCATTTGTGTCAACGTTTTCACCTGTAACTTCTTATAATCATGACAGCTGTTTGACAGCAATATACAGTTACATCCGCTGGACAATTCTGGTTGTGGAGATATATAGGACTTGTAGGTTCACCAAGAACACGACGAACCCAGAGCCAATAACTGAGCAGCGTCTTGCAATGTTTTTTCATTATGTACCGGCAATTATTTTGGGAAAATGTATACATGGAAAAATTGGTATGAAAGACACCTATGTACTTTTAAAATGGGAACAAAATGTAGAGTTTAGAAACAGTAGATATTTGCACATTTCCAAAATTGGGAGTAACCATACTAGCATGTGAATTATACGTCACTTTTCAAAATGACTTCTTTTTTACACATATTGTCTTTCATTTGGAAGGCAGAAATGCATCAAAAGTCAAAAGGTAATAACAGTTGCTCTACAATTCTGTGCTACCATAATTCTCCCAATAACAATGGTACCTCAATGTGTGGATAGGCCTAGTGCCCACGACAGGAAACAGCTCAAAAAGCAACGTAGAGACACTTTATTTTTTACATTGAAAACTGACCCTTTTTTTGCAAAGTACCTAGCTGTAGTTTTTTAACCCTAGCTCTGCCGGCACTTAGGGGACCATAGCAATCCTATAAATTTTTTTTAAACTAGACACCCAGGGGGATCCAGGATGGGGTGACTTGACTGGCTCTCACCAGGTTCTGTTACCCAGAATCCTTCGCAAACCTAAAGAATTGTCAAAAAAACACATTTTCCTCACATTTCTTTGGCAGAAAGTTCTGGAATCTGGGTGGATCCACAAAATTCCACCCAACTCCCATTCCCCAAAGTCTTACAAGAAAAATTGTACCTTGCTTGTGTTGGTAGGCCTAGTGCCCGCAACAGGAACAGCCCAAAACGCAACATGGAACCATCACATTTTCACAGTGAAAATGACCCTTTTTTTGCAAAGTGTCTAGCTCTAAATTTTGAATCCTAGCTCTGCCATCACCTAGGGAAACCTACCAAGCCTATTCTTTATTTAAAACAAAACACCCAGGGGAATCCAGGATGGGGTGACTAGACCAGTTCGCACCAGGTTCTGTTACCCAGAATCCCATGCAAACCTAAAATATGTCGCAAAAACCAACTTTTCCTCACATTTCTGTAGTGGAAAGTTCTGGAATCTGTGTGAATCCACACAATTCCACCCACCCCGAATTTCCCAAAGTCTTCCGAAAAAAATGGTACCTCACTTGTGTGGGTAGGCCTAGTGCCCGCGACAGGAAACGGCCCAAGACGCAACTTGGACACACCACATTTTTGCAGTGAAAAATGACCCTTTTTTGCAAAGTGCCAAGCTGTAGTTTTTGAACCCTAGCTTTGCTGGCAACTAGGGAAACCTAGCAAACCTATAAATTGTTTTAAACTAGACACCCAAGGGAATCCAGGATGGAGTGATTTGACTGGCTCTCACCAGGTTCTGTTACCCAGAATCCCTTGCAACCTAAACATTTTTTTACAAAAACACATTTTGCTCACATTTCTTTGGTGGAAAGTTCTGGAATCTGCATGGATCCACAAAATTCCACCAACCTCCCATTCCCCAAAGTCTTACAAGAAAAATGATACCTTGCTTATGTGGGTAGGCATAGTGCCCGCAATAGGAAACAGCCCAAAACGCAACATGGACCCACCACATTTTTACAGTGAAAATGACCCTTTCTTTGCAAAGTTTCTAGCTGTAATTTTTTTATCCTAGCTCTGCCGGCACCTAGGGAAACCTAGCAAACTTATACATTACTGAAAACAAAACACCCAGGTGAATCCATAATGGGGTGACTTGACCGGTTCTCACCAGGTTCTGTTACCCAGAATCCCTTGCAACCCTAAAATATGTCCCCAAAAACAAATTTTCCTCACATTTCTTTGGCAGAAAGTTCTGGAATCTGCGTGGATCCACAAAATTCCACCCCACCCCACTATCCCCCCATTCCCCAAAGACTTACAAGAAAAATGATACCTTGCTTGTGTGGGTAGGCCTAGTGCCTGGGACAGGAAATGGCCCAAAACGCAATGTGGACACACCACATTTTTACAGTGAAAATGGACCCTTTCTTTGCAAAGTGCCTAGCTGTAACTATTAAATCCTAGCTCAGCCGGCACCTAGGGAAACCTAGCAAACCTATACATTTTTTAAAACTAGACTAAAGGATGGGGTGACTTGACTGGCTCTCACCAGGTTCTGTTTCGCAGAATCCCTTGCAAACCTAGGAATTGGACAAAAGAAAAAAACAATTCCTCACATTTCTGTGATGTAAAGTTCTGGAATCTGTGTGGATCCACAAAATTCCACCCACCCTACCTTCCCTAAGGTATTGCGAGAAAAATGGTCCCTCACTTGTGTGGGTAGGCCCAGTGCCCGCGACAGGAAACAGCCCAAAACGCAAAGTGGACACACCACATTTTCAAAGTGAAAGCTGTAGATTTTGAACCCTGGCTCTGCCAGCATCTAGGGAAATCTAGCAAACCTATATATTTTTGAAAACTAGATACCCAGGGGAAGCAAGGATGTGGGGACTTGACTGGCTCTCACCATGTTCTGTTACCCAGAATCCCTTGCAAACCTAAAGTATGTAAAAAAAACAAATTTTCCTCACATTTTTGGGGTGTAAAGTTCTGAAATCTGCATGGATCCACAAATTCCTCCCTCCCAGCATTCCCCCAGTTCTCCCGATACATATGGTACCTCACTCGCGTGGGTGGGTCAAAACCCGCGACAGGCAAGGGTCCAAAACCTATTGAGGCGACATCAAAATTGTCAGGTTAGGTGACAGGCTGTACATGTTAAGGGCTAATAATGCAGCATGAGCTCTACCTCTTTGCTGTCTGTGGCAGAGATCAGGGCTAGTCTCCCTTGTATGACCATGTTTAGTCAGGTTTTTTTCAGGTGTTAAAAACCTGCGTACATCGGGGCTTAGCGCGAATTTTGTTATCGCTGGTCATCTTTGATAATACAGCAAAGTGCTGTTTGCGATTCTTGCAGTGAAATTTAGTTAAGTTACGCCTACCTTGCATGTCATTAGCGATACATTTCGCTGCCATGCAAAGCGATATAAAAAATAGCCGCTAACGCTGGAAAGCTTGCGCAAACACATGTTAGCGCAGGCTTGCTAATAAGGCAATAAAAATATTGCTGCTTTATCGGCAAAAATGACCTTGATAATATGCCCCAGGGTTTGTTAGCAGTTCTTTAGACTCTGAATTGAGTTGTTTGTCCTGGATGTCCGAATGCCTAGAAATTAATTCTAGTGTGAATTGATGGCATGGTGCCAATGTTATCAAGCCTGCCTGTTGGTGGTCTAGGGTCAGAGGCCGGATATTTCCCAGTTGCCCCTCTTTGAAAGAGGGGTGAGTAGGCTCTGAGTTCGTTTGTGCAACTTGTGATCTGGATGGCAGCTGGGTGGTTTCTAATGAGCTTTCAATGCCCTGATCTGTAGATTCTTGTTCATTGGTAGGTTTACATGAGGCTGACGTAATGATTTGGCCCTGGGTGACAGACTTGAAATCTGGGTCCTGGATAATTAAGTTGTGCACGCTAATTCGGTCCACACAGGGCTCTGTTTTTGCAATGTGAAGGAATTTTTCAATGTGTCTGTCTGTTTGTTTCCTGAGCCATTTCCACTTACAACTCAATAATTGTGTAGGCGGTGTACTGCAGGTGGCAGAGATTGTAGGCAGAGTTGTTTCAGTGTTAGGTTGCCTGCAGGTGAAGGGGTTGTGGTTAAATCACTGCTGCCTGAGATTTCCAAACTACAAGGCATAGGATGCATTTCCATGCAGAGTTCCATGACATTATTCAGTGGCCGGGTTTTTTTAGGGGGTCCGCTGGAACTGCTGGAATAGGTGGCAGTATAGAGATATTAAGCAGCAGTGATGGTAGCAATGCAGTTTGGATGTTCGTTACCATTTTTACTTCCAGCAGAAAATCGCCCATTATAGAATGAAGGGTGAGCAACTTATCCAGGAGGATAGCACAAATGCACTCTTGGTTGTTAGAAGCAGCAGAAGGGGATGAACTGTGGATGGGTGGGCTGTGAGGATTTAGAAGTAAACTGCTGATGATAGGGTTAAGGCGTTCGAAACATGACTTGATAATTGATATATAATGAGCTAGCGTCTCTAATAGAGAAATTTGGATGTAAAACTTGTTGGACCGATATTCCAAGGCTTTAGCTGTGATGTCTGGTGTATTTTTAATATCTAACAGAGAATTGATTACGCAATCTTGAATGGAGTGACTGCTTGAAGTTTGCCAATGAAGGTTAATTCATGAGATTCTGAGGTGTTAATACTGATAATGGGAAAGGAAGCAGAAGGCTGTTTTCCTCAAACTGCTTAATTGTGTTAAAGAAGATCCTTTTTCAGATTGTTGATAGTATTTCTGAAATGAGTCATCACCAAGTGTAGCGTTTTTTGTGTTGTGCAGTAAGGTGTTTGGTGCAGTCCAGCTGGACTGCTGGGCCTCCTTGTGTTTTGCATGAGGGATGCCCTGGTGATAGTTTTTCTTTTTGTATTGGTAGAGCTAGTCTGGGTGGATCCATTTGCTGCTCGAGGGAGAAGGTTGCCAGTCTATTGATGGGGTTGGGGAGGGTTGGCTCTGCTGGACTGATGCAGAGGGTTATCTTGTTGAGCTAGTTCGGCAGGCACTGTTTTCTTGCTTTGTGGACCTAACTGGTGTATAAGTGGGGGTTGTCGTGTGGGAAACACATCAGTTACTACCTCAATCTTTGTGGAGAGAACTGTGACTTGATCTTTCATGAATTTATTTATTTATTTATTAACAGCATTTATAGAGCGCGAACGAAGGCCCGTGGGCATCTCGGCGCTAAGAGAATATCTGTAGTATTTGACCATCAAAGGGGAGCTAGAGTTTACAGATTAAAAAGCCAGGTCTTGAGTTGCTTTCGAAAAGACCAAAGTGAGGGGCTTGTTTTAATCGAGTGCGGCAGGGTGTTCCATAGTTTGGGCGCTGCTACAAGAAATCTTCTGTCTCCCCATAAAACAGATTTGTTACGAGGTACCACAAGTTCATGTGAACTGGAGGAGCGTAGTGTTCTAGAGGGACTGTAGGGAATAAGATTTTGGGTAAAAAAGGCTGGTCCCACGTTGCGTAGAGCCTTGTACACTGGAAGCCAATGTAACTTTCTAATGGTTTCTGACGCAGATTGATGTTTAGAGATTCTTCCAAGGAGCCTGGGGGCTGCGTTTTGGATAATTTGCATTTTATATAGTACTCTTTCTTGGGCATTTAGAAACAGTGCGTTACAATAGTCTAATGTAGACAATACCAAGGAGCTCACCAAGGTTTTTCCAGCTGTCTCAGGAAGGAATGGCACATTTTTTTTGATCAGCCGTAGTTTGTGAAAGGCAGAGGAGGAGATCTGATTTGCGTGAGGAAGGAAAGTAAGACGATCGTCGAACATGACTCCCAGATTCCTCACCTTACTGACCGGTGCCGGCGGATGGCCCAATGATAGGGGCCACCAAAGGGAGGACCATTCCGGGGTCAAATGTCCGAAAATGACCACTTCCGACTTGTTGGAATTTAATTTCAGCCAGTTAGAGGCCATCCAATTCCCTATTGCCCGCATGCCCAGATAAAGTTATTAGCTATTTTATCCCCATCATTCTTGACGGCGAGGACCAGCTGGGTGTCATCTGCGTAGGATGTGAGGCTCATCCCATGTGCACGAATGACATTGGCAAGGTCCGACACATAAATGTTAAATAGTGTCGGACTAAGGGATGAGCCTTGAGGGACTCCACATGGCAGTGACAAGGAGGGTGAGTGAAAAGATCCAATAGTAACCACCTGGGACCTGTCCGCCAGAAAGGATGCTAGAAGTTTCTTGGCATTATGTTGGATACCCATGCTTTCGACACGGTCGATCAAGATGGTGTGGTCGACCGTGTCGAAGGCCGCCGATAAGTCAAGCAGTATCAGGACTGCTGTTCCTCCAACATCATGGATGGATCTTATATCGTCTGCTGCTTTAACCAAGGCCGTCTCCGTTCCGTGGTATTGGCGAAAGCCAGACTGAGATTCATCAAGGAGATTATGTTCCTCGATAAAGGCTGATAGTTGAAGATTCAGAACTTTTTCGGCTATTTTCGCCAAGGCTGGGAGGCTAGCGATAGGACAATAGCTTTTTAGTTCTTCCATGTCGAGGTTTGGTTTTTTGAGCAACGGTTTAATAAGGGTCTTTTTTAGGACATCTGGATATATGCCTGTACTAAACATAGAATTACAAATTGCAGTCATAGCTGGGAGAACCACTTGAATGACCAGAAGCAGGACTTTCAGGGGGCATGGGTCTAGTGCAGAGCCCGATTTGATGGAGCATATGATGTTCCGAATCTGGGAGCTGGAGACATCTGCAAACTGCGAAAAAATGGGACCAGTGTAGGAGGCGGGTGGTTTAGTGAAGGTATTGGTGTTATTCGCGAAAACCCGGTAAATGTCTTCAACTTTACTAAAAAAGAAATTGGCTAGATCGTCGCAGAGCGATTGGGAGGGGGGAAGTGTCAGGTTGGGGGAATGTCCAGCTGAATGAAAACTTTGTAAGGTTTTTCGGAAGCCTGAGGCGAATGAGTTAGTTGAAGATGAAGTGAACGTTACAACTAAAGTGCCAACCTTTGGGGATGGGGAACTTTGTTTGGATTTGGCCATCTGAGAGTCTAGGCCAGATGTATTTTGGCCCCTCTTTTTGCAGTTCACCCCTGAACCTGCCTGACCTCATTATGGAGATTGTTCTCACAGTGAAGTTTGAAGACAATGTTTTGGCGCTGATTGATGCCAGAGGTGTGTTAGAGTCTGCATCAGAGTTGAGTTCTGAAGCTATTATATGTTGCTGAAGCCTTTGGACGAATTATATTAAAGCAAGAATAAGCGCTCTTTGGAGGGGTATGTGGGAGGGGCGGGGGACCACACGGAGTGCCGCAAGACGCCTAAAGACTTACCTGGCAACCTCCACAACACTCTGGCTCAACCTTGGGGTCGTGGCTCCCACGCCAACCGTACACTTAAGTTGAATCTTCTGTCCACTTAGATGTAGCACTTCACAGGAATTTTGGAGGCATCATTTATATTGTGCAATATGATGCTGTATGGTCACTGTGTGCCGCTCCTGGTCCTTCTTTAGTCAGTTGGGCTTTTTGATCTTTTTTGGCTTTTCTTTTCACTGTATATGCAGTTTTTTATAATTAGTCATCAAAGGCCTGTGGATTGGCAGCGGATTAGCTGCCCTGCTGGAGTGGAGGTGGTGAACTTCGAGCAGAAGCATGACATTTTAGAGGAAAAGGTTTGTTTATTTGGTCCTAAGCTGGGGGCTAAGAGTAGTTGACAGAGCAGCTGAGGAGTTGTGATGCCAATTGGTGCAGTAGTACACAGGTGGCAGGTGGTTGACGGTAAGCAGCGAAAGGGTGACATTAACAATGCTCATCAGCTACACTTCTCATCTGCTTTGATGCTGCTGCTGGTGCAGTAAGAACTCAGGTGGCACTTCAGCTTCTGGGCTCCTTAGTCCCTTTCACCTTGCTATGTCTGGCCACGGCAGAACCCACGCAAGCGGTTGAGCACAGATTGAAAAATTTGCACAGCCCAGGGTGTCATGTTATTCAAGGAGGTGTCGGTTGTGTCTCAGCATGGCACAGCGCAGTTGACCAGAGCACTCCCAGTACTGCCCATGCATACCTGGGGCAGGGGGCTGAAACTGCTTGCAGTTGCAGCAGGGGTATACCAGTGCTTCAAACCTCCTCTGCCAAGCAACCTGCTACCGTCACTTGCAGGAAAGTGCAGAAAATGTAGCTTGCCAGTTGGCAGTGGACCGCGGTCTCTATCAGGGTGTTGGCTGGGGCAAAAGCCAGAGGTAGACAAGGGCCGCCCTGCTAGTTTTAGGCACTCATTCGAGACCCGTAACAGTCAGGGTTTCCTCCTCTCTCTAGCACGAGCACACAAGCCTGCATGCTCCTCCTCTCCAAGACCAGCTGTCTTACAGTAGCACAGGCAGGAAAAGAGTATCTGTTTTCCAGGTTACTTGAAGCCCAACAAGATGAAAGACTTTGATAAAATGACACCATCTATAATCGGCGTTCTTGTCTTTTTAACCCCGTAAGATAAACTGCGCTGCTGGCCTTTTTAAAATTTTCTGCAATATCTGGTTGATCAAAATTTACAATAACGCAGGCCCACTCCCAGGTTTTCTCCATCTAAACCATCCACTCACCTCTTCTATGTTGATATGGGTGACCATTTGGTTACCTTCCCCTATCTGCCTATCACACTTTGTTTCCAAGTTAATGGGTTGTTTCCCATAATCCTGATCTTATCTTAACTGGGACTCTGGTGAAAACCGCCACTAATGGGACAGATTCTGGGGGGAGTTGTAACCTCTGTTTAGGAGGCAGCGATCCTTTGATCCTGCCTCCTAAACATGGCTCCTAAAGCTGGATAAAAGGGGTCTAGAAGATGGTGGTTTTACTTCCTTCTATTGTCACACCCTTCTCAAGTCCACCTTACATTTGAACAGAATTGTTTAAATCAGCTTTCCCCCGTGGTGGCTTAGTCTGGTGTGAACATTATTTGGCTGTTGACTCTGAGACTTATTAGTAAAATTGCCACCAGAAGGATTAACTTGTATGTGGGAGGAAGTATTAACAGTCCTTGGTTTAGTTTGCCCTAATGCTACAAGACCCCAACCCTAAATTTGAGTTTCTAGTGGAGTTATCTTGTTATGTATACCATTAGTCAAGCTTTTCACCAACAGTACAATTTTCCTATCACAATTATTCAACAAGGATTCCTAATACATCTTTAAATCGCCCATCATAGGGTTAAAATCAAATGGGAGTCTTGGATTATAGACTCCATGGCTACTGGACATGTTTAGAGCCTTTACTGAGGCAAGCCTTCGGTGTAACAGACCGATTTCTGACTCCCATATCCTTCTTTTTCTTCTTCATAGGGTAGTGGTCCGAGCCAAAAGAGGAGAAATCTGGATCATGATGTATATCATCCAAAGTAACCCCTTCTTTTGGTTCTACCCTTGAAGGGGGATCCCCATTGGCAATTTCCAGTGTCAAGCCTAACTCATCCTTACCCTAATTCCTCGTGGAAGTCACCATACTGACAGTATTGGGAGTTTGTAGGAGCCGCCCCTCAGACCATAGTTCTTTTTCCACACACTGAATTTAATCTTTTAAGGCTCCCACTGGTGAGGTAAGGAATTAAACAATCAGCACAGTTCCAAGGGCCCTTCAAGGCAGAAAGGCGGGAAGAACAGAGATATATTCACTTACCCATTGCATTCTATAGTCCAGCAGATGAAAATGAGGGGGCACAGCCCAGCCTCTTCCAGGCAGGAGAGATGAAGCACTTACGAGAACGAAGAGCAATGAGCCCTCTCCTGCTGGTCACACAGAGGCTGTAGGAACTGCAAAGTATGCTGGTGATGTAGACCCACGCTCGCAGGAGTTCCACACCGCTGGAGAGATAAAGAGCAATGAGCCCCTTCCTCCCGATCACACAGAGGCTGTAGGAACTGCAAAGTATGCTGGTGATGTAGACCCACGCTCGCAGGAGTTCCACACCGCTGGAGAGATAAAGAGCAATGAGCCCCTTCCTCCCGATCACACAGAGGCTGTAGGAACTGCAAAGCCTGTCGGGGACATCGTTTCACCCCAACAGATCCTAACCCTCAGCCACGGAGTCTTAACTCATTTCTTTCCCTTTTTCATATCACTTGACTCCCCCACACATGTTCCACTCCTCCTTCATGCATGTGTGTTGTGTGTGTTAATCCTGCACTGCTATCCCTAATGCTTGTGCCATACCTCTGCTCTGTCAGCTAGCAAATGTTAATACAAGTGTTTCAATATGTGAATGAATAAACAGCTGTTCTGTGTGGTCTTTGCTTAGCTACAATCTGGAAATTCTCACCTTCTAGATAAAACTCCCCCACTCTTGGCAAAGAGGAAGAAGAGAAGAGTCCATGTTGGGTGTCACATCTTGTAGCCTGTTAGGGGCATATTTATCAATAAGTTGCGCCGGTCTTGCGCTACGAGGAGCGGTCTCCTATGAGGCGGAGACCTTTGCAGCCTGCAGCGGGCCTGAGCACCATGGCTGGAACCTGAAAATGCCTCTGGGGCTCTTGGTGTCCTGCAGGGCTGGAGCTGCCTGCACTGCCCCAGGACTTCCCTTTCTAGTGCTGAATGAATGTACCATGGTGGGTGCCTAGTGCAGATAACCCGAGCGTGATCCTGCCCCTGGGACCAAATAACCACATGTTAGAGGTCTCCTGCAAAAATTAGACCGTCCCGGCCTATGGCCGACCAGACCACCACGACTGAAGCCTGGCTGGTCATATGGGGCATGTTGCTACCTTGGTTGGGGCTGCCTGTTCAGCCCCGGTACTTGATTGCCTATGGTAGAGCTGCAGGAGGGCAGCGGCAAGCCCATCCCATCCTGCCTCACCTTCTGCGGTAAGTGGCCTGCACGGGCAAAATTCCTGGACCTCCTCAAAGCTACCCTTCTCAAGCCAAATACCAAACTAACATATCCACCACTGAAATGAATTTCATATTTCACTATACTAATTCATCCTTTCATGGGTCCCGGAGTAGTGTGCTACTAGCCAAAAAAAACACTTCAACACCCCACCAGCGGTATCAAGCTCTATATAAAGGCAAACCTTTCTCCTTCTTCTATCCCTCCGCTATCCTGCTCAATCCAAATAACTGAATTACATATCCACAACTCCAAATTATTTTCATATTTCACTATACTAATTCACCACTAATTCTTAATGCACTTCAACACCACATCAGGGGTAACAAGCGCTATTTTGAGGGAAACCTTTTTCGCTCTTCTAGCCCTCCGCTACCCCTCTCAATCCCAATGCCTGACTAACATATCCACCACTCAAATTACTTTCATATTTCACTATACTAATACACCACTAATCCTTTTATGGGTTCCAGAGTAGTGTGCTATTCGCCAAAAAAGCGCTTCAACACCCCATCAGGGGTAACAAGCGCTATATAAATGCAAACCCTTTTCCCTCTTCTATCCTTCTGCTATCCTTCCCAATCCAAATAAGTGACTAATAGCCACCACTCAAATTACTTTCATATTTCACTATACTAATTCACCACTATTTCTTTATGGGTTCCGGAGTAGTGTGCTACTCGCTGAAAAAGCGCGTTGATGCCTCGTCAGGCATAGTAAGCGCTATATAAATGCAATTACAATACAAATACAATATATTCAGGTGCAGCAGAGCACATTATAACTGCAGGAGTATGTTCTGCCTTCACCTCAGCTGCAGTACCTGTGCATTGTAGAAGTTAATCTTGTCTTCAGTACTCTCTAAACCACCACCTATGTACAGCAGGGATCTGCCGTGATAATAGTTTGGTGCCAGATGCACCACCTGGGCATTGTAGAAGTAAGCCCTGATCTAGCCACCTTCCTCAGCACGTGCCCTTCAGATGTATGCCCACTCTAAATATTACCAATACCATTACAAGGGTTTTTATAAAAATACAACGACCCCAGTCTTCAAGAAAAATGTGCAGAAATGGGAAAGAGCGTGTGCTACAAAAGATGCAAGGGCAGACCTTTAACAACCATGTATGAAAGCGGATAGTTGAAATCTGTCTGACACCATCTAAATATCATTCTGTAAATCCAGCTCAGTCATTTAATTGATTCCTTTCTCTCACAATCTCATAAATGACAAGGACGTCATTCTATTTTGGACCCTAATATTGGATCAAGAGCTGATATTAGGAGTGTTGTTACCCATTCAAGCAGTTCATCTAAAGAGTAACAGTTCTGTGCGCCGCTCTGTTTGTTCTTTTAAGAGCAAAATGTGAAATATAGATCTTGCAGTTGAATGGAAAGTGTCCAGGATCACCTTTACACCACCGCATTACCCTTGCCCTCACTTTATCTAGGTTTTCAAATAAGATTTTGAAGTTGTGGAATTCTGTGATTAAAGTGAAAGACATTTACTTTTCAGATCCTGTCTATTGAAGGACAATCTTTTAGTCTAAGCATTGTTGCTTTTCGAGCCACTTTGTCACTTGAAGAAAGATCTCCTGACTCAAAGACGTTCCTCAACCTCCGGTGTGAATCCTCTGGAGCGTGTCACTGGCGTGGCTGTGATAGGCCGTGAAGTGGAATAATTCAAACCAACGTCAATACTATGAAGAGAGCAGGAGGGCAACAGCAGCTGCTGATTTCGTGCCCTCATTTTCGGGGGAAATGTCTCAAAAAGCTGAAGTCGTATTCTGTGATCCGCAGGTGATCAGGAGGAAATGATGCATGATCGATATATACACTGTCACTCCCCTGGCGATCATGTGGGAGGAGCTTACACTGCCTCGGTCCTGGAGGCACACGTACTTTATCCTAAAGACTTCAGTCTACGGCCGCTTTGGGCTTGCTCTGCATGTGCTTGGTTATATATATTTGCAATGTAGCGCTTTCGGTGTATCCAGAGGCGTTTTAAGGCATGGGCAAAGAGGGCTCTGGCCGATGGTCCAGCCTTTCAGAGGGCCCCCTGAGAGAGCCAGTTCTGTCCTGCAGAGTCTTGCCCTGATGACCTTGAAAGGAGGAGTGGTGTGTGCTTGGGTGTGAGCGCCGGGAAGATTACATCGGCCCCACAACAGAGACTCCCCGACACATGTGCCATACTGCTGCCTGGTCCTGGGGGCCACCACTTTGTACAGTGGAGAGTGTGGGAGCACCGCGGGACCCCAGTGTGGGTGAGAAGGTGAATTGAGAGAGTGAGGCCAAAGGTCCAAACCGCAGCCAGAAGGCCACCGCTTGAGAAGGCGTAGCACCTTGCAGGGGCTACACAGACTGTCTTATGGTGCAACCTGGAGCACGCACGGTGCATGGAAACAGACGGGTGGGCCCAAAGACTGGCTGAAGAGGACCGCACTTCTTGACGGCGACTGAGCGGTCGAAGGGAAAGGTAGCTAAGAGTTACAGCCACCACTGGGAGTGAAAGAACCCTGGGACGGGCCCTGTGGCCTCCTGCTGGCGTCTGGCTGGCTCTCCAGTGGGCTGAAGAGGAACATTTGAAAGCTGCGGGCAGGGTGAGTGGGCCACCACCATGAGACCAAAGTACACTGTTGCCGCACAAACTAACAAGCTGGACAAATACGCAGTCCAGCTGGCGACCCCTGAGACTGGGGGTGCATCGGGAGATCAGGCGGTATCTACAGAACCGTCCCTGGCTTTGATTATGACGGCGATACAGACACTGGGCACTAACTTGGAGACGAAAATTGACAAAATCTCCATCAAAGTCAACCTTCTCCGTACGAACCTCAGCAAAACATCGGAGAAGGCCAAGGCCAATGAATCGGACATAAGGGAGCTCCAGACCTCCTCGAAGAAACTCTAACAAAGAGTGAAAGACCTGGTACACCAACACCGCCTTGTGGCCCTGAAGCTGGAGGATCAAGAAGGGAGGGTCCGCAGAAACAACATTCGTGTGGTAGGCGTTCTGGAGGATTCGGAGGGGCCTAGTGTGGAACTCTTTCTTGAAGACCTGATCCTCACCCACCTGAAACTTAAGCGCCTCTCCACAATCTTCACCATTGAATGCACTCACCGCGCACCAATCCCTAAGCCCAAGCCGGGAGCGCCACCCAGGACAATTATAGAGAAAATCCTAAACTATAGGGATAGGGACGCTATCCTCCAGACTGCCCGCCAGAACGGGTGACCTGCAATACGAGAATGCCACAATCCGATTCTTCCCGGACTTCATGCCCCAAGTGCAACGAGAAAGGTGCTCATTTACTGGAGTGAAGGCAGCACTGCGAGATAGAGGAATCAAATATATGATGTTCTTTCCCCCCAAGCTCAAGGTTATTGCAGGGGACAAATCTTTGTTCTTTACTGTACCTTCAGACGTTCAAGACTGGCTTGATAGAGAGTTGTCGCGATCTTCTGACCAAATGGAGGGAGGTGCCTGGAGAGACAATCAGGCTGTCTCACTGAGATCTCTGCAGGATAGATCAGATGTGGAAAGAACGAGTCAACGTTCCTGGCGATCGAGGTCTGCTAGCCCCAAATGGGGGACTCTGAGATGCGGCTGGCCACTAGAGGAGGTGAAACTGTCGACGTGGACCCCCAAGAACTGTAACGTATTGTATGCTCCTGTACAAACCTCTGGGACCCAACTTCTCTTGTGGGTTCTTGGATATTGGGGGGGATGTTACTTAATCCTACAAATACGTTTGGCCTGGGATAGAGTTAGGCTGAGACTGTGGTAGACCTCACCATTTTACAGCCATGTGGCCCACAACGATCTTGGAGGGGTCGGAGCAATGACTGGGGGGACTACACCTTGTGTGATTGTGGTCCAATCCTTGAGGAGTGTATGCATCTTTAGCAACTTGTTATGTTACGGGGGTGGGCACGTGTAGCGGTTGGAGCTCGAGCCGGCACTTTCCGTCTTAAGCAGGTTCTTCGGGAGGGGGGAGGTTTCCTCACTCCTGGGTTGGTTTGGACGAAAGGTGCTCTGCTAATTGAGGATATTGGTAGTTCAAAGCCTACGGAGCAGGGAAGCAGGGTGGAGGGTAGAGGGGGGGGACACCAGTTTCAGGATGGAGGATGGGGAGGGGATGTAGTTGTGGGGTGGGGGGGTGGGGGGGAAGTTTGGTAAGGTCACACCGAGAGCATGCAAATGTTCTAGATCCTTGTGTTGGGAAGGGCAGGAATAGATTGGCAGTCGTCTGTGTGGATGGCTATGAAGTGGGATAAAAGTCTAAAGGTGATTAGCAGGAACGTCAATGGGCTGGGGGACAAACTCAAGAGAAGTATTGTGCTACAGTTTGTTAAGCGGCACCTCCCTGATGTAGTTCTATTGCAGAAAACCCACCTGATGGGAAACACGTGCCATTAATCCCCACTGTGGGCCCACGTGACAGTCGGAGGGAGGGCTGTGTTTAGAGCCGATCAACGCCTGGGTGAGGACACTAAAAAGAAACTGTCTCACCCAATTGACCGATACTTCGTGGAGAATGTGGGGACTGTGGAATCATCAGTAGTCTTGTGAGAGGCTTTGAAGACGGTGCTGAGGGGGGAGGCTCTTTCAGCGATCGCTGGATACCGTAAAGAACGAGAAGCGCAGATCGTTGCCATAGAAAATGATCTTCCGGCGCTTGAGGGCATTGCGCATAATGGTGGGGATCCAGACACGCTCCACCAGATTCAACTAAAAGCTGCGGAATACAAGGCCCTAGCCACTGACGTTGCAAAAACCTTGGCGAGAGACAGGGAGGGAAGACTATATGACCAGGGAGACAAGCCGGGCAAGTTAATAGCTTGGTTGGACAGGAAGCAGCAGGCGCAGAAAGTAGTGGCCTAGCTTAAGGTGGACTCAGGGGCCGTCATTACGAATCCCCGAGAGATTGTCAGGGAGTTCGCGAAACATTTTCGAAAGGTATACACTAGGGGTTTGGAGCGATCGGAGGAGCATTCCTCGGCCCTACTGATCGACATTAATCTGCCCACCCTTTCTGGTGAAGAACAGGAGGCTTTGGAGGCTGGTCAAGGCCATCCATGACCTTCGGCCCTGGGAAGGCTCTCCGGCCCAATGGTCTTCCGATTGAGCTCTAAAAAGCTCAAGCCTGACAGCCTTGGCATAAACCTGAAACATATGTTCGAGGATAGTAGAGAACAGGGCATACTGCCGAAGGACCAGCGAATAGCCACGATTGTGGCTATCCCTAAGGAGGGAAAACCTAGAGAATTGAGTGCCTCCTACAGGCTAATATCACTGTTAAATGCTGAGCTGAAAATCCTGGCCAAAGTGCTTGCCAACAGGCTCAAACTGGTCCTAAATGCCTTGGTACACCCGGATCAGTCGGGCTTTATGCCCCACCGTAAAACGGCGCTTAACTTGCGCCGTCTCCATGGAGTGTTGGGACGCTGCCACTTGCTACATGGGGATGCCGTCTTTGTGTCACTGGACGCAGAAATGGCGTTTGACACGTTAGAGTGGCCGTATATGATGGCGGTTTTCGGAACATTATCGGCTGTGTGCATCTCTTCTGTGCCAAACCTTTAGCCCAGGTGGTGGTTAATAACAAAATCTCAGAGGTCTTAACACTAGAAAGGGGGACACAACAGGGGTGCCTGCTCTCACCCCTGCTTTTTGACCTCTCCCTAGAACCACTTGCTGCCTGGATTAGACAGACTCCCTCCCTGAGGGGGCTCCGATGGGCGGACGGATGGGAGGACAGGATTTCGCTATATGCGGACGACATCCTCCTATACCTTACAAACCCCCAGGAGTCAATCGCAACGGCACTAGACATTTTTAATAGCTTCAGAGAGTACTCAGGCTATAGCATCAACTGGGGAAAATCACTCCTTTATGTCTTGCATGGCACCCCCCCTCTGATTCCGCGTGGCTGCCCGGTTCAGATAGCTACAGGCGGCTTCACATACCTGGGAGTCTTCATCTCCAAGTAGTGGGCCACTCGATACGAGCAAAATCTCTTGCCGCCCTTACAAAGGCTCAAGCGAGACACTGTCACCTGGAAAAAGCTCCCGCTGTCCTTGCTGGGCCGGGCAGCGCTATTTAAAATGATGGCACTGCCACGGTTTCTTTACGCCCTCCAAAACTACCCGGACTTAGTGCCGCAAAGGTACTTCGCTGCCATTGAGGCCACCCAGAGAGACCTTCTCTGGACTGGAATGCCCCGAATTTCCTTACAGAAACTCACGCTTGGGTGGTTTGATATGGGGATAGCGCTCCCGGACATCCGGAAATACTATTGGGCGGCACATCTCTCGGCAATCAACCAGGGTACATACTGTGCTGGGAATTATCCTGGGTATGGAATGGATAAATGGCTCCGTCTGGGTGGGAACTTTGAGGCTGCCCTTTACTCTAGGCCAGGTAGGTACCACATCACGGGACCTACAAAGCACTCCGTACAGTTGTGGCACATAGTTCAAAAGAAACTGGGTTGGGCTGACAAACTCACACTAGCAACGCTACTTTGGGCCTCAGAAATACTGGGCACACTTAGCTGCACAAAAGGATTCCGTAACTGGGACCTGATAGGAATATCTCGGATCAAGGATATATGGGGCCCGGACGGGGTAAATCCATTTGAGAGTCTAAAACACACTTATGACCTAGCTCAAACAGAACACTTCCCCTACATGCAGGTCAGGCACGCACTTCAAGCCAACATTCCCCCAGGGACCCAACTCCCGGAGTCCTCCCCACTCGAGGACAGATTGCTTTAGGCCACCTCCCGGAGCGGGCTATCTCTCTCACTTACAAAAAACTCATTAACCACGCCCGGATCCGTTGCTAGCCCTCAGTGGGAAATGGGAGGCAGATGGATTCGAAATTGATGATGAAGAATGGCGTGAGGCGCTTGCATCCCCCAGGGAAATAGCAATCTCAGCAAAGCTTAGACTGATCCAGTTGAACATCCTGCACCAAGTTTATATCTCTGGCATTAGGCTGGTCCTGATAGGCCGCAGCAAAGATGGACTCTGTCGCAGGGGGTGTGGGGAGGTTGGTCCTTCTTACACATAATTTGGGAGTGCCAGATGCTACAGATCTACTGGACATGGGTATTCAATTGCATGCGTGAGGTGTGGGGGGTGGAACTGCGCCCATAGGCTAAGAGGTGCCTTCTTAATATCTGGGAGCCCTCCGACCTCTCATCGAAAGGTAAAATATGGGTGACGTTAGGGCTTGTGATTGCAAAGAGAAACTTAGCGAGACTATGGGGGGCAGTCATACCACTAACACTCAGTTCCTGGAAGACGGATATGGATTGGTGCATGCTCGAAGAGAAGACAGTGTATATGGCCCGGGGATGTTCCCGAAAGTGGGTTGCGGTGTGGTCCAACTGGAACGATTATCCTGGTAACATTGGGGAACCCACTCACATTACACCCATTGACGAGCTAACTGTATTATGATTTCCACTGTAATAGACGTAATCCCGAGATTAACTGTAATATGGTAGATGTGTGAAACCTGTGATTTTCTACAGACATCATGTAACAAATATAGTCCTTGTGTGTGATGACCACAATATTTAGTTCTTTTTGCAAATAAAAAGATTTATTCAAATTTTTTTTTTAAATGGGACGGTGTCACGGAGATTATGTACAGTAATATTTGTGAACTGCTGTGTTACAATATTGAAAACACAGGCCACTACCCCTGAATATTAGATGTAACCATATTTAGAATTTGCACTAGTGTGCCTGCCAAAGAGGGCATGAAAGAGCTGAAATTGGATCATGAATTCAAAGCTGTCTGAACAGAGGGCACCAAAATATGATTGGCCCAGGGCCCCCAAAATCCCTATAATGTCCCTGGGTGTATCCGCACTTTCCCATTGTTTGTGCTCTTACTATTCCATAAAACCAGTGAGAGAGCTCCGTTTACTGGCCATCGGCCTAGCGGCCTTTATGACCTATGTTAGAACGGGGCTCAGTGTAAATCAGTGTAAATCAGCCTTCATCGTCCTGAGGATGCACAAAATGAGTACTATTAAGGTGGGTAAAAAGAACAGTCTTCAGGCCCCTAGAGACTATTGTGGCCCAAGTTTTAATAGTAGTGGCTATCATTTAGGGGTATCTGTTCTGCGCTACTGAGGGATTTGCTGAAGCACAACGCAGCACTATTTCACCTGGGACAGTAAATGCAAAGGTATTGGTCAGCACTAGTGATACACGCAAAAAAGTAGACAAAAGGACAGTGAAAACATTTAAGCAGTTTGTCGCTGTAACCCCAATTTCCCTGTTTGTCTCGATGCACACAGTTCATGGATGCATGATATAATTAATAATGCATTATGTTTTTCTATGCACAGGATGCACACATCAAACCTGCAGAGAAAAAGAGACAAGCTGTCCAAAAGGCTTTGAACTCGCCTGTGTCCCGTCAGATGAAGCTGGCTGCTGCCCTACTTTTAATTGCAGTAAGTTCTAATTCTCTCGCAGCCAATACCTATGGTCCGATTTAGTATTCAACAGATACTCTACAGTCCGACCATACAAACACAGCTCTAGTACTGAGCCACTGAGAACGGTGTAAAGACTAATTTAATGGATGAAATCAGTGATAACGTCAGGAGTAAAAGGCAGGCCTCTCTGAACATACTGTTTCATGTTACTCCCAAGATGGACAGCCACCAAGCTAATCTAACATTCTGAATAATTCACACTGTTTTCCAAGGTCTACATAAATATATGAGTGTTTAAAAAATAGACTTACAGACTTACTACACACAAATTTAGAAAAATAGATAGAGAAAATGTTAATACATAAAAGGAGACTAAAACTACAAAAATCCAATGTTATAAATGTGTTAAAAAAAATTGTGAAAACTAGCACCTAAAAGATCAAAGTGACAACATGGACATCTAGTCTCATGGGACTGGAATAAAGTCGAAACTAATGGCTGATCCCAATTGAGTATGGATACATGGAATGGATTGGGCTCAGCCTCGACTTGTGTTCGTTGAGGTTGTGAAGAAGAACGGAGGCGGAGCTACCACAAAGTCAGGCTGACTATCAATGTACATGGGCAAATCGGCGAATAGGTAGGTCCCGGTCTTCTGTTGGTTCTCTGGTCACTTTTTGGTGAAATTTTTTCCAGGTCCCAAGTTTCTGTCTTGAGCTCTTTTTGCATCTTTAACACAACTTTCAAGTGTCCAGCACTGGGTGGACACCACTTTGGGCGGCTGGGACTCACGCCAAGCAGGGTCTAGGTGCAGTGTTCAAATTGTTGGAGCTTTTTGTGTCACTGAATCTCAGCTCAGGAGGACAGGCAACTACCACTTGGAGTCACTCTAGTAGTCCTGGGGTAATGTAGCAAGGCACGTCTAAAGCACCAGGGCAGTTCTCTAAGGGTACAAGGTAGGCTTCAAGCAGCAGGGCAGTCCTCTGGTAGGAGCAGGACAGCCTTCGGAAATAAAATGCAGGCCTAAAGGAGTGAGGCAATCCTCTGAAGTACAAGTTACTCCTTCTGGGGGTCCTCCTCAGGTCTAGGATGGAACTAAAGAGTTGGTCTGATGGTCCATTGTTTATATCGGCCTTTGAAATGGAATATTCTTCCCTCCACATCTGGTTTTGAATTCCCTTTCTCCCCTGCTCAGACTCCAGAGAGTCAAGGGTTACAAAGCACTGGTGTCAAGTTCTACAGAGTGTGTAGAGGCTGCTACTATAATAATGAAACCTACATTTCATAGATCTGTGAAATATTTCGAAAGCATGGGTAATTCCACCCGCAGATGGGACCCGTATCCTGAGGGAACCACTGGGTCTTTACCAGATGGCGAGGGAGTGCCTCAGATACTGGAAACAGAAGGAAATCCCTCACTACAGAACATACTGTGGACTATCACAGCATATAGGATGGCTCTGGAAACCAAAATAGGCAATCTAAGCTCTGATCTTGGCCTCTTGGGAGACAACCTTAGGTGCCTGGCATAGAGAGTTACCACTACTGAAAGAGCACTGATGGAATTGTCATCCACACTCACCTCGATGACAGAACAAATAACTAGCATGGAAACCAAGATTCGTGCCCTGGAGCTCAGGGTGGTAGACGCAGAAAGCTGCTCCCACCGGATCAATATTTGAGTGATAGGCCAGCCTGAGAAAATTGATCAAACCAGCATGATACCCGACCTTGGGCATTTGCTGCAGGAGGAGGTGCCACCAGAGGGCCTCTCCCAGTGTTTTGCTCTTGAACGCGCCAATCAGGTACAGATTAGGGCACCGCTGCTGGGGTCACCACCGAGACCAGTGGTAGCCAACTTACTTTACTACAAGGAACGGGATCACATCCTAGCGCAAGTTTGCCGTAAAGGAGTTCGCCAAGTTAAAAATGCAGTGTTACAGATATTCCCGGACTTCTCTCAAGAAGTACAAAAACAGAGAGCCACGTTTCAGGACGTTACGAAGAAGCTGCAGCAGCAAGGCCTTCCTTATGTGATGCTATTTCTGTACCAATTATAAGTTGCAGCGCCTGATGGTACTAAATTCCTCCAATCTGTGCAAGAGATATGGGTTTGGCTGGACCAGTGCCCACAACCAGGGCCCAGTAGAAGGCCCCAATTGAACTTATGCGGTACTCCTGATCTAGGCACAGAAGATCGTCGTGGAGTTCTGTGGCTCCTACGCAAGCTGAAGCACAACTCGGCAGATGGAACATGCTGGAAGTGGTGATGTTGGACCCTTAACAACGGAGAGAGTGGCTGAGCTGTAGGACTGGGATTCACATTGAGGCTCCACCAGCTCTGCAGTTTCAGCCTCATGCTGCCCAAGGTGACCCTGAGATTGTCCGACGACCTCATCTAAAATCCTGAATAGAGGAGGGGAGCTGATCTTTGGGCTTACATTATGTCCTGCAGAACATTAAAACCTTTACCCAAAATTCACTCCCTGGGCTGAGCCGAATCCTGCTTAACACTGGAGGAGGTATTGATGTCTGAGGAAATCATTTGGATATTCTCATCCCCCTAAGAACCGTGGGGGAACTCATGTGATTTATCTAGATATCGTTTAACTATTTGGATGGGAGGTGACCACCTACTTGTCCTGGGAAGGGGGCGTTGGGGTACTTGTTTTTGGTTAACATGTTGGAGATTTAGGAGCCACACAATTTTGTATACAATGTCTGTACTACGCAGGGGATTAAACAGGGCTAAGAGTAAACCGAGAATAGGGGCCGGGATGCCCACACCCTGCCATTATATTGCAGCTGGCGGTACCTCTAACTTTAAAATGCCTCTCCTGGGATATATGTGGGATGCATACTATGGCAAAATGGTGCAAATAATTATTTTACCTGACTAGAAGAGGGGTGCACATATCACTATTAAAGGAAATACATCTCACGGCGAAGTAGGGACTAGCACTGCAGCATAGATGGAGTGGTCAGGCTTTCCACACCACATACTCAGCCTATGCCAGATGAGTCTTGACGTGGATTAGGGTGGGCGGACTTTTCCAATGTATTGATACCTTAACCATTCCTTAGGGCAGGTTCATGATTGTGTGGTCACCTAGAAGGCATAGCCATATCTATAGTGAACACATATGCTCCAAACACAGAGTGCCTTCGTTATCGTGCTCTCTAGCATCCCACTGAATAGTTCCCACCATAATGGGGGGAGATTATAACTGTGTAGCAGACATTCAACTAGATAGATCTCAGCCTCCACTGTGTAACTCCTTCTGGGGATTGGCAGCAACACTGGGGGCTAGTTGATTCCTGGAAGAAAACACACCTACAGGATTGGGACTTCTATTTATTCTTTGACCTCTATGAAGCCCACATCTGCATAGACACATTCTTTTGCACCGGAAACATCCATATCATAGTGCATTCTGTTGAATACCTGGCACGGGCAGTATCTGATCATAACCGTTCCCTTCTACACCTGCAGTAGACTCAGCGTAGGCGGTCGAACCCTACTTAGAAATTGAAACTGGAGTCGCGGGAGGACCAGGTTTTTAGAGAAGTGATCAGAGACAAAATAATTCAATACTTTAACGACAATGATGGCACGGCCTCCTCTCCCCAAGTGGAATGTAATGGCTTTAAGGCACTCCTACCTGGTCAGTACACAGTGGAGTCAAAGGCGATTAGACACCATATTGAGGAAGGTGATCAATGCTGAAAAAGCCATACAGGATATAGAAATTCACAGGCTGGGACGCATGAAATTACAATCTTAACTCCTGGAGGCTAAAGAAGCAGCAGTGGCCCAAACAGAATGCCTTGGATGCTTCAATTTTAAACAATATATTGACCAAAAGCATGGTGAGTGAGACAAGTTTGGATCCCTCCTTGCGTGGTTGGTCAATGCAGCCAAACGTGGCTCCCCAATAGTCGAACTAGAGGCTAGAGAAGGGGACAGAAAATAATCACAAGCAGAGATCAATAACCTCTTCGCTCAATGCTATTCAACCCTATATAGAAGTGTTACAGCACATGACACCATGGCGACGTATCTTGGGATGCTGTGCCTCCCGTGCCTAGAGGTAGAGGAGACAGAGCAGCTGTGGGGTATACTCCGCAGGCCATCCGAGTGACTATTAAAAATATGGGGCCTCATTTATGAAAAGTGACACATCGCTGCATGAAAACTGCGATGTGTCACTTTTCATTGCACCCTCCTTGCGACACCAATGATGCGTCATATTCACAATATTACGCATCATTGCTCAAGGAGTTACAGATACGCCAGTATTTCTGACGTATCTGTAGGCAGAAAAATGACTCATTGCTGGAGTGTGTCACAAAAGTGACGCAACTCCAGCAATGGGTCATTTCACATGGGCAACTCCCATTTCAAATGTGCCTGCGTCAGTCTTACCCCTGCCATAAGGCAGGTGAAGATATTGACGTATTTGCGTCCTAGAAGTGAAGCAGTGAAATCTCATAGATTTAACTACATCACTTCTACGACACTTTCTTTTGTCGGAACTCCCCCCCCTGCAGACATTACACCTGGCGCAGGTATAATGTGGTGCAGGGGTTTACAAAGTGACGCATCTACTTAGATGCGTCACTTTGTAAATATGACGCAACGTGGCACATTTTTTTACACTGCTGGTGCGTCACAAAAGGTGACGCACCGGCTGCATTAAAAGTGATGCAAGACCTCATAAATAAGGCCCATGGCCTGCAACAAGACCCCGGCAACAGATGGTTTCCTGGACGAATTTTATGCTAACTACTCTGCTAAATTGACACCCAGATCAGCTGCCTTGTATGCCGTTGCTAAGGACCCAGGATGCTTGCTTGATATCACAAGGAAAGTGCTCTTAGACCCCTTCCTGAAGCCAGAGAATCCGGTGCACTATCACACAGCATATAGGCCACTCGCGATGTTAACCATCGACCTTAAAATATTATGCAGAATAATGGCTACCGGATTACTGCCCCACTTGCCCAAATTGATTCACCCAGACCAGTCAGGTTTCATACCGGGCCATAACATGGCCATAAACATCAGAAGACAACTGGCCATATTAGATGCTGAAGACTGCGATTTGGCAAATGCAACGGTGTTCACTGTCAACAGAGAAAATATTCAACAGCTTAGAATAGCATTATCTTTATGATGTGCTGGTACATATGGGACTGGGAAGGCACTTCCTGACATGGACAAAACTGCTGCACATGAATCTTACTGCTAGAGTTCGCACTGTGGAAACCATATCTGTGAGACATGGTGGAATGACGAACACAGCAGCTGTCCCTTGTTCCGTCTGCTTTTTATGTTGGCCATAAAAACTTTAGCTATTTGGGCTTCAGCACTGGGGGCCATCAACACCGCACAGCTCTATATGCAAATGATTCACAATTGTGTCTTTGTGATGTAGAAAAAGACCTAGACGTAGCCAGGACATGCTGGAGAGATTTGCCTGCTCTCTGGGTTGAAGGTTAATTGTCAGAAGCCCAGACTCTTCCCTACAGCACCGAACAGAGACCCACATGAGGGATTGGAGTACCTGCAGTGGGTACACCGTTGTTTGATATACCTGGGGATAAGGGTCTACCATGATCCGGCTAACCTCTGAGTGGCAATGTAGGACAGGCAATCAGGTCCCTCCAATCTTTCGCATATTTTTGATAGTAGCAGGCGTTTTACCCTCCTGAAAATCACTGCGCTGCAGCACCTCCCTTACTTCATATGGGAAGCAGGCGTGTGGCACTAGGCACAATGCAGCACTCCACAGTGATTGGGGGACCAGCAGCCCCTACCTTTGAAACGTACTAGATAGCAGCCCAGCTTAACAGTCTTGTCCAATGGCTGGTGGCCAAGAGAAATCCTGTCAGAACTCAGAGCCCATTTGCGCCAACATATTCTTCATTAGAGATGCAAAGGTAGGCATAGTGCAAAAGGTTGCTAACATGCGAATATGCATGTTAGCACCCTCTTGCTAATAAGGCGATGTTTTTTTCACCGCTTTTCTAGCTTTTAAAGCCAAAAAAGCGGAGATAAAGCCCTTTCTGATATGCCCCTAAGTGCCTAACAGGATATTTAATACATTTTTTAATATTCTATTGTTCCCATATTTCAATGCGTATGAAATTGTTTTAATCAGTATCAATTGTACTGAATTTTTAAATGTTTTATCTGTGCTTTTATGGCCTTCTGCGGCCGAAATAAAGTATCTCTTGACTTGATTTGATTATGGTCATATAATTATTTGTGAAATGTGGATTTTGATCTTTTAATGAGCTTGCCTTACATATTGCTGAAATGTCCACCTGACAAAGCAAATATATATAGATGTTGTTCATTTGGCACACACAATTCAAGATAAAAATGTATCTTTCTAGTAAAGTGTGCAAGATTGTCAATTACAGTGCTGTTAATGCAAATGTTTTTCATTCTTCAACAGCCCGAAAACGAGTCTGTATTCTGGAAAATGTGGAATATGCGGTAAGACAAACATTACAACATTAAGACCTAAGGACGGTGTGTTATTTTACTATAATACTACGGAGTTTATTTAGATGCACTCCATCAAAACTGTTGCGGGTGCCCTATCGCAATATTACAAGCATAGGCTGAATGAATGAATGAATAACTTTATTGTGTGGTTACTTAAAACCATTACATTAAAACCAGAATATAAAATTACAAAAGTTAAAACCAAAAATGTTTCTGCGGGCAAGCATTTATAAAAAGTTCTCAGAGTTCAAAATGGCACACGCAGTCAGGGACCTGTGAGTGCCACCCAGTGTCCAGCAACAATGTTTCTATTCCTGTGCGCCCTTGGCTGCCATTAGCACGGACCGGGTCTGTTGTATAAACTTTCCGAACGCGGCCATCTGTTTTACTATGCTCAAGGAGTATAAATGTTGGATTGCCTCCTTGGCTGTGCGTGTCCCCGCGTCCCTAAGGATGGGCCTGAGGTAGAGGATGCGGGGTGCACGTAAGGCAGGGCAGCAGAATAGTAAGTGGGCCAATGACTCACGTTTGTAGTTGCAGAGTCTGCATTCCTGAGCTCCCGTGCCCGCATTTCCCGGATGGTATAGTTCTTTGAGCGGGAGGGGGTGCAGTCTGTAGGCTAGGATCTTTTGGAGAGCTGGGAGACCCACGGCCTGCATGAGATGGTTTCGGGGGTTGTGCGCAGTGTGTGGCAAGCATAGAGACTCATGGAAGGCTCTTTTTGCGAGAGACTCAAGGTCCAAGGCCCGGGAGCAGGCACGCACTTGCTTTTTTATCGCGTGTTTGATGGTCGTGTAGTTGACAAGGTCTGGATTCCACGACTCGATCGCCAGGTTAAGTTGGGTTTTTGCCATTTCAATGGTAGCTGACCAGGGGTTCCCGGGTGCCATGAAGATATGTTTCAAGACGGCCTTCAGTGTGTTGTCACGTGCCGCTGTTGTTAAGTAGTAATATTTGCTTAAGGCTGCCATCTCTTCTAGTTTTTGTTGGTTGAGTGAGAATTCCAGGCGAATTAGAGTGTTTCTTGTACATTTTGGTAAATGATACAATCTCTTGTATGCCCCGCAGTGAATTTTTTCCAGCTCCTTGTACAGTTTTCCTGGATATGCCTGTTGTGCGTAATTGAGGGCCGGCATTAACTTGGCCTTGAGGACTCTTTGCATGGCAGTTGATGAGGGGCTGTGTAAGGAGGCTTGTAATTTGCATAGGGCGAAGGTGATGGTCTTCCCTTTGCCCTGAATTTGCTTTAGGTGGGTGCCACACAACCCCGATTCGTGAAAGGAGATCCCCAGGTATGTATACTTCTGAGTGCTGTCCAAGGTCAGGTGGCCAAGGCTCCATTTTGCTCTTGTTTTTTTGGGGTAGTGTCCGAAGATAACTATTTTTGACTTGGTCGGGTTTGCTACCAACCTGTTTTTGTTATTGTATGTTGCCAGGGCGGTGAGTGCCTTTTGAAGCCCTATTTTTGTGTGATCCAGGATTACGAGGTCATCCGCGTATTGCATAAAGTGAATTTTGGTTGCACCTATCTTTGGTGTTGCTAAGGCGGCCCCCGACAGGGCTGTCTCCATGTCTGCTGTATATAGATTAAACAGCAGGGGTGCCAACACGCACCCTTGTTTTAAGCCCCAGTTTGTTTCAATCTTGTCTGTTGCAGAGTCACTTGAAAGTTTGATTCTTACCCAGGTGTTTTGATATAAGGATTGTATCGCTCTTAACAGAGAAGGGTCGATGTTCCAGTGGACCAGCTTTCTCCATAGGATGATGCGATCTACTCCATCAAACGCAGCTGAGTAATCGATGAAGCAGGCGAATAATGGTAGGCTTTTACGCGCCCGCGCTTGATTGGCTAGGTAGGAGAGTGCAATGATATTATCTACGGTCGAGGACCCTGGTCTAAAGCCGGTTTGACAGAATGGCAGGAGATTTTCTTCGCTTGCCCAGTCTGTGAGGTCCTTCAGGATGGCACTGGCGTAGGCTTTGCCCTCGATGTCCAGGAGAGCAATCATACGATAGTTGGTTGGATCCGATTTAGTCCCTTTCTTATGGATTGGGTGCAAGAGCGAGCCTCGCCATGAGTCCGGCACATCCCCCGTTAGCCAGCAGTCAGTGTATAGATGGGTCAGATTTTCGGACCAGAATTCAATGTTTGATTTGAACAAGTGGCCTGGGAGGCCATTGGGGCCCGGTGCGCCGTTTGGTCTGATTTTTTTTAGTATTTTGGACACTAGAGATTTACAAGCATAGGCAATGGAAGTGAGTGTGTGGGGTGTGTTGCACCGCCACCAAATCAATCATACTGGATTTTAGAAGGTAAATGAGTAACAGTGATTCTTTCAATTTTTTGTGTTGACCTTGTCCCATTTGCTTTGCTCAGAGGCAGAGGTCAAGTGTCAGACTCTATCTTCTGACAAATGGCGCTTGTTCTTTTACTGTGGAGACTGGTGTTTACTTGGCTCCACAGACAGAGGATTTTGTAATAGGGAAGTGGATGGAATATTTCCGGAGTACAGAGAGTTTGAAATGAAAGGATGTAAGATGTTTGATTTTTGAAACACAACAAAATGTAAATATCAACAAATGAACTTTACAAATATTGAAAAATATATCAGGAGTTAGGAGAGCATAAATAAGCACATTTTTTTTGTAATTCTGAAATGTGATAGTTACACACTTTCTTTCATACTTAGTCAATCATCAGTCTGACAACTAAAACAATGAGTGTGTTGGTTGTGATACACATTATTCATTATGTGATATAATGGCAGTTTCAGTAGTTCAGAACCTGGAGAATCTGTGCTCAATTAAAGGCATTTACTTTATAAATCATTCTAAACCACCCAAATTAAAGTTATATTAGGAGGATGCAAACTCTCACCCACATTGGTGTCATGCTGCATCACTGGGTTGCTCCTCATACTGACTCAATTGCTAATAGTTTGAGTGGGCTTCTTTGCTAAGGTGTATATTTGGATGAGATCATGTACGTAGTTTTGCACAAAGCAGATAGCGTTGGATAGCTAGTAGGATAAACAAGAAAAGACCTAAAATAACCGCTAGGTAATACTAGAATAATTTTATTATTAGCAAAAATTGTACATATTCTAGAAAATATAGTCATAAGGCCCTTGTATTTGGTTAAGATGTGTTGGTTACTCTTTTGGAATCAATGTACACTCAGATTTTGTGAATAGCCAAAAAGCACTAAACACAGCAAGACAACTCGCTGCACTGTGCTGAGTCAAATCGAGAGAGCAGGAATGCACCATTTGCATCAAGATATGGCATATTCCTCTTCTCTCCCTGCACCGGCGCAATGTGTGCTGCCTAGAGCCAACACAAGCATGCTCAAGCCATGGTGTAAAGGTGCCTACATTGCAGGCAGCATTGTTTTTGAGCAGGAAGGGGCACCTTCCTGCAAATAAAATCCTTGGCAGTGTTTTTCTCTTACTAAGTATGCTGTAAAATGCAGCACAATTAGAAAGAGGACACAACAAGAAGAAATAAAGATATGTTCCTTGTTGCTTCTCAGCCGGGTCATGGTAAATCTGGGAATGCACCTTTCTGGTGCCGAGTAATGCCAGGCAGCAATTTGTGCTGGCCTTGTGTTACTCCAGCTATACCATTCAACACATGACCATGCAAGGTGGCATTGCGTGACTTGGGATATCTGCTTTAAGGCCTGTGTTGCCCTTGCAGCACCTTGTGTGATGCAATGGACCACAATCCTCAGATAACTCTGGCCCTTGATCATAAGCAATAATCTAAACAAGAGTGTGATTTGCTCCATGCCATGGTCGTGTCATCAACCTCTGCCACTCCACACGGAGTACCAGTTTTATTTAGTGAAGCTCTCAACGCAAGTGTCAATCTTGTTATTGTAAATGAGCATGGATAATTCTTGCTGCTGTGGTCAGAAATCAAAAGCCTCATTGTGTCATCCCTAATGGGCCTTTCTACACCCCATGTTATCTTAATGGCTGCCTCAGAAGAATGTGATTAAAGCTACTGGCATTAAACACATACTGATTTACTTTGTGGAGTTGATAGCTATTGAAGTGAAATTCAGAACCCCCAGATACACTCCCCAGATATTCCATGGTCCATTTAACATTTAATGACAAGCAATTAGCAATTTTCTGGATACGTATGAAATAACAACTAAAAGCTCTTTGAATTTTTTGTGTGATTGCCTGACCATCATCATAGGACAAGTACTGCTAGAGGATTCATTGTTATATGCATGCATTCGGCATGTCAAGTTTTTGCGGGTCCAGCGTCAATAATTTATGGGGGCCATACATAGCATGAGCACCTATTTTTAGGTTTTAAAAAAGTGATCCCCAGAGAAAGAAAAGAGCATGGCAACTGATGACATCTTGTAGCCTACCCATGTTATAATCCTCATCTCTCTCAAACATGGCAAGCCTACTTCAAGGTTTACAAATAAATTATTTACCACGAGTGCACGGCCCTGAAACAGTGCAAGGCCTGAGGAATAGCGCCCCCCTCCCCTCAAACCTCCCTTCTGATGGTACTGTAAATTAACCCCCGGGTGTATGGAGTACATGAACTTTTGCACATTTGTCAGGAAATCATGTAAACTTGTAGTAGGAGGGATACGTCTACGATTTCCTATCTTAGCTGGCTGAAGGTTTTCTGTATTAGTGAGTATAAGCAACTGCAATCACTTGCACATTGAGATGAACATTTGATTGCATGACAGGATATGCTTTTGACAGACTTTCACATAATGAGAAGGAATGTAAATCGTCTGTGTTTTTATTTTGTTTATGAACTAAGTTTATTTATAAAAATGTTCTTTTTTTATCTTTCTTCAGGTTGGGGCTTTTGTTTACACACCCACGGAGCCCTGCTCAGAGTGTTATTGCTCTGATAAAATCGACCTAGTCACCCAATTGAATCTTGTAAAGTGTGAACCTACCAAATGTTTCACAGACTGCCAGCAGGTGAATACATTTAATTTTACTCATCTTTGTCTTGCCTTTTTAGGTGATCTTTCCAATTGATAATTCTAACCACAGATTCCTCATCTTTAAAATATGTCAGGTGACAGATTGGATCCAGAAAATTCTCCCAGCATTAACTCCTGAATGCTATATGTGATGTTGTGTTGTCCGTTGCGATCCCATAGTGCTCCAGAAGAAGCAGAGTGGCAGCATATAGGTGCCCCTACTGCTCGTTGATGTCAGTTCTTTTCTTTCCGAATGTGTTGGCACTTATCATCGTCAGTGAACCAGCAGGCTTTCTTGCTGGTGTGACTGTTGGAGGGTTTCTTGAGCAGGGTGAGGCTGTTGGCGCAGTCTTCGATCCACTGTATGAGGTTGCGGGAGGCGGGGTCGGTGGGGTCGGCGGGTTGGCTCTGGGCGAGAGTGGTGGTTAGCTGGTCTTCGGAGACTTTGCTCCAGCAGCAGCGAGGCATCTGTTGGGTGCGGTGGTGCGTGCTGGGTTTCCGGAAGGTGAAGTGGATGCAGCGGTGGTCGGTCCAGTGGAGTTCGGTGGTGTGGTTGAAGGAGATGTGGGGGCTTGCGGAGAAGGTTGGGTCAAGCTTGTGGCCGGCGGAGTGGGTGGGTGTTGCGACAGGATGTCTGAGACCGAGGTTGGCTATCAGGGTGGTGGAGTTGGTGTTGTTGTTGTTCTCGAGGTGGAAGTTCAGGTCCCTGAGGAGGATGTAGTCCATGCAGGTGAGGGCGTGTGTGCTGACGAAGTCGGCTATGGAGTCGCTGAACTGTTGTCAGGGTCCTGGCAGTCAGTAAACAAGGATTCCTCTAAGGGTTTTGTTGGGGTTGGTGTGGATCTGGATGTTTAGGTGTTTGGCGGTGCTGAGGGTGTCGTAGGTGTTGGTTGAGACTCTGACAGTGTTCCTGTGGATGATGGCAATTCCTCCTACTCCATTGGTGCGGTCCCTGCAGGTGATCTTGTAGCCATCCGGGACGGCTATGGCGATGTCGGGTGCCGAGGATGGGTTCATCCAGTTCTCCGTCAGGAAGGCTACGTCTGGGGAGGTTAAATCGAGAAGGTCCCAGAGTTCAACAACAGGAGAAGGGTCCTTGGATGCGCTTCAAGGGGGCCATGCAGCATGCGTATTCTCGTCCGGTGTTGAGTGCGTGGAGGGTGTTGGCATCGTAGCGGTGTTGGGAATCGCAGGAGCCAGGGTTGGGCGTGGTGCAGGTGCGGCTGTGTGCAGACGGACTTGCCTTTGGGGCAGCCGTGCAGCGGCTGCCATATGAAAGGGAGGTGGGAGGGAGGAGCACCTGGGAGGGGGGAGCGGGCGAATGGGAGAGCGTCGCGGCAGGGCTCCAGGAGACGGAGCTGTGGGAAACGGGAGAGATGAATGGTGAGGGATACAGAAGAGAAAATGGGCAAACTGGCAAAAATTGCACAGTAATGGCACAGGTGGGAAGGGGGAAAGAAGGACAATAGACAAAAGAGTGAACCTACAATAAATTACTATAAAGATACCAAAAACATGAGCAAGATCAAAGGAGGGCCTTGAACCCCTGACAGCAGCAGCGGCAGCTGGGCTAAGGCACACAGGCGGTGCTGTGCGGTGTGGGGAGCGACCTACCAAGGGTCAAGGGTCACTCTCACTACCGCGCAGCCGGCGCCATAAGAAGGGGAGGTGGGAGGGATGAGCAGCCGGGAGGTGGGAGCAGGTGAATGGGAGAGCGGGGTCGGGGCAGCAGGGGATGCAGTGGCGGGAAACTGGAGAGATGAACAGCGAGGGATACAGAAGAGAAAATGGGCAAACAGGCAAAAGGGCACAGTAATGGCACAGGTGAGAAGGGGGAAACAAGGACAATAGACAAAACAGTGAACTTACAATAAAGATATCAAAAACACGATCAAGAGCAAAGGAGGGCCTCGACCCCTGACAGCAGCAGTGGCAGCTGGGCTAAGGCATGGGCACACAGGCGGTGCTGTGCGGTGTGGTGAGCAATCTACCAAGGGTCAAGGGTCGCTCTTCTTTCCATACAAATTGGTTCTGATGACTAGGGTACCCTTCCTGTTGAAAGTTTTACCCTTTCTGTCAGGCTATTCGTTACCCTATCTGCCTCTTTGCTTCTCCACACCCCTCAAAAGAGAAAAAGAGACTTTACTGACTTGACCGTAGAGGAGCCTTGGCTTTTATAATCATAGTACAATGGATCATTGCATGGTAGACCAGGGAAGAGTGCTGCAGAAAAGGATTATATCATGGTGGATAGTCCTTTGTATAAAGATATGTTATGTGTTGCCTAGCAAAGAGCCCCGTGAAAGCCTGCAGGCCCATTTAACAACTGCCAAACTACAACAACTGTGCTGGTAAGGGAAGTGTCTTTCCTGGATCTCTGATAGGCTACAATGTGGACGTTGATATAAACGTTCACAAAGCACTACTGCCTTGACAACCAGGTCTGCTAAGAGGAATATTTGCAGAGGTTTGTCCTGAAAGATTATCTTATTTGAGTTCACTTCTCAGACCCTCAACCAATGGGAGGTACAGCTATGGTATTTTTTCTAAATATGAGGACTCTACAGTCATAGGTACCCATGAAAAGAACAAGTAACCTACCTTCAGTAATGCTCTTTTGGGTGGATACTCTATTGAACCTCCGATTCCTCACTGCCCTCCCTGTTCTATGGAGTGAACTTCTGTACAGCTTAGTAAAGTCCCATCTTAGATTTCAGTGTACTGCCACACACAATTTGTTTACAATAATCTGCTTTCCATGGCGCAGAAGGTGAAAGATTATGAAACTAATGCCAAAGCGCAGGGATGGCAGCCATATATTATTCGCTCTTTCACTTCTGGGACAGTTAGGGATTGCTGCAGTGCCATATGCGTTTACATTTTGGCACACAGGATTTATTACTGGGAACATCCCTGGGTCCAGATTCATCAAGGTATAGTACATTTGGAGATTCAACTTCAGATTAATTGTGGCATAGTACATCTGGAGTAACGCAAGGCAGCACAAGTTGCTGCTCTGTGTGGGGAAGGCGTTCTGTGGGTGGAGTTTAGGTGTTCCCACACATCAAACCATATTTTCTGGTGCATTCCTACATTTACTAAGAATAGTAAGCCTGAGAACAAATCAAAATACTACCCCTGCCCAGATGAGATGTAAAAAGTAGCAGTATGTTTATTTCTCCTCATTATTTCTCTTTCGACTTGTGCTGCATTTTGAAGCACGCATCGAGGAAATGCCTCTGGAGGTTGGTTTTGTGCAGGAAGGTGTCCCTTCATGCCGAAAAATAATCTGGGCTATAATTCAGACATCCTTGCACCAAGGGACAAGGATGCCTGTGTTGGCCTTGGCAGCCAGAAGTGAGCTAGTGCAGAGAGAGAGAAGGTGTGCCATATGTTAGTAATTATGGTGCATTCCTGGTCTCTCCATTTGATGCAGTGCAGTAAGTTGTCTTGCTGCATTGTGTATGTGGCAAATGATGATACATTTGGCCCCTAGTCCGGTACCTAGGATATTCTAAAGGTGAGGAATCTGCAGTACATAGAGCATCCACAAGAAAAAGCATTACCAAAAGCAAATAACTGGTTAATCTCATCTTTCATTAATAAAGATCTTCTTTCACCATAGCTTAATTTGTAATTGCTGGTATTTTCTTTACTCCTCTTCCAATCTTTAAATTACTGTCAAGTACTCTTCATGTGCCAGATTGTAACTCCACTTTTGTCTTCACAACTCCTTGGAACAACTATTCAGAATACAGAAAATATCACTAATGCTAGTTTTAGGATTGACCTGTTCTCTTTTACTCTTCTAACACAGGGCTACGAATATAAAATGGTGGCAGCTGAATGCTGCGGTATTTGTGTTCAAGTGGCATGTATCTTGAAAAACTCCACCTACACCACTCAAGTTATTAAGGTATGCATAAACAAAACTCTATTTTTTGGACATACAAAACTGTCAAATAAGTGGGCCATTAGTGGCAAAAAGGAGGAGGTAGAAATGCATAATATTCGCCATTGCATAGCTTCAAGTAGGCACTCAATAGTACCATGGTTTATAACTGTAAAATGCCTGCAACAAAGAGGTTGGTCCCAGTTCACTGGAAATCTTGATGACATTTCTATTGATATCCCATAAGAGGAACAGTAAATCACATCATTGAAATCGAAATCTGGCTCACTGCTGGTCCTGCTGTACAGAAACTAAATCCGTACCTTAGTACAGCACAGTTGAAATCCATTTGTCACAGCTAAAAATGGTGTGAGCCATTGGGTGAGTGTGGGCTAATGGTCCTCAAGCATAGGGATTGGAGTCATTTGCCTTCTGATGTCCAGGTGTCCATCCTAATATTGCTTTGGAAACCAGGCAAAGTGCAGTCCCTCCCTTTAGAACTTGACTTTCAGTGGTAGTGATGGCGAGCAGTCACAAGATTCTCAGGGAGGTAGTATAGAGGTCCTCCAGCTCAGAACTTAACAATCACCTAGCAGTGTAATAACTGACTGTCCAAACCAGTACTTTGTTACACCCAAAACCTAGATACTACACAAGTAATAGTAAATAGACAGAGATTAATTAACTGAATGCTGGGTGTACTGCACCTTAATCTGCTAGCCACTCCCCTCTCGTCTCCCTGAACAATTCTCCCTTCTGGTTAAGAATGTTTCTTTCAAACTGAATCAAGGTCCAGGTGTAGAAAATACCCCTCTAGTATGTTTTGCACTCCCAGTTTACCACAGTTCTCATTAGTCTTTGGTATTGTACCACAATGCTGGTCTCTGATGCAAATGTCCAAAGCTTGCAGCTACCAGACTACAGTACTTCGTTTCTTTCCTGTTTGTGAGAGAGAACACACTTCAAAGTCAGAAGCTAGCTCCTTCAGCTCTGGTGATTGATGGGTGCAGGGCGCTAGCAGGAGACATTGTTAGAGACCTTCCGGCCAGGAATTTCAGGTAGCCTGGCTTAACAACGACCTCAAGGGTCGGATCTCGTTCCAGTCGCACTCCTGCTAATTTCTGGGTGTTGGTCATTGTTAGATCTGACCTCCTTAGCATAGTATTCCCCCAAATATTTTACCTTTACTCACGCTGTTTGCTGATTTCATTTTTGTTGGCTTTAGGACTCGTGGTACTTTACCACTGCTAACCAATGTTAAAGTGCGTGTGCTTTCTCCTTCAAAGATGGGAAATTGGCCTACACCTAATCAGCACATTAGATTTACGTGAAGGTCCCTAGTAAATGGTACTACATGTGCCCAGGGCCTGTAACTAAATGCCACTAGTAGGTCTTCAGCACCCACTACAGTAGCCTCTTAAAACATGTCTCAAGCCTGCCACTGTAGTCGGTACTGCAGTTTTAAGCTGTCATTTCAACCTGGCAAAATAAACCTTCCTTTTTAGTACTTTAGAGTCACCTCTACAGGATGGCATAAATGTCCAAAGGGCTGGGTACATGGCATTTAAAAAGTAAGATATGTGGGTTTACATTTTACATGTCCTGGTAGTGAAAACTCCTAAATTCATTTTCACTAGTGTAAGACCTATCTCTCCCATTGGCTAACATGAGGATACCTTATTACATTTAATAAGTGCTAACTTTGGACTGGGAACAGATAGAAATACGTTGTTTGGACTCAAATGAATTGTAATGTTAAATCTTCTTTAATGCTACTATTGCAATTTTTAATTCGGAAAATGCCACGGTATAAAGTTTATATTTTCTTGTCCTACCCATTTCTGCCTTCTGCCAGTGTCCTGGTTCACATAACTGTGAATGGATCTGCTGTTAGTTGGATGTTTACTCCTTCCAGACAGTGACAAAAAGGGAACTAGATGTGGACAGGATGAGCCATCTGGACAGGATGGCTTGGGTGGAGCTGTTCCCTGCCCCAATTACACTTTAAAGGCTTGCCTCCAGCCCCCCCAAAGGCCTTGTTACCAACCTATTGTCAGCCCCAGACTTCTTGGAGCCTTGACAAGGGAAGCAACCAGTGCTCGCCGACACACAAAGGCTACTTAAAACTAAAATGTGCTCTATTTTTCTAAATTGGTCCTTGATTTTTCTTGTGTTGTCTTTTTACTTTGTTACTGTTGGCATGCTGCATAATACTTTACACTTTGCCCCTAAGTTAAACCTGACTGCTTTTGTTCCAAGTTGCCAGAGAGTTACGCACAGGTTAATTGAGTCATTTTTTTTGTTCACCCTCACAAGGATGGTAGTTGTTGCCTTAGAAGGTCTTCCACCCTTCACAATCAATACCCCAATCTCTTACAACCAAGGTATGAAGGTACAGGTGGGTAGGACCGGACTCTGGAGCGCAGCTGAACAGGATGAGCTGCTTTCACACTTCTTCATCACAGTGGCACAGGGGGTACTTTTTGCACTTTTTGGTCACAACCACACTTGGATGAGCCTGGTTTGCACTTCTTGGTTACCATGTAACAGGATGAGCCAAGGTTGCTTTGCTTAGTCGCTGCAGCACAAACAATAGTGGTTCTGCGTTTTCCATGTGGAACTGCCTGTCAGAGAGTCTGATGCCCACCAAAATCTAGGGTATGCAGATTGCTGTCCTCCGTCCTTCTTCTGGCAGACCCCATCAGAACCTGGGTTTGAATGCTAATTGCTCTTCCAGGACAGTCACACATACTGCAGGTTTGGCAGGCTCCTTCTTTTTCTCAGCAGCCAGTTTGTTTTCTAGGCACCACCGATGAGATAATCAGCTTCTTTGAACAAGTCAAGACATGGGGTGATGTCCCCTCATGTCTGGGAAGCTGGCTGTCAGGCTGACACCAGCTCTGGTTGCACAGCTACTACTACTGTGCAATCAGAGCTGTTGTCTGAGTACTCTGAAGAGCACTCTCTTAATTGTCATAGTGAACCAGAGACTCGTTTTCCTTAAAGGAAAATGGAATAAAATTTAAAAAAAAAAGAAAAGTGGAAGTTTAATAATTTAAGAGTAGGCAGTGGTCCATGGGGCCACTGCCTACTCTTAAACAATGTTTTTGCAAACGCTTACCAAGGGGAAGGTGTCTTATTTGCAAATGACTTACCACCTCTATTGGGGAGGTGGTAAAAGATCATTATTGTTTTGCAACCGGAATTGGGCACAAAACATTAATGCATCCAAATTCGATTCAGTATTGTTAGAGAAACCCAAAACACATCCCTTCCAAATACTGAATTAGTTTTGGGTCACAATTTGTCATTTGCGTACAAAATGGGCACATTTTACCTGGTTTGCGACTGCAAAAATGCTTTGTGCATCTGACTCTTTGTGTACAATTATTCTCAGTATCACGCAGCGTGGCTGAGATTAATGAAACAGTTTGTTCTTGGATAATTCAAGCCATGATTGGATCATCTACCCATCTACTTGTATAACCTTTTAAGGCAAGTGATTTTCTTGTGCTTTGCTATGGTACTTAAAAATGAATGAAATCTCCTCAATAAACTTCTGAGGTAGCCTCTTACCTTCAAAATCCTAGTACGTTTTAGTTTGTGATTTTTATCCCTGCCAAGAAGTGAAGGTCTTGGACTTTATTGCAAAGATTGGAACATAGTTTTTTTAAAACCAATTTTTATTGATTTTTAAAATATCAACACATATGTATGTATGTAGTATACATATGGACACAAGAGGCAAGATCATGTTAACTATTCCAGTAGAAGGCCTAGGCATTGTATGACAACAAATGTATTACAGCAGGAGTACTTGGTCCTAGGTAAGTAGCTAATAACAGCAGTACATGCAATGTGGACTACTGAGGAGCAGTATATGCAATTGCTGGCCCTATGGGTGAACCCTCTTGTCTAAAGATACATTTCAGTGCACGGGGTTGTGCACATATTGCCACAGAACTTTTCACATGTAATAACAACAATGAGTGAGAGCTCGAAATAGTAGAGGAGACAGATTAACTGACTATGCAGTAGGTCACAGTACCATAATGGCTAACGATTTGTCAGAGGGTCCTCTCTGTCTGGTGGGTCCTCTCTGTCTGGTATGTCCTCCTTGAGAACGTACAGCTTTTGTAGCAGAGCTTCCCATTCCATTGCTATGGGGACCCTTTGAAGGCCACAGGCCTCTTCACGTCTGAGGCCCACAGATTCAACCTTACCCAAGATTTGATCTTACTTGACCACCAACCTTTTTATGTAAAATTGATTGTATGAGTGACTGACGCATTTTTTCGTACTGTGCGGCAAAGCCTTTCTTGACTACCTAAATCATCACAACTTTGCATCAGGGAGTGCAGTGATGGTTAGGGATAATAGGTCAATGTTTGTCCTTTCCAATGCTTTGTATTTAGAAAATTGAGAAACTGCGACAGTGAAGCAAAAATGAAATTGATTAATGCTCTTCTTTGACCTGAATAAGGGGTAATATATGTCAAACTTGCAATTCAAAGCCCTTAACTGCATGTCATACTAAGGTTATGCTAAGGCCTTGTTGAACCTGAATTCCTTGGTGTGAGTTTCTTCCAACTTTTTGCCTTCGAGCCACCTGCTTTAGTTTACTTAGTTCTTGTTGGCCTTAGGACTCTGCACACTTTACCACTGCTAACCAGTGCTAAAGTGCTCCTGCTCTTGCCTTGAAACATGGTAACATCAGCTTACCACCAATTGGCATATTTAATTTACTTCTAAATCCCTAGTAAAGTGGTACTACATGTACCCAGGGCATGTGCATTAAATGCTACTAATGGGCCTGCAGCACACATTGTGCCAATCAGTCCAGTAGACCTTTAGCCATGTCTTAGGCCTGCCATTGCAACCTGCGTGTACGGTTTACACTGCCATTTTGGCTTAGCAAAATAAACCTTTTGCGAGGCCTAATCCTTACCTTTTAATACATATAAGTCCAGCCCTGCCAAGTACCCCTCATCAGGGATTAGACTAAAATATGTTAGTGCTGGTGTTTGCATCACTGCATTAAAATGCATCAGTCACACATAGAGGACACTGTGGGGATTGTAAGAGCTTTAAAAGTATGGAAGCACTTTGGTGTTTTTTTTGCAATGCTGCTTTGTCTACTGCTCTAGGCAATTATTATATTATTTACCTGCCAGTCTTGGCTCACTCATTGCTATGGTGACCAATACACAAATTTGGTGTTGCTGGCTGAATACAATTGTTTCAAAATGGCAAAAATAAATCTGTTCTCTGGCAGCCCCTCCTACACACGTGTAGATCTGGCGGCGAGATCTGGGGAGAGAGTTGATTTTCAATATAATGAACAGCAAACACCAGGAACAGGATCACATTGATCCGGTTCCTTCTGTTTGTTGTTTTTCTGCAGAGTTACAGGACAGAGAATTGTCATCTATCAAGTCATCTTGTTTACACTGGATGATTCGACAGGGTGAGGAATAAATCCCTTTGTATTAATTTTGTGTTTACCTCAAACGTGTTGCAACAAAAATAGTGTTTTATCAGCATGCAAGACATATTTCCTTGTTAATATGTGTTTAGTTAAGTTGGCCCAACTCAGGGCTGCTGGCTTGGAACTGGAGAACCAGGTTCGAGGCACTGTATTTTGTAATTCTGGGCAAATCACTCAGGGCCTGATTTAGATCTTGGTGAGACTACAGTTGTCATTCCGCAGCAGAGAATCCACGAACTCCATCAAGCTGGTGGAATCCTGGCCACCCTATTTAGATACATGCAGGCTGAATCTCTGTCTGCGTCAACAGAGTGTTTAGCGTTGCATATGCAGTTTACTGTTACTGACGTGGGGCACTCCTCTGCTGCGGAATAATACTCCATTGCCATTAGAGTAGTGGGGTTGTGCTGAGCCTATTTAGATTTCTCTGTTATATTGGTAGTATTCTAGTGGTGGCTTGCAGACAGAGTGATTCCGTCACCGGGTGCGGTCAACATAGGACTGTGGCTGTAGGATGGAAGCTTGAATTTCACATCATATGCGTTTTGCCTAATCGTTTTCACCTTCATAACACAATATAAAGCCCACTCCATTTTAGACTGCGATCCTTTGCCACTCTACAGCACCACAGCATTTGAAAGGAGAAATGTGCCTACTGAAGTCAGGGCATTTTCTTGCTTTCCCCGTTTCTTGTTCCATTTTTCTCCTTTCATTTATTGCCTTGTGGGTAATTAATTTGATTTCATAATATTTATTTTGATAATGGCACTGAGGAGAAACCCCCATTTAACACAGGGTCAACTGTCAGTCATGGTGGATAAATAATTAGAGGAGAGCCACAATCGTTTTGAGCCAAAGTCCACAATACAACAATATCTCCGAAAAGAAAATGTGAACCAGAATAGTTGACAGAGTGAATGCTTTTGTAAACAACCAGTGCACAAAGGAGGAAATTAGGAAAAGTTGATAAGAGCTGAGAGGGAGTGTGTTCCCTGGCCTCCAAGCATCACCTGGAGACCAGAGGACTGGTGGTGGTTCTCCCAGCCCCCCATTACAACGTATTCCCTTTGAGGAGAAGGTCTTACAGATCCTGCATCCTGAAGGCTTGACAGGAATCCCTGGTAGAGTGGAGACTGGTAAGTAATGTCTAGCAGTGTGTCACTAAACCAAAATGTCCTGTTTGCTTGGAAGTTAGCTGTTGCTAATGTATTTAACAATTTCATTTTTACATAAAAACCTAAATATATCATTAACTTCTTGTTTGGATTGTTTGTATGAATGTATTGAGTTGTATGTAAGATAACAGGTTTCAACTCCATTACATTACACATGATGTTATGGTGCTTGTAAGTGTTTGCACGCCAAATAACAATTAAAATACACAAGTTTCATATAGTAAATGTCTGTTCTCTTATTGCTGCAGATTTACGCTAGAGTTGTTCAACTAACAATTTTGCAAGCGTCTCAAATGTATCATTAAAATAACTACAATATGTTAGTAAAAGAATCATTCATTGTAGAGATGACAAAAATAGCTGCGGTAATTTATGTTAGTAAAAGAATCATTCATTGTAGAGATGACAAAAATAGCTGGGGTAATTTGATTTGCATTGGATAGTGAAGAGAATTCTTGTGCAAACCGTGCCACTTGTTTTTCCTGGCCAGGAAATGGGAGGGAAAAAACCTATGAAAAACATTTCAGTCATTCTGCAGTTATGGATCAGGCAGTCTGATACCTGTAGCTGCTCACCATTTGCAAGAGGAGATTTACACATGGCGTTGACTTACATGTGCTCACCATCTCAAATGAGGGGATGCTGCCTCCAACAACAGAATTTTTGAGAGTCAAGTTGCCAGTAGTAACTCTTCACCTGTTGGTAGAGATTAGCGAGATGGAGAACTCCCTATGCAAAAGTAAAGGGAGAATTATTAAAGAGTATTATTCTTTTAATGCATAGTATAACTGTAAATTATTATTATTAAATATTATCCTGAAAATAATAAAATAATGTTTCATGTTAACTCCTCAAATTAAATGTTTTTTAAATGATACAAAAATTGTAAAATATTGATTCAATATATTAATATTGCATTTTAAACTGTAATTAAAAAAAATACTCCGGGTCACTAATATTTTTACTTTTTATTTAGGTAAACTTGGCTAAAAGTTTTAGATTTAATACCTGTAAAATATTTCTAATCTTTTTAAAAACATTTAAAAGTTGTATTTTATAAATGATATTTATCATTATTTGAACAAAATAATCAATATTTATCCATTATTTATCACTTAAAGATATATATATATATACAATTTGAATTGCAAAACTAGTTTAATTTATTTAAAATCATTTCCAATGGGGTGTTATTTTAATTCTCTGCTTTCATTGTTTTCTATGTGAATGAGTAGCAGTACCAGTGGTTGTCCATCTGTGGTGCTTGGCATACTTCAAGGCTGTGATCAAGTAATTTGAGCCTGATTTGACACCTTTAGGGCTGTGGTAAATTTAGAGGTGTATTTGCACATTGCAATGTTCTTACTCTTCCGTGGGTGTTTGTTTTGTATTAGCATGAACCCTCCCAAATCCTTACCTAAGCCCCATTCATTTAGTAGTAATTTATCCCCACTTCCCTTTCTCTGCCCTTGGTCCCTTCCACATCTACTACTAAAATGTACACGTAAATGTGCATAGATACCCACCACCATTTCCAAACAACCTTAGAGTTTAGCAGACTTTTGAGAAAGAAGACCATTGGTTCAGATTGTGCCCTCCAGAGACACAAAGCCTTTCACGAAATGCAGCTGATACTTCAGGACAACAGCCAGGTTTCCTTCCCTGTAGTAGACTCAGTGTGTATGATTTTTGGGTATTTGATTTGTGCGCATGTTTAATGCTGTATGGTAAGCCACACCGCAAGATATTACCTGTCTCTTAAGCCCCCATGTAGATTGATGGATCTATCATCAACAAAGCTGATGTCCTGTGGGACCATCATGCTTGCCATTCTGGCCAAATAGCTGTAAATGTGGATGAGTGGGTCTTCTGCTCACCGAACATGATGTACTGCAGGCTTTGGGCCAAAAAATGGACCGATTCACCTGTAAGTATAGCTTTCCATTTATAGGCAGAACCATGTTTAAACAGGTTGCCAGTTCTCACTATTTATATTGTTTAAACAAGCTGCTAGAGGATTATGTGAGATCCTGTACAATGTGTCGTGGTCGTTGATGAAAAGAAATTTGACATTTTATTTTTGTATTTCATAAAGATATTTTGGTCAATTAATAGTCACTATTTTTAGCATTTGCAACAGAAATTAGTAGTTCCTTGACTTTTTGTCAACCACATCTTCAGGAATAAATGTTATGTATTGTTCAGTTGTCCTTTAAAGTAATTTTGCCCCCTTTGAGGCAATGGGTGATCCAAATAAGTGCCATGAGTAGAAGGGGACACAGATGTATCCCCTGACTACTCCCAAATGACGTCCATGGTCATGGGTATAATATTTCAGCTGACTAAGGGGTCTTCTTCTTTGGGAGAACCTCAACCAGCCTGGTGATTGCTCGGGTCTGACTTCAGAACGAGGTTTCAGATCCTGTGTCCTGATGGCAGGAGTTTGAGTTTCTTTATGGGTTGGACCTGGCTGTCATTCAAAACCATTGTAGGTGCAATGAGCTAGGAAAAATTGGGAGCCAGCTAGATGGAGGCTTTTGGATCTCACATCTGGTAACACCCAGCATTTATGAAGGGATTTGGTGGTTAATACTGCTAATTCTTTCTCTCCTACTACCGGTCTTTAATAAATTCAGTTTTTATAATCTAACCAATGCTTGTATACTGATTTTAAATGTTGAATCAACTTGTCAGATTAATTGCTCTCTCTCTATTCCATTTAATGTATTTTACAAACATCTGTTTTAATGATATGCTGTATCTTTTCAATAAAAAGTAAATATATTAATTGCATATGTTTTCTCTGTGACACAAAATTGATTTTTTTGCAACTCTTTTCAAAAGTACTTGTACCATGTTTTGCCATTTTCAAGCATTAATCTGCAAACGCACCTCCTGGCCTGTTCCTAGTTGGGGGCGGAAGTCCCCTTGGCTGCTGAGGGTCCTTAGCGGCCAACAAGGCCTCCTGTTTGCTCCAGTAAGCCCCACACAGAAGGATTGCTGAGAGGTGGTCGGAAGCCATGCCCCCTTTCTCCACCACTCTGCAAACGTACCTCCTGGTGAACTGCTGGTCAGGAGGTGAGGTCCCCTTGCCTACCGAGGCCCTCAGGACTAAAGTGGACTTCATCCCCACGCAGCAGTATGCCAGGAGGCGCATTTGCAGAATAGTGGAGAAAGGGGCTGTGGCCTCTGACCACCTCTCAACAATCCAGCTCTGTGGGTCTTACTGGAGATAACAGGAAGGCTAGTTGGCCCCAAGGCCCCTCAAGAGCCATTGGGGCTTAACACCCCTACTAGTAGTGTGCCATGAGGCGCATTTGCAGAGTGGTGGAGAAAGGGGGCATGGCCTCTTACAATGTCTCAGCAATCCCACTGTATGGAACTTACTGAAGGTAGCAGGAGAAGTAGTTGGGATCCAAGGATGTCCTTGGGGGCCAACTATCCCTCCTGTTACCCCCAGTAAGTCCCACACAGTGGAATGGCTAAGCGGCCTTTCTGGTGCCATGCCCACTGTCTCCACCACTCTGTAAATGCAGCTCCGCTCGTGATGCACTAATGGTTGGGGGAGGAAGTCCACTTTACTCCTGAGAGACCTTAGGTGTCAAAAAGCCCTCCTGCTACCCCATGTAAGTCCTACACATGGGGATTCCTGAGAGCTGGTTGGAGGCCCAGTCCATCTCTCCACAACTCTGCAAACACGATCATTAGTTATAAAAACATAGAAATTCAATGAAAAAAACAAAGGTTACAGGGACGTTATAGTTAGCACATAGAAATTAAAAAAACCTTAAAAATTCACTGAAAAAAACAAAGTTTACATGGACTTTATAGTTAGCAAATACAATTTTAAAAAAACCTTAGAAATTCACTTAAAAACAAAGGATACAGTTTTGTTACAGTTAGCAAACACAATTTAAAAAATCCTTAGAAATTCACAGAAAAAACAAAGGTTACAAGGATGTTATAGTAAGCAAATTGAATTCAAAAAAACTTACAAATTGTGTAAAAAAAAACGAAAGTTACAGGGACGTTATAGTTAGGCTGACATTTCACTGGTACAACACCAGAGAAATTCAGCTGTTATAGTTACCTGAGTTAACTCAAACTCGCACATCTGCAATGCACTGTTTATGATCTCACATATTACATCACTTATTACATGGTCAGTGACTTCACTGACTACATCACTGATAACTTCTCAGAAGACATCACTGATGACATCAGTTATCACAGCATCTGTGATGCAGCACACCCCATTAGAATCTTTTATACACCCACTGCCACTCCCACAGAACCATTCACAAAGCCATACCACTACTTACACACCCACTCACTGATTCATAGATATACATACACATTCAATCGCTTACACATACTGTCAGTTATACACCCACTTACTCACTAATACAGACATTGACATATCCACTCATAAACCCATACAGACACTCATACACTGAGTGAGTCAGCCATAGAACTACTCACACTCCTAGACACTCAGCCATGCAGTTAATCACAGAGCAACTTACTCACCCAAACAGTAACACACACACCCGTATACTTACTCATACAAATAGTAACACATACTCACTCACCTATACAGTTATTGCCAGAAGCACACACTTATCTATATAGTCACTCACCAATACTGCCTTTCACATACCCAGTTACTTGCCCATACTGACACATGCAGTCAATCACTGGCACAGCCATACAAACACTCACTCATGCAGCTTCTCAGACATGCACACAGTACCTCATATGGCCACTGACTCACCCACTCACTCATCCATACAGGCAGTCACACGTCTCCTCACCCACACACAGACAATCAAACAACCATAGAGGTAGTCAGGCAACCAATCAATCACCCATATAGCCATTCATATTCCCACAAACACATTTATACATCAACTGACAGACAGATACACTCATTTACACAACCAGTCACTCATCTATACATTCACTGAGACACCTTATCACTCACTTATACTGTCAGTCATGCACCCACTGAGTCATCCTTACAGACCTACACCTACTGATTCACCAATACATCTTAGTATATATATTTAACACTCCAATCCAATAGTTCTTTATTCGGTATTTAGAAAATACCATAAAAGTGCAAGATACAGTTAAAATACAATAAAATGCAGTTCATGACAAAATACAATGGAGACAGTTGACCGAGAATTCATTCAACCCAGCCCTCTTGAGTTCCTAAGTCTTAAAGCAACCTTAATGAAATTCATAGTACATAGCAATGTAAAGGGGTCGTTGGCCCTTTGCAAAAATAAAAGGGCGACCTTGGCGTGTCTGAACTTCGCCTGTTTTCAAATCCTTACTAAAAAGCTACGCCTGGGTAAAGCATAAAATAGGCATAATAATACAAAATGAAGGGTATCCTGCGGAGACCTATTGTCGCAGCCGCAGGGACCCTTCTGCTCAACAGTTATAGTAAAACCTGGAGGATCAGCCAGTAAGTGATGTAAAAGGTTGAGCCTAAAACGGGTTTATCAAGAATCTTTACTGTACATAATACATAAGAGCGAGATAGGGTTCTATTCCTTCCCCTGTCTTTACCATTCTATGAGCGCAGACTGTGGTCTTCCTTCCTTCCACAGCAGCCCTGCGTGAGGCTACCATGTCCATAAAAATTCTTTTGATTCTCAATTTGTCTTGAGGGATGATTGCCGTTGGGTTGGTAAAAAGGTCCTTACACCCAATTCCCTCAAGGGTAGTCTTCACATATTTTAGCCACGGAATACTCATTCCTTTGTCCCTATCTATGCAGTCTCTAATAATTTGTGTGCCTAGATCTGCCTCCGTATTGGCCCAAATCTTTAACCAGGCCATGGATGGTCTGACCTTAATCAAGTCCCCGATATATACCCTTCCTAATTCCTCATGAATAATATAGGCGGGTGTACTTGGTGGGGTTTTGAGCACCTTTCTCAGATATTTATTCTCCTCTATCTGTACCTGATGGGTGCTTACAAAATCCCAGACTTCAGATCCATATACCACTTTGGAACAACAGATTGAGCTATGCATAACTTGTTCCGGGGACCATCGACCCAGCCTGCGTCCATAGTTCATTATGGCCCCGGTCGAGGCCACTAGTTTGGAACACCGCTCTTCAATTTAAAGTTTAAAATTTGAAAACCCATCAAATAGCATACCAAGGTAGGAAACGGTCTATACCAGCCCTATTTTATGTGAGCCTATTTTGTAAGAGCACTTCTTGCAGGGTTTCGTTCCAGCCAACATGATGTAGGACTTAGTTAGGTTAGCCGATAAGTCTAATGTGTCCATAAAACTGACAAACCCATCTACCAGGCGCTGAAGACGCTTAGGGGTGCGGGCTAAGAATACCGCATCATCTGCGTACAGCAGCACTGGGACCGGGCGGGAGCCTACTCTGAGAGAATCTACTTTCAATGTACCTAACGCCTGGTCTAAGTTGTTAATGTAAAAGGAAAACAGGAACGGGCCCAGGATGCATCCCTATCTTACCCCACTAGTGCAGGGAAAAGGTGCCGTAGTGCCCCCTTCCAGATTAAAACACACTTTGGCTGAGGTTTTCCAGTGCAATGCTCTCAAGATGTTTACCAGGCCCTGATCAACCCCTAGTCTAGTCATCAGAGCCCACACTTTCTCTCTATTGACATGGTCAAAAGCTGTGGTGAGGTCCATGAACCCTAGATATACTGCTTCGTTGCTGGCTAAGGTATATTTAACACTCATAAGCTTTTTAAAAACAGTGACTGGATGATGTCATCACTGATGTCATCAGTGAAGTCATTTAGATGTCAGTCAGTCATATTTACTTTATTCCGTTATTATTGAAAAACATAAAAGTGTGTTAAAAATACCCATCAACAATTCAAACAATATAAAACTAAAAAATAATTTGACATAAAATTATCCATGATTAAAATGTAAGCGCCAAACCAAAAATGCATATCTCATTATAAAATACAAACAATATAAAAACATAACATATACAATAGGGCCCAAATACATTGAAGGATCCGGACACATAAATCTGCTTTACTCGCTACTTCCTTTTTTTCCTTGCTCTAACTGCTGCTACTAGAAAGCTAGCAATGCTGAAAATTCCCCAAGGGTTACTCAATATCTGCAGGTATAGAAGAGCTGGTCTAGCCTGCAGGAAACCTTTGTTCTTTAAAATTGGAAGGATTTACCGCCTGCATATAGATAAATAGAAATCGCAGAACAGGCAAAATGCATAGTATCCTGCCTTGAGAAACAATCGCATGCGCAAGGACCCAGGTCGTCTATCTTACCCCAGCCTAAAGTGTCAGCCAGCAAAAGATGTAAATAATTAAACCTAAGTCTCGTCAAGAGAAAGCGGTGTTGAGGCTTAGTGTCAATGTCCAGGTAAGGTTCCATGGAATAGGAGGTTTTTAGGAGCTGATGGGCACGGACAGTAGGTTTCAATAATTCTGAGGCCTCTCTTTCTAGGGATACTATACGCAGAAAAGAGGTCTTGGCCTACATAAGATCTTTTTTACATATATTTTCTGGGTTGTCAAACAAGGTTTGGCGTCCCAGCAACTCAGCTGTACTCTTCAAATGTCTCAACCACGGTATACAACTGGCCCTATCTAGAGCCATACAATCTAGTGTCATCTCTTTGTTCAGCACCAAATCAGGAATAGACCAGATCGAAATCCATTTAAGAATGAGAGACATTCTAACCGAGTCAGTAACATAGCCGAGGCCCACCTCTTGACGGATTATGTATGAGGATATAGATTGGGGGATTGAAAGCAGGCTTCTTAAAAGTTTATTTTCAACCATTTGGAGCTCAGTGCAATTATTAGAACTCCAAATTTCTGTGCCATACTTCACAATGGCGATGCTCTTGGCCTTATAAATATTCAACATGGCCTGCATGGGCCTGGTGCCCAGCCTCCGGACAAAATCAAGAACCGTACCTGTTGATCTAACCATCGCATTTCTATTCGCCCTCCTTTGCAGGACCCATTAATGTAGAAAAAGGTAGGGCCGAAGTTGACCAAAAACCTGTTTCAGAGTTGCCCGGCGCTAACCGCCTCTCATACCACTCAAGTTTATCAAACAAAGAGGCAGGCGCTGGAGACTGGAAGGCAGAAAGCAGAAGTTTTATTTCCGACGGAGCAGAACACGTCAAATCAGACAACAGGGTATCTTCTTGAGGTGCTCTAGCAGCATCCCTGAGGCCTGGCCTCTTATACACAGGTTTATGGTCTTTATTACAGTTTATTGCATGTGGCACATTCTTGCAAACACTTTGAAGTACGGAAAGGCATCCTCGGAATCCCCGCTTCAAGCCAGTTCCCACACACATTTACAGTAGAAGTCCCCACCCAGGTCACTGTAGGTGATGACTATCGCACAGCAGGATATTCCGTTTATTCCCGGAACGCGTGTGTCTGATCGGATCTCATGGGGTGGGGGCCTTGATCAGTCGGAGATCCTTTGAATCGGGGCAGCTGCTTGCTGTATGGGGGCAATAAACGGCATCCGCAGGGCCAGGTGGTCGCCTGGGAACAAGCAGGACAATCGGGCACAGAGGAAGAGGGGTGTTTTATCAAAGGACACGGGATCATGAAAGGAATGGAGGGAGGGTGTTGAGTTGGGAACAGGATGGGGTTCCAAGGCAGGGTTGCGCTGAAGGGGAGGTTTATGGTTCAGGCATGAGAGAGCGGGGGCTGTCAGCGCGGGGGATGCGTTTGAGGTCAGAGGGAGAGACGCACTAGCTAGCGACACTGGGCAGAGAGGCCATGACACTCAGAATGGCTGCTGCTTAAGCGCACATACGAGCCTAAAAAAGGGGGCAAGATGGCGCCGATAATGTTGACATCGCAAACCAGATTTTAACAGTCCTCCCTTTTCAACATATCTAGCCAGTTTGCCTAGTCCATATCTATCGTCATCAAATCCCCAACCTCAACATCGTACAATACTTCCATACGTTCTCTTTCAAAGTCTTAGGGCAGATGGAAATAATCCTGCTATCAATGCTGACAGAATCGTACGTAACCATAAGTAGCCAATGTAATAGGCGAGGAGGCAGTGCATACAAATTACATTTGTGGTGTCATACGTTAGACCCAGAGATGGGGACCTTACTTAGATGAAGAAGGGAGTTAGTTCGAATACAAACATGACGTCATACAAAGAATGTTCTGGCAGGATAAGGGCTATTAAGTACATTACTTGAGGTCTAGACTCCATAAGGGTCAAACTAGACAGTATATTCATGTGCATTACTGGTGTTTGACAATCATCATAATACAGAGTTAACGCTTTCTTAGCTATCCGTGTACAGTTGAAAGTGACCGATGTAATGTTTCAAAAACTCGATTGGGTGATAGTCAATACAAAGTGGTTGGGAGAGGAATTCAAAACAAGTTACAGTCAGAGAGGGGGAGGGTAATGTTCAAAAAGAGTTCTTTCCAGTGTCCTATTACAGCGAGACACCACTGGCAGGCTCTCGTTGTTTTCTCCTTTCGTTGGCACTGTTGAGCACCGGCGGTGGAGCTATGCGTCCAGCTCTAATCCAAACTTTGCGTTGCAGGGTGTGGCCATTCTTTGCTCTCAGACCACAGTCCTGTTTGTCCTGTTCCCTAACTAATCTATCATGGGTACCTTTTGGCGGGGTACCCGTATTCCGTTCTTCTCTTGTTACAAACCCTATTCTATCTTTGTGCTGTGTTTCTTCTTCATGTCAAGTTCAAAATTCCATATGAAAAAAGGGGGGGGGTGGAGGCGTGCTTTGGGGAGGCCAAAGGAAGAGAGGGTGGAGTGGGATCAGATCTGAAATGGACCAAGGAGAGCAGAATTTTCAAGCAAGTGGGCCCATCAATCGGGCTCGATGGGCTGGGACTTTCGGCACGAACTGATCAACAAGCAGGGGGCTTCTGGACAGCCCTTCTTTCCATTCCTTTCCATGTTGGGAATGGTGCCTCGTCCCGCATCTCCTTGCTCTTTAGCTCCACCTTGGTCGAGGTCATAGAGGTTCCATGATCTGCAGCCCGGCTGTGCGTCACGTCCGACCCCTCTCCTCCGACGACTGCACGTTATCTTTAAATAGGTACAAAAACTAGTCTTAGAGAACTGGCGGGGGAAGACGTTTACACACTTCAATCTCTCTCCCAACCCCAAGTAGTCGGGGAAACGTTTTATAGGTCACGTTAGGGGGGGGGTCCATAAACCCTTACATTGGGGTATGCTGTTAACTCATAAATCATTGCTGTGGTGCAGGTTTTGCAAGCATTTCTACAAATTTCCATCATCATGTCTGTTAGGTGGCGATTCCTGTTACATTCGTAAACGTGGCAAGAAGTCTGATATTCATCAATTACATGGTCTATCAATTTCAAGCCGGCTCCTCCGGTAGAGACTCGTCTTTCCAAACCAAATCCTGTTGAGCTATATTTTTCTTCAGGGTCTGCTAATTTTAGGAAAAAAATGTGAGGTGCTACTATCATGGGCTTATAGGTACCTTTTTCGGGGGGGGGGGGCATGTTAAGCATTTTCCTATCTGGAAACAACAGCTAACCTTTACCAGTTTTAGACGATTTATCATTAAAAACAAGGTCATCAGCTATATTTCTTGAAATTTTCTGGGACGGCTAATACAGGACTGGGACTATTCTGGAAAAACAGGGACGTTTCAGACACTCTACTATTGTGCAATGGGTGGGGTGATCTGACCGGTGAAGGTGGTGTTATTAAAGCACCAAAACAAAGAGCCACTGATGTATAGTTCCCTTATAAGGGCCAGATTAGGGGACATCAGCCGTCTTACCTGTCCATTCTTTCTCAGCCAATTAAGTTCCATCATTTTACAGAAAGGAGAGGTAGTAACATGGCAAGATACAATCGTTTGTTTCTGTCAATTTGTTCAAACACTTGTCGTGTTTAGGCCAATTATACATGTACCGGCGAGGTACAATGTCGTCATTTATTCAAAAGAGCAAGGGAGCCCTCAGAGGGAGAGAGCGTCGTGCGCATAAAATAGGCTATTTGGTACACGTACAGCATAAAGAGAGAGAGAGAGAGAGAGAGAGAGAGAGACGTGTACGATAATAGGCTACTCAGTGCACACACAACATAGAACAGTACGGGTCAGTTTTATGTATAAAAACACAAACTGAGGGAAAACATAAATTCAACGTTTACGTACACACGAATACCGGATAGGGGGCGACAGTACATACATCAAGTACGAAAACCTAAGAAAAAACACAGAGCTATTTTGGGCAAAGGGACCTCTCTTTTCCCTTTCTTTCTTATGCCTGTTCCGCAGTTTCAGTATCCCACTTAATTTATTTGGGGGTTGAGCTTTTTACTCTCCTCCCTTCCTAATAGTAGGCATTCTATTGGAAGCCTCATTTCAAAAAAATACTTACTCTCTTTTAGTCGGTCGGACACTAGTCCAGTCGTGTTTATACTCATGGTGGCCAAGCTGAGGTAAAGGAGGGGGTCAGCTGGTCGTGCAATGGTACAATTTCTTATTTCCTATGAGGATGGAAGAAGAAGTGGTAAATCTAAAACACGCCACTACCCCTAACTTCTGGGCTGAGGGGGGGGGGGGGGTTCGGATGAACCCCAACCCGGGGTACTCTTAACTTCTCTTACTTAGTCAGCACATAAATTGGCTCACGGGTGTGCATTATTTTGGTTGCCCATTTGGGATATCGGTTGGAGTTGGGTTCGTCGTACTGCAATAACCCTTTAAGTTTCTGGTATAGGCCACCCTCCTATTTACTAGCTTCCGGGAGAGGGAGAGTCATTTCTTAAGTGAGGAGGTACCATATTCGAGTTTATTTTCCCATCCCATTGACCGTTCGAACAAAACTTCAGTCATACAAAAACGTTCTCTCCATCGACCCAGACATATGCAATACATACACATTCATACCGTACAATCAGGGCCCACACGCACAGTCATACCATACAATTCTTCACGCTCCCGGAGTCAGCCTCTGCACACCACGCACCATCTCACAGCACTAGTCAAGATTTTTCCCTGCGTGGAACACGGTGCGGTCCATGTCCACTCCATTCTTCAGTCGAAACTCCGATGTAACCTACAGAAAAAGAAAAGAGGGGGAGGGGGCAACATTCAAAGCATATCAGCGCGCATAAACACGAAAATGTTCTACTTACCGCGTGCCTAATCTATCTCTCTGGGATGCAGTTCCTGGCATTTCGGCATTGAAGCCCAGAGGAACTGGTCGGCAAAGGTAACCAATGATAGGCCGTCTATTACATACTTCCGGGAAATTTACACTGTAGATTCCCGGTTCATCTACTGTCCTATTCATCGGTATATTTAAATATCCGGATCCTTACCGATTGCTTCTGCTGTAGAAATGTTGAATCTTGACTATTCTTTTCACATTATTTTCTGCGTACTATATCCTTTTTACTTTTTATAATTGAAGCGCTTCATTTTACTTATCCCTAAATTCGAGTTTCTCCTTTGTGCATTTGCTTCTTAATTAGTCGTACATTGTGGGACAAAATACCATACCTTATATTCGGCGAATAATGCAAAAGGCAACCATCGTCTAATAACCTTTGGAAAAGACAGGCACGATGGAAAAGAATCTCACTCAATCCTAAATTCAGACAAGGGGTCTCCATTATCTGTCCTTTACGATTTGAAAATAACAGCCGTTATTCAAAACCTTACCAATCTAGACGACTGTAATGATGCGGATTCTATATATATATATTTTTTTCTTTGAAAACCTTTATTGTGAAAAATGTCAGCATACAAAAACGGGCCTACAACCATATAGGCCGGCCACGGTGCAGGCCGGAAGCGCATAAGGTAAGGAGAGATTACACTGTAGTATAAAAAAAAATACGTAACGGTCGAGTCATTTAATTGTGAGAAACTAAACGTGACTAAAAGTTGTAGGATCCATGAAGGTTAATTTTTATCATTGAAGGTGTAATAGGATCAGCTGCAATAGAGTCGTCCAGATATACACCGCTGGCAAGTATCATGAGTAACACCACTTTGAAGCTGCGATAATACATGGACCAACATCAATAGGGTTGTACGCATGCCCAGTCAGTACCCTTCCCTGCACGCCATGTGCACAAAGATCGCATACATACCTTATAACATCAAGGCTAAGTAACAGGGACGCCATAAGGAGTTGCAAGTCCTGCCTATACTGGCGCCATTTTGGGGCGAGGCCGGGCGGGTCCAGAGTATAGTCCAAATGCCTCCCATAACTAACGGCCGGACCATATCCCCTTTCGGCAGTTCAAAAGATTTCGTAAATGCCAACAAAAAGGACAGGCAGCATGAACCGTTGACTCAAAGGTGAGGAAAACAAATCTTCCCTACCGGGTCACGCTGAGGTTCCACCGGAACTGATCGAGTTGGTAGTCTAAAGTGTCTCCTGGTAATGGAGACGAAGGCTAGCGTCATCATGAGAGCACCATCATTTTGTGGCAACGTCGCGGCCACTCCGGAGAGCGGGACAGCAGGCGTATCCCTCCGCCGATGCACCGAATCAGCCTCTCTCACGGCACCAGATGGGGGGTAAGGCGGCGTTCACCCGAGGCAGAGGCAAGTCAATGGGGAATGATCGAGCAATAGCGGCGGTCGCCCCCACTGGAAGCCCGTGGGGGTCGAGGGCCAACGACTCTCGTAGAAGCTTTTAAATCGGAGAGGACGTCTTCAAGAGTGGGGCTCGTGCCCGAGCAGGCAAGCATCCGAGCTCCATGGCAGTCCAGAGCCATCCCAGTGGACCAGGCCCAAATCCGGGGAGCCAGCCGCCATCTTGAGAGTCCCACGGCGCCTGCCCTTCACCGCGGCCACCGGAGCGGGTCCCCCGGCCAGCCGACCGTAGGGGGTCGCCGAGTGAAACGCTAATGGAAATTCCGGTGCAGAAGAGGAATCTCCACCTTTTGGGGTTGGGGGGGCCATCATCAATGCATCCCCCACCCACAACTTGCTGAACACCACCTCTGGGCTATCCGGGAACGGGCCTCGGCGCGTTGTGTTGCCTCCAGCCTACTCGCACAACGGTCCTCCACCTCAGGCCGCCACTGACACCACCTCGCCGGCTGACAGATTTTGTAGGCGTTCTGTAGCCCAAAGCCGACCAAAAAGCAGCCCAAAAGTAGCCCAATGTTGCCACTCCAAGGAAGGAGGGACAGGGGCAGCGTCGAGCAGACGGTAAATGCATTTGGGATTGATGTTGCAGCAGGCTGCCATGTAAATAGTCATCTTAATAAAGTGTTTTATCATACTACTTTGTTGGAGTGCTGTATATATGTTTATAATCTGGCAACTAGCACAAACAAAAATGTTACTGCGTAACCAGGAAAAGTATAGCCCAATAGTGCGTGATCTAGCCCAATCTGGCAACACTGATGGTGGGTATCAGTAGAATTTCATTTGTATAGGGTTTTCGTTATTGGGCGGGATGGGAGGCGGAGCCGAGCTACCTTGCTGCCATCATGGTGTCGATCTCGGTTCCTCCCACTAATTTCATATTTCTCATGAAGGGTTGTTCCTAGTGTTTCTAATTTAGCGGGGTCAAAAGGATCCCATCAGTGGCCTACTGGTTTTGCTCGATTCCTTTTGTTTTTCCTTAGCAATTTTTATGCCATAGTTTGCTAGAAAGATACAGCGGCTTATCCGCATTTTATATATATATGTCCTTTTTTTTTTTTTTTAGTGGTGCCCTCCGGTGGAGCCGGATGATCTAATAAACGGTCCGGGCTGAACCAACTACCAATCAGTGGGGAGAAGATAGGCATGACGGATTACAACGGGGACAAATGTCTGCACTAACTATCTTATCACTGCTTGCAAAGACTAGACAGAATATTTTTATTCTTCGTTATTTGTATGCAGAGAATACCTCAAAAGAACCAATATCGAACAGTCAATGTTCGGTCAATCAAACAATCAATGGGGAGAATAAGTAGGCACGACGGGTTACAACGGGGACAAAAGTCTGCGTTACCTACCCTTTCACTACCTGCAAAGAGAGAACCTGTTCTTCCCCGTTTGCAGACAGGGAATCTCTAGAGAACAATCCGCGAATAACAATGTTCGGGCAAACAATCAATCAGTGGGGGAGAAAGATAGGCACAACGGGTTACAACGGAGAAACAAGTCTGCGTTACCTACCCTTCACTACCTGCAAAGGAAGAAAGAATCTATTCTTCTCCGTTTGCAGACAGTGAATCTCCAAAGAGAGCCAACAATTCAAAGAGCAATACTAGTATTTTCCAAACAATCAAACAATCATTTCGCAATTTGTCGTGTTACACGACCTTACCCGGACCGCATGGACAGTTTCTTGTCTTCCGAATACAGCGCCCGATCGTCCTCTATCTTCTGTCGTGGCACTCCTGGTGGTTCCCAGTCAGGACCGTAGATCACTCGAGAGAGGTCTGCTCGGAACCGGTGAAGTTCGGATGATCGGCTGCCAGATGAGGGTCTATCGGGCAGGTGCACTTCCCGATCGTTGCAGTCGTTCACTCTGTCGTTGGGACCTCTCCCACTGGATCCACGTGTCACTGATGGGCCCCACGTTTGGGACGCCAATTGTAGAAAAAGGTAGGGCCGAAGTTGACCAAAAACCTGTTTCAGAGTTGCCCGGCGCTAACCGCCTCTCATACCACTCAAGTTTATCAAACAAAGAGGCAGGCACTGGAGACTGGAAGGCAGGAAACAGAAGTTTTATTTCCGACAGAGCAGAACACGTCAAATCAGACAACAGGGTATCTTCTCAAGGTGCTCTAGCAGCATCCCTGAGGCCTGGCCTCTTATACAAAGGTTTATGGTCTTTATTACAGTTTATTGCATGTGGCGCATTCTTGCAAACACTTTGAAGTACGGAAAGACATCCTCGGAATCCCCGCTTCAAGCCCGTTCCCACACACATTTACAGTAGAAGTCCCCACCCCGGTCACTGTAGGTGATGACTATCGCACAGCAGGATATTCCGTTGATTCCCGGAACGCGTGTGTCTGATCGGATCTCATGGGGTGGGGGCCTTGATCAGTCGGAGATCCTTTGAATCGGGGCAGCTGCTTGCTGTATGGGGGCAATAAACGGCATCCGCAGGGCCAGGTGGTGGCCAGGGAACAAGCAGGACAATCGGGCACAGAGGAAGAGGGGTGTTTTATCAAAGGACACAGGATCATGAAAGGAATGGAGGGAGGGTGTTGAGTTGGGAACAGGATGGGGTTCCAAGGCAGGGTTGCACTGAAGGGGAGGTTTATGGTTCAGGCATGAGAGAGCGGGGGCTGTCAGCGCGGGGGATGCTTGCAAGGTCAGAGGGAGAGACGCGCTACCTAGCGACACTGGGCAGAGAGGCCATGACACTCAGAATGGCTGCTGCGTACGCGCACATATGAGCCTAAAAAAGAGGGCAAGATGGCGCCGATAATGTTGACATCGCAAACCAGATTTTAACATTAACACCTATCTTCGAATAAGACACACATGTACGGGAATGTGGTGACCCTAGTTACTTTGGTCCCGCCACAACTTCCCTCCCATGGTCATAATGTGTGACTTTGGCAGGTTTACAATTAAATCTAAAGAGCCCATAAAATTTGTGAAAGCGGTCAACAAGTGCTGAAGCCCCACATGCCCTCTACATGTCATTTTGTGGAATGGCCATTAAAAACTACATCTTGCAGGACTGCTCGAAATCAACTGTGGATGTCAGGAAAGGTTTTCCGGCACGTCAACCTAGACTCAGGAACTTGAACCTTCAGTTCTTCTTTGCTGGCCCTGCAAAATGTAGGGTATATGCTGATGTAAAACATCATATTTGTGTTGATCATAATACTTGCAGACTTTTTGGATGAAAGAGGTAGTTTAAACATGGAGACCCAGCACACCTACGCTCCAGAAAAGCAGAGTTTTGATAACAGCAGTCAATCACTATCTGTGATCTTATTGACTTCCTTATGTTCTACACCTGTGTTTTCCATCCTGCTACAGGCAGATAAGTTTACCTGTTGCATTTAATTCTGCTCTGATGTTCTGATTAGTGTTCCAGTGCTACTAAATATGTCTGGAACACATAATATAATATTCTTTCGATATAACATAACAACATACTTAGATTTGTTGTTTTCTGCTTTCCCACACTCTAAGATGTGTGTCCAAACACATTTGATACTTAATAATGCCGTACAAGTCCTTAGAGAGTGTGGTCTATTAATATAACCTGCTCTGGTCAGTGTATCATCCTCATCTAGATTTTTGACTACTGTCCTACACTTGTTATTTTGCTACCGGCCCATTTGGATTCCTTATATTAAGTAATCTAGTTACTTGACATTCATATCCTTCTCCTCAATACCGAGTTAGATACGTATTGTAGAAAGCTCATACATGTTCTGACAGATGTTTAATCACCTATAATTTGTGTCACTATGCTTATTGTTCTTTAGATCAATAGAACCACATGTACACCATATTAGAACTATTACATTACCTCTGTGACCGCTGGGATGTTTTCCTGCTGTTGTCTCTCCTGTGTTTAGTGTTAGAAGTGGGATAGGAGTGCTGGTGGGTCTTTTGTATGGTTACTTTTTCAGTGCTTACAATGTATTAGGTATTTACATTTTCTTCATTTTTGCCTTACACAAGTTCTATGACATGGCAAGCCAACCTTTTAATCTAACTTTGCCTATTAACTGGTGGCAGAGTGTTCCTACACTGATCCTCATATGTGACATATTACCCAATTTATATTGAAGGAGTATGATTACACAGGTACTGGGTCAACCAGATTTGTGTGAACCTTCGCCCCCTGGGAGACATTCTAAAGCCTAGGTCGGTCCATTGTTCATATATCACCAGACTATACATGCATTCCTACATTATAGCTAGTTCTCCTCTCTTTATAAATTCGAAGGTGATCTCACTGAATGTTAAGGAACGTAATCACCCCATCGAACGAAAATGTTTTAGATCTATTTAAACATAAGTAATGGTTTTATTACAAGAAACTAATATTGGACCTAATAAAGCAGTTTTCTTTGAGAATATATTGATAAAAGGAGTTCTTTGTTTCCCCGCATCAAACAAGAGGAATGCAGTGGTGACCTTGATTTCCAGAAAATCAGGTCTGACTATAGAACCTCATGAAATAGACACCACAAGAAGCTGGACACTCACAAAACTTTACAAAAATGACAAGTCTTTCCACATCTCGGTTGACAAAATGATTGTAATGGGTGGCAACTTCAACCTCCCCCTAGACACAACTATAGACAGGCAGTCAAAATCCTAATTCCATGCACCAAAGCTGCTCCTCAAATTATGCTTCATATTCCATCTACAAGACTGTTGGATACTACAATATCCTGATACCAGAGATTATACTTTTTTCTCTAATCCACACAAATCGACTCGATTATCTCCCCATCTCTAACTCTCACCTGCACCTCATTGACCAAACACATATCCTATCTATGTTAATCTAACCTGTAAGATTTGGCATTTTAATGACGAATCCCTCAAAGATACTGTATCCAGGAACACTATAGAAAAAAACATTTTAACTACATTAGCGAGTCATTTCTCCTGCCACTTTCTGAGATGGACTTAATCAATGGTTAGAGGCAATCTAATAGATATACAAGCAAAACTCAATTTGGAACAAGAAATAAAGATCCTAGAGGTACTCCACGTGGCCCCATGGATACCTCTACACTCGCCCTACTAACAAAAAAGAAGCATGAATACAACAGGATATTGAGTGAGAAAGGAAGGGGTTTGATTAATAAATATAAAGGCTTGAAACTATGTGAGGCAAATAAAGTGGGGATAATGTTTGCGTCCCATCTAAAACACAAACAACATCAAAAGGGCATCACGCTGATCAAGGATAAGACAAATGTGATGTACACAACCCCACAAAAGATCCTGGAGGTGTTTAGAGATTTCTACGAGTCACTAAACAAAGATGATTCCCAGACCTATAACAAAATGTTCAAGGCATACCTAGATGGTACACATCTACCCAGAATCTCTGAGGAGAATAAAAAGTCCTTTAATTTGGCATTCAGTACAGAAGAGATAACTGCAGCAATCAAAACCCTTAAATCGAACAACCCCCCCGGTACTGTATGGTTTTACTGCACATTTCCTCAAATCATGTACGTCCTCTCTCACTTTGACACTTGTAGATCTATTCAATCATTTTGTGGCCTTTTGCTCTATCTCAGGAACCATGAGTGCATCCACTTTAGTAGTGCTCCTGAAAGAGTTTAAGGACCCAACAGTTGCTATAAACCTTTTGCCAATGTTGCTAATAAATATAGATGGGAACATTTCCACCAAAACCATATCTAAATGACTAGAACCTTACTTACTGCACTGAATAAGTCATTCCCAGGTAGGTTTTATGAAGAGCCATATATGTAGTAACAACAACACACTACTACTGTGCCATGTCATAGAAAAAGCAAAGACCACTTCTTCTGATACTGTTCCGATAACATTAGATGCCAAAAAGACATTTGATAGGGTATTGTGGCTATTTCTCTGAGTAATCTTGGTGCTGATTTTAGCCTCATAAATATAGTCCCCTTTAATGTTAAAGGGGCGTGCAATGGGTGTTGCTGGGGGCGTTCCAAACAAAATCCATGGCATTTTGACACTGCCTCAGAGGCAAAATGGCACAAAGAAGAGAAATGTCCTAATTTCTCCTTGTTTTTCCTTTTTCCTTTTTCTATGTGTGCTGTTTTCTGCAGCCCAAATAGAAAAAAAGGAAAAAGCCTCTGGTGACTGTTTTTGTGCAGGAATGTTCTCTTCCTGCACAAAAACAATCATCCCCTCAATGCTCAATCCATGGTGCAAAGGTGCCTGAGTTGGCGCACGGCAGCCCATTGTGCACTGGCACAGGGGAAAAGGACAGGAGTGCGCTGGGTCTCATAGATACAGCGCATTCCTGCCCTTTTCTTTTGCCATAGGGCAACGCAGCAGGAAGGCCCGAAACACATAAATGAGGCCCTTAGTTTTCTCAATTGTTTGCTTTGAACAGGAAGCAGTTGAAATGCAGGATTGCAGAATTTATCTGTCAGAGTTTATGCTCCTATCAAAATGAGTCAAGATCCACAACTTTATTAAATAGCGATTTTTAGGGAATCACTATTTATGAATTGCAATTACTTATGCATGTAAATCACACAAAAAATTGTGTTTCCTACAAAATCCTTAAAAGCGACTCGCAAGTTGATACTCGCTATTAAGGAATACCTTTCATTTCATTCCTATGTATGCTAGGGGGCCAAAAAGCCGCCATGCTGCATCCCAAAATTTGACATGTATGCGCATGTGGTGCACACATATCTGTGTGCGCCACATGGCACTTAGAAAACGCAATTTTATGCATTTTTCCATCAACTTGAAGCAAAAACGCACTTTACGAATGCATGATACATCGCATGTAGGGAATCATAATTTGGGCTTGATGCATCGGAAATAGCATTTTACCTGTCACAATGGGCTGATTCTGCAAATCGGCCCGCCTGCGACCGGGTAAATGGTTGATGCATGTACCCCCTAGTCTCTTGTTCCAGTGGTCCCTGGAGGATGTGCTAATTATCACAGCCTTTAAAACCAAATGCCTAAGGGATGGGAATTTTACAGGTGCAAACAAAAACTCATATTACCAGTTTTGCAAAGTAAAATCTACATGTACTGGTATTGATCTCTCATTTTTCCCCAGTAAATGTTATCTGGTTTCACATGGTGAAATTTACCTGGGGAAAATTACAGGTGAAGTGGCAATTACCATATACCTTGCAATTTCCTTCACTATGCAAACAGGAGTGTGCGCAGGGATCTGAAAAATACAGGCCACTCGTAATGCGGGTATTGGAGTTATTCTCACAAAGGAAGAGCAGGCCTTTCCTAAAATTAGAACATCAGAGAGAAATGCCTAGTTGTTGTTACTGTGAAATTATATCTCTACAATCTTGTATTTATTTGCTATTTTTTTTATATCTTTCTTTATAAAAGGAATTATCTTAAACTTGTGTTAATTAAGTTGGAATGCAGATCGAATAGAAAAATGCCTTTTAACCTTCTGTTATTAAACCCAGTGGTTATTTGGTTTCCTGGGAGCAAGTGTATCAAGGCGACTCTATGGAATTGATCTCAGTTTTTTTATTGCAGTTACAGTAGGATTTACTTTGTATTTTTCCTGCAGTTTTTTATCTAGCACTTTCTATGACATTTGTCGAGATAAACTATGTTGCTATTTCTTCTTCAATATACCTTGTTTGACTTAATGTGGGAAGCACTATGATGCTAGCTGTAGTAATCTCACTGTACATGTAACATTCGTGCTTGCTATAATACTTATAAAAACTATCAGCTTCTTATAGTTAATTAAAATGCTCTTTTGTTTTATTTTCATCCCTGATTGTAAAACTTATATAAGGGATAATTCAGTCAAAAAATTCAAACATTTAATAAAATATATATAACCTATTGTACTCCTTTTCATTCCAGCCTGGTGACACCTGGATCCCATATTCCAAAGACAGCTGTACTGCTTACACCTGCAGTCACATCAACGGACAGTTTGTCTTGGCTGAGTCATCAAAAAACTGTACTCCAACAACGCAACCAATTTGTGTATGTTTTTTTTGCCTTTTATTTTTAATCTGATTCGATATTACAATAAGGGATGGGGGCCCTCATTAAGATTGGATGGGTTCATAATGCAATAAATATACCTGTTAAAATCTGATACCTCGGAATCAGAAAGAAATATGTGCGAAATAAATTGGGCCTGATTTCGAGTTGTTTGTAATATTCTGACTCATGCGTTAACCCCTTTTTATGCATGGGTCGGAATTATGAGTTTGAAGGTATTTAAAGCATCCAATACTTATTGCTGTGGTAAATAACTCAGCCTTTGTTTCATTTAGGCAGTTCAAATCTGCTGAAATTTAACAGGGGAAAACATAGGGTATTTACCATATCATCTGGAATTAGCTGCTTTAAACACCAAGATCTGCATGTTATTTCCCTTAAACTCGTAAAAGGTGTTATTTATCGCATCTGATAAATGACATACCCCACGTTATCATTATTTATCAGGGGCAATTTATAACACCTTGTTAGAAATGGGGTTTCTGGTCAGCTAGTGTATACGCCTAAGCAAGCCAATAACCCATGACTCTAGTTGGAGCAAGTCATTAACACACCAAAGATTACTTGTGCTCACCCACCCGTAGCATGGCGCAGAGGAGGCGGGCTTATCAACAGAGGCAATGTGTAAAGCGTTTGCGCAACACACTCACACCAAGAACACAATGAATACACCACAAAAGAGACTCCACACAGGATTATATAAAATATATAGTATATATTGTACATAAACATAGACCAAAAACAACATGTATCATAAATACTGTGCATATTGTGCCAATACTAGAATCATTATCCTGACAATGGCAGAATGAAAAATTACATACAGTATAATATCAGGGCAGGAAATGCAAAAGTTAGGTTGGAGCAGGTGTCTCCAACCAGTCCATAGTGTAGAAACCTTCTGTGTAGGTCCCAGCATTGAGTTCATTTTTAACTAAGACCTGCAATGAATAAGTGTTGCATTTTCCTTTTAAAGTTAAGGAAAAGCTATGATTATTTTACATTATTATCAAGTTGCAGATAGCAGAGCCTGACAAGGAGCACTGCTCCACACAGATTTATGACCCATTTGGGTCACAGAGGTTCTAAACTAGAGCACTGAGGTATTTAACTCTTAATTTAAAGTTGTTCTCAAGTCAATGTTGGAGCATGGTACTAAATGATATTTCTGAATGCTTTTAAATGATAGAAAATTAAAAACAATAGTTAACTTAAGAATTAAATTAACTATTCATTTTAATTTTCTCCCTTTTCAATGCGTCACATTTACAAACAGCATGCATCTTACTCCCAGTGGCTGGTATACTCAGTGCTATACATATAACTGAAGCATACAGTAATTTTTTTTTAAAATTGTAGAAATTTAAAGTGAAGACAAATGCTTCTATGAAACCTTGTCTTAATATATTTCTCTACTTTAAATTAAGCCAATTAAGTACTAATGTTTTATGAAACATGTTTCTTCACTTTAAAATTCCTCACATTTAAACAATTGACTGTATTTTACAGTTATAAATATGGCACCATGTATACTGGCCACTAGGATGTAATACGCCTGCTGTTTGTAAAGACACTTTGACATGGGTGTGAATTAAAATGATGAGTTTTATTACTGCATATAAACATTAAGTTAACTTTTAAGTTTAATTTTCTCCCATTTCAAAATGTCCCATTAACACCCAGCATCTTGCTCCGAGTGACTGGTAGACATGCTGCTAGATTTATAACTGAAAAACAAAGCAATTATTTTAAAATTGGGGAAATATAAAGCGCAGAGAAATGTTTCGTCAAGTGCAAAAAAACACTCCTTATTATCAGTATTTTTCAGAACATTGCTCTTTAAATTTCTCCAACTAAATAATAGTTGTATATTTGTGTTGTACATATAACGGTCCCACATATGGTGAAAGATATGTCCTTGCCACAAGTACATATAACACAGGCTCTCAGTCACCCACACCCATATACCCCATTCATTAACACGCATGTTCATACATCCCCACAGACTATGCACTCACTGATGCACATGGCAACCCTATCCTAATACCCTTACTCATAGTATCTTGTTCAAATCATAGTATTGGGCTCAATATGACATTAGGTTAAAGTCAATTAATTGGGGCGAGGGGATATCTAACAATGCACAAGTTATTTGGCCATCACATGGCAACCCTATCCTAATGTAACAACAAGTAGGGGAAGAGAGTGATCAATTATGATCCAGTAGGGCTTAAATTACCATTCAATGAAAGGAGAATGGAAGGTCCGGCCGCAGTTGTAGCCCCAAGTACCTAAGCAACAAAAGGAGGTGACTGGGCTGTTCCTAGAAGAGGGAGAGAAGGGAGAAGAAGGTCACTAGGGAAGGGGCTAGTGCTCAATTGGAGGACCACCCCTGGGTATCCAATTTGTTGGATATAATGGCCTCACACACCCTTGCGAGTGTCATGCTTCATCATCGGCAATGCTCCTCGTTGGGCAGGCGGTGCAATGCCCAACGGGCTCACCTCAATGAGGGGCTCTTTATCCGAGATCTTTTATCCAACTGCCTTTTGGTGAAGTGAGGGTGAGGGGCCTGGAAAGAGTAGATAGTGGGAGTGAGGGTAAAATGTGGCTCAAGGTACCGGAAACAATTTTATTCTGGTGGTCCTCTGCCACAAGTAAAATCAAGGATAGCCGGTACTCATCGGAACAATGGTTTCCAAGAGTAATCCAGGGATAACGTGCAAGAGGTGTGGTCAACATGTTTCTCTCCTATTGTGCATTGACTGCGATTCTTCAGGACCTAGTGAGAAACTAAAATCTACAAAACATGATCTAAAAGTTAGTATCTGTTTAAATATAGCACAGAGGTTGTACTACCTGTGTGACACTGCTTTTGCCTAAGAGTTAGGGTTATAGGGTGTCAACAGTACCCGGTGGAGTTGACATCAAGGGAGAAGCCATAAGGTTTAAGGTTTCTCTTGCCTGTGTCACGGACTGTTAAGCCTACCCATCTCATCGGGCCCCTATAACCCTAACCCTTTAAACAGATACTAACTTTTAGATCATGTTCCGACTAGTATTGCCCAACAATGTTACTGAGTTATTTCTAAATGTCCCCTCCTCCCTAGCACAACATTATTGTCTTCACAAGCACTGTTTTCACCAATCCGTAATTTATGCAATAATTATGCGTTTTTATCATTAAATGCCTCAAATAGAGAGTTAACGATGAGTGCTACATCTCTACCCCCACGCCTCTTTGTGTTTCGTTTCACTACAGGTACATCATACCTATTTGGAAACAGAGTGGTACCAAAAAAAGCCATCATATACTGCACAAATTGTGTGAAATATATATTTTTAATTTTTGTCTGTTTGTCCTGACGAATGTCCCTTAGACCCGGCTGGGCAAGATGGGACAGAAACATGTTGACCTTTTCTAAAGTGATATAACAAAGATCCATTAACACAATCTTTGATTATACACTTTGCTTTTAACTACAAAAATTCATCCTTGGCAATAAAAGTTCAAACCAGGTGAAAATTAGTTTTATGTGAATCTATCTTTCTCCTTCGGGGGAACACAAATATCTCTGGACACTACTACTCTACACCAGAGATTACCTCAGGCTTGAGGCTGGCATATAGCATGAATTTGGAACAACCAATGATAATGCCATAACGCCTATGTGGGGCAGAAAAACGATATAAACCGCAGAGTATACATGGCGTTTATGAGGGTGATCCAGTCACTCTATTTGTAACGTAGTTACAAGTGTCCATTTTTCTTTTGATTACTTGAAGTACTGAACTGGGGAATTGAATGGACAATAAAAATCCCTACTCCCTATTTTGATTAATATTATTATTTTAAATGTAGAACACAACAAAAAAAGTTACAGCTTAAGAACTTAATTTTAATTGAAAATGTATATATTTGAAATATATTAAATTGAAATTATTTTTCTGTGGTTTATATTACAAAACAAAGCCAAAAGAAAAAAAGATATATTTTGTACTGTGTGATAATAATCGTTAAAAGTCATGTATATATTAAATTAGAAGTAATTCAATTATATTTAACACACTAATATAGCATTATTTTTTAACTCAGAGAAGTTTATTTTAACATTATGTAATAACATATAAATTATGCCTTATTTATAAATGCGATTTTTAACATCACATTAAATGTATATTTGTTTAAACTAACATAAATGATTTAATTTAATTTAAGAGTATTTCTTATGGGGTTGTTTTTATAAGTCCTTACCTTGATCATTCATGGTGTTGGACTAACTTCAGCTCTAACTGGGAGCACATTCAGATCTTTGGGGCCTTTTTGGCTGTAGTAACTTTAGAACTGCAGTTTGGGAATAGGAATGGCCTTACTCTTTTGTTGGGTGCATGTATTTACCTAAACCTCTCCCATACCATCCATTAACCCGTTCTTACTCCTCTATTTACCCCTCAACTTTAGTTTTAGGTATTCCTCATTTTTCAAACCACTCGTTTCTGTACCTCCCACATTTACTACTAAAACATATACTTTTGTGTGCAGAAACCACAGTCAGGGTAAAGCTCTTCACCCAGAAGAAGCTGCAAAGGTGGAACCATCACATGTAGGTTTGTGAATATCATTTTTAGTACGTTTAGCAGTACTATTGTTGAACTACTACACTAATATAGTACAACTAAACATTGCTACAAAATGCTGTTTGTGAATGTACACCAAATCTATCATTTCATGTCTAACAATTTCCAGGGTAGGAATACAGAAATACTAGAAGAATTAAAATGATCTTTGTACTACTTTTTGGCCATTGTTGCTTGCACATTTTTTTATTGTCTTGCTTTCTTTCTTTTTTAGAAACCTGGAGCGATTCCTCTTGATTGCTGCTACCCATGCGGTAAATAAGAAGCTTTTAGTATTATATTTCCATTGGTTGTGATTTAATATGTAATTAAAAAGTATGTACATAGATTACCACTACGTTTTAAAATTTAGGATTGATGTACAAATTGTTCTTGACAACATATGCCCCTTTCTAGCCACAATAGGGACAATACAAAATGCTAATCTGAGACAAAGAGGCAAATGTGTGTTTTTAGTATAAAATATGAAATGGATAAACATATGGAATAATTAAGTCACAAGTAGCTCTCTTTGTTAAATAGGCGCCACTAAACAAATCTGTGAGAACTGGGGGACATATTAGCAACAAAGTGGCGAAGAGAGGTGTTAGCCGCCTTGGCTTAACACCTCTCACCGCCACTTCGAAAATGCTAGGCTGCACCATATTACCAATGATGTGGTGCAGCCTAGCGTTTCCCTCTGCGATGGTGATAAATTTTATAACTTAATGCCAGCACAGGCAGGGAAGGTTTGTTTATGTACAGGAAAGAGCTTAAATGCCATTTTGTAACTTACATGTGTGCTGCTTTATGCAGCACACATGTAAATTACAATTTGCCATTTTTAAAAAGGGGTTTGTTTATGTACAGGAAGGGACACCCTGTACATTTAAAAAATCTTGGCATTTTGCTTTTTTCATGTGTGCTACACAAGGCAGCACACATGGAAAAAGCAAAAACGAGGAGAAATGAAGCATTTCTCCTCGTTTCGCCACCATAAGGACAGGTCTGACCTGTTCTTAATTTCGGCGTTGCCACCTATTATCGCCTCTCTTGATAATAGGTGGCAGCGTCGAAGTGAATGGGTGTTGCGGTGGAACGGGAATTTGAATGGAGAACATTCGCACTCTGTGTAAGTTAAATGTTTGAAAAGTTCATAACCAGTGGTTAGGTGCTAGGTGAGTACCTCCTTCTGAGTCTTAGAGGTGGCTGTATGAACAATTGTAGCGTTATTCCAGTCGGGAATGACGTTTTGAAAAGTTCATAACCAGTGGTTAGGTGCTAGGTGAGTACCTCCTTCTGAGTCTTGGAGGTGGCTGTATGGACAATTGTAGCGTTATTCCACTGCAACATCTACTGCACGCCCCCTTTCACGATGAGTTTTAGTGAAAGGAGCCCTATTACCAAGGCAGCGTTAAGTCAATTAACGTAGCTTTAAGCCACGTTAATTGACTTAACGCTGCCTTGATAATAGGGCGATGCAGATATCGCCGCGTTATCGGCAGAAAAGTGCCGATAACGCGGCGATAAGGTGCTTGTTAATATGCCCCTAAATTTATAGTTTTCCTAACATGTTGCCACTGAGAAAAATATCAATGTTTATAAGGCACAGGATATTTTTTTTAAAGCAGGTGTGCTTATTATTCAATTCAAAATCAGTAATTAATTGGTGGGGCTTATCTCCTCATCATTTTGATTCATGATGAATATCCGCCGTTGTACACATGTGACCGATCATCTGCTTGAAGAAAGTTTAATACAGTATTGCTGGAGTGTGCCTTGAAAAATATGAAATAACTCTGGTGACAACCGCTCCTTCTTACCATTCATATCTTGGTTTTGGAATAAATACTCTACAGTCAGTATATACAAACAGATGTATCCATGATAACTGTGGTTCCATATGTAATGTAATGTAACGATGTCTTGTAAAGCGCATGAATCACCCCACATGGGGTATCTCCGCGCTGTAGACCGCTGGGGAACCCGTCCTGGCTTTCCCTGTGAGATGGACCCTACTGGGTATCTCCAGGGTGGAGCCAGGCATCCCCGGCGTATGTGGGGGGCCATTGTGGAGATGAGGCAAGCTAATGCCCAGATTTGCTGAGTGTGATCCCTAGTTAGAGTAGGCACCGAGGCGAGAATTATCGAGTCCGCTGACCCTGGTCCACGACCCTGCCGCGTCAGGAAATGAACCCTGGTCTAGGGCCGTCCTCTGCTTCCGGATCTGCCACCTCTAACAAGTGAGCCACACCACTCCACATGCCATGTCTGTTTACGTTACTATATGTGTCTATTATTATGTTCTTTGTGCATGATTACTTTTTTTTAGTTGTGATGTCTGTATGGTGTACAAGCACTGTGGATGTTTTTTACATGTTGCTTCTATATAGCTTCGCACTTTGGAGTTTATAAACAAACGGGCAGATTTACAAGCCTCTTGCGTCATCTATACGTCACTTCTGTGATGCAGCGGCATCGTAAACTATGCGCCACTTTGCGATTGATTAACAATGTGACGCATCTAGGGAGATGCGTCATGTTGTAAAGCCCTGCACTACGCAAGGAAGCCCCGTAAAAGTGACGCTGTGAAATCTACAAGATTTCACTGAGTCACGTTTACGCCCATCCTGCGTCAAAGCCCTGCGCCTGCTTGTAGGAGGCGTAAGGAGTGACACAGCATTGCAAGTATAGAATGCCCCTGAGCAGTGCTGGATTTGCCTGCGCTTGCGACACGACTCCAGCACTGCATCACATACATGCTGACAGATGCGTCACACATCTGTCTTCCCTTGTGCCGTGGTGTGCCGCATTGTAAATGGGGTGCATCCATGGTGGCGCAAGGGGTTACTAACGACTCGTAAATAATTGAGGCATCCCTCCTGATCTGCAGGGATGCGCCAGTTATTGTAAATCTGCCCCACGATGTCTGCTCAGAAAGGTTTACTAAATAGTATGCGCTCCCAGTATGGGCCCATCTCTCAAGGCGTCCTACAGCTTCACTCATACTGATTCAACTAAAGTTCACTTTTTATAAGTTAACAAAATCAACAGCAAGTCATTACGGGGTGTAATGAAAACAGCTAGAAACACCTGCAAGCTGACGATCAATGAGGAGCATTTAGAGAAAAATGTGTTCACATTTACAGAGCCACAATGAAAGCAAATAAGAAGCTTTCATGGCGACAGAGGCATGAGGCCCGTTTTATCACAACTTCTTATATTTTTCCTGAATCTGGGAACAGGGGCATATTATCAAGGGGGTTTATCTCCGCTTTTTTGGCTTTAAAAGGCAAGAAAGCGGAGATAAAATTATCTCCCTATTACCTAGCTGTCGCTAACACCAGTTAGAGACAGCTAGTAGGTGATAGCGACCATCTTGGGCCCCACTTTGCATGTCAGTGATATTTATCACTAATGACATGCAAAGTGGACGTGTCAAGATGTTAGCGAATGGAAACAGTCACAAACATCGCTATCTCCTATTACCAACTTTTGGAGTTATTCGCGCTAAGCGCGAATATCTCCAAAAGCTAGCACCTGCCCTGAGCAGTTCTTAGCCATGTTATCCAATGGGAGGTGGATAACATGGCTAAGAGCATTAGCTCGGTAATGCATGAATATCACTGACTTTTTTGTGATATTCATGCATTGCGGACGATTTTTATCGCATTTGCGATAAACCTTGGCAATACCAAGGTTTATCTGCGATACAAATTGCCGCAGCTCAGAGGTAAATTTTTGTCTCTAACCAAGCAATAGCGATAATTATCGCTATTGCTTAGCGATAATTATCGCTATTGCTTGGTAATATGCCCCGGAATCCTGTGATAATCCACAAAGCCCTGGATAGTTTGTTGGTACTGAGGCGCAAGGTGGGACTATGTTGTCTGTCAGACCTACACAGGGGTCTTGTGCCGTGCTGCATCTGGTACAGAGGGGAGCCAGTGCAGCTGTAGATGTTTCCTCGAGGCACCCTGGAGAAATTATTTCTTAAGCAATGCTTCAAGGGCTCGGCAGCGCACACGTTATTGGTATTTATTTGTATTATTAATGTTCTGGGGCCAGATTTTCGTTTAACTGGGGCATGCAGTTGTCATAGCTTTGCATAGCTGCCAAGGTTTCAGATAGCTATGCGTGACATTTTCATAATTTTAAAATAATTATGAGTGATATCTCAATGACTGAGTGACACACTCTCGAGAGCAAATTTAAGCAAGGAAGACAAGGGAAATGTATTAATATCACAAATTACACCCATTTGAGAAATGAGAAAACTCTAAGAAGATCTCAAAACTGCTGCAAAGCACCAAAAATGGAAGGAAGGGCACTACCAGAGACAGACTGCGTGACTGCAGTTCTCAGTAACAGAGGGCAGGGAGTATTTGCAACTGCTCAGAAGTTGATCTTATTGGTCTGATCATTCATGACCGCATGCTAGCCTAAAAAACGAATGTTATAGCTTAGCAAGTGCAACTAGGAGATTACACTGTTCCTCAGTCTCAGGTACAATCCGTTGCTAATGGAATAAGGTAAACGAGAATGCTGGGAACGGCCAGCGCAAAACATGGAGGTGCTCTGCTCTAAACACGTAATAGTTAACATAAATGAATAAATACAAAATGCACACAGCTGTCATGTTTTCAGATTGCTTATGTGTCACAATGGCCAACGCGACTGTGCCCGTTTTTTAAAACGGCCGCACTGCCGCAAAAAAGCGGAAGCAGCCAACGGGTTAACATCAAGTATATTATGCAGTATCTTGTGAACAAGCTAGATCCATTAGAATGCCACTACATGAAAACAGCTGCAGAAGTAGAGTTTTAACACATGTTCTGTTCAAGATTCCTGTGAAATCTGAAGTAGTGAAAACGAAGAAAAACAATTCAAGGTAAACAATTACAATTTTTAATTTTTTAGATTTGAAATGGAGTAGATATAGGTTTTCATATTCTGAAACCACGCACCTTATATTGCAAAAGCATGGGATAAAGTGTTCAAGAATGTACGAATTAAGGATCTGTGAAATACTTAACTGCCACATCCCACCATATACATACTGTATCAGTCCTGCCAAGCGTCACGCAACAGGTGTGACACTCACGCATTTCAGTGCGGTGATCCGCATCACCGCACTGAATGCATTTGTCACGCATTTTTGCCATTTGTGCCAGCGCGCCAGCAGCTCCCGTACCCGGGCTCTCTCTACTGTCTGAGAGTGCTGTTCTCAGTCCGAGTAGTGCCTAAACAGTTAACTAGACTGCAGCAGAGCTCTCTGAGCTCGTGAGCGGCGCCGCACTACAATGTATCTCTCTGCTCTGCCAGTCCGACGAGTCTGTTGGCGTTGCCCTGGAAACTAATGCGAAATTGTGCAGAGTCTGAAGGGGGGCCAGCCCAGGCTGCCCGCTATGTCGATACAGCCCCAGAGCTGTCAATCACGGTGGAGCACCACAGTGGCCACGATTAATCCCGGATGTGCCGGCCTGGGATAGGGCCGTCACGTCCGGAGGAAGCAGGAAGTGGCAGAAGCGGCGGGAGATTACAGTGCAGGCTGCGGCGCACGAGAGACGCAGTCTCGCATTATGGCCACCCCGCCGTGGCCCCCTGTGCAGCCCCGGCGCTAAACACAGCTGCAGGTCACAGCGCGCCACCTTGACCACCACTGTGGCAGCTCAGCTGAGCTGGCGACAGCTCCGGGATTCAGGAAGCGGGGACTGGAAGCCTGCTGCGCACCGGCGCGCAGTCACTGCGTCTGGTCCGTCAGGGCCGGCTCTAGGCATGTGCAAGCTGTGCACCTGCACAAGGCCACCAAACTCCAGGGGCCACCACGCCAATATATATCCTTAATATATTAATCCTCTGAGGATGGATACATATTTGCGTGGTGGCCCCTGGCAGGGATTTGGCGGCCTCAGGCTCTGTTCCACTACTAAACACCCTGACCCTCTCCCCTCTTTACTGGCCTGCGCGCTCCGCCCCGCCCGGACCACCTATTCCGGGCCCCCTACCTACGCTCCTTGCCCAGGGCCACCATGAGCCTAGAGCCGGCCCTGGATCCGTGGTAGCTGCCTTCCACGTCCCGGTGTGTCCGCATTCATACGAGGCAGTGGAGTGTTTAAATTACCGGCGGGCGTCGCCGCGGCACTAGCATCAGCATTTTGTCACCCAAGAGGCCTTGGCCGGAGGACTGTGGAGTGTGCCACATGGGCTATAATAATCACTGACCCGACCATACCGAAGATGACCCCGCGTTAGACTGCTGCCGCGGCCTATGTGATAATCAGAGTTAGTTGTTCACTGATTGTTTGCCGCCAGTTTCAGTTGCAGTAGAGCTTGCATTCCACCCCAGCAGCAAAGTGTAAGTGCAATACGGTATATTCGCTTTCATTTTAAAATGGAATAAACTGGCATTTCCTTTATGATAAATCGCGATCCGAGCGCCGATAAACCAGGCCACATTCTGCCGCCTGTAGTGTCACAAGCCCTGCACACCGCCCCAACACCATCAGCCCCCAGGTGCTTGTAGCACCAGACTTCAGTAGAGACTCCCCGCCTGCCGGCCGAGTTATTTTAATTAACTTTCATATTAGCGTGACTCACTCGAAGAGTATCTCGGCGCTGCAAGTACTAAATAATCAAAACCCAGTACCCCCATTCATGCCGATCCAAGCCCTGTGAAAAGCAGCCCTCACCAATAAGACCCCAGAGAGCTCGACACATGCACACATGAAAGCTCCAGCTTCCTGCCTGCACCATAGCTCCCAAATGAGAACATGTCAGACCGGACCAAGGCCATCAGGGGGACACGAACGAAAAGAGCAGGTCAGCGCGGTGGCACTGAGGGGTCACAGCACCAGCCAGGCAGGCCGTCCCTCTTAACAGCACAGCCACCTTCAGTCAGTCTACAGCACTACTGCCTGCAGCTTGCATGATCCTCTTCACAGCGAACTGGTAAAAGATGCTCTGGCTCATCGTGGCATTGCAGGAACACACGTCATGGGGGCACAGGTGAGAGAGCACTGAAGTAGTGCAATGGGATGTATGTGCGAGTGTCAGATTGGGGTGAATTTTGGTTTAATGGGCAAAATGTTCTGTATTGTTTAGATGCTCATATCGGGGATTTATAGGTCTTAAAGCACGCTGGAAACCGGGTCCATGAGAGGGAATGGGGCTGGCAGAGTGTCTGTCACTCCCGGAGGCCCTGAGCCTGTCCTGGAATGGATCTGAGTCGATTTCAAAGAGCAGAACTATCATATCAGATTTATTTGTAACATGAGGTTGAGAAAACACACAGGAAGGAGATTTTTTGTTACACTGGCAAACGTATTGTTTCGAACCACGTAGTTTGCATGTTTCTGGATTAAATAAAACATCATAGTTTTATATCTTGTTTAGTCTCATTTCTTCTGATTCTTTGCCTGTACTTGTAGAAACAGGGCGCTTGCTTGAAATCCCTCCTTTCCCTCACCGTGAAAAGCCCTGTGCACTCAGAGCTCTGAAACACATGCTCTGACTGAACCATTCAGTTTTTTTCTCAGCCCCAAACCCATGTTTTACACTTTGATGGAAACATCAAGATTTTGGGGACCTTTCTAACATCCTGTCCTCAAGATGACGAAGCTTCGTTTGGTGACCTGGGGTGCACTTGCTTGCTGTGCCCTTGTTGTCACACCAGTGTTGAACCCGTTTTGTCCTAATTCCAAGATTAGGACACTGTGTACCTGATTCTGCCACACTGCCACTGCAGGGGGCTGGAAGGTTTATAGATGTCTCTCTAGCACACAGCTCATCCAACATGAACCAGGCATGTTCACAAAACATGTATTTTATGAGGATTATCTGGGAGTTACTGCTTTTTGCTATGTTAATGCTCATCAGTTTCTGGTGATTTACAGCAGTTTTAAGATCTACTTGGAGATTCTCGTTGCTCAAATGGGTGTCATTTCTGATATTTATGTTTCTCTCGTCTTCATTGCTTGATTTTGCTTGCGAGAAAGTGTCACTCATAGTCGCTGAAATGTCACTCATAATTACACTGAAATTATGTAAATGTCACACATAAGCAATCTGAAACCTTGGCAGCTATGCATACTGGGGACAACGTTGTCAGACTCGGTTTACAAGTGTTTACCAACAATGATGTAGGAGCTCAAGAAAAAAAGCACCATAGATGGCAAACAAAGTGCACTCTCACCCGCCCCCATGCATGCATCGACAAGAGGCCTCTTAGAACAATTAAACTCGGGAGTCTTGCTTGATTTTCTGCAGTGCGTATGCTTATTAAAATTAACTTCACTGGTCAATTACTTCATTGACCGCATTTCTTCTTTATTTAAAATCCAACTTATTTTTCATATCACAGCATTAAAAAACGCACACTTATTTACATGTATAGTCTTTTACCGCCCATTCTCCAATGAGCATTTGGTTTAACTTCAGGGCTGCGCCAGCAGGCCACAACCCAGATAGCCTGCTCTCTTCACGTTAACCCCCTTCCGGTCAACAGAGCCGCAGGTGAATTATCTGCCCCCACTTGGGCAACCAGCGGCTTCCAGGGTAGGGCTGGAGAAGCCAAGGCCACCAGCAGGTTAGCCTCAACTCCCCCGCCAGCCCGGAGTCCATGATGATTTCTAAGAAACCTGATCAGAGGTAAAGAACTGTCACTGGACAAGAAGTTCCCGTGTTATTCTTGTCCGGAAACCCCGCAATTGACCTGCCCAAAAGACCTAAATCTAGGGTTGGGTGGGTGGGTGTCTTCTTCGCGGACGTCCGGCTCCCAGGGTGGTCAGTGGACAAAGAGATCGCCCTAAGATGGACGCAGGCTTTTAAGCCTCGCGCCCCCACATTACTTCCGGGGCGCTAATAAGCCCCAATTCCATTGGCCTACGCCTAAGTCCACTTCCGGGTCGTCTGACCCGGAAGTGAAAAGCCAGCCGGGTCGGCCCTTCTGTTTACCACTAACGACGCCACTCCCCGAAGGGGGGTGGCGCCTTGCATAGATGGCAAACAAAGTGCACTCTCACCCGACCCCATGCATGCATCGACAAGAGGCCTCTTAGAACAATTAAACTCGGGAGTCTTGCTTGATTTTCTGCAGTGCGTATGTTTATTAAAATTAACTTCACTGGTCAATTACTTCATTGACCGCATTTCTTCTTTATTTAAAATCCAACTTATTTTTCATATCACAGCATTAAAAAACGCACACTTATTTACATGTATAGTCTTTTACCGCCCATTCTCCAATGAGCATTTGGTTTAACTTCAGGGCTGCGCCAGCAGGCCACAACCCAGATAGCCTGCTCTCTTCACGTTAACCCCCTTCCGGTCAACAGAGCCGCAGGTGAATTATCTGCCCCCACTTGGGCAACCAGCGGCTTCCAGGGTAGGGCTGGAGAAGCCAAGGCCACCAGCAGGTCAGCCTCAACTCCCCCGCCAGCCCGGAGTCCATGATGATTTCTAAGAAACCTGATCAGAGGTAAAGAACTGTCACTGGACAAGAAGTTCCCGTGTTATTCTTGTCCGGAAACCCCGCCACAGGGCGAGGCGCTTACTGGCGGGCTCGACCTCCCCCCCGCGCTCGAGAGCTTCGGAGATAGCTCCTCAGATTGTTTCTAAAAATATCTTGGTGCCCGAACTCTGACAGGTGCACTCCATCCTCCGCATACAAATCCGGCCTGGACGTTTGTATCAGCTTGTGACGGATAGTTCCTATACTGGACTTCCGCAAGATCTTTGCCACCGCCTGATTTAACCGCTTTACCGATTTATTAACTGCCTTCGTGGGTGCGGCCCGCGACCATACCAACCTCGGGATGACTTCAGACCACAGTAGCATAGCCTCGGGCAAAATCTTTTTGACCGCTGCTAAAGTTGAAAACAAAAACTCCTTCACTCCTCTCCTTCCTGCTGGGATCATATTGTTGCCACCGCAGTGCAACACAAATACATCCGGATATGGCATGCCCTTGGCCAATGCCGCCTTTAAATCCTTGGGGACATCGGCTAGGAGCTGGCCGCCTATCCCCACCCAATGATGATCACATCCTTGCACCATATGCACCCTTTTGTCGAGCGTCTCCTTGAAGATCGCTCCGGCCCTGCGAATAAAGGAATGGCCGCACCAACATATTTGGACTCTCCTAGGGGAGGTACCTACAGCAAACATTAAGGGACATGGTGAGACGATATGAAGCAGAAGGTGGACAGAACATTAATGATACAGCTGTTAAACTAACTGTGGACGCACATAACGTTCGTAACAAGCAGATTTCCAACGACCCAACCTCTTAATCGCCTGCTCGGGTAACCCCAGGCCCGCAGCTGTTGTTGCTGCCCCGATGCGAAAAGAATGGGATGTAAAATTGGAAGGGTCGACCCCCATCTTTGCTAAAGCCAACTTAACCACCCTTGTAAATTGGAACTTAGTGAGGGGCAGCCCATTCATGTGAATCAGCACTCTATCATCAGCCCCACGGGGCCTGACTCGCATGAATTCTCTCATCAGACTAACTGGACAGAAAGACTCCCCCTCTACTCTACCCAGTTGTATCCAAGACCCTCTACCTAAAGGGTCTGTTTTCGACCTTCGCACCCTGAGTCTCAGTACATCGACTGATTCTATCACGTCGGAGCACCTTAGTCCGCCCTCACTATCTGTTTTCGATGCTGGGAGTAATTCTGAGATTCTTAGAGCGCCGCAAAAAGCTAACACGTATGCCACCCTGAATAGTTGCGTCTCATATGGTGAAAAACAAACCAATGGCAATGTGTCCAGGAGTTTTACCAATTTCCCTACATCTATAGGCCTTCTAGAGTCTTTTGCCCCAGGTACCAAGCGCTCCCAACCCTTCACTGCCCTTCTTACTCTCTGATCTTTCGTTGGGTCAGGGGCTCCCTGTAAACCAGCATAGAATGCTATCGCTGATAATTGCCTTTTCATACAAGCCACCGAATTTCCTTTCTCCTTCTGTTGTACAATGAACCCTAACACGCTCTGCGGCCCAAAAACTTCCACCAGTCCCGCTCCCCTTAAGAACGACATGTAACATTCCCAAGATTTTTGATACATACTCTTCGTCTTGGGAGCCACGGATGCTGCTATCAATTCGGAGGCAGTGGGGCACCAAGCTTCCATAGCTCCGCTGGAAAGGCTGACATTGTCGACTCTGCTTGCGGCCAAAGTGCCCGGAACTCTGTTAACTTAAAACAAGACAGTGCATCAGCCGCTTTATTCTCCACACCGGGAACATGTCTAGCTGTGAAATGGACATTGTGCTTCAAACATTTCATGATCAAGTTCTTTAACAGACGAAGCACCCATGCGCAGGTTGCGCTCTGGTTATTGATCACCATCACTACTGACATGCTGTCAGACCAAAATACAATGTGCCTGTTCGATAGCATCTCCCCCCACAGATGCAATGCCACCACTATGGGGAACAACTCTAGAAAGGAAATGTTCCGAGTCAGACCTCGGTCTACCCAGTCATCAGGCCAGTGCCGCATGCACCACTTGGAACCCAAAATTGCTCCGAAGCCAATACTTCCGGCAGCATCAGTGAACAATTCCAGATCAGCATTTGAAGTGCTAGCGGCCCGCCACAGCACAGAGCCATTGAATTCCTGCAAGAAACACGACCAAATCATCAGGTCATCCCTCACCACAGATGATAACCTAACTCTGTGGTGTTTAGCCCGCAGGCCAGACATTGCCCTTGCAATACTCCTGGAGAAATCCCTGCCCATTGGTATGACCCGCAAGGCAAAGTTCAGTTGGCCCAAGAGGACTTGCAATTGGTGTAATGTTACTTTCTTTGCTCCCAGACAACTATCAATTGCCGCCTTGAATGCATCCACCTTTGACTTTGGCAACCTGCACATGCCTGCCCTGGTGTCAATTTCAATGCCCAAAAACGTCAGACATGTCGTTGGGCCTTCCGTTTTCTCAGCCGCCAAAGGCACCCCTAGGGCTCCAGCCACGTGTTGGAAGCCCAGCAGGGCCTTCCTGCAGGACTGGGAACCCCTGGGGCCCATGAATAAGAAGTCATCCAGGTAATGAACTACTGCATGTGATTTGTCAGAGGTCAGGAATTGTTCCACCGCCCATTCTAGGAACCTTGCAAAGGTTTCGAAAACCGCGCAAGCGATAGAACATCCCATGGGCATGCACAAGTCTATGAAGTAGTTGTCCTCGAAAGTGAAACCCAACAGCCTAGCATCGTCTGGGTGAACGGGGATTAACCTAAATGCTGACTCGATATCCGCCTTGGCCATTAAGGCACCTTCACCTAGACCCTGCAATTTTTCAACGGCTGTGTCGAAAGATGTATAGCGCACTGTGCACAACTCCGGGTCTAAATTATCGTTGACAGATAACCCTGCCGGGCTTGATAGGTTGTGTATAAGGCGGAATTTACCCGACTCTTTCTTCGGCACCAGACCTAAAGGTGAACAGACCAGATCGGGGATCGGAGGGTTCTTGAAAGGCCCCGCAACTCGCCCCAAGGAGACTTCTTTCATGATCTTGTCTCGCGCCGCCTCCATGTTCTGGAGCACAGAGCTTTGATTGCGAGGCGGGACTGTAGTAGGGGATGCAGAAGATGGAATTCGAAAACCAAATGTAAAGAAAGCCCTGAAGAAGAAATTGTGCCTCCTCGAGCTTGTCGTATTTACTAAGGAGGTGTGTCAAAACATGACGTTTAATGGGAGTTGGGAGCCTTGTCGGAAGCTTTGGGTGGCTTCCCTTTTGGGGTAGCCTGGGTGGGCTGTTCTTTAGGATTTCCATTGTTCCTGAAACATCTGATTTCCAGATGGGACGTGCCACCGCAGTATGAGCAGCAGTGTTTGAACCTGCATGAGGCCCCCCTAGTACACTCGTTTCTGTTAAACTGCCAGCAGGCCTGTTTTTTATCGCTGATTCCCTTGTCACTCCAAAAGGACTGAGTCTGAGCAGGGGCACTAATCTTAGACGTTGAGGGTGAGGAATAAAAAACTGTGTGCCATAAATTGATCTCACGCTGATCCCATGATATACCTGGATGAACTGCTTTCATCTGCCTGAACATTTTATCGTACTTTAACCACCCCAGTCCTGGAAATTCAGCTGCGGCACCATGAATCAGGGATATATAACTCATCATTTGAGGACCTAAGATCGGATATTTCTCCAGTATAACTGCGGCATAAATGGCAAATCCTGTTATCCAATTTTTCATGGACCACTCTGTCCAAGACTTCTTTTGGCTATATTCGCCCTCTTTCGCACCCTTTGACTTCCCTGCCGCCACCCCTGCATTAATCAGGTCAAACACATCAATATATTCACCTCTAAGTATTTTCTCTTTTACCTCTGCCGGCACGTGCCATGTGATCCCCGTGGATGGCGATAGGGTCATCGAGGATGAGCCAAACATTAACGGGCTGAATGGCAACAGTGGATGAGCCGCCTGTTGGCCCCCTGCCCCTCCAGGCGCCTGACTATTATGGGGAACGGAAAGATCAGCACTAATGTTACCTATTGATGTCTGTGGTGGATACCCTAAATTTGAAAACGCATTCATCATTACGGGCCCCACTCCTGTTGGGTACGTCATGGCGGGGATCATCGAGCTTATGGGGCCATTACCAATAGCTTGCCCATGGGAACCGTATAATTGCATCCCTGGTAACTGTGCGACCCCCCCCGGGTTGCACCCACACTTGCGACACCCCACTACCTGGTTGCGCCACTACTGACGGTAATGTACCCTGAGAACAGGGTGCCCCCACATGAGTGACGGGGACCCCTCCTATTTGCGTAGGCATAGCAGTACTGTTCTGTCCCTCCATACCATCCCGGTCTTTCTCTGCGGGTAAATTGCAATCTATTGTCTCTAGCACCTCCTCCTCACCTGGTGATGCTGATCGGGGCTGAGGCGCCCTGTGCCGCTTGCCCTTTGTCGTCTCTTTAAACCTCTCCGGCGTACGTCTCGCTCTCTTGCCTCTCCCTCTTTCTTCCTGAGGGTTAGCATCAGCTCTAATCCCTTCTCGCATGTTCTTTAGGACCCAATCCATGCCCTTTTCTCTGGTATATTCCAACAGCTTCGTAAAACCGAGGTATTCATCACTTTTTGTTGCGGGCTCTTTACCCTTTCGTGACTTTTTCGGCGGCATCCTGCACTTAAAGAGAACAAGCATTAATTTCTTAAGCACAAATATTAGCATCCATTCCACTGCGTTCTTCTTTCCCCGCGCTGCGCTTGTTCCCTTGGGTGTGTTGGCCCAGACCCCGATTGTCCACTTATACTCCTTCCCGCCTTCTTTCATTAGGAAACAAGGGATTGCGCTAATGTTCAGTGAGGGCCTCTGCTCCCCCGAGTGTCATTTATTTAACCCACCTCATTATGGCATGCCCACCCCTAATTATCATCATTCACTGCCAGCATGAAACAAGTAGCGCTGAAATTGCCCACTACAAATGGCCATCAGCATGCTCGTTTATGGTTATGGTTACTCAGCTACTACATTGTACCAAGTTATGCTTTAATTCGAGACTCCCTCTGCTAAATAGTAATTCAAAACCTTCTTTATTTTATGTAACTGCACTGTGCCAGACCACGACTCCCAAGGCTCTCTGATTCCAATGAGTGCCCCACTTAGCGCCCAGAGAATTAACCGGCGCTAGAGGGATCCTTGCGCCTCTCGTCGCGACTCCCCCACCGCTGGATTCGCATGCACGCTCGTCGAGGACCCCGTTCACATGCCGCCCAAATACGTGTCATTAAAACGATCCCCGCGCTGGGACAAAGGCGCACTACGGGAATCTTACACCCCGCAAAGAGACAAATCCCCCGCTGCATACGCGTGAGCGCGCTCACCACTCCGCTAACCAGCCTCGGACATTCCCATTCAAAGCGCGCCCGGACTACACACGCGCTCAACAAACAAGGAAACACGCACGCATCCTCTACGCGCGCATCCCTTTAATAGCTGCATTTAAACCACTCGCACGCTCTATGCAAAGCGCGTGCCCCACAACACACTGCACGGCCCACTAACCTGCCTTCGAGTCGGGTTGACCCTCGCCTGATTCTGCGCGATGGTCCCGCGATGTCTGTTGTCTTCTTCGCGGACGTCCGGCTCCCAGGGTGGTCAGTGGACAAAGAGGTCACCCTAAGATGGACGCAGGCTTTTAAGCCTCGCGCCCCCACATTACTTCCGGGGCGCTAATAAGCCCCAATTCCATTGGCCTACGCCTAAGTCCACTTCCGGGTCGTCTGACCCGGAAGTGAAAAGCCAGCCGGGTCGGCCCTTCTGTTTACCACTAACGACGCCACTCCCCGAAGGGGGGTGGCGCCTTGCATTGGCTGTAGTGATTACTTACTGGGTTACTCAGGTTGCAGGCTCTGCCGTTATAGAAGAACGAGGCCTTCTCCTACACAGTGCAGTACCACACGCTGGCTGCACCTGCTTCAAAAATAGTGCTCTGGACGTTGTTTAGGCACTGAACTTCCAGGCGGTGACTCATGCAGTGCGTCAGTGCGTGTGACATGGAATTTTGAAAAACGTTACGCACACGCACTCTAGCGCAGCTGCCTCATCCCCTACCCTACCGAACCATATCCAGCCCAAACAGTGCCCGCCCACTGACAACACTTATCTGACAGGAAATTGTGACATGCATTATTTATCGGCTGCAGGCTCAGCAGCACCAGCACTCTTCACCGGGGCTCAGGAGGCAGTTTGTAAAGTAAATTCACTGGGCTCAGGAGGCAGTGTAGTGTAATGGCGGCGGACAAATGCACAGAGAAGGGGCTCACTGTGAAGTAACTTATTTATTCTTAGAGAGGGGGTAGTTCGTCCCGCTGCAAGTGTAACTCTCCTGCACTCGGGTGCGACGCAGCGCTTACTCATCTCTGCCCCCGGGGGCCACGTGGGTCTGCTTGTCACGGGTGCAGCACTAGAGTGTTAGACCACAGGCACTTCGTAAAGTAAATTAATTCTACTTACTGTGATACAAAACAAACGTGTAGTCGAGTCATTAATGCGAGGTGGGAGTGGGAGTGGGACTGAGGTGTAGACCCGGCCCTGACAATTATGTGCTGGTGCAAAGCACCAGAAAGCACCGGCACAAATTAAGCACTGAATTCTGTAAAGAAAGTAGATGGCAGCTGAGCTTACCTGTGCATGTTACATTTCGGACACTGCTGTAATGCCAGGATTTATTCAAAATGCATTATTCTAACCCCAGCTGACTAATACTTGGCAGTGCTGCAGTAGCATATTTTTGGCGATGATTTTGCTAAATTTTAAAACTGAATTTCGATCTGCTTGCAAACTGAATAAGCATTTGCAATGCAATAGGTCTCGCATTTACATGAGTTTAAGCTATTGGCACTGTAAATGACAATGCCTTTTATTTATGTTTTGGTTTTTAAAACAGAATAAAAGGCATTGTCATTTACAATGCTAATAGCTTAAACTCTAGCAAATGTGAGACCTGACATATTCATATTTTTTGTAGACACGGGGAGATTAATAGGCAGCTGTGTTAAAAAACATTTAAGTAATGTCCTGAGCTACCGATTAATCTCTCCGGGACTACAAAAAATATGAAAATCTCATTCTGCAATGTTACTGGTGCTTGTGGAAAGTGCTGCTGGGGTGACCATTTCAAGCTAGCAGCATTAGGCAGTGAAAGCAAAGCCTTCACTTGCGTAGCGCTTCTACGAGCACCAGTTACATTACACAATGACATATTCATATTTTTTGTAGACACAAGGACATTAATTGGCAGCTCTGTTAAAGACATTTAAGTAATGTCCTGAGCTGCTGTGTCTACAAAAAATATGAAACTGTAAATGTGTAATGTAACTGGTGCTTATGGAAAGCACTATTAAATGAAACAAAAAGCCCGCAGAGCGAGCTGCTGCTAATGTGAGCAGCCTGCAGAGGGTGAGGACGTGGCTCATCAGTCAGAGCTGCAGACTTCGGAGCTGGGGATCCGCGTTCGAACTTAGGCTTCGGTTTGACATCTTGGGAATGTGGGGAAATCTTTGCCCTAAAATGCACAATAGAATAAATAAAAAGCATCGATCAGTATTGGAGAGGTGGTGGGGGCCCACACAAGGACAATTGTGGGAGGGGTGTGGGAGGAGAGCACAGGAATAATTAAGTGGACAGGGAAATGAGAAGTGAGCAGAGGCAGGCAGGGAAAAGAAAACAATCCCAAACCACCTTAAAAAAAATGCCCAAACCAAACCATCCTACCAAAAAAATCCCAACAGACGGCAAACATCTACAAGTGCAAAAAGCCTAAATAAAATACAAGCAACAGAGCCTGAGGCACATGAAGGGAGGAAGCATTAATGGGAAGAAGCAAGAATGTAACTGTGGCATGAAGAGGAGACAGGAGTAACAATATTTAAATGTAAGCAGTTAGGGAGCTGAAGTTGAACACAGACAAACAGTAACAGAGCAGGAATCTAAGCAAAACAATAGTCCTCAAAAGAACAGATAAAGAATCATAGTGGAATGAGACAGTACTAAGTCTCTGCTCTGTGGGAGGAACGGAAGAGAAAAAGAAGGGACAAAGAGGCAAGCTGCCCTCTAGCAAGCATGGATTTTTGAAGGACACTGACATAGACAAATAGCAAGCAATGTCAAGTAAGGGGATGAACTTGATGCCCACAGACCATTTACAGCAGGTCTTGGAAATACAGCTGTGCTGTCTAGTGCGACCTAAAAATGGGTGAATGTTGTCAAATATGTTGCATGATAAACTATTTCCCATTCCACTAGATGCAGCAAACCAAAGCACTTTATGAAATCATTTACAAATATTTACAGCGTATTCATGATAAAAGGGTGCATGCATAAGTATTGAGGTTCATCTCATGAATGTGCAAAACTTATCAGAGGGGTGATTTCAGCAGCCATATTAAGCTCTCTCCTATAATAGCTGGTGTCTAGCACTTTGTAATATGTTTCTAAACTACTTATCTAAAAGGGTATTGTGCAGAAGATATGTTATTTATTTCACAGTGTTTCGCTTGATCCTTTAAGTAACATCAACAACCAAGAAGCTTTCAAGAGGACATTACTAGTGTCCCCTCTGTTGAATAGTGGGCCTTCTGTACTCGAACTGCAAAGGAAGTTAGCATCCGAAACCTTATGATTCTCTATGTAGAGATGGATGAGAAGTTAAGACTTAGCTCAAAGTTGGTACTGAACTGAGGAACAGCATAAGACAGATAGAGGTGGATTTGAAGTCAAGGCTTAGCTGAACATCGGTGGTGTAGAGATGAGCAAGGTACAGTACAACACAGTTGCAGTGAAGACATGATAATCATGGAGACAGGTAATGGATGGATTGCCAGTTGGACACACAGGACTTGTTCATGATGAATATGCAACTAGGCAAGGGGTCCCCATCCAATGCCACCAGTGGTTTGTTACCTGTAATAAGGAAGATTGCTCCAGTAATAAAGATAGAAATAAGAGGTTTATTTGTAAGTATGTCCTCTCAGCACCAACAGTCCTTTCTTCATCAGCTCCAGGCTTACAATGCCACAGTGCAGTTCTAACATTCCACATGACATAGTAAGAATTCTATTTGACAGCCTCTTTGAATACTACAAGTACATTACAACACATCTCCTTTACATATTAAAGAAAACAATATTAACAATAATAAAAATAATAACAATCAAGTGATAAATAAGCTAATAACAAAGTAACTTATAGAGAGAACTACCTCTTTGAATACTACAAGTAAATTACACCATTACCCCTAAATAATATTGACAGATTTCTAAAGGAAGACGTATTCTTACCTCCCTGCATATATAATGACTGAGCACGGACAGAGGGTATCCTGTATTGCCCTGATGAAGGTCGGTGATCTATTCTGAGCTAGTCGAGAGGCAGAAAAATGTTGTTAGCTTATTTTAGGAAAAGAATACTGAAACATAACCTCTCAACCTATAACCGAACAAGGATTTTAACCCTGCCCTACATATCCTCGAAATAAAGGAAAATCCTTTGTGTCTAAATAGAGGTAGTTTAGACAAATTCTGAATCTCACATATATCCAGCACAATTTTTTCTGATCTTCCTCTACCTGAGGTGGATACTACAGTGGTGGTAATATTTCACCAGGGTGGGATGGACATGCCAACAATAAAGCATGACACAATGTGGTTGAGGCTTTTCTGTCCAAAACCTTTGTTTCGGTTCCTCTAGGACAGTGCCACTTTCCAATAAGGTTATATGCAGTTTCATGTGACCTTTGTAGGCTTACTATTTATGTGACAGATTTTTTTCCTTAAAGTCACATCAAGTACCAAGAAGCATCTAAGAGGACGCTGCTGGTGTTTCCTGTGTTGAGTACTAGACATGGTGCACTCAATCGGCAGAGGAAGATCAGTGTCCAAAGCCTCCTGATTCTCTAGGTAGAGATGGAAGAGAAGTTAAGGATTAGCTCAAAGCCTGTGGTGTAGAGACCAACCAAGATACAGTACAACACAGATAGAGGTTGATAAGAAGTCAAGTCTTAGCTCAAAGTAGGTGGTGTGGAGATGTGCGAGGTACAGAACAACACAGTTGCAATAAAGACATAAATATCCCACTATGGTTGTAAGTTTTGCAAATAGCAAAAACACCCAACCCAATGCAAACGGTACTGAAACAATAATACAGTGATTAAACAGGGAGCACTGGATAAAAAACACTTTAAACTGTTCAGGATCACCTGATAGTCGCAACACCGGAATAATACCTAACTAACACTAGATGCAAGAAACAACACAACGAAGTTACAGTAAAAACACTGGAAGGTGTGCACAATGTTTGCAAACACATAATAATCATGATTGCTGCCCCTGATCATGGAATCTTTTCACAAAAACCTAGTTACAGTATTACAGATTTCCAACGGTTGCCATTCATGATCATGAACATCATTTAGGGGTCACCAGGGTTCGCAGTGGTTGCAATCTCTAGCACTCCCTTTGCGACACCTGCCCTCAGAGGTGGCAAAATCAGTGCTAAGAACACAGGGTTGTCTCGCATCATCAGAGTAAGGCTCTAACCTGGTTTTCTGCTAATTTTTATTACCTTAATAGTGGTTTATACTTTATTATTCACTAATAGTATAAAACGAAAAGAGCAGCAAGATCTAGACCTTAACTGGCATCTTAGATAGGAGAAATAAAATGGTATTAATGTATGCTGTGTGGGTGCATGTGGGTGAGAGTGAGTTTGGGTGAGAGAGTGTGTATATATGTGAGCATCTATGTTTGTATATGGGATGGTAGTTGTGTGGGTGTGCAAAAATGAATGCGTAAGCATAAGTGAGTCAGAGTACGAGTGAGTCAGAGAGTGTGAATTAGTGGTTCAGGGTGCGAGTGAACGCACAAGAGTAGGTGAAAATTAATGAGTGTAAGTCAGTGATAATGATAGAATGAGTGTGAATAAGTGAATGTAAGTGAGCATGTGTCGTTATGCTTGCAGATCCGCTGTTGGGTCTGTCATGCATCTTGGCTCATAGAAGCACCCTTGATAAAATGTTGCCACTGGAGGCAATATTTGCATATGGGATACCTCGGCAAAATGGCACTCTGTAGGTACATTTTGGCAGGGAGCATCCATGAAAAAATTCCAGCCCTGGCCTCCTGAAAGAAATTCTTGGCATAGTTGGTACCTGTGGCAAATTGCTGGTGATGGCACATAGGGGGAACTTCTTGGCATATGGAAAGACAACTGTTGCAGGGTCATGGGGCCATCCATGACAAAATGTGTTTTTCACATATTAGACATAACATTTGACATAAGGCACCTCCATAATGCAAAAGAGGCAATGTTAGGACAATTCTGGCACTGGCATATTGTATGCAATGGTTGGGCAAAAGGGGCCACAATGGCAAAACGCTGGTCCTAGCACTTGAGGTAATCTTTGACATAAGAGGCACCCATGAAAAGCCTTGAATATTTAATGATTCTTTTTTTTTACAGCTTATGGGTTTTTAGGAAATGTATATGAAAATGGTGCATTAAAATGTACTAGTAAAGCAATTGTTTTCAAACTTTTCTCAGGGAAGAGAAATCCCCACCCTTTGCTCTCTCCGAGAAGAACATATAGTATTCATTATGCAATTATGTAACTTCAGCAATGCTAATTATAGTGAGGTCTTCAGGATTAAGGCTATGTGACATCACTTCTTGGGACAATGCAGGGTCAAAGGTCATATGGAGTCACTTCCTGTGACATCGTTAAAGTCAAGTGGTATATGATGTCACTTCCGCTACCCCTGGCATTTTTGTGAATTCGCGCAGAAAAACAATTACGTGTGTCAGACCATAAAAAATAGGGGAAAGTGTTAACAACTGAACACATATCTCTGACGTAATTCCTTTAACATGTATAATATAACACAGTCATTTTTGTCCTGGCAACTTCTGTTCAACAGCTACCACTCAGGTAACCTTGATAACGCATGGGTGAACACTGCAGTCTGATTCACAGCAGTAGTGATGTGTGAACCTACGCTCTGGAACCAATCATAATGTGCTGGTCAACTGGATTATTGATATTTGAGGACAGATCAGGGTCAAAGGAGAGCCATAGCAATAACAGAAGTTGTGTGGTGTCCTCACCAGACAAAGTTCCTATTCAACTCACGGTATATGCAGCATTGGAGTTATTTGGGCAACATTTCTCCAGTCTCTAGTGTTGAATAGAGGGAATATAAACTCTGAGTTTGTTTTGTCTGGGCTCCTTGGAAAACTGATGACTTTCAAACAGCAAAGGGCTACGCAAATAGAAAGGGAAGAATGTTGGTGCTTTAGCAGGGCTGCATTTTTTACTTGTTTCGAGACAAAAGGAAATAGGTTCAGTCATCTAGACATTCTTGAAGCACCACAGCAGGCCCCATACAGGTCTGTGACAAAGAAGGCCTTCAATAAATTGGAAAGGAAGATCCCGATTATATTTGTACGTCTTTATAATTTGGCAACCGACTAGGCACATCAAATCTCATGCATTTCAAAGGTATGTAAGTCTAACTAACCAAGTTGGAAGAGAGTGCTTCTTCACAAACGGAATTATGGGAATAGCACCTTTTCCCAGCATACAATGTGGTGGCCATTGCATATGTGCAGATGGCCAGATAGCTATGCAAAACCTAGTGGTGAAACCTGCTGGTATTGAAAACTTTCTATATTTTGTGAGACAAGCTATGGAAACAAATGAGACAGGAAAGGAACAGGAAGTGGGGGAAGAGCAGTTTTTATTGTTCTGGACAGCATCCGCCATTGATAGTTATCACAAACTATCTGCCATGCACAGAATGTTCCAATGTTTGCACTCCTTACTGTACATCCAAAGCAGATGATATTTGCAAACATTTCCACTCATAAAAAGACCAAACACAAAGGTCCAGTCTACCGAACTTGATTTAGAAGGTATGTCAGTAGACGACTAACACACTGATAAAACATGTAATGCTGCCATCAGCCAACACCAGCGCAGACTAGATTGATGGGGGACTGACCAATTGAGACTGCAGAGTGCTGAAACCATTGGAGAGTCACCTCATCCCATGCACAAAAATCTGAGTCAATGAGGAGCACTGAATCTGCAGATTGAGAGGTCACTCGGATTTAAAGGCAATACAACCTGTTTCAAAGAACAAATACAAATGGGAGGTCTCCAAGACAAAGCGAAAATTGTAGCATTGTTGGATACCAACATAAGTAGCCAAATGGTACCCATCCCTGATGCATTATTGGAGGTATTAAATCAAGGTTAATGGTAACTGGATAAAAATCGGAGGTAGATTGGGGGAGGGCATCAGGTATGCAAAAGAGAGAGAAAAATTGAGAGAGGCAGAGAGAGATAATACAATCATAAAGGTCTTAATCATATTCTGTTGGCGATCAAGTTGTAAGAGAGATTATCATTACTTGAAAAAAGAATACATTCTGAAACTGTAGCTAGTGGAGAGAGGAGTGAAACAAAGCCCATAAGGCTCACTTACTGCAAACAACATCAGCAGATAAAACATGTTTTGAAAATCTGGCTAATAGGACATTGTTTCAATCAAATTCTGAGGGAAAGAAATCAACAGCGCTCTAGAAAAAAAAAGAGCAAAGCGTGGCCGATAATACACCCACCTAAAAGCATTTTAACAGTGCATGCACAAAGTAATTTCCAGGACGCATCACCTGGTTGAAAGTGGGATACTATAGAAGCGCTTATGCTAAAATGCGTGAGACCTAATACGGTTCCGCAGGCCCATTGGGATACCGATTTTAACTCCATATATGTTCAGCCTTGGTACAGCAATTCCAGATAAGCAGTTTCAGGATAACAATACGACCACCCAAAATTTGTGACTAAGGTACAGATTGTGTACCAATACTTATGATCCCAAAATAAACATAAGCCCGTTCCTGAGACAGGAAGTAGTTAATACCATACGCTTTTAATTCCCTTTGAATCATTGTAAAGCATTTTGTGGTATGTGTTTATTTACTAACTGTGCTCTTTCATGTTAACCTTAAATTGTTGAGGATAGTGATCTCGTCGGCTTCTAGAACATTTGACTAATGATAAAGTCAAAGTCCGAATTTTACTGATTCCGTATTTACAAATCAGTAAATGCCATGTAGGTAAATATTCGGTAATTACCGAATCGGTATTTACCGATTCGGTAATTGCCATTGATTCCTATGGGCCTTTGGCCTTGAGGGCCATAGGAATCAATGGCAATTACCGAATCGGTAAATACCAATTCGGTAAAATTACCGAATAGTCAAGGGTGGCAGGGTGTCACTTTGACACCCTGTTGCACCCCTGATTCAGGCGTGAGTGCCATGTGACACACATACATGCCCACATACATGCCCTTAGGGCATGTATGTGTGTCACATGGCACAGGTGTACATGCACAGATTTGCACATGCACAGGTATTCGTTATTTACAACCAACTAACAGTTGGTGGTAAATAACGAATCCTTAAGGTCCTGTGGCACTGTTTTCAGTGCCACCTACATCTCAAATTACCGATTTGGTAAATTTACCGATTCAGTAATTTACAGAATCGGTAAATTTACCGATTTGGTAAATTTACCGAATCAGTAATTTTAAAGGCTCCCTACATCTAAAACTCCAAATACTGGTTGGTTACGACCGAAATCGGCCGTTACCGACCGGTATTTGGCCATCTACATCTGGCCCAAAATCTTCCCATGGATCTTAAGTAATATTGACTCGCTCTGAAACAACTGAAAAAGGAGAGCAGTTTGAATCTGAAATAATTTGCCAATGAATTTACTTGAGATTAAAATAATACAACGAAAATAAAAGTACCGAAGACTTCAACATTTCTTTGACTTGAACGAAAAAGGAATGCTCCAAAAGGGATATGGGGTTATGTGTGACAGTGCAATGATAATTTTGGATATTCAAACAAAGACATTACATGTGAAAAAATGGTGGCACTGGAGGAAAGAGAAACTGATAAAAGAAGGTGGTCTGATCATGAATGATGGTGGGTAGAGGGCCTCCGGATCAACCTCAAAGAGGAGTTTCTAAAACAAGAGGAAAGCATGGTTCGGTTTGTATTCATCCCCTTACTCATTTTTGTCCATGTGTTTTCTTTAGATCCTGCTCTATGCAAGCTTAAGACTCGAACTCTTGAAATTGATGGGTCTTTGCCACCAAACAATTTCACCGAATCCTTCTGTGCATTAGAAGACAGCACTGCTTCTCAGTAAGTATGAAAACCAGTGTGATCATTGCTCATCTTTGCTTTTTTTGTATGCTATTACTTGAACGGTGGGTTACAGTTTTGTGTGAAATGATTTGAACGGAATGAAATGTAAAAACACTTTTAACATTCATATGATACGCCATGTGTGCAAAGCACAGGGAGCCATATCCTAATGGGGATTTGGGGGGGGGCGGCCGACCAGCGGGAGGCCTGCCACCCCCGGGGATTTTTGGGGCCGGGGGAGGGAGGGGGGGTAGAGTCAGCACCGTACGTGGGCTGGTTTGAACTACTTGTTAGCCTTGGGCTGGGTTTGGGCTGGTCCCATTTATATCCGGACTTCCTGTGCACAGGCCACCATTTTAGAAAGAAGGTGGCTGGTGACACAGCAGCCGGGCGGGGGTGATGACGGAGGTAATTGATTTGGGGTATTGAGTTGGTAGTGATTTGCGGGCGTACAGTTACTGCAGGATAATTTAGCATTTATTGAGGATGGGTGCGTGCGTGGATTGGTGACATTCGGCGGGGGTAATTTGCTTGTCCGTTGGAGGCGCACGAAGCATGATGGTGCCGCGAGTACAGTGGTGGTTGGTGGCGCGTTAACCGAGATCGTTACGCTAGTGCAGTACTTGGTGGTGCCGGTGGTATGGTGGAGTCATGTTTGTAGGGGGCGCATAGGGGGCTTGAGTTTTGAGGCGTTGTGTTCGTGGGGGGGGTGGCGATGTGTGTGGCCGCGGGGTGTGCGGTATCTGGGGGGCCTCTGGGGGTGTCGGTCTTTCGGGTGGCCTTCCGCCCCTTTCCAGGAGACGCGGTGGGTCAAGCAGCGGCAGCGGGATGGATGAGACGTGGGGGGGGGCTCGGCCTCGGTTACGTATAGTATGGGGTTTCAAAGGAATTGATGGGTTTTGCACAAACAATTCGTTCACACAGAAGGTTCGGCGACCGCACGGGCCGATTGCGGGAAAGGTGCCTCATGCCTTGTGTTTTAGGGAGGCTTTAGTTAAGAACTGTCTGCTTCGAGTCCATATCACAGAGGTTGCATTTTTATAAAATCTTCAATGTAGCCCAGCCCTGCCTTGAGGTGACCAATGAAGGAAATTTTGCTAGTGGGGATGGAAAGCCTCTTAAGAAAACAGTTACTGAGCCCCATGAGTTATCAATACCTCAGACCCAAGCACCATATAAAGCAACTGTAAGACACTTGGCCCTATATGAGATCCTTAATCAGTCTCTATCCCAATCTACTGGCAAAGCTAAACACTGCCTCCATCCTTTTTGAACAGAAGCAACTCTGCTAATCTTCAAAGCACTCCGTGTGAAATGGTTATCAAAGAGAACCCCTAAATAAGTGAATGTAGGTACAGCACATTCCCTCCCAGAGCTCACTACGAAGACAGGATTTGCTTTACTTTTAGCACCATAAACCATGACATAGGTTTTTGACTAGTTTGCCTTTAAGTCAAGGCTTGTCATATAATTTCTGAAGCCCATTTGCTGTCTTGGCGAACAGGACCATGCCATCTGCGTAAATTAAAGCAGGGACACTACGGCCAACAATCCGCAGGCGATTGGCCCCAAAGTCGACCAACTGCTTCTCCAACCCAGAGATGTGCAGAAAAAACAGAAATGGGGCCATCATACAGCCCTGTAGTATACCGCTGGCCAAGTTAAAGGCTGCAACAAAAAATCAACTAGGTACTGTTTTACTCTCAAATCTGACAAAGTGCCCCACAGTTTTACTCTCTTCAGGGAGTCAAAGGTGGAGCTTAAATGCATAAATGTCAGCTTTAATCTGCCATCCTTGGCCAAAGTGCACATGCAGATTATAAAATATAAGATCTGATAGAGACTTCTAGCTGCATATTCCTTGTCTTTGAATTTCCCAGGCGTCAGGTTGGATCCAGAAACCTTTGCTGAGCAGTACCCCTTGCGCTCACCGTTGTGTGGCTCCATTCGGCTCTGAGTGACATCGTCTGCATCAATAGTGTCGGTAATGACATCGCAGCACCTATAGAGGCACCACACATGATGAATTCACTGAACTGATTGATTTCCATGATAGTGGCCTTGAGGCACCACACACGGCTTAGGACAACTGGCTTCTCCGGTGATGTCCAGGCAAATTTGATGGACGTGCGATTTAATGGAACCTGTCTATTCGGGGGAAAGCAGGACTCTAGAACTTCAGCCAGATCCTTGGGCCTCTCTTCTACTCCTCGGGCCAGCCTACCTTTCGCGGCAACAGAAGGGGTTTCCAGCCACGTCTGCCCTATCCCAGTGGACATGGTTCATTCCAAGCTAGGAATGGAAGACAGAAGTCGTCGGCCCCCCTGCCCTCAGCAGCAGCAGCCTCCAAGAACACCTAATCCGACTCTGCCAGACCTCACCACTCCAGTTGGTGGGAGAATCCATCATCGCCTCCACTTGAGGGCCATAGAATTGGACAAGTGGGTCTTGCAGATCATTCAGGAGGGCTATTCTCTGCCTTCCCTTTTTTTTCCTCCTGCCATTCTACCTAATCCGGAACAGCTGATGGTGGATCATTTAAAATTGCTCCTGGAGGAAGTTACAGCTCTCTTGGCCAATGAGCTATAGACAGGGTCCCGGTTTCAGAATAGGCAGCGGCTGTTATTCCTGCTACTTTCTGATTCTGAAGAAGAACAAAGAGTTGCGGCCCATGATTTCGGACTATTAATCTCTTCCTCAAGAAGGAGAGGTTTAAGATGCTCACTCTAGCTCAGGCTGTCATCTCCAACCTTCCGACTACGGCGGACCTCCTGCATTCACTGGTAAAGCGTGCCAGGTGGTGTATGAAGCTCTGCAGTTGGACTTGAAGTTCCAGTGGACACAGTATTGGGGAAATCTAACCCACGTGGCCCAAATCTCAGAAGGAAATGCAAAAAATCTGCAGTGGTGGTTGATGAACTGCAATTGGGTCAACAGCAGATAGTCTCTTCCTTCCTCAGACATATCTCACTGACGTGACAGATGCGTCACTTCTTAGATGGGGCAGCCATCCGGAAGAGGTGGAGATCAAGGGACACTATCACCTTGGCAACTTTCGTTCCGCCTCCGCACCCTTCTAGAGAGGAAGAGAGGCTCCACCGCCTGGACGCAAAACGTGTGCTCTCATTCTACCTGAATCGCACACAACAGTTCCGGGTGGAGGACCAGCTCTTTGTTGGCTACGTAGGTGCCAAGAAAGGCCAGGCTGTACATAAGAGGACTATCTCCCGCTGAGTTGTATTCTTTATAAACTTCTGTTATTCTCTGGCTAACAAGGAACCTTGGGTGGAGCTACTCGCCCATTCTACCAGGGTGACAGCAGCTACTACTGCATTGGGATGTGGTTTTCCCCCTGCAATACATATGTCAGGCAGCCACGTGGGCCTCGCTGCACACTTTTTACTAAGCATTATTGCCTTGACAGCCAAGTCTGCAGAGACGGTTTCCTTGGCCGTTCTGTTCTCTGTGACTTTCTGATGTGATCTTGCTTCGAAGGCCCACCACCGGGGTTGGTATTGCAGGGGTCTCTATTCTAAGGTAAGGAATCTATTACTAACGTGTCTCTTTCAGATGCAAAAGCTACTTACCTTCGGTAACGATATCAGTGAGAGACATTCGTTAGTGATAGATTCCTTACCGCCCCACCCATCCTCCCCATTCTGCGAATTGATTTCTAGGGTTAAGGTCATCCCTTTCAGTGCCCTGGTTTCAATGCACCAGTGGTCAGTATCTTGCATGGCTCTGCGTTCCTCATGCGGAAAGACACCTACGACGGAAGTGGAGCCGCACTACGCACCTTCCGACGCGCAGGGGTTCTGCTGACGAAAACTTTCCAGATCGTTTTACGCCTGGGGGTAATTTTAAGATAAGGAATCTATCACTAACTAATGTCTCTTACAGATATATCGTTACCGAAGGTAAGTAACTTGTGCGACTGGGCCATGACCACATGTTGCACTGACCGAGCACTCTCTTAGGGCTGCTTCCACTTTCCCCAATCTGTCTAATATTGGACTCAGTGTGCTCACGAGATAAAGAATAAGCTTCTAACAGAGTTGATCCAAACTATCAGTAGAAACTTGACCAGAGCAGCCTACCTGATGGCATTGATGGACAGAATTAGGTACACAGGCACAAGTGAGCGGTGCCACAAAAGGTCCTGGGCAGTGCCTCTTGAATTAAGTGCCTTTCTCTGTTCTCTTTCCCTTCACCCCAGCACTTTTTGGCTACTCATTCTTCCAGTCAACCAGGATATGATGGCCCATTACAAGATTCCATAACCTTTCTGTCCTGCTTGGGGAGAGTATAGAGGTTGTTGACTCCCAATATGCACCCCATGGGAGCAGTAAGCCAAATATACCACCATGAAATACTTTTTGATCACTGTTTGAGGGGAGTGGACATCCTTGTCATGGACCTGAGCTACCTTCACCCCAAGGAACAACTGTCTTTCTGCCCCTGGTTACCATCTGCACCCCCCAAAATGGCAGAAATCATAATAGAACACGTGGTAATCATTTTTACTTACTGTTTAAGGGGAGCAGCCACTCGGGCATGGGCATGTGCTACTGCCTACCCCACTGCACAGCAGTCTTTCTGACCCCCCCCCCGGTGCGTTGATAGGGAGTGTTTACCTATAATAAGCAAAACACACAAGATGATGGATGGAATGTTGCAAAATGGCAAAACATTCACCCCCAGTCACAGATCTGGGTTTAATCCATCCTTATTTTGCTCTCCAAGCCACCCCAGTTCAGACATGGCCACATGCAAATCAGCCTTGACCCTGTGACTCATGGGAACAGTCCAGACCGAACTGCCAAGCCATGTCTTCCCTGGACCGCAATCAAGCATCCTAGGACCGGTTTCTGGCTATCAGCCGTCTTCAACCAGGAAAGCTTGAATCCAGTGGCATAGTGAGCACGGGACCCACGTCTGGGCATCCCCTTCCCACATAGGGTGAACAGCAAAACACAAAAGATGATGGACGGAATGTTGCACAATGGCAAAACATTCACCCCCAGTCACTGACCTGGGTTTAATTTTGCTCACCAAGCCACCCCAGTTCAGACATGGCCACATGCAAATCAGCCTTGACTCTGTGCCTCATGGGAACAGTCCAGCCCGAACTACCAAGCCATGTCTTCCCTGGACCGGAATCAAGCGTCCTAGGACCGGTTTCTAGCTATCAGCCATGATAGCTTGACTCCAGTGGCGTAGTGAGCACAGAACCCACGTCTAGACATACTCTTCCCACATAGGGTGAACAGAAAAACACACAAGATGATGGACGGAATGTTGCACAATGGCAAAACATTTACCCCCAGTCACAGATCTGGGTTGAATCCATTGTTATTTTGCTCACCAAGCCAACCAAGTTCAGACATGGCCACATGCAAATCAGCCTTGACCCTGTGCCTCATGGGAACAGTCCAGCCCGAACTGCCAAGCCATGTCTTCCCTGGACCGGAATCAAGCGTCCTAGGACCGGTTTCTGGCTATCAGCCGTCTTCAGCCAGGATAGCTTGACTCCAGTGGTGTAGTGAGCACGGGACCCACGTCTGGGCATACCCTTCCCACGTAGGGTGAACAGCATAACACACAAGATGGACAGAATGTTGCACAATGGCAAAACATTCACCCCCAGTCACAGATCTGGATTTAATCCATCGTTATTTTGCTCACCAAGCCAATCCAGTTCAGACATGGCAACAGGGAATATGGAGCAGCAATAAAAAAAATAGAGAAGGCGACCCTTGTGGACATGGGCAAAAGAGTGTTTCTACCCTCCTGAAGAGTGGGTAGAGGGGGTTTATCCCCTAATCTTCCTCCTGGTGACAAGCTCACTAGACCACCAGAGAATAATTTGTAATTCCTTTTGGGGGAGTGCCCCTGGACATGGGCTTGTGCTCTCCCAACCAGCAGACACAACCGTCTTACTACCCCCTGTGGGGCTAATAGGGAGTGTTTTGCCCCCAATCTGCTTCTTCTTTGGGGGCAGAATGCCTTCTAGAGCACCAGATAATGTTTTAAATTTCAGTTTGGGGGAAGCGGCCAACCTGAGCTAAGGCCTGTGTCTTCCTACCCCAATACCGGTCACAACAGTCTTTCTGCCCTCTCAGGGGGCAGATTGGAAACCTTTACTCCCAATCTGCCCCATCGGAAGGAGTCAGGAATCCCAGTTTGCATCGGGGACTTGTGTGACTCCTACTACATTTTATTGCCCAGAATACCATGCACACCTTAAACTGTGGCTAAAATCGCACATTTTCCTCTAATTTCTGAGATGGAAACTTCTACAATCTATGTGAACAACAAGGACCCCCTGTTCAAATACTGGATTTGTAATGCAGGGAAAAAGACAATGTGTAAAGAGAATAACGCACTTGATGATCAAACTAGGGAACAGACCAATATGTAAAGCACAAAAAATCAATTAAAAATTTAACAAGTTCGATTTATTAATGAAATTACATTATCAATTTTTTTTAAAAAACACAATCAATACAATGTTTCTGTAAAAATACACAAATTTATGTATAAAGAAAGTATTCGTGACACAATTCTACAAGAAAATATATAAAAAACATAGGTGGCAAACAATACAATTTATCGACGCGCGTTTCGGCGTTAACAGAACGCCTTCATCAGGAGCCACATTCAATCTGTAAAACATGTTTTAAAAAGAGTTAGAGACAACTCTGGATCAAGAAAAAACTCATAACAAATAAACAATTATTAAAAACATCTCATTGTGCTTACATCTCATTGTGCTTACATAAAAATGAAATCCCTACAAGAAACAGCTACCCATAGTAACTAATTAATGTATATTTGAGCAGCAAAAAAAGGGGGGGGGGGAAATTTTGTTAGGTATAGATGACATAACAATATCTGTCGTTTATTAACTAACTTGTTAGTTAATAAACGACAGATATTGTTATGTCATCTATACCTAACAAAATTTCCCCCCCCCCTTTTTTTGCTGCTCAAATATACATTAATTAGTTTGTATCAGTTACAGTTACTATGGGTAGCTGTTTCTTGTAGGGATTTCCTTTTTATGTAAGCACAATGAGATGTAAGCACAATGAGATGTTTTTAATAATTGTTTATTTGTTATGAGTTTTTTCTTGATCCAGAGTTGTCTCTAACTCTTTTTAAAACATGTTTTACAGATTGAATGTGGCTCCTGATGAAGGCGTTCTGTTAACGCCGAAACGCGCGTCGATAAATTGTATTGTTTGCCACCTATGTTTTTTATATATTTTCTTGTAGAATTGTGTCACGAATACTTTCTTTATACATAAATTTGTGTATTTTTACAGAAACATTGTATTGATTGTGTTTTTTAAAAAAAATTGATAATGTAATTTCATTAATAAATCGAACTTGTTAAATTTTTAATTGATTTTTTGTGCTTTACATATTGGTCTGTTCCCTAGTTTGATCATCAAGTGCGTTATTCTCTTTACACATTAACTTCTACAATCTACACAGATCCACCCAGAATGTCCACATTTCTCCCCATAAAAAATGGTGCTACACTTGTGTGCCCCAGGCTTAGCACACCAACAGGAATGTATCAAACCAGGGACAATTATTTGCTTGAGTTTATTGTCCAATAGTCCTTAGGGAATTAAGGTAGTTCTAAATATTGATTTTTTTTAGATGCCATAGCGTATTTTCTTAGTACCATTCCTGACCTCCTCCCACTTCACACCCTTTGTCCTCCTCTTTAATAATCATTGATTTCGAATATATTAATACAACTGCACTAATAAATGGTAATTCAAACCACCTACACAAGCCTACCCTCACTCAAAAGAGAGCCTCTAGAAAATGTATATGATCTGTATGTTAGTCTTTAGGGTCATGGATCAAACTGAAGCAGCACCAATAAACAATATATGAAAGACTATGGAGTACTGATTTTTGACTAATGTTTAAGTTTGAAGTGACCCATTGTTAGAGAGCACAGCTTTAGAACCCTTTAAAGGCACTTGGCATGCATGTCTATAGCTTGTATTTGATACGTGTTTGTCTACTCGCACCAGAGGTAAACCTTATGGAAAAGAAATAAAACAATTCATTTAGTATGTTTATTTGAAACATTATGGCCAAAGGCAACACAGATATATACCTGTTTTTAGGTTATGTGTTTTAAAAAAAAATGATACATTAAATAAAAAAAAGCAAACTAAAACCATCCATGTGATTTATGTTTCCTTGCGGTTACACAGATACCCACCTGAAGTGTATAAAGCAATGCTCAACTGTCAGTGCTGCAAAGCGATACAGTCAAGCATGAAATCGGTGACTTTGACATTCGAGGATGGGCAGTCTTTGGAGTACAAATACAGCTATGCAGAGAAGTGTGGTTGCACTTCTTGTAAGTGAGAGAAAATCTACACCGGAAACACAAACGGGCTGTGACATGGAAAACGATAATCCTGGATAATCCTGAAACAAATGGGACATGGAAAACAAATAGATTAAACTGTTGCTCTGCTAGATTGTACTACTGTTGTTCTGAAACATCCTTTATCTTTCTGCTTCGAGCTTACAGAATTGGGAAATGTATTTTAATGAATAACCAAGCAGAATCTTCATCTGTCTGAACAAAACCTACTATAAATTCTTTAAGAGTGGAAATGGGAAGGCATGTGATCCTAAAACAAACACCCTACCCAGAAATAGTCTCTGGCTTCAGAAGGAACAAAAGATCGTTTACTGTTAATGCCAAATCGTTGCAAGTAAAAAGATGACAAAATGTACACGTCAAATGTTGTTGATGTGCAGTTTCACTTCCAGCGAACTTTAATCATAAAAGGAGGCTTTTTTGTGGAACTATAGAACGGAAGTGGGGGAAAAAATCTATGAATGATGTTAAAAAAAATCTGTCTGTCCCCTTATGCTTCACTCCTTCTAACAATCCATTTAATTCCACATCCATACTGTTCGTATTGTCAATATAATGTGAAATGGCACTGAGCAAAAAGCAGCATTATCTGGCAATCCATCCTCTCCTAGCCTCTCATTTGTCCCATTTCAACACAGTGTTTCCACTCTGTTTTAGGTTCCTGAACGTTTATCTATGATAGCTTGTGGTGCATATTCCGCCTCCTCTAACGCCTTCCCTTCTGGCACGAATGGGTTTTTTCTGTACATCTTTTCTCACACATGCCATATCATTATCAACATAAGGAACAAGCTAATTAGAATCTTCCCTGTTTTGGCTCTTTCTTATAATCTCCTTTGATCTTTGTGGTGTTTTATCAATACTACCTACTTGTGTCTCAATCACTCCCTTTATTTCTCTGTGTCTGACTTCTGTCTTTTATCAAGCCGACAGGTTTTCAGTCTTTCCAATCCAGGTTGTTTATTGAAATTCTCCTCTACTGCAGACTGGTTTCACCCGTTATCTGCCTGTCACAAACGTTAATTACGTTTATAAGAACTTATATGATCACCATATGCATCGAAATGCCTGGCCCATTCGCTCACAGCACAGAGGGATGTTCAGATAACCAGAGTGTTCACAATACAAATGTTCATAATAGTAATGTTTGGTTTGATTGGCCATTCCGTATATCCTGAACAAGCAAAATCCTACCATTCGATATATAATATAGTGATGTACACAGAGAGTCTAGGACGATAATTGTGTTTTGGCTTTGCATTCATTAAAATTGCTTTAGAAGATTAAAAAAAATGCAGGAGAAAAGGTTGTGGTGTTTTTTATTGAACATATGTAGACATCTAATGTATATCATAAATACTGCCTTAGAGCACTTTAGTTCCTTCAGTGAGCTCTTCGAATCTAGACGGTCTTATTCCGTGACTTTTGCTTGCTGTTTGTTTAGGCCGTCAAAGAACTGCGGTTAAATTTAGGTTCACTGATATACTGATAGAAAAGACTCTTATCGGCCTTACCATTTGTGCGAATTTTCATGTTTTGTTAATATTCATCCCTTGAAGATTTGGGGCTAGATGTAGGTAGGCTTTTACCTGTCGGTAACGGCCGAACTCGTCCGTTACAGACCGGTAAAAGCTTTTTCCAATTTGGTGGTAAATAAGGAATTCCTATGTAAATGCATAAATGTGCCTTTACACATGTGCCATGTGACAGTCATACATGCCCTTAGGGCATGTATGTATGCTACATGTGCACACCTGCACCAATCAGGGGTGCAACAGGGTGTCAAAGTGACACCCTGCCACCCTTGACTTCTTCACAATTTTACTGAATCGGTAATTACCGAGTCGGTAATTGACATTCATTACTATGGGCCTCCAGGCCCATAGGAATGAATGGCAAATACCGAATCGGTAAATACCGATTCAGTAAATACTGAATCTTACAGATTCAGTATTTTTTACCGAATTTTTATCTACATTGCAAATACTGATTCGAAAATACCGAATCGGTCAAATTCGGTATTTTCGAATCGATAATTGTAAATTACCTACATCTAGCCCTTAGATTCTTCCTTGAACTATGTTCTCGGTGTTTTCTTGTTGGTAGCACCTCCATGATCGTTAAGACATAAGAAATCTAACCTTTGGTAGCAGGTAACAGTTCATCTCACTTTAGTTACATTTTCTTTGGTGGCGAGGGCGTCATATTAATGTCTTTACATGTTAAGGAATGTAGCACCTTGGAACTGATTGTGAACATGTTTAGCAGTATGCAGGTTATTGATGGTCGTTTGAAATTGGTTGACAACAAGTGGTGACATTACGGGTCTCCCCGGCTCTTAAAGGGCACCACAAATAAAGGAATATAGGTCGTGCCTGATCTCACTTTATGCAAAAACCACAGTTGATGGACAGAATGCAGAACAATGTCATACATTCGCCCCAGTACAGAGATCTGGGCCTAAAGCCATCGTTTTTTTTTCACTCCACACCACCCCAGTTCAGACATGGCCATATGCAAATCAGTCTGACCCTGTGCCTCATGGGAATAGTCAGTCCGAACTGCCAAGCCATGCCTTCCCTGGACCGGAAACAAGCTTTCGGGGACCGGTTTCTGGCATTCCAGCCGTCTTCAGCCCGGCTTGCTTGAATCCAGTGGTGTGGAGAGCATGGGACTCACGTCTGAGCATACCCATCCCACTCGGGGTGACAAATGCAAAAACGACAGTTGATGGACAGAATGCATAACAATGTCATACATTCACCCCAGTACAGAGATCTGGGCCTAAATCCATCGTTTTTTTGCAATCCACACCACCCCAGTTCAGACATGGCCATATGCAAATCAGTCTGACCCTGTGCCTCATGGGAACAGTCCATTGAAAACAATGGGGTAAACCCAATAAATCAATAGGACCTGGGTAAATGTATATATATAAAGAAAGTGGTCCTAGACACAATTTTTTAACAGACAATGCAAATGATATGAGTATTAATTATTCACAGTCAACAGAAAGTCAGACTTAATCTGAACAAACAAACAAATGGAGATGTATTATTAGCTAATTCAGCTAGAAATGCAATGAACCCAACACAACAGTATCAAAACAAGTTATACAGCAGTTTATTTACATATTCATAAAAATTTCAACGAGAGGAAAAGAAGAAAAGTTTGGTGCTCAGGTGATGAAAGGAAAAGCTGTAAGCAAAGATTTATAATGATTCAGTGCAACAAAGAAAATATTTTTACATTGCACATATAAAGCCTACCCATACACAGTATATATACACTATTGTACAAGGGGACAGGGAGGGGCTGGTGTAGGCTTTGAGAAATAAAAATGGGGGATCGTCGACGTTTCGACCCTGGCGCAATAAGGGAAAATCACGACCTCTGCTGCGGGTCTTCTTCAGGACAGTTGGGGGACAGGGGACGGGGAAGCACCTGTAAGGGTAAGTATAAATATATTTTATAATTTATTTTGAAAGGATTCCAGTATTAAAGGAGTTAAAAGGAGTGTTGGGTACATTACCACAAAAAAAAAAAACTTGGAGGGTGTAGCAAGGCCAGATCAGTTGGACGGTACACCTATGAGGGGTAAAAACAAACGGGGAGACTGTTAGCCCATCTCCAGAGGCACAGTCATCCCACAACCAATATGCCAACCAAGAGGTGTGCAGCCCAGTTAAGACTCACCTCTGACTCCGAAGTTCAGTTGAGAACCGGTTGGTACAAAACGAGTAGTCGATATAAATCGTGCTACAAGGGAGAAAGAGGATTCAATCAGTCCCATGGCACAACGTGGTGACCAGCAAGTAACTCACATAAGTAAAAAAACTCACCCTAGTCCGGTAAAGCAGTGAACAATGTACCGGTTGCTGTAGGCGAGGAGGACGTAGTTATAGTTCAGGGGGACCTGTGTTAAGGCAAACGACCAGGTATGAGTCCAAAGTTTGAAATTACCGCCACTAGTGAAGCATAGTTATAAACACGGGCGGTGGTGGATGCCAAAAATAACTCACATAAGTAAAAAACTCACCCTAGTCCGGTAAAGCAGTGAACAAAGTACCGGTTGCTGTAGGCGAGGAGGACGTAGTTATAGTTCAGAGGGACCTGTGTTAAGGCAAACGACCAGGTATGAGTCCAAAGTTTGAAATAGCCGCCACTAGTGAAGCATAGTTATAAACACGGGCGGTGGTGGATGTCGAAATAATCGATTGTAAGAGAAGGCATCCGCATTTAGTCACTGACCAAGCAATGTCAGGATTAAGGTTACAGAAATTACCTTATATTAATTCGTAAATCCCTGCAATTCGTAATGGACAGCCGTAAGTTTTAAATTAGGTAACTGTGGGCTCAGTCCGGCGGCTCCCGACTCGCACATCCAGGAGAAACCACGTGATCGGGCAACTCCAATCACAACTGTTAGTGTCTGAAGGCGCGTGAAGCTCGACAAAGGACTCCTGAGTAATGGAGGTAAACAAGGGACTTGGTGCCTTTGAACTACGAGTAGGAGTAAACAAGGGACTAGGTATATTTTAAAAACATTGATGTTGGTACAAGGGGAATGGTACCCAGCCGAGTATCAAACCAAATCTCCCTATTGCTTCAGATTTACAACCCAAAAGTTCAAAAGAACATATTCTAATTTAGTATATATCATGGGTAAATGCTTATACATTTTGACAACAATTTCCATAAACGTGTCATAAATTACAAAAACGAGAATGACAGTTATGATAATGGAATTACAGTAATTTACATAGCAAGACAATACAGACAATCACAAGCAACAGTATGTATCGGTAGCAAGTTAAAGGGGGAAAAAAATGCTATGACTGCTGTAAAAAACCCATTGACAGATGATTGCATATAAAATGGGATGAGGGTCTAAACCAATACAGCATAGCTCAGAATTCCCTTCAGAGAGAGAAGAAGGAACCACAACATAAACAAAGGTCAGCCAATTGGCAATAGTGCCATTTGCCTCATTACTTCCTCTTGTTCATTCAGACCCCTATTCACAGTATCGAAGAAATGCATCCATCTGCATTCACGGATGCTAATGGACTGTGCCAAGTTACCTCCCCTAGGGTTGGGGTTAACTTTCTCGATTACACACCATCTAAGACTTTCAGGGGTGTGGTTAAATTTGACAAAATGGTCAACAAGGGGAGCTCCCTGCACTTTGCACCGGACCCTACTGCAGTGTTGCAGGATGCGGGTTTTCACCTTCTGGATAGTTTGCCCTATGTACATAAAGCCACAGGGGCAGAAGATGGCATATATTACCCCCATGGTATTACAATTGGTGTGATTTTTTAGGGTGTAAGTATAGTCATTATAAGTGCATTCCTTGATTTCCATGGCCATAGCACAGGCCTTGCAGGATCCACATTTAAAATGGCCTACTACAGTGGGGAGATTCCATAATGTAGTCTGATTCTCCGCAATTTTCTTATGTAACAAACAATGCACAACATAGTCTCTCACGCTCTTTCCCTTACGGAAGGCATGCATAGGGGGGTCCGGCAGACCTGTCTCTTCTGCCACCAGGTGCCAATGGTTATTGACAATCCTTTTGATCTCTGTACTCCTGGTATTAAACGTAGTGACACATATCAACCTCTCATCCTCAGTCTCCTTTCTCATTTTGGGTTCTAACAATACCTCTCTATGACAAAACCATGCTCTTTTACGAGCCTTTTTCACCATGCTCCTTGGATAACCCCTCTCCACTAGTCTGGTCATCAAGATGGTTGACTCAGTGAAATAGTCCACTTTGCAGCTGCAGTTTCTCCGCAATCTCAGGAACTGTCCATAGGGGAGATTGTCCCTGAGGTTGCGGGGATGGTGGCTGGAATATCTCAACGGGGTATTTCTCTCTGTCGGTTTGCGAAACAAGGTGGTATGTAAGACACCCTGTTCCTCCTTAATTGTGATATCTAAGAAATGTATAGCTTGGTTGCTGCATTCCATGGTGAACTGAATGTTAGCATCTCTCCCGTTTAGCCAATTATGAAAAATGAGTAGATCATTCTTTGAGCCCTTCCACATAAGCAAGACGTCGTCGATATAACGACGCCATAGAGTGATGTTCCCTCTATGTGGGTTGTTGTCACAGAGAACCCAACTGTGTTCAAAATGATCCATGTAGATCACTGCCAAGTTTGGGGCAAAATTAGCCCCCATGGCTACGCCATTTATCTGCATGAAGTAATCTCCATCAAAGATAAAGAAAGTACGTTTCATAGCGATCTCTAAAAGGTCTACTATAAACTTGGTAGGGACTCGGTGTGGCCTAATTCTGTCTTCCAACACAGTTCTTATCACCTCCAAGGCAGCATGTTGTGGGATGTTGGTATATAGGGAGGTGATATCCATAGTAACCAATAGTTCTTCGGTGGGATTGAATGCTTTCTCATCTACCAACTTGATCACCTGCATAGTATCCCTAAGATAACAGGCTGTATTCTCTGCGATGGGCTTGATGAAGATGTCAATAAATTTACAGAGTGGTTCAAGAATTGAGCCGCATCCAGACACAATAGGTCTCCCTGGTGGATTATGGAGCCTTTTGTGTACCTTGGGTAAGGTGTAGATCGTTGGTAGACGAGGGTGAGTATTATTAAGGTACTCGTGTTCCTGTTTAGTGATAAAGCCCTCAAGGAGAGCGTTATCTGTGACCTTTTTAATGGCCACGGCAATGTCCTTGGTGGGGTTAGCTGATAGTTTCATATAGTTTTCAGCCACCGACAGTTGACTCCAAATTTCTTTTGTATAATCGTCCCTATTCTGAATTACAATTGCCCCGCCTTTGTCGGCGGGCTTGATCACTATGTCTTGATTTAGTTTCAAATTTTGGAGAGCAGTCCTTTCCTGTTTAGAAACATTATATTTCACATATTTCTTGTCCCTTAGTAGTTTGTTTATATCACTCATTACAATTTGCTCATATGCTAACACTTTGTGTGGCATCATCTGGGAGGGCGGTGTAAAAGTAGAGGGTGGTCTCAAACCAGTATTACTAAATACTGGCTGGTGTGGTATTTTGTTAAAGAAATGTTTCAAACGAACTTTACGGAAGAACTGGTGAAGTTCCAATTTTAGATTGAAACTATTTGGCAAATTAGTCGGGACAAACGATAAACCTTTCTCAAGGATTTTTTGTTCATCATTAGTCAAAACATGATTGGAAAGGTTGATCAAAGGGCTAGTCTGGTTAACTAAAGCGGGGGGCTCTACCACCTGTAGTGTTGTTTGCGAGTTTGAATTTCGCCATGTGATTCCTGTCGGAATTGGACCTGTTTCCCGGAGCATGTTCGCCCCTGATTCCAATTCGTTTGCCCTCTGCCCTGATTCCAGTTGGTTCGACCCCGTCCCCTGGGGCGGCCCCAGGGGCGGCCTCTGCCACGCTGTTCTTGCCATGGGTCCTGCTCTAAAAAATCAGATTGGGGGTCTTGCTGTTCAGTTTTTTTGTGGTAATGTACCCAACACTCCTTTTAACTCCTTTAATACTGGAATCCTTTCAAAATAAATTATAAAATATATTTATACTTACCCTTACAGGTGCTTCCCCGTCCCCTGTCCCCCAACTGTCCTGAAGAAGACCCGCAGCAGAGGTCGTGATTTTCCCTTATTGCGCCAGGGTCGAAACGTCGACGATCCCCCATTTTTATTTCTCAAAGCCTACACCAGCCCCTCCCTGTCCCCTTGTACAATAGTGTATATATACTGTGTATGGGTAGGCTTTATATGTGCAATGTAAAAATATTTTCTTTGTTGCACTGAATCATTATAAATCTTTGCTTACAGCTTTTCCTTTCATCACCTGAGCACCAAACTTTTCTTCTTTTCCTCTCGTTGAAATTTTTATGAATATGTAAATAAACTGCTGTATAACTTGTTTTGATACTGTTGTGTTGGGTTCATTGCATTTCTAGCTGAATTAGCTAATAATACATCTCCATTTGTTTGTTTGTTCAGATTAAGTCTGACTTTCTGTTGACTGTGAATAAGTAATACTCATATCATTTGCATTGTCTTTTAAAAAATTGTGTCTAGGACCACTTTCATGGGAACAGTCCAGCACGAACTGCCAAGCCATACCTTCCCTGGACCGGAAACAAGCTTCTGGGGACAGGTCTCACTTTATAGCAGGTCAAATAAACAGTCAAACAATCCATGAAAGCAGTGGCTGGCTTTATTGCCAAAGGGATTGAAACTCAAACTCTCATCATGGAGGCATATAACATAGCATTAGTATGCGCCATTGAACAAATGTAATGCGTCTATCGTAACTATTGGGGGAATGCCATTCTCATAATCATTTTTAAAATAATTCATCAACACGTTCATTGAGTCTCGGGTAACATTGACAAAATATAACAAAACGCACAGGACTTCCACACTAATTCCCATTTACCGTTTTTAATGACGGACGGCACAAATGTTCTAGCCATTCTGTTGTAGCATTTAGTATCACACGCTAAAATGGCAATTTTGTTTTTAAACGCTTGCACAACTTTCAAACATCTAAAAGATGGAATAAGGATCCAGGTAGAGAAATGATTCTGCAACTTGAACTTTCCAAAGACGCCATTGGAAAGACTGTGGGTGTCACTTTTCAGAGCACCCTCCTTTCGACATGATGATGCGTCATATTTACTGTTTGATGCATCAAGTCGCAAGGAGTTATACATAGTCAGTATGTTTGACTGTTCTGTATGGTGCAAAAGTGACACATTGCTGGAGTGTGTCACAAAAGTGACGCAACTCCAGCAACGTGTCCTTTCACATGGGGCAAACCCCATGTGAAAGGGCCTGCATCAGTCTTACGCCTGATGTGAGGCAGGCGTAACATATTGATGCATTTCCACCCTAGAAGTGGCGCAGTGAAATCTGGTAGATTTCACTGCGTCACTTCTATGAGGCTTACTTACGTGGGAACGCCCACCCTGCATACATTATACCTGACGCAGGTATAATGTAGCGCAGGGATTTACAAAGTAACGCATCTGATTAGATGCGTCACTTTGTAAGTAGGACACAACAAGAGGCATGTTTTACGCCACCGATGCGTGACGCAACAGAAGCGCAAAACTGTTGCAAGACCTCCTAAATAAGGCCCTATGTTTTGAAGGCTGAAATCAGGAGGGTGACCATATTTGTTTATTAAAAGTGAGACTCAAGGCCCTCCTAATAAGAGTCTCTTGACCAGTGAGTGTGTTATAAGTCTGCTACGTTTGTGTTTTTTCTCATTAAGCATGAACGTTTTGTGTTGAATTCCCACAGTGCTGTCAGCCACCTGAAGAAACAAGCATTTGCAATGCAATAGGTCTCGCATTTGCAAGAGTTTGAGCTATTGGCCTTGTAAATGACAATGCCTTTTATTTAAATGTTTTGAAAGGCTCAAAACGGTGCGTAAACACAAACTGTGTACTTATAGTCCTTGCTTATGAGAAGCAAGGCTGAGAGTAAAAGAGGCGCAGTTACAGAGAAACGCACATATCTAAGTACTGAAATTTAATAAAAATTCTTTATTCAGTTACCATGCCATGAAAACACAACAAAACAAGCATTGGAAATGCAATAGGGCTCGCATTAGGAAAGTTTGAGCTATTGGTCTTATAAATGAATTTTGTTTATTTATGTGTTTTTTTTTAAATAGCTAAATTAATAGCTTTGTCATTTACAATGCCAATAGTCATAACTTTCGCAAATGTGACACCTATAGCATTTGTAATGCAACATGTTTTGTATTTACGTGACTTAAATATATTGATATTACAAATAACAATGGCTTTTAATTTTTTTAAATAATTAATACTTAAATAATGTATTTAATTTGTAATGGCAATAGCTTAAACTTTTGTAAATAACTTTTGTGAAGATTATGTTCAGTGTTTTTTATTGTGACGAAAATCCAAGAACAGAATTGAAATATTAACATCTTTTTGTGATTTGTAATAAAGCGTGAAAGCTTGAAAACAGCTTGAAACATTGAAAGAACATATTTGAACCAGTGATGCTGTGGTTGCACTGAGTGATGCTGTGGTTGCGCTGAGTGATGCTGTGGTTGCGCTGAGTGATGCTGTGGTTGCGCTGAGTGCTGTGTGCATCGGTTGAGCTTAGTGGGTGCATCGGTGGAGCTGTTTGGTGGGTGCATTGGTGGAGCTTAGTGGGTGCTTCGGTGGAGCTGTGTGGTGGGTGCCTCGGCGAAGCTGTGTGGTGGGTGCCTCGGCGGAGCTGTGTGGTGGGTGCCTCGGCGGAGCTTTGTGGTGGGTGCCTCGGCGGAGCTGTGTGGTGGGTGCATCGGCAGAGCTGTGTGGTAGGTGCATCTGCGGAGCTGTGTGGTGGGTGCATCGGTGGAGCTGTGGGGTGGGTGCATCGGTGGCGCTGTGTTCTGGGTGCATTGGTGGAGCAGTGTGGTGGGTGCCTTGGTGGAGCTGTATGGTGGGTGCCTCGGTGGAGCTGTGTGGTGGGTGCATCGGTGGAGCTGTGTCGGTGGAGCTGTGTGGTGGGTGCATCGGTGGAGCTGGGTGGTGGGTGCATCAGTGGAGCTGTGTCGGTGGAGCTGTGTGTTGGCTGCATCGGTGGAGCTGTGTGGTGGGTGCATCGGTGGAGCTGTGTGGTGGGTGCATCGGCGGAGCTGTGTGGTAGGTGCATCTGCAGAGCTGTGTGGTGGGTGCATCGGTGGAGCTGTGTGGTGGGTGCCTCGGCGGAGCTGTGTGGTGGGTGCCTCGGCGGAGCTTTGTGGTGGGTGCCTCGGCGGAGCTGTGTGATGGGTGCCTCGGCGGAGCTGTGTGATGGGTGCATCGGCGGAGCTGTGTGGTAGGTGCATCTGCGGAGCTGTGTGGTGGGTGCATCGGTGGAGCTGTGTGGTGGGTGCATCGGTGGCGCTGTGTTCTGGGTGCATTGGTGGAGCTGTGTGGTGGGTGCCTTGGTGGAGCTGTATGGTGGGTGCCTCGGTGGAGCTGTGTGGTGCATCGGTGGAGCTGTGTCGGTGGAGCTGTGTGGTGGGTGCATCGGTGGAGCTGGGTAGTGGGTGCATCAGTGGAGCTGTGTCGGTGGAGGTGTGTGTTGGCTGCATCGGTGGAGCTGTGTGGTGGGTGCATCGGTGGAGCTGTGTGGTGGGTGCCTCGGTGGAGCTGTGTAGGTGGAGCTGTGTGGTGGGTGCATCGGTGGAGCTGTGTAGGTGGAGCTGTATGGTGGGTGCATCTGTGGAGCTGTGTGGTGGGTGCATCGGTGGAGCTGTGTGGTGTGTGCATCGGTGGAGCTGTGTGGTGGGTGCATTGGTGGAGCTTAGTGGGTGCATTGGTGGAGCTGTGTGGTGGGTGCATTGGTGGAGCTTAGTTGGTGCATCGGTGGAGCTGTGTGGTGGGTGCATCAGTGGAACTGTGTGGTGGGTGCATCAGCGGAGCTGTGTGGTGGGTGCATCGGCAGAGCTGTGTGGTGGGTGCATCGGTGGAGCTGTGTGGTGGGTTTATCGGCGGAGCTGTGTGGTGGGTGCATCTGTGGAGCTGTGTGGTGGGTGCATCGGTGGAGCTGTGTGCTGGGTGCATCGGTGGAGCTGTGTGCTGGGTGCATCGGTGGAGCTGTGTGGTGGGTGCCTTGGTGGAGCTGTGTGGTGGGTGCCTCAGTGGAGCTGTGTGGTGGGTGCCTCGGTGGAGCTGTGTGGTGGGTGCATCGGTGGAGCTGTGTGGTGGGTGCATTGGTGGAGGTGTGTCGGTGGAGCTGTGTGGTGGGTGCATCGGTGGAGCTGGGTGGTAGGTGCATTGGTGGAGCTGTGTCGGTGGAGCTGTGTGTTGGCTGCATCGGTGGAGCTGTGTGGTGGGTGCATCGGTGGAGCTGTGTGGTGGGTGCCTCGGTGGAGCTGGGTGGTGGGTGCCTCGGTGGAGCTGTGTAGGTGGAGCTGTGTGGTGGGTTAATCGGTGGAGCTGGGTTGTGGGTGCATCGGTGGAGCTGTGTGGTGGGTGCTTCTGTGGAGCTGTGTGGTGGGTGCTTCTGTGGAGCTGTGTGGTGGGTGCATCTGTGGAGCTGTGTGGTGGGTGCATCTGTGGAGCTGTGTGGTGGGTGCATCTGTGGAGCTGTGTGGTGGGTGTATCTGTGGAGCTGTGTGGTGGGTGTATCTGTGGAGCTGTGTGGTGGGTGCCTCGGCGGAGCTGTGTGGTGGGTGCCTCGGCGGAGCTGCGTGGTGGGTGCCTCGGCGGAGCTGTGTGATGGGTGCATCGGTGGAGCTGTGTGGTGGGTGCTTCTGTGGAGCTGTGTGGTGGGTGCTTCTGTGGAGCTGTGTGGTGGGTGCATCTGTGGAGCTGTGTGGTGGGTGCATCTGTGGAGCTGTGTGGTGGGTGCATCTGTGGAGCTGTGTGGTGGGTGTATCTGTGGAGCTGTGTGGTGGGTGTATCTGTGGAGCTGTGTGGTGGGTGCCTCGGTGGAGCAGTGTGGTGGGTGCATCGGTGGAGCTGTTTGGTGGGTGCCTTGGTGGAGCTGTATGGTGGGTGCCTCGGTGGAGCTGTGTGGTGGGTGCATCAGTGGAGCTGTGTGGTGGGTGCATCAGTGGAGCTGTGTGGTGGGTGCATCAGTGGAGCTGTGTGGTGGGTGCATTGGTGGAGCTGTGTGGTGGGTGCCTCGGTGGAGCTGTGTGGTGGGTGCCTCGGTGGAGCTGTGTGGTGGGTGCATCAGTGGGGCTGTGTGGTGGGTGTATCGGTGGAGCTGTGTAGGTGGAGCTGTGTGGTGGGTGCATCGGTGCAGCTGTGTCGGTGGAGCTGTGTGGTGGGTGCATCGGTGGAGATGGGTGGTGGGTGCATCGGTGGAGCTGTGTTGGTGGAGCTGTGTGGTGGCTGCATCGGTGGAGCTGTGTGGTGGGTGCATCAGTGGAGCTGTGTGGTGGGTGCCTCGGTGGAGCTGTGTGGTGGGTGCCTTGGTGGAGCTGTGTGGTGGGTGCCTCGGTGGAGCTGTGTGGTGGGTGCATCGGTGGAGCTGTGTAGGCGGAGCTGTGTGGTGTGTGCATCGGTAGAGCTGTGTGGTTGGTGCATTGGTGGAGCTGTGTGGTGGGTGCATCGGTGGAGCTGTGTGGTGGGTGCATCGGTGGAGCTGTGTGGTGGGTGCATCGGTGGAGCTGTGTGGTGGGTGCATCGGTGGAGCTGTGTGGTTGGTGCATTGGTGGAGCTGTGCGGTGGGTGCATTGGTGGAGCTGTGTGGTGGGTGCATCGGTGGAGCTGTGTAGGAGGAGCTGTGTGGTGGGTGCATCGGTGGAGCTGTGTGGTGGGTGCATTGGTGGAGCTGTGTGGTGGGTGCATCAGTGGAGCTGTGTGGTGGGTGCATCGGTGAAGCTGTGAGGTGGGTACATTGGTGAAGCTGTGTGGTGGGTGCATCGGTGGAGCTTAGTGGGTGCATTGGTGGAGCAGCGAACGACCTTTTTCGAGCCCTACGAGTATTCAGAAAGAAGGAAAGTCAGAAAATCTCCCTGTTTACATTTAAGACAGGTTTCAAATCGCCAAACCTCGTCCCTTTGCTTTGGTAGGTAGAAACAAGGACCAGTACCACCCTGAGCTCCGCAGCACGGTCAAACCATCACCCAGCTCTGAAGTACGATCCTGGAGCAAGGTCATGTGGAGAGCCGCACGGGTTCCATTTTCGAGACGCATAGGCTCCATTTTCGAGCTTGCCAGTGAGCCAGCCCCTACCCTGGAAGTGCTTTCCCTATCTTGAAGAGTATCAGATGTGCAACGACCTGGAAATGAGCAGGGCACGCCCACGGTGAAGTCACTGATGGCAGATAAATATCGTCGTGCTTCCTAGTGGGACAGATTGTGGCATATATTTTTCATAATAGTGAACACACTGGTTCATGCCGAGATAAGCGGTGCGAGTGGAGTGTTAGTGCTGCGTTGTCTCTTTAAGGGTGGCTTTCCACAGTGATGTTTACACCCCATTTTAATCAAGGTTAACAACCTTGCTGTTTTAGTGTCAGCGCCAGTATTTGCAGCAAACCAGAGTCGTAAAAGCAATGACGTGCGGAAGGTAGTGGGGGGGGGGCAGCCTGGGAAAGTGAGATTGTATAAATTGCTTTGCAAACAAAGAACAAGAATTGGCTGCATAGGATTTGGGACAATAAAAAACAAATGAAAGCGGAGCATGAGACAAGGACTGGAGTCAGAGCTGAGAAAGGAGGGGTAAGAAGTTGAGTCCTGAGTGCGGCTGAGCTGGGGCTCGGAAGCAGGCTCATAAGAGGTAGTCCCCCCCCCCCCCCAGCCAAGATTAACTGCCCTGCTTAGAGGACAGTAACAAAATGCACTGTCATTACGTCCTTATTAGAGAAAGGATGTGGCATAATATACAGAGCTGCCAACTTAGGAAATGGGGAACAGGGTTCGAGTCCCTGCCGGTTCTCTACTATATAAAAAAAGGTTTAAAAAGGTGATTTTAAACAGAATTCAACTAAATTACCAAAACCTAACAATGTACAGGATCGGCTGAACGTACCACTGGGAGACCCTACAGTAGCAAAAGTCCACATTAAACAAGCCTTCGGCATTGCTGTGGTGGGGAGGGGGGGCGCGGGGAGAGGCAAGAAGGGAAGAATAGGGGAGAGTAAGGGTGACGAGACGCACGGGGAGCAGCAGCCTTTGATGTGCCGGCCGGCCGTGGGCAGTGAATAATTAGTGGAGGAGAATTGCCAGAGCACACGCTGGGGTAAGCTTGTGGAGGGGGGCTGGTGGCTTTGATGCTGTGCACGCGCTTTTTCACGGGCACAGCATCAAATCGCCCGTTTAGTTAAGCTCTGGATAAGCTCCAATATGTGTCGACATCTGCAATGCTTGCGCATTGGCAGAGGTCGAGCCCTAAAAACACAAAAATAAAGCAAGGTATAAAACAATCCACTTATGTTTCTACAATACAGTACAATGAATCTTTGAAAATTAGTCTTTCGGACAAATCAAGATTTATTCCACAAGCGCAACGAAACAAATCCAACTAAGTCCTCGAGATGGTTCAGCCATGTTTCATTATGACAGACGATGATCATGGTGATCTTAGCAGACCTGCCAAGAATTCGTGATTTGCTCAAATTAAAAAAAAAAATCGTCAGGTTTGAAAAATTCTGCGCTTTTTACAAAAGTGCCCCGGAATTCCTTTTATTGGCCCAGCGAGCAGGTGAGGTGTTTGTTTACTCACCGGCAGGGTGCAGACCCCTGCCTGGAGGTACCTTTAGAACACTGCTGCTGTTTGGACCAGGACATCAAATAGCAAGTACGTTTTGTTTCGGCCTGGCAGGATATGCAGTTTCTCTGCTCCTCTTCCCCTCTCCCTCAGCACTCCAACAATCTGAGCATACTCTGCATTGGCGTTTCTGAGTCATGCAATATAGTTTTTTTTTACTACCCTATGTTATATGGAGGTTTTAGTCTTTTTGGCAGGCTGTTAACATCCACCTTTCACGATCCCAACTCATTCTTTTTCTTTCACTTGCACTTGCATACCGTCTGAAGGATCTGTGAGTTTCTGGTAACTTCACTTCACTCCCTCTTCGTATAGGGGTTGTTTACCTGTGCCATCAAAAAGGCCAGAATGCAGCACACATGATGTGCCTTTTGCCGACTCACAAGTGACTTGAACATTCACCTGGTAAATGTCTGGTTCAAAAGTGAAATGGCCACATGGATCCTTCACAACAGAGAATCTCCACAGGGCCGGACTGGGAACTGAAACCAGCACTGGCAAACTTCTGGGCCGCCCCCTTTAGGGAGGGGGGGTGATTGGAGGTGGGGTGGGCGAGCTGTTTGCTAGGGCCAGTTTCAGCAGATATTGCCAGCCAACGGTAACAATAACAGCCCCCCAGGGGCCTAAAACTGGCTCCCACCCTGACGGCCCACCGAGGAAACTCCTGGTGCCCGCTATAGCCAATCCAGCCCTGAATCTCCCAGTCTTTAGAGCATCCAATGTGCAGTGATCACAGTACACCGCCAACATCTCAAATTTGTCAGACCACTAACAAACTGGCAGTATGATCTTTACCCAAACAAAATCACCTTTGCCCTTGCAGATCAAAAGTGGGCAGGAATCGCCACACAAATTAGACATCTCCCTACACATGAAAGGACATCACTGAAGTGGGACAGGCACCTTCTTATAATTGTCTTTTTGTCTGTGAAGCTACAGTTATTAAGAGGCAGTCCCCAAAAATAGTCCTATATCTGGCATGTGACACTTGAAGTGTGCACAGGCATTTGGTCAAATCTCCCTATTCAGGGCCAACCACATTCACCAAAATCTCCCTTACCTGTGCATATCACAAGTGAAGTGAACAAAAGCCTCACCCTTCCTGACCAATAATTCCAAATGATGAGGACACTTTTCTCCTCCCCCACAGATCACCAGTTGGCTGGGCAAAGTCACTTTCCATGAATGTGGCAGATCACAACTAATGTGGCCACAGACATGCCTGCACCACCCCTCTATCCAGACCCTCCAAGATTTCCGCTGAGGCACTATTTTCAGTTTTAAAAAGAAAGAATTCGACTCTGTGGCATTCTTTTTTTTCAAAAAAGAAGGAATTCCCCGGAGGGGTCAATTCATTTTTTTTAAATTGAAATATTTTGCAGCTAAATGGCCACAAAATTAAACTTTTTCCATAGCTATATTCCAGTTTTTTTGCCGCTAAATGTACTAATTTATGCTCCAATATCCTGGTGTTCCGCGTACAGCTAGAAAAGTGTACAAAAATCAGTCTTCAACCTTCGGTAGTCTGTTGGATTTCAGACCTCACCTCTGAATAAAGCGACATATAAACATTTGTATTTATAAATATGTGTAAGTACCTCACTAGCTTATGACGAAGCCTGGAGGCAAACATAAACTCTGCCTTGATCTCACTCTTAAACTGCATGCACCTCAGCTTAAGTAGAGGCCTCACTGCAAAGCCTCATCAAAAGGAATCCCCAAGTAAGTAAAATGTTTAACCCTGTCAAACTAAACTTTCTCGATCGTATGTGTTTTGGTTTTAGACTTCGGAGGACCACAGATCATGGTAAAGGATTTGGACATGGTAACAGTAAGGTCCAGATCATTTGTAAAGTGGGCGAAGAGGTCCAAAGGTATTTGCAACGTATTCGCTGTTTTCGCAAAGAGTACAGCATCCTCCACGTAAGGAAGGACTGGAATTCGAATTTGTGGCATATCCTTACCATTGAAAGTTAAAAAGGGCTCTAAGCCATTGACATATGACCCAAAATGACCTGATATGGGGTGTGCATTCTCCATCTAGACTTAATGCATTTCATAAGTATCCCAATGACTGTTACAAAGAAGATAACCCAAAGCCTGCTCAACCCTCAAACTCCACAGCATGCACCATTGTTTTGTTCAGTTGACAGTGTTGAAGGCACAGGAGAGGTCAATAAAACCCATATTGACAGCACTTCTCACAGGAAGGTTGCTGTTTGTCTCCCTTATTAAAGATCGAGACAGTGATGGCCACTTTCCAAGAATCTGGTAGCAACCTTCTAAGAATAGCTGGGCCAGATGCACCAAAGGGTTTTGGCCATTCAGTGTTTGTGGGAAAATGTGTTGATGTTTATGGCCCAAAGTATGTTATAGTTAAAGATGTCACTCTGTACGCCCCCAAAACTTACAAGGGGCGCTCATGGTAATAGCTTGGAAGATCTCGTCAGTAGTAATAGAGTGGGATAGAGCAAAAGCATCTCTGGTGACCTTTTGAATGTAGTCCTCTCACCTATTGGCATTGATATGTGACCCAAATTTCAGTATCTCATAATTTGAGAAGAAGGGCCTGGTCACAAACTCCCAGAGACTCCTGCTGTCCTGTGCAGCCCAGGCAGCTTTAAGATCCTCTCATGCTTCGCATTTGATTTCATGTTTCCAAGATTCTAATGTTAATTTTCAAGCATGCAGGGTAGACTTCACTTCCTTGGAATGCCTAGGACTTGCCTTCAGTGCAGTTTTGAGAGATGTATGAGCTGTAGAACAAGCGTTATTAAGCCATCTACAATGTCAGGCACCTCTTGTCTCCTTTTTTTGACAAGTTTACCCGAGTTGGTCTTGCACAAAGTATTAAAAGAATTTAAAATAGAGCCTGAGTCCACGGTTAGGGCCAAACAAACACTGAACTTAAAATCACAAGATTTAACTACAGCAGGGAGGAATGTTGAAGGTTCCACAAGAGCCCATTTAAAACGTAATCCTTTATTATTGTTTGGATGATTGGCGTCAACATCTCCCCTCTCTCCAACATAAAATGAATCTAGGTATAATGTGAATTTCAAAATCGGAGAACAATGGAACTAAACTTTTTTGATAACAAGATAAAATCTATTGTACTGGCAGCCCCATTCCCATAAAAAGTTGGTATATAGAGATTGTATGAAGCACCAAGTTCTCTGCAAAAACCAGGTTATATTTGAAGTAGGGGTGGACGAAATACTCTATTTGGCGACTGAGTTGGCAGAAGTTTGGCGACTCTGTGCTACTCTTGTAATGTGGCGTGCTGACCAAATTTCGGCAGTTGCTGTGTGGCAGAATGTATACAGTTGTGGGCGATACCGACCCTTAGTGGTCAGAAGGCTGCCAGTCAAGTAGAACATTCACTTGAGCAGCAGCAAAATCAATTTGAGGAGCTGACCCCACTGGATCTCCGCGTGGTGCAATTTACACAGATTTTTTAGCAAGGAATGAGCTCTCAGAGACCGGGGCGATATGCCAATATCCACCAATTGGCAGAACTCCAACGAACCTTGCAGTTACATCCCCTGAGTTCTGTCAACCCCTATTTTTAAATCAAATTGTTCAATGTGTTCCCATCGGGAGAATGGTTAAAATGAGCAATATCTTTGTTTCCCAGGAATAGACCGCAAACCTGCTGATTTTTTTAATTGGATAGGGAGTTAATAAAATTTCCTGCCCAAATAATGGGAGGATATTCGTAGATGCTTCATTAAAACATCTGATGAGATCTCAAGTTACTCCACCACTGATGTGGTCCTGTGAACAAAAATATTATATTAAAATTAAATAACCAAAAGATAACATAAACTAGTACAAGATAAGAGTACATCTTGGTCCCATTTTGAAGGACTAATAACATCTACCTTTGCAACAGAGACAAGTAGAGCCAAGCCCCCCTTCACCCTCCTGGATGGAGATGGAATTGTCAGTGAGAAAAAGGTGGGTTGACCATCAACTACAAAGTTCTCCACCGACCAGGTTTCCTGGCAAAAGGCAAGGTTGTATTCAGAAACTAAACTGATCCAGTCCGGATTAGTTTACATAGATCAAATTCCTGCAATATTCCAGGGCATAATTTTAAGCATCTGCTTGTCACAGCATGGCATGATAGGGTAGAACTGGGATTATAGGATTTACAGTGAAGGATGTGGTCCTTGGAATCAAAACTTCCCCGGAGTGCATAGGAGGGTATGGGGTCACAGCCCCAGGGTATGTTAAATGGGATGTTGGAGCCGCTCCATTATTGCAATTGGAAAGTCAGTCTATATTCGTCAGGGAGTTCAACGGGGCAAAACAATTTGTTAGCTGGACATTAACCATATGGTCCTGGGGTTGGGGAATGGTGGTTATAAGTGTCTGGATAAAAGCTTTTGAGCAGTAGAAAGACCCAATGGATGGGCCCTAATCCTCCCATGCAAACTAGACAACTAATGCAAACAATTTAAGAGATCCCTCACAACCCCAGAATTTTTTAAGTTGATAACCAAACAGTCCCCTATGGAACACTGATGGTCGTGTCCCACCCAGTTCACACTTCTCATATAAATGATCTCCTCACACAAATTTGTTTTAAACCCTGAGTTTGATTTGAACCAGTGCACAACCTTGTGTTTTAAGTCTCACCATTTCTTTGTCTTTGAATGGCAAATCGAGGGGACAGACCCTAACACAATGACATAAGGAGTATATGCAGGAGAAGTTGCATCTGTATTTCATGGACCTTCCTTCGGTACTCGCAGTTTACCTTCCATCAACACCTGTGCACTTTTTTTTCTCACCAATCCCACCTTCTCGGCAAAATAGCCTAGTCCATTGTTCTAAAGCCCTACTGGTACCCCTTGAACACCTGATACCTACTTGGTAGGCACAGAGGATGGACACAAAAGGGAAGGTTTTTACTATGATTTCAGATTTAGCAGTCCCTGCACAAGCTGCTGCGTCAACTGTAGCGACAGGCACAGCCGCTAGAGTCAGTAAGTTTGAACTCAGAGCTGTGTCACATGCCACTCCCCAGACCCCTGTCTAGTTCCCAACAAAATGGCCAGCTTAAGGTCAATGATCTTTAACACTCAAAGAAACAGTCAAGTCTTAAATCTATTAAAGCGCTGAGCTTGGTGCTGAGAAGTTAGGCTATGTCTGTCCCACCATAGAAATCAGCATCATAAGATGCCTGTGAGGCTTGGTAGGACTGTTAAACCTGTGAAAATAGTGGAAGAGCACTGTCCCAGGCTTTGCACAGAAATCCCTGGGTGAAACTCATGAGTTCCACCCACCTCCAAACTAAATCCTACCCCTAATCCCAATAGAAATGCTACCCCTAGGAACTAATCAGAACCCAGATGCAACAACAAATAAGAAACGTATTTTAAGAGCACATGGCCTTACATTTAAGGGGCTATGCACGTTGTTAGAGGAGGGCAAAGTTTTTTAGGTGCTCTGTGCGCCAATCAGTAAAGCAGAAATCAGTGTGCAGGTGGAGAGGCAGCTGCTCATGTACTTAGTGTCTTTTTGAATACAGATAGGCCCAGTGCACACTTTGCAGGTCCTTTGCAACCTTGCAGGTCAGAACTAAATCTAAAACTACTGAATAATGTGTTTTGCTTAAAACCCTTGTTTTTCTAGGCAAAAACGAGTGCTACATACACGTTAAACAACACAATTTGTAAACCACAAAACAGGTTAGGCAGCCTCTTTAAACCTAAGCCTAGGGCTTAGCGGTGTCTTTTTGCCTTTTTAGATTCTAGAAAGGGTGGACAGGGGTGTGCCTTCAAGTAGACTCAGGACAGGTTAGGAAAAACAAGGAAAGAAATGTAAACAGTCATGGAGTGAAAAAAAGAGCAATTTTAAAGTAAAATTGCACTGCACAGAGTGTGTGTTCTCGCCACCTTTGCTTTGACCTGGCTCTCTGTGCTGCTCCAGGCTCACCAAAACTGGGGCTACAAATAGAGGTGTCATTTGGACTTCCTTCCAAAAACTAAATGGGTTGTGCACGGTGTTAGGAGATGGCAAAGACCTTGTCAGTTGCTCAATGGGCCAATTAGTAAAGCAGAAACTGTTGTGTAGGGTGCAGAAGCAGTCACTCCCTTGCACTGCTTTCTCATCACTTTCAGTGCAAATGTTGCAGTGATATTAATAATGACGATTTCATGAGTTATGTAATATGTGTGGTAATTAGCAGTGCATGGTGAGGGAGTGAGTTACAATTACCTTAGGACAATATTTATTGGTACCAAAGCTAACTAAAACTGGTGAACTTCAGTGGTTTTGAATATGTAAAATGTTACATTGTCACTAAGATTCTCACCTTACTCTAACCTTAGTTAGTTTTTTCAGTGAATTTCTAAGTTTTTTTAAAAATATAAAGTAATATTTTGTTACCATATATAAAGCCAACCCCTGATGCACATGGCTTTCAACTGTGCCGTATGGTGGTTTGACACCAGGGCCTGGCATGTAGTCGGGTCCTGAATCCAAACCCCACTCATAAAGTGAGCCTCAATCTACACGTTACCTTGGTCCGTGCACAGTGGTGTTGGCCACAAGGCCTAGCATGCAGTTAGGCCCTGTGGTCATCCCACCCAGAGGCAGCCAACCCCACTCTGTGCACAGCCTTTGCCAATGTTTAAGGGCTAATTAGCTGCAGAACTTGGCTATGTCAAACCCTCCTGCAGGCTGCCAACCCTAGGCTTCAAACAGCCTCTGACCATGCACAATGAGGGGTTGGCGACAGGCCCAGCAGCCAACTCCCCACAGCAGTCAACCCCATGCCATGCAAGGCCTTTGGCATGCATGACCTAGGGTTGGCCTTCAGGCAGCCGGAACCCCATCTCCCAGGAAAACATTTTTAAATGGGGGGGGAGGGGGGGGGGCATGCTCCCCCCGAGCCAGAAGGGACTTCGATGATACTATCTCCAAAGACCTTAATGAGGAGGTGAATCACATCCCCCCCCCCTTCCAGAGCCAACATTGGCCACGGTGATCCCATCCCTAGGGGTCAAACCATATATGTAAGAGGGAGGGGGAGCATGGCTCACCTCCCTAAGCCATGAGTGGCACACTTCGCCCTGGGGAGCCCATCTCCAGGACCGAATTCCAATTAAAAGGGGATTGAACATGTGGCCTCCTCCACAAGCCATACTTCACCCAGAGCCGCAAGAATTATAAAGGATAGAGGGGCTGTGCGGGTCCCCTCCCCGATCCTTATTAGGCCAAGGGGACCTATCTAAATTATAGGTGGGTGGCCCAGTGCCCACCAGGTCTTCCACCAAGTACAGTGTGGAGAGAAGCCCCGGTGCCCCCGCGGCCCCACCTGGCTCCCCACATACTGTGGGAGCTGGCATTGCTCCCACCCGGAGGTCGCAGCAGTTTATTGCATACTCCCTCTGGCTGGGAGTAATATCAGTTTCCCTGCCAGCATCAGTGCGGGCAGAGAAATAGAAGTCTGCTACCACCCGTGGGAGCATTTTTAAAATCTCCTGCCTGCTGATAGCAGATTTGCCTACCTTGCCTGTGCTGCTGTAGACAGGGAAGGAATATTGCTCTTGCTTGGCAGGAGCAAATATATATTTCCCTGCCTACATCAGTGCCGGCAGGGAAAATACTCTGTCTCGGGGGTGGGCTCCTCTGGTCTGAGTACTTGCGCCAGCCCAGGGGGTGAGGTACCTGAGCCTTTTTAAAGTTCATGGATGGGGCCATGTGGCCCCCTCCCTTTTAACACCATCGCTGCTGATGGTTTTCCCCTCCTGTGCTGCTTTGTAGGCTTTACCATTGTTCATGACGAGCTCAGCTCGTCATGAGCATCGAAGGGGTTAAAGTAATTTTGTAGCCCTGGGGGAAGCAGTCCTGGGGCATGTTAAGGCTCCATGAGGGGGCTAAGCATCCCCTCCCTTCACTTTTACCTAGGCCTGTGAGATGGGGAGGGGGCCACATTTCCCCTTCCCTCCCAAAAAGAATTTGCACCCCCTGACCGTGGCCCATCACTCCCTGTTTTTTATAGAGACCCACTGATCCCCTGCAAAATAAAAATATTTTTTTTTAGCCCCATGAGGATCACTCTGGGACCCCACTATCAGGCATATGTGGTCGAGGTATCCTGAGTCTTGAGTCTTGATTCCCGAGTTCTAAAACCGCTGCAACCACATAGCTGTTGATGTGGTGGCAGTCAATCAGAGCTCTCCAAAATTTCTGTTGGGTCATCAGATCCAAAGCGGCGTGAAATGTTATGTTATGTTGTTATGTTATGTTAAAATCACTTTTACCGCGCACGGTCACCAAATGGTTTCATGGCGCTCAATAGACAACAACGGAGGCAGACAGCATAATCACTCAAAAGCTAATTGAAAGAGATAGGAAAAGAGTTCCACAATGCAGGGGCAAGAAACGAAAAGCACGAGCCACCATGCTTTTTATGTTTGTACCGGGGGGTGATTAGAAGGTTATGGGCAGTAAATCGGAGATTTCTTAAGGGGATATGACGTTTGAGGCTGGAGCAGGTAAAAACCGGGGCAGAAGCAAGAATGGCTTTGAAGACAGTACAGCCCAACTTAAACATACAACGGGAAGCTACCGGGAGCCAGTGCAATTACCTCAACAGGGGCGAGACATGTTGATGTTTAGACTGTTGAAAGACCAGTCTTGCCGCCTGATTTTGGACCAGCTGAAGTCGATGGAGATGGTACGCAGGAATCCCAACATAGAGAGAGTTGGCATAGTCAATACGGGAGGTGACAAGAGCCAAAATGACCAGTATGAGAGCCTCAGTTGTAAGGAATCTGCGGATTTTGCAGATCCTGCGTAGATGGAAAAAGCAGGACGATGTAACTGCATTGATTTGAGGTCTCATAGACAAGTCACTGGATATGATTATGCCAAGGCTTTTCACCGAATTGACAGGACAGGGCGGGATGCCGAGAGCGGAGGGCCAAAAGCTAGAACACCAAGGGCTAGCCGACCCTCCTGTTAGTACCAACTCTGCCTTGCTGGGATTGAGCATCAGCTGGCTAAAATGCATCCACTCAGAGATAGTGAGCTTTTAGGACTGGAAATTGGCACAGGAAGAGGGGGATGAGTCAACAGGGAAAATCAACTGTAAGTCATCTGCATAGTTGAAAACAGTGACAGGGGTGTGGCGGAGAGAAACTATAAGGGGTTGCATATAAAGATTAAACAAAAGAGGTGAAAGAGCCGAGCCCTGACGAACACCACCGGATAGTGCAGAGTAAGGGGCTGAGAAGGTGGAAAGGTGAACTGATTGGGAACGTTGGTGCAAAAAAGATCTGATCCAAGTGAGAGCCATGCCCCGGACACCTGCATTGTTGACACGGTCGATCAAGATGGCATGATCAACAGTGTCAAAGGCAGCCAACAGGTCTAATAAAACAAGAGCCTGGGCCAGGTTTTCGTCGGCGCCTTGCTTCAGTACATCCATTACGGCCATATACCATATTTTTCAGAATGATTTGCACAAAAACATATTTACATCAAATAACACAAAGCACTCTTTCTGGACCAAGATCTAGTTTTCTGCAACATTTGGTGAAAATGAGTTCAGTGGCTTGGGCTGTAGCTGTGTCTAACGTTCCTATGGAGAAATGAAAGGGTCTCACAGTGGAACAATGAGTGTCAGACCAGGAGGACATTGCCCACCTTGAGTGTGCTAAAATGGCCACTGACTCACTTGAAAAGAGGGTCGAAGATGCAGAAGGCCAAGAGAGACTAAACAACTTTCATATAATAAGCGTGCCATCAGAGGAGGGAGGGAGGTCACCACGAACGGTTTCTTGATCACTGGTTCCGCAGTTTGGTGAAACCAAAAACTTGTCTGCTTGCTTCATTAGTGAAAGGGCACATAGAGTCCTAGTCCAGAAGCAACCACCTCATCCGGCCAGGGCTCCAGCCCAGCTGATCATCACTAGTTTTCTCAGTGATCAGGACAGGATTACCAACCCCAAAAAAGCCAGAGATCAAAAAGAGATTGGCTTTGAAGGCTCGAAAATCACGTTCTTTCCAGATTACACTAACCTGGAGCAGGAGAAAAGGTGTTCCTTTGAGAATGACAAGATGAAAATGAGGGCTAAGAACATGAAATGCATGCTCATTTTTCCATCTCACCTAAAAGTGATACTCTAAAACCATATTTTCTTTACACATCTGAGGAGGCGGGAACCTCGCGGCTGTTGTCCCTCCACTAAGAATCAGTGATACCGAGGCTAAAAGAGACAATAGCACGCAGAAGATGGACCCTGGCCTAACGGAGTCTGATTTAGAGTAGTCACACGACACTAGACTGAGAAGAACAGGGCTATTTGCCCAGGATGTCTAAGTGATGATTTGTATGAGACACACTATCAGTACTTTGTATTTCTTTAGTACAACATGAACAGAGGTTTAAGTAGAGAGGCAACAGACTTTTCTGGAGTTGGTGAATAGGGTAGTTATCAACCCACTCAAAGGAAATGTAGGTACAGGGAAATGTTTGGGAATAGTTTAGAATTTCACAATTGTTGTTGTTTAACTTCACATTGTAACAAGTAACATTTAGGTGTAAGTCTTGGTAAATGGTCCTGAAATGAGATTGATTGTATCTCACAAAGGAGTATAAACCCTGAAACAGAGCCATTAAATATTCTTTCATGGGATATGAACGGTCTTATTAAAGGAGTTTAGTGAGGGGTGGTGGTTCAATACATCTGTAAACAAGCCCCAGACCTAGTGATGCTACAAAAAACCTGCTTGATAGGCTAGAATTGTTAATTCTAACAATGCTAACTTTACAAGCGGTTCCAGAGATGTAGCAATTCTGATTAGACAAGCACCATGTTCCAGATTACTGGGCAATGGGCAGACCTGTCTGGTTGCTATGTCTGCGTGCAAGGCACATGTGGTAGAAGATCACTTCTGATACTGAACATATATGCTACACCAACAGAAGGTCCTGGATAGTCTTAGTCACATAGGCCCACATGCATCAAGCATTTTTGTATTCGCAAACGGTGCGATTCCTTAAAATCGGCCATTTGCGAATGCAAAAGTGCTTTTTGGGATGCATGAAGCAATTTTAGAATTCGTAACATGTTTGCGAGTTCTAAAATTGCGGGTGCTTTTAAGAAGTCGCAGATGTGCGATTTCTTAAAAGCAATGCATCATTAAATTTAAAACTGTAAATTCGCAATTAGGGTGCCAAATTTACCGAGTGGTTGAACCACTCGGTAAATTTGGAAAAAGTGTTTAAAATGCTTAAAATGTTTTTTTTTCAACATTCATGTTTCACACACACATGTCCTTAGGACATGTGTGTGTGAAACATGATGCGAAAAATACATTTCAGGGGTGCATGGGGGGGGGTCCTTTGGACCCCCCCCTGCACCCATGAAATTTTCAAAGTGCCACTCGCAATTCCCATTGACTCCTATGGGCCTTTTGGCCCATAGGAATCAATGGGAATTGCGAAAATTAACTTAAGAATTCGGTATTCATTTGGGATTCGGTAAAAATTGCGATTTTTACCGAATCACAAATGAATACCGAAAATAATGATGCATAGCATTTTGCACTTCTTAATTTGCGATTCCTTATTTTTCGCAAATTAGGAAGTGCAAAATGTCACAATGATGCATGTGGGCCATAGTGCTAGATGTAGATGCCACAACGCACATAGTATGGTGTGACTTTAATGGCATCCTTGATAAAAGCCTTGTCAGGATCACATCTAATTCCAACTCTGCTCGCTTGAGCACAAACCTAGCACAATTTTCACATAGATAGAGTGTTACTTCTTTTTGGGAGTAGACAAGATATTTTCACATCCAGATTAATTATTTATCCCATCAGTGGAAGCCATGCTGGTCAGAGAGGCAGAGTATTTAGCATGAGGTATTTCTGATTAGTCTCTCTTAAGTTTGTAGTGGAGAAGAAAGAAGGGACAACAGAGAAACACATGGCAAATAGTATTTGAGATTTGCAGGACACTGAGATAGTTAGTGGACTCCAGGAGTATTCTATGCCCTGGGAAGCATCTAAATCTGTCCTTAAAGACAAGATGCAAAACCATATTATGCAAAATAAAAAATGCAAAGCAAAAAAGTAGGAACCCTGGAGAAGGAACTTATGGCACAAGAGAGGATTTATCTAGAGACAGGATAACTAGACATATTGAAACAGTTGGAGGCCATGAGAGCGGAGTAAATGAATGCTACACATGGCATGGCAAAACGATGCTATGTAGCACACCATAGAAGGCTATACCAGGCAGGGGCACGACTGGTCGCCTGTTGGCCTGGATGGGAAAGAGAGAAGAGGACTCCAGGTGGGTGGCTGAAATATTATTAGATTTAGAAAAGGGGCCGAAGACGGCTGTAATACTAGAAACCGGTCCCCGGGAGCTTCTTTCCTTCCCAGTGTAAGAATTGGCTTTTGTAGTTTGGTTTGCTCTGTTCCCGTCATGCACTGGGACAGGAACAGACTAATTTGCATACAGCCGGGTTCTGAAACTGGGATGGTGCAGTGAGCTAAAAAACGGTGTTGGATCTAGCCCTGATCTCTTGACTGGGTGAGAGCTTTCTGCTTAATTCAGAGACTCTGTCCCTCACCACCCCTTGTTGGAAATATTATTAGAGACCAGCAAGAAAACTGACACAGATCAGATCATAGCACAGGTATTTGGATAATATATTACCAGTTATATGTGCAGCTAGATGGGACACTTACAGAAGTGGCATGGGAGAATTTGTGAGTTACAGCTGCCAACATTGAGTGCTAAGAAAAAAATGTCTCTGGAGGACGACCTCTCCCTGAATATGTTTTGAGAGGCAGGGATAGAGGAAGTGCTTTTGCCAGGCCTGTGCCATGTGACCAATGCAGTTATATACAAACCTGACAAACCCCAGAACCTATGTGAGTTCTACCTACAGGCCCATCTCACTGCTTAACATCCACATTACGGGTTAAAATACTGGTGGTTTGACTCGTCAAAATAACTTGTTCCCTAATGCATAAAGATCAGATAAGATTCACACCATAGGAGTGACCAGCCTGAGCTAGATGAAATGAAGCACATGCAAGAGCTATTTGCTGTACTGTCATTAGATGCCAAAGAGGCATTTGACTATATTTGAGTCAGACCCTAATATTGTTAGGATTTTTACCTAAATTCTGTAATTGGGTAGCATTGAAATACAAGACTCCATCAGCAGAATAATTTATACTGGAATGGAGCTCCAGACATGGAGGCACGCTCTCCCCCCTCTTCTCACTCTACATAGAATCCATGGCTTGGTGGGTCAGATGTACCAGAATTTCCAAAAATAATGGGGGAAAGACCAAAAATATCACCATACATTGATGAGATCCTTCTTTACCTCAAACATCCGGTAGAACTCTCCATATTCCAGGATGTTGAGAAGTACTCAGGATATAGGATTAACTGGTGTAAATCTGTATTATATCTGTGTGGCACATTGCAAGAGAAGTCTGGAGATATATTGGGACTCATTTAACTCAAAGTGAGCCCCAATTTCTTAACAGGAACTCAAAGGAAGCTCCAGCTGATGGTAAGGGTTTAAGATTTAAAATGATTATGCTCCAGAAAAGTTTACAACTGTTGCAAAGCACCCCTTTTATCATACCAGACTCCTTTCTTGATCTGATTGACAGAACAGGCACATGCTCCTATGTGATTGGAGGATACTCCAAAGAGCACTGCAAGACTCGTAGAGGGCGGAGTATAATGGATGCAAGCTTTCTCAAATATCAGCGCGTATTGGTGGGCTTCTCAGCTAAGTCATTAATGAATGGGGATTTGCCCCTAGGGCATACCTGGTAATGAGGCTTGGGAGAACAAAATGGAGAAGCAAGCATACATAACCTTTAAAGAAAGACTGCTAGACGACAACTACAATAACACACTTCATAACAGAAGGGAAACATGTTGAAGAGGTAAAGAAGTGGACTGGTTATCAACAGTAGGACATGATAGGCATCTCTATGGTAGGGATGGTGGAGGTTTTAGGAAGAATTAAAAGGTTTGAAGAAGTTCAGATGGAGAACGATCTAAATTTCACCCTGAGATATAAATACTCACAACTACAGCATGCCATAAGAGTAGAAGCGATCGTCTGGGAAGAGATTCCATAGTACAGTCCAGGGTAAGGCTTAAAAGAGCTTGCCACCAAAAAGGTCTCACAAAAATAAAGAATAATAATCAATAAAATCCTGACCACTTAAAGAAATTCCTACACCTCTGGGAAAAATTATATAGGGCACTTGGCAGATGTGGACTGGGAGGCGCATACAGATGCACCTAAGGGAAGTAACCATAAAAGCTAGGGCGTGACATATCCAGCTGAAAATACTACGTAGGCCGTGCTAAAATAAAAGTAGATTATTCAAATAGGGGAAGGCACAGAGCCCCAATTGTGTGAGATGTACAGGGGCGGGAGGAATATTTCAGCGCATAGACTGCGAATGTCCCCTTATCCCGGAAGTTTGGGAGATCATAAAAAGGGAACTTGAAGCAATAGTGGATGTAGATATACCACACACTCTCCAATTCACCATTCAAAGTATTCCATGCGACCTGGACCTTCCACAGGCTAAACTGTTGTTGTATGGGCTGAGCCTGATCGTGGCTAATAGGGATATTGATCAAATGTGGCAGAAGAGGCAAATCCACAACTAAATACCAATAACTGATAGGCATGACCATGTCTATGGAGAAGGAGAGCGTGATTTATGCAGAGAGGGATTGCTCAGGGAAGGTACCACACCAGGAACACACGGACAGTACACACCTGTAACAAGGCATGCTGTCACTTTGAATATTCAAAGGCATAGCATCCTTAGATTGGAAGGAAAGTATTGAGAGAACTATGGATACGAGGAACCAATGTGATATTCCATGCGGGATGGAACATGGGAGATGGAAAATAAAACTATTAATAAAGTTATAAATAAGAGTGAAAATAACGTTAAAAAAATGTCACACGGGCAGGAAATGAGTGTCTGGTGCTGAATGAAATGGGAAATATGAGGGAACACAGCTAGGTAAGAGCAGGCTGGAGTGCCTAACCCAAATGGACTCATGAATGAGTTCTGCGTCATGCCAAATGTGCTTTTCTTAACACAAAATACATGTCACATTATTTTATTTTTTAGCACGAGACGCATAAAGCCGCATTTTATGTAATTATCCTTAATGTTGGTGTCATTTTGGGGATTTTTTTGTAACTAATCTAAAGGTAATCATGCAAATGTTATACAACACTTGAAACTTGAAAAGGAAGCAACTCCACCAAAAAGGGGATAGGACCAGTGCACCTTATTTCAGTACCAATTACTTAACTACAGTAATGTGTTTTCTGCTAGAGACTTTAGCCTCTGATTCCTCCCCTTTTTAATATTCCTCAGGCATTAGACTGGATCCAGAAACTTTTTTGTCGTATCTCATCACACCAGAAGATAATGCCATGCACCTTCACACTGATTGTGTTCTTCTCTGGAAATGGCAAGCCAGGCCTATAAACTCACCACTCCAGCATGTTAACTTCAGTTGATTACAAGAGTATCTGTGCTTCCACATCCGGAGCCACAAAACCAAAGGCAGATCGGTAGACCAGTGTACAGATTCCTAGACTTGGGATCCTATTAATGGATAGAGTTCAACCACACAAAGGGAACTATGGGAGGGTCAGAAAGTAATCTCAAGGTAGATAAAGGGCTTGATTTGTATTTTGACAGATGGTTTACACTGTCACAATGGAGACAGCTATCCCATCCACCAAAATATATATCCCATAGGATATAATGGGATTTATATTTCATGGGATGGGATATCCATCACAGTTGTGACGGAGTAACCCATCTGCCAAAATATATATCTAGCCCAAATTCTCTACCAGAAAGAGAATTTTCTAAGGTAATCCCTCCACAACATCGGACCCAAATACCTCAATTAAAGAGTCTCTTTCCACGTACCTAAAAGAACCTCCCGTACACCGACCTTGCCCTTGCAAGAGCCTTTTCCTACGTCATAGCAAAGACCTGGAACGGGCTGCCAGTCAACATCGGATGCTCCCCCATTCTGCACACCTTCCGGTAGTGCCTCAAGACCTGGCTCTTCTACTGATCCGGACCTACACTCCCCTCCCCTAGTACTTAGAGACCCTCACAGGTGAGTAGCGCACTTTATAAACCCCTGATTGATTGATTGAAGTAACTTGTTCTTCTGATAGAGACTTTTACAGGCAGGTTCCCGCAAGACCAAGCAGGCAATGTGCCCAAGATGTTTGGAATGTGAGAGAACAAGGCAAATGTCTTCTGGCACACCGGGGAGGACAGGCCTCCACCAGCTCCCCCTAGCTACAGTCAGTGCCATCCCCTCCTGCACTGTAACCAAGGCTGTTCCTGCCTAGTTTGGGTCAGTCCAAGGCAGCCTGCCAATCACTAAGTTCTGCTCTTTCTTTTTCCCCTTCATTTCTTCAGTTTTGCACTACAGTGCCGTGTTGCTTCCCATTTTTCCCACCACCTGCCCCCTGCCACCCCACTCCCCAGTACCCCTTCTAGGACTTATTTAATGGAGGCAGCAGCATGGGCGCACCACTGGCACCTCAAAGGGGCACCAAAGGCAGCCTGTCTGTGCCTGGAGCAGACCAAGTGCCAGGAACCCTGGCCCTCCAGATACCTACAGGGACTCCACCCGGATACCGCAACAACTGCTGCCTTGCATCTCATCTCTCCACAGCAGGCCCATTCACCTGCCACCAATGCAAGTAAACCAGTAACCTAGGACAGCCCGCCCTCGTAGAAACCCATGCCATCCTCAACCCGCTGGCCTACACATCCCCAGAACCTCTCCCATGCCTCCTGATCAAAAGAAAATTAAATCATATACCCACTGTGTCAGAGATGGCAGAAGAGCAGCCCAGGATTGCTATAGATTCATTAAGTGAGATTTGGGGGTCTATTGTACATCTAAGGTATTTCTCGATCTCCTCCCATAGATTCTGAATTTTTGGGCATTCCCATATGATATGTGTCCAGGTGCCTTTCTCTGCACAGCGGAAACAATTATCTTCTATTTACGGGTATATATTATGGAGAACAGAAGGTGTTCTATAAATCAACCATTTTGAGTAATATTGCATACGCTTAAAATTAGCTCCTCGGAATATAACTGCATTGAATTTATTTAGTTTATTCCAGGTTAATTTACTAATCTGTATGCCTTCCCTTTTTCTCCATCTATCCCTGATCTTTTCATATCACAAAAGAGATTTGCTCTTGTCAAAAATCTTAATCCAAATACTGGCCTTCGTTGTATGGGGCCATTAAGGGCTTCTTTTATACTGGATATTTAGCGCAGTTTTTCTATATCTAGCTTTTCCAGTGTAGGGTTTAATATAAAAAAATACCATTTTAAAATTATATTAGAATGTTGAAGCCCTGTCTCAATCTCTTTCCATGTTTTCCAGCCACCCCCCTTAATGGAATCCTGAATCTTAACATACCCATTTTCTTTCCACAATCTCAATGTATTTCTATCCAAAATACCGATTCACCTGTGTATATATTTGCAAGTCTGGTTGAATTATTAGTTCTTAGAATATCATAATATGCAAGAAGCTGGGCTTTTTGTTTAAGTAGCCATTGTAAGGTCTTATAGCATACTTTCTTAGGGTACTTGGTCACTCTTGAAGGATCAATAATATTGTATTCCCTTAAAGTCTGTCTCATAAAAAAATTATCTACTTTGTAAGTGTCTAAAAAAAAGAACCTAAAACTGTGATATGCAAATGTCCAATAATAATAGTCTCTAATATTCTGAAGTGATAATCCTCCTTCAGCGACTAAAGAATATAAAGTGCTAAGTGCCAATCGTGGTACCTTATTTGCCCATAGGAAAGAAGAGAACATACAGCCTATCTGCTTAAAAAAGGAAGTCTGTATTGCGCAAGGAGCTGCACTGAAAAGGAAATTAAAGAGTGGAAGAATAGACACTCGAATTTACGCAACCCGTCCCATTATTGACAAAGGGAGCTGATTCCATCGTGCTCGCTGAGAACTCGCCTTTTTCAGTAATGGAATATAATTTAATAAATAGAGATCTTCTATTTTTTCTGATACATAAATTCCTAGATATCTCTTCGGACGGGTATTATATGTCTGTCTAAAGTCAGTTAACAGAGTGTTTACAGTACAACTGCATAATATGATTTCTGTTTTAGTTGTATTTATTTTCTACCTGCCTATTCTTTGAAAATCCACGAACACTCTCATAACTTAAGTTATGAGAGTGTATGCACATGTATTCTTAAATGCCCCATATTGTTCCTAGCTATATTAACCATGTCATTCTCATATTTGTCAATTTTCTAGTGTTATTCTATGATTTTACCCAGTGCCACTACTCAAGTATAGGATATAAGAAGTTGTGGCCCATCAGGGATTTGCAATGTAATCTAACCCACTAATTCATATATTTCCATTCATATGATGATCAATTGTTCCCATAAAGAAAATGTATATGTTACTTGCCCGTCATAGTTTGGCAACAGCCTATTTTACATTTCCTTGCATATTACTTTATCCTTACTTATTACAAATCAATCATTCTTGAACCTGCAACTATATTAATAGGTACCTGTGATATTACTATCACAATTCCACCAACCCAAAGATAACACCACCTATATTACTTCCTCTGGGGCAAAGTCGTGTTTACAATATATTCCTCAATAGATCTGTTCCCCTCAATCTCCTTGTTCCAACAAAATATATGTGTTAAAGATTAATTGATGTCCACCATAGTTCCCAATCATTGTTGACTGTTAAATCACATCCCACTTAGTCATTATATCTGAATATCATGTTTTAGACAATTAATCAACTATATAAAAACTATTCAAGTTATACCTCAATTCTGTGCACTTTCTTAGCATACTTGAACACACCACCGTTTCTCAAAAACACTATTCAACCTCATGGTTACCACTCTACATCTACTTATCCATCTTGCCTCTTGATGGCGTAGATACAATTCCCAATTTCCACCCCTGGTTCTCTGTAAGATTTTTTTAATGCCATGGAACTTAATTCCTACTCTTCCTTCATGATTTACTTTAATATGTTGGAAAATGGGAGATTTTACATCCTTGTTTTTAATAGCTCTCTTATGCTCTTAAATTCTTAATTTCAGAATTCTTTTGGTACTCCCAACATATATTTTGTTGCACTCATATATAATGATATAAACCACCCCAACACTGTTACAATTAATGAATTCATTATTCTTGAACGGTTTCTTAGTATTATAACTAAGGGGGTCATTAGTATGACCCCCTTTCATTAGGATGGCGGACGGACCTGCGTCTGTCCACCACCCCCGAGGTAGAGGGACCGTCCACAACGGTAGCGGCGGTCTCTCCATGCCAATTAGGATGTGACCGCCACTCTGGCGGTCACATCCTGTATCTTTAGCATTGCGGCGGGTGCTGCTTCAAGCAGCACCCGCCGCAATGTTAAAAATGCATGCATTGCATTTGCATGCACAAAGCGGCAGGCACCGCGCTGTGCCTGCCGCTTTGTGCATGCAAATGCAGGGGGTACCATAGGTACCCCCATGTCCACCCCCCTTCAACCTGGGGGCCCGCAAGGGCCCCCCACAAGCATTGGTCCACATGCTTTTCCACAGAGGAAAAACCGCTGCGGAAAAGCATGTTTACACATGCTTCCTAATTTTGCTGGCGGTGTCTTGCAGACCCCGCCACCAAATAGCAAGCTACACCCCACGGATCAGTGGCGGACGGACCTGCTGTCCGCCTCTGATCCTACCGCCATCCTGATCTGGAGGGTGGTGTTCACAGGGACCGCAGCGGTGAATCCGCTTCCTCCGGGCCGGTGGTGGCTTCCACCGGCCCGGAGGATGCGGATTCACCGCCATCCTAATCGAGCCATTAATTCCTTTGTTTTATTCATACTTAAGTCACACATGTTACAAGCGCCACATGTAAAAAATCCTTTGGGAGGTGGTGGTAGCCAATTCCACGCTTGTGATTTTGGAGATTCAAGGTAATTTCCAGTTACTAAATTACCTATTGTAGGACATTTTCTAAAATGTCACCGTTGGTTTATCTGAGATAGCGTCTAGTAGCCCTGGTACACCTATCAATAAACTACAATTTTTAAGCAAGATTTTATATGTATTATTTGAAGTGTACTATATGTTGAGATGAAGGCCACTTTGTCTCTAGTGGAATTTCTTTACTTCTGTGTTAGGGTAGATTCCCTTTTTATGGACTGTACTCTTTTTTTGCCTTTTCTAAACTGTCCTGTGAATAACCTTTTAAAATACATATTAAATAAACAAAACAAATACACATTGAAAAGTAAAAGAAGGTGTGAGAAGCTTCTAGACGGTGGCTTTGAAGTGCATGGAATATCCTGACTCCCTGCATTGGCTGGAAGCTGGCTGCATAGACAATGTGGAAGTGATAGGTACTTTGTATGAAGGCAGAGTACTCCCTGTTCAGTAGCAAGTGGGAGTGTGCTCAGCTCCACTACCCCATTCTGCCAGCAGAGGGCCCATTCTGGCACACCCAATCTCTCTATTGTGTTACTGTCTGGGAGGAATTCACAAAGTCTCTCAGTTACACCCAATCATGTGGCTGACGACAGGCTGCAAGCACAATAGGGCTAAGGGCAGTTAAATGTGAACTTTGTAAATTGGCATTTTCAAAGTTGTAATTGATAAAACAACTTTATAAATAAATGGGGGTTTTCATTACAATTCAAAAGACATCAAATATGACATATCTACTTGCTCCCAATTTGAAATTATAGCTTATTGAATACAATAAGAAATCTTCAATGTTATCCTATGGGATGGGTAGACTTCACAGTAGTGGAAAAAGGGATTTAGGCGTTTTTTACTAGCAGAACATGTAAAAGGGTATATTTCCAGCATTTTAAATAAACAGTACTCTGCCTATAGGTTACATATAACCTACCTTAGGGGTGACTTATATGTATTAAAAGGGGATTTTAAGGTTTAGCAAGGGGGTTTTAATGCCAAGCCGACTTGCAAGTTTAAAACTGCATTCAGACTGCAGTGGCAGGCCTGGGACATATTTTAAGGTGCTACTTAATGGAGGTGGCACAATAACTGCTACAGGTCCACTTATAGCATTTAGTTTATCAGCGGTGGGTATAGGGTATACCACCCTACAAGGGTCTAATAAGTAAATAAAATGTGTCAATTGACTATAAGCCAATTTAATCATGTTGTAGGAAAGTGAGTACAAGCACTTTAGCACTGGTTAGCCGCGGCAAAGATGTAGAGTCCTAAAGCCAACAAAAATAAGTTCATTAAAATTGAGAAGAGGCAAAAGGTTTGAGGGAAGACCACTCAAAGACTGATAAGTCTAACACTTCCATACCACCCTAAACCTTATTGTTATGACGGTCACTTTTGGACCCTCAACAGTAGTACCACAATGGATTTTCATTTACTAGACTTGTTACTCACAAGTAGCATACAAATTACCCCCCTCAGGGTGGAAGAATCACAACAATGTTTGGAAGTATTTGACAATTGGAATGGAATGTACAGGCAGGCATCCTTCAAATCTAGGCGCACCATCCAAACCGATGGAAGCAGGACATCTCGGAGGAGGTGAATTCCCTCCATTTTGAATTGGCGGTACACCAGCCACTCGTTGAAGTCTCAGAAGTTGATGACTGGACAAGGCCATTGTCAGACATGTGGACCAAAAGGGTGTTGCTTTAGAAACCATTGGGAAGCAGGCCTGAGCCACAGAAGGCTCCTTTGTGCAGTAGCGCTGAAACTTCCCTGTCCATAAGTGGAGCGTCATCAGCAGAGAAGAAAATGGGGCAGGGGTGTGAAACTTGAAAGGGATTGTCCTGGATTTGCATATGAAAACCCAGCGCCCCCCTACACCCGGAACTGAGCAGAGAAAATAACTCTCACCGTTGGAGTTGGCACAGCCTGCTTGTCCTCTTTATCCACTTGAAGCACTGGCCTCATGTGGGGTAAAAGTTGGTGAAACACACGTTAGTCTGATATTGTACGCGTCAGGAACCTTGTCCCTTCTCCCTTGGGTGGGGTTTGGTTTGAAGGGTGGCCAGCCGAGTGGCCGCTGCCTCGGCTGCCCCCTGGAAAAACTGCAGTGTGAAAATTATTTTGATTTTGGATTGTGCCTTATCTAGCAAGGTGGTGTTTGCCACAAACTTTCCAAGCTCCTTTATGAAGGGGTTTCCAAAGAGGCTCCCTTGTGCCACATCTCCTAATTTGAGGTTGAGCTTAATGAGTAAGGAGCGCAGACACTCCATTGAAAGGGTACATCTGGCATTACCCATAAAACAATGGCACGTTATGCCCAATTTGAGAGAACCTCTGGGGAGATTAGGGCTCCTGAAATTTTGGCCTCTTCTGTCTTATCTCGGATCTTGGTCATGAGACCTATGGCATCTAGTAACATTTCTTGGCATGACTGCCATTCCTGTCTATGCACTTTTTTGGATCTTTCATGTACTTTGAAAGAAAGGTGGCCATCTTAAAATAAATGTCTTGGGTATGGGCCACCTTGCCCTCTAGAATAGGACAATGGTACTCTGTCATAAGGCAGTTTCGGGCTTCCTTTTCTAAATGCTTGTGGAGGAGACTGGCAAGGAACTTAGTAACCTTGTCGCACAGGGCCCACCCCACATACCACGGGTGATAAACATCATCTGGATCCAGCATATCCTAATCGCCTCTCTGCGATGGGGAAGGTGCTGAGCTGATGCACCATGGTCTTGAGAAGTCAGCCTCGTTCTCCGAGTCCCCAGGGGAATCGCCATCCTGGGATTCGGTGGTGTCAGAGTGAGGGGGTTTGGGAGATGAGGGGGGATCTGGGGATGGGCTCCTTTGGGGGTAGATTTGGATAGAAATGCCTGTTTGAGGCACGCAAAGGCGACCCTGTCTACCCCTTCATCTCACTTTTTTTTAAGGGTGGGGGAAACATCCCTTGAGGTGTCCACAGGGGCAGGGTGGTTTGCGTTGTAGGGTATTTGGTCCTGGACCTTGGCGAGCTTGGCATCCTCCTGTGCAATCCTATTGAAGAGGCGCTGCTCCATAGGACCCACTAGATCATTTACTGCCCTATAAATTGAGGTATCCACTGCCTCATAAAAACCCTCGTCCTATTGCAAATAAGCAAGGGAATCCTCCTCATATGTTTTATCAGATGTCTCCATGTCAGATCAGGGGCCTTTCACATTGAGAAAGTCAGTGGGCAGAAACAGACACACCAGCTGTTGATTTGAGGCAGCACAGGTACTTGTGCAGAATTAGGAGCTGGGGAGACTCAAGCTCTGTGGATGGGCCTGAGGCACACAATCAGGAGGAACTGATCCCCAGACACATTTCCACTCTTTTATTTTATTTTAATTTTAATTGGGCTCCACTGTCAGGATGTGTCTAAAACCTGAGAGAAAATATGCAGTAAAATACTGCCCTAAAGGGCATCTACGTGAGTGGTGTATGTACTTACAGACCCCCGCTAGGGGAGTAGAAGTCAGTTGTGGGAAAGATACTGACCCGGTTTACCGGGCGTAACCCTGAACTGTGGTGAACAAGGCTCCAAGGCTCTGATATCGTGGCATCCTGCTGTGAAGAGGGGAATGAGACGTGATGCCAAGAGCCAGCGAGGCATTCTTGCCAGTGCCCTCTAGTGGGCTAAAGAGCGGTGATGGATTAAACCCAGATCTTCTGACCGGGTGTGAGTGTTTGATTGATTCAGATGCTCCGTCCATCACCACCCCCTTTTGTACTGCTTTTGGCCGCCATAAGTGTGGCAGGGTATGCTCAGACGTGAGTCCCTTGCTCACTTTGCCACTGGATTCAAGCAAGCCGGGCTGAAGTCGGCTGGAATGCCAGAAACCGGTCCTCAGAAGCTTGTTTACGGTCCAGGGAAGACATGGCTTGGCAGTTCGGGCTGGACTGTTCCGGTGAGGCACAGGGTCAGACTGATTTGCATAAAGCCATCTCTGAACTGGGGTGGCAGAGTGGGTTAAAGAACGGTGATGGATTAAACCCAGATCTTTTGACTGGGTGTGAGTGTTTGATTGATTCAGATGCTCCGTCCATCATCACCTACTTTTTTACCGCTTTTGGCCGCCATAAGTGTGGCTGGGAATGCTCAGACGTGAGTCCCTTGCTCACTTTGCCACTGGATTCAAGCAAGTCGGGCTGAAGACAGCTGGAATGCCAGAAACCGGTCCTCGGAAGCTTGTTTCCGGTCCAGGGAAGACATGGCTTGGCATTTCAGGCTGGACTGTTCACATGAGGCACAGGGTCAGACTGATTTGCATATAGCCATGTCTGAACTGGGGTGGCAGAGTGGGCTAAAGAACGGTGATGGATTTAACCCAGAGCTTTTGACTGGGTGTGAGTGTTTGATTGATTCAGATGCTCCGTCCATCACCACCCCCTTTTGTACCGCTTTTGGCCGCCATAAGTGTGGCAGGATATGCTCAGACGTGAGCCCCTTGCTCACTTTGCCACTGGATTCAAGCAAGCCGAGCTGAAGATGGCGGAATGCTAGAATCCGGTCCTCGGAAGCTTGTTTCCGGTCCAGGGAAGACATGGCTTGGCAGTTCGGGCTGGACTGTTCCCATAAGGCACAGGGTCAGACTGATTTGCATATAGCCATGTCTGAACTGGGGTGACAGAGTGGGCTAATGAATGGTGATGGAATAACCTCAGATCTTTTGACTGGGTGTGAGTGTTTGATTGATTCAGAAACTCCGCCATCACCACCCCCTTTTGTACCGCTTTTGGCCACCATAAGTATGGCAGGGTATGCTCAGACGTGAGTCCCTTGCTCACTTTGCCACTGGATTCCAGCAAGCCGGGCTGAAGACGGCGGAATGCTAGAAACCGGTCCTCTGAAGCTTGTTTCCAGTCCAGGGAAGACATGGCTTGGCAGTTCGGGCTGGACTGTTCCCATGAGGCACAGGGTCAGACTGATTTGCATATAGCCATGTCTGAACTGGGGTGGCAGAGTGGGCTAAAGAACGGTGATGTATTAAACCCAGATCTCTGGACTGGGTGTGAGTGTTTGATTGATTCAGATGCTCCGTCCATCACCACCCCCTTTTGTACCGCTTTTGGCCACCATAAGTGTGGCAGGCTATGCTCAGATGTGAGTCCCTTGCTCACTTTGCACTTTGCCACTGGATTCAAGCAAGCTGGGCTGAAGACGGCTGGAATGCCAGAAACCGGTCCTCGGAAGCTTGTTTCCGGTCCAGAGAAGACATGGCTTGGCAGTTCGGGCAGGACTGTTCCCATGAGGCACAGGGTCAGACTGATTTGCATATAGCCATGTCTGAACTGGGGTGGCAGAGTGGGCTAAAGAAGGGTGATGGATTAAACCCAGATCTTTTGACTGGGTGTGAGTGTTTGATTGATTCAGATGCTCCGTCCATCACCACCCCCTTTTGTACCGCTTTTGTCCGCCATAAGTGTGGCAGGGTATGGTCAGACGTGAGTACCTTGCTCACTTTGACACTGGATTCAAGAAAGCCGGGCTGAAGACGGCTGAAATGCCAGCAACTGGTTCTCGGAAGCTTGTTTCCGTTCCAGGGAAGAAAAGGCTTGGCAGTTCGGGCTGGACTGTTCCCATGAGGCACAAGGTCAGACTGATTTGCATATAGCCATGTCTGAACTGGGGTGGCAGAGTGGGCTAAAGAACGGTGATGGATTAAACCCAGATCTTTTGACTGGGTGTGAGTGTTTGATTGATTCAGATGCTCCGTCCATCACCACCCCCTTTTGTACCGCTTTTGGCCGCCATAAGTGTGGCAGGGTATGCTCAGACGTGAGTCCCTTGCTCACTTCGCCACTGGATTCAAGCAAGTCTGGCTGAAGACGGCTGGAATGCCAGAAACAGGTCCTCAGAAGCTTGTTTCCGGTCCAGGGAAGAAATGGCTTGGCAGTTCGGGCTCGACTGTTCCCATGATGCACAGGGTCAGACTGATTTGCATATAGCCATGTCTGAACTGGGGTGGCAGAGTGGACTAAAGAACGGTGATGGATTAAACCCAGATCTTTTGACTGGGTGTTAGTGTTTGATTGATTCAGATGCTCCGTCCATCACCACCCCCTTTTGTACCGCTTTTGGCCGCCATAAGTGTGGCAGGGTATGCTCAGACGTGAGTCCCTTGCTCACTTTGCCACTGGATTCAAGCAAGCCGGGCTGAAGACGGCTGGAATGCCAGAAACCGGTCCTCGGAAGCTTGTTTCCGGTCCCGGGAAGACATGGCTTGGTAGTTCGGGCTGGACTGTTCCCATGAGGCACAGGGTCAGACTGATTTGCATATAGCCATGTCCGAACTGGGGTGGCAGAGTGGGCTAAAGAACGGTGATGGATTTAACCCAGAGCTTTTGACTGGGTGTGAGTGTTTGATTGATTCAGATGCTCCGTCCATCACCACCCCCTTTTGTACCGCTTTTGGCCGCCATAAGTGTGGCAGGATATGCTCAGACGTGAGCCCCTTGCTCACTTTGCCACTGGATTCAAGCAAGCCGAGCTGAAGATGGCGGAATGCTAGAAACCGGTCCTTGGAAGCTTGTTTCCGGTCCAGGGAAGACATGGCTTGGCAGTTCGGGCTGGACTGTTCCCATAAGGCACAGGGTCAGACTGATTTGCATATAGCCATGTCTGAACTGGGGTGGCAGAGTGGGCTAATGAACGGTGATGGAATAACCTCAGATCTTTTGACTGGGTGTGAGTGTTTGATTGATTCAGAAGCTCCGCCATCACCACCCCCTTTTGTACCGCTTTTGGCCACCATAAGTATGGCAGGGTATGCTCAGACGTGAGTCCCTTGCTCACTTTGCCACTGGATTCCAGCAAGCCGGGCTGAAGACGGCGGAATGCTAGAAACCGGTCCTCTGAAGCTTGTTTCCAGTCCAGGGAAGACATGGCTTGGCAGTTCGGGCTGGACTGTTCCCATGAGGCACAGGGTCAGACTGATTTGCATATAGCCATGTCTGAACTGGGGTGGCAGAGTGGGATAAAGAACGGTGATGTATTAAACCCAGATCTCTGGACTGGGTGTGAGTGTTTGATTGATTCAGATGCTCCGTCCATCACCACCGCCTTTTGTACCGCTTTTGGCCACCATAAGTGTGGCAGGCTATGCTCAGATGTGAGTCCCTTGCTCACTTTGCACTTTGCCACTGGATTCAAGCAAGCTGGGCTGAAGACGGCTGGAATGCCAGAAACCGATCCTCGGAAGCTTGTTTCCAGTCCAGAGAAGACATGGCTTGGCAGTTCGGGCAGGACTGTTCCCATGAGGCACAGGGTCAGACTGATTTGCATATAGCCATGTCTGAACTGGGGTGGCAGAGTGGGCTAAAGAAGGGTGATGGATTAAACCCAGATCTTTTGACTGGGTGTGAGTGTTTGATTGATTCAGATGCTCCGTCCATCACCACCCTCTTTTGTACCGCTTTTGGCCGCCATAAGTGTGGCAGGGTATGGTCAGACGTGAGTACCTTGCTCACTTTGACACTGGATTCAAGAAAGCCGGGCTGAAGACGGCTGAAATGCCAGCAACTGGTTCTCGGAAGCTTGTTTCCGTTCCAGGGAAGAAAAGGCTTGGCAGTTCGGGCTGGACTGTTCCCATGAGGCACAAGGTCAGACTGATTTGCATATAGCCATGTCTGAACTGGGGTGGCAGAGTGGGCTAAAGAACGGTGATGGATTAAACCCAGATCTTTTGACTGGGTGTGAGTGTTTGATTGATTCAGATGCTCCGTCCATCACCACCCCCTTTTGTACCGCTTTTGGCCGCCATAAGTGTGGCAGGGTATGCTCAGACGTGAGTCCCTTGCTCACTTCGCCACTGGATTCAAGCAAGTCTGGCTGAAGACGGCTGGAATGCCAGAAACAGGTCCTCAGAAGCTTGTTTCCGGTCCAGGGAAGAAATGGCTTGGCAGTTCGGGCTCGACTGTTCCCATGATGCACAGGGTCAGACTGATTTGCATATAGCCATGTCTGAACTGGGGTGGCAGAGTGGACTAAAGAACGGTGATGGATTAAACCCAGATCTTTTGACTGGGTGTTAGTGTTTGATTGATTCAGATGCTCCGTCCATCACCACCCCCTTTTGTACCGCTTTTGGCCGCCATAAGTGTGGCAGGGTATGCTCAGACGTGAGTCCCTTGCTCACTTTGCCACTGGATTCAAGCAAGCCGGGCTGAAGACGGCTGGAATGCCAGAAACCGGTCCTCGGAAGCTTGTTTCCGGTCCCGGGAAGACATGGCTTGGTAGTTCGGGCTGGACTGTTCCCATGAGGCACAGGGTCAGACTGATTTGCATATAGCCATGTCTGAACTGGGGTGGCAGAGTGGGCTAAAGAACGGTGATGGATTTAACCCAGAGCTTTTGACTGGGTGTGAGTGTTTGATTGATTCAGATGCTCCGTCCATCACCACCCCCTTTTGTACCGCTTTTGTCCGCCATAAGTGTGGCAGGATATGCTCAGACGTGAGCCCCTTGCTCACTTTGCCACTGGATTCAAGCAAGCCGAGCTGAAGATGGCGGAATGCTAGAAACCGGTCCTCGGAAGCTTGTTTCCGGTCCAGGGAAGACATGGCTTGGCAGTTCGGGCTGGACTGTTCCCATAAGGCACAGGGTCAGACTGATTTGCATATAGCCATGTCTGAACTGGGGTGGCAGAGTGGGCTAATGAACGGTGATGGAATAACCTCAGATCTTTTGACTGGGTGTGAGTGTTTGATTGATTCAGAAGCTCCGCCATCACCACCCCCTTTTGTACCGCTTTTGGCCACCATAAGTATGGCAGGGTATGCTCAGACGTGAGTCCCTTGCTCACTTTGCCACTGGATTCCAGCAAGCCGGGCTGAAGACGGCGGAATGCTAGAAACCGGTCCTCTGAAGCTTGTTTCCAGTCCAGGGAAGACATGGCTTGGCAGTTCGGGCTGGACTGTTCCCATGAGGCACAGGGTCAGACTGATTTGCATATAGCCATGTCTGAACTGGGGTGGCAGAGTGGGATAAAGAACGGTGATGTATTAAACCCAGATCTCTGGACTGGGTGTGAGTGTTTGATTGATTCAGATGCTCCGTCCATCACCACCGCCTTTTGTACCGCTTTTGGCCACCATAAGTGTGGCAGGCTATGCTCAGATGTGAGTCCCTTGCTCACTTTGCACTTTGCCACTGGATTCAAGCAAGCTGGGCTGAAGACGGCTGGAATGCCAGAAACCGGTCCTCGGAAGCTTGTTTCCAGTCCAGAGAAGACATGGCTTGGCAGTTCGGGCAGGACTGTTCCCATGAGGCACAGGGTCAGACTGATTTGCATATAGCCATGTCTGAACTGGGGTGGCAGAGTGGGCTAAAGAAGGGTGATGGATTAAACCCAGATCTTTTGACTGGGTGTGAGTGTTTGATTGATTCAGATGCTCCGTCCATCACCACCCCCTTTTGTACCGCTTTTGGCCGCCATAAGTGTGGCAGGGTATGGTCAGACGTGAGTACCTGGCTCACTTTGACACTGGATTCAAGAAAGCCGGGCTGAAGACGGCTGAAATGCCAGCAACTGGTTCTCGGAAGCTTGTTTCCGTTCCAGGGAAGAAAAGGCTTGGCAGTTCGGGCTGGACTGTTCCCATGAGGCACAAGGTCAGACTGATTTGCATATAGCCATGTCTGAACTGGGGTGGCAGAGTGGGCTAAAGAACGGTGATGGATTAAACCCAGATCTTTTGACTGGGTGTGAGTGTTTGATTGATTCAGATGCTCCGTCCATCACCACCCCCTTTTGTACCGCTTTTGGCCGCCATAAGTGTGGCAGGGTATGCTCAGACGTGAGTCCCTTGCTCACTTCGCCACTGGATTCAACCAAGTCTGGCTGAAGACGGCTGGAATGCCAGAAACAGGTCCTCGGAAGCTTGTTTCCGGTCCAGGGAAGAAATGGCTTGGCAGTTCGGGCTCGACTGTTCCCATGATGCACAGGGTCAGACTGATTTGCATATAGCCATGTCTGAACTGGGGTGGCAGAGTGGACTAAAGAACGGTGATGGATTAAACCCAGATCTTTTGACTGGGTGTTAGTGTTTGATTGATTCAGATGCTCCGTCCATCACCACCCCCTTTTGTACCGCTTTTGGCCGCCATAAGTGTGGCAGGGTATGCTCAGACGTGAGTCCCTTGCTCACTTTGCCACTGGATTCAAGCAAGCCGGGCTGAAGACGGCTGGAATGCCAGAAACCGGTCCTCGGAAGCTTGTTTCCGGTCCCGGGAAGACATGTCTTGGTAGTTCGGGCTGGACTGTTCCCATGAGGCACAGGGTCAGACTGATTTGCATATAGCCATGTCTGAACTGGGGTGGCAGAGTGGGCTAAAGAACGGTGATGGATTAAACCCAGATCTTTTGACTGGGCGTGAGTGTTTGATTGATTCAGATGCTCCGTCCATCACCACCCCCTTTTGTACCGCTTTTGGCCGCCGTAAGTGTGGCAGGGTATGGTCAGACGTGAGTCCCTTGCTCACTTTGCCACTGGATTCAAGAAAGCCGGGCTGAAGACGGCTGAAATGCCAGCAACTGGTTCTCGGAAGCTTGTTTCCGGTCCAGGGAAGAAAAGGCTTGGCAGTTCGGGCTGGACTGTTCCCATGAGGCACAACGTCAGACTGATTTGCATATAGCCATGTCTGAACTGGGGTGGCAGAGTGGGCTAAAGAACAGTGATGGATTAAACCCAGATCTTTTGACTGGGTGTGAGTGTTTGATTGATTCAGATGCTCCGTCCATCACCACCCCCTTTTGTACCGCTTTTGGCCGCCATAAGTGTGGCAGGGTATGCTCAGACGTGATTCCCTTGCTCACTTCGCCACTGGATTCAAGCAAGTCTGGCTGAAGACGGCTGGAATGCCAGAAACAGGTCCTCGGAAGCTTGTTTCCGGTCCAGGGAAGAAATGGCTTGGCAGTTCGGGCTCGACTGTTCCCATGATGCACAGGGTCAGACTGATTTGCATATAGCCATGTCTGAACTGGGGTGGCAGAGTGGGCTAAAGAACAGTGATGGATTAAACCCAGATCTTTTGACTGGGTGTGAGTGTTTGATTGATTCAGATGCTCCGTCCATCACCACCCCCTTTTGTACCGCTTTTGGCCGCCATAAGTGTGGCAGGGTATGCTCAGACGTGAGTCCCTTGCTCACTTTGCCACTGGATTCAAGCAAGCCGGGCTGAAGACGGCTGGAATGCCAGAAACCGGTCCTCGGAAGCTTGTTTCCGGTCCAGGGAAGACATGTCTTGGCAGTTCGGGCTGGACTGTTCCCATGAGGCACAGGGTCAGACTGATTTGCATATAGCCATGTCTGAACTGGGGTGGCAGAGTGGGCTAAAGAACTGTGATGGATTAAACCCAGATCTTTTGACTGGGTGTGAGTGTTTGATTGATTCAGATGCTCCGCCCATCACCACCCCCTTTTGTACCGCTTTTGGCCGCCATTAGTGTGGCTGGGTATGCTCAGACGTGAGTCCCTTGCTCACTTTGCCACTGGATTCAAGCAAGCCGGGCTGAAGACGGCTGGAATGCCAGAAACCGGTCCTCGGAAGCTTGCTTCCGGTCCAGGGAAGACGTGGCAGGGCAGTTCGGGCTGGACTGTTCCCATGAGGCACAGGGTAGGACTGATTTGCATATAGCCATGTCTGAACTGGGGTGGCAGAGTGAGCTAAAGAACGGTGATGGATTAAATACGGGTAGGTGGCAGAGTTTGTGACCCTGGATATCTATGGCAGAAGAATCCATGAGATTTTCGTCCGCAGAGAATGCAAATTTATGGACATGCTCCAGAGTACTACCATAGGACTAAATGATGTGGATGAACTGAAAAGTCTCCTAGTCCTTCCGACATGATATGTTCAATGGACGCCCTCATGGGATGGGGTTTTCAACACACCCCTGTGGTTGGTCACTCTGATTAACCATATATTTCCATTTGATTGTTGATGGTTTGGTCCATGATTGTCTGTAAATTAGTTGGAGGATAAGCCTATATTCCAGTGCATCAGTAATCCTTATTGTACATATATATATATATATATATTTAAATGTAGTCACAATTTGTGCAAACACACTGGACAGACCAACTTTTGTGAAACACTTGAGCCATTGGTGGGCTCATTGAAACCGTTTTTAGCCCAAGGAACCAGTGTTGTTGTCACAAATTAGCTTCACCATGGTTCCATGTTCAATGGGCACACCTGGCTTGATACATGAGACGTGGAGCTCTATCGGCTCGATCCCACGGTGATAGAACCTTGAGTAAAGTAGGACATACGCCCTCACCATTTATCAATGGAGTGGGTAGATAAATAACCAGCATTTGATAAATGATATAGGCCTGAGATTCCAGGCCTGCAAGTGATTATATCCCCAATTCCATAATTAGATACAACACACATAGAAATCCTTGTTCTAAAGAAAAAGGCACATGGTCAGAGATAATGAGAGAATTACACAGAAAAATCTGTGGAGTGATCCCTTTCAGGACGGTATCCCACACCCACCGTAGGTGGCATGCTTCATCTGTAAGTAAATGGAAATAGAAACAGCCTATGGAGTACTGCAGACGTCTAGTGTATGTATGCAGCTAATTACATTCAAAATTATGTGATATATTTGCTGAGCATTTCAGATATCAAACTTTTCTGTTCATGTGATAGACAATGGGAGATACTTTACAACACCAGTGCCTCTCAGAGTGAGCTATGAATAACGCGGACATGGTAGTAGCACCTATTCTGTTAAAAAAAAAATATATTTGTAGAACTGGTGCACCAAGTCCCAGGGACTCCACCAAAACCTGAGCCCACGCCCAGACCCATCATTGCTCGCATTTTTAATTTCAGAGACCTTGATGTAATTTTGCAATCTTCACGTAAATCACCTCCAGTACACTGGGACAAAAACACAATCTCCTTTTTTCCTGGACTTTACAATAAAGGTTCAGAAACAAAGGCGGTCATTCTCTGAAATACGCCATGCTGTTTCCTGCCAAACTCTGAGTGCTCGCAGAGGGGAAAGCCTGGTTTTTACTACACCACAGGAAGTAAGGAACTGGCTAGACGGGTGGAGAACACCCACACCCAGAAGATCCAAAGGGAAAAAGAATAAAAGGGAAAATGTTCACGAACCCCCTGACACTCAATGGATCCCGCTGAAGATTCACAATGACACTTACCAACAAATGCATGACTCTGGCAAGTTCTCCAGCAACTTTCCCACAGGCGCGTAGGATAGACTATGATTCCTGAACTGAACACGGCAAAAATCTCCCGAATATGGCAATGTACTGATAAGTTCTGTTTAACTATTATAGACTTTGTATTGAGACAATGTAATACTGTTGAACAGAATGTAGTGGTGGCAACTTTATAGGTCGGACTGGGGTCCTCCCCTGAATAGGTTAAAGTTTGTTATTGGGTACAAAGGCACTATGCATAGTTGGCGGGTGGTCAGTTCTTAGTCTGTCATGCAGGGAGGTGGGGAGGTGGGAAGGGGTTACGTTTGTCTCAGGATTGTTCCAGGTTCTTATTTTTTAGTCAATAAGAGACAAGACGCTTGTTAGAAAAAGTAGCATGTGCAGAAGGAAAGGGATATCTTCTCCTCCCCCAAAACTCGGCTTACACAAATGGGTGGTTGGATTTCCCCCCAATAGGAGGTTAGAAACATAGGATGGCGTCAACCAAAGGATTCAAAATTCTCTCCTGGAACGTTAATGGCCTGGGGAATAAAATAAAAAGAGGGGTAGTCTTACAGTACCTGGAGATATATACCCTGGACGTGGTCCTGTTGCAAGAGACCCACATCCAAGGAACACAGTATGGAGCGCTAAATAGGTGGGGGATATAAACTGATAGCACATGTGGGAAACACTAGAGGCTCCATCATCCTACTACCCTCCTCATTCCCCTTTACAATCCATAGGACGGTACATGATGATAGCAGCAGATATGTAGCTGTTACAGGAACATGGGAAGGACAATTATTTAGCATAATCTCACTGTAGTCTCCACCCTGACTACAGACACAATTATTTCCAGAACTGGGGTCCCTACTCCTTGAATTTCCTATGGGCAGCCTGATTGTGGGAGGGGACTGCAATGCAGTTCTGTCATCCGAAATATGCTGGCGACGAGCACGGCCACAAGAACAAGTGGGTATTAGTTTGGGAGATTTCTTGTCAGTCATAGGACTCATAGACATCTGGAGAGTGCCTAACCCTGCCACATGACAGTACACTTATCACTCAGGGGCCCACTGTACCCTTCCCCATATAGATTATATTTTCACATTGGCTCACTTACTCTCACGTTTTCATGAGCCACACCACCTGGCAGGTGGGATCTCCGGCCACTCCCCAGTGTGTGTACTTTAATACCTGGGCTCCACCAACCACACACACTGATGGGGGTAAAACCTGTTGTCACGTGGCCCATAGGGACATAGTTGTTTTTCACTAACTTAGCATGAACACATTGGAGCTCGACTGCTGCTTATATTTTTGCAATATTTCAATGACTGCTTTCATATGGGAACTCATCGCTGTGTTCACACTCTGCATGTTCCTGGAATTTTGACTGAACATTATGTGCAAGGTTGAACAACAATGCCCCTTGTTATTTCGTTCTGGCCAAACCTTAGCCCTTAGACAAAACATGCTGTTGCAGCTGTTTTTTTGACAACATACTTTGGTTTTTAGTGACGAAACTCGAATTTGGTGAGACATAGTTGGAGAGGGACCTTTCCAGGGAGAACAGCAAGACATCACCTATGATGTAGATCTACCATCCATAGGCTAAGGTATGGGTTCTGCTTACAAAGCCCAGAGATCTTCTAATGTATAATATTACTTCTTCTTAGCAAGGGGAGGGAGAGTAGGCTCTATTGTCTTTTTTATGATGACAGCTCCCTTCATGATTTATGGACTTGCTACTATGCTGACTGTTTTTGTACTATGCTTTTTTCTGCTTATAGAGGCAAGTTTACTGCATTTTAGTTCAAATAAATATTTTAAACTATTTTGTATCTCTGTCAGATCTTATTGTGGACGAGTAAGAGAATGCGAGTGAAAGGGTGTGTCTTGTTACTGCGATTCCTGAGAGATATGTGAGTCCTGTGTTCTGGGGTGACTAATTATTTGCTTCTCTGTGAGTGAGTAGGAGGGCAAGTGAGACACTAAAGCTAGTCGGTCCTGGGGTCGTGGGCACTAAGGTGAGAGGAAGATCCAGTCCCTTTACACCAAGGTCCTATTACTCTGCGCATAGTTCTGTGTTTGTGCAGAGTCCCTGCAACACAGTAGTATCTCAAAATACCCCAAATCCATACTAAACTCCAAGAGGCCACTGACAACTACATAGCAGAAAATGAGGACACAGTAGTCTCCACCAACATATTATGGAAAGCCTACAAACAATGATAAGAGGGCAAGGGATTTCCCTAGTAGCAGGCCACAAGAAAGAAAGAAGGACCACACTAGAAAGTCTAGAACATGAGATTCGTGATCTAGAAAAAAATTGAAACAGGAGAATAATGATACAGTATAACACCCTCTTGGGCTTAAACAGAGGGAATTCTGGGATACAGCCGAAGAAGCAGCTAAGGCTAGGCACTATGCGGGACAACTTACCGCTATGAGTTTGAAGACAAGGTAGGGAAGCTTCTGGCATGGTTAGACAGAAGGGAGGGAGCAGTGCGGTGAGTCAGCGAGATCAAGTGGAGAGATGGTATGACGGTAAAGCAGGGACAAGGAATTGTGGAGGAGTTTGCGTCGCACTACAGTCAGGTGTACAAGGCCTCACACTCAGTCACAATAGAGGAACCTAGGGAACTACCTGTCAAAAAAATTTTTCTAAATTCAATAAGCTTTATTCAGGTTCAGTAAAAAACAACCATAAAAGCATACAAAAGATAAAAAAACATCAACGTACAAACAGAGGGAATTCATTAATGTTAATGTGATAGTGAGAATCCGGCCAGGTATAAATTCAGTTAGAACATCATGCTTTTCCTTGCATCAATCGATTTAAGAATAAAGGTTGCAGTAAAAAACATATATCTGTTTCCTGCAATGTGCAAATCAACCTCATAGCTGCACCTGTAGTAAAAGTAAGATATTTTAAAAACAGGGGTTTTAGAAACGCTATACGAAAATTCATGTATAAGTCACAGATCAAGAGAAAGTGCAAGGTGCTTTGTTTGGTATGGCCGTCACATGGGCAGGGGGAAACTGGGTACTGTTTCATACGTGGAAATGCTACTAAAGGATGGGCAAGCCCAAATCTCAATTTGGTAAGTACATATCTTTGCGAAGGTCTAGTTACCTGGCTCAAATAGGTTTAGTGACCCTCCAGGCCTGCATAACGATTATAACATTGGCAGGTTGTTAAATGCTCCGAGTTGTTAAGGTGCCTCCTTTTCCTATAGAGTAAGTACTGATTCCTCATTTGCTTTTTCGGCAATATTGCTGCAGCATTAGGGTCATCCAAAATGTTTAAATTAAAAACTTTGTTAAAACTATGTATAATGAATATGCGCCAGGGGATCTTAAACCAATGGTCTAGGCGGAGACAGTCTTTTATTATTGTTCTGTTAAAAGCGGTCTCTTCCTTACCCCACACTGATCTCCAAAGTAAAAGAGGCCTAAATGCTATTAAATCCGACAGGTAGTTGGCAGGAACGGTCCGCTGTGTTGTGAAATACTAGATTAAGGTCGCCCCCCAGTAGGAGCCGGCAATCCGTGTTAGCTGTGGCTGCTGCTAGTGCCGTCCTTAGAAACACTTCCTGCCCTTCGTTGGGTGCATAAATTGAACCCACTATCAGCGTCTGACCTGCCAGTAAGAAGCGATGTACCAACAGTCTCCCTTTAAGTTAAGCCTCCCGCTGTAAGACCTTGCCCGGGAACGACCTGGACACCAATATCGCCACCACTGCAACTTTCTTCGAGGAGGATGAAAACAGCTGAGTAGGGAAGGCGCAGGATTTAAGGCGATGCTGGTCTTTGGGAAGGAGATGTGTCTCCTGTAGGAGGCAAATGTCCACTGCTGAGTGCTCTAAAAGGGACAAAACCGCCTGGCACTTAATGGTATTGTTGAGGCCCCTTACATTCAAGGAGAGAATTTTAAGCGTGGCACTTGGCATCGGGCCTCAATGTGGCGTCTGAAGCTGTGCGTGATGTGCCAAGGACAAAAGGGAAAAAACAGAAGGCCCTAGTAATAGGTGAACAGGGGTAACCCCCCCCGCAACGACCCCTCCCCCCAACCATCCCAACAACCCCCTCCCACTCCTTCCCGCCCCCCACCCCTTCCCCCATTCCCAACAATGAGTCCACAACTTGTGAACATTGTCCCAGGCCTGTTTAGTCACAGTCCAGGCATGTGGTAGAGTCTCGAAGGAGGGAAAAAAGTGGCAGTGGCGACCCTGAGGCCTCCCGTCCCGTCCCCCCACCATGGAGCTGAATTGGAGTGCAACATCACCCCCATCTGTGCCCCCTCAGGGCCCGTCTGCCAACCATCTCTCGTCGTCCGTGGGGACTTCGGTTGGAAGGACTGCGTACCGGGGCCCTCGTCTGTGGCGTCCCCCTTGGCAGCAATGTCCAGCAAATTGACCGTCTCCCGGAGGGATCTGAGCTGGTAGAGGGACCCTTTCCATTTGAAGATGAGTCTAAAAGGATGCCCCCAGGAGTATGCGATTCCGTTGTCGCGCAGGAAGGTCGTAGCCACTTTGAAGGCCTTTCTCTTTTGTAGAGTAATCGCAGACAGGTCCTGAAATAGCTCTACCTTGTGACCCTGGAAGTGGAGGGGTTGCTTTTGGCGTGCCTCTTTCAGGATACGCTCCTTGAGGGGGTAGTCGGGCAGAAAGGCAAGGATATCGGGTGGTGGAGCAGATGCTCGGAATGCTAGGCCCACTCTGTGGGCTCTGTCGATACGGATCTCCAAGTCTGCTGGTTCACCCACGACGGCCCAAAACAAGGACTGCAAGTAGGCCGCGACATAGTTTCCTTCCGATTTAGATGGCACTCCTTTGACCCGTATGTTGTTGCATCGGAGCGGTTCTCGAGATCTTCTGTGTGGGCTTGCAGGTCCGTCTGTTGCTCCTGGAGTCTGATAATCTCCTGTTGCAGTAGTTCAACCTCTTCGCTCCTAGCGTGCCCAGTGTTCTCAATCCCCGCTACCCGCTCCCAGAGGTCATCTACGTCGCGACGCAACTCCCTGTATTCCCCCGCCATGTCCTGTTTGAGGGTCTGTAAGTCTTCTCTAAGGGAGTTGAATAGCGACTCCATGAAGGATTTCGTGATTTCGTGATAGGAGCCTCCCCCTCATCTCGCACCTTCTCCTTAAGCTGGGCCGGCATCGCAGGCTTGTCGGGACTCCTCTCTCACTTAGGTGTCCCTTTAGCCAACATATCTGGGCTGGTGCAGCCCCCCTGCGGTTCGTGGTTGCCATGGTGCGCCTCCCCTGTGGCTCCAGTGGGGCACCTCGCGCCTATGTTCCTCTTCAATGGATGCGCAGCCAAAAGCGGATCAAGGCAGAAAGCGGAGTGTGGAGGGGGGAGTCGGCACCCCCAGCACCCTCCCGGTGCTCGAAGAGGGGCAAGGGCCCCCCAATCCCTGCTGGTGTGTGGTCCGTTCTCCGGCCGGCCGCCGATGTATAGGGCCTCCCCCGAAGGCCGCCCACCCGATTCACCGTTCCGGTCTGCGGGCAGGGCAGCCGTGTGCTCGTCTCGGCCAACTCGCAGCCCCGCAGGGTCTTTGGGGCCGGAAAGAGTCTGCCCAACTGGGTCATCGGTGTCCACCAGGCAGCCCGCTACCAATGGGCTCTGCTAGACCCCGCGCCGGGGGCTCGATTAATGCCCCCCGAGTTCGCAGTCCTGTTACTGCTTTTGGGGGCTCAAGGTCAGCTCCCCAGGCCCGCAGCCTTGTATCGTCTCTTGTACCTGGTGGGGGCAGCTGTAGGGCCCCAGGGCCCTCCCAGAGCGTAGGCGGGAAGCGCCCAAGCCCTGAAAGTCCACCCCGTGCGGCCCTCCTGGAAGCGCGTCTGAAGGCCGCGCTAAGAGTCTCACCGGGGGCCCGAATCTCTTACCCCGAGTCCCAGGCCACAGATGCCCAAGCGCCCCGCTCCTCACCTCAGCACGGGCTGCTGCTCGTCACTGCCGGCGGTCGCTTCTTCCTCCTCCGGGCACCGCGCAGGACCAGACCGGGGTCTCCATTAGCTTCCCTCCCGGCCCGACACGGCCCTCCGGATATCAGGCCTTGCAGCGGTCGGCCCGGAGCAGGCTAGTTGCACTACTCCGCCTTGTCCCTCTTCCGGGGGCGGAGTGCAGTGATGAGGGTGGACTCGTTGCAAAGGTCCGGCCTGGTCGGTGCTGCTCGGCGGGCCCTACCGCCGCGTTCTCACTTCGGACTAGGAATGGCGGCGTTCCCAGCCGGGGGTCTCAGGCTCCGCGTGAGCGTTCGGGCAGATTCGCCGAGGGACTCTGCAGGGCACCGTCGGCACCTCACCAAAAGCGGGCAGCAGGTAGGGCATTCTGGGGGTGATATAAGAGCATTTAAGGCAGTTTTAGGGGTTTGGGACGAGGAGCCTCTGGAATACACGTCCTCTCAGGCCGCCATCTTGGCCACGCCCCGTCAAAGCTTTTTAGACTGTACTGGGGAGCAAGGCAGGGATGCCCCCTATCCCCTTTGCTATTCGCACTAGTACTAGAACCTCTTTCGATGTTGATAAGAAGAGCCTTTATAATCAGAGGACTGATATGGACACCAGATTGGGAAGATAGAATTTTGCTATATGTAGATGACATCCTATTATATATTGCAGCCCCAAGGGCCACCCTCTATAGGATTCTGCATATATTTGAACTCTACCAAAAATATTATGTATTTACAATAAATTGAGAGAACTTGGTGCTGTACCTGCTCTTGGGAGTGTGCCAATCCTACCTAGAGGGTGCGTGATACCCATAGCGACCGAAGGGTTTAAGTACCTGGGCATATAGGTCACTAGAGATGAAAAAGTATTTTCTGAACATAACCTATAACCTACACTCCGTAACCTACGTAGTGATGTACAATATTGGAGATCTCTCCCATTGTCGCTTCTGGGTAGAGCCTCACTATTTAACACCTTCGCTGCTAAGGCAATTCCCCTCCTGTGCTGGAAATTGCTATTTTCATTGTTTTATGACGAGCTGGGCTCGTCATCAGCACACGACCACTGTGCACCATGACGAGCCCAGCTCGTCATCAGCATCGAAAGGGTTAAGATGATGGCTCTGCCACGATTCCTTTACGTGCTGCAGAACACTCCCTATTTGATCTCCCAAACATATTTCAAAGCAATTGAAACAGCCTTGCGACTACTTCTGTGGGATGTTGGCTCCTCAAGAATCTGCAGAAGTTAACAATCCCAGCTTTGCGAAAGTACTATTGGGCGACCCAGCTAACAGTGGTTAACCACTGGGTGCATTACCCTCAGGATGACCTGGCATATAAAATGGACTGCCATAACATGCAAACAGGAGGATACCTGAGAGCTATTTATGGGGGTGACAGAATAGAGTCCTTTCTTGAGCCAACCTCCACTACACTGCAGGTATGGATAGAGGCACTCACAGCTCTTTGGTGGAAGGGTATACTCACACAGATGACGCCATTGTGGTATTCTGCATGCTTGGGACTCTTGGCAATGCAAGGTGGTTTTAAGAGGTGGGACTTGATTGGCCTCTCGAGGCTGGGAGACCTGTGGGCTACGGAAGATGTCAAATATTTTTCGACACAGCAACAAGAATATCAGCTAGCATCATCGGAAACCTTTAGGTACCTGCTAGTAAGATATGCAATGAGGGCAGTATTGCCAAAGGGAGGGGAACTTCCAGACTCCTTGCCATTGGAAGACAGAATTTTGGACAAACGTCTTGAAAAGAAGGCAATATCTTTGATCTATCGCAAGCTCATGAACAATTCTCCAGATCCCTCACTCGCCCTCTGTGCCCGCTGTGAGTAAGACCTAGGACAGATGGAGAATAAGGACTGGGTGGAGGCGTTAACTTCGCCCAAGGAGATAGCCATCCGATCACGGTTTAGGCAGGTACACTTAAAAATACTCCAGAGATCATATATTGCCCGCACACTCTGATAAAATGGGTAGACTTGACTGCCCAAGCAGTATCCAGGGGTGTGAACAGGAAGGCACCTTCACCCACATAATATGGGATTGTCCAGATATACATACATATAGGGAGGATGTTAATTTCTGCATTCGAAAAGTTCACTCTATAGAGACACAAAAATCGGCACAATGGTGTCTCCTGAATATCTGGAGCAAAACTGACCTTACAAGTAAAGAGCATCTCTGGGTGACACTTGGATGTATAGTGGCAAAACATAACATTGATAGATTATGGAGTGCCCCAAAGGCACCTAGGCTGAATGAATGGAAAAGTGACATGGATTGGTGTATTGTGACGGAAAAATCCATATATGAGAGTTGAGGCTGCCAAATAAATAGCCAAAAGTTTGGGGGAGGTGAAATGAAAATCGAGGCATAATATGTGCACGGATACCACCATCAAGGCAAATAAATCAGTCAGTAATGGCCCACAATATGGGGGGCTTGAGGATGTGACCAACGATGTCCTGAAAATAGTGGCATAGCTGGGGGGGTGGTGGTCCGCCCCAGGCGGCACCATTTCTAAGGCGCCTGCGGCCCCGCGGCACTGGAGGCCTGTTGCAGCTGCGGTGGCCTTCATAATTTATTTGGGAACGAACACAGTGTTCCTTAATAAATTATAAAGGCGGCCGCGGCTGCAACGGGCCTCCAGTGATGCGGGCGTCGCCCGCGGCCCAGTACTTTAAAAGTGCAAAGCGGCAAAGGCAGGACTTACTTTTTGGCAATTTAATTGAAAGCACTGGGGCGCGGCCGCCTGCAACAACAGTGTTTTCGATTAAATTGCCAAAAACGAAGTCCTGCATTTGCACTGTGCAGCAGTTACCGAAAGCAGGTCAGAAGGAGTGCACGCTGCAGGCTTAACTAAGTCCCGCGTTAGTGTGTCCTAGGCTCGGACTCCTCGACCGTTGTTGGACCTCCTCCACAAGTTTACGTACACTAATTTCGCTAAACAAGAGAGAAGAAGAAGACTGGTTACTGTCTGAGTCTAATGTAGTGAGTCCATAGTGCTAGTAGAATTCCTGAAACTCCCACTAATGTTAGAGCAGAGACCGATGAAGTGGTTGGTTAGATAGATAAATGCCACAAATGTTATATACTGTGCTTGCAAGTTGCTAGTGCTACTGTGACATAACTTTCTGTTGAATTATTTTGTGATAAACTTCAAAAATATTGGTTACAGCATTTTTTTCTTTCTTCATATAGATACTCCTTCTAAACCATCGAGAAAGGAGTTGGCTATCCGGACCAGGCACCAGAAGCTGGAGGCAACTGTCTCCGAATATCGGTGTCTGGTGGCTCAGGAGGAGGAGGAGTCTCAGTCAACAACAACAGCTGCATCCTCCTCCACTGCCCCTGGGTCATCCAGCCAGCGCAATCCTCCAGCGGTACGGCGCCATGGTCCGGCAGCCACCCACCACCGGGCAGTGCAACCAACAGCTGCCCCCCACAGTACATGCAAGGCACGTGTGCACCGATTATCCCTGTGAGTGGCCTACCTTGAGCAGGAGGTGGAGAGGCAGAAAGTCCTGCTCAAGGCCCTCCAGAAAGAGCTGTGGGACCACCTGACCACAGGACACCGCCGGCCAAAGTAGAGACTGTCCCTTGCTCCTTTTTTAAAGACTTTTGGGGGGGGGGAATTGGGCGTTGGGGTTTTTGAACTTTTGGGGACATTTATTTCATGGACATTGGTTGGGGTTAAGGAGGGGGTGGGTCGGGTCTTGTGGGATAGTTTATTTTTGTTAGGGTCTAAATATTTATTTATTTTTCACCTAAACATAGCATACACGTTTTTACTGTTTTGTGGGAGAGGCAAGGGGGGTTAACTGTGCGTTTGTTTTCCTGAAACTTAACTGGCTGGTTGATTCAAATTGTCTAAGTCATCGCCCAAATTTGTACAAAAGTGCCACAGACAGAGTTAGTGAATTCAATTGTCCTGCTACTTTACTAGCACTACCTTCAGTCTCTCCTCTCCTCCTACTCCATTATTCTTCCTCCCCCAAAATGCTTATCTTACCTGTGATCCTAGTTTGAGAATAGGGCTAGGCACAGGGCTGGCTGCATGGCAAATGGCGATTAAGGTTGGCTATGGAATCCTGGACGGATGAAATGGCATCGTTGTGGTGATAGTAGTAGTGGTACACACTGGAATTAGCAGCATATGAAAAAAAAAATGAGACATTGAATGGCCTGAGAGGAGCATTAGAACAGCACGATGGTACAGTACACAAGAACAGTGCCATAAATTGTAGCCTAAGCAATGCGAAAGTATTCAATCAAAAGTTAACTACTAGTTGCGTGGATTATGGCTACTAAAAGAACTAGTACTGAAGGACACAGCAGCGTATGCTTTAGTCACGTGTAGGAGCATGTTGTTGATGATGAATCCACTCGAAGGCGGACATGAAATTCTGAATTGATTTGCAAATACTCATGGGTGTGTGTCAAGCAGAATAAGAATATATCCTCGGATTCCTTGACCTGCCTTGAAATTGATTTTCTGTTGCTTTTGACCTTATTCTCCCCAGCAAGCATGTGGAATTATTGGTGTCATTTAGTCACACCTCAATGAAAACAACACAGCCCGGGGGAAGAGGGTTAGGGTTTGAAAAAAGGATGGGATTGGGAAAAATGTGGGGAAAGAGAAAAAAACACAGTACGCATGTACAAACAACAAATGAAGAAAAACAAATATTTGGATACGAAGATATCCATAAATCTTTTAAGGAACATAAAGGAAGTGCATGCATGAAGTTGTTTGCTAAATGGATGGATAGGTTACTGAAAAGTAGTACTTACTACAACTTACTAACTAGTACTAAACAATTAGACAGTACAGGGCTGCAGTAATTACGCAATTTCACTTGCCTATCTGCCCTCAGAGAGAATAAACACTTAGTAGTACATTACATTCGTTTTAAAAATAGCAAAGAAACTTATCAAATAGCTGTAGGGATGAATTTGAAGCAGAGAGAAAACGCACATAGTCTCACTCATAGAAGTTCACAACAATAACATTATTTAAAAGATAAGGACAATTCAAGTGGATACTGTAACTGTATGTTGTAGTTGTACTGGTCAAATTGGGAAGTTGCATGCATCCAGCCATTCCTCTTATTTGCGGTACTCCTCTATTCCATTGGGCGCTCCGTCGATCAATCTTGTTGACCACACTGTCCACTACCTGCCTGGCGGATGCGGAATTGCGGATTGCTATGGTAAGCCTGAGTGAATGTTTTTCCTATCGCACAGGGTAAATGCTGGCCTGTAATTGTCGATGTAAAAACAGAAAGGGATTTTAAAACACCCCGGAGGAAAATATAAGGTACAGTGTGTAGTGCAAAAATAACACTTTCACATTTAGAGGCGACAGTATTACATACATGCATCATTTCTAAAGTGCCTACTCTGAGTCTCTGTTTCCTGGATAATCATTATTAATTAGCACACAGCAGGCCAGGTACAGGCAGACGGTCAAGGGAGGCACCACTGAGTGAACCAACCTCCATGTAGCATATCTCTTTGACACAAACAGACAAAGCAGGTCTAATTTTATACAGCAAGCCACATAGCCGCAATTTTACATGAACCGCTGTCTGGACTCTGGCATAACACTACACTGGCTCGACCACTCCATACCACGACTAGACAGACATGAAGTTCTGCTGTGGTTGTTGTTGACTTGTTTACCTGTTTGCCACTCACGAAATGACCATAGTTCTTCCATAAATCGATGATAATGATCAATCCATCCCAGTGAGTGACTGTGAAGATATTATGTAACTTTGAACATCATGACTCATCATCATCATGGTGTTGGCAAACTCAATGTTGTTCATGCAGTTACAGTCTACACACAGTGAGTCCAAGCACATTTTCCATATAAAAAAATGCAAAGTAGTGGCCCCTGCATTAGAAGTACAATTTGTATTAAACAAGGTAAACAGAGTAGACTTGAGTTACATTTAGTGTGTAAAAGATTAAATAAAAACAGAACACATAGGATTCATTTCATGCACAACAAAAAAAAAGCAATTGCTTTCATCAGAGCCAGACAGCCAGTGTTGTCCACTGCATGCCATCTCATCATTCATTACCTGTTCCACTTTTTGTCAGCATCTTTTTCTTAAGTGAAGGGTCACAGGGCAGCCTCTCGTGTCAATTTCAGAAGTAACAGTCAGCATAGTCAGTCATTCCAGTCCCACTTCTTTTGAGGGGACTCATCTACGAAGCAACAGTTTCTTGATTCTGCGCAATCCGGCCATCTGCCTTGAGGGAAATGGATAGGGGGAGTCTGGAGGAGCATGACTGAGTTGTGAACTTGTGAACTTCAGGAATGCAGACAGCGGCACCTTCAATATGGAAATAAGACAAAGACAGTCCTACAGATGGATTTTTTCATGATCGCTCTCGCAGCCACAAAGAGAGGACTTAAGAAAGGACAAAGTGCGCGTTCACTCCTCCTGCACTACAAGTCCCAGAATGCCAAGCGAACCGGGAAAACAGGAAGGAGGGTCTTTTCTATATAGCTCCGCCTTAGTTGAGGATCGGTGCTTGACAATTGTTCTCGTGGATTCATGACGGGCGGATGGTGTTCCCCGCCGGAGTTATCCCAGAGAAGATTACCTATGCCGATCAAGTGCCTGCGCGGTCAGAGGAGATTGCCAGCGCCGATCAAGTGCCTGCGCGGTCAGAAAAGCATCAAGCCAAGTTCCGAGTAGGAACCAGAGCGGTCAGAGGAGTGGAGCAACTTCCAGAGAACCGCAAGTATCATCACGGAAGAACGGGCTCGTTCTTTCCATTCAGACCGGAGAAATTGCTATTGTTTTACGGAAGTTCCCGTTATTTTTGTTTTTGTTCGTACAAGCCAGTACTAACGCAATCCCAGGGTTTAATTACATTTGCAGTATGCTCAAGCATAATTGAGGATACAATTGAACGGAGAACAACACTAAAAGCACTAGTACAGCACTGAGCGGGAAAGTGACTTTCAACTTTTCACTTCAGTCTGTCGGAATAGGAGGAACAGATCGGTTCCATTTACAGTGCGAGTGACAGTAACTTTGGTAAGTGTGATTACTCAGGGCCAGGGAAGAACAGGGAAAAGAAGGGAACAAGGTACTTATATCTGTCCATTGTCTTCCCCTGCTGCAGCACATTCTTCCAAGGAGGATTCCCCGGACCCAGACTCAGAGGGCCTCATCCCGCACTCCGTTCTTTCCTGCACATTATCCTTCCGGCTTTCTGCGATACCCATTCAGACGGCGATCTCTAAGACGCCCCTGGGTGTGGTGTTTAGGCAAGTCGGAAGGACATTCGTCCCATCGTCCCTGCTGACCGGATTGCTCAGGTTAGTGGTGCGCGAAGGTATTGGCGCCGCTTGCAATCGCGACAGATTTGTTGTGATTAAGTTTTGTTGTGCTGAAAGTTGTAAAACAAAGAAAGACACACAGAAATAAAAGTGAATAAGGACGGGAAAAAAAAGTATTACAAGCCTAGGTGTCAGGGAAGTAGAGCTCGTCCTCAAACTCTGTGAATTGAATTGGGAGTAGGTCAGCTAAAAGAGAAGAACTTCCATCACCTAAGTCGGTGTCCTCTTCTTCCTGCATGGATTCACATATTTTGCCATCTGGTGGTATGAAGTGCTTGATCATTGTTCACCTCTCCACATTTTTGGGCAAGTGGCGGGTCCTTTTTGAAGTTATAATGGCACCAGCAGCACTGAAAACACGTTCAGAAGACACGCTTGCGAGTGGGCAAGCCAAATCATTTATAGCCAGCTTGGTGATCAGTGGCCATTGAGGCCTTTTCCCATACCAATACACCAGAGGGTTCTGATCAAAGAAGACCTCTGTTGGGTTATCGAGATAGGCCTGCACCATCCACTCAAGGTCCTCCAGGGGTGCTCCACTTTGCGTACCAGCTGTTGCCTTTGCATCAACGCTGGAACGAGCAAACCCTTGATGAGTTATCCAATCCGCTTCCGACAATATTACGGCTGGGCCTGGTGCAGGTGATGATACGGTTGTTGATGTCGGTAACAGCTCTGTGGGGAAAGTGACGCCTTCGGCCACAGAAGTGGACCTTGATGCCGGATGGCCTGATGCTTCAGTAGTACTTGTGGTGGTTCCTTCAATTTCCTGCCGCTCTTTTTCAAACCGAGTGGCTGACAGAGCTAGCCAATATTTGTACTTGGAAACATCTGCTTCAGAAAAAGGAATGAATGTATTGCTGGCCAGTGCCTTTTTGTACCGTGGATCCAGAATAGTGGCACAAATGTAATGTTGTTCTGAATGTATTGCTTTAAGCCTTGCATTGTCAACTAGGCAGCTTATTAAGCTCTCTGCCAACTGATATGCGTCTTGTTTTTCAGCATCAACTCAGAACGTTAAAGATTGCCTTCAGTTGGTGCTCTAGCATGCACAACAATGGGATACCTTTGCCCAAAGTACAGTCCTCCCTGCTGAATTCACGCGACCTCAAAGGGACGAAGCATGTCTCTCAAGCTTTTAACTAGGTCCCATTCCTCCACCTCTAGCTTCATGTCTTTCATAGAAGCACCCCGTGCATGAAAGACATACTCATGAATTACCAAGTACTACTCAAACAGACGCTCAAGCATGTAGAAGGTTGAGTTCCAACGTGTTGCCACCTCCTGGATGAGTCCTCTGACTGGCACTCTAAGGTCACGTTGAATGATCCTCAGCTGCTTTCGGGGCTTAAAAGAATTGCTGAAATGTGTGCAGATTCTTCGGCAGGTGGTCAGTAACTTGCTGACTGTGTTTTTTTTTCAAGAAATCTTGAACAATAATGTTAATGCTGTGCGCCTAACACAGCACTCTGAAATAGCCACCATCAGCCATGGCCTTAACTATATTGCTGCCATTATCCGTGAAAACATAACCAATCATGCACCTTCTTGGCTGCAGCCATTTAAAGACCTTACTGTTAAACTCCTCCAAAATGTTTACTGCAGTACGAGATTTCTCCCTGGCAAACATGGCTACTGTTGCATGTTTCGGAGTAGCTTGAAAAATTGTGACACTGTCACCACCTGCAGCTATCTTCTCTATAACCCCCGCAAAAGAGACCCAGTGTGCAGTGATGCACATGTAATCAACGGCTTGGTAACTGGTCCACATGTCTGTTGTCAGGTGGATAGTGTGAACAGCACTCTTCTGCACAGCTGCCCCAATCACGCCCAGCACATCTTGATGTAGTGCTGGAACCGCAACTCTGGCAAAATAGGACCGGCTAGGAACCTTCCATTTAGTGCAGACTGTTGCCACAAATTCTAGAAAACCCACCCCTTCCACGAAAGAAAAAGGGAGAAGGTCTAGCGCTAACATTTTAGCCAGCATTGCATTATACAGACGTGCCGTTGGGTGGTTGCGTTCCAATGACGCCTCCGACCAAAACATGCTTTTAATGGTGGTTTGGACCTTTTTCATATGTGATGATGACCCAGACTTCTTCAACCCAGTTAGGCTCATTGATGTACTTTTTCGCATTGGTGTCTCCACCAGACTCTTACTGTGCCACCTAGATGTTGCTGGGGTAGAGGGTGTAGGCGCCACCACTGCAGTGCTGCTGCCAGGCAAAATGTCTCTCGCTTCGTCACCTCCTCCCTGCACGATAAGCTCCTCATCACCAGATGCAATATCAATGGCTACATTTGGATTTCTACTTTTGGCTTTCCGGATGTTACTTAGGTGTGCCTCCCACAGGATGCTGTAGTGAGATGACCTCTCTGGCCTCCGGTACCATAGTTGGTGCCAAGCTTACCCCGACTAACTACTTGTTTACAAATCGAACAAATAACTTGGTTTTCCGCCTTTTTGCTAATACTAAAGAAGTCCCAAACTGGGGAGTTGAGATTTCTGGTGGTGGTGGAGGTGCCACTTTCAATGCCAGATGAAGTGCAGGATGGGCGTGGTGGAATTTGACTCTGTTGTGCACTTACAGCACGACTACTTGAGGTAATGGAGGTCGAGCTGGATGGAGGACCCTGCCGGCCCTTCTGAAGAGAAAATATGGAAGCTGTAGGTCGTGTTGGTGTAGTAGTTACCTGTGTTGGTGGTGGTACCAGTGCCACGCCGCCCACATCTTGCGCAGCGTTTCGGGATAGGGTAAAAATGTCTGTCTGCTGCATGCCCGCTGGGGCTGGAGTGCCGACTGTGATGACTGGGTCGTCATCGTCAGACTCTTCATCAGCAGCAGAATACACCACTTCTACCTCTTCTTCGTCATCACCCATAACTGAAAGCCTTGCGGGAACCTTCCTTTTCCCTAGCTTTGTCGGCTCATGGCGTGCCTCCCTCTCAGACTGAATTGGTGGGTGCCAATCAAGATCTAGATCATCAGAAGAAAGGGGGCTTGAAGAAGAAGTTGTACTAGCCCTCCTTTTCCTTGCTGGGGATCTGGAAGACAATGGATCATCAGGAGTGGCTTGCTCGACTGATACCTCCTCCGCATGAATCTCGATTTCCTGATGTGCTGCTACTTCTGGAGGAACAAGTATTGTGGGCAGTTGAGGCTCTCCTTGTGCCTCTCCTTGCGCCTCTCCTTGCACCTCTCCTTGTTGCACCTGTGGTTGTCGTTGCGGCTGTGGTTGAACACACATCAGATGAGTTACACCCTGCGTTGATTGGATGCTACTTTGCAATGAGTCAACACCAACATCACTGGTCGATGGTGAAAGAGCAATTAAAGTGGCTGCCTCTGAGGCACTCATGGGCCTGGGCCTAACTTGGCGTGGTGGCACTGAGAACAATGAAGCAGAGGTGCTGCTCCCAGCTTGGACCCCGCGGACACCGCTGCTGCAGGCGCAGGTTTTTTTTTCCCAAAAAAGTGGCAGTCGGCACACCAGCCTTGGTAAGTGGCGCCACTTGTTTCTTCTGCTCCTTCTTATTGGCAGTGGCACTGGCATCTTTCTTTGTAGAGGAGCTACGGCTACCTTTCTTTGGGCCCATCGTCTTCAGATGTCAGAACAGCAGGACGAAGTTGCACAAGTTGCAGAGTTGTCTGTGGCCACACGTAACGTCACGTGACGATGATGATGATTTCTGGTTCTCAGTCTTTTTGCACCTAAAAGCAAAGAAGCCAGAGGAACATTAGTTAAATAAATGTTGCATATGTCGTGCTTCAATTAATACTGTGCAACTAGGCATTTAATATTATTAACCCATCCATAACCCTAGGCCTACTGGCCCGCAAGCTTGCCGGCCTATGGCAAAAACTGCCTGGCTTCAATATGCCCCCACCACCCACCCACCCACATGGCTAGGCCAACAACAACTACAAGAAGGCTAGGCCAAAAGGAACACCAAAAATCGAAATACACACAAAATCACCTCAATACAGTGCCATCCATACCCTAAATGATGTTTAAATTCAAGAGACCCCACAGAAAGATTTGGTCCATACACCACTGACTACCCCTGGGCATAATGGATGAAAGCAAGGCAGATTGGGTGCAGGCCTATGGCACAAAGCACACTGCCTGGCTTTAAAATGGCCCCTAGACCCCCACCCACATGGCCAGGCCCTGGACCAGGCCTCAAAATGGCCCCCACCCACATGGACAGGGCCTGGACAGGCCCCAACAACACTCAAAAAATCGAAATACACACAAAAATCACCTCAATCCAATGCCATCCATGCCCTAAATGATGTTTAAATTCAAGAGACCCCACAGAAAGACTTGGTCCATGCACCACTGACTACCTCTGGGCCTACTGTCTAGTGTGGCTTTAACACACACCCCAAAATTAAAAAAAAACTTCCACATATAACAGTGAGCTATTCAATTCCATGCTATCTATGCCGTAAATGATATTTAAGTTCAACAAAACTCACATCATGCACCCATGACTAACCCTGGGCTACCCACAATATATTTTTTTAAAGTTGTGAACAATTTTATAAATTGTAGTTGCAGGAACTGCAATGCCCCAAACAAACAACACCAACTTACTTGTAAAATTTAAACTCCAAAAGTGATCCAAACAAAAAGTCCTCAAATACAAATATCCAGCAGCAGCCACAAAGAGTAATCCTTCCAGCTCCAGATCCAAATGAAAAGTGACCAGGACATGGACAAGGCACTGGGAGGAGCCTCCTGGTCAGGAACAGGAAGTTGGAGACTCTGGGGCACTTCCTTCCTCCCAACCCCCCAAAATGGACTCCTTGCACAAGAAAGTGCAGCCAAATGTCAATCTAAGGAGTCATTCTGATCCAAATCATCATTTTCAGAAAGTTTATGCTGCCTGCAATAGATTTCTTGAGCAGAAATGCAATTTTTACGACTTCGGCAAAGCGAGCTGTTCAAATCTCCTGCCAGATGTCAGCTGCGCGTCGCATCTACGTATTCGCTATTGTTTACTCTTGCGATATGTGATCGCGGGCCCTTATGACGTATTCGCATTCTCAAAGTCTCGCAGTGCAAGATGGCGGGACTCCATGACATACTCGCGGTCGAAAAGTTTCGCTCGATCACGCAGCCATATCCAAAATGTCGCAGCGCACACAAACCAGAAGGAAAACAACTTGGCGAACTTAGAATCACGGTAAAATAACGCCGCGTGCACGAGATTGTATTTTTGAAGCGCGAACAACCAAAAAAAAAGTGCCAACTCGTGAATTGCAAATTGTTTGGCAATTTCACGCAATTCGTGGATCGCGAAATTGCCAAAAATTTGCAATTTCCAGGAGCGGAGCGAATTTTCAGGCCATGCTAAGACCGGGTATTTGGGTTTCGACACTGCCTATTTTTCAAGACTGGGCGTAGGTTGCTCCATCACGAGCACAATACACACAGGTTTCATTCCCGGGGTCCTATTTAAATACCTATCTAGGTGACTGTGCTTGCTATGCATGCGTTTTTCAGTCCAGTGGTTTTATATACATACCCCTTCTGGGGTTCACAGTAGATGGCATGCCTAGCGTTTACTAGCACCTACATTAATTTTGGGCTTGCATAACTATGTTGCACGCACGTTTGGAAACACTATGTGTTATTTACACGAGAGAATGCAGTTTGATTGCTAAGTAGGTCAGTGGCTTAATAACACTTGCATAACAACAGGCCCTCACCAATGATCTTGACTGGCCACATTATTATACATTAAGGGCTCTATTACAAGTCTGGCGGTCCACAGACCTCAAGACTTGTGGGGCCACATTGGTGGCGGTTTCCGACTGCCCTATACAATAAGGGCAATCAGACTGCCATTTACCCTCGTCAGCCGCCAGGGAACCACCATTCCCTGGCTCTTTTGTGGCAGTCAGGAGGCCGTAATATGCTTGGCAGGACCGCAGCTGTCCCGCCAAGCATATTACGTATTTCCTCTCCACCATGGTTTTAACCGCCATGAAAACCGTGGAGGAGAGGAAACAAAGGGAGCCCTACATGGCCCCCTTGTGCCTCTGCGCCATAGTTTCATGCAGGAAGGCACAACATGTGCCCCCTTGTGCGCTTGCACTACAGTTCCTTCACGTCATGGACTTTACAGTCCATGCTGTCCAGGAACTGTTTTTGACGTTCCCAATGCAGTGCACATTTTCAGGTCACTGCATTGGGAATGTAAAAAAAAGCCCGCCAGACACGAGAAATAATTGCAATCTGGCGTGCGGCCCAACAACAGTTTAGTGATGCGGCGGGGGCAGGACCTGGCACCACACCCCCAAACTCATAATCAGGCCCAAAATGGTCAGCACACATGTTCCTTCATCACATGCAGCAAAACCACAGTCATTCCTTACTCATATGTAAGCCATGCCCTATTGTTGGGACTACTTGTATACATAGGTGTATTACAATACAGGTTGACAAAGGTGTATATGTATGTTGTTTCAGAAATCGATAGTCCAGATTGAATCTAATGGATTTGCATGGCACGTAAAGTTAGTGCATCCTAGAAAGAAGATACATTCTCCAACAGACATTACGGTCATTCGATTGACATACCTTCCAGCGGTTATATATTACGGTATACTGTAATATTCATGTTTCGCACATACCCTTCTATGGTGTATATTGGTAAGTCATTTAGTAATGCACACAGCAGATGACACATAGACAACAGTGTTTTCTCATGCAGACTGATGGTTGGTCTCGTTTCTGTCTTCTGAAACATGCAGATATTCAGCCAGACAATTTGTCCTAAAGAGACCCTCTCACCTCCAAGGGGTCAGAACATCAACACATATCTCCATTGGTTCTTTGATCATTGGTGATTCACACTGTCCTATCTTGCATGCGCATGCATATTTGTAAAACATATAAATCAAGTATAATTGATGGTGTCTTTCTTTATATATTTTAATGTTTATACATACACTTGAGCACTGCTTCATCTGCACTTTTTATAAGTGACAATGTTATTTGCATTTGTATTGGAGAAGAGTACATAACGGAAACAGAATTTTTTCCAGTCTCGTTGTCTGTTTTAGCAGCCCAACCGACAAACTTCCATTAGGCTGCATAAAACAATATATTTGATGTGGGTTTCTCCTGATTTATAGAAAGAGGATTCCATATGGTTACGAAGAGCCCCAAGGTGGACTCTGTTTATATAGCACATCCTGACTCTAGTTCCCATAGGCACAGAGGGTTCTCCTTGTGACACCACACACAAGATGGAACAGGGAGCAGTATATCTGCCAAAGGCCTTTACTCCAAGGAGCGGAGGATTGGAAAGAGGAGAGGAGAGGAAACTTAAATTGGAACTAGCCAAACTAAGGACCGAGGAGGTAAAATTGGCAAATGGGATTACATTTATGGCTAAACAGGCATAGTCCAGAAGTAATGATGCCAGCATACCTGCAGTGTCCACTAGAGAAGGGAGGTTCTGGATACCAAAGAATTTGGTGCCTAATTATGTGGTTGGAGACAACATTGATAAGTGGATCCTAGCTTATGAAGTGACTCTAACGGCGCACAATGTTCCTGAGGAGTACTGGGGGGCCAGCTTGCGAAGGTACATGCCCTCGGTGGGAAGGGACACACTTCTAACACTTGAGATAGAGGGCCAGACATTGTACACCCCTATGAAGGCCATACTTGTCAAGAAATGTGGGTTCACCCCTGGGAGATACAGCCAGAAGTTCAGGGGAAATCACAAACTTCCCACACAGACCTGGGTGAAATTTCTTGGTTATTCCAGCAAGGCAATGATGGGCTGGCTGAGGGGAAGCAAGGTAGAATATACTGGGCTGTACAACTGAATCTTGAAGGAGCACATGCTTGATATTTGGGGCCTCATTTATGAGGCCGTGCGTCACTTTTACGCCGCCGACGCACCAGTGGCGTAAATAATGGGCCTAGTTGTTCCATATTTACAAAGTGACGCATCTAGGTAGAATCGTGACTTTGTAAACCCCTGCGCCACATTATACCTGCGCCAGGTATAATGTATGCAAGGGGGCGTACTGACGCAAGGAAGGGTCGTAGAAGTGACGCAGTGAAATCTATGAGATTTCACTGCGTCACTTTTAGGACGCCGTTGCGTCAAAATCCTGAGCCTGCCTCACAGAAGGCGTAAGACTGATGCAGGCCCTTTCACATGGGCTTGCACCATGTGAAAGGACGCATTGCTGGAGTTGCGTCACTTTTGTGACACACTCCAGCAATGCGTCACTTTTGCGCTTACAGATACGTCAGAAATACTGATGTATCTGTAACTCCTTGCGTCATACATTAAATATGACACATCAGGAATGTCGCAAGGAGTGCACACTGAGAAGTGACGCATTGCTGCTTTCACGCAGCGATGCGTCATTTGTCATAAATGAGGCCCTTGGTTTACAACACTGTGCCAGCACCTGGTTGATAGCAAGCTGACTGTCCCAAGGAAGCTAGCTGCGAAGGCGGACTGCTGGGTCAGCACCAGAGGCACAAAAAGGCACCTGGGGGAGGGGGAACTCGCAAAAGGGTGGTCAGGGTTACTACCAAGAGGAGGAGGGAAGATAAAAAGGAGTTCTCACAAGGCCCCCAAAATAGTTCTCAAGGGAAAGAGTCCCCCATCATCTGTTCTGGTCAGCAGAAAGAGAGCTTCCCAGATAAGATTCAGACATAGACTCCCAAGTGCTATGAGTGCTATACATATGGGAATTACATGGGAAGTCCCAAATGACCCAAGGGGGCACAACCTCCCACTGGAGCTAAGACACCAGTACTGGCAAGTGTAGTGCTTGGGGAGGAGCTTGTCCCAGTCATTGGGAGGAAAGTCAGTGAGGTTACCATATGCCTTCTAATACTACAAAGTATAGGCAGTGGGTCACCATTAATGGGCAATGGGTTGAAGCTCTGAGAGACACAGGAGCCAGTATGACTACAGTAAGGGGTCAGCTTGTGGCCCCAAATACAATGTTGCCCGATACACTACCAGGTTGCAGTTTCTGTCAATTGTGAGAGTCAATATCCAGTAGCTATTCTTCCATTTGAGTGAGGGGAGGGGTCTTCTGAAAGTTGCTTTGAGCGCTGCCATGCCTGTGGACTGTTTGCTAGGGATTGACATTGAGAACACTGCCTGGAAGGAAGTAGATCCTAAATCATACCTGGAGATGTCGGGGTTGCCTGAGTGGATTTGTGCATCCACTTGGTCCATGGCGGCACAAGAAGGGAGTCAAGGGAGTTTAGAGCCTAGAAAAAGTTTCCAGACAGCTGCCAAAAGATGGAACGGCAAGGGGTGTGGGAAACCAGACCCTGAATGTCCCCCAGTTGAGGTGGATGGGGCCCCAGAGTTGGTTGCTTTGGAGCTCACAGAGCTCCCTTATTGTCTCCCTTGTTGACCCACCTGAACTTATTGGATGGCAAATAGAGGGGGTACCCATCAGGGAGGAGTTCTGCAAGGCACAGAGAAAGGGAGTCAAGGGAGTTAAGAGCCTAGAAAAAGTCCCCAGACAGCTGCCAAAAGATGGAAGGGGAACGGGTGTGGGAAACCAGTCCCTGAATGTCCCCCAGTTGAGGTGGACGGGGCCCCAGAGTTGGTTGCTTTGGAGCTCATAGAGCTCCCTTGTTGTCTCCCTTGTTGACCCACCTGAACTTATTGGATGGCAAGTAGAGGGGGTACCCATCAGGGAGGAGTTCTGCAAGGCACTGAGAAAGTGCCCAACCTTATACAGCATGAGGCAACAGGCCAAAGCACAGGCAGCTGGTGATGCCTCTGGTAGACAACACATTTACTGGGAGGAGAGCCTCCTGTATAGCGAGCCTAAGGCACCTGTGCATGGGCAGCAAGGGTACTGGTAGTTCCCCAATGCTATTGGGCCTTCCTACTGGAGCTGGCTCATGAGATACCCCAGAACATCTGGGGTACGACAAGACCTTTGCTAGGCTTGTCCCGCACTTTTACTGGACTCGGATGAAGATTTCCTCAAATACATTCTGTATGACTTGCTTGACCTGCCAGGCCAGTGGGAAGACAGGGCAGAATCTAAAAGCTCTCCTGAATCCCTTGCCTGCTGATGTAGCCCCTTTGAATGGCTGGACTTCAACATTGTAGGGCTTATAGATCCCCAGACAGCCTCTGGCAACAGGTTTATTTTGGTGCTGGATACCATGCCTACTGTTTGCTTACAGAGAGGTACCGCAGAAGGGGGCTGGATTTAGCTGATTTGTGGTTCAATATGGTCATCCTGTAAGGGGCCTCTCAGTCTGGTGAGGGAGGGGTGGGAACAGGCTCCAAGGAAACCTCTCCAAGATGTGGTTAGCTTCATGATACCCCTCCAGAGCAGATGGCCAAGGTTTGGAAGAAAGCCTCTGAAAACTGAGAGGTCAGGCAGGAGGTGATGAAGCAGTGGTATGACCAGACGGCTACCACTGTGGAACTTCAGCCTGGGAAGAAAGTGTGGGTGATGGAACCCAGAGAGCCCAGGGCAATGCAAATTTGCTGAACTGGGCCCTATGAGATTGTTGGGAGGAAATGAGAGGCCACCTACTGGGTGGACCTTAAGACCCCAAACATCCCCAGGTTTTCTCCATCTCAACTGCCTCAAACATCACTTTTGAGGTCACCATGTTGTTGGTGACAGATGGTGGGGAGAAAGAGGAGAGTGAACCTCTCTCTCTCTCTCCTCCTAGCCTCCAAAGAGAAGGATGGGTCAGTGGAAGAAGTAAACCTTTCCCCCACCCTGACTTCATAACAGTAGAGGGACTGTCATCAGTTGCTGAGACAATTCTTCTCTCTGTTTTCAGTCACTTTTGGGATTACCCATCTGTGTACCTATGATGCAGACACAGAGGTCAGCCTCCCTGTCAAGTAAAAAATCTATAGGATGTCTGACAAAGTGAGTGCCAGCATCTCATCAAAGATTAGGGGCCTCATTCACAAGAAATGATGCATTGCTGGCACAACGCATCAATGCATCAAAATGAATGACACCTCTGTATGTCATCGTAAAATACCATGGATGCAACCTATTAATGGTTTGGTGCAACATGCCGTAAGGCGGAAGCCTGCATCCTAAAAAATGACACAGGTGGCGCAATAGTGACGTAAGGAAACCAGACGCATATGTCGGAAAGTTGACAGGAGGCTGCCTTGCGTTATGTATTGCGAGGCTAATCACCCGAGCATCAGCTTGTACTGTGTCATGCTTAAAAAAAGACAAAAAAAGTATTTGTTCCTTTAAAAACATTGGGAGACTACATTGGAGGCAGCAATGGAAAAGGGAGCGCACTGGAGCAGTCAAAACAATCAGCCCAGCAATGCAGTAAAAGCCAAGATGCCCAGGCAGGCTCCTTGAGGAAGATGAAGTTCAATTTCAGTGAGTAGGCGAATGAGATACTGATCATTGAGGTGGCAGAGTACCAATATCAGCTCTTTGCCATCTCATAGTGGCCACTATAGAAGAAAGAGGTCATATGACAGTCCATTGTGGAGTAAATTAATAGTGTTTGTCAAGCCAAGAGGACAGTTACCGACTGTAGGAAGCACTGGCATGAGTATAAGAGCCAAATAAAGGAGGAACTTGCTAAACTTGCTACAAATCTCAAGGCAGCTTTGCAGACCGGAAGAGGAAGCCCAGCAGACCAGGAGGTGCTGGATGCCTTGTAGGAGCTGATGGCAGTCGCCATCCAAAATTAATTGGTGGCTGGATTTCTGGGATAGGACAGTGCTGTCTATGAGAACCGACAAGTCGCAACAAGAGGCAATCCGGACAAAAGGGTCATGTTGTGTAGTTCAGTACCTATGTCTTAGCGCTCCACTGCACTGTGTGCAGGTCAAAGGGTCAAATTCTGGCTCATGTACTGTTGAACATCACAAAAACGCAATTCACACTAGACAGTTACATGTTGCACAGCTCAGTTAAACTCTGTCACATTTCTTCCTTCCATTTGTGAAGTTAAGCACCAGTCCAGGTTCACCTTTGCCACTTGTAGTGGAAAGTACAACAAGAATCACTAGAACTACAAGTCCCAGAATACAAAGCAAAAAACATGTACTGGAACAACACATCATATGGCTAATTTACAAGCTCCCCTGCACTGTCGGAACGTGACTTTTATTGAAGTTCTGGTGGCGCATGGTGCAGTTCCTGCATCTACAATACCATGTAAAGCCACCCTGTGTGGCTTTTCTTGGCCTTGCAGATATGGTGTAAGGTAAAGCAGCACAAATCGCTTTGTTACCTCACACTGTGATGGGGAAGCATGCCATGGGTGTTATAGTGGGTGTTCCCATGTAACACCCAAGTCATTTGACACATTTGCAGATTTACAATGTTCAGTAAACCTGGAAATGGGTCAAAAGCATATGCCTCCCAAGGAGTGGCGTAGGGGATGTGCAACACGGATGCATAATTTGTTATCATCTTTCTGTGGGGCATATTCTCAAGGAGTTCTCGCCAAGTTATCGCCACTTTATCATAGCCAAAGTCACGATAAATGTATCACCCCATTCACAAGCTGGTGCTAATAGCCCATAGCAACAGTTTACCTGAGATAGCAGCCACAAAAACACATCGCCACTGATGACCCCCACAACTATCGCTAATGAGATGCAGAGTAGGCATTCCTGTGCCAAAAGCTGTGACAACACCACTCCGCAACATTCTCAACGACCAGCCAGATTGATGATATGACCACAAAACATGTGATAAGGTGCATTATCAGCAGGAAATTAACACCAGCTCTGACCTCTTGTAAAGGTGGACCACAGCCTGAACCACAAAATGGAGCCCAGTCCAGAGCCACACCTGAAGGGCAACAGATACCAAGGAGCCACTGATGATGCAGCTGGGAGCACCAACAGGACCATAAAACCCACCGCCACCACCACCAGGACCCCCCCTCCCTGGGCACCTCCAGCCCCCTTTGTCCAAAGACATGCCACATCAACTACACAGAATCATTTACCAAATAATCCACCTGATGTCGCACAATCACATTTGGTGACATGCATGTGTCGTCACATAAATGAACATCACACATTCACCTTCTTATTAACAAACGAAAATGTATTCAAATAAACACAGAACAGAAATGAAGACACATGGCGGCTTTCCTCTGAACAATCCGTAGGTCACCGCCTGCAAGACAAAATTCATGATGAGAAGGTGTGTCTTGCGCACATCAAAGGAAAGAGAGAGAGCGAAGGAGAGGGAGAGATACAGAGAGAGAGAAAGAGAGGGAGAGAGAGAAAGACTGACAGAGAGGGGGAGCGAGAGAAAGACGGACAACGAGAGGGAGCGAGAGAAAGACGGACAGTGAGGTGGAGAGAGACACATATAACAGAAGAGATGGACAGGGAGAGAGAGTGTCGACAATTCACACCCAGGCAACACTGCTCACCTGCTGCCACTGTAGTATAGTTCCTATATCCCTAATAGGCTCTGTGGCATTGGAATAATGTACACTACAGTTTTGACATAAGACTGAGGTCAGTATGTCTCTATCGAATACATTACTTGTGTGTGTCAGCTAACTCGGAGGTCACTAGAAACTTTCTCGAGTGAACAAGAAGGGATTAGTCTCTGACAACCGCATAAACATGACAACTTTGTTTCCCTTAGAGTCGGAACAATATCTTCAGAGTCGTGGAAACACTAGATAACCGTTTCACCTAGTCAATCATGCATGCTTAATTTCTACAGAGTTTACACAGAAATAGAGAGACAGGTGTTTCAATAAAAGGGGTTTGTCTTCTTTCTCATGCAAGAGATATGAACTGCTACAATTGTTAGACAGAATGCGAAGTATAATGCGTTCAGCGTTAGCAGTAATATAAAATAATACTAAAATAGCATGGTCTGTAGCTATGACATATATAAAAATACATATATAAATAACACAGGCTAAAATACTCAACTGGTGCTTCTAAAATAATCCTACCCCAGTGTACCTAACCTAAGTCTAGTACGAGGGAAGAAGTAGGTGCTGTCTTAGCATAAGTTTAGTTTTGCCAAAGATTGCCGAAGGTTTCTCAAGGTTCTAATAAGCTCCATACCTTAGAATGAGAGAGGTTGGTTTCTCTTTCCCAGGACTTGATCTCTAACACCCGCAAGGGGAACCAGAAACACTGGTGCTAGATTCTCGACGAGGAGGATGATAGCGTCTGGTCAGTGCATCAGTTGGGGAGATGACTTCCTTCGGGACTTCCTGTGGCGAGCCGCGTCGTGCAAGTAGGTAGTCGAACCGCAATGTGCCTTGCCATAGTAAGTGAAGGTATATTTACACCTTGAAGGTGTTTAGGAATGCTGGTATTGACGTAAAAGTCAGGCATATGAACGTCATGAATGAACCCCTAAGGAATAGATGTTCATGCATAATGAATGAGTTCTTGGAGAAATCAATAACCAGTCAAGGGGAAGTCCCTAAAGCTTAAGAGTCTGGTTTTCAAAGAATTTTTTGTGACGTATATGAACGGATGTAAGTAGCCATGCCTGTATTTGGGTAGCATGGACTATGCCTAAATAAGGAATGGGTTTGTATGCCTATATAAGGGCAATGTGAATTGTACCTATATAAGGGAATGAATCAGGATTTCATAAGGAATCTAAATCAATACACAACACCACTGATTTGTCTCCAACCATGTGCCGGTATGTAGTGCAGTTCACCAGATCCCACATCTGAAACAGATCCATCAACTGAAACAGAGTCCAGATACATGAATGGCAAAGTACATACAATTGCACAAGAAATCATCACCTGTCCGCCCCTGCGCACCCAGGCAGCTGCACCCCAGTCCCTCGTGACGCCCAGCAGTGCATGCTAGACCCTGCGCACCCAGGCAACTGCACCCCAGCCCCTCCCACCACCCAGCAGTGCATGCCCACCCCTACATACCCAGGCAGCTGCACACCAGCCCCTCTCGCTGCCCAGTGGTGTATACCCGCCCCTGCACACCCAGGCATCACAGCTCACCTTCCACCACTGGCATGTCGCAATGAGGGCCCACCACCTGCCAGTGCAAACCCCAAGCCCGGGGCAAGCGGACATGGCACTCTCCACATCATGCAGCCCCACTCCACAGGCCACCAGGTTTCACTTTTGTTTCTGGGTCTTGATGTCGCCATGGCAGAGGACATAGAAGTGTATCCGGCATCATCGCAGGCTGTACACCTGCTCAGCCTAATAGATGTCACTGACTCTATGATCCAGGAGGTGATGCCACATGGCGGTAGGCCCCCGCAGTCCGCTGGCGCGGGCCTACACTGCGGTCCAGCAGGACACGCAACACCTGAATAGGCCAGACCGCCGGGACGGGGACGGGGCATCATCGCAGGCTGCACACCCGCTAAGCACTTAAGGTGCCCCTACCTCAGTGCACCAAAAGTCACGATCCTGTGGCGGTGCGCCTGTGCCGGCTGCAGTGTATCTGGTGCCACCAAGTCTGTGCCCCGCAAGTCATGTACCCTTTATGATTGGGCATTGTGGTGCGGACGCCATCATGTCACCTCCGGGCTAGCAGAATGCCTGACTGACTGACTGAAGTATTTATAAAGCGCTAGAATGCCGCGGCGTCTTGGCGCTATAGTACAGAAGAGCATGTGATGTTGCACCATGCCTACGGGCACACCACACCGATGTACCCCGAGAGAGGTTCGAAGTGGCGTCGAGCACGTGCGCCCGGCCCTTTTTATTGGCAGGGTCACATGTCTTGTGATGTGTGTGCTGGATGGGTGTGGTGTGGGTGTACACCAGCCATGAGGGAGTGGCTGTGGCATGCTGATAACTAGACCTGTGAGTAGCAGATCCCTACGTGGAAGACCTGGGACATGTAGCGTTGCTGTCCTCCCCTGTGAGCGTAAGCGGAGTGGGCTGGCCTAGCTTATGTCAGTCCAGCGTATGACCCCGGGGCTCTGAGCGTTGTTCCGTACGGGGCTGGACAAGGAAGTAAAAAATGCGTGTGTCCCTGTTGTTGCATCGGCACCACCGGGACAACATTTGGCAATGTTTCACCCTGTGACCCAAGTCGAACGACATGAGCCACATAAATGTAAGAGGAATTCACTGACCCTACATTCATTCCTCCTCCCACACTTGAAAGACCATAAACACAACACATCTGTGTGACTCGAAATGTTTAATGCACATTCAGTGGAGTGTTGCATCTGGAGCAGTAGAGGGTCTTGCAAACCCCACTTTACAATATTGGTCCATGGAGGGTCAGCCAGAGTCCTTCAGGGAATGACAAGTCCAAGGGAAGAGGAGTGTTCAGTCCGCAGTCTGATTGCTGTGTCATTGGCGATCAAACAGAATATGGCAGCCCATGTCGAGGTCCAAGGTGAGTGTTGCAAGGTGCATCAGCGGACAGAAGAAGGTGATGATGCAGAGGGCAGAACCAAGCAGAAACAGGCCACATGACGGAGATGAATGCTAGTGTGCTAAATAAGCCAATTGTAAAATCACCTTTCCTTCACATGCGTTGCGTCTACTCTGCAAATTTCACTTTTGGGACACAAAAGTCATGTAAGCCATTGGAAAACTCAACTTTTTTTCACATGTGTCATATTGGGTTCTAAGGTATAGTCACTCATGACACATTGCTGGGAATATGTGCAAGGCACTTAAGTGACACATCCCATTACAATGAACTACGCATAGTTGAATACTCAGTGACATTGGTGTTTGCCTTCCTATCTCAATGCCTGTTTTTGTGGCCTATTCCTAGCATTTGACATGTCATACAGTTGATGTCTCATGGCTTGGTTACAAAAACACACTTACAACTCATATTTGTAGAAGTTTTATTTCACTTAGAACCTTAGTGGTGTTTTGCTTGGTGGACCATTTACAGATATGTAGTTCATTTGAAAAAATGTTGCACTATGTGTGTGTTGATGAATCCTGGCAGCAGTGTTGAGGATGTCTCTGCCATCGGGTTCCTCATCATCCTCCACTGGGTCCAGGGGTTGTTGTTCACCGTCCCAGGGTACATTAGTGCTCACACATATGTTGTGCAGTATGGCACACACTAGGATCATTTTGCAAACCATTGTTAGTGAGTAAAGCAATCTGCCCAGAGATATGTCCAGACACAAACCTGAACCTGCCCTTGAGCAGGCCAAAGCTTTACTTGATTATGTTGCATATTCAGCTGTGTTCCTGGTTGTAGGCCTTTTCCTGGTCTGTCTGGGGGTGTACATATGGGGACATTACCCACACCTGGAGGCCATATCCTTGGTCAGCTGTAAGTCAGAAGAAGAACTGTCAATACTGTAGATCATGGTTACCAATGTGTGTGTTATGTGTGCTGACATTGTCATACACATTACTTCTGAAATATGCACCTGACGTGTTAGGCATAGAGTGATACATTTTTTGACACATGTTTCTTGTATTGCTGTGTGTCATGTAAAAAGCAGGATAGGGGTTGATACGTTGTTGACTTCAAAATTCTACCCTGAATGTTGACCTTATACTTTTCAATGGAAAATATATGGTGTTTGGACCTGTCCAATATAAGTTGTCTGCTTACACTGGATGTTTGTATTAGCCTTTGGGAAATCATATCTTTGGTCAGTAGTTGCCCAATATATTGGTGTTGACATATTCAACATGCCTTACACTGACACATGCATATGTCCATATTAACACAGAGTGGTCAGTGGTGGGAAACATCACATGCATGACAAACCATTGGTGTGGCCTGTGGACCACCCACAACCCCCATGTTACCACTCCCTTGCATAAATGTAAATGTAAATGTATAGGCATTTGTATAGCGCACTACTATAGTGATGCTACACTGTATTTCATGCCTCTTTCTATGCCAGCCATGGTGGCTTTGCATGTGTAGACCTTTGTGACTTGGGGGTTATATGTACACATGTGTTGTGGTGCATGGCCCTATCTGCGTTTCTGGACACAGAGATGTTTAGGATGTCAACCATTTCTAGCTGTTGGTGGGAGTGTAGGGAATTGTGATGGTGCTTACTCACAAGTAGACCTTTACCATATTGTCCATTATGGAAGCGGTCATTTATGATGAAGTGGCAGAAAATGAATGCATTATGCAAACTCCTACGGTATTTGGTCAGCATGTTTGTAAAGAGGCCCGATGGCCTGGACATTGATGGAGTGGGTGTGTTTCCTGTTGCGACAGGCATGCAGTCCATAGCACCTAGAACATGTGGGAAGCCTGCAATGGCATAAAAGCCTTTTTTGAACTCCAGCTGGAGCTGTTGGGTGTTTGGGAAGTGGAGGTACTGTGGTCTGAGGCCGATGATGACATCCAGGACAGATGGTAGGAAGGCGGAGAACTATGAATGCCATAAACCAGCTTGATGTGATCTGAAATGACCCAGAGGCCAACATGTGCAATACTGCCATGAGGATAGCCTCCAGTGGGATGCTGGTGACCCTGGCAGTTGGTGGCTGGAGCCGTGGTCCAATCTTATGCGGCAATTGCACAATGGACTCCCTCCTGATGCAGTAATATGTGATGACCTCATCCTTCCTGAGCCTGATGAGGGCAGCGCTCTACTAGTAGATGTCCCCCTTCTCCTGGGCTGCTTTTGGAGTGGTGAAGGTGGGGGAGGTCTGGGGGGTTGGGCTGGTGGTGGTTGTAGTCTTCTATGTACAACTGCTAGCTGCAAAATGAGGAGGTCCATGTAGTCAGTGTGGTTGTTAAACTGTTCTGTCAGGCTTCTCTTTTGTTGCAACTGCTGATGTGTCATTTCCTACACCTGGGTTTGTGAGGCACAGGAATTTTGAGATATTGGAAAATCTACGCCACACTTCCTGGGGACGCATCATTTCACAAAATACTTGTAAATATCCCTGCATCAGATTAGCAGCAAAACGTATGCAGAAAAGCCTACCTTGCATATATTAAAACATGAGTGCTGCAGCCGGTTCTGGCTGAGGTCGATTCCGACGCAGGTGTCTCATAAGACTTACATATTCACTGTGCTTTCTCTCACAGGCTGTCACCACATAGCACGAAAAATACACAAGTCGCTATTCTCCACTGCACCAACTACAATTTAATTCTGTGGATCTCTGGTTTCACACAGACTTTTGCAGTGCATTAGCTAAGAGGTTTCATAATTTATGACAGTGCGTTTCCTACTAACAACTTTTAAAATGTATTTATTATTCATTGAAACTGCCTGTTATTTAATATGTAGCTACCTGATGGTGAAAGACCTAAACAACTTTGTATGTTTTAATTTTGAATAATGATGGTGAATGTAGAAGAGGTTGTGGAGAACTTGACACTTTCATGCATATCCTCTGGCACTGTGTGGAGGTGCAGAAATTTTGGATAAAGATACATGATGAGATGAAAGAAGTATTGGGGGAGGAGATAAGGCCGGAAGCCTGGAGATGTATATTGAATGTATTGAAGCCCACAGATCTGAACGTGTGTCTGAAACAATGGGTGACGTTGGTATGTATGGTGGCAAAACGGAATATTGCTCAGTTGTGGGGAGCTAGCCAGTCACCCCAACCAACCAAGTGGGCGGAAGACTTAGAATGGTTTATGTTCAGGGAAAGGGCAGTATATGTGGCTAGAGGTTGCCCGAAGAGATGGGAGAAGATTTGGGGGGCATGGAATAGCTATCGGGCTGAGATATGTACACCCCCGGTGTCGCAGGTGGAAGCAGAAGTGCAGGACTCCCTGTGATCCCACATTTCTTATATGATGCTATGTGATTCTGTATTAACGACAAATTGACCCTTGCAGAGATGACAGCTGTGTTTTCACCTGATGTTATTATTTTCTTTTGATTACTTTTTAATTAAAAAAATGTTTTAAAAAAAGTTGCAGCTCATGCATTAATGCTATTATACCCAGGGCCACAGGAATTATGTGATTGTGCAGCCGCAGCGATTTTAGCATAGTTATAGTTGTGCCGCATTTGCCATATAATACATCATCTGCCGCACAATCTGCAGATTTTAACCAAAAAAATGTATTTACTCAAAAGGTTTAAAAGTTACTAAAAAGCAGCAACATGTGTTGCTGCTCTGTAGAAGGCCATTTGTACAGCTGCACTGGTCCCAATGTTGTTGCTTATTGCTATATTTTGGTTTTAAACTGGTACTACTGAGGTACAACCACGGATTGACAGTTTCTCTGGAGATCAGTTAGGGTTGTTAATGATAAGGACTACAAGGTTCTAGAAATTTTTGTCAGGAGGTGGTCATTACGCCTAAAAATGTTTGATGGGGGGGTCTCGGCATCAAAAAGTTTAAAGACCACTGCCCTAATGCGTCATTATGTAAATGGCGCAAAAAAAAGCAGAAGGAGCACGGCAAAAAAATATGCACTGGTGGCGCAAGAGGCTTGTAAATAAACCCCAAGGTTTCTAAGATGCTTGAATTGGGGGTGATTGACATTGAAGAATCTGTCTCTCCCTGCCCCTGTTGCAATTTTTCCTTCTCCTCTAGACCTCAAATTCATGGATCTGACACCACGGTTCCTAGCGATTCTACTTCCCATGCGGAGCACAAAAAGGAAACATCTACTGAAGACTTCCTGTTCTTTAGCATTAACTGCAGGTCCCTGCCAAAACATAAAGAAGATATTTCTGACTTATTAAGAAACTCCCAGCCTGATGCCATCTTCCTGATGGAAACGTGGCTCAATGACAGTTCAGGACCTGATATTGACATAGCAATACCGCAGAATTACACGATCCTTAGGATGAATCGCACAAATAAAATAGGAGGAGGCATTGGAATCATTTTTAAAAAGGATTTTATTTGCAAATGGGAGGAACTTCCGCTGAATAATTGTGAAGCAGGCCTTTTTAAACTTTCTCTTATATCCCAATTTACTTTCTCTGGGTTGATGATCTACCGCCCCCGGGTTCAGCAGGAGCCAGGTGGCGGCCCTTGCTGGATTTCATTGCCCCCTTTTTACTTGACACCACCAATTTCTCGATTTTAGGAGATTTAAATTTACATCTCGATGACCATAACTGTTCCATTAGCTCTACGTTAATTTCAGACCTAGCTGCTCTGAATATGTCTCTATGCAATTCTGGCCCCACGCATAAAGCAGGACACCTTTTGGATCCTATTTTTTCCAACCTAAATAATATCACATGCGAAACCCACATCATCTCTACTTTGGTCGGACCATTATTTAGCTAGCTTTAAGCTTAAGCAGGTGGTGAAACACGAGCCACCATTCGCCACAACAGAATCAATTTGGTCAAGAAATTGGAAAAAACGTAATATGGATCATGTAAATGCCCGGCTGTTAGACTCTAGACCAGATCTAAAGTCAGTCAGCACCACGGATACGGATACCATTCATAACTGGCTAACCGCGTCTGCGCACATTCTTATCCCGTTAACAAAAAAGAAAACTAAGAACCATTGTCTCCCAGCCCCATGGTTTTCAGAAAAACTTAAAACTTGAGAGGCAGTGGAGTAAACACTACGCACCGGCCGCAAGGCGGTCTTGCAGACAGGCCATTAAATCTACCATGCATTATGCAAAGAGGCGCGACCTGAATACACTAAAAATTATATTCTGTCGGCCCAAAATAATCCCAAACTACTTTTCAAGGTGGTACAAGAATTGTCGGGTGCCGCACACCAATCTGAACCCCCAAAGTTAACGAAAACACAATGCAAACAACTAGCAACATATTTCAACGATAAAATTGATAAAATTTACTCTGAACAAATGGAGAACAGCTTCCTAAATCTAATCAAATGTCAGCAAATTTCACTCCTCCCAGTGAGTCATTAGAATCTTCATAGAACACCCTTAATAGATGGCGACCGCTAGACATAGCATCTTTCAGGACACACTAAATAGCATTAAGTCAGGATCCCCGAAGGACCCCCTCCCAGTTCATGTTCTAATAAACTGGACCCTCTGATTCTGAAAGGGATTATGGAACTTCTCAATGCTTCAACTGAGGAAGCAGTAGTGCCTGCTACTTGGAAACATGCAATGATTCTTCCTTTGCTGAAGAAGGCTAACGCTGATTCGGAAGTCTTCTCCAACTTTCACCCCGTCTCCCTGCTTCCAGCATTATCCAAAATACTGGAAAAACATGTCAACAACCAACTGATTCAATTCGTGAACTCCCAGAATCTTCTGCATCCGTCCCAATCCGGCTTCAGAACAGGTTTCTCAACCAAATCGACACTCCTGGGAGTGACGGAAACCATCCGTCAGCGGTTAGACAAGGGTAACACAGTGGCACTCATCTTATTAGATTTGATTTACTTATACCTATTCGGTCATCTGTTGATTTCCCCCCTCACCCCTCCTGCCCCACCTCTGTCCCACCCCGGCCCCAATACCCCACTGGGCTTACCTGTGCCAGCCGCCACTGCTTCAGGGTACTGGCAGAGTGTGCTGGCAGAAGGAGACAAGGATAGGTCAGCCTTCACCACTCCAGCCACTGCTGATTTAAAGTGATAAGTTTCGGACTCAAGAATGTGCCTGCAACCTGCCAAAGGCTGGTGAACCAGGTTTTGACTAGAATGGAGGATTTCAGTGCTGCTTACATGGATGACATAACTGTCTTCCATAGCAGCTGGATGGACCACTTTTTTCACCTGCAGGTAGTGCTCCAGGCACTGTGAAATGCAGGCCTAACTATCAAGACCAGTAAATCCAGAAAGGGCAAGGGTCTGTGGTGTGCTTGGGACACCTGATGAACAGGAGTCAGGTGCAGCACCTTCAGGCCAAGATAGGACCCATCATGGCCTGGGAGCCTCTGAATACTCAAACTGAGGAGAGAGAATTGCTAGGCCTCACAGGTTATTATATGAGGTTTGTAAAGGAATATGGCAATATGACTCAGCTGACTTCTAAGAAGCAGCCCATAATTGTGATTTGGACAGGGGTTATTTTCTAGGGAACAGAGGTGAAGTGCTATTGAAAGAGAAGAGTTTGATGCTGTATGGCTTTGAAGATGTTGAGACCATATCGGTTTAGAATTCACTTCTGGATTCAGACAGACCACAGACCCCTAAGCTGGCTACTGAAAATGAGGGGTAAGAATCCAAAATTGTTGAGGAGGCCCATCTTCCTACAGGGAAGGTACTTTACGGTGGAACAAATTTTGCTGATCTCGTTTTTGTTGGCCTTAGGACTGCTGACCAGTACTGAAGTACTCTCTCCCCTAAACATGGTAATGGTTGGATTATCAACAGCAGGCACATTTGTGTTACCTATAAGTCCTTAGTGCAGTTTACTAGATGTGCCCAGGGCCTGTGAATTAAATTATGCTAGTAGGTCTGCCGCACTGATTTTGCCCCCAACTTAAGTAACCCTTTAGACATGTCTCAGACCTACCACTGCAGAGCGTGTGTGGTTTACATTGCCATGTCGACTTCGCTTTTAAAACCCCTTGCAAAGCCCTAAACTCCCCTTTTCATACATACACGATGCCACTAAGGTAGGCCCTGGACAGCCCAAGGGCAGGGTGCATTGTATTTAAAAAGTAGGGCATGTACTTTTACGTTTTACATGTCCTGGTAGTGAAAAACTCCCTGATTTGTTTTTTCACTACTGTGATGCCTACCCCTCGCTAAGGTTAACATTTGGGATTCTTTGTTACATCTAATAAGCCTTAATTCCCAATTGGAAGGAGATAGAGCTGTCATGTTAAGTACCGATGGATTTTTAATAATACATCATCTTTACTGGTAAAGTGAAATTTAATATATTACAATTTTAAAAATGTCACTTTTAGATGATCTTCAAGGATAAAAGGGAATCTGGCTAATTTATTTAAATGTCCTGCTGTTTATTCAAGCAGGCATGTGAGCCAATATTTATATATTTTCTTGGTTCAGGGGAAATTGCTTTACCATTATGTCAAAACATGCATTCATAGTTTCATTGAATTGCATGCCTGCTTGTAAAAAACAAGATACACAGTACATTTTTGCATTGAATAATACAAGTGAAAAAAAAATGATTAATAACAAAAGGTGAAAAAGTAATAAAAAGTGCAAATAAGGTCACAATAATCAATAAACACATTGAGGTTTTTCCACCGTCCAATCTGGCCATACTAGGACGTAACCCCTTATTTACCAACTTTTAGATGATGGCAATTGTTAGACCCTTGGCGGTGGTTTCCCTTGTATTTTTTGCCTTTTGCCTCCTGTGTTTTTGCTGCGTGTTGGACTTTGTTCTGCTGGTCTAGATGCTTTTGGCACTTTGCCACTGCTGTTCAGTGCCAATGTCCAAGTGCTCCCTTTGTAAATTGTTGTTATGGATTGGTGATTCCATAATTGGCATATTTGATTTACTTGTCAGTCCCTAGTACAGTGCACTGTGTGTGCACAGGGCCTGTTAAGCAAATGCTGCTAGTGAGCTGCAGCACTGATTGTTCCACCTACATAAGCAGCCTGTAAATGTAACTCAGGCCTGCCATTGCAGAGCCTGTGTGCAGCCTGGTACTGCCATGTTGACCTGGCAAGTGCACCCACTTGCCAGGCCCTAAACTTCCCTTTTTTCATGTTAGTCACCACTAAGGTAGTCCCAAGGTACCCCTGTGGGCAGGGTGCAATGTATGTAAAAGGTAGGACATGCCCTGATGTGTGTGGCAAGGCTACCTGTTCCCTTAGGATAGAATGGGAAGCTTGCTTATAACATCTTATAAACATAACTACCCCTGGGAACAAGGTCAGAAAATAAGGTTTAGGATTCCTGAACTCAGAATGTTAAAATGCATCTTTTAGTGAGGGTGATTTTTGCATTCTGTTTTTGAAAATACCACTTTTAGAAAGTAGGTATTTTCTTGCTTTGCCATCCAGTGTGCCTCTGCCAGGATGTATAGTCACTGCCTGGCTTTTGTTTGACAGGGGCTGGGGAGGTGCAGGGCCTCCAGAGAGTCTGGATTCAGCCCAGCCCTGGCTGAGTCAGGGCTCGGCTGAATAGACCTGGGCTGCATTTAGAGTAGGGAGTCGCGACTTCCTTTCACCTGAATGGGCCTGGTCTCCCTTCCACAATGCTGTCTTCACCTCCTGCCAGGAATCTGCACCAGTGAGGACAGAACTGGTTTTGGCTGGGCACAGACACTCTCTGCCTTCAGAGAACATAGTATTTTACTGTCTAAAAAGAGGTGCCCCGACCCCAGCCTTTAGATCACTTCTGGGAAATCAAGAGTTACCTTTGCCAAGGAGAAGAACTGGAGAAACTGAGGAGTACTGCCCCTGTGCTGTTTGCTGTCTGTGGTTGGCCTGCAGTGGCTAAGTTCTTCCAAGGAAAGGGAAAAAGACTTTGCAGTTTGCTGTGTCCCCTGCTAGAGGAAGATCTCCAGGGGTTTGAAGAAGAGCTTGCCTCCTGTTCTGAAATCTCAGGGACACAAAGACTTGACCACCGCTTCCCTGAACTTCCTTGCTGGGAGTTCTGTCCTGCTAAGTGGTTCCTGCTGTTTGTTTTGTACCTCTGGAGGCTGTTTGTCAGTGGGAGGTGGAAAAGTAAAGCAACTTCAAGAAGTGTGAGGCATCCGCACCTGATTCTGACGCATCACTGAATAAATTGTCGCAGAGCCTGCCCGCGGCTCGAGAAATCACTAACCCTGGGCGAAGTTTGCATAGCCGCGCTACGCGAGGCTATGCCAAAGTTGTACAAAAACACTGCGACGCTACAGGTAGCTATGCGAGCATGCAGAGTTGCGTGTTTTCGCCTGCACGAGTTGGCTCGCGTATGCTCGCATTGTGCTCGCGTATGCCCACAAGATGTTTTTGAAATACAGCAACGAGGATGACCTGTTCAGGGGAAATATTGCGCAAACCTCACCACGCGGTTGCCAATGGGTGCGGCCATCTGGTTTTCCTATCTTTTGCATGGTTCTGGGGCCTGTTTTTCAATCTCTCTCCAATCTTTTCAATCCTTTGTATTTTACCATGTTTTTCTGATCTTTTTTATTTTTATCTATCCCTCTCTGTCCCTAAGTCTAAATGTGCTATTTTATTTCTAGTTTTACTGTGCTTATTTTACTTTTCTACTGTTTTATATGGCTTCCTTCTCTACTCTTCTACTTCTTCTCCTAACTTTATTTTTTCCTGCAAAATTTTCTTTTCTGCCCCCGCCCACCCAAGAACCATGGCTAAGGGAAAGGGAACCGTCTCCAAGGGCAAGACACTTGCGCCCCAGAACCGCCTGCCTTTGGGCAGACTGTGCCCACCAGGGGTGCAGGCCCGGTCCCTATTTAGCGAGGCGGAGATGCCGTCCTAGTTTTTTTTGTGCAGTGCCACCTCCCTTTGACCTTGACCTTGGCACCAGGCGGCAGGCATGGCTCGGCGTATGCTACCCAGGAGCGTGACAGCCGGTGGGCAAATGTGAGCCAGGTAGAGTTTTGCTGCTCTGAGTTTCGGCACACCCATAATCAGCTGACCCACTGGTGGTCAGACATCTTGGACCGGGAGCAGGACCTGCTGGAACTGCTAAGTGCTGAGGTCGTGGGGCTGGGTAGATAGCTAATACTATTGTCTGTTCTCTAGACTGTGTTACTGATATTGCGAACATAATTAATTTTCCGAATAGCAAGACATGCTGCTGCTTACATTGCAGGTAAATTAAGTTTAAAAATCTTTAGTGATTGTTATTCTTCTAGACACAGGTTGCTCGGTGCTCTCGCTTGGGCTGATTATGTAAGAGTTTACTTTAGAGAACCTAAGTTAGGTAATGCTAGATAGACTCCAGTCCTTTCTTTGTCCTCCGTCAGTGAGAAAGTGGTGGATAGGTAGTTTTGTTATCCAGGGCCATATGTAGGTGAAAAAGAATTTGCGATTTTGAAATTGCGATTTTTTGTGAATCGCATTTTCTGATTCACAAATTCCGATGTGGTTAAAATATTTTTAAAAAATGGCGATTACCAAAAATTCGCAAAATCACATAGCGATTACTTAAATTGCGATTCCTTAATTGCATAATCGCTATTAAGAAATCGCAAATCCGGGAATCAGCAATTCAGGTGCAGAATGATAACATCACAAACAGGAAGTGTGACTGCCATGCTGCACCTGATTGCCAGCAGCTGTGTGAGAACCAGAAGCAGAGTGAAAGCTTGTGAGGGGGGTTGTAGATTTTTACTCAGCAACTAAAAGCAGGAGTAAGGGAGTTCCAGGGGAGTGAGAAGTAGCATGAAGAAAATCCAAGAAAGAGAAAACAAAAATTTTGTGAGATGGAGCTGGAGGTCCTCACTCAGGAGCTAGTTAGCCAACATGACCTCTTTTTGGCAAAAATTCACTACGTGTGCCAGAGGCAAGAAAAAGAAAAAAATTGAGTGACATCCAGGAAAAAACGAACGCAATTGGCGAATTGGCGTCACACACGGCACAAGTCGAAGACCTAAGAAAAAGGTGGTATGACATGCAGCAAAGGTCAAAGGAGAGGGTGGCCATAAGATTGACCGAGCCAAAAAAGACCGTAGGTTGGATATTGACAGAACCAGACCCAACGCCCCTGGAGGAGCTGGTGGAGGGCACCCTTCAGCCTGAAAGTGTGAGTGTCGTGGATGACCTGGACAGCTCCAAACACACAGACACCAGACAAGGTAAGATGCACGCCAAAACCCCCAAAACATAACCAGCCCACTCACACCCCCAGACACCTAACCTGAGTGCAACTCCAGTACATGCCCACAAGCACACCGAGAATTGCATTATGGGAGATGTAGTCACATGCGCTGATTCCTGGGCCAGTGCGACATAGTAAGGGGTAATAGGGATGACTCATTCAGGAAATGTTTAAAACAGACAGATGGTACTAATGTGAATTGAAAATTGTAAACTTTAATGCATAACAAATGCAAGACAGGACACACAATTAATGTGTGCATTTAAATTCACAGCACCACCAACAACACAGGAAACCATGGCAGAAGGGGTGGACACACCAGAAAATGAGGACGAGGCAGGGCTGGAGGAGCAGGAAGCAGCAAGACAGGCAGACCCTGCGCCAGGCTTACGGCACAACTTAGTGTCACCACTACCACTGCTGGAGGCAGATGCAACAGATACAGCAGAAGAGGCACAGCCAGTGCAGAAGCAGGGTTCAGGACAGCGGGCACCACAGTCCCCTGTATAACCTAGAGATGGGAGTGGGTCAAGAAACAGGGCACAACCCTCCACCAGCAATGCTCCTTCAGATGAAGCTGACACTGGGTTCTCTGGCCTTGAAGGCAGCATGTTGAAAGCACAGCACCTGCAAGTGAAAGGCATAAGGTCAATGCAGCACTAACTAGCAGCACACAAGCACAACATGACAGAGTTGTGGCTTGGTGTAATGGCCATGACAGGTGCTTTGGAAGGACTGTGCAGGGAGATAAGGAGAGACAGGGCAGCCAGGCGCAGGGAGAAACAGTCTACACACCTGGCTAGACTTGAACACAAGAGCTGTCAACGGCCAGTCAACCGCCACATCCCTGCTGGCCAGAAAATGTGTCAGTATTCTGCATGAAATGGCCCACTGCTGCCAGGATGTGGGTAGGGGCCTGGTGCATGTGACACATACTGTGGACCAGATGCGCACAGCTGCCACAGGTGGTATAGGAACACTTGGCACATTGGATACGGACGAACAGTCCAACAGGAGCAGCATCACTCCACCCCTTCCAGCAGACAGACGCCCGAGTGTGCGCCAGGAGAGAGTAGGTGATGACTCCAGTGAGGGGCAACAGGGCGTGCACGTAGGAGGTGAAGAGGCAGCAGAGACTCATGGCTATGTGTGAAGCAACACATTCCATATGGACTCATTGACTGATGTCAAATCTAGCACTGTGGCACAAACATGTGCAAGCATTAACATGAAAGTTATGTGTGTGACAGTTGTATTCCTGCAGTAAAGGAAATAAACATCACAGTTTAGCACCATTCTGTGAGTCCTCATTACTCACCTAGAAGTAGTTCTGTGTGATCTCATCACGTCTCAGGCGCCTGGTAGCTGCCTGGCACCCCCTGTAGGTCTGCGTCGTGGAGCTGGTTCCTCCTCATCTGATGTGTCAGAAATTGTTAAATCCACTGTAGTGCTCTTCTAAGTAGCGATGTTGTGTAGCATTGAACAGGCATTCACGATTTTGCAACTTGTGTCAGGGCTGAACTGTAGCGCACCTCCACTCTTATGGAGGCAGCGGAAACGGCTCTTAAGGATTCCAAAGGTCCTCTCAATGGCGCAGCGTGAGGCTATGTGGGCGCTGTTGTATCTCTGCTCAGCTGCTGTGGCTGGATTCAGGTAGGGTATGAGGATGTAGTCACGTACAGCATACGCACTGTCACCAGCAGGTTAAAAGTAGCTTTATGTTAAATACTGACCTGCCAGTTCAAATTTTTACTGGTTGTGTGTTTGTGAGCCATGCAATTACCTAGCAGGTAGCCCTCTCCAAACTCGCCCCGTGTGAGTCTGCGATTTAATCCACAGTGGCAGAAAATGAATGAGTTGTTCGTGCTTCCTGGGTATTTTGCCACAATATCTGTGATTATATGTTTTGCGTTGCACACTACCTGGATGTTCAGGGAATTATATGACTTTCTGTTCCTGAACACATACTCATTCTGTGATAAGGGTGACAGTGCGACATGGGTGCTATCTACGCAGCCAATGACGTGGGAAAATCGGGCTATTTGGTAGAATTCTTGCTTAGTCTGATCTAGTGCCTGCTGTGTGCTGGGAAATTGGATGTGGTGATGAAGCCTCTGAACCATTGCATCAAGGAAAACTTGGAAGAAGCGCTAAAGTGCACTCTGAGAGACCCCTCCTGCTGAGGCTATCACCCCCTGGAAACTCCTTGATGCCAGGAGGTGCAGTGAGCACAGAACCTGAACATGGGTGGGAATGGTGTGTGCCCTGTATGTGGGGTGTTTAAGTATGGGTGTCAGCTCCTCTATCAAATCCAGGATGCTGTCTGTCTGCAGCCTGTAGTGCACATGGATGTCCTCATTGGTCAGCTGGAAAAGGGTAATGTGTGCTCTGTAGATCCTTTCCTGGCGTCTCCTTCTCTGTGTAGCATCTCTGATACGCAGCCTCCTGGCTCTCACATACAGGCCAGCCATGGTGGGAAGTCCCAGTGGCATTGTGGACCTGTTTAAATAGGTAGCACCTGGTTACCACCTGCTCAGAGTTGGTGGTAATTGGGAAGTGCAGATTTGTGAATTTTGTAAAATTGCTATTTGCGATTTTTTACTACATCTCAATTTGCGAATTTGCCTTTAACAGGAACCGCATTTGAGATTATCGCAAATTATCGCAAATACTGTGCCGCATACTGCAAATTCGCAATATTATTTGCAGAATCATTGGTACGCAAAAATGGTAATCGCTAAATTAGCGATTCCCATTTGTGCGCTGCGGAAACCTTTCCTTGATTGGAACAGTCTGTTTTGCGATCGCATACACCCTGATTTTTGCAAATCGCAGTGTTTGTGATCGCAAAACAGCTTCCTACATATGGCCCTTAGTTACTTAGTATTAGTTGGTAATTTTTAAGCAGTCTGCGTGACGGTGATGCATCCTCTGTCACGTGACTCACGTCACATGCTGCTGAGTGCTGCTTACTCCAGTCCTTAGTAGAACCTTTTGTAGTTTGTTTAGTGAGTGAGTAATAGGCTTAGCACAACATAGCAGCAACCAACCAACAATTTGGTGTATTCAAAAGTGTATGCATGTGTCCTCCATCTATGCATTTTTGAGGACTAAAATAAATGGAAATGCAGAGTTAGTGAACAATTGGCCCGTTTGAATAGGTGGGCAAGGTCAGGCGTAGTATTCTGGAATCAGAATGGAACACTAGATTAGTGTTCATAAATAATAACTAGACTGTCCGCGAATCCCGCGATACTACCAGTCGATAGATAGGTTAATTTTACTGCAATTGTTGTTCCCAAAAACGTTTTTTTTTTAGCATTTTTAAAAATATTTTACTTGTTTCAAACCAATCATCAATGTTTGTCTCTTTCCTTATTGTATCTTACATGATCAGCACCTAGGGGCAAGAAGACGGGGTCGGAGGCGGCGGGAGCAGCTGGAGAACACCAGGCCCAGGACCAGGACCGCTCCTCTACTGAGGGCTCTGCTGCTGTCCCCAGTAAGTCTTCCTTCTGTAAATATTAATCATTATATTTCCCTACCTTTAACTGCACCTTATTTCTTCTGAACTATTATTTCCATTTACTAATTCCATTTTACCAAATCTTCTTCAATATAGACTATCTATTTCTAAATTCTTGTTATCCCTGCCTCTAATTGCCTCTGCTCTGACTCCTACATTATTATTTATTAGTCTGTCTGTAGCTATGCTTGCCCAGTTGGCCACTCTTTATTTTTTTTTAAAAGGTTTTAAAAGTCAGATTCACCACCAGCTCTAGCCACTGAGTCCAGTCCTTTGGGTTGTCCTCTTCTAGTCTTCTTAATCTTGATAGGCTTTGACAATTCCCACCAACAAAATGCCCAACCAGATACTTTACTATTTTTGTTAGGATAGGACATACTCCTACTAGTGTCTAGTCTCTACTCTACTACCCGGTTTGAACTAGTTATGTATGTGGAATATATATGTATTTTAACAATTTTTTCAATCTTGCTAGTAAAAAAGAATAAATATTGGGAGGCTTATATGGCATCTAAAAAACATGTAATGTTTGTTCTAGGCGTATTGACCACCAGTGCCGATGCCAGCGGCGGGCAGGCAACGCCAGCCAGGAGGGAGCAGCGGATGCAACAGCTGCCACAGGGGTGGATGAGGCAGCAGCAGTTCTGGGCTTTGATAAGTTATACTTATATTCCTTACTTATTGATAATAGTTACACACTTGCTACAAGGTTGTACACTGTATGTTGAGACTAAGTTGTGAACAACGGTTGAAGAAGACACCTTTTACTTAGCATTAGAGGCGAACATTGCATTAGCGGTGGGAGTAGTTGAGTAACTAATGGCCTCTTCAATCTGACTTCAACTCAGATGAGAAAGTTTTATGGAGAAGACTAAGAGACAGACAACCTTGATGGATGGGTTGAATGAAAAGGGAAAGAAGGATGGAAGTAGGAAGGACGGGCGAGATGTAAATATATATGACTGGCAGAGGATACATGCTCCCTAGAATGCATGCATAGGTGGCTGATAGGAAGGAATCAGATGCATGGGTGGTTGAAGGATGGGTATAAGGTGAAAGAGGAGAAGATGCCTGCCTGGCTGGATGAAAATGTATGGGTGATAGCTTGAATCCTCTGGGGTGTTTGGTGCGTCACACTCAAAGGCAAGCAAGGAAGGAAGAATTCATGAGTGGTGGTTTAAACAAAAATAATACATGTTTGTTGTCAAAAAGAAACTAAGGTTTGTTGAGAGGTTAATAAGAATGATAGACATGTTTACTTTGAATGGATGGATGGCTGGTTGGTATTCATCACATCATAGCATAGGTGGAGAATGTCACTGGATGAAGAGTCTTTGAAGAGAATGTAAAAGGAACCGCACCAGAGTAGCAAACTGAAGCCAAGGAGAATAGAAGTGGTATGTTCAGAATACTCCCTTGACTCACAGTAGTTTGCAAGCATATATTTTGTGTAAGTATGTTATCAAGCGATTCCCTTCGTCCGATGCCCACTCACTACCTATGTGAATTTATTTTTGACTATTTCAGCCTGCCATGGTGCCTTCACTGGCCTATCGGCTGCATGGATTGGTTACTAACCGGTTATACAGTCAATCAAAACAAAGTACCTCATGTCTTCCCATACAAATATATAAGCAATGATCATTTGAAAAAGATATAATCTGCCTTGTAGTAGTAGGCAGGGTGAAAGTAAAACTGAGCAGTTGCCTGGGCCTTGATGTAACAGAGAGTATGGCCAGTGCTACCCATAATATAAAAAATAAGATGATTGTGTAGTCAGCTTCCCCACCTGCAGAGTGCAGAGAGTAGTAAATAAAAATAATGTTAGTCTGCATCATGAGTGTAATGTTTGTCTTGAGTGAAGCTGACTGAGCTGGCATCCCGGCTGCAACATGGTTACTTAATTTAGCTAAACAAGAGAGAAGAAGAAAACTGATGTAAAAGGAGTCCATACTACCGGAAATGTTAAGTAATGTGCTTGCTAGTGCTACTGGGGCACTATGTGTAGAATTAATTTTGTGTTACTGTGTTGCTAACAATATTACAATAGACTTTTTTCTTTTTTGATATAGGTACTCCTTCCCAACCAAAAAGACCAGACAGGAAGGAGTTGGCAGCCATGGCCCGGCGACAGAAGCTTGAGGCCATACGGAATGAGTATCATTGGCTAGTGGCTCTGGTGGAGGAGGAGGAGGAGGCGGCAGCAGCTGCAGCCTCCTCTACTGCTTTGGGCCTCAGCCAGGCCCCTGGCCCTTGAGTGGTAGGCGCCGCGGTCTGGTAGCCTTTCACAGCACTACATCCAGCACTGCTTCCCCCGTGGATGAAATTGCTGAGCCTTTAAGCACTATGTGCTCCTCCGAAAGGTGCGCCTAAAGAGCAGGTAAAGGAGGTCCTTAAGAGGCAGCGAGCCCGCCGATAGACTGAGATCCTGTTGGATTGCCCTTTTTTATTCATTTTTTTGTGGGTAGACATTGGGCTACGTTGGGGAAAAGTTGGGGTACATATATATATTATTTATTATGGTCAATTTTTTAATTCAACACCACAGACATTGTTTGGACTCTTTCTTTAAAATTTTTGGACATTGGCTGGGGTTATTAATTTTTTCAAATATATAAGAAAGTTGAAACTCAAAAAAAAATTCAGCATGAAGAGCAGCACTCGCAAAGACAACCTAACAATGATGAGTGAAGATCCAGGAAATCTGGAAGTGGGAGCAATTTGAATGTCAACAACTGATTAGAGAAGCTGAGGGTTTATATTTGGTGGGGACTAATCGCCAGACAGACGATTTATTCTGTTTAGATGTGTTTGACAGACCAGCCACTGTTTTTAGAACTAAATCAACTTTTACATCTAATACCCCAAAAGATGCAATTGATTTGTTCTCTGAACTTGTGACAGAAGATTTGAAGCAGTTATCGGTAATGTCTAGTAAGGAATTTCTCAAAAATGAAACTATGTTTGAGAAAAAGTATCAGGCTGTAATAACAAAAATACAGATTAAACATGACATAGTGGTAAGGCAAGCGGACAAGGGCGGGAACCTTGTCCTCTGGTCCTCTGAAGCATATAATTGTGAAGCCATGACACAGCTCCGAGATAGAGACTGCTATCAGAAGGTCCCTCAGAGTAACCTGTCAGAAATCAAACACAAATATATGAAAGACCTTGCAAGATGGAGAGAACTAGGTCTAATTAGTCAATCAGAATATTCCTATCTAAAAGTAGACAATCCGGTACTGCCCACTTTATACTTAATACCAAAGATTCACAAGCACAGAGAAAACCCTCCAGGGCGGCCTATTATCTCTGCCATAGGGAGTTTATTTGAACTGACTTCTAGGTACCTAGATTCTTTCCTACAAACACATGTAAGAGCGTTACCAGCCTATATTCAGGACTCAAGAGATTTTTCGAACCAAATAGCCAATGTAGTGCGGAATGAGTCATATCGTTTGATTACATTAGATGTTGTAAGTCTATACACCAGTATTGCCCATGAGGATGATATTCGGGCAATCAGACTTGTTTTGAACAAGAGACCTATGAATTTATATCAATATACTAATATGATGATTGAGATGTGGAGACTATGTCTCAATAACAATAATTTTCTGTTCGGAGGAGACACTTACAGGCAACTACAGGGCACGGCGATGGGCACCTGCTTCACCCCCAGCTATGCTAATTTGCATATGGGCTGGTGGGAGAAGCACGTGCTCAAAGCTGACTATGGCAGGGAATGGAGAGGCCACATAAACAAATGGATCAGATTTATTGATGATCTGTTCATTGTGTGGGATGGATCCAAAGAATCAGTCCAGGAGTTTATAGACAACATCAATGTATATAATCTGAACCTAAGATTCACTGAACACATTAGTGAGGTAAGTATTACATATCTAGACCTTGAGGTATATATTTCACAGGGAGCAATTCAAACGAGAACATACAGAAATCCAACCTCTGGCAATACAATTTTGCACGTGATGAGCTTTCACACTCCGAGATTAAAAATGAGCATTCCCTATGCAGAAAATCTAAGAATGAAGAGGAATTGCAGTGAAAAGGAAGCTCTGGGAGAAGCACAAAATACTCTAACTGAGAGATTCCTACAAAGAGGATATGGGCAAGAAACACTAATTCAGGCAAAGAAAAAGGTAGACAGCATAAAAAGAGGGACATTGTTGAAGCCTGATGCAGACAAGATCAGAGAAAAGAAAAAATACATTCAGGATCCAATACGAATGATCACAGGGTACACTGCCTACAAGGCAAAAGTGAGAGATAGCCTGAGTAGACATTGGTGCCTAGTAAAACAAGATCCAGTGCTGCAAGGCAAAGTGTCTAGAAGACCAATGATAACTTTCAACAAGGCAAATTCAATGAGGGATGACCTATTCAAGACAAATCCGGAAGCAAAGAAGGGAGGAAGCAGGATGAATTGATTCCACAAGTGCTATAAATGTCAGGTGTGCAGGTATGGCATAAATGAACAACAGGTCTTATCACCTCTATTGAGCAGCCCATGGAAAATTAGAACTCCATTAGGCTGTAAAAGTGAATATGTTGTCTATATCCTAAGATGTTCATGTCCAAAGATGTACATTGGCAGCACTATTCATTTGGTGCATGTCCGCATTTTACAACATCTGAAGGCAGTAAAAAATAACGATAAAAACGATGAGGTAGCTCGACATATTAGTGAGGAACACAAAGGAAATTTAAATGATCTTGTCTATTTTGCGATAGACCAAGTTCCTAAAAACCTGAGAGGTGGTGACAGGGTGAGAAAACTCTGCAAATCGGAATCAAAGTACATACTCCTGTTTAATACCAAGACTCCTTATGGAGTAAATGTGGAGGGAGATCTACATGTACATTTCGTATAATTCAAAGTTCCATTTCAAAGATTTTAAGATATAATTTTTAAATTTTGAAAATCAGAGGAAGGAAGGAGGCTATGTAAATATATCTAACAAGAAAATTTGAATTAATGTTAAGTAAGTCCAAGTGTCCCTATGAGATTAAGACTGTGGTTGAAAGAGCACAAGGGTTAAAAAAGAGTTTTGCAGAGAGAAAAAACAGCAAAAGTGGTTTCAATTTTTAAATATGTTGCATAGTGCATCAATTGTATTGTGATCACTTGCACTTTATTTATTGTGATAGCGATATTTGCACATGAATTTGAGATTCAATGCTTTAATGTACTGTATCTATTAAGTATACTATGAAAAAGCACTGTAACTATTTGAAATATTGTTAATATTGAATATTATTTGCACTTTATTTGCGATTTTGCACATGGTATTATGTACTGTGAAGCACTTGCACTTTATTAGCTCTTTTTGATAATCCTTTGTCCTTTACCCATATACCAAAAATAAATTATTTGATTTATTGGCAGAAATTGAAAGTGGATTGTACTTAAGGGCACTGGCCCGTTATCTTTTTCGTGAAAGAACTCAGAGACCACAAACCAAATGAGATAATTGGCACAAAACTGATCGGATGCGCTGATTTTGGAGAACTTATCGCTGGATATTGAGACAAAAATGGTGTTTTCATTGAGACTATATCAAGGGAGAGCAAATGAAAGTCTTAAATGATGGTTTATTCTGAATTAATGGTAAAGATCCATCGGTGGAAATACACATGAATAATTTACGATGCAAATTAATTTTGTTCAGCGCATAGGAAAATCAGGTTTTTAATCTATAGTGATAATTTTAACTATTGGATTAATGATATGGTCTAGATAATGAGGTGATTTCACGTATATAACGACAGTCTTTCTTTCTTATTCATTTTGAAATCGATATGGGCCGGGATGCCCGCCACCCCTTCCACCACCAATCCCAATGGGAGGAGACAGACACAGTTTGAACTTTTGGAAGGCATGGGGGGCCTCATGACCCCCCCGGCCGTATTTATTAAAATATGAAACAAAATGTAAAACGTTTCATGTATCATGTATAAATTCAACTTCCATTACATTTGATGAAGACAGGTATTCAGGCTAACCTTAACAAATCTCTTATACAAAGATTTCCTAGCTGAGTCTAACATCATGACAAATGCATTGTATACAAATTTGTACATCCTAACGTTAGGGGCCAACGGCAAGGTCTTAACCGGTGTCAGATTCCTATCACCAAATTCCCGCCCTCCCATGTGAGTGGCCCCCTTTCCCCGCACTCTCTTCCGCCGGAGCGGATATCCGACCCCCGGGAAATTCTGGGGAGGGGCATATAGCCGTCTCCCCCTGGGAGGGGCCTATTGCCGTCTCCCCCTGGGTGACCCATCTGTAATGGGTGCCGCCCCCCGTGGGAGGGGCCAATGGCCGCCTCCCCCGGGCGCTCCCATCCATAATGGGTGGCGCCCCCCCTAGGGACCTTGAAATCACTGCTCACTGATCATGACCTTACCGCCCGACCGAAGACTAAATAAATACGACAATTAGTTACCTACTAGGGGAAAGAAAACCTATGCTTACTCTCGTAGACAGCTCGATAAATCCACTGACTTCAACATTGCTACAAAGGAAAAAAGGTCCTATAGCACAGAACAATCTTTATTGCATACATTCCTTAACATTTCTACTAAGGAAAAAAGGCATATAAGCAAGTATTCAGTTACATGCATACTCTTGTCCTCCATTTAAGATGAAAGCAACGATTCCAATAAAACATGTTTTATTACAATCAAATAGCAACATAGGACTTTATTCATTCCAAATATTTTGCAACAGGGGCCGGTGGGTGGGTCAAAAAACTGCAGCTTGTTCCCTTGAGGGCTCACGAGCGACGAGTGGTGCAGCCTTCAGAGCGCAGGAACAAAAGGACGCTTCCCTGGACTCCCGCACCTTTTATCCAGCAGCGGAAGGCGGGGCCGCGCCCCCATCCCACCCATAGGTACACCGACTTCCGGGTGGGTGTTTAGGACAACCCTTTTTGGGCGGTAGGGGCGTGCTCCGACCACGCCACTATGGGCATACCGGCCGGGACACTCCCCCGCCCGCAACGGTTTCCCGGGGGATCGGGGCACCCATCCATACGTTCGGGGTGACCGAGTGGTCTCCCCTTTCCATATGGGCCGGGATGACCGCCACCTCTTCCACCACCAATTCCAATGGGCGGAGACAGACACAGTTTGAACTTTTGGAAGGCAGGGGGGCCTCACGACCCCCCAGCCGTATTTATTAAAATATGAAACAAAATGTAAAACTTTAAATTAAAACGTTTCATGTATCATGTACAAATTCAACTTCCAGTACATTTGATGAAGACAGGTATTCGGGCTAACCTTACCAAATCTCTAATACAAAGATTTCCTAGCAGAGTCTAACATCAGAGATGTCTGGTGTACCAACAACCCGACATCTCTGTTCTGGCAGCCATTTAGATCCAGATTTTCGCCACGTATCACCTATCACACACAAGCATGCTTAGCGCCAAGATGCTCCTTCCGGAGCGAAAGTTTGCGCTCTACAAATACTCAAAAATATCAAAAAAATATCAAACATCATGACAAATGCATTGTATACGAATTTGTACATCCTAACGTTAGGGGCCAACGGCAAGATCTTAACCGGTGTCAGATCCTTATCACCAAATTCCCGCCGTCACGTGTTAGTGGAGCATGCGCAGAGGACTTTACTCTCGTAGCCAACTGTAACTTCCCTTGTCGTGGGGGCCCCCTTCCACTTGAAGCCATCTTAAGGTCGTCCGAGTTCCCGTGCGGGGTAACCGTAAGAAGGACAGCGTGGACTCCCCCCCCTTCCCCGCACTCTCTTCCGCCAGAGCGGATATCCAGCCCCCGGGAAATTCTGGGGAGGGGCATATAGCCGTCTCCCCCTAGGAGGGGCCTATGGCCGTCTCCCCCTGGGTGACCCATCCGTAATGGGTGCCGCCCCCGTGGGAGGGGCCAATGGCTGCCTCCCCCCGGGCGCTCCCATCCATAATGGGTGGCGCCCCCCCTAGGGACCTTGAAATCCTTGCTCACCGATCATGACCTTACCGCCACAGGCCAGATAGTTAACCGACTATCTGCCCCCCCACACCTCCTATAGGTCATGTCTCCTCAACCCCACTAGCCAAGCTATCATGTCTCCTATCAATAAGTCATTCCCCACCCTGGACAGGTGTACCCCATCATCAGAAAAACAGTGATCACCCCAGATGCACCCATGAGATATGCTTTGAAGATGAGCAGAGCGAAACAATTTCTCCATTTTATTGTTGACCCTCTTTACCGAATGGTTCAACGCTGTTGTGGACAAACCACCCCGCCATACCCTCCTCGGAATCATGTGAGACCAAGCTATCGTACATCCCGGGAGCCTTTTTGCTAACCAGCTAACTGCAGAAAGTATGTGCTCAACTAAAGCTCGTCTGCCCAGTCTTACCAAGTCATTGCCCCCAATGTGCACTATGACTACAGATGGCGGTGACCTGTGCCGCCCTAGTAATTCCTCCACAAAACTTTGCAGTCGGTCAATACACAGGCCGCCCTTCCCATGGAAGGACACCCTGAACCCATATTCCTCAGATGTGTGGATCGCATCACCTGTCTTGAATATGTCCCCGGCACGCCTCACGTATGAGTGGCCCACGTCCCCGACCACACGTCTTCCATTCCTTATTCCTGAAGTGGTGGTTAGCTGATACTGGGCCGGTCCCAATTTCCGCCCTGCGTCACAGGCTCGTGAAACTGTAATCCAAACAAAAGACAACAAGCGTGAGTGCACTTCATCAGTAACTTACAACATGTGCAGTCGCACGTACCTCTTGAAACAATTCGAAGACCAGCGGCCTAACTGCTTAACATTGTCTGCCTGCAGACCTTGAGCCGTAGCTTCTGTAGCGGCCCCTATCCTGAATGAATGGGTCCCAAAATCGCTCTGGTTCAAGCCCGCCGCTGCAATCGTGATTGCCAGCACCCTCTGAAACTGAAACCTTGTCAACGGGGTGCCGTCCGTATGTCGTAGCAAGGCCCCCCCCCACGTTGTCAACCTTTGTTTTAGGTAGGCCTCAACATGCCTCACCGGACAACCGGGACTACCTGGAGCGCGCTGCAACACAGCACTATTCCCCTGGGCCTCCTGGTCCGTCTTTGACCTGGCTATCGTGATCAGCAGAGAATCCCCCCTTACTTGGATGTGATCCCTGCGCAGACCTCCTTCCGTATCTCTTTTATTGGCAGCCACCAGTTCGCTCACCCGCAGGGCCCCATAGAACGCCAATGCGAACGCTGCCCGGAATAATATCACCTCGCTAGGTGAGGAGCATGTCTCCTCTAGTTTAGCCAGCAAGGAGGTCAACTTGTTAAATCCTATTGGGTGCCTGTTATCCTTTTTACACCCTTCTAAGCGCCGCCAGCCGCGCAGAGCCTTCCTGACTAGAAAGGAGTCCATCGGGTCCCTGATCCTATGGAGCTGAGCCATAAATGATATGGCGGCCTTATACCGACTTGCGGATGCCGCCGACCGGCCTTCCTCATGAAGTGCCACTAAAAATTGGACAAAGGACTCCTCCTGACCCCATCTATGCTCCCCTGCCGAACCCAAAAAAGCGCAGTACGAGCGGAACACCCCTTCATAAGCTTTCCTTGTCCTGGGCGCTAAACTGGCTGCCACAAGGTTTTGTAGTCCAGGGCACCGATTTGCCATAGTGCTTCGGGAAATGGCGCTGCCACTAGCTCCGCTGAGGGTAAACAATCCCTGAAAGCCTGCATTTTGAAACGAGAGAGCGCATCAGCTGCATTATTCAGTACACCCGGCACATGTTTTGCCCTGAATTGTACGTTTAATCTCAAGCATTTTAACACAATTTCTTTCAACAATCGCAATATCCATTTGCAGCGTGCTTCCTGCTGATTAATGCACTCAACCACAGTCATGTTATCTGACCAAAATACCACCGAGCGGTCTCTGAACTCCTCCGGCCATGCCGACAGAGCCACCCAGATGGGGAAGAGCTCTAGAAAGCCAATGTTATTTGTCAGACCGCTTGTTTCCCACCATGCTGGCCATCTTTGGGCCGACCAACGGTTTCCGAGGATCGCACCAAACCCCACGCTGCCCGCCGAGTCGGTCCATAAGCCAAGTTCTGCGGGCCAGGGGTTTGCTCCAGACCACTCGGCCATTAAAGTCCGCCAGGAATGCCAGCCAAATGAGCATGTCCTGGCGAACCTCCGCCGACAATCTCATGCGATGGTGCCCTTCCTTGAGGCCTACCATGGACTGGGCAATGGATTGTGAGAAAGGGCGAGCCATCTGTATCACCCTTAATGCAAAGTTAAGCTGACCCACTGTTTGCTGTAATTGGTGCAATGTCACTTTCTCGTTCCGGAGACACTGCAACAAGGAAGCCCTGAATTTGGCGATCTTCTCCGCCGGCAAGCGGAAGCAACCCTCCACGGAGTCTAGTTGTATGCCCAAAATTCCAGGGAGGTAGTCGGCCCCACTGTCTTATCTGGCGCCAATGGAACCCCGAAACCCCGCACGAGCACGCAGAAGTCCTGCAATGCCTGTGCACAGTCCCGGGTGCCCGCTGGGCCAAGAAAGAGGAAATCATCAAGATAATGCATCACATGTTGGTGCCCTGTGGCCTTCGAGAACACCCACTCCAAAAATGAGCTAAACATTTCAAAATAGGCACACGAAATTGAACAACCCATTGGCATGCACATATCCATGTAGTATTTCCCCTGAAACGTAAAACCCAGCAAGCGCTGATCTTGGGGATGCACCGGAAGCAACCTAAATGCAGATTCAATATCCGACTTTGCTAACAATGCACCGGGGCCTAAGCGATTCGACATTACCACTGCGTCATCGAAAGATGCATACTTTACACTACAAATCTCAGGATCGATCGCCTCATTGACGGAAGCCCCTTTTGGTGCCAACAAATTATGGATGAGCCTGTACTCCCCCGGGTCCTTTTTTGGCACCACCCCTAATGGGGAACATACAAAATCAGCCCTTGGTGGTTCACCAAAAGGTCCTGCCACCCGCCCCAAGCTAACCTCCTTGGCGATCTTTTTGGCGGCAACCGCCGGGTTGTGCTGAACGGACAGTTGGTTCTTACATGAGGGGGCCCCCTGAAAATCACCGGCCGGGATCCTGAAGCCCTGTGAGAAGCCATCTCGCAGGATCCCAGCGGACGCATGATCAGGGTATTTGTTCAGCCATGGGGTCAAAGCCAGGATTTCTACGGGCGAGGATGTGGATTTCCGGGGCAACGTATCAATCCTGCTTGGTACCCCCTTTGCCTCCGGTACCATTGGCCCTGGATCGGCAGCTAGTTTCAGGGTGTGAGGTGTTACCACAACTGGAGCACGCATGCCTGAACCTACACGTTCCTTGCGGCCTGCTACACGTCCTCTTATTGAAACCCCAACACACTCCTCGCTTATTTCAGTTCCCGCCCGATCTAGGCTGGGACTCCCCCCCCCGTAGTTTGGCCGAAAGGGCTGTGACTGCTTCTGTGCAAAGGCCCTGGAGCCATTTGTGCTCGACCCTGAACCAACCGCTGATCCCGGCATGAGCTGTGCATGCCAAGATACAGTATCCAAACAGTCCCAAGTCAGTGTTTCATTAAACTCTTTCGCTTTTCTAAAAGCCATGTCATACCCTTTCCATTCTTCTCCTCCATACTTCTCATGGAAGCTCGTGATCCTGCTCTGGTAACAAGCCAGGTCACTCAACAGTTCCGGTGTACGTTCAGCGATAATCGCTACAAAAATAGAAAAGGCCCTGATCCAGTTCATCATCGACTCTTCGACCCTGAATTCCACCATTTTTGCCTGCCATACACTGGGGTGCCATAAATCCTTCTGAGTCTTGGCATATTCTAACTCTCGATGATCAGTCAACAATGAAAACATGTTAATATATTTGTTGGCCCGCACCATTTCTTTAGTAACCATGGGAATATGTTGCGCCTAGCTTTCCCGCCTTGAGGGTACCGCGCCCTCCCCCATCATTGGGAGTGATCTCTTACCGGCTTCCGCCGCACCTCCAGCCGTGTCCATCGACTTATTCTGGTTATCGGCCGCGACCACCTTCACCACCTGTGAAGAAATAGAAGGCACGTTTGCCGCCCCAGCACCCCTTGTCTGCCTTAACTGCTCAATAATCAGTCTAGCTTCTTCGGCCGGGTCTTCCACACCCGCGGATCCCCCCGCTCCCTTCTTCAACCAGGGTAACACAGCCGCCAACTGAAGCGCTAATTCGGGAGGCATTTGGTTGTCCTCCAGCGGTGTGATAACCACACGGATTGGCAATCCCCCATCCGGTGTAGGTACCGGGCTGGACGCTGGTGCTACTGGGACCGGTGGGACCTCCATCGGGACTGGGGCCTCTCTAGGACCCGCTTTCCCCTTCTTCTTTTCCCCCTTATCCCCCCCTGGGGTAATGTTTGGCAAAGCAGGCCCTATGGCCCTCTTAGGTCGCCCTGAGGGCCCAGCTTGGGCCTCAACTTGTTTCCTGAGGGCCGCTAAGCCGCGACCCAGCTGGTCTACTTTACCGAACTTTCTGTCCATCGCCGACACTTGGTTCACCAATCTGCGCAGCATACGTTCCATCTCGGAGCTCTTTCCAGTCTTCTTACCAGGCATGTCCGCGTTCAACGTTAGCTCAGCCTGTCCTCCAGAAATGACTTGGACTCCAGCTACGCCTTAACGACTAAAACAGAAAAACATTGATTACACGTTAAAAAAAAACTGCAGCTTGTTCCCTTGAGGGCTCACGAGCGACGAGTGGTGCAGCCTTCAGAGCGCAGGAACAAGAGGACGCCTCCCTGGACTCCCGCACCTTTTATCCAGCAGCCGAAGGCGGGGCCGCGCCCCCATCCCGCCCATAGGTACACGGACTTCCGGGTGGGTGTTTAGGACAACCCCTTTTTGGGCGGTAGGGGCGTGCTCCGACCATGCCACTATGGGCATACCGGCCGGGACACGCCCCCCGCCCGCAACGGTTTCCCGGGGGATCGGGGCACCCATCCATACGTTCGGGGTGACCGAGTGGTCTCCCATTTCCATCATGTGACTTGTAAACCTCTGTTTAAAAATACTTGATTTTATGTGGCTGCCCATTGTGAACAAGGCAGGTGTGCCAAAACGCGTCAATCGGAAGAAAAATAAACGACAGCTAAATGGCAAAAGCTTATTCCTGTATCGGAGTCCGATTTTTAAAAAGTGAAGTCTGGAGTGGTTGGAATATATTATTTATTATGGACAATTTTTTAATTCAACGCCACAGATATTGGACTCTATCTTTTACATTTTGTCGACATTGGTTGGGGTTAGGAAGAGGGGTGGGTCAGGTGTTGTGGGATTTTTTACAATAGTTTATTTTGTTAGGGGATTAAATTATATTTATACTTAAACTTTACATATTATGTAAATGTTTTGTGGAGGGGTTTTTCTTTTAGGTCATATGGTTTCCTTCCTTTGCTGCTGCAAAATAATCTGCCAGTTTTTAACACACGAACAGATAAATGCGGTGCCCTCACTGAGTGACTTGTCCTACTAATACTGTCAGTCTCGCCTCCTAGTCTATGCAGTCTGCCACTGGACTCAAACGTAGGGGTGTGTGAATTCATGAACCAATTGATTTCCATTACTAATCATGCCTCCCCAAAACTTCTTCTCTTATCTGTGATTGATGTTTAAACATAGGCACAACGATGGCTCATTAGTGATGATGGTTTGGTTTCCCAAGGTACCATGGTTGTGGTGGCAGTAGTAGACACTGGCAGTAGCATTTGCAAAAACAGAAAATGAGACAGTCAATCGCCTGAGAGAGACTCTGGAAGGAGTAGTAGAATGAAGTACAGTACACAAGAAGAATGCCAAACAATAAACCATAATAATGCTGATTAGCAATGCTAAAGTCAAATAAAACATAATGGTGGCTTGGATAGCCTAGTACAACAAGTTACATACTAGTTGCGTCGAGTCACTTGACACAAGCATAGCCTTTAGTGCTGTAAAAGGAGGATGATGAATCCAATCAATACCAGGAATTAATGATGTATCCTTTGGAAAAAAATTTACTTGCAAATATATACTGAACATGGGTGGGCAAGCAGAAGAAGATCCTCGCCCTGCCTTCAAATTGAATTAGTGTTGCTCTCACCACATCCACACCAGCAAGTGTGTGATCAATTATTGGTGTAAAATTCATTTAGTCACATCTCAATATAATTCACACAGCCTGGAGGACGAAGGTTAGGGTTTTATGAATGGTTGGGAGGGGTATTTGAGATAAAGGTTTGACAAAGACAAACAGTACACATGGACAACAACACACACACACAATCTTGGCAGACGACCATCATATTCATAAATCTGTTAAGGGAGAAAAAGGAAATGCATGCATGATGCATGATGGTGACTTGATGGTTAACGATGAGTAGTACTTACTAACTAGACTAGTAGACAGTACAGGGCAGCAGTATATTATTAATTTGTTTTATGCTATTTGCTTTGACTGTTGCCCTCATAGAGAGAGAGACCCAAATTACATAAATTTTATGTTCTGTTGTACCGGGTTTCCTTTTAAATCTAGCAAAGAAAATTAAAAAATAGCTGTAGGCATAAATAAGCAAAGAGCAACAATAACAACTAAACACAGCTGTAATGATTGAAGAGAAAAATGAATCAAATTATTTAAAAGATGATGATACTGAAGTTATTGTATGATCCTTGTCAAATTGGGGAGTTGCATCTCAGCATTCCTCTTGTTCCTCCCTTCCATGGATGCTGCATCTGTCAATCTTGGGTGCCACTGCCTGACTGGCAGATGCGGATTGGTAGGTGAGTGTGAGTTGTTTTTCTCTGTTTAGTACAGGGTAAAGGCCGGTCTGTAAGTGTAGAAGGAAAAACAAAAGGGATATTGAAAAAACAAGGAGGAAAAAAAAGCATAAATTACGGAGGAGTGCAAAAACTTTCAGAGGCGGCATGGCTAAATCATGCCTACTCTGTTGTTTGTTTCCAGCATTAACCTACAACAGCAACAGGACAGAGCAGGCCCATGGTGCCCAGCCAACCTCCACTTAGCTTAGATTTTGAGCGATCCAGACAGAGCACACATATATAGCAAGATAGCATTTTCAAAAGTAAGTAACTAAATCAATGCCTAGCTATCAGTCATACCACTACTACAGTCGTGAGACTCGTGACTCGACTCCACCACTACACACACTATGCTGTGGTTGTTCTTGACTTGTTAACCTTTTATGCCACTCAAGATAAATGCCCCAAGTTATTCCATCAATCATTTGTGATCCTACTGACTGACTGCGAAGATACTATGTCACTGTGGTCATCATCACGGTGTTGTCCCACTCAGTCTGCAGTGTACCGAGGGAGTCCAGATTCCATATTCAAAAATGCATTGGATCGGCCTGCAGTACAAGTACAATTTTGTTATGAAACAACAAGAAGGGAAACATTGACTTGAGTCACTTTTAGTGTGTTTATATACTAGTACACTTTGACTTCACTTTATGCACACCAACAACTGAAGAGTGATAGAACAAAACACCACATCCAGGGAAAAGTCTTGGCGTGGTGAGAAAACAAACAGAAAGTGAAGGAGACCCAAAAGAAGGTTGAGTAAGAACCCTCACTCACCACCTAGTGGTGACATGCTTCATCACTGGGTTCCCACTGGAAAGAACTAGCGTCTTTCCAGTGTGCTACGACGCCTGTTTTGCAGCGGAGCTGGTTGCTTGTGAGTGTTGAGGGTGCAAACAGAAAAGCCGAATTGTGATAAGTGAGTGCAAATATTTAAAAAGTGCGTAGTTGTGACAATCAACTATTTTATTCCAAGTCCAACCAGCACTGGTTAAAAACAATTTGAAGTGCAAACATAGGGTAGGTCTCAATAATTAAAGACACATAGTCCACTGAGTGAAAAAATTGGTCGACATGTTTCTGCTCAGTGAGCCCAAGTCGCTCAGTTTTCGTCAGGACCAAAGGACAGTGATCCTCCGGTGGTATGCACGCGCTAAGGTGCACCCAACCGTGTGGAATATTATGTGAAAAATTTAAATATGTGGAAAATTGTTCCAAAATATTTGCGGCTTAAAGCCGGTTTTGACCCAGATAGCAATTTGCTGAGATCTGTACTATCAGAGGACGACAGTCTCTCCTCAATGGCAAACGCGGTGGAGGGAAAGCTTCACGTCGCGTATGATCCCGCTGACGACTCCCCGCTTGCAACCTATTTAGTCAACACCGCGGCCCAGAAGGTGTTGACTAAATAGGTCGCAAGCGGGGAGTCGTCAGCAGGATCATACGCGACGTGAAGCTTTCCCTCCACCGCGTTTGCCATTGAGGAGAGACTGTCGTCCTCTGATAGTACAGATCTCAGCAAATTGCTATCTGGGTCAAAACCGGCTTTAAGCCGCGAATATTTTGGAACAATTTTCCACATATTTTAATTTTTCACATATTATTCCTCACGGTTGGGTGCACCTTAGCGCGTACATACCACCGGAGGATCACTGTCCTTTGGTCCTGACGAAAGCTGAGCGACTTGGGCTCACTGAGCAGAAACATGTCGGCCAATTTTTTCACTCAGTGGACTAGGTGTCTTTAATTATTGAGACCTACCCTATGGTTCCACTTCAAATTGTTTTTAACCAGTGCTGGTTGGACTTTGAATAAAATAGTTGATTGTCACAACTACGCACTTTTTAAATATTTGCACTCACTTATCACAATTCGGCTTTTCTGTTTGCACCCTCAACACTCACAAACAACCAGCTCCGCTGCAAAACAGGCATCGTAGCACACTGGAAAGACGCTAGGTCTTTCCAGTGGGAACCCAGTGATGAAGCATGTCACCACTAGGTGGTGAGTGAGGGTTCTTACTCAACCTTCTTTTGGGTCTCCTTCACTTTCTGTTTGTTTTCTCACCACGCCAAGACTTTTTCCTGGATGTGGTGTTTTGTTCTATCACTCTTCAGTTGTTGATGTAATTATTCCTTTGGGGGTAAGAGAGTGATTTGCTATACCCTTACTCTCTCCTTGTTTATTAGAAATTCACTTTATGCACAACAAACAACAACAATACAAACACCAATCACTCAAAGTTAGTGTCCAATGCATGGCATTCATTATCTGTTCCTTCTCACTTTAAGTTAAGGGGCACTCTCTCTCGGCTCGGAAAGGAGGATAGCTATAGTCATCATGTTGTAATTTTGCTCCATTTCTTTTGGAGGGACTCGACGAGGCAACATTTCTTGCACTATTCCCCATCAAATGTCTGGCTTGAGGGAAATTGATTTAGGGGGAGTCAGGAGGATGGAGCAAGACTCGGAGGAGTGGACTTAAATGCACACAGCTGCAACTCCAATATGACAAAAAAAAGAGAAGACAATGGTGATGGATTTCTTGTGATTCAAACGAGAAAGACAGAGACACACAAAAATATTAAGTAAGCATGGAAGAAAGAAAGTAACAAGTTGAAACCCTAGTTGTCATGGAAGTAGAGCTTGTCCTCAAACTCTGGTGGTTTGACCAGAAATAGTTCATCTAACACACTACTTCCGTCACCTAAGTGGCTGTCCTTATCTTCCTGCTGTGTTTTATGTATTTTTTTACTCTGGTGGTATAAAGTGCTGATTCATTTTGATCATGGTAAAGCTCTCCGCGTTTTTGGGCGACAGACTGGTCCTTTTCACTGTTACAAATGCACCAGCAGCACTGAAAACACGCACAGAAGAGACACTTGCGACAGGGCAAGCCAGATAGTTTATCACCAGCGTGCTGAGGACTGGCTATAGGGGCCTTTTCCCATACCAATACACCAATGGGTTTTGATCAATGTAGGCCTCTGTTGGGTCACCCAGATAGGCTGGACCAACTGCTCAATGCTCAGGGGTATTACGCTATGCTGGGTCTTTTTTGCCTTTTCATCAGCACTGGACCTGACAAGCCCTTGCTGTAGATACCAATCCTGTGCCGATTTTACTGGGGCTGATGATCCTGTTCTTGCTGTGGTTGATAGTGTTGGTGACTGCTGTGAGCCAAACGCACTGCCCTCAGGCTTTGAAGTTAAACTTGATGCCTGATACCCTGCTGCAGTACTTGTGGATTGGAGTAGCTGGCCTTTAATTACCAGCCATTTTTTTCCAAGTCACTGGCATCCAAGTTTTGTACTGTATAACATCCACTTCTGGAGAAGTAATTAATGTCTTAGTGTTCAGTGATGATTTGTACCATGGATCCAGAATTGTGACAAAAATGTAATGTTTGTCTGACACAATCTAAGTGATTTTCAGCTAAGTGATGGGCTAAGCTCTCCACCAACTCATCTGCTACATTTTTTCCCTCCACACCTGTGTATGCGTCAAACACCTCCTTGAGCTGTTGCTCTAGCATGTGCATCAATGGGATAGCTTGGCCCATAGTACAGTCCTCCTTGTCTACTTCATGTGTGAAGTGCTCAAAAGGAAGTAGCATCTCTGTCAGGAATTTAACTAGGCCCCATTGTTCCATCTATATGATCATGCCTTTCACTGTAGCATCCCCTGTTTGCATGACATATTCATTGATTGGACTGTTCTGCTCAAACAGACGTTCAAGCATGTAATAAGTTGAGTTCCTATGTGTTTTAGCACCTCCTGGATGAGTGCTTTCACTGGCATTCTATGCTCATGTTGAATGATCCTCAACTGCTTCTGGGCTTTAAAAGAAAGGCTGAAATGTGTGCATATTCTTCTGCAGGCGGTCAGTAAGTTGCTGACTCAGATTCTTTTTTCAGAAAGTCTTGAACAATAATGTTAAAGCAGTGCGCCAAACACAGGACCCTGAAATAGCAACCATCGCCCATGGCCTTAACTATATTACTGCCATTGTCCGTGGCAACAAAACCAATGTTAAGCCCTCTTGGGTGCAGCCATTCAAAGACCTTGCTGTTAAACTCTTCCAAAATGTTTGCAGCAGTATGAGATTTCTCCATGGCGGACATGGCTTCAGTTGCATGTTTACGAGTGGCATTAAAAATCTCAGCAGTGTCAAACAACAACACCTGCTGCAGTTATCTTTTCTTAACACCCCCAAAAGAGATACAGTGTGCAGTGCTGCACATGTAACCAGTGACTTGGCAACTTGTCCACATGTCTGTTGTCAGGTAGATACTGTGAACAGCACTCTGCTGCAAAGCGTTTCCACTTACTTCCAGCACGTCATGATGTAGTGCTGGAACAGCAACTCTGGCGAAATAGGACTGGCTGGGAACCTTCCTTTTTGGGTAGATAGCTGTCACAAATTCCAGAAAACCCACCACTTCCACAAAAGAAAAAGGAAGAAGGTCCAGTGCTAACATTTTTGCCAGCTTCGCACTGTACAAACGTGCCATTGGTTATCCAGATGACTTCTTGAACCCAGATTTTGTGAGGCTCAACAACACACTTTTTTTTCATTGCAGTATTCTATTGCCTTGGTGTCTCATGCTCAGCCTGACTCTTACTACGGTGCCACTGAGATGTTGCTGAGGATGATGACGTTGTGGGCTGTAGCGCATTGCTGGGGACAGAGCTACATTGTCTACCAGAGAAAATGTCTCCCTCTTGTTCACCTTCCACCGTGATCATATCTTCTATTTCTACATCCACACCAACAGCAATGGGTGCAGCTTTACTTTTTTCTTGGCCTTTAAGGTGTTCCCCCACTGGATCAAGTGGTGTTTTTTCAGGTGGGTTGTTTGGCCTCCAGTACCATAGCTTGTACCAAGCTTACCTCGACTAAAACTATGTCCACAAATTAAGCATATAGCAACGTTCTCCTCCTTACTGCTAACCGAAAAGAAGTCCCAAACTGGGGAGGTGAACTTTTTTGTGCTGCTGGAGGTGCCACAACCAACGCCGTATGAACTGGAGGGGATGCCTGGAATTTGATTCTGTGCAGTTACAGTATCACTACCTACTGAGGTGGTGTTGTGCTGGATGCAGCTCCCTGCCGGGCCTTTGCAAATGCATATATGGAAGCTGCAGGTAGTGTTGGTATTACCTATATCGTGGTATCTGTTCCAACTCCCTCACAGCAATTTGGGATGGGGTAATAATGTCGGTCTCCATCTCTACTGGGGTGGGAGTGATGTTCATGATGACTGGCTCGTCATCATTCTCTTCTACATCTAGCTCCATAACACTAAGGCTTTCTGGAACCTTCCTGTTCCCTAGCCTTGTCTTGTGTCATGCCCATCTCTCAGACTGAGCTGGTGGCTTCCAAGTGGCATCTATATCATCAGAAGGGGGCTTAAAGAAGAAGTTGATGGACTAACCCTCCTTTTCCTTGCTGGGGATCTGGAAGACAATAAATCTTCTAAAAAGGTGGCTTGCTCTTCTTCTTCCCCTGCAGGAAGCTCGATTTTCTGAACTGCCTCTACTTCAGGAGGAACAATTACTATTGTGGGCAGTGGTTGCGACTGTTGTTGTGGCTGTTGTTGCAGCTTTTGCAGCTGTTGTTGCCCACTTATCTACTTCGTGTCCTCCAGCGTTGATTGGGTACTACTTTGCAATAACGATACGTCAATGTCAACATCACTGCTCGTTGGCGTTTGCACAATTAGACTGGCTACATCTGCGACACTCATGTGCTTGGGCCTGGGTTGGTCGGGTGGGCTCACTGATGCAGAGTTGCTGGTCCCAGCTTTCCACAGGGACAGTTGTTTCATGTACCCATGAACAGCTCTGGGTCTACTGGCTGAAAGGCCGATATTGGCAGACTAGGCCACAAGCTTGCAGGCCTATGGCAAAAGCACACTGGCCGCCAGCCACATGGCCAGGCCACCCACAACAACAAGAAAGGGAAGATAGACATTACAGGCCCATGGCAAAAGCACACTGCCTGGCTTCACAAAATGGCCACTAGCCACATGGCCAGGCCACAACATCAAGAAGCATAGGCCAAGAGGAACAAAGAAATGACATGCAGGCCTTTATGGCAAAAGCAGCACACTACTAAACTACCACCACAAAATGGCCACCAGCCACATGGTCACTCACAAGCAGAAGGCCTGGAAAACAATGGACTCAAGCAGGCCTATAATTAATGGCCAGGCAAAGGAGGCCTGCTAAACAACACAGCTTTAATGCAAAAATGCCAAAACAAAAATCAATAGGGCTAAACAGGGATTGCAAGTTACACACCAATAACCACACCACACACATCCAACAAAGGCATTTATTTAACACACACCAATAAAAAGTGAAATACGCCCCAAAAAAGAAAAAAAAATTGCAATTCAAGCCAATGCCATCCATGCCCTAAATGATGTTTACATTCAACAGACATCACCGAGACAGTTGTTTCATGCACCCATGTGTAGTAATCTGGGCCCAGTGGCTACTCACTAGAAATTTTTAAAAACAGATGAAAAGTACAAAACATTGTAGTTGCAACTTGCAATGCCACAATCAAACAAACAACACCAATTCTCCAACTTACTTGTAAAATCTAAAATCCAAAAGTCCTCAAATCCAATGATATATGATGCAACAGACACAAAGAGTGATCCTTCTAGCTCCAAATCCAAATGAAAAGTGAACATGACATGGACAAAGCACTGGGAGGAGCCTGCTGGACAGGAACAGGAAGTTGGAGACTCAGGGGCACTTCCTTCCCCTTAAAAAATAAATGAAAAAAGGAAAAGGACTCCTTGCAAAAAAAGTACAGCCAAATGTCAATCTGAGGAGTTTTTTTCATCCAAATCATCATTTTCAAGAAGTTTTTATGCTGCTCGAGAGATATTCTTTTCAGGATTGCAATTTCTGTTGGGCATCGCAAGCTTCACCGAACTTCCGCTGGATGTCCGATGACGCTTCCGAATGACATGTTCGTGATCGCACACTCTCGTAGGACCGTGGGGCCAGCTACCAAAATCTCGTGCCGCACGCGAACGGATAGGAAATCTCATTGATGAACGCGGGGCTCCCGGTAAGTCGCTACCGCACATGCAAAAACGCATTTTGAAAACGCAAACAAGGAAACAACTCCGCTACGCTACGTATTAGGAGTTTTCGGTAACTCCACATTCGACGCGGAAGGTGGAGTGGCCGAAAATCTGCAAACTCCGCGAACGGAGCAGCTTTTAACGCCCAGGGTTAGAAATCACTGCATGCTGCATCGAGTGCACCAGTCTCCGAAGTCTAAGATCACGGTGCCAATTTCGACGCAATGCCTGCTGTTCGGGTGCAAGAAGCCACGCACCGTCCCTGATTGTCGCATCGCAGCGCCAAGTTTGTCGCATTTTCTGCGGGACGCAGTAGGAAACCAGCGCATCACCTCCCCACCCAGTAATAAACCAACGCATCACCTCCTCTCTGGTACGGAACCGATGCATCACTTCTCCTGCGCAGCAGTAAGGAACTGACGGATCACTTCCCCCAGAGCAAGGAACCGATGCATCACCTTACCTGAGTGTAAAGAACCGACGCATCATCTTCCCTCCGGCCCTTTTTGCTTTTGTGCATGGCACAACCAAGGAACTTTGTGTGAAAAGTGTTGTATCTGCAATTTGCTGTGAACTGAACTATTTCTAACATCTGAAAGTCATATTTTTATTACTGTATTGTGGATTTTTGTTGTGCTTGTCTTGTTTGATTTAGATAAAGATTACTTATTTCTCTAAACTGGTGTGGTGTCCATTTGTAGTGTTTTCACTGTTTTACTGTATATGTTCACAAATGCTTTACACACTGCCTCTGTGATAAGCCTATCTGCACGTGCCAAGCTACCAAGGGGGTGAGCTGGTTCTTTTTTTTAGGAGTGTAGAAGCAAGGGTCCCTATTTGGACAAAGGTACCTACCTCTGCCAACTACAGACCTCCATTTCTAACAGCATTTCTCTGCTCTTAGCCTTGTTTGCCTGCAGCCTGTCTCCAATTCATGTCTTTGGTGTAAAGCAGCTGGGCTCTGTGCATTTCTTCTTGAGAGCCACACACAATGGGAGTTCAGGTGTGACTTGAAGGGCCACCCTGGTACGATGGAAGGGAAGAGCTAGGAATAGCATAACATTTACACCTAAATAGGATGTGTCTTGTCCCCTCACAAAGGGATGCATACCCCCTGAGATGAATCTGGCGCCAGGACAGGAAGGAAGGACCACTATGCACTTAAAACCCCTCCATTAAAGTCTCCCACAAATCAAAGGCATCAATGTTATAGGAACAGGACTTCTAACCCTCCCATTTAGGCACACTCCTGGATCTGAGGATACCCTGCCAAGAAGGACTGCTGTGCTGCTGAAGGGCTGCCACTTTGCTGACTGCTGCTCTGGAAGATTTGCTTTATTGCTGTGCCGATCCGCTGCCTGATTCTCTCATTTCCTGGATGAGAAGGACTGGACCTGCCTCTCTTGTCCCCAGAACTCAGAATGACTCCATTGGCTAGCTGGGCAAGACTCCTGATCCAAAGTCTCAGATACATAAAATACTTTCATCCAACTCGCTCAAACACCTGGACCACTGGAAGTGGGCCGAATGTGTTTTGCTTCAGTACCAACACATCCTCTGCTGCAAGGGCAGAATTGACACATCACTGCCATTGCAGGAGCAGAGCTGGCTCATCGCCTTTGAAAGCAGTCCATCGCTCTCTAAAACAACGCATCATCACTGTTCAATGGTAAAAACAGATGCAGAGTTGAAACATTCCCTTCAGAACTGTAACTTTGTGCTCTGAACCAACTCCTCCATTGTGTGGAGAAAACCGATGCATTGCTTTTGCTGTGTGGTCCGTCGCAATGTCTCATCTGCATCCCACATCTCATTGTCATCATTGATGCAACAAGATACTTTCTCAGCAGACCAAGCCTAATCCGTGTAGCCGGCCTGGGCTCCATTAGGGTCAACCTAAACTTTTGACTTTGTCTTGGTCCAGCATGACCATCTAGCCCAAATAGGTGCTTTTTTACTTTTTAGGTGGTATTGGTGGTGGTGGTATTGGTTGCGGTGGTTTTGGTGGTGGTGGTCTCAGTATTGTTGTTTGTGGTGGCGGTATTGGTGGTGGTATTGAGGTGGCGGTGGTATTGGTGGTGGTGGTGTTGGTGGTGGTGTTGGTGGCGGTGTTGGTGGTATCAGTGGTGGTTTGGGTGATGGTGTTGATGGTGGTATTGGTGGTAGTGGTTGTATTGGTGGTGGTATTAGTGGTGGTGTTGATTGTAGTGGTGGTGGTGGTGTTTGTGGTGGTGGTATTTGTGGTGGTATTGGTGGTGGTGATATTGGTAGTGGTGGTATTGATGGTGGTATTGGTTATGGTGGTATTGGTGGCGGTGGTTTTAGTGGTAGGGGTATTGGTGGTATTGTTGTTTGGGGTATTGGTGGAGGTAGTGGCTGTGTGGTATTGATGGTAGTGTTAATATTGGTGGTGGTGGTGGTATTGGTGGTGGTATTAGTGGTGGAGGTATTGGTGGTGGTATTGGTAGTATTGGTGTTGGTGGTGGTGGTATTGGTATTGGTGGTGGGGGGTATTGGTGGTGGTGTTATTAGTTGTGGTGGTGGTATTGATGGTGGTGGTATTGGTGTTCATATTGGTGGTATTGGTGGCGGTTGTGGTATGGGTAGTGGTGGTATTAATGGGGGTGGTATTAATGGTGATGGTATTGGTGGTGGTATTTCTATTGGTGGTGCTATAGGTACTGGTGATGGTGGTATTGGTGGTGGTGTATTGGTATTGGTGGTGGTTGTATTGGTATTGGTGGTGGTGGTATTGTTGGGGGCATTGGTGGTGGTATTGGTGGTGGTATTGGGGGTGGTGGTATTGCGGGTGGTGGTATTAGTGGTGGTATTTGTGGTGGTGATATTGGTGGTGGTGGTATTGGTTTTGGTATTGGTGGTGGCGGTTTTAGTGATAGTGGTACTGGTGGTTATGGTATTGGTGGTGGTAGTGCTGGTGTGGTATTGGTCGTATTGGTCGTATTGGTTGTGGTATTGGTGGTGGTGGTGGTGGTATTGGTGGTATTATTGGTGTTGGTATTATTAGTGGTGGTAGTATTGGTTGTGTTATTGGTAGTATTGGTGTTGGTGGTGTTGGTATTGGTGGTGGTGGTATTGGTGGTGGTGGTATTAGTGGTGGTGGTGGTGGTATTGGTAGTATTTGTGGTGGTATTGGTGGTGGTATTGGTGTTCGTATTGGTGGTATTGTTGGTGGTGGTGACAGTATTGATTGGGGTGGTATTAAGGTGATGGTATTGGTGGTGGTATTGTTATTAGTGGTGGTATTGGTATTGGTGGTGCTATTGGTACTGGTGGTGCTGGTATTGGTTGTGGTGTATTGGTGGCATTGGTATTGCTGGTGGTTCCTGTGGTGGTGGTATTGGTGGTATTATTGGTGTGGTGGTATTGGTGGTGGTAGTGTTAGTGGTGGTGGTGGTGATGTTGGTGGGGGTGATATTTGTGGTGGTGATGTTATTGGTGGTGGTATTGGTGTGATGGTGTTGGTTGTGATATTGGTGGTGGTATTAGTGGTGGTGGCATTGGTGGTGGTGGTATTGGTGGTGGTGGTATTGGTTTTGGTATTGGTGGTGGTGGTATTGGTGGAGGTGGTATTGGTGATATTGTTTGCGGTATTGGCAGTGGTATTGGTGGTATTTGATTGATGGTGCTGGCATTGATGGTGGTGGTGGTATTGGGGTGGTGGTAGTATTGGTGGTGGTGGTCTTGGTATTGTTGTTTGTGGTGGTGGTATTGGGGTCTTGGTGGTATTGGTGGTGGTGGTGTTGGTGGTGGTTTTGGTGGCGGTGTTGGTGGTATCAGTGGTGGTATGGGTGATGGTGGTGGTATTGGTGGTGGTGGTTGTATTGGTGGTAGTATTAGTGGTGGTGTTGATTGTAGTGGTGGTGGCGGTGTTGGTTTGGTGGTGGTGGTATTTGTGGTGGTATTGGTGGTGGTGATATTGGTGGTGGTGGTATTGATGGTGGTATTGGTGGTGGTGGTTTTAGTGGTAGTGGTATTAGTGGTATTGTTGTTTGTGGTATTGGTGGATGTGTGGTATTGATAGTAGTGGTGGTATTGGTGGTGGTATTGGTGATGGTGGTGGTGGTATTGGTAGTGGTGGTGGTATTGGTGGTGGTATTAGTGGTGGTGGTATTGGTAGTATTGGTGTTGGTGGTGGTGGTATTGGTGGTGGTGGTATTAGTGGTGGTGGTGGTATCGGAAGTATTGGTGGTGGTGGTGATATTGGTGGTGGCGGTAATGGTGTTTGTATTGGTGGTATTGGTGGTGGTTGTGGTATTGGTAGTGGTGGTAGTGGTGGTATTGATGGGGTGGTATTAATGGTGACGTATTGGTGGTGGTATTTTTATTGGTGGTGGTATTGGTGGTGCTATTGGTACTGGTGGTGGTGGTATTGATGGTGGTGTATTGGTATTGGTGATGGTTGTATTGGTATTGGTGGTGGCGGTATAGGTGACATTGATGGTGTGGTGGTGGTATCTGTGGGGATATTGGTGGTATTGGTGGTGGTAGAGGTGGTGTTGGTATTGGTGGTAGTGATAGTATTAGTAGTGGTATTGGTGGTGGTGTTATTGGTGACAGTATTGGTGGTATTGGTGATGGTGGTGGTATTGGTGGTGGTGGTATTGGTGGTGGTATTGGTGATATTGTTGGTATTGGTGTTGGTATTTGTGGTGGTGGTATTGGTGGAATTGGTGGTTGGGTATTGGTGGTGGTTCTGGTATTGGTAGTGGTGGTATTGGTGGTGGTGGTGGTGGTATTGGTGGTGATGGTATTGGTGGTGTTATTGGTATTGGTGGTGCTCTTGGTACTTTGGTGGTGGTATTGGTGGTGGTGTATTGGTATTGGTGGTGGTGGTATTAGTATTGGTGGCATTGGTGGTGATGGTATTGATGGTGGTGGAATTGGTGGTGGTGGTGGTATTGGTGGTGATGGTATTGGTGGTGGCATTGGTGGTGACATTGGTGTTGGCATTGGTGGTGGTGGTATTGGGCGTGGTATTGGGGGTGATGGTATTGGTTGTGATGGTATTGGTTGTGATGGTATTGGTGGGAGTATTGGTGGTGGCGATATAAGTGGTATTGGTGGAGTTGATATTGGTGGTGGTATTGGTGGTGGTATTGGTGTGGTGGTGTTGGTGGTGTTAGTGGTGTTATTGGTGGTAGTGGTGGTGGTATTGGTGCTGATGGTGATATTGGTGGTGGTTGTTATATTGGTATTGGTGGTGTTATTGGTGTTGGTGACGGTGGTCTTGGTGGTGGTTGTATAGGTGGTATTGGTGGAGTTGATATTGGTGGTGGTTGTCTTGGTGGAGCTATTGGTGGTGGTGGTGGGATTGGTGGTGGTGGTGGTAGTGGTGGTGTTGGTGGTTGTGGTGATGGTGGTATTGGTGGTGGTATTGGTGATATTGGTGGTATGTTGGTGGTGGAATTGGTGGTAGTCGTGGTGGTATTGGTGGTGGTATCAGTGGTATTATTGGTGGTGGTATTGGTGATGATATTGGTGGTAGTGGTATTGGTGGTGGTGATATTGGTGGTGATATTGGAGGTATTGGTGGTGGTATTGTTATTGTCGGTCGTATTAGTATTGACGGTGGTGGTATTGGTGGTGGCAGTATTGGTGTTGGTGGTGATATTGGTTGTGGTGTTGATTTTTGCTGGTGGTGTTGGTATTGGTGGTAGTGGTCATGCTATTGGTGGTGGTTTGGTGGTGGGAGTGTTATTTGTGGTGGAGGTATTGGTGGTGGTGTTATTGGTGGTGGTGTTATTGGTGGTGGTATTGGCAGTGGTGGTGGTATTGGTGTTGGTGGTGATATTGGTTTAGGTTTTGGTATTGATGGTGGTGGTATTGGTGGAGGTGGTTGTGTCAATGGTGGTGGTATTGGTGGTGTTGTTGTTAATAAAACAGGCTTTTGAAAACAACCCGTCAGGTGGCTTTTGTACAGATGACATGTACCACAGATGTGCTTTTGACAGCTTCAGCCCATTAGCACAGGATTATGTATTACCTGGAATTCACATCACTTAATTCACTAATCATTTCTAAATTGATTTTACTGGGGGGGCTGAAACAGACACAAGATAATGGCGGGTTAAAGTGATTGAAAGCAGGCACCCGTGTTACGGGGCGGCCATGCTGCTTAAAAAAACACAAGCGGTTTCAGCTGAAGCAGCGCATATCCGGAAACTCAATAAAGTAAATAGTGCTTACAGACTAAATAAAAGTTCCTGTGTAACAACTGAAGTAAAAGGGCTAGTCACCATGGGAGGGTGCAAATAAAGACAAGGTCATACTAAGGAGGGACTAACAAGCCTAATAACGAAACCAAAGGCAACATTTACAAAAGACAATGACACAAGCCAATGAAAAATAAAGGAGGAGAGTGGGTATGGCTTCTCTACCATACTCTACCACAGCAGTCTCTAAGAGCGAGCAGGGCATGCGCGCTGCCGCTAGGCTCGACCTAAAATTAGTGTAGCGCCATTTTTAATCGTACACAATCAATTGAATTGCAGAGATTGCTGAGATTTTTATTGAGGTATATGACTAGTATGCTCCTAATCGTTTTGGTTTGCAGCTCCAACCCGACAATGTTATCATTCACCACTCGGAAGCAGGGAAGTTTTATTTTTCACACAATTTCTATTTAGGGTCTGTTTCCAGACACCACTAACTTTAATATCCATGAATCATCGTCATCGTTTGGGACGAACGCCTCGCTCTGCTGAATTTCCTATTAAACCCAGAGGTATGATTCTTTCTCTTTTTTAAAGACAATACTAATCTAAAAAACAGCATTCCTGCAGCAAGCAAAAACAAACTCAATGGTTTGGTTCTTAACTTTTCTTTATCCTCATTTGTCAGAAAATTAAGCCTTAAATCTCAAAGAAGGTTGATCTTTAAAAAGAAAAGATGGTACTATGCTTTTATGTAATAAGGCTGTAAAAACTGTCTCAAGAAATTAAGGTTGACTTAAGAATTAACATAATTCCTGCTTCTATTTTTTGGTATAACATAGTTGATTCATTTTCCATAATGTAGAAATTACAAAAAGAAACAATGATATATATATACAGTTAAATGATGCAATAAATGTATGCCAATTTAGACAGAACATCTTTTTCACAAACATTATTCAGTAGAACTGGCATATTTTTCTTGGATCTTCCTCTATTAAGAAGTCAATGATGCTTCATCAGTTCCTTCACAGGGTCGCAAACAAGGAGGCTGACCTGCGTAATCGAATCCACTGAACCTGTGAGAACCTAAACTATAAACCACTCCCCACTACCCTTTCTCCATGAGACCCAGCACCACATGATTTTGTTCCTAGGATGTCTAGAACTCCCACCAGATCAACCATACTGTTTAGGTCAATCTTAAATAGACCCAGTGCGAAATTCTTGGGTAGGATTAATCATGCAGTTGTAAGTCAGTAAATAATTACTTTATTGAATCAATTAATAGAATTGAGTGGCACTAACCCTGAGGAAACTGCGGCAGCACGTCCAGAGACCTATGAACATTTTTCCCCACTGATAAAAGAGGAATCTAGAAACACGTGTCTGGGGATACACTTGAAAAGAATACTGGTACTGGCAATGGCTAACAAACTGTGAGAACTGTGTGTGAAGTGAGCAACATTGAACCTCATCGACCATGATGCATGAGGTAATTCAGCTGTGACGTGTCAGCAGGGTGCTCCAAATCCCTTTGACTGTTTAAGATGGCTCACGTGGGCCGTGAGCTGACAAGCTCTGTGAGCACCTGCGCGCTGAGAGTGGTACTAACTCTGAGGAAACTGCGGCAGCACGTCCAGCGACGTATGAACATTTTTCCCCACTGATGAAAGAGGAATCTAGAAACAGGTGTCTGGGGATACACTTGAAAAGAATACTGGTACTGGCACTGGCTAACAAACTGTGAGAACTGTGTGTGAAGCGAGCAACATTGAACCATATCGACCATGATGCATGAGGTAATTCAGCTGTGACGTGTCAGCAGGGTGCTCCAAATCCCTTTGACCAATTAATAAAATTGGTACAATAGACGCCTGATAAAAACAAAGTATTGTATACTGTACAAGTAATCTAAATAATGACATAAAAAACCATAAAACCATGAACAAGTGAGGCATATAGTTGTGATATTATGTGCCTGAACTGGCCACCCAGTTTTTACACTTGCTTTTCCAACTTCTTTATGGCAAGTGCAAGATGCCTACAAATTTGCTAAACCGTGCTAAGTCCATTGGACTGCTAGTGCTTAGAAAGTAGCTCCAATCTTCTTGGCAAGATAAAATTCATTGAATTAGATACATTGGCTTCAGTGTGCTGTGAGAAACGTTGGGCATCAGCATAAGTGATGACGCACTGTTTCTCACCTATAATCACAGAACCTGCAACCCTGGAGATCCAACTGGTTTGCCCAGTTAGATCTATTCTTGTGGATCGGCAAAAAAATTAATCTTGAACGTCATATTAGATGTCAACAGGTTTTACTTAAGGACTCTTTTTTATGTGCCGCTACTTTGTCGTGTCATAAATGCTGGGGATTAGGTGGGCGTAACGTGCATTCCAAATCTTCTCCAAGTCTTTTTTTCAAGACTTTAAAAAAAAGAGTTTTAACAGTTGTTTTAATGTCCTTGGGTGTAGCAGACACTGCAGTTACCATCTCCAGGTTAACCATTAGGTTGTTTGATGTGTTCCTTAGATGTCATTCCATTGGATTGTTTAGAACCCTGAAAATCTCGTATAGGGCTTCTTTTGGATTCCTGAGTCAGCTGTGGCAAGAGAGTGGTAGTATTTGATGAATGGCGACTTGCATTCCAGACCTTGTCTGGCCAACTCAAGACGTAGCAGTGATGCCTTGTGTAGTATGATAAATTAAGATGTTGCCTACAGGAAACATACTGAAATTTGTCTAAAGTGACAGATAGTTTCTCTGGATGGGCTTGATGGCCATATGAAATAGTTGTTAGTAGCTTTGCAGGTCCGACTCTTATAAATGCTCCATTCGAAGGACTATGTAAAAGGACGTTTAATTTACAGATCGCAAATATGACTGCAGATGCTATTCTTGTAAGATGCTGTAGTTGTGTATTAACCTTTTTATTTTCAGAGAATCAAACTCACAAGTAGTTGTTATTTAGCGGATGGCCATTCTTCAGTTTGCCAGGACTCCATGACTATTGAAATTTGTTTTGGTAATTTCCCAAAATCATAACCTTTGTCTTCCCGAAGTTAACCATGAACTTATTGCTTCCATTGTATACGTTTAACTGATGTCGTGCTTGCCTATTCTAGTGTTATCCAGAGTGATCTAATCGTCGGCATACTGAAGAACTGGAAGTCTGTGAGAACCGATCTGTGGAGGTAGTTTTAGTTTTAGATATGGCTTGGCCAAGGTCGGCTGGGTAGAGATAGAACAACATGGGAGCTAACACACAGCCCTGTTTCAAGATGTGATGTGTAGGTATTTTGGTTGTAGCCATCTTCCCATTGTCTAACTAAACACCAACCCTTCTGTCTCAGTAGAGGGATATAATTGGCTTCAAAAAGAAAGGAGGATACATTTTGTGAGCTATGACCAACCATAGATTGTTTTGGTCCACACCACTTAATGCTCTGAGTTTGTCTGGACCAGGTAAAATAAGGCATCTTTGTAATCTATAGTTGCTGATTTTTGCCTACATTCAGTTTGATAGTATAGCACTAGGTTTTCTACTGTGGTTCATGCCTCATGTTAGTGCAATAGGATTTTGGAATAAGCTTTTGCCTCTACCTTTAACAAAGCAATGTGTTGGTAGTTCGATGGATCAGTGGTAAGGCCTTTTTTATGAATGTGGTGTAATATGGAGCCTCTCCAAGAGTATGGAATTTTGGCTGTTTGAAAACATTGATGGTAATTAATCCTGGGCAAAGCACTACGCTACGCTTGCGTAGTTTGTTAGGTTTGCGCTACTTCGCACTACGCAAATTGCACGTAGCACAGTGCTAACAAGCGTAGCGTAGTGCAGTGCAGCGGACATTTTTTGCTTGCTTGCAGTCCTCAATGGCAAGTTGGCGACCACAAGTGAGCAAAATGACAAGCTTGTGAGACTTTTTCCTCTTTTCCTATCAGCAACATAAACTTGCCAATCGTGAGCGTGGAAAATAAAACTTCAGGCGAGATACTCAACGCGGAGAGGTCAGCTTTCTCATTGCGAGTGGTCGCGTATGCTCTTGACCGCTCGCGATGAGAAACTACCAGTCCGTGTTGAGAAAGCTGCTGCTCGAGTAGAAATCTACTCAAGTGGCAGAAAACGACTGATTGCACTGTGCAAGATGCGTTTTGCACTGATTGCACAGTGTAGACAAGCATCCGGCACTGTGCAATAAGTTCAAACAGCATTTTGCACAGTGCACTACGCACTTTGTGTAGCTACGCGTAGTACTACTACGCGAACTACGCCAAGGGTTAAATATTGCGCACCAAGGATGTTGCCCAAAAATTATGTGTCCACCATAAATATGGAGCCTGCTTTGACATTAGGCCCTGGTGCCCCTATTCTCTCGAATAATCTTTAGAAACTTACCAACAGATATATCACTGAACATGGTCTCACTTTGTTTAAGACAGCTATTTTTCAGGTTATCCACGTTCTCTCACACACACCTCCAAAGAAATGCTGCTTGACCCATAGGAGGAGTTGTTGACAGTGTTTGTGAGAGCATTGTCATCGTTTTGGGTGGCTTATTTTGGTATCCTCTCCTTTTTGTTTGTTATATAATCCCGCGACTTGTGTAATACATTTTTCCATGAACCCTCCATGATTCCCACTGGGTTGGCATTCAGATTTGTTTTTGGGTCAATATATTGTTGCTGTCCAAGATTTGGCAAATTGTAGTCTCCTTTTAGAATAATCTCAAAAGTGGTGTTTTTACAAAGGGCTTTCCTGTTGATCCTGTATGCGTTTAGGTAGACGTTAATCAATAGAATACATCTGCCACAGATATAACACACTTTAATGATTATGGCTTGTAGCGCTGGGTTATTGGTGTCCATTTCTCTCAGTTCGAAGTTCAAGGTTTAACAGACATATTAATAGGCAAGCCTCCTGATGGACCTATGAAAGATTAATCTTTGTTGCTAGTATCTGGCGAGGTCTCCTACTAGCAAAACAGCGTCTACCACCAAAGTTTCCTGCAAGCATATGATGTCACTGCTGGATATAAACTGGAGTGCCTCTGGCTATGTGAGAATTCAATGAAGGCCGGAAACATTCCATGATATTATTATGATCTCAGGTTTGTGAGGCTTAACCCACCCTTGGAAACAAGCAATAATAGAGGACATTGTTGCCATTGTTCCTCCGTGTTTTGAAGAAGATGTTAAGAATATGTCTTGGATGTGACCAGCAGCATTGCCACTAGTCACACCAGTCATGGGGCAATATTTAAGAGGCCCTTACACCGCCGTTGCGTCACTTTTTATGACGCTGAGGTGGCGTAAAAAATGCACCACACTGCACCATATTTACAAAAGGATGCATCTAGGCAGATGTGTCACTTTGCAAACTCCTGCGCTACATTATACCTGCGAAAGGTAGAATGTATGCAGGGCACATTGAGGTTAGTTATTTTTCTTAATCATGTGATTTCTTCACTAATGATAGATTTAGTTGTATGTTCAGCCTTTTTTGTGGGTTGGCAAATATTGGATAGTTTTTCTATTGAAAATAGGCGTTTTAATTAGCTGTGACAGCGGATCTTCGTTATACACAATTTGCCTAACATTTTTGGTAGATTTTTATTTTTCCTCAGTCTTTTTTCACTCCTTGTAAATGGTTTGAAGGCTTGTATTGCTAGGTGTGTTATAGCTAGCATAGATAGTTTATACCCAGGGGCAGCTCCTCTGCTATGGTGGAGGACCGTCGCCCCACTGCTTTCAATCAGTTCAGAAGCAAATTCATAAAATGATAATGACTTTCAGTTATAATCACTTTATGTTTGCCTTCTTTGCAGGCAGGTGGGTGGGCGGGGCTGCTCTGCGAGCAGGGCAGTGGAGGAGTGGTTTTCTCTCTCCTGAAAGTGCGCAGTGACTGATTGGTTGGTCCTGTAGGGCTGCTCAAACTAGTCATGCACACTTTCCCACTTCTCCATGCAGGCTGCATTACAGCCTGCAAGAACAGGGCCGCCCCTATAGCCCCAGGCAGATTGCCATGTCAAGGCGCTCAGACCAATCACAACGCTGCAATGTCATGGTTGTGATTGGCTTTTGGGAGCGAGCCAGGCTGCCTGCTTCCTTTTCCTGAAATCGGAAATAGGAGAGCAGGAGTGGCGGGTGGCGGCAAGGTAAGTGATTTCTTAAAATTTCACTTTTTCCCTCCCTTCCACAACCACCACCTCCTGCGAAACCCCCCTTTCCTGTCCCCCTACCCGCGACTCGAGTCATGCCGGTTGCTGCTGTTTATTCCCCATGCTAGGCCCATGCATGGCTTTGGTCCTGCACATTGGGAGACTTGATCCAAAAGAACCTCAAAGTGGAAAGAGAGCATTTTCTTGTTCTGCAAATTATTAGTCAATAAAGTGGATTTCGTGCCACCTGCATTTTTGTTGTCGATATCAATCATTGACCCTGTTGAATAAACAATTGAGCCTAGACTATGATTGTGCTGATTAGTAATCATTAAATTTTCTACAAGGGGTGGTAATAGCTCCAGAAGTGTACACAGTTTATCAACAATAGGAGTGGAAGCAACGTTTTTGCTGTTACTGGCTTGATTGAGTGCGTTTATTTTTTTTTCAAGGTTGCTAGTTTTTGAGTCGATATTTGGATATGGAATTTGCAAGTGAATGCATTAGGTCGATCGGTAATTCAAGTGTGTGCAACACGTGAGTGCTTTTGTTGCAGCTAGCAGGGTTACATTAATAGACACGAGAATAATGTCTGTTAGTGAGTTACAATTATGTTTGAGACTCAACCTCGAAATATTTGTTCCAAAGGATGAGCCAATGACTGATTGTTCCATCACTTCTAACATTTTAACATCTTCATCATTCAGTAAGAAATGTATGGGGCCCATAGATCGAAAGCCCTTTTTTCAGAAATTGGGTTGCTGGGTGACTCGGGTGTGAGCTCTGGTCAAGTGGCAATCACAATGCTAGTCAGGATAAGACACAAGCAACCTCAAATTAACCTGTGCTCAACCCCTTGGTAGCTTGGCACAGAGCAGCCAGGCTTAACTTAGTAAAAATGTGCAAAGTATTTGTACAACACTTTAAACAATCAAACAGTGATCACACCACACAAAAAGATCTTGCACTAGATTAGAAAAATAGAGCTAAATTTAATAAACAAAACAAGACTAAACTATAAAAATTCAATTAGTAAAACTGGAGATATTGAATTGTAAACTCCTAAGGGAAAATAGAGGAGCAAGGACTAAGGTGCCAATTGTAGATATATGGCCGCGCCAGAACTAGACAAGCCCACAAGCTTAGCACAACCAAGATGGAGCATGGAAAGGGCTACTGGGACCCAGTTAGATCCACTGAACAGAGGGGCATATTATCAAGAAACAGTGTTAACAATATCGCCACTTTAGCGTCAGAAAACTGCAGCTAAAGCGGCGATAATGGGCTTGATAATACGCCCTTGTGAATTCCCATGTAAGCCCATGTTCTGGTGTGAACATGGGCTTCTATGGGAATTCTCTACGGCGTATTATCAAGCCCATTATTGCCGCTTTAGTGGCAGTTTTCTGCCGCTAAAGTGGCAATAATGTTAACGCCGGGCTTGATAATATGCCCCAGAGTACCTCAAATCCTGGTTTGCAGAGTGTTGTGTGGATCCGCATAGAAGACACATTTTGCAGCTGAAGCAATGAGTCAGTTCCGAGATACAGTAAGGCTGTGGTGTGAAGTCCTGCTGCATCACCGTGGAGGATCCCATCAGCGAGGCTTGTGATGTGAGGTCTAACTTTGAGGATGTGGTGAGCAGTGAGGGCAATGTTTCTGCTCCGAAGAGTTGTGTTGCAGAGTCTGGTGGCGTTGTTGTGGCTGCCATTGATAAAATATGCAAGGGGCTGCTGTATAGATGCAGCCCACAATGGCGGTTCTCTGGGAGATGCAGGCTGTGGCGGTGATGTGTATCTTTGCGATTAATCCAATCCACACAGCAACGGAGATGCATCAGTCCTGCCCAGGGTTGCTCCTCACAGCAGAGGAGATGTGTTAGTGCAGATGGATCCACAGAGGCTGGCAAAGCACCTTAAGTCCATTTCCAAGGGTCCCGGACTTGAGTGGCACAACTTGAAAGGGTAGGCTTACAAATGGCGGAGTCCAGGTACAGATGCAAGGTTGCAGGAAGCCTGCTATGTCCTTGAGTCTGCAGATCAGGAGGCCAGTTAACTAGCCCTTGTAGGCACCCTTGACTCAAGAGATGCAGGTTCAGTCTATCTCATCCAGGTAAGAAGGCAGCAGTCAGCAGGTCAGAAAAGCAGAAGACAAGCAGAGTGCAATTTAGCAGAGTCACAGTCCTTCAGCAGCACAGCAGTCCTTCCACCTGGCAGAGTATCCACAGGTCCAGAGTGTACTCAAGTGGTGGTGCCCGAGGTTCTGCTTTTATACACAGTTGTGCCTCTTAAGTAGGGAGAAATGCCTTTGAAGTACCCAGATGTCCTCCCTGCCCCTCCCTGTCTCCAGACTACCTAAAGAGGGTATGCAGCCCTTTGTGTGGAGACAGGGCACAGCCTATTCAGGGAAAGTGAGGCTGAGCCCAGATCCTCCCTCCCAGCCTACTAGTGATAGCTCATCCAGTCACACCTAAGCTCCCATTGTATGTGGCTGTCTAGGAAGAATATACAAAGCCCAACGTCTAACTACACCCAGTCATGTGACCAGAGACAGACTGCAGTCACCAAATGGCTAGGGTAAGAAAATGTCAACTTTCTAACAGTGGCATGTTCAGAATTGTAACTTAAACTCCAACTTCACCATTAGTTAGGATTTAAAATTAGGATTCCAAAGACACAAAACATGAACTAGTCATTTCTTTCCATTTAGAAATTATACATATAAAATAGAATAAGGAGACTCCAATGTTATCCTGTAGGAGAGATAGGCTTTGCAGTAGTGAGAAATTAATGTAAGAGTTTTTTCCCTACCAGAACATGTGAAACTTAAAGGTACATGTCCACATTTTAAATACACTGCACCCTGCCCTTGAGGATGTCCAGGACATGCCTCAGGGGTGACATATGCATTAAAAAGGAAAGTTTGGGGTAGCGAAAGGTTTATTTTGACAAGTTTAAATGGCAGTTCTAACTGGCCACACAGGCCCTGCAATCGCTGGCCTGAGATGTTTAAAGGGCTACCTAAGAGTGTGGTACAATCAGTGCTGCAAACCCACTTTTATGTAATTTATAGGTCTTGGGCACATGTAGTGCGCTTTACTAGAGACTTATAAGTAAATTAAATATTCAAATTGGGTATAATGTCAATGTTACCATATTTTGAGCAGAGACTACAGTTAGCAGTGGTGAAGTGTGCAGAATACTAAGGCCAGCACAAACAAAGTCAGCAAAAACAGGAGGTCTGAAGGCAAAACTTTAGAGGGAAACCATGCCAAGGAAACCAGGTCCAACTCCCTTGTTTCCTGTGGTGTTGAGGGCTTGCCATTTACAGGGTCAATGTCAGACTCCTCTGTGTTATGTGCATGATGTATTTACACCACCGTTTCTGTTAATTGACCACATTGAGACGATTGTAGAGAGTTGTTAATTTATTTATTTTATTTATTTATAAAGTTTTACATAGCCGAGACTTGATCCCGAGGGATATCAGAGCGCTTTACAATTTGAAGGAGAGGAGTTAACAGATCATAATAAGGCTCAAATGGGGAATCTTATAGGCATTGAATCTAATAGTGCACACATAACAGATTCTATATAAACCTGGGGTAACGAAGAATGGGCTAGTCAATAATACATAATGACATAAGGGGAGTGATGATATATAATGACATAAGGGGAGCAAATACAATAGTAATAAACAGGATTATTAACCAATACTGTAGAATCTCTAATGCGATTAGAGCTTAAAATCGTTCATCATGTTAAGGTAAGAACTTATTCGCGAGGAATCTTTTTGCTTCCAATTTGAAAGTAACCTTGGAAGAGATTCTACGAATTTCTGGTGGAAGAGAATTCCACATTTTTATGCCAGAACCAGCGAAGGCTCTTTGGCATGCTCTCTTTTCGCGGAAAATCTGAGGTTTCAAGAGGAGGGAGTAAGCACTCTTAGACGGTCTCCCTCCTCTGAACAGTTCTAGGGCAGCCAGTTTAGAGATTTTAAGACCGGGGAGATGTGGGCATTTCTCTTGGTGCCCGTGATCAATCTGGCCGCCGCATTTAGTGAAGCCTTTAGGGGAGCCAAAGTGTATTTGGGGAGGCCACATAGCGTAGCACGGCCATAGTCAAGCCTCTGCAAAACAAGCTCTTGGACCACTTCCTTGAAATCTGATTGAGGTAGGAAAGATTTGAGATTACTGAGTGTCCCCCAGAAGATGGTTAGCTCCCTTGCACACGTTGCTAATATGGGTCTTCTTATTCAGATACTTGTCCAGGGTGATTCCTAGAGATTTAGCTGAGTCAATAATTTGGGGGGAGCAGTTGAAGACTGTGAGTTGGATCATTTTAGGAGTATGATTAGGGGGAGAAATGAGGAGGAATTCTGTTTTGGAGTTGTTTAGCAGGAGGTGTTTCTCAGTTAACCAGTTTTGGGTAGTCAGTAGGGTGGAGTTGAGTGACGTGATGTCATCCAGGGAGGAGATTTTCAGATAGAGTTGGGTGTCGTCTGCATACATGTGGAAGTGAATGCCCAAATATTTTAGAACATTAGCTAAAGGTTCCAGGAACAAATTGAAGAGAATGGGAGATAAGGAGGATCCTTGGGGAACCCCCATGGTGACTGGGGATGGCTGGGAGAGTGAGTGGTTAGCTTTAACTCTTTGGGACCCGTGCTGCAGGATGGACGAGAACCAATGTAGCACCTGACCAGAGAGGCCTATACTATGCTCAAGAATGACTAGGAGGTTGTCACGATTAACAGTGTCAAAGGCGGAGGAAAGGTCAAGTAGGATAAGGAGGCAGGATTTATTTTGATCAAGCATCATTAAGATGCCATCCATCATGTGGAAAACCAGATTGGTGTTGGTCCAGAAGATTGAAAATTTTGATGTGCGCACATAGTTGAGACTGGACACATTTTAAAGGAGTTTGGCAGGTGTGTGGGGATACTGGAGATAGGTCGGAAGTTGTTAAGATCTGTTCTGTCAGCTGTAGGTTTTTTTAATATAGGCGTTACCTGAGGCATTCAGGGATTGTTCCTTGTGACAGAGATGCATTGACGATCTTTGTCCAGAAGGGGAAGATTTCGTCCTTAATTACTTTGAAGATGGTGGGTGGTAACGGGTCCTTGAAGTGAATAGATGGGTTGATACTTCAAAGAACCTTTTTGATCTCATTTTCATTGAGGGGAATAAAGGTGTCCCAAGAAGCGTTGTTCTTGATACCCCAGCTAGATGGTGCTGCCTTGTCTAATAAGGCCAGGGTGGGTGCAGGTTCATTGGGTAGCAATAGAGCCCTCCTGGTTTCCAGATCAATGTTAATGAATCTAGATTTCTCAGTAAAAAAGGCAGCCAGATCATCACATGAGGGAGGTCTGACTTCCGCAGCTAATCGGTTAGGGGCTTTCACCGATTGTTGTTTAACCAGTTCAAACAATTTCTTGGGTTGAGTAGGCACTTGGTTAAGTTGGGATCTGAAATGTTCTGCTTTAGCTGTCTTGATTTGTTTGTTATAAGAACTTCTTGCTGATTTAATGATTTTTAGATGGTCCGCAGATGGAGAGGGCTAGTGAAGTGGAGTGGTGGAGTCGATCGTTGAGGACAGCTGTAGTATGTCTGGTTGGCATCCTTTTGTGTCACCCTTCTTCATTGCCATATAGTCTAAGAGTTGGTAAACTTGTAGTAAGTGAGGCACCCTAAGCTTCACTAAAGAAATTAAGAACCTGCGGGGAGCATCAGTTGATTCAGTCTTCGACAGGTTAGCCACATCTAACTTCTTGTGATTCAAAAAGTATTGCTCTATTGGAATAGTGAATAGTTTTGTTTTGTTACCCCCAGGGGATGGACCAGCTTGCAGGGACTTCTGTGGCTATTGTTTGACTGTAGATCCCATTAGGGTCAGTGGACATTTTGTTGTTGGATTGGTTTTTGGAGTTTTACTTCGTTTGGTAAGTCCCATATTTATGCATTGCATTTTTGAAATTCTGTACACAAACTTCCAACTTTGATGTAAGACATGGGGAAGATCTCGGGTCACAATGACTTCTTAGCATACATTTTGGTTTTGCTATGATGAACACTGGCATCACACCATGGTGGGGGGCAAAAGCATTTTAAAGTTCTAATGAAGCTTCTAGTAAGTACTTTGTTTGATGATGCTGCCTTCTCTGCTGTCAGTACCCTGGGAACCAACTATGTTAAATTTTTTACAAGTCTGAATTGGTGGACAGTAAATGTTGGAGGGCATGAGCACAACACCATATGGGGAGGACCTCTTCGCTCTTTATGTTTGCGGCACTAGTGCTAGGTGCTTTTCTGTAGATGCTTGTTGAGGGGCCTTTGTCACCTGTTGTTATGGGTGGGGCTGGGGGAAATTAGGCAGTGAGAGTGTCGAAGTTGTGTTTGGGGTCAGACGTCCCTAAGTGAAGTGGGGGAAGGAGAGTGACAGATGGCCTCCAGGCACAAGCCACACCGTCTCTAATACAGCTGCTTTGCCCACCGATTGCCCTAGACTGTTGTGCCTTTTGAGCACTCCCAGTTGTACCGCTTAGGAATACTTGGCAGTAAGTCTGACTGCCGGTCTCTCCCACCCTTAAACAATAATTCACACCTGCACTCTCACTTCCTGACTACTGCGTGGGATTGGGAGCTCCAACTGCTCCTGTGACAATGCAATTTTTTCCTGGGCCAGCAATACGGGATGGTCGTGGCTCTGGGCCTGTGATCCGTGGCAAGTTCATACAGTTCATGTGACAAATGATCCTAGGCAGGGGCAGCAGTGGCCCCTGCAGTGGTAGGCCCTGCAGGGCCAAGCGAGGTGAATAGGAGTGGATTCGAGACTCTCCCCGTGCAGTGGCAGCCGTGTCCAGACCATGTGTGCTCACACACTTACTGTACCTTCTGCCACCACACCACCTCTGAGCCTCCAAGACTCCTTGGGCCACCTTTGTACCTTTAGTAGCCTTCCTCCTCCTTCCTGCTCACTTGTCAGATTTGCTGAATGAAAAAACACGAAAAGGAAGGAAAGTGTCCCAGTAATGTTTGACTGTAAGGTTGTTCAATCAGGTACAGTCAGGACCGGGGTGCCACTTTATCCGTGCCCTTTGAACAAACCCTGCTATGTTGCTTACACTAAAAGTACTCTCATTGGGGTAACTGTGTGATATATTTGATCGCCCGGCCCAGATTTTTTCAGATTTCTTGTTGGACCACTGGATAGTGTGTATCGTCCTCTCTACTGCTTACATCTACCAGGTGTTGTAGGTCCATAGAAAGGTTAGCATATCTTTCTTTTTCCAATACATCATCATTAGACATTTTCTGATGCCCAACAGATGATGTCTAAGATGTTTACTTTTATTTGTTGTACTCCGACTGTTGGTCTTGGTTTGGTGACTTGGTATCTTTGCTCCCATGATTACATTAATATATTATTTGTGACTATGAACGTCTTTACTTAAAATTTTAATCAGCTCACATGTCCACCAGACATGAAATGTAGATGCCTCTGCTGCTTCATTACCAAATCTCTAGCAGGGCTCTGACAGTTTGGAGTGTTTACTGTTCAGTCTACTTGGTGTCAAATACAATCTCATTAGCAATTTGCGCTCTGATTTCTGATTCTGGATGCTCTAAACCCTTCATGTATTTTGCACCACTTGCTTCATTTTTACAATTATACAATTATGTAAGAGGCTTTTTGTTGTATCATAACATCCTAGAACTTTCTCAAAAAGGATCGGCATTCTGGTAAGAGTTTCCCTAACCTGTTGATACATGACTGAGTGCCTAAAGTGTGAATATTTCATTCTGTTTGTTTCAGGTGCACGCAAATGTTCCTAAAGTCTAGTAATAATTTAATCAGTTTCTTCTCAAACATGACTTTGATCATCAAACACCCCTCTGTCCTCTAGTTATTAGTTTGTGGGGATCTAATGTCGTAGCCAGGCCTCTCGTAGTTCTCACCTAGTCCCATATCAAGAGAGAAGTCTTATGGATCTCAGAGGTCTACAGTATACATGGCCTCACTGCTTTCTTAGGCCATGGGATGTTCGAAGCAAGAAGCCTGCTAATGCCCACTCCATAAACAGCCACCTCTTTTGTGACTTTCTGGAAGACCTTGTCACAATTATTCTGAGGTGTGCTTTGTAGTAACCCTGGAGTAAATTGGTGCAGGAAGGACCTCTCTTGTTTAATAGGGCTATTAATAACATTTTGTTAAGCCATGCCTGATCCTCCACTCATATACATTTGATAATTTGCTTTTGCAGTGATTTAATCTCTGTTAGGTGGGTCACAATAGGTAGCATCTGAAAAGAACACAGCAACCAGGCATAATATTTGCCCTCCCCGTGTTGATCATTTCCAGTAATGCACTGCAAGTCTTTTAAAGTTCAAGTGGGGCTGCTCATAGTTTCCCCATACTACCTGAGATGGCACATTCAGACACATCTAGTCCCTCTACTTTGTGCCTAACTGGGAAGAATATACAAAGACCAACTGCTACTCCCACCTAGTCATGTGGCCCAGTAACATGCTGCACCAAATGGTTAGGGCTGGAACATGCAACTTTCTAAAAGGTTACCTTTAATAATTAATTTGAATTGCAATTCCTCAGACACCAAACATGACTATCCTACCTGCTCCCTATCAAAAGTTATTACTTATTAAATATAATAAGGTAACCCAATATTATCCTTTGAGAAAGGTAAACACACTTCACCCTGCTGGCCTTTTGAGCTGTCTAGTGCATATCTTAGGGGTGACTTATATGTATTGAAAATGGAGTTTTAGGCTTGGCAAAGGGGTTATTTTGCCAAGTGGACTGGCAGTTTAAAATTGCTGGCAGGCTTAAGTGGCAGGCCTGACACATGCTCTAAAGGGTTACTTAAGTGGGTGGCACAATAAGGGCTGAATGCTCACCAGTAGCATTTAATATACATGCCTTGGGTATTTAGCAGGCCTAAATGGAGTTTGCAGAGTTTATCTACACGGAACTTCGCAAAGTGACAAAAAAACTCTGCAGAGATCTGCAAGAGGTGGACTGAAGTGCGAACTACTATTTGCGCTGATTTTCCTGCCGCTTGAGCAGAAATTCTACCCGTGCACCAGCTCGCATTCGCCAACTTACCGCTGGCGAACAGGGAAAAAACTCTGCTGCACTACACAGAGCAGAGTTTTCTGTGAGCGCCGCAGAGTGCGGATTGCAGAAAACTCTGCAAACTCTGCAAATGGAGGGGGGTTCACCACCCAGACCTAGCATACAGTATACAACTTTGCTAGGGTCATATAAGTAAATTCAATATGACAATCAGGTGTAAGACACATTTTCAATGCTTTAGGAAGTGGCCATAACCACTTTAGCACTGGCTAGGAGTGGTAAAGTACACAGTGTCCTAAGGTCTAGAAAACCACATTCAGAAACATAGAATGAGTGAAGGCAAAAGGTTTGAGGACAAACCACCCAAAGGCTTTTCAGTTCAAACATGAAGCATTGCCAGTTAGCTTTGGTTTGTGCCCCTGAGTCAAAGATGTTTATTCCTAAATAATTCATAGAGGAACTCACCCATTTCATTGAGCATGGATCTTCTAGCCATTCTACCCTCTCTGTAAGGACCCACATGTCAAGGCTTTCAAACTGATATTTATTAATTGTAAGTCCTAAGATCATCTCAAATTCCTGCAGACATTTCTGTAATTTCAGGTAATGACGTTTCAGCATCTCTTATAATTACCGGCATATTTACAGCAAATAGGTAGATTGTTGCTTTTTCCTACTAAATGAATTCTCTTGAATGGCTGTATTGGTACTTATTAGGGCTGCCGGCGGCTGGATGCAAGAACAAACAGAATAATGGAGAAGTGTTAGAAGTTTAATTTCCACCACTGAAGCTGGAATTTGTCAAAGCAAATTCCACTCACTCTACTAGACTTTAGCTTTGTGTAGTTAGATAATTTTTTTCATTATTGGACTCAGAATGATTTTTTCATTGTTTCCAACACTGTCTTAAGGAATTCCCAGGTTATTCTGCCAAGTGCTTTTGCAGCATCTAAGGGCACAGGGGAGCTGGGATTCCTTTGCTCTGAGCCTTTTCCACCAAATGGACTCTTTTCAATATAATGTGACCTGTCATTCACTGAAAAGTCTATTTGGTCATCTTTACTTTTATTGACAGCACATTATCCATTTGTCTATTGAGTATCCTAGTAAAATGTTTTAGATAGACATTAAGCAGCACCTTTGGCATATACAACATTCATCAGGTGTTTGTGCCCTGGTTGGGAACAACATCCACCTTAGCTTCTCTTAACGAGTTAAATACATCACAAAGTTGTATGTACCATGTAGTATATGTAGTAGGTATTTGGAAATATCTCTTATGATGTGGGATTTGCATATGTGAAAGGAAAAAGAAAAGTCTTACTCATCCATATGTACTTCCAGCAGTCCACTAGACCCTGTTTCTAAAACTTGTTTTTATAGTGCTTATCTATGGCTTTTATTTATTTGGTGAAATAAGTCATTCTATATACAGTTGTTGTGTAAAATTTTAAATTGCAGCAATATAAATCGAGCATTCTGTGCCACTGTTCTAGGGTACACCACTACCTGCCCCAATCCTTGTCTGTAAATTCTCCTCCCATGTTATCTGACAATATTTCCCTCAATGAATTCAATGGTATCTTTGTCATATTTATAAGTGCCTGGTACAGCTGTGTGACTGCTCTAGGGGAGGTGCCTAGGCTCAGTATCATCAGAAGTGCACCATGAGCAGCTGGAGTCAGCACCTTTGAACCCCATGTCATTTGAATTGTGTGGAGGATCTTGTCACGTGCAAAGATTTGTCAAACACTGATGGTAGGTGTTAGCTGCATCTGCTGGAATGTACCAAACTTCTTACTTTCTGTTCAGTGGAAGCCTCTTCAAGAACTTAGCAGGTCTTCTTAGTCCTGCAGTAGAGCTTGTGATATTACACAGGAACACTAGGCCCTAGGGAACCATCGAGGGTGGTTTGGCTGACTCTGGTAAGAGTGAGTGCCGGGGAAAGCGGTGGACCTGGTCAGACTCAGGTGAGGACAGCGAATGCCTCCGCAGGCGTCCCTAGATAGGCCCGAGCGTCTGACAGGTCATGCTGTAGGGGGCTGACAACACAGTGCAGGCACTAGAGTGGCAGAGAAAAATAGCCAGCAGGACGACGAAGAAAACGAGGCTGCAGTGGCCAGAGATGACACTGGCAATAGAACGTGCAATACAAGAGTGAAACCAATGAAGAATGCAACGGCCTAGGAGAAGTAAGAGTGCAAGAGAATTAACAAGACAGGCCTCTGGCTGGAGATAAACCCGCTGAGGCCGCATGGCTAGATGAATGAGCTGCATTGGCCCTGGGGGAGAGCTCGAGACCCTTGGTGTTGAATGCGACTGGCTTACTTTGTTAAGCTGCCATTAACAAAGTACAGAGAGGCTGTGCAACGTGAAGCACGAAAAGTACTGGTGATACATGGGCTGCTGTAGTCCGTCAGCCCCGCAAGTTAAAAACCAGGCAATCAAAACATGTGTATGTCTGATAGAGGGCAGCAAGGGGACAACACCAGAATGTGGCCCTCCAGCGCCTCCCCAGATTCGGGCCCCAGAGCTGCAAAACACATGACTAGGCCATAACTGAGGACCGAGCAAGCAGTAAGCAAATAACTACCACAGAGCCGGAATAGCTGCACCAGTGCGGGGGCTTTTGAGGAGGTGGACGTGGAGGTAGGGCCTCCTTGGGAGGAGACTCTAAGTAATAATGCTGTGATCTAACCAAACAGAAGAGAGCCTTTGCGTGACCAGGTGAAATCTCCAAGGCAAAGAAAGAAAGTAAGCTAGCAAAGACCCCCATCTCACAGGACGTGACATGCCTAATACAGGGCTGTCCATTCCTCCCAAGCAAATGTAAACTGTCAGAACAGAGCAAACAATACGCACCCTACATGGAGTACAGAATGGCCCTAATTGGAAAAACGGACAAGTCCAAACCCAAAATCACATTTGAATCCAGGAAAAGAAAAAGGAATTCACCTGAGATTGGGTTGAAAAGGATATGGTAAACTGAAGCCAGGGAGCTGTGTCCCTTGATAGTACCTTGCTGGAGATGCACGAGAGTCTGCAGTCTATAGACAGCAAAATAGACCATCTCAACTTACGTATGGACCATCTCACAGCCAAGCTTGACCAATAAGCGACCAGGCTGACAGAAGCAGAACAATGGGTGACAAGCACAGACGACACTGTGCAATATATGACAAATAAATGCCTCAACATGGAAAAAATAGTTGCTGTCATCCAGGCCAAAAATGAAGATCTGGAGGGGCGCTGCAGTCGCATCAACTTACAGGTAATGGGGATTCCTAAATCAGCCAATACTGGAAGAAAGGAAGTTTACGTTGAATGCATGTTAACCAAAATTTTGGTGCCAAGACTTTGTCCCAGTTCCTAGTGGTGGAGAGCGCTCCTAGATCCCTGGCAATGTGTCCGCCCCCAGGGGCCCCCTCAAGGTCGATTATAGCCAAGCTCCTAAACTACAGAGACCACACCATGCTGCTATGATTAGCATGTGAAAAGAGAGACATAAACTACCAAGGAAATGCAATGTCTTTTTTCCGGTACTTTATGGGGAATGTTCTGGACGCCAAGAAAATAATCACTGGCCAAGAAAAATTAGAAAAAGCAAAGATTAGCTACGTTATGCTATAATCGGCAAGGTTACGAATTGACCAACAAGGCAAATTGAGAATCTTCCAATCACTCCAAGCTGTAAAGGACTACATTCATAAACTGTCTCCATGCAGAGGAGTCCGGCAACTAACAAAAGAAGAGGATACAGAGAACTAAAACCGATGGAGCTGATGTGTCATTTGCTGCTGTTAATGTCACTTTATCCCCCAACAGGTGGTCAAGCAGTTGCAAAGGTGGAGTCGGTCACCAGAACAGGGGAGGACTTGACTGGCTGTGGTGGGGGACCTTATAGGCCGACATAATTCAATGCCTTAACTATGATAGATATGGTAATGCAATAATAAAGTAGCATCTCCTGTGTAGGAGATGTCCCCCTGTGCACAGCTCTTTGCCCCACTTGATGGGTTGGCATTTAATACAAAAGTATTCTAGCCAATGAGGTCGGTTGTGAAGTGACGTTTATTCACATCAATCCATCAAGTTTAAACTTCTTCAAAGTTTTTGAAAGGTAAGGTCATCTATTCAAATTTGAACATAAATGTTCATCATTCCCGATGCATTTCCTGCAACGTGGTGCCCTTTGTCAGGGGACACATGGAAACGTAACTTCAATATACAGGTATCCTTGGTGTACATGCAAGACGAAGGGTTTAAAGTTTACTACGGTGGCCAGTCCGTCAGCCTTGTGTGGTAATGATACCACACATGTCTGATGGACTAGCCACCGTAGTAAGCTTTAAACCTTTCGCCTTGCATGTACTCCAATGATACCTGTATATTGAAGTTATGATTCTATGTGTCCCGTGACAAAGGGCACCAGGTTGCCCGAAATACAAGTTTAAACTTGATGGATTGATGTGAATAAACATCACTTCACAACCAATGTTATCGGTTAGATTACCTTTGTTTTAAATGCCAACCCACCAAGTGGGGCAAAGAGCTGTGCACAGAGGGACATCTCGTACACAAGAGATGCAACTTTAGTATTTCATTTATTTCACACTTTGAGGATTGGAAAGTGAAACCCCAAAACACAACCTCTGGAACTCTTTGGTAGTGCGTGTCTTAAGTTGTCTTGTTTTTTCAGATATGGTAATACCCCCTGTAGAATCATCCAATAGACTGTTTACTGGGAAGGGTAATGTATTGTTGCAGCTGTTGCTATCACCTCTACTACTTAATGTGATAATGCTTTGTAAGCCAGAACCAGCCGAGTCTCTCGGCCACACTCGTCCACCGGGATGGAAAATGTGGACATACCCCACACAAGTTCACACTGTTACTATTTGCAGTGGCTCTTAATCACCAACATGAGTTCCTGCTACGGTTTGCAGTTGATGTGTTAATTTGGGTACTCTTTAGAAGGATTCGGATGCTGAAGTGGGCGGGTGAAGTATGTTTTATATACTATGTTGTTGCCACAGCTTAACGTATACAGCGATGCAGATATGCACACACTAACACCAATACCACATCAACTACACATTCCCCTGCACAGCATATAATACTACGCCCAAACAACCTGGAGCTATATCTCTCATAATCTAGAAGGCGGGTTCTAAACAATCCACACAAGACATGCCAAGTATTGGCCTACCTAGAGTGACACTGTATACAATTTGCTCTCCTCCAAGAAACACACTTAATAAAACGGAGAGAGGGCTCTGTTGGGATGAGGTGAGCTGAGGTCAGAATAGCGTCCTCCTATTCTTACTACTCACGGGAATGTTGATTCTAATAAAAAAGGAGTACAATTCAATGTCACTCACACAGGCAGGGATATTGAGGGGCGCTATGTAATACTACAGGGAACTCTGTGCTGCTCCCTGTTCACGTTGGTAAATAACTATGGCCCAAAAGTAGAGATTCCTCCATTCTACACCAACTTATGGAACATTTTATGCTCCCTGCCTCAGTCCGAAACTATATGGGGAGTCGATCTAAACACAACACTTGACGTAACGCAAGACAGATTGAAGGCGCACCCGGGCATGGAAGACAGTTGGTAAAGGTGATAAAGGAGACCATTGAGGAGTTTAGTATGGTAGACATGTGGAGGCAGAAGGGCACCTCCTAATCATCTGTGCTTGAAACCTTGTCTTGGGTAGATTATTGGCGGATGACCAAACAAGTGAGCACCTGGGTAACACCTGGGTAACGTACACACATCTTGCAAGGACATTCTCAGACCACAAGACTGTAAAGTTAGTCATGGCTACACACTCCCACACAATTCATCTGGAGGTTCAAAGCCACTTCACCATTAGACCCTATTTATGGAGAGACCATCCGACAAGCTATAAGTAAATATTTTGACATAAATAAGTACTTGTTCCCTGGGGCGGACATCCTATGGGAAGCCTTTAAGACTATGAAAAGGGAAATATTCATTAGCACAAATTTGGGGATACTACAGGATATACGATATACTACAGGATATACGAGCAAAGCTACAAAAATAGAGCAAACACTAAAGCAACTAGTAAAAGAATATGAGCAAGTGTCCCTGGCTGATACCATGGCTATTATTAGAGAGTATTTACAACAAGGGGTGGTGAGGGACAGAGTCTCTGAATTAAGCAGAAAGCTCTCACCCAGTCAAGAGATCAGGGCTAGATCCAACACCGTTTTTTAGCTCACTGCACCATCCCAGTTTCAGAACCTGGCTGTATGCAAATTAGTCTGTTCCTGTCCCAGTGCATGATGGGAACAGGGCAAACCAAACTACAAAAGCCAATTCTTACACTGGGAAGGAAACAAGCTCCCGGGGACCGGTTTCTGGCATTACAGCCGTCTTCGGCCCGGTTTGCTTGAATCCTGATGGTGCAATGAGCAAGGGTCTCACATCTGAGAATACCCTTCCACGCTTAGGGTGGACAAAAATATTTACAACAAGGGGTGGTGAGGGACAGAGTCTCTGAATTCAGCAGAAAGCTCTCACCCAGTCAAGAGATCAGGGCTAGATCCAACACCGTTTTTTAGCTCACTGCACCATCCCAGTTTCAGAACCTGGCTGTATGCAAATTAGTCTGTTCCTGTCCCAGTGCATGATGGGAACAGGGCAAACCAAACTACAAAAGCCAATTCTTACACTGGGAAGGAAACAAGCTCCCGGGGACCGGTTTCTGGCATTACAGCCGTCTTCGGCCCGGTTTGCTTGAATCCTGATGGTGCAATGAGCAAGGGTCTCACATCTGAGAATGCCCTTCCACGCTTAGGGTGGACAAAAATATTTACAACAAGGGGTGGTGAGGGACAGAGTCTCTGAATTAAGCAGAAAGCTCTCACCCAGTCAAGAGATCAGGGCTAGATCCAACACCGTTTTTTAGCTCACTGCACCATCCCAGTTTCAGAACCTGGCTGTATGCAAATTAGTCTGTTCCTGTCCCAGTGCATGATGGGAACAGGGCAAACCAAACTACAAAAGCCAATTCTTACACTGGGAAGGAAACAAGCTCCCGGGGACCGGTTTCTGGCATTACAGCCGTCTTCGGCCCGGTTTGCTTGAATCATCACCACCCCCTTTTCTAAATCGTTTTTGGCCACTATAGGTGTGGCAGGGTATACTCAGACATGAGTCCCTTTCTCACTGCTCCATCAGGATTCAAGCAAGCCGGGCCGAAGAAGGCTGAAATGCCAGAAACCGGTCCCCGGTAGCTTGTTTCCTTTCTGGTGAAGAATTGGCTTGGTAGTTTAGTCTGCCCTGTTCCCATGATGCACTGGGCCAGGGACAGACTGATTTGCATATAGCCAGGTTCTGAGCTGGGATGGGGCAGTGAGATAAATAACAGTGATGGATCAAGCCCTGATCTTTGGACTGGGTAAGAGTGGTTTGTTTAACTCAGACACTCTGTTCATCACCACCCCCTTTTCTAAATCGTTTTTGGCCACTATAGGTGTGGCAGGGTATACTCAGACATGAGTCCCTTTCTCACTGCTCCATCAGGATTCAAGCAAGCCGGGCCGAAGAAGGCTGAAATGCCAGAAACCGGTCCCCGGTAGCTTGTTTCCTTTCTGGTGAAGAATTGGCTTGGTAGTTTAGTCTGCCCTGTTCCCATGATGCACTGGGCCAGGGACAGACTGATTTGCATATAGCCAGGTTCTGAGCTGGGATGGGGCAGTGAGATAAATAACGGTTATGGATCAAGCCCTGATCTTTGGACTGGGTAAGAGTGGTCTGTTTAACTCAGACACTCTGTTCATCACCACCCCCTTTTCTAAATCGTTTTTGGCCACTATAGGTGTGGCAGGGTGTACTCAGACATGAGTCCCTTTCTCACTGCTCCATCAGGATTCAAGCAAGCCGGGCCGAAGAAGGCTGAAATGCCAGAAACCGGTCCCCGGTAGCTTGTTTCCTTTCTGGTGAAGAATTGGCTTGGTAGTTTAGTCTGCCCTGTTCCCATGATGCACTGGGCCAGGGACAGACTGATTTGCATATAGCCAGGTTCTGAGCTGGGATGGGGCAGTGAGATAAATAACGGTGATGGATCAAGCCCTGATCTTTGGACTGGGTAAGAGTGGTCTGTTTAACTCAGACACTCTGTTCATCACCACCCCCTTTTCTAAATCGTTTTTGGCCACTATAGGTGTGGCAGGGTATACTCAGACATGAGTCCCTTTCTCACTGCTCCATCAGGATTCAAGCAAGCCGGGCCGAAGAAGGCTGAAATGCCAGAAACCGGTCCCCGGTAGCTTGTTTCCTTTCTGGTGAAGAATTGGCTTGGTAGTTTAGTCTGCCCTGTTCCCATGTTGCACTGGGCCAGGGACAGACTGATTTGCATATAGCCAGGTTCTGAGCTGGGATGGGGCAGTGAGATAAATAACGGTGATGGATCAAGCCCTGATCTTTGGACTGGGTAAGAGTGGTCTGTTTAACTCAGACACTCTGTTCATCACCACCCCCTTTTCTAAATCGTTATTGGCCACTATAGGTGTGGCAGGGTATACTCAGACATGAGTCCCTTTCTCACTGCTCCATCAGGATTCAAGCAAGCCGGGCCGAAGAAGGCTGAAATGCCAGAAACCGGTCCCCGGTAGCTTGTTTCCTTTCTGGTGAAGAATTGGCTTGGTAGTTTAGTCTGCCCTGTTCCCATGATGCACTGGGCCAGGGACAGACTGATTTGCATATAGCCAGGTTCTGAGCTGGGATGGGGCAGTGAGATAAATAACAGTGATGGATCAAGCCCTGATCTTTGGACTGGGTAAGAGTGGTCTGTTTAACTCAGACACTCTGTTCATCACCACCCCCTTTTCTAAATCGTTTTTGGCCACTATAGGTGTGGCAGGATATACTCAGACATGAGTCCCTTTCTCACTGCTCCATCAGGATTCAAGCAAGCCGGGCCGAAGAAGGCTGAAATGCCAGAAACCGGTCCCCGGTAGCTTGTTTCCTTTCTGGTGAAGAATTGGCTTGGTAGTTTAGTCTGCCCTGTTCCCATGATGCACTGGGCCAGGGACAGACTGATTTGCATATAGCCAGGTTCTGAGCTGGGATGGGGCAGTGAGATAAATAACGGTGATGGATCAAGCCCTGATCTTTGGACTGGGTAAGAGTGGTCTGTTTAACTCAGACACTCTGTTCATCACCACCCCCTTTTCTAAATCGTTTTTGGCCACTATAGGTGTGGCAGGGTATACTCAGACATGAGTCCCTTTCTCACTGCTCCATCAGGATTCAAGCAAGCCGGGCCGAAGAAGGCTGAAATGCCAGAAACCGGTCCCCGGTAGCTTGTTTCCTTTCTGGTGAAGAATTGGCTTGGCAGTTTAGTCTGCCCTGTTCCCATGATGCACTGGGCCAGGGACAGACTGATTTGCATATAGCCAGGTTCTGAGCTGGGATGGGGCAGTGAGATAAATAACGGTGATGGATCAAGCCCTGATCTTTGGACTGGGTAAGAGTGGTCTGTTTAACTCAGACACTCTGTTCATCACCACCCCCTTTTCTAAATCGTTATTAATAGAGAGCACATCACCAATTACAATGACATGGCAGAGCAAGAACTGCGCTACATATCTCATTGACACACTGCAAGGGCGTATGGAATGGAGTTCAGCCTGGGCACACCCTAGTTTCTAAGTTGAAACTGTCCTGGGAACCAAAACGCATGATCAAAACAGCATGGGGCAACCCACTATGACACATCGGAGATCTTAGGCTCTTTCTCGGACTTCTAAGGGAATATATGTGCCACTCGAAGTACAGCTGAAAACCTAGATGATTTAGCCATAGAGGGGCTGTCATCAAAGCATAGAGAATACGTTCCGCACCCCATAGAGATAGGGGATGTACGTGATGCTGATGCTATAAGATCACTGCGGGAAGGTACCGGGTCTGGAAGGGCTTACCAGTGAATTCTATAAAGAGTTTGCGGACCTGTTGGTCCTCTACCTCCAAGCATTATTTGCAGAGGCTTACACCAAACAGACCCTCCCACCCATGCTTTGAGAGGCTCTAATAGCGACAAACACCCAGAACAACTGATCAACGCTGATGCTAAGATCCTAACAAAGAGCCTAGCTAGCAGACTTCAGCCCTACTGATGAATGTGGTACTTCCAGACCAGTTGGGCTTAATCCTGACTCACTTCACCACACACAGTTTACGTACAATCTTTGCACTTCTGCACCAGTTGAACTCTGAGCTGGTGATGGCGTTGGTACTATTAAACGCTGCATTAGAGTGATGGAACACCAAACTAGACACACCTTTCACACTGAAGGAATGGGGTTTCTGCTGCACACTGACAGGGCTTCTAACCCCCAATTGCAATTTACTTATCATACACTTTAAGTACTTACAACAAATGCAATACTCACCCGCCAGGATATATAGATATGGGTTGCTGGAGGGCATACATTGCCAGAGCTGTGGGATGACTGACATGGAATTCCTGCATTGAGTATGGAACTGAGGGGCATATTACCAAGCAATAGCGATAATTATCGCTATTGCTTGGTTAGAGACAAAAATGTATGGTCGACCTGCAGCGATGTTTATCGTAGATAAACCTTGGTATTACCAAGGTGTATCGCAAATGCAATAAAAATCGTCCGCAATGCATGAATATCGCTGAAAAGTCAGCGATATTCATGCATTACCGAGCTAATGCTCTTAGCCATGTTATCCACCTACCATTGGATAACATGGCTAAGAACTGCTCAGGGCAGGTGTTAGCTTTTGGAGATATTGGCGCTTAGCGCGAATATCTCCAAAAGTTGGTAATAGGAGATAGCGATGTTAGCGACTGTTTCCAGGTGCATATAAAACAATATCCCAAGGGGTATGATTACACAGATTAATCATAAATTACTGGTAAGGATATCTCTACAGTATTATCCTAAAAGAATCAAGGAGTCAAGTATTTCATTCAAAGTAGTGCTAATAAAGCATCATTTTATATACTGGTCAAGAAAGGCTGGGGGAGGGAAGGGGAGAACAAAGGGGGGGGCAATAAACACAATTAATTACAGCACTGTGAGAACAATTAAACAAATGACAAATGACAAGTATCAGCCCAAAAGGTTGTACAAGGTGCACGAGTGCAGTGAATTGTGACACTACGGCAGAGCAAGTGACAAGAGATACAGCGTGAGCGGCGCAAGGTGTAAGGTGCAAATATATACAGTGACAATACAATGGTTTCCAGTTCAATTATGGTGTCCTAATTTAATTTTTCTAAGGAAAACCACTGTAGGGGGGCGCCTAAAGTCTGGCTGTTTGGTCCAAACAGCCAGACTTTAGGCTACAGTGGTTTTCCTTAGAAAAATTAAATTAGGACACCATAATTGAACTGGAAACCATTGTATTGTCACTGTATATATTTGCACCTTACACCTTGCGCCGCTCACGCTGTATCTCTTGTCTCTTGCGCTGCCGTAGTGTCACAATTCACTGCACTCGTGCACCTTGTACAACCTTTTGGGCTGATACTTGTCATTTGTCATTTGTTTAATTGTTCTCACAGTGCTGTAATTAATTGTGTTTATTGCCCCCCCCCCTTTGTTCTCCCCTTCCCTCCCCCAGCCTTTCTTGACCAGTATATAAAATGATGCTTTATTAGCACTACTTTGAATGAAATACTTGACTCCTTGATTCTTTTAGGATAATACTGTAGAGATATCCTTACCAGTAATTTATGATTAATCTGTGTAATCATACCCCTTGGGATATTGTTTTATATGCACCTCTTCAGACCCCAATCCCAATCGGTTGATGGGTTTATACTCCTGTTTTCTGACACAAGTGACTGTTTCCAGTCGCTAACATCTTGGTACGCCCCCTTTGCATGTCATTAGTGATAAATATCACTGACATGCAAAGCGGGGCCCAAGATGGTCGCTATCTCCTACTAGCTGTCGCTAACTGGTGTTAGCGACAGCTAGGTAAAAGGGAGATCATTTTATCTCCGCTTTCTTGGCTTTTAAAGCCCAAAAAGCGGAGATAAACCCCCTTGATAATATGCCCCAGAGATTGGGTCCAAATCTTCTAGCAACAGGTGGTGCAAGATCTCTGTGCTATGACGTTGGATTGAGGGGAGTTCACTATCCACATGTGTTTACTGGGACTGGTTAAGAGGACGAATCCTAATGCACATTCTGGATGATGGATATGGTATACTTTTGAGACACCCTGGAGTCATATGCAGAGGAGATGGTAGTTTCCTCGCACCCCCAAACTGCCAGAAAGGGGCATTCCATGGGTGTTGCTGTGGGTGTTCCCACGCAACAACCATGGAACTGAACACATTCCCAGATTTACGAGAAATCGTAAACCTGGGAATGCGTCAAAACCCAATGCCACCCCTGGGTTGGTGTTAGGGAGGCGCAACAAGGAGAAATGTTTTAATTCATCCTCGTGCTTTCCTTTTAATATGTATGCTGCATTTCAGCACACATAGAAAAATGAAATCAACTGAATTCATTGATTTGTGCAGGAAATCAATCAGCCCCACAATTAAGGCCACCTTGCACAATGGTGTAAGGGTGCCTGCGTTGGCGCATGGCAGCCCGTTGTACACCGGCACTGGGGAAAGGACGGGAATGTGCTGTATCACATAGATACAGTGCATTCCTGCCCTTTTTTTTTGACGTTGGGCAGAGCAGCAAGATTCCTTGCGGCGCGGCACTACCTCAAAAATGAGGCCCAAAGACTGACATAGACTGAGAACCCCCTATCACACCAATTTTTCATTTCAGCCTTTTTACATACTGTAGTCCATTTTTAATTTTTGGGTGAAGTTGATGGACTGGGGCTCAGTGGTTCGGAGTTGAGATTGAGCTCCGAGGGGCCTATTTATATAGAAATGACAGATTGCTGAAAGCAATATAGCAGTGCTGCACTGCATCATTTAAAAAATGCAGGGATGCACTGTAATCACAAGAATACTGGGCACCCCTGTGTTTTTCCTTGCACCGGAGCTAAAAAAGCTGTCTAGTGACAATGCAGACACCCTTGCACCATTGTGCAAGGGTGCCTATGTTGAAGGGGTGATTATTTATGTGCAGGAAAATGTGCCTTCCAACACATAAAGAATCATGAAAGGGGATTTTCTCCTTCTATGTGTGCTGCACATTTCAGCCCACATAGAAAGAGCAAAAAACGAGGAGAAATAAAAATATTTTCCCTTGTTGGGCCACTCTAACGCCTGTTTTTCAATGGTGTTGGTTTTTGGTGCTGCCTCACATTTACCGATCCTTGTAAATCTGGGGCGGCGTCAAAAAGCAATGGCTATTGGGGTGCAACACCCACAGCCACATCCATTACACATCCTTTTGATGCAGAAAAACTGTGTGAAAGGGTACAATATTTAGAAGGCAGTGTTAAGTCACTTAAAGTGGCTTAGCGCTGCATTGTAAACATGGAGCCAGGCATTGCACTTCAGGAGTGTCGTAAAAGATGATGCTCCTGTGGTAGGCTGCCCTTGTAATAGTCTCCTGAGTTCCTTAGTGTATTATCCGCACCTCACTAAAGTTCTTACATTAGTTTGGGTGAAGCATAGTGATGAGGCTCCTAGCAAGTGCGAACCACCTGCTTCAAATAAATTGGTTTTAGCAAGGACCTCCTGATAACATCGAGATTGGAACAGCAGCAGAAGAGGTGCAACCATGATTTGCACTTAAAATTGCACAGCCTGCATGCCCTTCCTCTCTGGATGGGGTCGTGCCGGATTGAAGTCGACTACTCCCCAAGCACATTTAAAAAATATCTCTGCTGGCCCGTCTGTCGAGGGCCTCTAATAGATATGATAGTGTTTCCCTTCCTAGTAAGAATTGCTCAAGGGGAGCAAGATGCCAGAGGACTTTAGGGAGGACGAATTTCTTTACAGCTGCCTGTTGATTGCCCTTTTCCCTGGCCGCATAGGAGACAGCGTCAGATTTGACCGCTGCTGCTTTAATTTGGAGAGAGGAAATAACTTTTTGTAATTGCCAGTGCCACTGGTTCCCTGGGGTCACGAATGTATCTTTCAGGAAGGTTTTGAGCGAGTTGGTTGGCGCTTTCAGGACTGGAATGTAGTATTTTAAAGTGTGGGACTCACAAGTTAAATTTTGCCTTAACAGACCAAATACCAGGCAGAGTCTTGCCCTGTGGTTGTATCTGGGCAATAGAAATACTTTCCTAAAGCCTGTGGATGGTGCTTTCTATAAACTGGGAGCACATGCCCTGGGAAAGGCCTGATGGCCATAATGCAGTGCAAAGAGGAGGGTCGCCTTCATGACCCTGAGTATAGGTGCAGCAGAGGCTTTTTTTTTAATTTTGTGTTAAGGCAATTTAGAGTGTATGTAATGGATGCGGTTTTATTTTTCAAGAAGACTATGTGGGCCGTAGTTTTAGAGGTCTCTGTAAACCAAACACCCAGGTAATTGTACTTCTTTGCTGATTTGATGGTCATGCTCCCCATGCACCATGTAAGAAATTCCTTGTTTTTATAGTGGCCGAAAATCATAATTAATTAGCTTTGTTGTATGTGTGAAGGCTGCTCAGGGTTCGCTGTATTCCAACTTTGGTGTGGCCCATTACAAAAATATCATCAGCTTATGGCAGAATGTGTAAATCTGACTGGCCTAGTCATTGGGATACCAGACAGCCACCCTCCAAGGATTTGCCCAAGTCTGCTGAATATAAGTTAAAGAGGAGGGGTGCGAGGATGCACCCCTGCTTCAGGCCTCCTTGGATGGTAATTTTAGAGGTAACTGTGTGTGGACTTGTTCTCACTTGAACCCACATGCTGGAGTACAGAGAAATGATAGCCCCTAATAGTTTTGAGGGGATGTCCCACGTGTTAGGTTTTCTCCATAGGGTATTCAATCTACCTTGTTGAAAGTGGCCTGCAGTTGATGAAATAGGAGAAGAGTGGTGGAGATTTTGTTTTAACTGCTTGATGACTCCAACCTGTGAGTTCGGTGATATTGTATATTGTTCATGCAGCTGCTTGAAACCTTGTCTGAAAGAAAGGCAACGCATCACTGTCCATGACCCAGGCCTCTAGTTGTTAAGAAGAAATCAAGCATAATCTTTGTCCTCTAGCTCTAGAAGACCTATCAAACTGTAGTTAGAAGAATTTGTCGGCCCCTTTCTTGGGTATTGGTTACAAGATCGATCCCCTTCATTCATCTGGAACTGAGAGGAAGGCATGGGTAAAGAGCGGAGTTAAAACCTTTTCCCAATATTCCAAGGCACATTTAAATATCCCCTCTGGAAGACCATTAGGACCAGGCTCTTCATTGTTTTTCATTGCCTTTCATAATTAACAGACTTGGGCCGGCGAAGTCAGTTCCTATGTGTTGCCTATGGGCTGATCTGTGATCCCCCATTTGTCAGCATAATCAGGTGCAACTCACTGATCAGTATATAACGCCTTTACATCATTTTTCCTGGTTATATATCCAAATTTTAATTTATTGATATGGTTCCAAAAATGGGCTAAGATTCTCTCCTAGAGCATTTGATATATTGTAGCCATTCCTTTTGCTCCGAGGCATTCTTTGCCTCCTACGTTAATTTTGTGTACTTTTTATGCAGGATGATGATATTAGTTGTAGTTTTTGCTATGGGATTGAGCTTGTGGGTGTGCAAGGACCTTCTTAGCGGTCTTCGTGCTATTACGATGACCCTGTTGTGCTGCTGTTGGAATTGCTCTCTCCTGTTAGCTCTTGAGTGTTGCTGGCGATCCCCGTCTGTCCCATTTATGGTGTATGTCGCCAGGGGGTCAGGCTGGATGGGGGGTTGTTGGGGTCCACAGTCACCTTTCCTAGCCACTTGACCACCTTTGGGGTGTCTGTCTCCCTTCATTTGATCCTCCTGAGAAGCCTTGTTACTTCAACATCCATGGAAGAGCCCACTGCCCACTGCCCACCATGAGAGCTCTTAATTCAAGAGTTAATGTCAGAGGATTGTGATCATGTTCTGACCTATTGTGAATCTAAAAATTAAGGAGACGATTTATTTGGAATTATGACAGAAAGAAATAGTCAACAATTGAGATTCATTTCTTGGAGGAACAAAACTGGCAGTGAGGGTCTTGAGCCTCAAATATTTGTTCAGTCGAAATAAATTTGTAGGTTGTCAGAATGTTGTTCATTTTTGCCTGTTCTTTGGATTTGGGGGCGGAGTTGCTAATACTCCCCAAACCCCTCATATTGAAATCCTTACTAGCAGAAATTCATGTGTAGAAAACTCTAAAAAAAGCTCCTCCAAACTGTCTTAGAGATCTTTGAATGCAGACTGTTTGTGACTTCATCAGCACGCACGCCCCTGACCTCCACCAACGACATCCTCCTCAGGGACCTGAACTTTCACCTTGAGAACAACAACGACAACTCTACAACCCTGATCGATAACCGCGCCAACCTCGGACTGAAGCAACTCATCACAACGCCCACCCACTCTGCCGGCCACACTCTCGACCCCGTCTTCTCCTCAAGCCCACACGTTTCCGTCAGCCACACCACCAAACTCCTCTGGACCGACCACCGCTGCATCCACTTCGCCTTCCAGAAACCCACCACACACCACCGCACCCAACAGATCCCTCGCAGCTGCAGGAGCAAAATCATTGAAAATCAACTATATGCAAATCTTACTCTCAGCCCCCCACCGAACCCTCCAACACTGACGACAGTGCCCACAGCCTCAGATGATGGATCGAGGGCTGCGCCAACAGCGTCGCCCCGCTGAAGAAACCCCCTCACAGAGACACCAGCAAGAGGGCCAGCTGTTTCACCCTAGAACTCCTTGCCTCCAAGCAAGCTTGCCAGAAACTTAGGAAGGAATGGCACAGTGAACAAACTCCGGACAGCCACACAGCACACAAGGACGCCATCCACTACCACCCCCACCTCATCAGGGTGGCCGAGAGGACCTCCTTCAAAGACCGCCTTGACAACAACGCACGCAAAAGCAAGGAGCTCTTCAACATCGTGAAGGAACTCTCCAACCCCACCTCCAACACCAATGACATCCCGCCATCGCAAGGCCTGTGCGACTCCCTCGCCACCTTCTTCCACCGCAAGATAGTAGACATCCACGACAGCTTCAACACCCAGACAGCCCCAACAGACAAGTACACAACAGATCCTCCACCACCATCGACCATGACCCCCTGCTAGCCTGGGCCAGCGTAAGCGTTGATGTCGCCATCAAGACCAATCCACAATCCACTCCGGCTCTCCGTCAGCCCCATTCCCACACCACGTCTTCAACAAAGCAACCAGCTCCATCGCACCCCGCCTGCACAATGTCATCAATCTTTCCCTTGAGACCCCGACCTTCCCAGAGAGCTGGAAACACCCTGAGATGAACGCCCTACTCAAAAAACCTAAGACAGACCCAAGAGACCTCAAGAACTTCTAGCCCATCTCTCTGCTCCGCTTCCCAGCCAAGGTCATCGAGAAAATTGTAAACAGACAGCTAACCCGATACCTTGAAGAAATCGGAATCCTGGACCCTTCCCAGTCAGGGTTCCACAGCAACCACAGCACTGTGACTGCCCTCATCCCCGCCACCGACAACATCAGGACCCTGCTGGACAATGGTGAGACCGCAGCACACATTCTCCTAGACCTCCGTGCCGCCTTCGACACCGTCTGCCACTGCACTCTACGCACACGCCTCCATATCGCAGGGATCTTAGACAAGGCTCTGTAATGGACCACCTCCTTCCTTTCCGGCAGAACCCAGAGCATCCGCCTCCTCCCATTCCATTCCAAAGCCTCTGAGATCATTTGCGGCATACCCCAGGGATCCTTCCTCAGTCCAAACTGTTAAACATTTACATGGCCCTGCTTGCACACGTCGCCCGTCAGCACAACCTCAACATAATCTCCCATGACACTCAACTGATCCTCTCCCTCACCAAGGACCCCTTCACTGCCAAAGCCAACCTCCATGAAGGAATGAATGCCGTCTCCGACTGGATGAAGATCAGCCGTCTGAAGTAGAACTCAGACAAGACGGAGGTTCTCATCTCGGCTCCAACCCGTCAGCCTGGGACGACTCCTGGTGGCCGACGGCACTGGGGGCAGCCCAGACACCCACCAACTACACACGCAACCTGGGAATCATCCTCGACTCAACGCTCTTAATAACCAAGCAAGTCAACGCCGTCTCCTCCTGCTTTCACACCCTCTGCATGCTCAGCAAGATCTACAGATGGAACCCGACAGATACAAGAAAGACAATCACCCAGACCCTCGTCAGCAGCAGACTCGACTACGGAAACGCCCTCTACGCAGGAGCCTCAACTAAGCTCATCAAATGACTAAAACGCATCCAAAACGCCTCAGCATGACTGGTCCTGGACGTACCACAGCACGGCCACATCGCCACCCACTTGAGAAACCTGCACTGGCTCCCTGTCAACAAGAGGATATCCTTCAAGCTCCTCATCCATGCACACAAAGCACTCATCAAGACGAGCCTACCTCAACAGACGGCTCTCCTTCTACATCCCCAACAGCCAGCTACTCTCCCCCGACTCTCACTCGCCACCGTCCCGTGCATCCGAAGAACAACCACCGGCGGGAGATCCTCCTCACCGCCAAGACACGGAACACCCTCCCACTGAGCCTATGACAGCCCCAAGACCTGCTGACCTTCGGGAGGATACCCAAGACCTGGCTGTTCGATCAGTAGCTGTCCTCCCATTCCCGGCTCCTTGAGACCCTTGTGGGTATGTAGTGCGCTTTGCAAATGATTGATTGATTGATTGATTGAGTATAGTTTATCAATAACAATGTTTTTTTTAATGGCAAATTGTTGTGTCTGAAATTATTGCTACTTACAAGGCCGAAGAGTTTCAGTTGAATGGCAATACATAAATCTTATAAGAGTGCTTAATAAAGATTGAGAGACCTCCCAATGGCTGGTCAAATATATTGGTGCATTCATTACAATTGTTACTGATAGTGGTTGTTGGTGATACTATGCCTGGTACTGTCCCTGGTGTTTGCTGTTGGTCGTTGGAGTGGCGATAGTGAGCAATTGAGGGCATCTCCTAAATGTTGAAATAGCCTGGCTAGGGGTGGGGGAGCACACTGTGGAGAGCAAGCCGCACCACGGACATAGCCATGCGGCTTTCTCGTTCTACAGGCACTGCCCTAGAAGTGTCTCTAGTTCCCTCCCTCGCACATGAGCCTAGTTGGTAGCTGATAGGGCACCTATCTGCTCCTGCAGTGTGGTGGAATTTAGCCTGATACAAACTGGTTGAGGACGAGGTTATGGCAAGAGGCAGGATGCATCCCACTACAGGGCCTCCCACTGTTCCCGCACTCACACCCCTTGCTCTGCTTTCTACCTCGTCCTACTTGCTTGCTGTCAATGGCCGGGCAAACTGCTAATGCCTTTGAGCAGCAGTCATTCTTCCTGGCAGATTATCCACAGGTCCAGAAGAGTACTGAGGTGGTGGTGTCTGAGGTCGAATATTCATACCAGTAGTGAATCTGAAGTTGGGAGAACCTTCCAAAGGCATGCCTTGGAAGTGCACAGGTACCTTGCCTTCCTGGCCCTGGCTCTAGACTAATTACAGGGGGCATGAATCCCTTTTTGTGGAGATAGGCTGCAGGCACCAAATACCTATGGCAAGAAAATTGCAACTTCCTAAAAGTGGCATTTTCAACTTCGTGATTTAAAATCCAACATCACAGTAAGTCAGGATTTGAAATTACATCCTGAGACATACATAATGAACCGATTGCCTGTTTCCATTTGAAAATTACACATATAAATTGTAATAAGGCAACTCCAATGTTGTCCTTTGAAAGAGGCAAGCCTTGCAGTAGTAAAAAACAAATTTAAGAGTTTTTCACCAGGACATCTAAAACTTGAAAAGTACATATCCTACTTTTTGAATACATTGCACCCTAACCGCTGCTCTGTCCGGGGCCTACCTTAGGGGTGACTTATATGTATTAAAAAAGAAGGGAAGAGGTTTACTTTGCCAGGTCAAATGTCATTTTTAAGACTGCACACACAGGCTCTGTAATGGAAGGTCTAAGGCACGTTTAAAGTGCTACTTAAGTGGGTGACACAAACAGTGCTGCAGGCGGACTAAGAACATTTAATTTACAGGGCCTCAACACAGGTAGTGTCTTTACTACGGACTTACAAGTAAAATGAAATTTGCCAATTTGTTATCAGCCAATTTAACATGCTTTAAGGAGACAGCACAAGGACCTTAGCACTGGTTAGCAGTGGTAAAGTGCACAGAGTCCTAGTGCCAGCAAAAACAAAGTCAACAAAAACAGGAGGTCTGAAGGCAAAAAGTTAGGGGGAAACCACACCAAGTATTCCATCTCTAACAATACTTATTAATGGTCAGAAAATTAGGTACCACTTGGTTGTAATACCATTAGATGCTAAAAAAAGCATGTGTTTATGTATGCTGGGGTTTCATGTGTATACCTCTGAAATTGCAGGTAGTTACTATAGAATTAATAAATCTAGTTTATTTGTTATATAACTAACCTAAAGCTTTGATTTTCATTAACAGATCTTTCCTGCCATATTTTACATTATAATGGGGATCTAGACTTTGATGTCAATTATTTCCTCTTTTATTTACTATAATAACTTGAAATTAGGCAAAATAATGTTTTTGTGGTTTTTAATATAGGTGTACGCAGGTTAAAACATCTGTTACCAAATGTTGACAAATTGTCTACCAAAATAAAATATTGGTTATATGGTTCTACAAATCATTGACGGACACCAAATTATATTTTGATTATATCTCACAAAATGTACTTCTCTGGGTCAACAACAGAATACACAATTTGTTAATGTGGTGGAGTAATTTGGTGCCAAAATAATAATAACTTCCATAAGTTGATGCCATTTATTATTGATTCCATTGACTGTTTCTAAAACTTTCTTTAAAAATATGTACAATTCTTTGAGTTTTTTGGGAAATTATATGAAAGGTCATATATCTCTTACAATGCTAAGCCATTTAAATTTTGAGGAAGGAATCAATTTTCAGGATTTTATAATACATCAAAAATCATTTAGTCTTATGCAGGCATCTTTTTGTTTATTTAAGGATGACTTTATTACTTGACCTGTGTAGGTTCATATAGGAAATCACTCCCCTGCACTGTTTTCATTCAAACAATATATTATATGTACCCAAACACCATGTTCAATTCTTCATAAACTAGTTGATCAAGACATTCTATTTGTTGCAGAGCAATGTTGGCCTTTATAACTCTTAATTGGGTTAGAAGGGGAAGCTATAAACTCATTCCACAAGGTAGAATGTCTCGAATCTCTCTTAAGAAGTTACAAGGCATACTCAGTTTATAAATCCTTGAGAGAGACTAAACAAGAAATGTCAACATTAACAGCCATAATTTCATGGGAAATTATATAAAGGTTACTTGCACTGTTGAGTTTTGAAATAAGTTCTAACCCTAAACTATTAATGAGTATGTATTTTGTAGCTAGAAGATAAGGCATTTGAAAAGCTAGTCATTCCTTTTATTGTTTATTCAATCAATCAGTGAGTTGGTGAAGCGCAGCTACTCACCTGAAAGGGTCTCAAGGTGCTGAGGAGGGGGGCAGCTCCTGGAAGTTCCCGGTGATTCGTCGAAGAGCCAGGTCTTGAGGTCCTTCGGAAACTTGGTGAGTGTGGGTGTCCTACAGAGATGGAGAGGGAGGGTGTTCCATGCCTTTGCTGTGAGGAAAGAGAAGGAGTGACCTCCAGTTCTGGTCTTCATGATGCGAGCTGCAGTCGCGAGGGTGAGTTGGGCTGAGCAGAGGGATTTGTGGGGTGTGTAGAACAATAGGCAGCGGTTCATGTAGGCGGGTCCAGTGTCTTGGAGCGCTTTGAGTGCGTGGGTGAGAAGCTTGAAGGTGAATCTCTTATCAACGGGGAGCCAGTGTATTGTCCGTAGGTGTTGGCTGATGTGGCAGTGGTGTGGTAGGTTGAAGACTAGTTTGGCGGATGCTTTCTGGACGTTCTGAAGTTTGCAAGGGAGGTTCTTGTTGATGGCAGCATAGAGAGCATTGCTGTAGTCCAGTCTGCTGCTAATGAGGGCGTGGGTGACTGTTTTCCTGTGTTGGAGGGGAATCCAGTTGAAGGTCTTTTTGGAGGAGGTGAAGGGTGTAGTAGCAGGAAGAGGTGACAGCGCTTATCTAGCGGTCTATTTTGAGTTTGGGGTCCAGGATGATACCTAGGTTGCATTTACCTATCAGTTCCATGTTTTGAACTTGCTATTCCTTGTACCTACTGGGAAGGCTATGATGCTTTTAATCTCACAGTTCAACTGCAAGAACTTGTTATTCTTATTTCAAGTATGTAATGATGTTATAACTAGACACTAATAGTGAAATTAAAGTCAGGTTTTTATACTTTGATTAAAGGTTTCCATTTATTACAAGTAGAATAACTCAAAACATCTAACATTGTGCATCCCCTCAGGTTCAGTTCACTATTAGGAGTCATGTATTTTCTTGCCCACTGTAAGAAAATAGGTTTTTATTTGGGAGGATGTGAGTCCTTCCTAGATGTAAGTGCTTCTCAAGTAATAAGTTCATATTCTTGACAGGACCATCATACAAGTTAAAAAAATAAAACAGGGCTCGACCCCTGGTATCCATAGAACAGAATAAACAGATGTAACTTAAGGACAAGTGCACCAAAACATTTAAAAGTACAAAATAAAACCCAGCCAGGAGTGTGCCAAGGAGTGTGCCAAGGGAAGTGAGCAGTCCCCTATTAACCTTTTCACCCACTGGGATGTTGCAAGTATGGTTACACTGTGACCTCGGATCAAAAGGCTTCCTTTCCACAGGTTTCACATCAGCCTTAATTAGGAATGGGCAGACCTCATTGTTGTAATCTTACAGTTTGTTAATTTTATCTGTTATACATATATTATTTTATTCCCTTGCTGTCATTTTCCCTTACCTCACTCCCCAATACCTCCCAGCCAAAAGGAAGAAGAAACAAAACCACAAGGCGCCTTCACTGGTAGCCAACACTAGATACAAGAAAAAATCTCAGGAGGACCTCAATGTGGAACATAACAGTGCTAAATGAGCATCACCAACTGTACGACATTCTCCCTCTGTGTCATCTGTTTCTACATGCCTATCCTGTCAAGACATTGAGCTTTTAATGAATGTTTTTCAAAAAATAATGTTAAACAATTTGACACCTATATTGGAGAGGCTTGACAAACTAGAGGTCAATGTGGAAAACATTTAAACGTCTCTCACTAGCTTAATGATGGGGGCAGGGAATCAGGGGCATTTCCGATCAGAATCTGCAGACCAAACAGGATGAAAAATCTCTGGAATCCAGAATATCATGGCAGGAAACCAACATTGCAACATAACACAACTTTTAGGAGTCCCGACTGCATAAGAAAAAGGCAATGAAACATGGGAAGCCCATTCCAAATCTAAATTAATGCGCATAACAGCCACCCAATTGAGATGGGGCACTCTGGTAACTTCTATGGGTCTAATATTCATAGCTCCTTACTTATTAGGAATGGAGCGGAACCTCCTAGGTGGCCCAACCCACAAACAGATAACTGTGCCGTTAAGGTTGATACCAGTAACAAGTTGATCCTACATCTCCCCCCAGAGTGCTGCCCATAGGTGGTGATCTAAACATATGCCAAATACACAAGATGATGGACGGAATGTTGCACAATGGCAAACATTCACCCCCAGTCACGGATCTGCTTTTAATCCATCGTTATTTTTCTCACCAAGCCACCCTAGTTCAGACATGGCCATATGCAAGTCAGTCTTGACCCTGTGCCTCATGGGAACAGTCCAGCCCGAACTGCCTAGCCATGTATTCCCTGGACCGGAATCAAGCATCCTAGGACCGGTTTCTGGCTATCAGCAATCTTCAGCCAGGATAACTTGACTCCAGAGGTGTAGTGAGCACGGGACGCACATCTGGGCATACCCTTCCCACATGGGGTGAACAGTATGCCCTCTTGCTTCAGGGTAACCTTAAAGGAAACCACCAGTCAGCTGAAGAACAAAGTTTGTCATTGGCTATCTGAAAATACAGATTTTTCAAACTCTAGTTTTCATGACATCTTGTTTGTCCCAAGAGTGAGTTGGGTTGGTCCTTTACGAAAGCTTGCAAAAGGAGACTGCATTGTGATTAATTGAAGATCCCCATATCTTGCAGGGCAGTTGCTCCAAAGCTTGAATAGTTAGTGCCACTTGGATTCTTTTATAAACATCTTAAGCCAACTGGGCCATCTCTCTCAAAAAATGACTGTGCCACCCAAAATTCATTGAATAGAAAGGGGCAATTCCCCTTGGAAATCAGATTTAGATATCAAGTACTTACTGCTTTGGATAGTCCAGATTGACTAAACCAAGGGAATGTAAATTCATTGCCGGACTGTCCTTTTGCTGTAGCCCTTCAAGCTGAGGGAGTAACAAACACTGGTAATATCATCCTAAATGAGTTCGCGAACAACATTCCACCCAACCAGCCAACTACTTATGCACCTGTTAATGATCAAATGCTTGTAAAGTCCATACTCAGTTACCCACACCAGGGAATCATGAGTGCTGACCAGCCATTACAGATTATTTCTTGGAATATTGCAGAAATAAAAATGGTCATCCGGCTGGCAGTCTATTAATTCGGGTTAAGACAACATTGGATTGCAAAACTAAGCCACTTGAAGTAGAATTCCAGGAGATCCTAGGCATAGACATGATATGGCCTAAAGGGAATATCTATGTTAGATTAATTAACATATACAACAGGTTTAGTAGCCATTACAAGCCCTCAGAAATCCTAACAATGCTCTCCAATTGTCTTGATACCTGTAGGGAAGAGCAACATCTTATCATAGCTGGCGATTTTACTATGACCTTTAAGCCAGTACATGTTGTACAATAATCAGTACAGGAGGAAGAGCAGGCTAGGGGTGTTAATAAGCTACAGATACCTACCATTAAAATATGCACCATGGTTGGACAGCAGGTATTGTCTCCTTCCTTTATCCCATGAGGTGGTGCATGTAATGGGCGGACACCCTCAGATGAGCAAGCTAAGTCTACGTTCAAGAGGGGGAATGTTAAAAGTAGGATCGATTATATCATGGTTGACATTGATCTGTAGCCCCATGTCAAAGATATTAGAGTCCAAATCCGTGAGGATATTGATCACAATGGCCTTCCCCTGGAGCTATCTGGCCTTCCTGTCTTGCCAAGCCAAACTTATTGATCAATAGCCCTAATCATTACACCAAATAATAACAGGAGAGTCAAATGGCCCCAGGTTGTAGCTGATGGGAAACTACTTCCTAAGATCCATAAGGAAGTGGCTCAGATCCTTATGGTATTTTGTGATCCTGACAAAAGTGTTGGTTCTTTTGTGTCCAGCTTCCAACAATTAATAAATATTATTAAGCCCTATTCGAGCAGATTATGCAATTTCATTATGCCCCTAGCGGAACATTGCCCTGTGGTACAACAAGGATTGTAGACTCGCTAGGAACAATTTAAAAGGGGCAGTAAAGCAAGAGACACAAGATGACTTCAAAAGTAGTAGGAGAATATATAGGAGGGCTCAGGATGTGGCAAAAAGGAGTTGGGAGGCTGACAACGGGCACACACTAACTGAGGCTTCAAAACAGAAGGACAGACAGCTTTTCTGGCACCTTCTATCAAAGGTCTCAATCAAGCAGGTCAATGAAGACGATTTTTTTTATACAATTGCACGTTAGGGAAGAATACTTCCAGAAACTTTACATTGGCACTGTCTCTATCCCCGAGGAGGAAACAGTAGTAGCAGTTGGGAAATGTTCTTTAACACCCATACAGACTATGCTAAAATACAGGAAAATGTTACAGCAATTACCTTACCCCGGACTGGAAAAGCACCAGGTCTAGACAGACTCCCTGGAGACCTGTACGAAGCAGTGCCTGACATTTGGGTCCCACTGCTCCAAACAGTTTTTAATGCCATTTTGCAAGGAGGGGAAATCCCTTCAAGGGCGTGGAAATAATCCCCATATTCAAAAAAGGAGACACAGGGGACCTCTCGAAATATAGGCCAATAAGCCTTATAGATGTGTCTGCGAAAGTGTTCTGTAAAGTTATTGTGTCACGTCTCCAAAATTGGATAGAGGAAAACAATATTATCTCACATTCATAGGCAAAATTTAGGGCATCTACAAGTACCCTAGAACAAGGGTTTAGATTTTTGCTTCTTATTTTGAAGTTTATGTCGTATTTGTTGATCTTAAAACTGCATTTCATTCCATAGACCGTAATAAGCAATGGGCCTCTCTTAGATATTTAGGACTGCCAGGTGACCTACTTCAACTACTGGTTCACTTATACCAAGGCAATTATGCCAAAGTTAGGTTGAACTCTGATGGTAGTCTTTCAAACAACATATTAGTTTCTAAGGGGGTGCGCCAGGGTTGTGTGCTTGCTTGCCCCAACCCTGTTTACTCTGTACATGAATGGACTCATAAGTGAACTATATGATTGTGGGGGCGACCCCCCAAGATTAGCTGGTAGCCTCATACCCTCTTTGCTATTTGCAGACGATACACTGCTCATTTCTTAAAACCCCTATTGGCATTCAGAGTTTTTTAACCAAGTTCGCTGAAGCATGCAAAGATATGATATTAACTGTTCAAAAATAAAGTTTATGGTTTTTAACCCTTATAAATCCTCCAAGGGGAACTTAAAGTTTGGTACCCAATACTTAAGACAGGTCATGGCTTTTGACTACCTGGGTGTCAGAATTTGTGTCTACCAAGCATGGTCACCTCAAATCCAGAAGAGTGTACTGACACTATAGCATGTGGACTGTAAAATAGTAAAGAGGGTAAAGCGCTCAATATTCCGCCCAATTTCCCCCATCCTTGAAATACATCGGGCCAAAGGCCTAGGTGCGGCCCTTTATGGGGTGGAATTGTGGGGGCTGAGGAATTTGAAACGGCTAGAGGTCGCGGAAAACATGTTTTTAAGGGCTATCCTTAACCACCCAACACATACACCCATATTACCACTATGCCTTGACCTTGATCTAAAGTCCATCACACTCTTTGCTGTTCTCAAAGTACTAACGTTCTGGGTTAGACTTTGGACCAGTAGTACCCAGATCCCTGTAAAGGATACAGTGAAGGAATGATTAACTTTCCAAAGACATACAGGGCGACTGCCCTGGTTTATTAAGGTCAGGGAGGGGCTTATTAGGCTGGGTTTGGGTGCAATATGACGGTCTATTTGAAGAAAATGGTCTCCCTGTTAAAAAAAAAGGTACTGTGCTTTTGTTGAACTTTCATGTATTGATGTTGGGGCATGTTGCACTTCAACTTCTGCTTTTTTAAATGTTAAAAGTTGTTTTAAGCTAGATTTGTATATGGAGGATGTTGAACCCCCTCAGGCACGAGCACTTTACATACAATTTAGGACAGGAATTCTCCCACTGAATGCATTGAAAAATAGCTGAGTAAATGTTCCGGTATCCCCTTTGTGTCCGTCCTGTCACTCTACCTCAGAGACAATAGAACATTTCATTTTGCTCTGTCCCGCACATGCAAACTTAAGGAAATCTTGGATCATTCCAGCTTGCTGACTGATTTCCTTTTCATGCCCCTCTGATGATCTATGCATATTTAGGTCAGACACAACAAGGTGGCCTGTTTTTACAATATCTAGATGTCTGCTCTATGCCTGGTGGCAGACACAAAAAGTAGCAAAATAATACTGTGATATAGGCTCACCTAAAAAGCAGGGCACGTTGTTTGCAAGTTGTTTAGAAGGACATCAGGGTAAGATGGGTATAGATTGTTTTAATAGGTGTTTTTTTTTAATTGACTTCGTTGTTTTATGGTGAAAACAAAAACTGTAACCCTGTCTTAAATGCTGATTCGGCCAGTTAGGTCAATGTTCTTTTAAACTTGTTCTTCACTGTTTATGAAATATTGTGTACTATGTGATTTGCTGTGTATGATCATGTTATTGATTGAACAATACATTATTACTATTATTATTATTATTATTATTATTATTATTATTATTATTATTATTATTATTATTATAAGCTTAAATATTTGTGCTGTGCGAGCAGCACCGTTTAGCTAACCACCCTAACTACCTAGCCAGATCGGCCATTTGTAGAAAATGTAATTCAAAGGGTCATCTAGTAGGAGTTTGTAGAAACACTTTTAGGAAAAGTGACAAAGTTAATATTGATAGTTCTGATGGGAGGTCTCATTATATCAAGAATATCATATTTCAAGTTTATGATTTAATGTTGAGTAGTCATATCAAATAGCCCAAATGCAATGTATTACTTAATGGTAAGATGATCAAAATGTTTGCTGACTCATACTCCCCTTTTACAATAATTAACTTATCTGATTACAAATCCACATCTAATAATCTCAAGGAGGAATTAGTTGCAGCGGAAATTTCTCCCAGTGGGTACACCAAGTACCTGATTCATCTCAAAGGGATGGTTAAAACCCTTATAACTTTCAAAGACCGGTCCACTATAGGAAAGGTGTATGTTGTAGAATAGGGTTCCAATTTCCTTGGATGACAACATCAGATCGAATTAGGAATAAAACTAGATCCTAACAATCCTGAAGAGGTTTATACCATACATGAATTGTCGATTACAGGTGAAGCTATTTGCGATGAGTTACCTGAAATCTTCACAGAAAAGTTGGGTTTGCTCAAGGATTTCCAACACAAAACCAAGATTAAACCCAATACTATACCAGTAGTGCACAAAACTAGACCTATAACCCACCTCATGTGGGATCCTTTACTAAAATAACTTGTGAGATTGGAGAGTTTAGGCATTAGACAAGCCATCAATTATTCTGATTGGATTGCTCCCATTGTCATTGTGAGAAAATCCCAAGGAAATAACATTAGATTATATGTTTACTTACGTTACCTCAATAAGAACATATGGGTTTAGAGACACCCTTTACCACCCATCTACAAAATTCTAAGCACGATGGGGGAAGCTACATGCTTCAGAATGCTAGATCCCTTCATGGCCTACCATTAAGTCGAACTCCATCTGGAGTCACAGGGTATAAAGGCATTTACCACACCAATGGGCACATTCATGTTCTGCAGAATGCCTTTTGGACTGGCATCCGCGGCTGCAGTTTTACAAAAGATAATGCAGCATGTATTGAAGGAATACCAAAAAGCTTGGGTTTCAAGATGATGTATTAGTCTATGGGGCCACTGTAGAAAAACATAATGTTTTATTGAGAAAAGTATTTTCCAGATTAGAAAAATACAGGACTAACATTAAAAAACAGAGAAATGTAAAATAGGTGTCAGATCTGTGGAGTACCTGGGGCATACCATTTCCAAAGATGGATTCAAACCTGTAATGTGTCTCCTTGAGGCTGTCAAGGATGCTCTATTCCCAAACTCTAAAGACGTACCATACACACTACAAACGGCTAAAAGACCATGAAACTATGTTTGAGAAATCCAAAAAAGCCATCCTATCAGCTCCTTTTTTGTGCAATTGTGGCCCTAGTAGGAAGACCATCTTAACAACTGATGCAAGCAATAAAGGTTTAGGGGCAAGGAAAGGATTGTGGCATTTGCTTCCCACACCCTTCCTAAATCTGAAATGAATTATGCCGTAGTGGAGAGAGAAGCTCTTGCATGCTTCTGGGCTATAAAACAATTTTTAAATTCTATGGGGTCTACAGTTTTGCATTTGCACTGATCACACACCTCTCACATTTATGTTCAGCCCTAAGGGTTCTTCCAATAGCACTCCCCATATTGCCAGATGGATCCTTGGCTTGGAAGGTTTTTGCTTCAAAGTAGAGTACGTCCTTGAGAATCTTAACATGGCAGCCGATTTCTTATCTAGGTCTCCATTGAATAAAGAATAACAGTACAACACCCCTGAGTATCCAGTTTTTTTTAATCAATTGCTCAGCCATTACTTCCCAAGAATGGGAAGAATGTTCTGCCAAGGACAAAACTTTTGACCAATTCAAATCATACACCTTGTAGGGTTTGGTCCACTTCCTACAGTGAGGTCATTGGGAAAGCAAAGTAATTTTAGGAAAGTCGCCACAAAATAAATTTAGACCAGAACTTAATATGCAGAAATTATAAAATAATATCTCCTGAATGCATAAGGGACAAGGTGATTGACCTTGTACATGAAGGTCATTTAGGCAGAAGCCTAACTAAATCCAGACTCAGAGAACGCTTTTGGTTCTCCAACATGGACTCATTGGTAGAATCCAAGGTTTAGAATTGTTCAATCTGTGCCAACAGCGACAAATCTAAGGTCAGCTACACAACTCCATTATCCTCTCTTTCTTTTTTTTTTTTTTTTTTTATTTATTCATTGGTCATTATCCTCTCTTTCTATTCCAGAGAAACCATGGGACAAACTTCCCCTGGATATGATCGGTCCTATTAACCACAAGGGTATTTCAAAAGTTTTTCTTTTTTCTTAGCAGATTACCCGCCCCACTGAGTTATCACAAAGATAGTTAATCTAATCACTGCACAGGTCTACATTGAATTTCTAAAAGATACTTTTACTACAGAAGTCATTCCATCCATCCATCTCACAGATAATGGTGTGCAATTATGTCTAATTTTCTATTAAAATTTGGCATCACTCACCATAAAACCACATTGTATTGCACCAGAGTGAATGGCCTAGTGGAAAAAAAATAACAGAATGATAAAAGACTGTATACAACTCGCCTGTGCCAATCACATGCCAATGGAATGGCTATTCAGGACATGCTATGGGCTTATCATACCACTTCCAGCCAGGTCACGGGTATTTCGCCTTTCACTTCTCTCAGAAGAAGGAAGCCAGGCATAAAGTTCTTTCCAAATTGGATTGGGGAGGTGAAAGATTCGAACTTAGCCTTACAGATACTAGATACAAAATTGAGTCCCATCAAAACAAGTATAAGGAATCATACGTTTTCAAACATGGCACAAAAAGTTAAAAGTGTGAAGTTGGTGAAAAAGCCTATGTCAAGAAACCTGTAGGGAGAGACCATGGTGTATTAAAGTTCTTTTCACCTATGTAATTGTAGAAATCAAACTTAATGTAGCAGTCATGGATAATGGGCTAAATTGGAGCTTGGACCATTTGGCCACATTTTCTCTTGATAAAGTCCAAGATATGCCTGGACTTAACCAAGAACCAAACCCCAGTACCCCCAGACTCAGCAGACTTAGGTCCTCCCCAAGTGGTATGAAGACTTCATATGTAAGTTTATTATTTGCATCTATTTCCTTCTCCAAATATTAAGGGGGAAGATGTGTTTTAATCTTACAGGTTGTTAATTTTATCTGTTATACATATATTATTTTATTCCCTTGTTGTCGTTTTCTCTTAACTCACTGTCTTCGTATCTCCTGCCCCCCTTCTTATCCTCCTTTGGTATATTCCAGCAGTTGGCAATGAAGCGCACAATAGAATGTTCAGTGTGAGGCTTTGATATGTAAACTGCCACTGTGGATCACTGAGACTCGTAATAAAAGTTTTAACCTTTACCAGTGTTTGGATTTCATTTGACAACACTCACCAATGTCCTTTTTATTTTAGTGGTGTTCCTGACTCCTCTGTAATTGCATTTACTGAGAGAGGATAAGTCACATACCTTACCAATAGGTTCTTCAGTCCACAGACGACATTTCAATTTACATGACATTGCTGTATTTTCTGCACCACACACATTGATCTAACTGGAATGTTAAATATGCCACCTGGGGATTAGACAACTTGACCGCATTTGAGGGGTCAGAGCACATACATTGGGGTCTGGACAGCAATAATTCAGAATGCAGAGTGCAAAATCCAGGAAAACAAGTTAGCAAAAAATCACCACGCAAAAAGGGGCATTTTCTAACACCTACCCATTTTGTCCCTGCAGTGATACAGGAATGTGAGGATGCCCAGCCTAAATCCGGCAAATACAAAAATGAAACAAACTATGATAATATTAGCTCCATCAGTTTATTAATCATCATGTATTTATAAGAAGCAATACCAGCGAAGATAACAATAAAAAAACATGATTTTGTAGGCAACCCAGGAATAAAGAGAAAATCAAGACAATCAAAATGGATTTCCATGGCAACTATATAAACAAAACGTAGAACACTGAAGGTTTGCTGAAATATTTTGACCTAAATATCTTCAAAGATTCATTTCCATTGGGGACAAGGGTGCGGTATTATTGTGTTAAATGTTACATCTCACACCGTGATACATGCTTCCCTTGGTATGTGTCTTTGTAGACTGAATAGGAGGAAAACGCAGATGCACTGTTCTGTTCTGAAAGCACGGCCTGTAAAATACTGAACAAGAAGAGACCCAGGGAGAATTTAAAGGGTTTGCTACAGGAATTTCCCTTCATTTCATACTTTCACTTCCATCAGCCCTATCTTGCAGGCTGTTGAAGCCTTGCCCCTGTTGGTCTCCCTTCTTTCCATTATGTATGGTGAAGTCCCTCTTCAGTATGCTGACAGTAGTATGAAGAGAAAACAGTGACAGGAGGACACAAGCAGCATAGGTAAGTGTACTGCCCACCCTTGGCAAATAGGTGCATCACATGACCAAAAAAACACAAGCCCCATTGAGATGACCCATCAAACTCTGGTCCTACTGACAAAGCAAAACACCTCTTGTGAAAAGTTTAGATATACATAGCCGCTAAAAATGAAGTGATCTAAATTAAATGTGCTATGCAAGTAAAATATACAGGGTTGCCAATGATATTGGTGTTTCTTCCTTAAAGCCTAGTCAGGGGAACAATTATTTATAAACGTCTTTTTAATTTGTTTTCTTCACTTCTGAAGTTGTTAGAGCTTCATGCGATTTGATATCTGTCTATTTTTACTGTGGGACACATGCAGTGCTTTTGCAGGCACATTCATCCACAGTGTTGTAGGTGTAGTCGATGCTGCTGCCATCTGGACATGATAGCTGTTCTGTCTTCTTCCTGGTCTTCACCTCCCGGCAGCAGGTGCATTTCTGATCCATCTTTCCCTTCATGCTAGAGAACCTTAAAAAGAACAGAACACAAATCATGCATCATAGGTTAGAGAACATCCGATAACGCCGCTATTTCCCCCACAACAAAATGTCAACTTTAGTTTCACATTTAGTTTCCCATGATAGGTTTTAAAGGAGAAAATAATGTCCCCTAGATACAAACTTTTACGAGGACTCCTAAAATGGAAATAAACATGGCTCTCTCAGACAAAGTTAAGCTGGGACTGCATGGACGTGTGGTTCTCCTTGCTCCAGAAGGCCTGCACAGACTGGACCTACACTTTACCATCTAACAGGGCCAGCTCCTCCTCTAGGGCGGAGGAGAATTGCTCCACTGCTTTCTCGCAGTGCGAGAAGCAGAAACATAAAATGGTAAAACTACCATTTTATGTATCAGACACAGTCCAAGCGTACCTGCACGCTACTACGCCGGGAGGGCAACGGCCATCAAGCTGTCCAGAATCCGCCGTGAGGGCAGCGGCACGGGTGGAGTGAGGGACTCTGCAGTACACGCCGGACCCACCGCAGCTGAGGGAGAACTACAGCTCCCAGCTGCCCCGGCGCAACAGGGTGACGCAGACGTGCCCGGAGGCACTTGAAATCACCGCTGCGCCAAGCGCACAGTGGGGGACACAGTCCAAGCGTACCTGCACTCTTCTACGCCGTGAGGGCAACGGCCATCAAGCTGTCCAGAATCCGCCGTGAGGACAATGCCACGGGTGGAGTGAGGGACTCTGCAGTACATGCCGGACCCACCGCAGCTGAGGGAGAACTACAGCTCCCAGCTGCCCCGGCGCAACAGGGTGACGCAGACACGCCCGGAGGCGCTTGAAATCACCGGAGCGCCGAGCGCACAGTGGGGGACACAGTCCAAGCGTACCTGCGCGCTTCTACGCCGTGAGGGCAACGGCTATCAAGCTGTCCAGAATCCGCCGTGAGGGCAACGGCACAGGTGGAGTGAGGGACTCTGCAGCACACGCCGGACCCACCGCAGCTGAGGGAGAACTACAGCTCCCAGCTTCCCCGGCGCAACAGGGTGACGCAGACGCCCCCGGAGGCGCTTGAAATCACCGGAGCGCCGAGCGCACAGTGGGGGACACAGTCAAAGCGTACCTGCACGCTTCTACGCCGTGAGGGCAACGGCCATCAAGCTGTCCAGAATCCGCCGTGTGGGCAACAGCACGGGTCGAGTGAGGGACTCTGCAGTACACGCCGGACCCACCGCAGCTGAGGGAGAACTACAGCTCCCAGCTGCCCCGGCACAACAGGGTGACGCAGACGCGCCCAGTGGTGCTTGAAATCACCGGAACGCCTCTCGCCCCGCGAGTCGTGGGCGGGAGCAGCCGGGAGAAGCCCGGGATAAGGGCGGGACCATCTAAGGCCATCGTAGGCCAGAGGAGGCCGGGCCGGGGCACCCCCCTTGGAACTGACCTAAGAAGGGAAAGGACCTAAGGTACAGACACCCTTTGACTATCTCTACTTCCATATAGGTCTCTCCCAAGTGTCATCGTAGCGGAACCAGTGAACTATTTATTGGGGAGGTGATATTGCTTCAGTGCCATTTCCTAAAGCTAGTTTGCTATGAACTGTAAGGGGGGGCAATAAAAAATGTTTCAACCAGAGCAATTCGTTTGGGGGAACTATGGATTATTACATTAAGAGCTCTGTTCTCCCTATTGTCTGCGATTTAGAGAGAATAGAGCGTTCGCCAGCTATGGATAGTTCCCCGAGTGTGTGTTGTTCCCCACAGACTGCTGATGCAACCCAAGCAATATCATTACTGTAGGAACTTAATAATATGTGTAGATCCACGTATGCTCCTGTGGAATCAGGAGATCTTCTATCTAGTGCTCCTACTTCCCCTATAGCAATGACTAGCCCTGGGACTAGCTGCTCACTTCAACTTACCCAAATCTCACAGGGTACTCCCCCTGTAACACGCCCAAGAGTTAACTCACAATCCGCAGTTGCTACCCAGGTTTCCTCTACTAAAAGGAATAGAGATGGGGTCAGACAAATGGGGAGGAAGGCCAAGCAACAAACACTAACTACAAATTCCCCTCTCCCTAACACTCCTAGCATTGTAACACCAAAAGCATCTACCAATGCCTCTTTACTAGCCTCGCTTGAAAATCTGATAAAGTCAAGGACCCTCTCATCCACTGTTTCCACCACCCACAGAAATGCCCAATACCGCCATACAAAGTAAGACCACCCATATTGAACCAGTAACCCCGCATAGTAAAAACATAAACCCCTCGAAGGCAGTCACAACTTTATGGAGTTCCCACCCTGGAGAAAGGCCAAACAAAGAAATGTCACTTCAAAAGGGAATAGCGGTCAACTGTGACATAACGTCACAAAAAACTAACCATCTACACTTGCCACCTGAGGCAGCTCCCATTGTGTGCGTCCTCTCAGGTGTACCAGAACTCCCAATGGGGAAACACGAAAGCCACCAGGATTTAAGAAACAAGGTAGTGTTCTGGCTATCTAAAAATAGACCTCTCCCACCCAACATTGATGGTACCATATTAAGCGTCAGAAGGGTGGGCTGGTTAGGATCTCTCCCAAAACATATCAAGTGCGATCTGGTACTTGTTAAATTTAAGAATAAACATGTCATTTCATAACTTCAATCTCGACAGCCAGAGTTAGGAGATGGGCCTATATCCACCTGGAGTCTAACTGATTTCTACCCCAAAACATTTTATGCTCTATCGCATTCGCAAAAAGAGCATAACAATCATTGGACGGGCAGAACTGGTCGTGTATCGAGTGGTCTCTTTATCTCCACGCTTAATTAACTTATCTTACTCCCCCAGTCTTACTGATCAGTTGATTTATCTTATTGATATAATCCTTTTTAACACACGCTACTTCTTAAAAAATGAAACGTATTGATGTATTTGTTTTTATTTATGTACTGTTGTTGCCTTTATGATTTTTCATAATTTTTTTAATTGAAATTTACATTTTTTGTTTTTGTGATTGTATTGTACATGCTTTTATGATTTGTTTTTACATTTCAAATAAAGCTATTGACTGACAATGTATCAGCTTCTTGCACTGTGAGAAAGCAGTAGTGTTTGGTTGTTGAGTCTGCTCCAAGGCTGGGGAGAAGTGGATTGCCCACTGCTGAGGGAGCTGACTGTTTGGTCGGCCATCTGGGGCCGACCAAACCAGTCATGTGCACTCTGACCTTTCTCCATGCAAGCTGCATGCAGGCCTTGTACATTTTAGTTAATTTTATAAACTTGGGGTCCAGTTAGCAATTTCACTATGGCTGTCATGGAGCAAGGAAATAGAGAAAGAGAAATTAGGGGAAAAACCTTGATAAAGGGACAAATAGAAAAAGTGATTATGAGCGAAAGAAAATAAGGGATGTGAAATAGCAGATGGGTATATAAAGAAAGAGAGAAAGAAAGACTCGAAGGAAAGAAACATGAAAGCATATAAGGGAGAAAGGCAGGATGGAAGGGTTAAAGGAATGATGAAAGAATGAATGAATACGGTATTGAAAGAATTGATAGAGGGAATGTTGAAATGATGGCTGGAAGAGTGATAGATCAATTGTTTCAAGGGTGAATGAATTGAAGGGTAAAGAATAGATAGATTGGGAAGAGTGAAGGATAAATAGTTTAAATAATGTGTAGAGTGCTACCCGATAACTATTACACCATTGCTGTAACTCAGCAAAACTTTGCTTCTAGCAATATGTTTTCCAGCCTATATTTAACTGGCAAATAAAAGTGACTTGTACATTTTTGTTAATTTTATAAACGAGGGGTCCAGTTAGCAATTTCACTATGGCTGTCATGGAGCAAGGAAATAGAGAAAGAGAAATTAGGGGAAAAACCTTGATAAAGGGCCAAATAGAAAAAGTGATTATGAGCGAAAGAAAAATTAAGGATGTGAAATAGCAGATGGGTATATAAAGAAACAGCGAAAGAAAGACTCAAAGGAAAGAAACCTGAAAGGAGATAAGGGAGAAAAGGCAGGATGGAAGGGTGAAAAGAATGATGAAAGAATGAATGAATAAGGTATTGAAAGAATTGATAGAGGAAATGTTGAAATGATGGCTGGAAGAGTGAAAGATCAATTGTTTCAAGGGTGAATGAATTGAAGGGTGAAGAATAGATAGATTGGGAAGAGTGAAGGATGAATAGTTTAAATAATATGTACAGTGATCCATGGATATAATGAATAATGGATGCATGAAAGAAAGGCTGTACATATGTATTTATGAAAGCACTACAGTCTTCCGCTTGCATCTACCTGTCAGGGATGGTGCACAGCAGCGGGAGCATGTCCCACTATAAAAATGCAAACAGCCCTGCGTCATGGTCACACACGGAATGAAGCTCGCATTCTGAGATATAGTTGTCGTAGTAGTTCATTCAAAAGTTCATTCAAAAGACTGATGTGTTTCTACCGGAACGATCTTTGTGGTGTTATTTGTGATATTTATATGTGTTGATCGTCTTTATTGCTTAATTTTACTCGCAAGAAAGTGTTACTCTTAGTCGTTGAAATGTCACTCACACTGAAATTATGAAAATGTCACACATGGCATTCTGAAACCTTGGTAGCTATGACTCCAGCAGCCCCCGTTTTTCAGCCTCCAGAGGCCCCGTCAGGGCTGCAGCGCACGCAGGCAGCACTACAGTCAATCGCCGACGTTATTTGCACCATTGAATTGCCTCATAACAGTCCTACTTCATAAATTGTATATTTACTGCTGTAGTATGAGAATGCATTTCATGAAAAAGAATATAAAGTAGGGTTGCCAAAAGAAAAATGCCAGCCATGTGTTTAAAGAACCTGGAAAGACCTCGTCTTGGCACTAAATAGGGTTATAAATAAAAAAGTATGCATTCATTTGCAATGTGACTTTTCTGTCTTTGTTACCCTTAATTATCAGTCATGGATCTCAGCATTCAGGCAGCCCCAGAAGGTAATTAAAGTGCATTCTATTTATATTTGCTGTTAGAAGTATGCACAGATAAGAGCAGAAAATACGGGTTTAGTTGACCGCTTGTTTTTGTTGGTGGGGCAAAGTGGTAGGTGGTGGGCCGGGCCTCTGGGGGGGGCCCTCATTGTGCTTTGCAGGGGGGCCCCCTCAAGTTCCGTTACGCCACTGATTGAGACACGTATGTCCCTGTGGAAACTCTACGATATCTTACTTGGCATGCAGCACTCCTTAACATTCAAGAATAAAATCCTCATCACTGTGCTTTGCATGCTTTTCTGGGCAGCAATGTTTGTGCCCTGCAAATTTGGAGGGCTGTGGGTGCAGCAATAAATAACAGGGATTCCACATTAGCAGGAGGAAATGTGCAAAAAGGGAAATATTACAAGCAGTAAATAACAGGGATTCCACATTAGCAGGAGGAAATGTGCAAAAGGGAAATACTCCAAGCAAATGATTGCACTGCTGTATTACATAACCAGTGTCACCATTTTAATATACTTTATAAAATTTCAGCAAGTTGAAATTAATGTGCTCAAGCGTTTAATTAGGAAATAATTCCTAACCAATTAAACCTTTAAATAGTATGCAAAACAGTTGATATCTACCTGAATTGTACATTTATTTACTTGTAACTTCCTAGGAAATGGTACTGCATGTATCCCAGGCCCGTAAATTAAATGCTACTACTGGGCCTGCAGCACTCATAGTGCCATCCAATAAAGTAGCCCAACGCGAAGTTCCAGCGGCGATTGTCCATCACTCCTGATGGGCTCTTTCTACTACAGCAACTGTGCCACTCAGCGTTCTCTTACTGGTACAACTGAGACCTGCCTGTAGTGCAGTTTTAAACTGCCATTATAACCTGGCAAAGGAAACCTTTTGCCAGGCGAAAACCGTTTTTATTCTTGGGTTTTGTGGGATTTTTTTTTAATGTTTCCATTTGTATGTATCCATATTATTTTGGGCCATCTTATTGGTATTAATTCATATTTATTTTCTGTTTTGTGAAGAGATGCTGTGATTACTCATATATTTTCATATTTATTTAACAAATCAATGGTCACTCATACACAGATGCCTATCAGGTTATAGTGTATTACACAGCCCAAAAAAAATAAAAAATTATCCCACCTTAAAAATTAGCATAATAAAATGAATATATATTGAGATATGTAGCAATGTAGGCCAAACTCATTGTGATATGTAACTTCCCATGCTGCCAATAAGTACAGCTATTTGGCTGAAAGTCATTAATCTCAGCATGGAGAGTCACTCAAAAGTAGCCAAATTATCTATATTTTTCCTCTTTTAAAAATAAATACAGACCAGAAAAACAACGTTTTCTATCTGTATTTATCTGTAAAAATCAGTAAAATCCTAAAGGGTAGATTGTTTTAAAAAGTAGGACTTGTGTATGTAGATTTTTATATTTCCTGGCAGTGAAACCCCCCTAAGTCTTTTTTCACTGCTTTAAGGCCTATCTCTCCTATTGACTAACACAGAGTTACCTTATTACAATTAGTAAGTAATAACTTTGGATTGGGAGCAGTTAGATATACTTTTGTACACTCAAATGAATTGCAATTAAAAATCCTCTTTAATGGTAAAGTCAGATTTTAAGACACAATTCTGAAAATGCCACTTTTATAAAGTTGGCATTTTCTTGTCCTAAATATTTGTGCCTTCTATCCTGGGTCACATGACTGTGAATGTCTCTGCTCTTTGGGTTTGTGTCCATCCAGACAGTGACACAATGGGAATTAGGTGTGGGTAGGGTTGGCCATCCTGCCATGATGGCTGGTGGTGGAGCTGTGTCCTGCCCCACATGCAAAGGACTTGCCTCTAGCACACAAAAAGGAACCTGGCATTAGCCTTTTGTTACTCATGACTTCTTGAATTTTGACAGTGGAAGTGAATACCTTTCCCAAATCATATATGGGGATGGTATAGGGAATCTCCCACCGCAAAGGCTGCCACAAGCTAGAAATATTGGACCTCCAAAGCCAGTCATCAGAACACTCCCGGACCTATGGACCTTACACAAGAAGGACTACCCTGCTGCATACGGCTGCCTTGCTCCCCAGAGGACTGCTCTTCTGCTACCAGAGGACTGTCCTTCAGCTTGAAGACTGCATTGACCGCCAGGGGCTATCTTGCTGCTGCTTGAGGGCTGCCCTGCTGTCTGATAAGGAGAACTCCACCGGCTCCCTTCATCCGAGACTAACCTGAGTGACTCCAAGGGTAAGTTGGACAACTTCCTATCTGAGCTACAGTAACACCAGGTCAAGATGTTGATCTGCAACTGCCCAGCTGACATGCTGTATCTAGATCTGCCTGGACCCGCAACTGGACCTTCCTGAGCCATGCTGGCCTCTGCTGGAGTCTCTGATCCACAGGAGGTGCCTCCCCAGGCCCTGGACCCTTTGCTAGCCTCAGTTGAACTCCACCTGTGACCTGAAATCTTGACGACTGTGAACTCAGCCAGCAGTAATAACTGCGAATGCGAAGATACTGAGAATCTGACTCTTCACGCTACAGCGACTGACAGTGTCCACCTGCAATACAAGATCCACACTTTGTGCTACGACAGTGATAGCCCACAGTGATCACCACTGCAAAGCTCCAGCAAAAACATTCTGCAATGCTTGATTGAACCTTCGTGCTCTAGCGCTGACTACCATGTGTTGCATAAATTATTTGCACATTGCCTTTAAGTTAAACCTGACTGCTTTATGTCAAGCTACCTGTGCTTTAAGCACATGTTAATTTAGCAACTTTTGTGGTTCACCCTTATAAGGATTGTGGTTGTTGCCCAGTGGAGCTTTCACCCCGTCAACCAATTACCAGATTTTCTACATTGGTTTCAGTGGGAATCAGAACTATCATTTGTGTAGTGCTACTCAGTTTATGTGTGTAACACTAAAATCTCATAATGATAACCGTATTCCAAATTTGATTTTTTAGATCTACTTAGTCTGTGATTGGCAATTCTTTTTCTTGTTTTAAAATGTAAGCCTTGCCTCTCATCCTTTTTCCTACAGTGAAGCTGAGCGACATTGAGAACCTCAAGAAGGATAAGCTGCAGAGGCTCTGCAAGGGGAGAGGCCTCAATGTGAGAAGGAATGCCACCAAAGTGGACCTCCATATAGACCTCGGAGCCTTTGAGTAGGTCAGGAGGATGCAGACCTCACCAGATGAGCAAAACGAGTTTGACCCTGACTATGGGATGGTGGAATTGAAGAATAAGGAAAATGAGGAGAATGGCCACGCCAAGGATCCTGAGCTGCGGTAGCAGGAGGAAGAGGGCCACTTGCCCACATGAGTGGGCAGGGGACAGGGTGCCCTCCCACAACTTGTCCCCCAAGGAGATGGTTAAATGGTTTTCAGCCTATGATATGGCCCTAAATTATGCATAGGATCCCAGGGGAGGATTGTGGGGTAAGTCTCTGGAACATACATGAATGCAGTGGAGAGGAATACCATGCTGACATCAGAGGTAGAAGACCAAATATGATATGCACTCATGAAAGCCATTCTATCAGCCAGACCATAGCAGTGGAAGGGCTGGTTTCTCCAGATCCGTAACTGAAGGAACAGGTCTGTATGGTGAGGCAGGCACTTGGGCTTGACTTTGTCAACCCTATGGGGATGCTACTTTTGGAATGCGGAGAAGTTATGACCCTGAGGGGGCCATAGTTAGTCCGCAGATGCCCTTGACTGCATTCTGGGAAATGAGTTACACCTGGTGTTAGAGGAGCTGTGGGAAATGAGTGATGTCTGGTGTAAGACGAGCTGTGAAGGGCAGCAGCCCAGGCTGCCCTGAAAGCTCAGGTTGTGGGGGGTACTACTCCCACAGGGAGAGTACAGAGACCCAGATGGAGATGAAAGGGCAGGAGGTGAAAGCAGTGCACAGTGGGAGGACCAATGGACCAGGGGTTTCCAACTCTGAGAACAGATTACCCCAAGACTGACCCTGGTGACACCACTTCTGACTTTGAGGTGCACCCTGCACTGTCACAGAGGCCTGGAGACATGCAACAGGCAGACCCATACATGACACATGCAGAGTGTGTTACCCTTGAGGGGGTGGTGGTTCCCCTCTGGAAGTCCTGGCTGTCAGGCACCTATGCAGCCTCAAGGTACAGACCCTAGACTGAGAGGTAAATTACAGGTTACCACCACTGGACTGGTAGGAAGGAGAGTGGGAGTAGAGTGCCTAACACCAGGGGCTCTTGCACCTCACTCTGAAATAACATCAGGAGTCAAGGAAACCTCAGAAGCAAGTACAGAACTCCTTGCTAGCCCCAAATCTGGAAGTGATGTCAGCTCAATGCCACAGCTTGGAGCCTCTACCTGGCTGTGGATGGCCCAGGTCTGGCTGGCTCTTGACAATGACAGCTGTTATGGCCTCAGTTGGTTTTTGTCTTTATAAGTAGAGTTCTCCCTGGGTTGGTGACAAATGTCTGACCAAAGAGGTGAACTGGGCTACATCACCTTTTAAGGTCAGGAGCTTCACAAATGGGGTCTACAGATGAGAAGAAGGGTTCCCCATGGGCTGGTGTAGTGACCCCAGAGGATAATTTCAAGGGATACAGGTTAGGGTTGGATGGGCATCGTATTTATAAGTTCCACTGCAAAAGAGGGCCATTGTCTTGTTCTGTTGCCTCAGCAGGGAAGACCATCAAGGTATTGGTTAGTCTACCGTAACCTTTGGCTGGAGGGAGGTCATCTTGGACCTGGCCCTTTTTGCAAGGCCTCTCCCATATTTTTTTATCTCTGTTGCTGAAGCTGTTTATGTTGGCATTAGGACTTTTTCCTGTTAATCAGTGGTAAAATGCTTATCATCTCCCTAAAACATGGTACAGTTGGCTTACACCTGGTTGGTACATTTAATTTACTTATAGGTCCCTGGTAAATGGTACCCAGAACCTGTAAATTAAATGCTACTGCTGGACCTGTGGGGTATACCTAATCCCTAAAAGGGAAAAGGGGTGGCTCCCTAAAAAAAGGGGGAGTGGACACTTAGAAGTCACACCCAAGGAAAAAATCTCATGTGTATGATTATTAAATAAGTTTTAACAAGTGTGAGTGGCTTGGCCAAGCAAGATGATGATTAGCACTTTAACTGCGCTACGTGGCATCCCGACAATCTGAAGCGATCCGGCCTACTGTGCAAGATGCTCCCACCAGGGATCCCAGCATGGACCTGTGGACAATGTGTGCTGCCTGTGAGCCCTTTCCTGAACTGCCTGGTGCCGTGACTGGAGTCCTGATGCCCTCTTCCGGCCCGTTTAGGTCCACCTGGTTACTGGATGCAAAGTGCTTTGGAGCCGGCTGGCGATTGATGCAAGATGTGGGCCGGAGTGGGGCCCTGTTGCTGTCCCTCCCTACATGCACCGGGAGCTGGAACCTGGGGATGAGCAGTACCCCCTTTGTAATGATGGCTGCGCGCCTCGGTGAATCCCAGGTGCGCCCCATGATTATGAAGATAGCCCGAGGGAGATGCAAGGGTGGCAGACTAAGGCCTGGGGTATCGCGGTTTGGTTGGCCCACCCAAATATTTTACTCTCCCAGGGCCCGGGTCTGAAATGGGTCGAGCCTCCTAGACCGCATTGAAAGGAGTAAAGTCTTGAGATATGCCAAGCATCCCTGTCCATCGGTCCTGTTGCACCTTCTGGGCTCGCACTGCCCTTTCCTGAAGTGATTTGGGTTCACCTGGAGCTACAGGGGGGTGGCCATTCTTCTGCACAACTCCACAGGGGCAGCCTTAGACATGTGCAAGCTGTGCACCTGCACAAGGCCTCCAAACCCCAGGGGCCGCCACGCCAATATATATCCTTAATATAATAATCCTCTGAGGATGGATACATATCTGCATGGGGGCCCCATGCAGGGATTTGGCAGCCTCCGGCTCTGTTCCACTTCCAAACACCCTGACCCCCCTCCCCCCTCTTCACTGGCCTCTGCCCAGACCCCCTCTTCCGGGGCCCCCTACCTACGCTCCCTGCCCAGGGCCGCCATGAGCCTAGAGATGCCCCTGAACTCCATTTGCCTGTTGGTTACCCGCATGTTTGATGACCTGCTAGGCAAGTACATGAGGATGGAGGGTTTGCTGGAGGTGTGCCCCTGTAACATCCTTAGCATTTACATCCTGCCACATTTACCCACCTTGACCTTGGAGGCCCTTGCAGACTTCCTTTCAACCTTCCCAGTCGAACTTACACTTATTGAGAGAGACTTCAGTGCTGCTCCTGATCCTCATATTGACATCACTGGAGCCTTTACTTCACATTGTTTCATATGCCTGCATCAACTTCGGGTGGATGGAGTATTTTGTTCTCTGTGATATATGGAGGGTCTGGCATCCTCAAGACAGTATACACCCGAACATCTGTATCTCAAAAGATGTTCTTGTGCATAGATCTCCTTCTGGTTCCCGCGACAAGATGTGCAGTATGTTACTAGAGCAAATATCTTCCCTAGGGGCATCTCTGATCATTCTCCCATAGAACTATGCCTTAGTGGTCACAGCCCTGCAGCACGCCCCATTTGACACCTCAATGCCTCGTATCTCCAGGATGGAGTTCCTGGCCACTGAGTTACAAACCTATTTTGACGCCAATGCTGGCTTGGTGGATTCCACGGGCATTCTTTGGGTTGTGAGGATGGCTGTCATACAGGGGGTTGCCAAGGGCTATTTTAAATGGTTCGAGAGAGCCCAGACATAGACAATGACAGACCAGGAAACCAGATCTCAGGTCTTGAAAGGCAATAATCTACCAACCCCACTGAGCCTGTGTATAGTTGGCTTGGCTTGACTAGGTCCAACCTTAGGCAGACAGCCCTTTAGGAGGCCTGTCAGTATTGGTGGTTTTCTACCTGATGAGTATACAACTTTGGGGATAAATCGAGTAAGCTCCTCTATTGCTGGCCACCAGCAATGTGGCCTCCTGAATTGTGCCCAAAGATTGGGATGCCCATGGGCTCCTCCAGGTTAAGTTGATCCCAGTAGCGACAACGTTTGTTGACTACTATTGCAGGTTGTATGCTCAGCATTCAACCCCCTCCCCCTGGAGTGTAGTCAGCCTCTCTTGCATTATATACCGTTCACAAGGCTCTTGCCTATCAAGCAGACAGCCCTTGACAAACCTTTCACAGAGGAGCAGATCCAGAAATCCATATCCGACCTGCCTTCAGGAAAAACGCCAAGGCCAGATGGCTATCCGTTACAATATTACTGGACATTTTGCAATGTCCTCATTCTTCATCTGCTCAACCTCTACATGGAAGTGGTTCGGAAAGGTAAGGTACTCCCTGAACTTGACAGAGCGGCTATTGGGCTAATTCGAAAACCAGGCCATCTTCGTTGTAATGTAGTTATTAATACCATATCTCCCTCATTAAGATGGAGATGAAGAATTTTGTGAAAATCATTGTATCTAGGATCCAGCAGGTGATCTGCAACCTGGTCCACCCAAACTAGTGTGGGTTCATGGTTAGTCGGAGCACTTGTCACTGTCTAAAGCACTTTCACTGTCCTTTTCTTAATGCAGATACTTTCCATATGACTTGGCTATGAAACCTGATCGTGGAGTATTGGAGGAAAGTAGCTCAGTCTCCGAATGAGGCCCTTCTGGGGGTTCTAGAACATGTTGACAACACCAGGGGGGAGAGGTAACTTATTGGGCTTGCCACAGCGGTGGAGAAAAAAGAGACAATACTCAGGTGGAGTGGAGGAAGGGGATGGACTGGTGTGGGGCACAAGAGGAACCTGTGTACATGGCATGGGGTTGTCCCCACAAATTTTATGGCATATGGGGGCTGTGGTGGAATCATTATGGACTGAGGTGGAATGTATAATGGTCCTAAATAAGAAACTTTGGTTTATTGTCATATTGGGTGCGGATGGTCGGCAAAGGGAGGTTTCTGCCTTTCTATATCATATTGTGTTTGAAATCAATAAAACTGGTTATACTGTTGTAAAAACATAATTTCCTGATATCTAGGGGGCAAATGCTTGATCACTTAGGCATCAGAAATCCCTAAAACCCTATGGATGCACCACATCAAGGGCTTATGGAATCTATTGGATACTTAATTTCATGCTTGCCCTAAAGAAATACCATTTCATGCTAAACCATATTTAGGCAGGATTATCAAAATTTGTTAGCCACATATGTTGTGGGAAGAAGCAAATAATCTGTGAGAACTAAGAATAAGAGGAACATATAACTGATTTCAGTAACGTTTTGCTTGATACAGACATTTTTCATGCACTAATCCTGTTGTTTTAGACACAAGTAAATCAAACAGAATAAATGAATGAATGACGTAACTTGTAAAGCCCACACTACTCAGAGTGTGTCCCATCGCTGTAACATGTGAGTAGGGGAGGGCGGGGAAGAAATTACTGACTGAAGAGATATGTTTTTAGTAATGTGCGAAAAGCAGCCTTATTTGTTAGACTCCAGAGTTAAACAGGAAGGAGATTCCAAATTTTGGCCATACAGACCAAAAAAAGAAGCGTGGGACCATTGTCAGATGAGCTTTGCTAGACCAGGCCGCAGGGCGCTATTTGACTGGTAATCCTGATTTTTCTTGTTCAAATAGTTAGGGCAGGATTTCTTAAAGGCACGGTGAGCAAGAATTAACCCTTTAAGTGTGATCCTCTTGTAACTGGCAGCAAATTAAGTGGACTGAGGTATAGGGATGTTGGAGTGCTCTTAGGAATATTGAACAGCAGAAGTGCTGCTGTATTCTGGACAACCTGTGGTTGCCAGACTAGAAAAGTAGGTAAAGCCAGATATAGAGCATTTGAGTAGTATAATCTAGATAAAATAGAAGCTTGGACTACTGTTTTTCATGCGTTCCATGGAAGAAGGGATAAGAATTTTTTAAGTGCCCTTGAAATCCCAAAACAGTTTTTAACTACTGTAAGAATCTAGGCATTTAAGGAGAGTTTATTATCAAAGATTACTCTCAGGTTTCTGCGAGCTTGTGTAGGCGAGCAGGTAGATTTGACTGTCAGTAGCAGTTCCAACCCAAACCAGGATGAGACCCGAAGAGGAGGATTACAGTATTATCCAGGTTGCATTGCAGGTGGTTATGGTTGAGCCAGCCCAGAACTGCCCTCAGACATCCTAAAAAAGAAAATGTTGCAGTCTCTATAGCACCCCCATAGGAGAACATTAGCTCTGTATCATCCACATAAGAGATAATATTAAAGCCAAATGATTCTACTAACCTGGCAAGCAGGGACATATAGATATTCAACAATGTAGGACTCAGTATGGATCCCTGGGGTACTCCAAATTTGTGGATTCTAGCCTCAGAAAAATGTTGTACCATATAAGTTGGGTCCAGACAGTGTGAGTTAATGAACATATCATCAATGTTTCCAACGCTGCTACTTACTTAGAAGAACTAATGCAGGTCCCGTTACAGTAAGACAGCTTAACATTGGCCCAACACTTGTTGTGTTCAATTCGTGTTGCATTGGTGTGTTTCATGCAGGCTACATCTTCTGTAAATAAATAAATATAAAAAATAAATAAATAGGTTAACGTGTTTGATCGATATGAATGCACAAAGGAACTCAAATGGATATTCAAATGCTAAATTAGGCCAATCGGGCATATTTTTCAGAGAAAAAGGGTCTGCCCTTTTTCTTCAAAATGACTAAATTCCCTGAAAACATTCTCAGTTAAAATACTGTAATTGTGGGCATTTGTAATACCTGCATAGGCTTCTATGATGAGCAATAGTTTCTTATGACCTGTTTTCTTGTTAAGAGAAAACATGCCATGCATTAGTCTGACACATTAGGTTATCTACTCTCCCATGTGATTCTGAAACCACACATTCTGGGAAACAATTAATATTTCGCATTTGCGTACCCTAACCTTTACCTGCTACTTGCATTTCCGTAATAGATGATGAATTGGATAAATGAACAGTATGCCCAATGAAGCATAAGAAAGTGCTCTGCCAACAAGATGGGCCTGGTTATCAATGCAGCAATTATGTTGTAGATTGTCTAGACTGCAAATTAACCAGTTAGGTAGTTTAATCCTGTACTTTATTGGTGAATCTGTCCTTGTGGTGCATGTAGGGCTGTTCGAGACCAAAAAGGTACCGTCGTGGTAAAATGACAGTATCGCAAAGCTGACTTTGAGCACCTTTGTAAAAACATGGGAGAGGCAGGTTGTTAATTCTATGTCAGGTCCGGAGGCGAGGATTATTATAGGTATTCTTTCTTCACTTTATTGAATAGCAGCCATTTTAGATAAGCAAAACAAACCACTATTCCCATGAACCATAGGGAAATAGGGCAAACAAAACAAACAAACAATAGAGAGTGCATGGCTATAATGTCCTATCCTCTGCACCAATCACAGGCTCCCAATGCGTTGATAGTCCCTTATCCCTGCTACTCCTCCTCTTTCTTCACTGCTTGCAGCCAAGATAAGTTCAATTTTTTGTCTTCTCTCTCAGTTTGTGATTATACTGTATTTGTATAGCGTTTCATTGTACTGTTTTATTAATCTTGCACATCGCGCTGTCTATTTCCATTGTTACTGCTGTGTACTGCGCTCTTCTGCTGTTTTTTATTGTCCTGGGTGCGTTGCGCCATCACTGACTGCCTGGCTCTTTCCTCTGTGCACCCGCCGTGTGTTTCAAGTCTGCGGGGTTGGTTCTCTTGTTTCAATTAATTTCCTCTAAGATTGTTTTAGTGCGAGCCCGCTACTACTCTGCGGCTCGTGTTGGGCTGTGGGAGCGTCGGAGCTCCCTAGCGGCTGGCTGCTTGGTGCCTGAGACTCGCAATGACGGCACTGCCTCGTTAGAAGGTGCCTGAGTCTCACGCTTGTTGCGGCATGCATGCTTAGAATTCCATGCATTCTTTAGCGGTCAGAACTCGGAGCACCACTGCTGCCCCTGCCTGGTCTGATCTTTGCCCACCGTCGCGCCCCTGATCAGGGTCTGTATGCTGTGTTAGGGGAAATATCTCCACTTATTAAAGGTATTTTCCTACGCCCCCTGAACGCCCGTGAACTTGGGTCAGTATCTGCTGTTAGGCAGCTGCCAGCATTCTTACTGCCTGGGGGGTCCGTATTTCCTTAGGCCAATAACAGTCCTGTTTGGGAGTCAGTAACGCAGACAGAGTCTGCTGTGGACCCATTCCTTACTGTGGGCTACCCTCATAATCTCTTGGCACCAGGTCTGTGTGGGTCCAGGGCAGGGCCCCTTGATATTGTGTGCATTGCTCGCCTTTCTCTTTGGCTGACACCCAGCCCACTGTATTTCGAGTTATAATACCTCTTAGTTCATGTGCACTATTTGCCTCTTGAGTGCCTGGTGCAGTTTTCACTATGGAGGAGTTCCAAGATGACGTCTACCAGGACGATCGGTGGGAACAAGACCCCATTACAGCCCTCCAGTGGGATGATGACTTTTATGATGCAGTAGATGCGCCCATCCATAAAGCGGTGGAGCAGGCCATGACACCCCTTGAACAAAGACTAATTCGTAAAATAGACCAAGCCTGTGAGAGGCTGGCCAAGGCGTTCCAGAGTTTGTCCACCGATCCTTCCTCTTTTGCCCCTGTGGCGGATTCGCAGCCCCTGGCAAACATGCTAAGCCTGCTGGCCCGTTCACTGATGCCTTTGACCGCCTGAAGCAAGAGTTTATGGCCAGCACTGTACCCCAACTGGCCCCTCCCTCTTCCCCCCCAGTGCCTCCAGTTTCTGAGGATGATGTCCAAGGGGATGATGATGATGATGAAGCCACTGACCCATCTCCCCCTTGGCATCCTTTGCGCCCAGAACCTTCCTCTGACGGGCAGAATCTCTGCGCGGATATGTTGGACCCGGATAACATCCTTCATCTGCGGTTCTCCGACTGGGACCCCTCTGACAAAGTCGCCCAGTATGTGGTCAGTCGGATCCGCCACCCGCTTGAGCCTGCTACTCGCAACTGCCTTTGGGCAGAGTGTCCTCGCCCCTCCCTGGAGGGGAAGGTGACTGCCACACCGGTCAATGACCCGCGAATGGCCACTTTCCTTCAGACATATATCAAGGATCCAAAGAAGGAAATCGACAGGACCTGGCGGGCGTGCCAGGACAAGCTCCTTGATATCCTGGGCCCAGTTATCAAAATCCTTGACATGGCAGAGGAGGCTTAGTCTTTCAGCTCTTTTATATCGCCAGAACATCTGTCCTCGTGGGCACAGCGAGTGGTGGTGTTTTTAGGGAACGCCAATCGTGCAATATCCACAGATTGGCGCAGGTCACTTTAATTAAAGTGGACCCGAAGTTGGGGGATCTGGCCGATTCTGAGATGGGGCCTGTGGCACAGGGTGGCCTCTTCAACGTACCCTTTATAAATGAATTGGGGAAGTACATTAATACTTTTACCTCTCTGGACCGGGCGCAGTCCTCCATTAGGAAGGTTTTCCGAGGGGCCGGATGAGGAAGGGGCTGCTCGTCTGGCCGGCCAAATCAGCACAGGGGACAAGGCTCCGGTAGAGAGCAATATCAAGACCAGGCCTCTTCTGCAACTTTTACCCCACCCGGGGCCGGCAAGGCAAGAACAGAGGAGGAAGAGGCGGTGGCATCTCCAGTTCTTCCGGTGAGTGTTCTCCCTTCTTCCCTTCTAAAGGTGGGGGCCGTCTGGCGCGTTTTTTCCCAGCTTGGACTTCCATCACCGGGGACGCCTGGGTCTTGCAAACTGTGCAGGTGTTTCACATAGAGTTTCTCGGGGCTCCATTGTAACCCGTGCCCCAGCGTCTGCTTTGTTTTTCCGAGACAGACTCCGCTCTAGTCGACCAGGAGGTGCACTCTCTGGTGGACATAGGGACTATTGCAATAACCATGCCTCACCCCAATGGGTTTCTCAGCAACCTCTTTTTAGTGGACAAGCCAGACGGGGGAAAACACCTGGTTATCAACCTGTGCAAGTTCAAAGAGTGGTTGGTCTATCGCCACTTCAAGATGGAGAGCATGCATCTTCTGCGAGATGTGCTTCAGCCAAATGACTGGATGGCGCATCTCGATCTAAAAGATGCTTATCTGGCGATCCCTATCTTTCCGCTGCACCAGCGGTTTCTACACTTTTCATGGCGGGACACAACTTACAAATTTACCACTCTCCCCTTCGGCCTGTCCTCCGCTCCTTGGTGCTTCACCAAGGTCCTTTGACCGGTGATCGGGCGCCTGTTAACTTTGTGGATGCGTCTCATCTCTACCTAGACGACATACTGCTGATGGCTCAGGATCCTGGGACACTTTCACGTCACATTCAAATTGCAGTCGACCTCCTTCAGAGTCTCGGTTTTGTGATCACCGAGACCAAGTCCACCTGGTCCTGTCCCAGACTGTTCATTTTCTTTGTTTTTCCATAGACTCCATGGCGTCCACCCACAGCCTGCCCTCTCACAAGATGACGAAAATTCATCTCGAGATTCAGAGCTCTTTAACCCTGTCGCAAATATCCCTCAGACAGTTGGCGCACAATATCGGCCTGTTGTTGGCCTCCATTCAGAAGATTTTTCCCGTCCCGCTCCATTACAGAGCCCTCTAGCGTCTCAAGGTGACACACCTGGGCAAACGTCTTTCCTATTCCTACAAGCTGACGCTCTCAGCGGAGGCCAGGGAGAGCTCCAGCGGTGGCTTTCTCACATGGAGGCATGGAGGCTTGAAGTGGACGAGTCATTTTCGGCTCTACGCCAGATATTATAGAGTCTGACCCAAGCAGGTCCGGCTGGGGTGCAAGGTGCGACGACTTTGCCATGGGAGGTGTGTGGTCTCCGTCGGAGCAGAAGTTACACATTAATTGCCTGGAGCTCTTGGCGGGCTCGTTCGCGATCCAGTGCTGGACCAAGGACTCGATCCGGTCCTGCGTCCTTCTCAAGATGGACAATGTGTCGGCGGTCGGATACATCAACCATCTCGGGGGCACGCAATCCAAAGTTCTCTCGGATCTGGCTGCAAATTTTTACCAGTACTGCCTGGATCATCAGATCTCGGTCACGGCCGAATACCTTCATGGCCAGGACAACCTGGTCGCGGACTTCCAGTATTGCCACTTCCGCGATGTGAGTCTCTGGAAACTTCACCCGGAGGTGTTTGCGGATCTCCAAAGACTTTGGGGTCCCTTCTCTGTAGATCTCTTTGCTTCCCTCCTGGATCACCAGCTTTCCCGGTTCTTCAGTTGGAGACCGGATCCCCTTGCAGAGAGGAAGGACGCGTTTCTTCAGAATTGGAGGGAGGAAGTGGGTTATGCCTTTCCTCCGTTTGCTATGATCACACTCTTCTTCTCGATCCGTCAGGGAATCCTCACCCTCTGAATGAGCAGGGTTCTCTGGCGCTGATGGCTTGGCGGATAACAGGGGACGATGGGCTGTCCCAGGCCTTTCGGAATCGGCTACAGCGTTCATTTACAAAACCAGGGCAGACAAGACCGTCAAGGATACCGGTCCTCATGGGGACGGTGGTGTTTGCGACAGAGTATCGATCCCGTGGCAGCGGACGAGGCATCCATCTTGAACTTCTTGGCCTCGCTGGCAGAAGGGGGTTTGGCGGATCAGACTGTCAATACCTTTTGCTCCGCAATATCTGCTGGGCATGTCATGGTTGATGGCTCCCCAGTCGGGGAGCATCCCTTCATCTGTCGCTTGCTCCGTGGTATTCGGCTCTCGTTGCCTCCGGAGCTTCGTTATTCCCATTTATGGGATGTTAACAGAGTTTTGAACTGGTTGCTCTCATGGCATCCAAATAGATTTCTTTCACAGAAGAAGCTTTCCGTGAAGCTGGCCATGCTTCTTTGTCTGGTCTAGACGGGTCTCGGATGTCAGGGCCCTGGATGTCTCGGGTAGGATTTTTTCTCATACGGCGGTTACTTTTACTATCAGTAGGTGCACCAAGTGTGCGTTTCCGGATTCCCCGAAGCTCTGTATGGTTTCTTGCCTTAAAGCGTACGAGGAGATGATGGAGGAGTTTCGTCCTCCTGGCGAACGCCAGTTGCTCATTTCATTTAGGAAGCCTCATAAGGCTGTGTCCTCCCCCATGATTGCCCATTGGGTTAGGTGGGTAATGCAAGAAGCTGGGATAGACATGCGTGCGTTAGGGGTGCACTCTGCTAGAGGGGCGATGGCATCCAAAGCTTTTACCCTGGGATCATGTCTGGAAGACATTCTGAACGCAGCAGATTGGTCTTCAGATTCTACTTTCAAACGGTTTTACTTCAAACAAGTGATTGATATGGCTCACTTGGTGGTGAGCAAGTTTTAAACGAGCATAATCCTCGCCTCCGGTCCTGACAAAGAATGAAAAATGTCCTAGCTAGCATAACGGAAAGTTTCAATTCTATTAAGGACTCGGAGATGAGTATTATCCCACCCAGGGTACAAGTTCCTTGCTGTATACCCTCCCTCGTATTGGAGTAAGTAAGGTCTTGCAATATTTACATCGCTTGTTGATGATTTGTTGTGTTCCCTAGAAAGTTCTATTTACAGGGATAACCCTCAGACATTTTCTGTTGATGATATATGCATTGCTCTTGCAGGCGAGTCCAACAAACAGGATTCTTAAATTGTCTGGTATGGCTGACCGAGCGACGAAAGAGGAGGAGTAACAGTGACAAGGGACTATCAATGCCTTGGGAGCCTGTGATGGTGCAGAGGATAGGACATACTATCCATGGACTCTATTGTTTGTTTGTTTTGTTTCCCCAATTTCCCTATGGTTCATGGGAATAGTGGTTTGTTTTGCTTATCTAAAATGGCTGCTATTCAATAAAGTGCAGAAAGAATAGCTATAATAATCCTTGCCTCCGAGTCCTTAATAGAATTGAAACTTTCAGTTACGCTAGCTAGGACATTTTTCATTCCCTCATCACACATAATATAACACAGTAATTAGCTGCTATTGGGACTAGTAATTGGTGCTAGAAATGATCAATTCTTGTGTGTTTGGACTCTTGCAAATAATCTTATCACACATTTATCATTAGCATCTGTGGAGAATACATCTATTAGAGTAATGAATTTGTAATCCAATATTTATTTTGAGGACATACAGAACCGTGCCTACTATGATCATTTTCCACATCATGTCTGTGAAAGAGAAGTACTTACGTTTACATATCCGTATCTTGCAGCAATCATCATACTGTATCTCGTCTACACCCTTTAATGAAGAAAATTAGAGAAATTGTAAATCAATTAAGGTAGGGATGTCAAGAGCTCATGAAAAGTAGGCCCTTGACACATCATCAGAGGCTTTTCCGCAGTGAGACTTTTTCACCAATTTTCTCCATGTAGAAAATAGTTTTCAGCACAAAGAAACCTTTTCCTAAACGCCCGTCAATTTTTGGTGTGTTCCCTCTCCCTCCCAATTCCCAATCTGGAAAGGAGCTACTCTGTCTATGTCAAGAGTAAATCTCTGATCTCTTCCAGGATGGCAAGAAGACGAGTTTTTTAAAATTCTCACAAACATTTAACCTTGTGGGTGTGCTCAAATGAATAGAGCATTCAAACCTCAGCTTACATACTCCCTACCTTCAGGTTCAGATTGAAAATCTTTGTATGAGTCAATCCCTTTACTATTTCAAAACTTACCCTTGAGAATACCAAAATTATTTTGCATTCATAAGAAATGGCATTTACAGGTGTAAGCCAAATTTACACTGGCAAATAGTTTGAGTTCTGGGTCCACATGGTGTTTCTTGCTGGCAAAAGCATTCTCTTGATTTAGCTCTCTTCCCGCAGTCAGTACACTCGACGCTAAATGCATGCTGTGGGTCTCATCTCCAGGTTTTTGCTGTGATTAAGCGTAAAATACTCTTGAAGTTCTCTTGATTTCAGGAGTAAGCCAGGAGTCAGCCAAGTGTGAATCACAGCAACGTTTTTTGAATCGGCTCTATGTATGGAAAGATCCACAGCATTCTTAACTGTTCTTTTAGTTGGCCATGGCACACCAGAGCTTGAAAAAATGGCCTCCCTTCAACAAAGAAACTTTCCGAATTTTGTATCCAAACTTTCTTTAATCTTCACTTCTGGAATAAACTTCAATATGAACTTGTAATATTTTCATAATAATAACTTATTTTTATACATAACACTTGGTATCTGTTATTTTATTTTACAAGCTGTAAACTCACACGGATGTTATTTAAAATCTTTGGAGAAACAGCCAAATAAAACAGCTAATGCGTGGACAATAATAGGCAGCATTTCTGAGCTCAACCTCATTTCATAAACATGGCCTCTTCAGTGACAGCCTGCAGTCACAAATTTACCTGAATTCACTGTTCCGTCAAATATGCTTGCTTGCAGCTCTTTACTAATCTATTCGAAATAATGCTGAAACCTACGAGTTTGTGCACATTAATGTGTGTGTTTTTGTTTTCGATACTAATATATGCAACATGCATTGGGGAGTAACATACAAGCATGGGTTTACAAGCTTTTTTTTCACAATATCCCTTTTAGCCCCTGATTGCTATGGGTGTTATTTATAGCATCTGATAAATAACGATCCCAAGTGTTTTGGGAATATCGAGAGACAAAATCTGCAAGATACAGTAAATAACGTATGCTTTTCTCCCGTTAAAAAAGAGCCGGTGTGACCTGCTGACCTTTAACAAAGATTGAGGTATTTAAGCATCCGATAATTAAATAAATTCCAACTTGTAATTCTGACCTTTGAGTAAACAGGGGTTTACGGACAGGTTGGAATACACCAACCCACTCATAATCAGGCTCAAAGTGTGCTATGTTACTCCTGCAATCTCCTCCGCGAATGACCGGGTGGGAATGGAGCATCCCCTGGATGAAAATGTGCATGCAAAACTTGAGACTGACAGCAATAGCAGTGATGGCATAACAGAGAAAAAATATCACGTGTGACTAATTTTACAATGACCACTATTCCCTGGAATAAAGCTGCATGCACCACTCACAACCCTCTGTATAATCACTTCTTGTATAGGATGAGTTGTCTGATGCTTTAGCTTGACCATAGTTTGAAGCCCACAAGCCTGAACAACATTAATAAACAATGGAAACAATGCAGACGTACCAAATCACATTTCTTGGGCTCATTAAGAGGGCATGTTCGGTTCACTGTGATCAGCACCAGGCGTCCCTCACTGCCTTTATAACACTTGTAGTGGCTGCATTTCATGTTTGGTGGACGCCATTCTTGGTCAGGCTAGAGTTTAAAAGAATTAAGACAAGTTGAAAAGTCAAGAGACTGGATCTTTCCTGTCACGCATCAGAACTGATTTTTAAATGATCTTGGGACCATGTTCTACCTGAAGAATGTGAGTGGTTCCTTCAGTTGTTACTGCGCACGCAACCTGCACACACTCGCCGCAACAGAAGCCAACTTTCTTGCGGTATTCATAGCCCTGTGGTGGAAAAGAAAAAGAGTATGAAGATTCTGACTATGGTTTCTAAAATCAACAAGTTACACACATGGATGGAAACATAAAGGGTCGTGGTTGGGGTAAGGATTGTGTTTACAACATAAAATAAAGCTGGGGTAAACTCACCACTGGACAGTGTGTCTGGCAGCTGGTGGCCTTACACTCCATGCGGTTTAACCGGGTCACCGGGTCCTTTTCGTAGGTACAAGTGCACTCTTGGCAAGAGTCTGCAGGCATGGGAATAGACCGCCCTGGCTGTAGAAGATAAAAGAGAACATGTGGCAAAAAACCTACTTGCATTCAAATGTGTTATTACTATCAGAAAGGTAGACGGACGGTGTTTAATAGATCAGTAAATAAAACAAAGATAAAGATGGCATTATGTCTATACATTTGTACCCCTGGCACATCTATATATTCATCCATGTAACAAGATTTCTAGCTCTGTTTACTACGCTAGGTAAAATAGGAGTTTTTAAAGTGCTAATCAGGTTTGTTATCAGTATGGAATGTCCATATGCATAGAATTTCGCAATGGATAAAGAGACTTAAAGAGAATTTGATAGAGCATGAGCACTGCCGTAGAAAGGCAGTCATCCTCCGCCCCCCACTCCACCCCACCCAACTTGGCTTAGCCAGCAGGTAATAGTCATTTTCGATCTATATTGAATTTATAAACAACAGTTTTTTGTGTTAATCTCTAAATTAGGCAGACAGAGCCACCGTGTAGCAGACTGTCACAAGCATTGGAGTTGACAATTAAGTGCTGGTGCATCCAACACCTTTTCAGAATTTTGATAACATTACCTGATATACTGTTTCATTCACGAGGCATACGCGTTGTGGTTCTGTTGGAGAGAAATAAACATTTTAATTTACAGGATACTTCCCCCAAATGTATGAACAAAAAATAAATAAGCAGTAAAGACATAACAAAGAATGTGTTCAAGCGCTTTGTGAAAGGAACAGGCCCCATACTACTCATTCTTACACACACTATGCCCCTGGAATGCCATTGAGTAGGAACATAAAATGACATGTCTACACTTGAAGGGGCACTTCACAAAACGTTCATGACTTCTCTTCATATCCACCATGGAAGTATCATTTCTTCTCAAAACAATAAAGGTTATAGAAATTGAAAAGGGGTCACACTTTGATGAGCTAATTAGTAATGTGATTCATAGCAAGGCAGGGTTTAATGTCAGGGGGAAGAATTAGGCTTTACAAAAGAATTACATTTCATTTTGTTGTACTCATTATGACTATCAGTATCCTTCTAGTAGCCTAGAGACGGTGTCACACTCTTAATGCACGCATCCGTCAGGGTATTATACTGTGCTGGAATAGAATGAGAGCGTGACAGATTTCGGTTCTTGTATCTATACATGAGCCGGCATCAGGTTCTGGGCTGGCATTCCAGCGTTGTGATAGGTCAGGGGAGCCTGGGTGCTTGCAGCGTTGTGATCGGTCAAGGGAGCTGGCTGTTCTTCCTGCCTTCCTGTTCCTCAAGTCCCACGAGGAGAGATGGAGCAGAGCCGCGGGACACGGCGGAAAGGTAAGTTTATATATATATATTTTTTGTATTGCGCAACCTTGCGCCGCCCCTTGTACCTCCCCTCCCCATCCCTCCTGCCCCCATGCCAGCCATCCGCGAGTCATGACACCACTAGTGCTGGTTTGAAAACGTTAAGCAAAGTAATCACTAGCATAACAAAAGCTTGCAAAATACCAACAGTATACGGTTTCAGATGGATAATAAAAGAATAAAAGCAAGGACTGTGTTCACATGCAAAATCCTTGCAAGATTTCTGACCTAAACTAACATTCAAGAGGGAACACTATAGAGTGGCTATGGAAGAAAAAGCAGGAAATTGTCAACTACAGGTATGCCAAAAAAGGCGAACTCCACTAGACCTCACATATTCCAAATTAATTCCCAAAAGTTTCCAATCAAACCTATTTTGGAAGTCGACAGTTACTTATATACAATCTTCAAATAGTCAAATTATTTCACAAAATATTTATTCAAGGAATATAATTTCTATGTTCAAACATCCTTCCTAATGTCCTATTCACATTCCAATCATGAAACTTAAAACGCAATGCATTGGCACTAGAGATCAGAGGTAACAGCTACATTTCTTTAACACCTGCAGCATTTCAGCAAGAACCTACCCCAGTTGCTAAAGGATTTTGTATATATTTTCAGAGCATTCAGATCCTGTTAAGTAAACATTATATTTACAGAGTCTTAAAAACCTGTTAAATAAATGTGAATACATATGTGCATACATACACTGATCTCTGTAAGCTTGAATCTAAACAGAGAGCCATGTAGTGTAGAGCATTATGATATGAAGTTGTTCAATATTGTGATGAAACGGCAGTAAAACATAAGCAAGTTGTCATCCTCTGTTTAGAACTTGGCTCGATGGAGGCTGTGACACTCTTTATTGCTGACAGAAAAGGTGCGCCTTGCAGAGAGGCTTGTTCACCTCTCTTCAGAGCTTCAGGATTGATGGTGCAAGCATGGACGATAGTGTTCCACATTCTTGAACATAGCTCAAGAATTCGAGAAGTACTGCTTTAGAGCTTTTACCTTTTGGCAGTTCCTCACTTCCTCACACTAAGGTGGTGTTCTGTTACATTGCCCCTGAGATGTTCAACTTTTATCATATGGAAAAAGTAATGGACTTGAATCTCAGCTACTCGTAATTACTTGGGGCCACATTTCAGCCTTAGTCCTGCTCGAATACGATCAATCCAGCCTAAACCACCCGGCCAGCTCCTATCTGAACCGGACAATGGAAATTCTAGCCAGCTATTCCCCTATTTGGACGTCTTCAGTAAGGTGCAGCTTACCATCAGTAGGGCAGTGACCAAGAGACCCACTTCTGGACATGGCCATTGTACGTAGGATGTATTACTAAGAAAAACAAAAAGAAATAGGTGGAAAGCTTGATTGATTTCAGCCACTGTGAATTACCTGAGCTGCATTCCAGTCCATGGAGTGTAATGCAGCCCTGAGTGATGGCCATTGCTGAGATGAATTAAAGCATTTTATTCATCGCAATGTTGTTTGTTGCTGTTGAGACCCTAAGTGTGTCCAGGTATGCCCAGACATGTGTCTCATGCTCACTTTGCAAGAAGACTCAAGCTGCAGCCTACTGACGAAGTCCAAAAAAAGCCAAACCCGGTCTGGGTTGCTTGTGTTCCATTCCAGCGGGGACTTTGCCTAGCAGTCTGAGATGTACTGTTCCTATGAGGAGCAGGGTCAGTAGTGATTTGCATAAGGCAGTCTTGTCTAGCGTGGCAGAGTGGGTGAAACATGATGGCCTGCAAAGCGGTCCGAGCGATCATCAGGGGCTGGTATTCGTTAAATAATTCCATCCATCATATTCCATTCATCACCTCGTTTTTTGTTGTAACTCTCAATCTAGGTAAAGAGATTGTGTTGTTCATCACTGCTTTGTATGGGATGCAGCATGTCCTAAAAATGACACACACTTTGAGGAGTCGCTATTTCGATGTATCAGTGTGGATGAAGTGAGATCAAATATCGTCATGCTTTTGTTGTGAACTGAACACAATTGGAGGACATTCCTCAATGGGGTCATAGTGTAGTCAGAAACAATGGCATACAAGAATTTGCCACCATGCAGGTGAGAGAGCACCAATGCGCGGATGATGGTTTTGAAGAGTTTAGTTCTCATAATAAATAACAGTAAATATTGATATCAGACTGTCTGTGTTTTCTAAGCAATGTGGGTTTTAAAGTCGATGGTAAAAACAATGTCAATGATAACATCAGGACATTTTGCATTTGTGTTAAATTAAGCTATGAATCTCTCTGATCGCATGTTAGAGGTAAGTTTGAATTATGTTTTGGTTCTATTGAGCACGGGTAAGCAATTGACATACATTCTTCAATTTTAGGCCAACATTCTTTGAGATGGTGGATTTTCTTGAACATGGATTCTTTTAAATACTGCATATTGTTGACTCTTGAAACTATGTCCGTCAAGTAGCATTGTGTGTTTCAAGTATAGGTTGAAGATGCCAGATGAAAGGGTTTGTTTTGTGCTACTCCACAGATCATTGACAGATCTTCAGATCAGGACTTACAAATATGAAAGAGATGGGGCTGATCAGACATGTAAGAAGCGACCCAATGTAACACAATACTTACAAAGCCAAGCAAGCCAAGAGGGTGCTCAGCTGGCATGAGTGGATACCAATATCAAACATGTTGAGGGGTCATTTATGACAATAAGGTGGGAGTAGCCTCTGACTGCAATGAGTAGTGAGAAGCTCATCATCTGCCTCTTGAATGGTGGGTATCTCTATTCTGCAGTATGACCAGACGCCCGCTTTAGCATTTATTGGGATCTGGTACCTCCAGCATCTTGGCTCATGTCAATGTCCATATTTTAAGGTCCTGTAGTAATAGGTGCCAAGGGAGACAGATTTTTGCTGTAAACATGCCCTCGTGGGCCCAATGAGTGTGTTATTCACTTTAATCAATTGACAAAAAGTTTCCCTACATTTGTTTGAGAAACACAAAATTAATTCATAGGCGAGTATTCCGTTAGCCTTTAAAGTCAGACACAGCATTCACAGTCCTGGTTTTGCAATGATGATGGATGGAACTTACCACACATAAACGAGGGGCAGCAGTCATCCGCATGAAGACTCATCATCAACTGATATCCGGTAAGGCAGCTCTCTGTGGTTGTCCTGCAACGCCTGAAGTTGCACACTGTAACAGTGTAAAAGAAAATAAAAGCGGGTGAGACGCAAAACATGTAGGCGGCACCAAGTACTTCTCTTCCTCGTTGCGAAATGTATTTAGCTCACTCAACCTCCATGTTCTCTCATTGGGGTTCCAGCATTTGAAACATAAGGAACATATGCTATGTCCTGAGACTGCATGTGGGGGACGATGAGTATAGGGGTGTTATTTAAACTGTTGCCATACTGTGTGCAACTCTTGACTTTCCATGAACGAGGAATGAGAACTTCATCATTCTGTGTGTCTGTAACTATAATTACTGATTTCGGTCTTTTCAAAGGACCAAATGATCAATGTGTTTACATCAATTTAAATCTGAAGTACATTATAATTGTGTTTGTAGCGTACAGGGCATTAAGTTAATCTCCGACTAGAGTATTAAGTACATTTTTAATACATTTAATGGATTTTTAATAATTAATATTTTACTTTGCTAATTGTGGATCGCGTTATGCCGCTTTGTTCGAGGACAAAATAGAGCCTGAGCGTCTTCTGGTGATTTACAATGTGATTTGTTAACTCCAATAATTCAAAACGTATCGTTTTGTACTGTTCTTCTGTAATTTTTTTTTTTTACTGATTATTGTTTTTGCATATGTTCTTCACATATTTATATTCTAAATGTTATTCTGGACACTAAACTCCAAAATAAATGTATATATCATTTATTCTTTCCCAATAGATATAAATAATAATTGGTTCAAATGCGTAAAAGCCTTTCTGCAAATACATCTATAAATGACTTGCATCTGCAAAGCTAACCTGTCAATCACGCAATATGTAAATCGGACAAATGTATGAACGTTTTCCTCTATCTGTTTCCTGAGCCTCAACCCGCCTTTCTCAGTCTAACTGTCAAGAACAGAACTGGAATAGTTCGACATAGTGAAGCTACATTTGCCCATCTCACGTGGGCAGAGAGGGTAATCCGTTGCCTTTGCAATGGCTTACCCTCACCACCAACTTCTGAATCTGGCAGTATGTCATTTACTTTCAAAATTACTTATAATGTAACAACTGTTCTGATACCAATATTTCCACAAATGCCCCCTGTGAGAGTTACGCCATTTTTTTTTATATTTATGCGTCTGCTTCTCACGCTGATGGAACTACCATAGAGACAATAGATGTAATCTTGATTTTGAACACTTCCAATCTCTAATTATTTGGACGGACATCTTAAATGGGCACACTCTACTCCTGCTACGAATTCACAGGGGCAATTATTTCTTTACACTTGCAGAAGTACAATTCCAAACGAGTGCACCATTATTATTTTCATTAATTCACAAAACTCAGCAAGAGAATCCCTGGAAAGTTGCCCCAGTTGCTGCTTTCCAAATTGAGTGAATTGTGTTGTTTGTAAAGTCTTTTATTTCACAAATGTGCAATTGCACCCTTCGTACAATTACACAGTGTGTAAAGGGAGCCCAACATCCAATTGGGCATTGTTTTCTTTGATTTTCTCCAAGGCTAAAACATTTTTCCAGCAAAAGTCACCAATTCTCCAACACTGCAACCAACCTCTGGGGTTATCCAGTCATCTTACCGCCCCTGAAAGGGAGTTAGTTACTCTAGCCCTTCACTCGAATAAAACTCCATCCGTATGTAGGCCTGGAAAGGAATTTGTGAATTACCCAAAACGAATGCCTCTTGGGTATTCACACACTGACAATGCAACCCACTCCTCGCTCTTCTCACCCCCATTCTTCCTTGTTTGGGTTTACTACGGCATGATTGTTCGTACTGTTGGTGGAGAATTACACTGTTGTAAATCTATTTACATGCATAGCTTTGTGGATAGCTGCAAGGCGTAATGGAGTGAATTGGAACCATACATTTTAATATATGCTATATTAGACATACATGGAGAGCACGGTCGCTAGCAGAATCTGTGGGATGTTCCCAGTTGGACAAAGTAAATAACAAGAAGCATTCGCTATACATTTCTCAGGACATAGGCATACTTGAAGGTATACAAGCTTTAAGTAGAGCATTCTATCTTCCTATAGGACAGAAGGACAGTAGATGTACATACTACATATCATGCTGGAACAGCATGGGTTGTCGGGCATCCGGATCTCAACCAACTCGTAGCCTTCCTTTTCGCAGGGTGGCACTGTGGCTAGCGGACAGTTGACCGGGGCACATTTCACACTGATGGTTTCCTTGTCACATGAGCATTGCTGGCAGTTTGAAGTCCAGGTCTCTCCAGGCTATAACAGGAGATCAGAGAAGATTACAGGATTGTGAGCCAGATGCAATCACGTTAGCAATATCACGTGTTGAGTCATGGTCTTTGAGTAGTTTATCAGCTCCTCAGTCATATACAACAATATACAGTCAAAGCGATTTTCAGCTGTGACGTGTCAGCAGGGTGCCCCAAATCCCTTTGACCCTTTAACAATATACAATTTATAGCAAGAAAAAATATGATTTGCATATTACTGACAGTTTCTTATTTCCACTCCACTTGTTTCTCTTTATCACATGCCATATAAATGTTATCATTCTAAGACCTAAGTTCATTGTCCATGTTCAAATTGTATGATACTCATGCTTGCCTCGTGCTTATGCTTGAGTGACCTATTAATGTAGTGCCGAAAGACGCTTAAGGCAACGGCAATGGCGAGCAGGTACTCCAGGGCGCACCATCTTCACGAAAACTAGCGTATACTAACTAGGTCCTGCAATTACTATCAAATTTGAATGACCATGCCCAACAGAGAAAATGATAAATGTAATTGGGCAAAATAAAAAAACGCATAATGCAAATGTGAGTTCCAAAAACTCTCTTTCACACAGGAATTTGTATTAAATCTAAATTAAACCAAACACCAGCGTTTAATTTGTAATGTAATCAGGGTCGTACGTGGACAAAAAATAGGCATAGACACCAAAACAAAACTAAATACCATTTGTACACCAGTTAGCTTTAAAAAGAAAATGGCCACATTTGAAATACAGGCCATATTTGGACGTCTAAAGACGCCTTTTATGGGTATTCTGCAAGGTATGGGAGACTGTGCAATTTTCTGGCAATATTTGTATTATTATCAGGGATATTTCCAGTGAAAAGCGGCCCATCTGTCCATAAAACAGGCCCACACACTGCAAAAAGAGCCCTCTGCACTAATCTGTCAGACCAGCCCATCGACTGCTGACTGATTGCCCTATAGGCCAGTCCAACCCTGAATGTAATAAGTGCAGGTGGCAAAAGTTTTGTTTAGAAGCACGCTGCCAACGCTATTGAAGGTCATGGTGCCGAATACCAACCCTGCATAGTCTTAATACCATCCCATGCTTCTTCAATTCACCACTAGGCTCACCCCGCTCTTTATCTCACTCTTTAAGGTTCCCTCTCATCCCTTCATTCTCCCTTTATCACTGTTTTGGCATTCTTATCTTTCTCCTTCTGTCCTCTTGATTTTCTCTCTTTTGCCCTGGGAGAAAGTCTGGTGAGGAAAAATAAGTAATGGTCCCCAAAAATAAATGCTGGTGGTCCCCATCTGCAACCACTGGGTCAAATGTAGCACTTCCTAAACCCTGCTTAGCATACCCAACGACCTTAGAGCAAACACTCCCTATGCGATATAAAAATAAAAAAACTAAAATCTCTGGGAAATCTTGGTCAATTCTAGTTCTACATCAGATCTGAGCTAATGCAGACAGCAAAATAACCAAGGAACATTGCAAGCAAGTATTGGTAAACATCAAGCTGGTGCATGCCTGAAAAATAGGAAATCCTGCAATGGCAGTGACACAATTAATGCACAGCAGGCCACTGTTGAAGTTTGGGTCTCCAGGCTTTGGTGTGGCTTGAGCAGGCATTAAACTATTTCTCTGTCAATTTTGCCCTGTACGTGAAACCTTTACGTGTTTGGGGACGAGTGGAGTTGCAGGGACCACATTGCTTGAGGGTGATTTTGGAATCATGCCGTCATTCGGCTGGGCACCCAAAGATCCTTCCTTCCATACAACGTGTCATTTTCTGCATAAGGGTGGAAGGTTTTCAGATTGGTAACTGTTGAAACTCTGTTGTGGGTTTCGATTGGCATTTTCCACCTTCAGGGGTTTGTTCGTGCCCAGTATGCGAGCTGAAAAGGTTGACCTGCATTTTTCAAAAGGGGTTTGGAGAGCGTTCTCTTACACAAAATGTGTGGCAATGGGCAGGCAGGTGAAGCGTGGTACCCACGTATTTTGACCGTATCCATATGGTGGGATTCCTGCGCTCAGTGTTTTGACCAGCTGATGTTTGAGTGCTTGTGTCTCACATTGGGGAAAGTGCCTAGAGTGCCCGTCCTATGGCCTACTTTGCCATCAGTGCTTTCATATGATGCATTGGTATTTTTTCTGCGCTTTTTGGATGTCATTAAAGATTTTTTAATTTGTCCTCAAAGTGTTGCTTAATTATTGCAGACCTGTTTTCGAGCCTAAGAAACTATATTGGGAAGTTGCTACTTTTGAGTTCCTCATCATCTTGGTTTCATGACGCAGCTTGTTCAGGATAAATGAGATTTTGAGTTCTCTTCTAGAGGAGAGATAGGACAAATGGACAGCTTTGTGCTTTAAGATACTGTGCACGGAAAACATAGCTACGATGATAATAGAAGACAATCAGGACCTGGTACAATATCAAAAACATGTGGGCTCACGCAGGGCACAACTAAGCGCCTGTTTTGATGCGATTGCCCTGTCTAAAGCGCATTCCTTTAATTTGCAATTTCTCTTAGTCTGAGCATGAGACAGAGCTAGCATAGCTCCTACACTGTAGGCAGAGGTTGCTTCGCTCTGATTCTGAACTATTGCAGCAGAATTCGGGGTTAAATGTATGAGTTTCATACAATTTAATTACATAAAAAGAGATGCACTGCTTTGCCCTACACAAAGGCACATATCAGGAGACGGCCCCTGCTCTGAACAAATAAGGCACACCTCAGGAAGAAGGTTAACCCTGGTCCAGCACACACCCACAGGACAGCTAGCTCTAAAATATTGGAAGGCACATTGGGGCATATTACCAAGCAATAGCGATAATTATCGCTATTGCTTGGTTAGCGTGAATAAATTAACGCTGAGCTGCAGCGATTTTTATCGCAGATAAACCTTGGTATTACCAAGGTTTATCGCAAATGCGATAAAAATCGGCCGCAATGCATGAATATCGCTGAAAAATCAGCAACATTCATGCATTAGCGAGCTAATGCTCTTAGCCATGTTATTCACCTCCCATTGGATAACATGACTAAGAACTGCTCAGGGCAGGTGTTAGCTTTTGGAGATATTCGCGCTTAGCGCGAATATCTCCAAAAGTTGGTAATAGGAGATAGCGATGTTAGCGACTGTTTTCAGTCGCTAACATCTTGGCACGCCCACTTTGCATGTCATTAGTGATAAATATCACTGACATGCAAAGTGGGGCCCAAGATGGTCGCTATCTCCTACTAGCTGTCGCTAACTGGTGTTAGCGACAGCTAGGTAATAGGGAGATCATTTTATCTCTGCTTTCTTGGCTTTTAAAGCCAAAAAAGCGGAGATAAACCCCCTTGATATTATGCACCATTATTTTATTAATGCCATTATAACTTCACAGCTTCTGCCTTGCTTGTGCACACCGTTCTTGCAGCCATACTTTGAGCGTGGTCAGGCCATAAGAAGACTGTGATAAATAAATAGAGAAAACATACACCACAGGCAGCATACTATCAACTATGCTTCTTATTTAAGATAAAATTCTACCAAATTGGATACAGATTTTAACCAACCTTCCAGGCCCTAGCTCTGACTAGGGCATGTGAAATTGTATACTTATAAAATATCATAACACATCTATGAAATATGCTTTTTTTTCAAATGTATGCTTTTAGTGTGACGTAGTTTGCCCCTTTTCATGCGTGACTTGTTTCACTTAAGGTCATACTTTTTGTGTGAACAAGTCTCCCGTGGGCAAAAATGATATCAAATTAAATAATGCAAATTTTTCAGGAATTTATCAAATAATACATTTCACAGAGGCTTTGTTCTGACCCACTTGGGTGCTGGAACCACTTTCTTCAAAGGCTTCCAAACCTCTACGTATCCAGCTAAGGAAAGTGTCCTCCATGTAACTGCAAGGCCCATCTGAAATTTCAATTTCGTCCACTACATTCAACTAATTCTGGGAACAATTTTACACAATATTTTAATGTAGGGGACTGGTTGAAGCAGAAAATACCTTATGGACCAGCTACTACAATGTATGACTTTTGAACAGCTACATTATCACGAGAAGTAAATTGAATGGAATGGTGTGAAATTTGCTATATTTCACATAATTGTCCTGGAATTTTACTAAATAAAATGTTGCAGTAAACCCAGGCTAAAACTGTCAGTACCTCGAGGCAGGAATGCTAATTCAACAATCTAATACCCAATGTGCTTGACCTACATCTGCCCTCTCTGCCAGTCAGCTCCATCTTCAAGGACAGTTGCACTATCTACAAGGCTGTAGTAATGCCTTATCACCCTGATTGGCGAGAAAGCTTTTCAACTGCAGTGCTAATGTTAATGTTATTGTTAATGACAAAAAAAAAAAATCTGAAAAAGCCTGCCAGAGCCAGCTCTGCCAGCTGGTACACTCCGGAGCTCAGAATTTTAAGAAAAGGCTGTAAGAAGCTCGAACGTATTTGGAGAAAAAACTGGGATACAGCAAACAAAGACACCTATCGCGACGCGATTAAAGCGTATAAAGTTGCCCTCAGAAATGCCAAAACAGCATTCTATGATCAGAGAATTAAAAACTCCTCCAACTCTATGAAAGAAACATTTCAGATCGTCAAAGAACTCCTGAAGATTCCTGACCCCCCACTATCCCAAGATCCAACAGGGGCTAAGTGCAATGAACTAGCCTCTTATTTTGACCAAAAAATCAAAAATATTATATCCACCCTACCCCAAATGGAGAGCCCTGCCTTTACTGGAAATCTGCCCCCGGACACGGACCCCCAGCTCAATGCCTCTAATCCTGTCTCCGTAGAACTTCCTTAAAATCTTAGCCGGCATTAAAAGCGGCTCCCCTAGCGACCCTGTCCCTTTGCGGTTCCTCAAACAGATAGCCACTTCCATCGCCACTCCGGCAACAGAACTCATCAACATCTCTCTTTCTCAGGGCATTGTTCCGCCCAGCTGGAAAGGGGCCATTGTGAAGGCCCTTCTAAAGAAACCACATCTTGACCCTCTCGAGCTTGCTAATTTTAGACCTATTTCTTTACTCCCCGGACTCAGCAAGATCACAGAAAAAGTGGTGAATTACCAGCTCTCCCACTTTCTGGAGTCCAACGATTGGCTGCTTAACTCCCAAACTGGACTCCGCCCAGGCCAGGGCACTGACACGGCCCTCCTCTCTGTCATCGAGGAGGCAAGGCGCATTCTGGACTCAGGAGGATCAGTCGCAGTGATCCTCCTGGACCTTAGTGCAACCTTCGATACAGTGAATCACCGTATCCTTATTCAGCGCCTGGCCGAGGCAGGAATACAAGGGTCTGCCCTGACCTGGCTAACATCTTATCTTTCCAACCGCACCTTTCAAGTCTGGGAAGGCAACTCACGTTCCACCTTAATACCCCTCCAGTGTGGGGTACCGCAGGGCTCATCCCTAAGCCCCACATTGTTCAATGTGTACATGGCCCCCCTGGAGGACGCGGTTGCCCCGTTTGGGTTCAAAATAGTCAGTTACGCCGATGATACTCAATTGGTCGTTTCTCTCTCCCAGCTCGATCAATTCCCTGACAGTTTCCATCAATGCCTGACGAAGATTTACACCTGGATGTGTGACTCCTCACTTAAGTTAAATGGGTCTAAAACTGAAATTATGTTCCTAGGCAACAAGTCGGCCTCAATGCCCTCCTCCATCTGGCCTGCCTGTTTAGGGGACCCACCCACCCCAAAAAAAGAAATCAAAAGCTTAGGGGTCTGGTTGGAGCAGGACCTGTCGCTCAAAACACAAGCGAAAAAGACAGCAGGCACCTGTTTTGGGCTACTCCGGTCTGCCCGGAAAATCCTCCCTCTCCTCCCTCATCATTCTAGGAAGCAATTGATACAAGGTCTAGTTCTCTCTAGACTAGACTTCAGCAACACGATTTTTTTAGGAGCCCCGGAAGCTATTATCAATAAGCTTCAACAAATCCAAAATGCCGCAGCCAGGCTCTTAACGGGCATGTCCCTTAGGACCTCAGCTAAACCTGCCCTCAAATCACTCCATTGGCTCCCCGTATGGGAAAGGATTATGTTCAAGTCCCTATGCATTACTCACAAACTCCTGCAAGGCAAAGGTCCCCCAATTATGAGAAGCCTAGTCACGCCCTACAAACCCAACAGACCCTTGCGTTCCGACAAGGGGTTCCTGGCGATAGTGCCAAGAGTCAAGAAAGCATGCACAGGAGGACGCCGCTTCTCTGTGAATGCCGCCTCATTATGGAACTCCCTCCCACTGAAACTACGTGCGGAACCTGGTCATATGTGCTTCCGGAAAACGCTGAAAACCTTCCTCTTCCCCAAATGATCCCTGGTCTCCTCTCCCCCTTTTCGAGTCTGACTCTATCGTAGCGCTGGGATGCCTTCTGGTAACCATGCGCTTTACAAAAACGCCTTTCATTTAATTTCATAAAGCGCGCTGCTACCCAAGGGCGTCCTGGCGCTATGTAAGATGTCCACCTAAGGCCTGGTCACGGAGTTACTTTGAAAATTATGAGTTGAACAACCAGGTTTTCAGGGCCTTCCTAAATTCCTAAAACAATCAGCTCTGTTATACATCTGAGAGAGAGAGGAAGGGAATTCCATGCTTTGGCGGCGCCTACAAAAAAACTCCTGCCACCCCAAATGGCTTTTTTTGCCAATGGAATGCGAATAAGTTTGGCTTCTGAAGAGTGCAAGGATCTTGTAGGAACATGCCAGTTGAAGTTTTGGATCAGATGGTTTGGGCCCGTGGAATGGAGTGATTTATGAGTAACACATAAGGCCTTAAACAAAACTCCCTTCTTAACAGGCAGCCAATGTAGCTTTCTAAATTCTGCCAAAATAGATTCATGTTTTGGAGTACCTGACAGCAGTCTAGCAGCTGCATTCTGTACAAGTTGTAGTTTCCTTAAAAGACCTTCCTGCGTGTTAACATATAGGCCATTGCAATAGTCCAACCTGGACATAGCTAAGGCCGTGATAACTGTCTTCTGACTTTCTGTCGGAAGATAGGCCAAAATGTTTTTGGATGATTTTAAAATGTAAGAGGTGGTTGAAACAACTGAGTTTTCTTGATCTTTGTGGGACAACTTGTTATTTATTATGAACCCTAAGTTTTTCACTTTCCTGACTGGTGTTGGAAGAGGGCCCACATAATCTGGCCACCTTGCTGGGGTCCAAAATTGGGGGTAGTTTCCAAACAGTATCACCTCTGTTTTGGCAGAGTTGAGCTTTAAACAATTCCGGCCTATCCAGCCACCCAGAGCTGTCATACAGTCGTGGAAACGACGTGCTAGCTCCTGAGTTTTATTTGGAAGCATAGAGACAGCAATCTGGGTGTCATCGGCGTATGAGGTAAGCTTGAAACCCAAAGGATCCAATGAGGGGGGCAAGCTGGGAGACATAAACATTTAAAAGAGTGGGGCTCATAGATGACCCCTGCGGGACTCCACGGGGGAGGGAAAATGACTTTGCAGAGAAGTTGCCAAATGTAACTGTCTGCACTCTATCTGCTAAAAATGATTTGATCAGTTTCCATGCCCTGCCTGTGACTCCAATCTCATGCAGCTTTGTAAAACTAGGTTGAAGTCCGATATTGTAAAGGGAGTGGAAACAATAAGGCATGCATCTCTGTGCATGTCTCAGGCTTTAGAATAACCTTCCAACTCCTTTTATGAGATTCTACACACCACAATCCAGAACGGAACTAAAAAACAGATCGTTGTCCAATTGAGGCACTTATAACTTTGCCCACTGCAATAGTTCTCATCTAAATCTGGAATTCATATCCAAGAAATTGCCCTTTACTACTATCACACTTTCCTTTATCATGTCTGTGTCTCCGCCATCTCCTCAAGGGGTCTATTCAAAGTGTGACTCACACCAAAGTAACAATCTTTTTGTGTTCCCACTCCCGAGCCCTGGATTCACAAGCTATTTTGCGAGCAAGAAATTCAACAAATAAAATAAAACACTGTCATGCAGAAGGCTGGGGGTATAGTTAGGCTATATAATCTTTGGAGACCGATATATAAATAAATACACTTCATCAGATTTAAAACAGAAATTGGTATTGAGAGATCATTGCACCCTGAATTAAAAGCAATTGAAGAGGGTGCAGGAATTTCGATAATGAGTTCAGTAAAAACTAGCCAGCCGACTGAAGAAACCATGGAGCATATTATCAAGAACGGCGTTAAAATTATTGCCGCTGTAGCGGCAGGAAACTGCCGCTGAAGTGGTGATAATGGACTTGATAATATGCCCTGGAGAATTCCCATAAAAGCCCATGTTCTGGTGTGAACATGGGCTTATATTAGAATTCTCAAGGGCTTATTATCAAGCCCATTATCGCCGGTTTTCCTGCCGCTAAAGCGGCGATAATTTTAACGCCGTTCTTGATAATATGCCCCCACATGAGTAGGATAAATATTCATAAGTCTTGCTGTCAGGGTGGGCAAATGTTCTCATTGTAGGAAGAAGCCCTCAAGGACCAATTATTAGTTTCTTTCTTTCATGTAGATCAACATTTAAATGTGATTGCAGTATTTTTTAGCTGTTAACATTTTCAAAAAGGCAACAACATAGTGTGTTCCACTGAGAACATCGTCCAGCTATTTTATAAGGGAATGGTATTTTCTTCACCATTTTAATAACGACGTTGAATTTTTTTCTTTCACAGCTCTGGAAATTCTCTTTTCACAGTGACAATAAAAACATTTAGACAATCATTTAAACGCCTGCCTTTTGAAAGTATTGCAAGGCAGATAGATGCTTCGTAAATACTCACCAATTTGGCTGTCCCATCAGGTCCTTTGCAGGCTGAAAGAGACGAAGGAACGAGTTACAATGATTTATTTTGACCAGCTCTAGGATTACTCATAAAAAAATAAGATTTATATTCAAAGGCTCCAGAGACATACTAAGAGGAAAGCAGAAACACTGTGATGGGCTTTCCAGGAAAACAGATCGTAGAAAGGTAGCAGTGATTTTTAATTTGTCGCACATCATTTGTCAAGGAACACTGCTAACTTGTCTGTCACTTTGAAGAAACAGCACCGGTTATAGTGCCCACACCGTCATTCGCTCCCCCCTGCACCTTTTTCACTTGCCCATATAATGATTACACAGGAAATATTAGTGTGGGTAAAGAACTGCTGCAGGTTTTTTTTTTCATACGAACAAAAGTATGCAGTTTTTCGTGGGTTATCTGACGAGCGATCCAGGGCAGGCAGCCCCTCACTGCCCCGCCCGCCTGATGAGCCAGCCGGCACGGTGGGTCGACGCCCGGACAGTGCAGCACCTTTGTAGATCCCCTTCTGGATCACGTGATCGTGCATTATACTCCCGCCCCTTTCAAGGGCGGAGCGTGGTATGGCACCTCCCCGGTTGGTCAGGCCCCCCAACCGCCCGAAGGGCTAACGGGGCACCATCGCGGGTTCCCCGGAACCCCCTGCGGCTCCAGGTCTTTGGCTCAGGCACCTTTTCTGTGCCAGGCAGAGGTACCCTTACTGTACCAGTCTGCTGCAGAGGTACCCTTACTGTACCAGTCTGCCTCCAGATCGCCCTGTAACTCCGCCACAGCTCTGGAGGAGGCTATCGTCAATGACAGAGCCCCCCACCTCTGCGTTCCTTACTTGCATCCCACAGCTTCAAGTGCATCCTGCACATTCAGGAGAAACATATCCATCCCAACCCTGGACAAGTGCACCCCATCTTTCTCATAATAACCTTCCACCCTTGCCTGTATCAGTGCCTGCCATATGAACCCAAAGCCTCTCCGTCCATGAACTCCTGCATGGCCCTGTTGACCCTCTTACGTGAATGTTCTAGCGCAGCTATGGATCTGGCCCCCTGCCACTCCCTACGTGGAACAATCTCTGACCACCATATCGTGCATGACCTAAGTCTGTTGCGATAGCCCCGATGTCAGTTTTCATGGTCTGTATGAGTGCCCACCTCCCCTTGTTGACCAAGTCATTGCCACCCAAATGGATAGTAAGAACATTAGGCTGGGGTCCCCCTAATGCAAGGTGTTGCTCTAGGCTGTTTCTCACGCTGCTCCATCTCATCCCAGGGACGCCCATCCAAACAAACTGCGTCCGTGCAAACCCCTGGATCCAATTCTTGTGTGTTGCCCACTGTGCCAACCTGGCAACATATGAGTGTCCCAGCAGCCACACCCGACAACCTGATGAAATAAAAGGGGGGGGACGCCATCTTGTCAAACTTGTTTAATTTGTTTGAAAACACTGCACACATTGATTACACAAATTACTCACAACAAACATATTTACACTTCATTGACTTTGTACATTTAGGGACGAATGTAACGCTGGAAACAATTTGATTGCCAACACCCCACAACCTTGACGCCTTCAGGCCCCATACCCGCCTTGAATGCCGCCGTGGCTGCGCCAATTCTGAAAGAGTGGCTTGAAAATTTTCTACCTGAACTTATGAGACCGGCCTGGGACTTGACAGCGGCCATGATGAGGTCCAGCTGAAACCTAGTCAAGGGCGCCCCATCTGCATGTATAAGGAAGAGCCCCGTGTTTGCCGGCCTTATCCTCAAGTATTCCCTTACTGTGGTGGCAGGGCAGTATCTGGGGTCCCCCAAAGCTTGCAATACTATTGTTGCGCCCCGCCCCGCCTGATCTGTCTTGGATCTCCGAATGCGAAGTACCAGGTGGTCAGTCGCACTAACATCCTGTATGGCCAAGGCCGCCCCTGCTGTGTCTGTCTTGGATTTGGCGACGAGCTCACTCACCCTGAGAGCCCCGAAAAACGCCAGGCAGAATGCTGTCGTGATAAGCCTGGCCTCGAAGGGGGAGTTAGTGACCTGCTTATATAAGCAGTCCTCTATTGATTTCCATGTGCCGCTGCCTATTCTGAATGCTATATTCTAGGGGAGCCTTATTTCTGATTTGAGAACACTGCGCTAGCCATTACCTCAATTAAATAAGGCAAGGCCCCGGGCCAGACAAAATCCCTGGCGACTTGTTTCACCATGATCTGTCTATATTGGTCCCCTATGTTAACTGACTAACTGATGCTATAGCTGCAGGTGCCCCAATCCCTGATACATGGAAAGGGGCATAAATAATCCCTATTTTTAAAAAGGGGGATCAAGGAATCCCAGCTACATATAGGCCAGTTAGCCTTTTAGATACTCTTCAGAAAGTATGTGCAAGACAATTGCTAAATAAACTCAACGATTGGATCGAGGGTGCAGAAAGCATGACTCCATTTCATGCAGGGTTTAGACCCAAAGTGAGCATTATTGATCAAGTCTTAAAGCTGCGGATCATTCTCTGGAAATAACCTGACTTAGAGAAGGACATATTTATATTTCATTTGGAGACCTCAGAGCCGCTTTTGACTTGATCCCCAGGGGTTTGCTCTGGACAGCCTTAACGGAAGTAGGGGTTCCCGGATTCTCTCCTTGTCCATTTAATTAGCCTCCACCAGAGTAATTACACCCACGTCTGCTGGGGACCTGGAGGGCAACTGAATGATAGAATCCTGATCAGTAGTGGAGTGAGCAAAGGGTGCGTTCTACCCCCTACTTTCTTTTCCCTATATGTTAACTACATAGTGGAGGCACTTTCTTAAGGGGAATATAGACGCACCTAAATTGAACGGGCCAGGGGGCCTACTCTATTATATGCTGACTATACCCTCTTAATCTCTCAGGATCCAAAGGGCCTCCAACAGCTGTTGGCAAACTTCAATGCTTTTAGCTCTTCTAAGGGCCTTGAGATTAATATCTCAACAACTAAATTTATGACAGTCAGACCACACAAAACTTTCAAGCACATCTTGTCCCTAGCTAATGAAAAAATTGGTTGTGGTTCCAGATTTGGGTATCTGCGCACAATGCTTGATAGCAGTTTATCATGGATGCCACACATTGAGAAGAGAAGGGCTGTGATCCAACACCAAGCCTTAGCAGTGTACAGGAGGTTTCAGGGAACAGCGTCAAGAGCCTTACTCCTGCCCTAGAGCTATACAATCTTAAAGCCCAATCGCAGCCTTATATGAGGCCAAAATTTAGGGGCATGCCAACACTGACTCTCTCACTTCAAGTGAAAATACGATTGTTCGCTCACTACTCCATCTTCCCACAAGCACCCTTTTAATACGGATGTTGTATGGCCTCAACTTAAAAAGAGTGGGAGAGGTAGCTAGACTTAGGCCCCTTCTATACTGGGTGAGGCTCTGAACCATTAAGCAGCTGAGACCGTATCAGCGGGCTGTTGAGGAATTGTAAGCCCTCAATAAAGGCCAAATATTCTCATGGTTCAAGCATGGCTGTCATTGGTTCCAAAGATTAGACCTTGGATCATTTTGGTCAGAACCTGCCTCGTTGGTGGCTACTTCTAAGGTTCCGCTAAAAAATCACTTTTGGGAGTATATTCATATTAGTCTTTTCCGTTGTTCCACCCTTGGTAGGCTGACAAATGAATTCTTGCTAACCAAGGACTGTCCCTTTTATGAAAACTTTCTTGAGCTCTTAACAATTAGGAACATCTTTGTATCTAAAATTTCGATATGATACCCTTGAAGTAGGGGCATTTATTGTGCAATGGAGTTCAATCAGTAGCACCTCCCAATTGTCTGTCTGTACCATGTTCTCCTTGTCAGCAAATTAAACTATAGACCATGTGCTATTCTTCTGTCCAGCGTACATAAAACATAGATGGAAATGGATACGACCCTTGTGCAGGTCTCTTGGTATTCAGAAGTACTGGGAGGCATTTAGCATCCTAAAGGGCGACACATTCATTTATACTGTCTACGCTGTAAGTTTCTATTTATGGTAGGGCTCATAAGGAGAATTAATGTACATACATTTCAGGAGATAGTGGTTTTGTGTCACTGGTTGTTAGTTTGCACATGATCAAACATTCTTATCCTTGCTGTGGCATGAACATTGTTTTCTTTCTTTTAATCTTTTCTTAGATAAAAACTGTATAATAATGTTGTCTTATTATTTGTAAGTTTTATGGAATCAATTTTCAGAAATAAACTTTTACAACCACTGCACAATCTGGAACAAATTATGCACAATCCCCCCTTATGAGATGATGACTATGCTTATACATCATGCTGAGAGAAAAATAAGGCATTGTTGATAGAGACTGACAATCTGGAACGTGAGATAAAAAGTCTCAGTTTGCCAGAGACAACAGAAAAGAAAGGGAAAATTCTAAAAGATATCCTTTCCGAACATCAACTGTATATTAAAGATAAAAAGCCAATTAATCTTACTAGAGATTAAACAAATTATAAAATGGATGAGTTTTCATTTACGCACATAGGTTTGATAATATCAAAACATCTGATGATCTAAAGGTACAAACAATTGTGAACACCACCAAAGCCCCTTCCACCTGTGAATCAGACTTGCCAAGGGTAGTAAGCAATACAAAACTGATGGTCTTACCTCTAGGAAGATAATGACCAATCCTTCTACAGCCTCCAACTCCTCTTTTTTTAGAGGAAGTGCAGAGGTTTCGAATAGGCATGAAAGCAATAAAAAAAAGGGCCCAGTACAAACACTGAAGAGGAGGGAAGAACACAGGTCAAGGAGATCATGTAAAAGATTGTGTTACAACGTTAGAAAAATTGAGGCATCAGAATATTTAGTATCCCTCATTAATTTAAAAAGCAACACCAGTGACATATGGGGGATTGCTAATGACACAACAGATTGTTTTGCAGGAAGTGCGGACAAACTAATAAGGTGTACTATCAAATAGATCTTGTCGATGGGGCTGTGTCTTAAGAAGTTTAAAAATTAACAGACATAAGTTACCTTGTAACTTCAAATTCAATAATGAACTGCAGAATTTTACAAAACGGGGAAAATGTTTTTGCAGCGGCAGCTCAATGATTTATTATAAACACTGCATCTCGTTCAGTTTTAAAGTAGTATTTTTGTGTGGAATTTTAAGGTATTGCTTTAATAATAGCAATGGGGGTGATAATGATGGCGGACGGACTTAAGTCCGTCCTCCATCGGAGTTTGGACCGCCCCCTGTATGGCGGTGGTCCCTCACAACACATTACAAGTCGGCGGCCACCACGGCAGCCGCAAAAAGCATTATTTTCATTGCGGCGGGTGCTGCTGGCTGCACACCCGCCACAATGTTAAATATGTTATGCATTTCCTTGCACTATGTGGCAGGCACCACACGGTGCCTGCCACCTGGTGCAGGGACTGTAGAGGGGCACTATAGCTGTCCCCCAAGTGCAAAATGCACATGCCCCTGCACCAGGGAAGCCCGTACCGGGCCCCCAAAGTACATCCCCACCAGCATTTCAATGTGGTTGAACCACCATTGAGAAGCTGGCGGGGATGTAGCATCCAAATCTGTCTGTCAGTGCCTGCTAGGCACCGCCACCATTTTGTGAATGCTTTTTGGGTCTGACAGGCATTGTAATGATTGCCTCTGTCAGACCTGTGGTGAACGGGCTTTCAGTCTGCCATGCCATCCTGATATGGTGGGCACAAAAAGGCCTTACGATGGCGTAGAGAACCCGCCACCGGCAGCCTGCAGGTGGTGGGTTCACTGCCATCGTTATCACCCTCAATGTATTGACATGTCCTAAAAAATGTACTAAGAAAATATATTACATTTGAATATTAAGGAAGTATCAATGAATTTATTTGTGGACATTTTTAAACGGTACGATAAGCAATGTGGACTGAGGGTTGTTTAGATGATTTGTATTGATTTTGATATGCACTAAAGTGGTCCCAATGTATTGAAATATTTGCACAAACAAGGGGAAAAACAAATCAAGAAAAATGAAGGCGCAAGAGTAGTAGATTTATAACCAATGTTACTTAATCACATTGGTGGAAAGCTATTCACATAAATAAGAATTCACGGGAAAACAGCATCACAGAGTAAAAAAATCACATGAGTGTTGCCCAAAGAGAAAGAGGGGGAAGTGTAAGGTAGTCAGTGATGGGGAGGAAGGTTTGGTAGTGGTGACATCAAATCACAAACTATTCTGGTATATAATCATTAATTACCGGATAGCCAAAGTCTAAACATCATATACATATTGCCATATAACACAAAAAAAGTGGCAGTTATTTTATCACTGTTGAACGGTTGTTGGCAGGTATTCTAAAGTCGACGTTTTGACCCCTTAACGGTAGGTGTCTTGAACCTTACTAGTGGGGACTTCACCAGGACTAGAGTGACGTGAAAGGGACTGAGGGCACCTTGGGGAAAAGGATGGTGTATCATTACCTGACTTAAAATATAAAATAAAAAACTTGGAAACAAGTCCCAGTAAACTGGGCAGGATTAATTAATATTACCATAAGTGCTGTGGAGGGGAGGGGAGATCTCTCACAGTCCAATCGTTGAGAGGAAAGGGGGCTCCAAGGCTCTCCAAGGTACAGTAAAAAGGTTTAAGTGAGGCGTCACTAGTGTAATAAAGGTGACCGTTAGCCAAGGTAATCGGCAAACAGCAGAAATGAATCTCCCCATTAAAAGTAGCAAAATGCACTTACTGAGTGTGCGACAGGAGAGTGCACTGGTGCATTCTTGTTAAAGAGGTCCCTCTCAATTGGACAAGTAAATCTCGAAGAATCAGTGTAATAGTAGTACAATCCGGAATAAATCCATGAAATCGAGCGGAATTAATCTAAAGAGGAGCATAAACAAAAACCAGCTAAAAAGACCTATTCAAGCATGATTCCCAGTTGGTATTCGGAAAGTAGCGGTAGTTGCGTGTATTTGGGGTGAAAATGAGGCGGGAATAACTTGAAAACGGAGTGAGCAGGCGGATGGCTCTAGGCCTGTGTTGCAAACGAATTAAGTAAAGCTGCCACATGTGAAACGTAGTGATGTTACCACTTAAAAAATGTGTCAGTGTACCATGCTGGATCTCTCTAGTTGACTCGAGGTGCGGGCGAGTGAAAATGCGCCGTCATTTAAAAAAAGAGATTGTCACCGTTGGGTAAAGTCGGGTGAATTGTACACCGTACTGGGTATCTCTAGTAGACTCGAAGTGTGGGCGAGTGGAAATGCGCCATCAATTAAAAGAGATTCACTCCGTTGGTGAAAGTCGGGTGAAAATGCACCGTCAATTGAAAGAGATTCACTCCGTTGGTGAAAGTCGGGTGACTGAAACACGTTCCTACCAAAACCGGGATTGCGGTTAAAGGAACCTTAAAAACCTGTCTAGGCAATGGTTAAATACGGAACAATAAATGCACGAGAAAGGTGCCTAAGGACAGGGCACCATCGTGTTTGAAGTGGGAGAAGTGAAGTCCCATCAAAGCGAACCAGCGGGATTGCTGGCTTACCTGCTCGGTGGCTGGAAAGCGTCTTACAGACAGCCAGTGCTGGACGCACCGCTGGATAATGTATTCGGAGAGCTACGCTTCTGGCATCATGCGTGACGCATCAGGAGCGGTCAAAAAGTGAAGAAAGTCTAACATGAGTGCTGTCGATTTCAAATAAGGCGTCAATTGTGTTGATAAATAAAAGTAAACCTGACAAAATGGGCAAAAGGGGATAGGAATAAAACCCTTGGATATTGATTATTCAAGAAACCTCCTGTATGGCAGCAGTCTGTTAAAACAGTGCGTGGAGTTAATTACACACAGGCATAAGAGCAATGATAGTAGGAAATGCCACAGTGATGGGAAATTGGTATACCATGTTCTGACTTCTATACAGTCTAAAAATAAGGGGTGCATATCCTCATCAATAAACAAACATCTTTCGGTGCTAGAGGTGCAAAAATTGAGACATAGGTAATAACATACTTGAGGCATGGGTAATAGCATAATTCAGAGGAAAAACATTGCAATAGTGACATATCATCTATTTGTCAGGAAACAAAAGGAGACCACCTCTATTTTCATAGTCAAAATCATATATCATTGTTCATAAAAAACCTGCGGTGTTAGGCATGAGTAATCACTGTAAGCATGAAACAACATTGCAAAAATGATATGTGATCCGTTTGTCTTGTACCAAACGGAAACCATACCCATAATCCAAAGTCAGGGACATACATATCAATGTCCATATATTAGAAGCCGGGGGGTTTCATAGCTCAGAAATAGACATGGACAGGAAAAACGTATGCTTAGTGATGAGATACATCCGACATATGGTAGGCCACATCATGTTGAAACAGATATTGAATTCCTATAGGTTATGCAGTTCAGGGTAAAAGGGGTCTATCGTACGCCCAAGCAAGCAAGTTGGGCATTACTGGTGTCTTGTTCATTGAGCCTATGGGTAATAGAATCAAATGTTATCCTCCATATTGATTCTCTTACATTCAGAATGGAGCCGATGTCACCTCCTCTTGGACCTTAGTCAGCTTTTTCCAGAACAAGCCATCTCAGTTGGTCTGGGGAGTGAGGTTGATTGACAAAGTGTTCGACTAGGGGCGCTCCCTGCACCTGGCAAAGTATCCTGCTTTGATGCTAGAGTATCCTCACCTTGACCTTCTGCTGGGTTTGGCCCACGTATAGTAGGTCACATGGGCAAAGAATTCCATAGATCACATTTATGGAACTACAGTTGGTGAATCCCTGTAGGTCCAGTGTATGCTCATTATGTGTGAAGGTTTTTGTCTGTATCATTGTTGCACATGCCTTACAATGACCGCATCTGTGGTGGCCTTTTATAGGTGGCAGATTATACATGGACTGAATCGTTGGATTCTTCTCTGTAGCTAAGAATGAGTGAACTGCATGATCTTTAATGCTTTTGGCCTTTCGAAAAGCATGCATGGGTGGTTCTGGTTGTTTGATGTCATCAGCCACCAAGGCCCAATGTTTGTTGATCACTTTTTTTTAGCATTGCTTTTTGTTGAAAAAGTGGTCACACAAATTAGTCTTTGCATAGCAGGATCTGGTCTATTTATTGGGGTGAGTAGATCATCCCACGGATGAAACCAACCCTCTTCTGTGCCCTCCTGGTCATTCTTCTCGGGTAATCTCTATCCATGAGTCTGGCACTTAGGAAATCCGATTCTTTCAGGTAGTCTGTTTTTTGGAACAATTCCTCTTAATACGCAGAAACTGGCCTACCGGGAGATTGTCTCGTAGTGCACTGGGGGGATGACTGCCATACATTAACAGCGAATTACGTTCTGTGGGATTACGGTAAAGAGTAGTGTACAGTTCATTGTTGTCATGACAGATCTTGATGTCCAGAAAAGTGATTTGACTGCTTTGTAAATTTCATGTCAGTGTCACACTGGTTCAGCCAATTGTAGAAGATATCCAGCTCAGTTTCATTACCAGTCCATATCATCAAGATATTGTCTATGTATCTTATCCATAGATCTATCCTCTGTTGGCGTGGGTTATTTGAAAAAAGGAAGGATTGTTCAAAGTGGTCCATATAAATAATAGCCAGACCCGGGGATAAGGCTGCCCTCATCACCACACCCTTGGTTTGAAGGTAGTAGTGGCCTTGAAAGAAAAAGAAATTCTTCTTCATTGCTATTGTAAGCAGGTCGATGATAAATTTAGTGGGCACCTCCACAGGTGCTGGGCATCTGTCGAGATAGTTAGTTATGACCTCCAGTTACTCTGTGATGCTATTTTCCCGTGAATTCCTTATTTATGTGAATAGCTTTCCACCAATGTGATTAAATACCATTGGTTGTAAATGTACTACTCTTTTGCCTTCATTTTTATGAAACTGTTGAATATATTCTTGATTTGTTTTTTTCCCTTGTTTGTGCAAATATTTCAATACATTGGGACCACTTTAGTCCATATCATTTAGTACCCAAGTACCAGTGATTCCGGGTTTACCCTTTTTTTGTAACTTGTATTGATTTTGAACATAAATTATGCCATAAAGATTTGCCTACAAACCTACATAATGACACAAATATGTCAACCATACCCTATTATGTACTAGGGCCTTATAGGTGAGGTCATGCTAATCATAGGGGAACCCTAACCCCTAGTGTACCCTAGTGCATGTAGGTGTTTTCACTGTATTCTAAATATCTTTTCAGCTTAGTACCTTGTTAGGCAGAGCCCAGGGACAATCAGAGTCACTTACCAGCAGTACCTGTCAGCAAGAAAATGGGGGGTGCCCGTGGCACAAGGATGACTTAGAAGCAATAATCTTTTTTTACTTGCCCATGACTAACGGCATTTTTGGTTGAAGTGCTGTGTTCCAGTTCAAGAAATAGGATACCTATGATTCAGTATTAACTACCACAGGATGATATCAGAGTAGCCAAGCTAAACCAGGTGGTGTTCTACCGCTTATTTCAATTAATTTATTTTAAGAACTCTCAACGTTTTGGTTTAATAGAAAGACACAGCACATGCTTGCCATTTGGTGCTATATCCTGCAAATGTTTTCACTTAGCTCATTTATTAGCAGGAAAGCTGCAGTCAGGCCAGACTTCACAATTACCCATATACTAAAGCACAATAGGCAGTACCAGATTGACATTGCCTCACATACAGCAGGAAAATCTAAAAATAACCCCCCACATGAGGGGCTGGTTTATGTCAAACAAAACAGAACTAGCTTTAACATAGTGGGGGTTATCGCACAGAAATTGGGGGTGATTTGAGGGTTTTTCTGTTTGCCACTGTCTGGCTTTTCCTGCCAGTCCTGAACAGAAAAGGTGTATGTGGGAAGACCTGATAATAAGCCAGTCCTTCTGGTGTGCATTAATTAAGATCCTACAGTGAATGGGCCATCAGTCAAAGGTTTTAGATAGCAGAGGTAACTTAGGTTGAACCATCAGAAATCTGATGTTTTATCCTTCTGTACATGAAATGGCACACCAGGTGTTTGGTGATGCAGGGGTCCTGCTGATGTATGGCAGAATTCTGACTCTGCGGAACAAAACAAGACTCTAGGGGGCAGATTTACAAGGCCCTTGCACCACCCATGCATCACTTTTCCCATTTTAAAAATGATTCAAAGTGGCGCAAGGGGCTTGTAAATAAGCCCTAGGTCTATATTGGAATTAATTGAGGAGAAATCTAATTTGTCAATTTTCAGCATTTCGCATATGAATGTTGCTCAAAATGGCTGAGATTACTTCATTATTTATGTGAATAAACAGCTGTTTGTGTCATACACAATACTGTAGTATGTTTTTGTGTGTAATGTGCCAAAAATGGACACAAGGACACATTTCAAATAATGTAAAATACCAAAGCCAGCATTTTCCATAATACGAGTAAGTTTGGATACATTTTTTGGATTTTTTGGCATAATTTCCACAGAGGAAATTTCTCAAATTTCAGGCCTAGAATTAACCTACACTGTGGAGACTTTGGTATAATTTAATATTTCAGTGGTCACTTTTGAAAGATACCTGTAGAACCTGTTGCATGAGATTGCCTTTTGGACCTGATACTTATCAGGTAGCGTTTCTCAGAACTTTTTGCCGGCAGGGTGCGATGAGCTGTGCGTTTGTTAATTTGATTTTGCATGGACTAAAACTACTACGCACGGTTGCTTATTTATTTATTTATTTGAAGAGTTTCATATAGTGCCTATATAGCGCCGGCTAGACCCGGAGGTATTAGAGCGCTTTACATGAGGTTACATAGTGTTACAAAGTTACGTCAGTTACAAGTTACCTCCATTACTAGAGCATTAAAAAGCATAGAAAACAAGGCCAATGGAGCATAGAGGGTAAGGGGGATAAAAACAAAGGGGGTATAGAATGCAGATCAGGTCACAGCAGACCGGGCACCAAAAAGTCAGAGTCAAACAAACAGGTAGGGTTCCCGTAATCAACCACATCCAGAGCCAGACTCTCGCAAAGCGTCAGGACGCAATTAGAGTAGGAATGGGTCCAAGGGAGGGGGCGAAAAAGGTGCCTCACCATGATCCTGCAATAAGAGAGGTGTGAAGGTGACTCAAGAGGGTGTCCACTAAAGGCGATGGTCAATCAGGCTGTTCAAGGCGCTGTCAGTGGCATGAATCAGTCTGGGAGTATGTTGAAACTGTAAGATGGAGGATTCAGTTCATGGACCCTAAGTACCTTGCAACAAAATGGCGGGATTTCGGGCAAACACAAATCCGGAAAAAAAGCCAACAAGGAAACCTACCCCAGGAGCAGGGCTGAATGGGGAGGGCAGTCGCCAGATCTAGATGGAGGAAGGCCGGAGGTCGTCGATCCCTCATGAGTCACCATAAATCCAGGGAAAGTCAGCAGGGGTGCCCAGGCAGCAGCCCCGGAAGAGGAAGGCAGCTATGGGGTCAGGAGGGCGCGTCAACACAGAAAAGGGAAAACAAACTCAGTGATAAGGGCTGCAGCATTGCGGCACTCTCAAGGCGGCTCTGTCGGGGGAAATAAGACCCTCGCGTCTCGGCAGACGACAGCCGACATGACGATCCCCAGCCACATCCCAAAGCAGCCACCAAGGCAGCCAAGCCGGGCATCGGCAGCGGCATACAGGATCAGCAACCGGCAGACCCTCAGAGACCACCGGATGGCGAGGGAGGAAAGGAGAACCAGTAGGGAGATGAGAGACAGACCCCAGGTCCAGAGCCTAGGTGACGGCTTAGGGGGGGGGATCCAACGCCAATCTCCTCTATAGCTACGTAGGCAGGTCCTTCGGGCATCAGCCATGTTGCTGGGGCTCCGCTGTCAGTAGATATTTAAGTGCTTCAGATGAAGTTGAGGTCAGTGAAAAATTAAATTGAGGGAAATTTCAGGATTCAGAGGAAAACATTCCATAGAACCCCCAGGTTGAAGAAAGTCTGAGGGGGGGTATATTCCAGGATAAAATGCTTGAAAGGCAGTCCCTAGGCGGGGAGCTCCTGGCCTGAAGATCCTCACCTGTCGGCCATCTTGGAATATTTTTGCTGATGCTGATCTCTGATGGTAGTACATTGAAATATTAAATATATGACCTTCGCGCTGATCCTTGACGGCACCAGATCAAATTGCCAGCACATAACTCACCAGGCCTATACGGACCACATGCCAATTAACTACAACATAAGTTGAATACAAACTTTATCACATCCATAGAACCATACAACCAATGGTACTGGAGTGATCCACTCAATAAAGAGTCTATGCTCCACATAATTTTATGTCCTGAATATGGTCTTATAGATGTACAACACAATAAGACCAGAACGTTGATATACCAACCCATTTCTGGTTGGATGGAATAGGAAGGAGGGAGAGGTTCTGATTCTTGGCCTCTAGTTGGCCAACCACTGCCCCACTAAGATGAAGATCTACATTCCACAGCGTCATGGAAGAGAGGCCTACAATTTAGCTGAGACATCTGTGGTTCAAAGGGAAACCCCTTAAACCACCCCTAACTTCAAAGCACACATCAGTAGAGCTACTGGTGCCATCCTTCAGCATGAAAAGAAGAAGCGCATGTGGTGAGATATGCTTTTGGGGACGCAGGACCGGGGAAGCCGGCCCGCTTGGTAAACACTGCCAGAGAATTCTGTTGTGCACATGGAGGATTACTGCCATGAGGGGGACCACCAGCCCTTTATGAATAGTGGCTGGCCTTGGCTGTAAGACGTGTTGAAGTGTGGTGCCCTGAAGTGTGTTCATCAATGGCCCATCTCAGGAACATCAAATATCTTCCATGAGGGACCTACACCATCTTCTTGACATCTGTAGGCAGTGCCCTCTCAAGTGCACACATTGACTACTAAAACCCAACAGGTAGTGCAGTGTGAGTGTGAAACTAAGAATTGTGCCTGGAGACTGGATTGTCTAGTGAGGAGCCCCAGAAATCTTGCCTGCATCTAAGGCTTGTGGGTTCTGCACTGCAGGAACCCTGACGCTCATAATCTTCTTGTTGGTAGTGATTCACTGGTTGCAGGACCCTGCATGGCCCGTTTTGCCAATCATGTTGCTTCTCTCTCATGAATCAAGCCAACTGCATTCTCATTGCATGTGGTGTCCAATTCACTAGGTGGACCCTCAAAGGTGGGGTGTACCCATAGTAGCACCTAATTCTACCTCATGTGACTCTGCTGAACTTGCACCTGTGTTTGTGACCAGACTGGTCTGTTGTACCCTGTATAATCATACACCGGACGTGGTGCCTCTTATCCAGGGAGGTACAGAATTTGCCGCTGTTTGCTGTGTGTGACCGGATTGCCTGGTGCAACCCATATCAACATGCACTGGACATTGTGCCTCATTTCTTGGGATGTAAAGAATTGAAACTCTTCGTGTTTGAGACCTGAAATGTGTGCTGCAACCCATGCCAACACTCACCAGACTCTGGGCCCAGATTGCGTCGGCACAACTATGATCAATATATCCGTGTCTGGGCACCTCCTCCTACTGAAAGTCTCCCCTGTGTTACTCCCCATGCATCAGTTTTCCCCTTTTGACCCTCATAGTGGTGGACCTACTGCCCTCTCCACACCTGGCCCTTCTTAAAGGCATCTTGGTGCCAGGCAGTAGAGCTAGAGATTGGCTAGGTTGAAGGAATGCTTCCGAGACAGTTTGGAAGCAGGTCAAGAGACTGCTTGACTCCATTGTGTTTTGAGACCTGTGGGTGAACTTCCTGAGTGGCTGCTATGCTCCCCTTGTTTACGTCTACCTCCAAATTAAAAATTGCTACGTATCCCCGTTGCGACCTAATTACTAATAGGCGGAATGGTCATCTTCCATCCAGTGGTATAGGACAATCGAGATGAACTATAGGTTGGAGGGAGGCTGGGGCCACCAAATCTGAAGAGTACCAATAGCACCACATTATGGTGCTGAGTGCATATTCGCACACAAGCTTTTTGTATGGACTAAGCTGATACCTGTTGCACCGTGTAGTGGTGCTGAGTGAGTGTGTGTGTAAGTGAGAGTGATAGTCTGTAGGCCACTTTTTATTCACAATACCGACAGGTGGTGTCGCTTTATACGTTGATTTCATACCGAAAGCACTAGATATTTGACATTTATTGGGTTTACCCGAGGGGCTCCGGCCTGCAGTGATGCTAAAAAGTGTTCTACCTTCTTGTATGTAGATATCTTTGATCTTGTTGTGACCCAAGGTGTACCCTATACCCCTGTGGGATTCTAGTATCAGGATTGCTCGGGTGGGCCTAGGGTGGACAGCATGTCGCACCGCATAATGGTGCTCTCTGTCTGAGGGGGGTGTTTAGATTATGAATTATCCTCCATGTCTATACTACTGATATCACAATAATACAATTGGGCCTGGTACTGCTAGTAATATTCCCAAATGTGGTTAATACCCAAAAAGTAACTGATGTTCATATTATAATGATTAAATATGTGTGTTGAATACAAAGATTTTCCATGCATCCTGTGTGAAGTCTCTCCTATGGGTCTCAGTGTATTTATCACGAGTGACTGCTGTGCCATTGCTTTACACATTGACTCTGAACTCAGCCAGACTGCTCAGTGCCCAGCTACCCAAGGGTGAGCACAGGTTCTACAGCGAGTGTTATCACCTGCCCTTGACGGGAGCTGCAGGTTCTGCCTGGTTTGGGGCATCCCTTCAGCCAAACAGAAAGTGCCGGCTCCAAAACTGTCTATTTTTTTCGATTGTATTGCAAAGTGCAACTTGGTCTATATTTTCAAAACGAGTTTCCCTGGGGAAAGAGGACAGCCACTCCAATGTCTTTGGAGATTGTCAGGCTCACACATCACTCAGTAAAATTTGTGCTTGGTATTTTCTATTCAAGGCTGCACTGCTGTTTTCGTCCTAGTCAGGGGTGTAGCTTCTTGTTAGGGACGTAACTCCTCTTGAATAAACACATTCATGCCTTGGTATTTGAGTCTGGAGGCCCTGAGTCATGTCTGCTGTCTCATGTTGGTTTTTCCCATGGTGACTCAAGAAAGTAAGATAAAACAATGATGTTTGATGTAAACAGTATAGACAGAGATATGCATCTGGTGGCTGAATTTTAAAATGTGAAGGCAGATAACCTGGAATCAATACCAGTTTCACTGCTAGTTCAAATTGTGTGAACATAGGCCTTATTTTTCTTTATTATATCACACAAGAGCACTTTTAAAAACTTGAGGTCAGGATGTGTGCCGTACAAGCACCTCTTACATTTGATTTAGTACACTGTAATGTTGCTGCATCTATAATAAAAATCTGGGCCCCTTCCAGTTTACTAATGGCACTGTCATTGGAGGGGGGAGGGCGAGTCATGAATGTTTCTAAAAATGTTTAATAAATGCCTGTCTATTCAGGGATTTATCTGATTTGCTAAGGTGAAATGATCCAAATGTTAAAGAAATACACTTTGTTTAATTTTAAAGAGATTGTATCATATGTTGGCATTATGTTTGCTTCACGCTATATATGCCAACATTTTCACGGCTCGGCTCATGCACGGGCTCTTATAGTAAAGCCAGACCATTAGCTTGACTCATCTCATTAATTTGCTTCTGCACTCTCAGGCTTAGGCACTTGATAAAAATGATTTGTAAACGGCAAGGACTAGAAACATGGAGCCCAACCCACAAGTGCTGATTTGACAACTCTACCATCAAAGATTTCTTGTAGCAGAGATGTAGAACAGTTTGTGCAGTGAAAATACATTTAAAATAAGTGATCCCAGGGCGAGGACTCTAGGCCGTTGTGTAGTACATGATCGTAGTCCTGAGTTCCCAGGGAATACTACCAGGCACTTATATTGAGAGTAGGGGCTTAGCTTCAGTGGGCATGTTTGGGGTGTGACATGCCTCAAATACATTCTTGATTTAGTAGCTGTGTCTGTGTTGGTATTTCTTGTTGTTCTCATTTCACAAAGACGTTCTAAATTTTCTTGGACTGGGATCTTAAAGTCACCAGTTTACCAAAAAAGTTGTAAATCTGCACCCACAGAACGGCTCACTGGATAGATGCAAACTTATGACATTTTGTAATTCACAAACATTGACTTTAGTAGACTTAGAAGGTTGTGCCAGATTCAAGTTTCCAGGCATACTAGTGGCAATCAAACACCCTAAAGTTGATGCACTGAAAGCTCACACATTATTAAACTAGTAGCAGCTGGTTGGCGTAGGATTCCAACCTATCGCTTTTCACCCAATGTACCACTCTAGACAGGGGCCTAACAAATGCGAATCAGTACTAACCCTGCTCCTCATGGAAACAATCCACCCCAAATCTTGCTCATCTCACCCCTCCACTCGGCCGCCCAATGCTTTTTTAATTGAGAAATTTGCTTGTTGGTGGGGGATCGAATACTTCAGAAAATATGTGTATGGAACTGGTTGATTTGTTCACAACAAAGGGATGTGGTAAAGCTACATCCAGAATCGCACGATGGCAGTATAAGCTACAGGATTTCCATTTCAAAGTGGGTAAAGGACAAATGAGAGGTAGAAAGTGTATGTCTAATTTGAGTCAAACATGGATGAGAGATTTGTTTGTTGGAAAAAATGAAGATAGGGGAAGAGCAGTTCAGAGTGAAAATGTTAGATTTGTGGTTGTCAAAATGGATGGTTGGGTTCGTGTGAAGAAGGGAAGGTTTGTTAAATCTGGAGAATCTAGGTTTTCTGATCCATTGAAAGTTGTACGTGTGGGATGACAGGTTGTGGAATAATCGGATGGTAATGTGTGGAATTTGTCCAAAATTGTTAGAGTACCTCAGTGGTTATGGCCTGATGAAAAGTTTAGTAAATCTGTTACTTCTGAGTCTTCCAATTCTGCCAATAATTGTAGAAATTCGAGGAAGTTTTCTAACGCTCCATCCAATCAACATGAACAAAGAGTACGTCAACGTCCTGCTTGGTATAAAGATTACTATGTAAATAATTGATTATTTAATTCTTGTTTAACATCTTTTAGAAGCCATTAGTGTTTACTATTCTCATCTTTGTTTCTTTTCTTTACAGTGTTCCTATGCGTGTTTTCAGTAGAAATGTTATACCATCTTTTGCTGTTAAAAGCTGTCGTACCATTTGTAAAGAAAGATAGTCTTTAGGTGTATATGTCATTAGTATTGTTAATTCTTTTACTTGATTATTCTGTTGTCATTATTATTATTATTGTTGTGTTGTATTACGAAAGGAGATGTGTGGTATCTTGATCTTCCCAGGGGCAGAGTCAGCACAAGCAAGAATTGCACCTAACACGAGGCAAACGCCTTGTGTGTGGCGACTCTTGGGCCGGTCTGATGCGGAGAGATTTCCTGTAATTGCAGGAATCTGAGTGTGAAATTTTCATACTTCTATGTGAACACTACACTAATAGTGTGAGTATTCAGTTTTGTTTGTTTTGTCCTGACGAAAGCTCTACAGACCCGCTGGGCCCAATAGAGCTGAAACATGTCGAGCTATTAATAGAGTTATATAGTAATCCTGTAACTCGATTACCCAATATATCACTATTTCCCCCATTTTAATCAGCAGTGTGCATCTTCATTATAATAAATATTGTTTTTTGGTTTTGATGCAACACTGTTTTTTAGAATTTTTTGCTTGGTGACACTGCACTCCAACTCTCATTATCTCTGGACACTTCTACTCTTTCCAGAGGTTGCCTCGGGTGAGGCTGGCATATAGCACGTCGTTTGTCAACCCGATGAATATGCCATGACGCTAGAGAAGGGGCGGACAAAAGATAAACTGCACGTTTAACATCTCAGCGTCTATGAGGGTTGTCAACAAATAACCAATGGTTATGGTAGATACAAGTGTCCATTCTCATCTGTGATTATCGAGGTACCTATTCAGGGGAACTGAATGGACGCAAATTCCTCTTCCCTCTCATGATCAGTATCTTGATGTGTCATCTGGAGTCTAGAACATCCTCATGTTCGGGATTCCAGATGAGACAGTTATGACCCAGGCTTTTGGTTTGAGATGTATCTACTATCTGTGCTTCAATAAACGCACATTACAATATTTTAAAGAAGAAGATCTCGACATTATTTCACACACTTTATAAATTCCGTTTTTATTTTAATCAAAATGGTTTCGGATGAAATCCCTTTTCTTCCTGTACAACTTTGGATCCGTGGTAAAAGGAAACAAAACACATGATAAACACTCAGCACAATCTCATTGAAGTCAGGTCTTTGCGGTTTTTTGGAGTATACTAGAAGAAAAATGACACTGAGTACTCATAGCACACACACCACATTAAAGGACGAGTTGGCGTGGGGTCTCTGTACCAGCTGTCCGAAAAGCACATACGTTGTAACCAATGCTGGGAAATGTAATAACTGATTTCATGCAGGTACTTACATTCACACTCGTAATGAAAGCAGCAACCCCCATCAGTATAGACTTGTTTGGGTAATAAACCACTTGAGCAGGTGATATTTTCCACAGGTGAACATTTAATTGTGTCGATTCGAATGTGTGTGTCCTCAAGGCAAGTGGCTTGGGTACACTTGTCTATCATCCATGCTTCATTGATCTGAAATCAAACAGTAAAGGGTTTTGATCACTGCACTGCAGAAGAATAATTCCAGGAGCAACTTATTTTTCTTCTCAAGGCAGTGAATATGAAATCACGTCCATGATTTAATGCCAATACTTACTTTCTTTGTGAGACTTTTAAGAGCCACAGTAGGGAAAATGGGCTCACAGTTTTTCCCCACACATTGTGACTCATCTTCTGATGCACTTCTTATTAGGCACTGCATATAAATAATCTCATAAGGGCTGTGCTGAGATGAGACGTGTACGGGTATGGAAAATAGTAATTTTCGCAAGTAAGGTTTCACGAGGGTTGCAAACTTCTGTAAAACCATAAAGCTTGGTTTGTGTGTGAATATTTTCATTTGTGGTTAAAAATAATCCCCTCCAATACTTACTCTAAAATTCTCCCACTCACAAAGCCCCAGAGAAGTAGCCATTAGGGCGCGATTCCGTCTCATACAGCTCAGAATTCTACACAGGTCATACACAACTAGAACTAGATTATTTAAAATGGGCAAATGCGATTCTAATAAATGTATGAGGGGTTGCATTTGGAGGGCTCATTTTTAGGTCTCTCCTAAAGCACATGCGCTGCCCGAGAAAAATACTTTTTCCGATCGCTTTGGCTTTTCAGCCAAGAACGTGAACGTGTTCCATTGCCATCAATGGCAACGCGGCATGTGTAGCGATCCACTTGCGGGAGCACGCGGGTGGCACCATATGGTAGCAATTATCACGGCGCCAGCCGTGCGCTTCCGCAAATGAATCGTGCAGGCCTCCCTCCTCCCCCCTGATGCCGCGCAAGCTTGTTGTGGAGGGCTGCGGATGTAATTATCCGCTTCTGCCTTGTCTCTGAAGACGTGTTCTTCAGTGGCGTTCACTCCCCTCCCTTGGTGAGTTAACCTGTGACTTCCAGTTGAGTTCCTAGTTTTTTTTAACTACTCGGCGGGCATTTCAGCCTTGATGCACAAATTCAATAGGAAAAGCTAAGGATGAGAGATGGGTGTCCTCTGCCAACACACAATGACGGCTGCTTTTTAGCGGCGTCTTGGAAAATGCCAAGAAAGTTTTTTAGGGTATTTGCATTAATCTTGCTGGGTCAGGGATCACGAGATTCATTTGCTCATAGGCCTGAAATAGACAGTTGTGCAAGCAAGGTCTTCATTTATTTGTTTACTTATTATGTGAGTGCTTTGTACCAAGACAATGCACCTCCTTTCCACCACTTTAGATTTGTTTTTTGAGACTGCCCTGGCCAGCAGACCTCATTTATAAATAGAAAGCCGTGCGTGTGAGATTTGTACTATACTGCAGAGACGGTGCATATGTGATTCCTATTTGCTTTCTCAGGGAATCATGTTGCTTCATTGTACATTTTCATATTGCAACTGTTTGGTAGTACAGCCTCTCAAACTCGAACAGCGCCTCCTGGCGGTTTACGTGTAGTGAGCTATCTAGGTGCTCTCAATCTCAACATTTGATTTGTTCAAGGCATAGGGAAAGAATAAAAAATAAAATCGACATTTTGGCAGAATTCGGTGCAGGAGCAAGCGCAGTGAGCATCGTGCATCAGAGGGTGGATGAAGGGAAGGGAGTGAAAGGCCTGCTTCAAAGGAGCTAAACATCACTTCACTCTCAATGTATGCAGATTCACAGAGAGCGAATCAACTGCTGGGCCCTGCTAGTCTTCTTCCCACTTTCTGCTCCAGCCTCTTGTGTACCTTCTAGTCCTTAACTACCATGCGGTGCGTGCCAGGGCGCCCCCGTGTCTAAGATCATTGTTACGAGAATTCCCTCATGCTGTCATACCTCGTGAACACACACCCCACCCTCTCCACAACTCTACACCCGTCGCCCTCCCCCAAACAGCCTATCCGCTACCGTGTATGTCTCATTAGTTCAATGTGAGACAGTCCTGCGGCAAAGCAGCGACAGGGAGATTTGTGGACAGTGTGCAATTTATGGACAGCCGCTACGCAGAAGGTTTGCAGGAGAGGGAAGAAATGTAAACTTTGCTAACTGCCTACTTGCACCCCAGACTAGAGAAACACCAATTGCCCCATCATCTCCCCTCATGAACAAGATGAACGGAGCCCACGTGGCACCTGGCCTTAAGGAGGCAACACATCAGAAGACCATGGCACGGACTTCCGCCTGGACCTCGAGTGCTCCTGACTGGCAGAGGACCCAAAAATCAACCACCATCACAGGACAGGCTCAGAAGATGAAACAGCGCCCCTCTTTAGGTCAGAGTCGTTTTAAGGTATGGATGGGTGAAGTGGGCTAATACCCAGTGCCGCAACTTATCAAGTTACCCCCCCCCCACCCCCCCGTAACTGATCAGTTTATCTTACCTCTGTACATTTCTCTATTGTTCCCTTTCTTCCCCCTTCTGCTTTCCTATACCTTTGACTTTCTCTCATCCTAATACATTTTGGAGGGCCTGTGAGAAGCATTCTTTTGATTGGTTTTGTATGACACCTTTTCTGAAAAAGTAAGCTTTAAGTCAATATTGTTTGCCATCATGCATGTATGAATTAGCATTTCGTTTTCAATTCATCGTTGCTCTAACAGGAGGGCTCAAAATATATTTTTGACTGGGCGCAAAAGATCCTTAAGTTGACATCGCTTTAAGAGAGAGAGTGATAATGTGTTTTGGAAGGCAAAAAGGACGATGGTGTGCTCCTGAGGGCAGGAGACATGGGAGGTTGGATCTCTTAATCATGAAGTGCGTGTCATGAGTGCATCAGATTCAATGAAAGCCAGCCAGTATATGATCATTATTTTACCCTCAAAGTGATAATAAACAAACATATTAAAAAGTTACATTGAGGCAATGTGACTCTGGGTGACCGCGATGGCGCGCTTTTTATCCAGCTGAGTTCACTTACGTACACAGGTCCCCAGGCGTATGTTCCCTCGGTTTGCAGGCTGCATGCAGGGAGCTCGGTTTCCCAGCTTCTGGTCCGCTGTGTGAGCGCAGTGATAGGGCTCAAGTATAACACAGCACTTGCTCGGCAGACGGCACAGCAGGCATCAGAGGGAAAGTGTTTCTCATATTCTGTGCCTTCTCTGCGAATGATGACAGATGATGTACCTGGACTGCTGGTCGCTTGGACGTTTCCACTTGCTATATTGGTAACTACCTACGCCTTTATGGTTGCAAATACAACGCACTTCCCCAATATGTTTTGAGAAGCTTTATTATTAGCTTTAACGCGTTTAAGTCTAATTCTGTGCAGAGTGTTTACCTTGTAACATTATAAAACAGTAGAACGTTTGAAACAAGGGACCATTTAGCCCATAACGAGAGACATGTGCCATCTGATGCATGGGAAAGAATGGATTTAAGGGACGCCTTTTTCTGTTTGCTGTCTGTTTTCCTTTATTACCAGCACATTTTTTATTTAATTTGTTTCCTGCTCATGTCCCAAGCTTATTTACATGTTTTCGGTCATCACAGGCCTTATTTTTGGGGAAATTCTTGTGCTTCTAGCTCTGTGCCGTATTTGACATTCTATCTGCTTTGCATTTGTTTTTTTAATTACCGGCACACATTTTTGGGGTTTCATTCTGTTCCTGCTCATACTCTAAGACAGAGGAATCTAATGGCCTTGGTGATTTGGGTACAGGGAAATCAAATCAAGCACTGCAAGTCCCAGAATTCCCTGATCTGCAAAAAAAAAAGATCAGAATTGGAGTATTTGTGTCCACCTCACATGGAGAGATGTCAATTCCATGGAAGCATGAATCAAATGGGTTCTGTAGTCTATTCTTGACCACTTTGATGCATGTGGTCTTACAGAGAGAAATGCATCACACAGAGAAAGCCACACATCCACCTTTGGTGCATTCTTGAAAGTTGCACCTAAACTTCGATTAGTAAAGCACTGATGAATTTGTTAACTCCAGGAGGGCTGGGCATGTACACCCCGCCACTGATACTGTCAAGTAACCTGTTTGGCACCACATATACAAATAGATAGGCTGCTAAACAAACAGCAGTATGGCTATGGTCACACACTTTGTGTACGTACTGAACTTATGTTTAGCCTCCAGGTCTTCAGTAACAATACCTTATTTTACTCTGCTCCACATTTACTCAATTAACTAAAATGTGCGGTACTGGACAGATCACTACGGGGCATATTACCAAGGAGGTTTATCTCCGCTTTTTTGGCTTTAAAAGCCAAGAAATCGGAGATAAAATTATCTCCCTATTACCTAGCTGTCGCTAACACCAGTTAGCGACAGCTAGTAGGAGATAGCGACCATCTTGGGCCCCGCTTTGCATGTCAGTGATATTTATCACTAATGACATGCAAAGTAGGCGTGCCAAGATGTTAGCGACTGAAAACAGTCGCTAACATCGCTATCTCCTATTACCAACTTTTGGACATATCTAAAAGCTAACACCTGCCCTGAGCAGTTCTTAGCCATGTTATCCAATGGGAGGTGGATAACATGGCTAAGAGCATTAGCTCGGTAATGCATGAATATCGCTGACTTTTCAGCGATATTCATGCATTGCGGCCGTTTTTTATCGCATTTGCGATAAACCTTGGTAATACCAAGGTTTATTTGCGATAAAAATCGCCGCAGGTCAGCGGTAATATTTTGTCTCTAACCAAGCAATAGCGATAATTATCGCTATTGCTTGGTAATATGCCCCTACATTTCCTTGAGCCTCGTGTCCACTACCTGTGAAAAATAGATGGAGTTGGAAGCACTCCTACGCCACTGTTAAGCACCATATAAATAGACAGTCGGAAAGGATTTGTTTATTTGTTTTTTTATAGTTTAAAAGTTAAATGGGAAAAACTTTACCCAATAAGCACTTCACATTTAAATGGTACTCTCCGAAGACCAAAGTACGGGTAGAGGTTATTTATTAGGCGCGAGGGGTACATTTTCTCTGCGCTTGTATGTGTCTCTGTGTAGCAGAGTTGTGTGTAAAGCGTTGCCAAGCTCAGTGGTAGGTTACATGAAAAGCACATTAATCTGCAGAGCTTTCAGTGTTTTGTCCCAGGTGTTCATTCCAGTGGTGGCATCAACTTAGACACTGTGACCAGTTAATATATATGACAGGGTGGCTTCAATAACAGAGTGTGACATCACCTAAACTAAAGTGAGGTTATAGTATGGAATAAATAACAGACATCATATCACTACACGCAACATCATTCAACTGCACATAATTACACTCTACTCAATACCAAATAAATACATCCCTCATGAAACCATTGTCACATAGCCACAATCCACATAGATACTCCAGGCTATGCCACATAATTCCACTCAATGCTACAAAGTTTCATGCCACACAATTCAACTCCACACAATTGCATTTCCAATCACATAACTGGACACCAAATCACATCATTCAACTCAACAACACAGTTACACAACACACCACATATAATCAATCCATACCAAAGAATTTCACATCATGCCACAAAATTCAACACACCACATAATTAAACTCCACTACATACCACTCCACACACAAAATACCATTCCACATTGTTCCACTTCATGACGCACAGTCCCACTCCATATAATTTTATTACGCTCAATGCCACATAATTACTATCGCAAAAACAACAGTTGATGGACAGAATGCAGAAGCATGTCATACATTCACCCCAGTACAGAAATCAGGGCCCAAATCAATCGTTTTTTTGCTCACCTTGCCATTCCAGTTTGAACCCAGCCATATGCAAATCAGTCTCAACCCTGTGCCCCATGGGAACAGTTCAGCCCAAACTGCCAAGCCAGGTACTCCCTGGACTGGAAACAAGCATCCTGGGACCGGTTTCGGGCTTTTAGCCCTCATCAGCCAGGCTAGCTTGATTCCAATGGCATGTATATATAAACAAACCACATGGATATATCCAACTAGCCCTTCAATACCTGGGTAAAGGACAAATAGATATGCATAAAAATGGTATCAAAGGAATGAATGTAGAGAACTTGACTTGAGTTGAGTACTTTTAATTACTCTCTCTTGGATGACTATTGTTCATCATGAATATATCTTGTTTTTTGAAATAGCAATAGTGTTCATCAACAGTGGAAACGAACCAATCAATACAATTGTTCACACATGTGGAGAAGTGTGGCTCAGTGATTAGAGCGGCAGACCCTGATGCAGTGGTCTAGCCCGGGACCAGGGTTCAATTCCCTGCCTCGGCGGGTCTTGGGCTCAAAATTCCACGGACCTGATAATTCTTGCCTCGGTGCCTATTCCAATCATGGAGTCCCACTCTACAACTCTGGGCAATAGCTTGCTTAATCTCCACAACGGCCCCTACAATGCTAAGGATGCCTGGCCTCCACCTTGGGGGTGCCCAGGAGTGGACGCCTCACAGCGAAAGCCAGGATGGGTTTCACAGCGGTATTCGTACAAGCGCCTTGAGACTCTTGCGGGTGAGTAGTGCGCTATACAAGTATCAATTTACAATTTACATATATGAAATCAATATACAAATAAACATATAACATAACCCACAAAGATATATGTATACAAACAAGTGTCCCCTTAAACAATCCAGGAGAACCACTTAAAGAGAATCTGACCAATGTGCCTAAGACTGGCAGTATAGTCAGTGGATCTAACTCTACTATGGCACAAAGTAATACAATGAATCAATAATTTATACTGATCCCTCCAATTGACTGTCGTCGTGTGCACGTTTCAGCCTTTTCCTCGTTGGCCTCTTCAGGACAGGGTTAAACACATAAGTTCTGGAGCCAGAACCAACACCGGAGCTCGGCCATGCTTGGGAAGCACTCGCACTTGTCAAAACATAACTTATTTTACTAAGAAAATGCCCTCCTATGTAAACACTCTGCGTGGGTACCTCTCCCCAAGTGTTAATCCTCAATGGAGACGACAAGACCAATGACGAGAATTTATTCGGTAAAAGTGTGGCGAACACCTTCATATCCACCAAACGTGAGGAACGACTGCCGTCCAATCGCATGGAGAGCACAGGGCTCACGTCTGAGCATACCCGTCACACTCGGGGTAAAAACAATGCAATAACAACAGTTGATGGACAGAATGCAGAACAATGTCATACATTCACCCAAGTACAGAGATCTGGGCCTAAATCCATAGTTTATTTGCTCACCACACCATTCCAGTTTGAACCCAGCCATATGCAAATCAGTTTTGAGTGGGACGGGTATGCTCGGATGTGAGTCCCGTGCTCTCCATGCCACTGGAATCAAGCTTTCCTGGCTGATGACGGTTGATAGCCAGTAACCGGTCCTAGGATGCTTGATTCAGGTCCAGGGAAGACATGTCTTGGCAGTTCGGGCTGGACTGTTCTCATGAGGCACAGGGTCAAGACTGATTTGCATATGGCCATATCTGAACTGAGGAGGCAGAGTGGGCAAAAGAACGGTGATGGATTAAACCCAGATCTGTTGACTGGCTGTGAGTGTTTGATTGGTTCAGATGCTCTGTCCATCACCGGCCCCTTTTGTACCTCTTTCTTCGCCATAAGTTGACAGGGTATGCTCAGACGTGAGTCCCTTGCTCACTTTGCCACTGGATTCAAGCAAGCCTGGCTGAAGACAGCTGCAATGCCAGAAACCGGTCCTAGGAAGCTTGTTTGTAATGTAATGTAATGTAAATGCCAATTTATATCGCGCGGCAATCGCTCCAAGGAGCATCTAGGCGCCCAGAAAGGACCACCAGGTGTTAGGTAGTTCCTATGCTTACTTGACCGAGACCCAAATTACACTTGGCTTCTGGCAGTCATATCTTGTAGATTAAAGATCCAGGTTTTTAGATGTTTACGGAAGTCTATTTCTTTATCCAGTAGTCTCAACTGGGGGGGAAGAGTATTCCATGCTTTTGCTCCCAGTACCGCCAGGGATTTACCCCCTCGAGTTTTAAGTCTGAAACTTGGGACAGTAAGCAGGTTGGCCGTTGAAGAACGCAGTGCTCTGGTTGGACAGTATCTGCTGAATTTTTTCCTCAGATAGGATGGGCCTAGGTTGTGAACAGCTCTAAAAGTAATTAAGAGTACTTTGAACAAAACCCTTTTTGTAATAGGCAGCCAATGTAATGCCTTAAGGGCTTTGGTTGCAGATGATCTTTTCGGCCATTTTAGAACCAACCTCGCAGCTGCATGTTGCACCATCTGAAGTTTGTGTGTGACAGCTTTATCTGTACCAGCGTAGAGGCTATTGCAGTAATCGATGCATGATGTTACAAGTGCAACCGTAACTGTTTTCCTTGCTTCAAGGGGCAGAAGATCAAAGAACGTTCTCAGTCCCTTTATTACCCCAAAGCACATGCCTGCCACTCTAGCCGCTTGTTGTCTAAAAGACAGGTCAGAGTCAAAGTGCACCCCCAGATTACGGGCCAAGTTGGTTGTATGAGGTGGTATTTCAGCTTTTTCTGGCCACCATAATCGTGGGATGAACTCATTTTTTGGGCCTATAGGCATGATCTCTGTTTTGCCTGTGTTGCATTTCAGATGATTTAGACGCATCCATTCAAAGGTGGCCGTTAGGCAACCTTTGAGATTATCCTCCCAGGCTTGGTTATCCTTATCCATTACCAGGATAAGTTGTGTGTCATCGGCATAGGCTATAGCGTCTATGCCAAATGACGAAATCAGTTTTATCAGGGGTGCAGTATAAACATTAAACAGGGTCGGGCTCAGGCTCGAACCCTGCGGGACTCCCGTCAACAGCGCTTTTTCACTGGAGCAGAATTCCCCCAGGGTCACCACTTGCCTCCTGTCACTTAGAAAGTTTCTTATCCACTCAAGCACTGTCCCTGTGACACCAGATGTTATTAGCCGGTCTAATAGGATGGCATGTGAGACCGTGTCGAAGGCCGCCGATAGGTCTAATAAAATCAAGACGGCCTTCTTGCCTTGGTCTAGGGCTGAGCGGATAGTTTCTGTGGTGAACAGGAGGGCCGATTCGGTGGAATGTTGGACCCTGAAACCTGCCTGGTTGGGGTGCCATACATCACTATCTTCCAGGGAAGGCATGGCTAGGCAGTTCGGGCTGGACTGTTCCCACGAGGCACAGGGTCAGACTGATTTGCACATGGCCATGTCTGAACTGGGGTGGCAGAGTGGGCTAAAGAACGGTGATGCATTAAACCCAGATCTGTTGAGTGGGTTTGAGTGTTTGATTGGTTCAGATGCTCCGTCCATCACCACCCCCTTTTGTACCGCTTTGTTCGCCATAAGTTGACAGGGTATGGTCAGACGTGAGTCCCTTGCTCACTTTGCCACTGGATTCAAGCAAGCCTGGCTGAAGATGGCTGCAATGCCAGAAACCGGTCCTAGGAAGTTTGTTTCCGGTCCAGTGAAGGCATGGCTAGGCAGTTCGGGCTGGACTGTTCCCATGAGGCACAGGGTTAGACTGATTTGCTTATGGCCATGTCTGAACTGGGGTGGCAGAGTGGGCTAAAGAACTGTGATGGATTAAACCCAGATCTGTTGACTGGGTGTGAGTGTTTGATTGGTTCAGATGCTCCGTCCATCACTCCCCCTTTGTACCCCTTTCTTTGCCATAAGTTGGCAGGTATTGTTCAGACGTGAGTCCTTTGCTCACTTTGCCACTGGATTCAAGCAAGCCTGGCTGAAGACGGCTGCAATGCCAGAAACCAGTCCTAGGAAACTTGTTTCCGGTCCAGGAAAGGCATGGCTAGGCAGTTCGGGCTAGACTGTTTCCATGTGGCATAGGGTCAGACTGATTTGCATATGGCCATGTCTGAACTGGGGTGGCAGAGTGGGCAAAAGAATGGTGAGGGATTAAACCCAGGTCTGTTGACTCAGTGTGAGTGTTTGATTGGTTCAGATGCTCCGTCCATCACCACCCACTTTTGTACTGCTTTGTTCGCCATAAGTTGGCAGGGTATGCTAAGACATGCTCCCTTGCTCACTTTGCCACTGAATTCAAGCAAGCCTGGCTGAAGACGGCTGCAATGCCAGAAACCGGTCCTAGGAAGCTTGTTTCCGGTCCAGGGAAGGCATGGCTAGGCAGTTCGGGCTGGACTGATCCCATGAGGCACAGGGTCAGACTGATTTGCATATGGCCATGTCTGAACTGTGGTGGCAAGAGTGGGCTAAAGAACGGTGATGGATTAAACCCAGATCTGTTGACTGGGTGTGAGTGTTTGATTGGTTCAGATGCTCAGTCCATCATCACCCCCTTTTGTACCGGGGAATTTTATGAGCAACACAAAAAGATGATGGACGAAATACTGAACACTGTCAAACATGTTTTCCTCACAATGCCACCCCACCCACATACAAAGCAGTCTTGACACTGCACCCTGTGGGAAAAATCCAGCCTGAGCTTTCAGGCTAGGTCCTCCCTGGAACAGAAAACAAGCATCTTGTGACCAACTTCGGGGTATTATCCCTCATTAGCCAGGCTAGCTTGAATCCAGTGGCATAGCAAGCACGGAACTCACCTCTGGGCATACACTTCCCACTTGGAGTGACTATAGCAACAATAAAAGATGATGTTTGGATGATGTTTGGAATGCTGAACATTGTCAAACATTCACCCCCAGTCACAGATCTGGGTTAAATCCATCGTACCTTTGCTCACCATGACACCCCAGATTGAGGAATTTCATGAACCATTCTCAGTAGGAAGATGATAATAATGATGATAATAATAATTTTAAAAAACCTTACCTGCAGCCGGCCACGTCGCGCTCTTCTGCTCCTTTTCTCCAGGCACAGGCTCCCAGACTGTCATGCGGCCAATCCAGAAGCTGCTCTCATGCATGAGAGCAGCTTCTGAATTGGCCTGAGCGTCCTGGATTTGTGCTTACAGAAAAACTGGGAGCCTATGCCTGCTCTCTCCAACCCAGCAGTGCAGCTGGTTTGGAACGAACTTCACTGTGCATGATGGCTTGGCTGTCTTGAGACGGCCGGCTAAACAGTCATGCACACTGAAGGCAGTGTCCACCACACTTACTGTCATTTCAAGGGGCAGATGTTTAAGCCCCTTGTGCCTCTTTTACGCCGCTGTTGCGTCACTTTTGTGACGCAGAAGTGGTGCAAAAGATGCACCATGGTGCGGAGTATTTACAACGTGACGCATCTGGGAGCTGCGTCGCATTGTAAAGCCCTGCGCCATGAGAAGGCGTTCCAGTGCAGGGGGGGTAGGGGGCGTTCCTGTGCAGGAACGGCTCCTAAAAGTGGCTGAGTGAAATCTACAAGATTTCACTAAGTCACTTTTAGGGAAATGCTGCGTCAAAACCCTGCGCCTGCTTGAAGCAGGCGTAAGGCTTGACGCAGCATTGGACAGATAGGGCCCCCCAGAGCAGTGCTGGAGCTGCGTCGCGCTTGTGACGCAACTCCAGCAATGCGCCGCCTTTACGGCACAGATGCGTCACGCATCTGTGATGTTTTTGCAGTGCACCATGGGTGGCGGAACTGCGGCGCACAATAACTGGTGCATTCCTGGGGATGCGCCAGTTATTGTAAATCTGCCCCCAAGTGTTTATTATCGTTTTATTTTTCCTTCCTCGCATCTTGGGTGAATGGGTGACGATGCTTTTGCACCACAGCAGATGAGCCGCTGCTGGAAGTGATGCTCGAGGCACTACTTACTCCTTGGTACGAGTTGAGGAAAGGGTAATGTTAAAAATTGGGTCTCTAGTTGGCAGAGGTATGCACTCTGTCCAAGTAAGGAGCACAAAACTAGTCAGGGTAAATCACAACACATTATCTTGTGCTCACCCTCTGGTAGCAATGCACAGAGCAGGCAAGCTTAGCTTAGAAGGCAATGTGTACAGTATTTTGCAGTAAGTCGTAAATTGCGAGTCACAATTTGCAATTTACAACTGTGTCAGAGACAATGATTGTGATTCCCAATAGGGTCACAAAATGCAAGCCTCAAGAATATTAATGAGGCACTCGCAATTTGCGAGCCCATTGAGAATGGCTGGCCCTCCCAGGGATGGTGGCGTGCTGGGCTCAGCAGACTTTCATGTATGGGACTGCTTTTCAATAAATACGTTTTTTCTTTTTTTAAATGCAGCCGGTTTTCCTTTAAGGAAAACGGGATGCTGCATTTAAAAAAAAAAATTAAACGCTTTTGTTTAATTTTATAAGGGCAGGTAGTGGTCCCTGGGACCACTGCCTGCCCCTAAAAATATGTTTCCCCTGTATTTGCATAGGGGAAGGGCTCCCTTAGGGACCCCTTCCCATTTGCAACTGGATTACCACCCTCTTGAAGAGGGGGTAAATTGAGAGTGTTTTGCGACCACAATTGTGGTCTCAAAACATTCGTATATGGCTTGTGAGATGCTATTAGGAAGGAATCACCCCTTCCTAATAGTGAGTTGCAAAAAACTATTTGCAACTCGCAAAATAGTGTTAGTACATGGCCTAGAGGAAAATTGCATGCGAAAACGGGTTGCAAACCCGTTTGCGCATGAAATTTTCCATCGTACATCTGGCCCTAGCGGAACAGAGAATATTTATCTGAGTAAAATAAGACCACAATAACAGAATATCCAATGGGTAGAGGTTGAGATATTGAATTTTGAAGAAATAAAGGTAGTTAAGTACTTTGAAGCAAGTAGTGATCAAAATGTTACTTTAGGTTGCGCCAAACTGGGGCAAAGTCAAAGTTCGGGCCAACCTCGTTGAGGTGCAGGCTGGCTACAGGACCCAGATAGGCCCTGGTGAACCAAGTACCTTTCCTGGTTGCAAGTAACAAAATACGTTGATCATCTCCACATATTGAAGGCAATGCGTCAGTTCCGATTCACACAGGTGGGCCGATGTCTTGTAGTGGAGACTCGCTGTAGGGAAATCGGATCGGCGTTGCATCAAACCTTGCAGCCAGGTCGATGCACTAAAGTCAAGCTGTGCAGTCAGGTCCCGCATCATTGTCGAGCCAAACAGGACTGTCTCCAGATCTGCACTGCGTTGGCGTTGAAGAGGACTGCACGGTTCCAATCAGCGCAGTGGTGACAATGCGTTGATTTTGTAGGAAAGCAGCTACAGAACCACTTCTAACGCCCAGAACCTGAAGGGGATATCCCAGGCAACGGTAGGACTCACAGAAGAAAGAGTCCAACAGCACCAGCAGGATTGCAGGAAGTTGTTTCTGTCACTGAGATTTCAGAAAATAGGAGGCAAGCCAGCAAGCCCTTGGAGATCACTTGGAGGGAAGGCAAAGGCTATCTCTCCTTCATCAGAGTCAGGGAGCAGCAGGCAGCAGAACAACAAGCAGAAAAGCAGTCTTTCCAGAAAAGCAGTCCTTCCAGAAAAGCAGTCCTACTAGAACAGCAGTCTTTCCAGAAAAACATGGCAGTTGAGTACAGTGAGCATCACATCAGTCCTTCTGACAGAGGTTCAGTTCAAAATCCAGAAGTGTCAGATTTGTGTTGGTCAGGGACCCAGTACTTATACCCAAAACTGCCTTTGAAGTGGAGGTTGGCCTCTGAAGTCTGCACAGTCCCTTTCTGCCCAGTCCTGTCTGTCAGGCAAACTCTGGGAGGTAAATCAGTGCTTTGGGTAGGGACTGGACACGTCCTTTTGAAGTGTAGGTGTCATCACCCCCATTCCTGCCTGCCCAGGAAGTCCCATCAGAATACAGATGAATGCAAATGAGTGCTTGGAATGCAGCTGAACTTCACCATCCTGTGTTTATGGCTGTCTAAAGGGAATGCACAAAGTGTAGCTGTCACCCAACCCAGACATTTATTGGAGACAGGCTGTTAGGCACAGAAGAGCTAAGAGCAGTGAAATGTCCACTTCCAAAAAGTGGCATTTCTAAAACAGGAATGCTAAATCCTACTTCACCAGTAAAGACGATTTATGAAGGCCATTCCAAACATATGAAAGATAAAAAAGGTACTCTTCTGTGATCAGTAATTACAGCTTAAAGGTGTATTAAGGATTTCCCAATGATAGCCTATGAGAGGAGTAGGCCTCACAGTAATGGAAAATGAAATAAGCTGTTGGTCACTAACAGGACATGTAACCCATAAAAGTACATATCCTACTGTTGGAAAATGAGGCATTATTTTGGAAGCCTGCCCAAACAATATGTCTACATTTCCCCTTCCCTGGGAACCAAACACCCCACTGTAGCGCTTGACTCTCAGAGGGTAGAATTGCAAAGCAGTCAAAGACTTACTCAAGGGAGGTGGTGTGGACATGTAATCACCATTTACAGGTAAGCAGAAATAACACTCCATAATTGATTGTCCAGTCTGTCCTTTTCTTTATAAAAAGAAAAAGTACATTTTTTACACACACACACTACTCAATACTATGCATTAATTTACAAATACACATACGCTGTTGAAAATGCTTCTGGACATAGCATAACATTCCCCCAGGAGGGGGGTCTAGTACCACTACTCTCATGTATGCATATCATCTTGCCAAAATACCCTTGAGTTAACCATAACCGGGAACGAGGGCCCTTCCCACTGGCAACATCCCAGTGGCGGCCCACCCCATTATCACAACAAAAAAGCATTTATAATGGGAATACCTGCCATAGTGACATGTAACACTGACTAAGCATGTCATACTGACCATAAAGTATACACCTCTAACTCACAGTGGCTGATAGTCTGGGTTGTTCATCAACTAACGCTGTAGCAAGAATACATGTTCAGGCATCACTTAGAATGACAGTACTTATCATATCTGGTAACAAGAATAATGCAGGTCAATCACAGCTATAATCACAGGATTAAGCATTTACAACCAGGCACCCTAGCAGGAAAGCCCAGCAACAGAACCTCACTTTGTTTATGATTTCACAAATCACATGTGACTTCCAGTCCTCAAAAGGAACACCATTTGTAAATGCATCACCTGTGCAATTACACCTTTCCACTTCTAGGGGGATCACCTCAGTGACAATTAATTATGGGTGAATTTTGCGGATTCGCGGTCCGCGAATTCGCGCGAAATGGCAAAAAAATATATGTGAGTTTGCGGATTTTCCCGCAAACTCGCTGTTTTTTTGCCATTTGTCACACGTGTGTCTGTAACTTTGCCACAGCGCCGAAAAGCGACGAGGTCCCGCGAGTTAGCTGTCCATCATTGTGAGGAAATGGCGCGAAGACGTTGCATACCCTAGTGTGTGTGTCGCGGGGCCAAACCGGCGGGGCTTCCATGTGAGTTCACATGCCTCTTTAAGGGTCAGAGAACGATCAGAGCAGAGATGAGAAGGAAGCAGCCTCATGGTCACAGGAAGTACACGGGGATTGCGCTAGAGAAACTCGTGGATGCTAAGACCTCCATCAAGGATTACAACTAATTGTAGGCGGTAGATATGGGGAGGAAGCACACCTGCCTAGCCTCGACTGTGCTCACTAGTTTTTTGGGCGCCGAGGTCCCTCGAGTGAGCTGTCCATCATTGAGGAAAGGGCGCGAAGACGTTGCATACCCTAGTGTTTGTGTGGCGGGGCCAAACAGGCGGGGCTTCCATGCAAGTTCACGGGCCTCTTTAAGGGTCAGAGACTGATCAGAGCAGAGATGAGAAGGAAGCAGCCTCCTGGTCACAGGAAGTGCACGGGATTGCGCAAGAGAAACTCTTGGATGCAAAGACCTCCATCAAGGATTACATCTAATTGTAGGCAGTAGATATGGGGAGGAAGCACACCTGCCTAGCCTCGACCATGCTCACTAGTTGTTTGGGCGCCGCGGTCCCTCGAGTAAGCTGTCCATCATTGTGAGGAAAGGGCGCGTAGACGTTGCATACCCTAGTGTGTGTGTGGTGGGGCCAAACGGGCAGGGCTTCCATGCGAGTTCACATGCCTCTTGTTTATAAAGGGTCAGAGGCCAATCAGAGCAAAGATGAGAAGGAAGCAGCCTCCTGGTCACAGGAAGTGCACGGGATTGCGCCAGAGAAACTCTTGGATGCAAAGACCTCCATCAAGGATTACATCTAATTGTAGGCAGTAGATATGGGGAGGAAGCACACCTGCCTAGCCTCGACCGTGCTCACTAGTTGTTTGGGCGCCGCGGTCCCTCGAGTGAGCTGTCCATAATTGTGAGGAAAGGGCGCGTAGACGTTGCATACCCTAGTGTGTGTGTGGCGGGGCCAAACGGGCGGGGCTTCCATGCGAGTTCACATGCCTCTTGTTTATAAATGGTCAGAGGCCAATCAGAGCAGAGATGAGAAGGAAGCAGCCTCCTGGTCACAGGAAGTACACTGGGATTGCGCTAGAGAAACTTGTGGATGCTAAGACCTCCATCAAGGATTACAACTAATTGTAGGCGGTAGATATGGGGAGGAAGCACACCTGCCTAGCCTCGACTGTGCTCACTAGTTTTTTGGGCGCCGAGGTCCCTCGAGTGAGCTGTCCATCATTATGAGGAAAGGGCGCGAAGACGTTGCATACCCTAGTGTGTGTGTGGCGGGGCCAAACAGGCGGGGCTTCCATGCAAGTTCACAGGCCTCTTTAAGGGTCAGAGACTGATCAGAGCAGAGATGAGAAGGAAGCAGCCTCCTGGTCACAGGAAGTGCACAGGATTGCGCCAGAGAAACTCTTGGATGCAAAGATCTCCATCAAGGATTACATCTAATTGTAGGCAGTAGATATGGGGAGGAAGCACACCTGCCTAGCCTCGACCGTGCTCACTAGTTGTTTGGGCGCCGCGGTCCCTCGAGTAAGCTGTCCATCATTGTGAGGAAAGGGCGCGTAGACGTTGCATACCTTAGTGTGTGTGGCGGGGCCAAACGGGCAGGGCTTCCATGCAGGTTCACATGCCTCTTGTTTATAAAGGGTCAGAGGCCAATCAGAGCAGAGATGAGAAGGAAGCAGCCTCCTGGTCACAGGAAGTGCACTGAATTGCGCCAGAGAAACTCTTGGATGCAAAGACCTCCATCAAGGATTACATCTAATTGTAGGCAGTAGATATGGGGAGAAAGCACACCTGCCTAGCCTCGACCGTGCTAACTAGTTGTTTGGGCGTCGCGGTCCCTCGAGTGAGCTGTCCATCATTGTGAGGAAAGGGCGCGTAGACGTTGCAAACCCTAGTGTGTGTGTGGCGGGGCCAAACGGGTGGGGCTTCCATGCGAGTTCACATGCCTCTTGTTTATAAAGGGTCAGAGGCCAATCAGAGCAGAGATGAGAAGGAAGCAGCCTCCTGGTCACAGGAAGTACACGGGGATTACGCTAGAGAAACTCGTGGATGCAAATACCTCCATCAAGGATTACATCTAATTGTAGGCGGTAGAGCTATGGGGAGGAATCACACCTGCCTAGCCTTGACCATGCTCACTAGTTGTTTGGGCTGTATATAATGCGTGACTTAAGAGCTTCAACTCGGGCACCTGCTTTATTTATATCATTCTGCAAGTACTTCCTGTTGAGGTTTAATTTTTGTGACAGGAGCATCGTGCCAGAATGAATCCTGCCTGCATTATCCATGAAGAGGGTGACTCTGCCAGGAGCTGTCTCATCTGGCTTTCCTGCTGGGCCTCTCTTCTCCTTGCCCAGAGGCCCAGACTTCTCCTCACTGGCCCTGGACTCCCTCAAAGGCTCAGTCCAGGGTCCTGGGACAATCAGGGGGTTCCTCCATCCAACTGCCCAGGGCACCAGGCTCCAGCACCAGTCTTCCTCAGCCAGACCATACCCCAGAGAGAGTTCCGCTTCCTGTGCAAGACCTTTTAAAATAATTTTGAGGGGGCTGGCAGGAAGGCACTTCTGCCCTATCACCTCTCTGCCCCTGCTCTCTCCTTCCTGCACAGGCCTCTGGAATTCTTCAAAATGGCGTGGTGCAGGGGTCTCATGCTACATGATCTCTGAAAAGCCCCCTTCCCCCCTTATTAACTTCATGGCCCGGAGCAGGCCTGGTGCCTGGCACTGGGTGACAGATGCTGACGGATAACCTGCAGCTTCACCCCATCTCTCCCTCCTGGAGAGAAGATCTTTGCCCTTTGAATGCGTGCAATCAAGGGCTAGGACTCTGATGCTACAGCTTAAGTAGGAAGGTAATTGCTCCAGCCTGGCAGGGTCATACCCAGCCAGGCTCTAGTTATTAGCTGAGTCAGTGGAATGTGACCTTTCTGGATGACCCATAAGCAGTACAGATATGGCTTTGGACTCAGCAGAATACGTCTTTTTACCATCTTACAGTGTACTTTGGAGCTGGTCTGACATTTGTAGACCCTAGGGAAGTGAAACTACCCCATGTGGTCCGTGTCTTCATAGAAGAGGAATGGAGTGGTCCTACAGTGAAAACAGTAAAGCACACTGACTTTCCCTTACATGTGTCTCCCCACATTATAAAGCCTGTTCCATGTCACCACCCAGCTCTGCATAATTCCTTCCACAACATTCAGAGATCTCCCCCGTGCAGCCCTTACAAGGGTGCACATGAGTGTGCACACATGTTTATATGTAACCAGTCCAGTGCCCCTCACCCTGGCTGCAGTGCAGTGGCCTTCTCTCACAAAGGGAACACCTGTGCAAACCACAAGCAGTCTGTTTCATCATGAGTCCCAGCTCATGAGGCTCTCACAAAGTAAAAGCTCAAAAATTAGGTGTTAAAAAAAAACATCCGGGCGGCTCAGATGGGCAGAACCACCTTCTAAGACCTACTTTTTTCATTATATTGCACCCTGCCCTTTGGGTTTCCAAGGGCTTTCCTTAGGGATGACTGATATGTAATAAAAAGGGAGTTTAAGGCATGGTAATTCATTTTAAATGCCACGTCGAAGTGGCAATAAAGTGCACACACAGGCCTTGCAATGGCAGGCCCGAGGCAGATTTGAAAGGCTACGTGTGTGAGTGGCACAATCAGTGCTGCAGGACAGCTAGTTGCAATTAATTTACAAGCCCTGGGTAAATGGTATACCACTTGACAAGGGACTTTTGGAAAATTAAATATACCAGACAGGAATAAGTCAATCATAACATGTTTAAGTGAGAGAGCACGTGGACTTTAGTACTGGTTAGCAGTGGTAAAGTGCTCAAAGTCCTAAAACCAGCAGAAATGAGTACAGAAGGAGGCTGATAAAAAATTGGGAGAAGATCACCCTAAGGCTGTCATTTCTAACAGGGAGTGATACTTTATACTATGAGGGTAGATAGCATGAGGCTTTTTTAAGACTGCAAGAATAGAGATAGTATGGATCTAGGTCAATTACTTGTTTTTTTCAGGCAGGTGGGTTCACCGCCATGAGTAAAGTGAAGACTAAAAATTGCATATTAAATTGTAAAAATATTTGGTATGTGTGAGTTCCATCACCATTAGTAAGTGATAAGAATTGTCCACATGCATATGTTCCAGCATAAGGTTCCTAACTTTATTATTAGTTCATAAAGTTGTATTCATCTGGGGTAATAATCATGCTGTATGGTCAGTGAGCTAAGAGATTCTCATAAAAAATATTTTTTATTGTGTATTGGCATGCAAACTCTTTTTCATGAGCTATATAGTGTTTTTATTATTATTGAAAAGGGAATATCGACAGTTGGGTAACTCGTGAGGATAAAGCCGTGGTGGATAGCCATTGGAAAGTTCTTGTAAGACATGGCATTATTTACGCCTTAGAGTGAGAGTTAATAAGAGTCCTGGGAAGGTGAACCGTTCCCACAAAGTCACATAGTCCTTTGGTTAAATAGGCTTTAGTTCTTACAAATACTTGTTCATGGCAATAAACAACAATAAGGTCATCATTTTTTGGGCACATTTAAGGTCTAACCATCCATGTATGCAAGATCACCAAGTGTTAAGTATGGGCTAAGCTCAGGTTCGAACAGCCGTTCAGCATCAGCTTGTAGAGTGAAAAGCCTCCAGCATCTTGACTGAACTTGAAGTGCAGGGAAAACTCGTCATACGATAATATAACAAATCAGATTAGCAGAGCAGCTCCATTTAGTGAAGTTATTATCAAAGCATTAGCAACAAGCATTTGCAATGCAATAGGTCTCGCTTTAATAAAGTTTGAGCTATTGGTATTGTAAATGACAAATTTTGTATTTATGAGTTGGTTTTGAAAATAGCTAAATTATTAGCTTTGTCATTTACAATGGCAATAGTTTTAACTTTCGCAAATGTGACACCTATAGCATTTGTAATGCAATATGTGTTGTATTTACGTGACTTAGATGTATTGATATTACAAATAACAATGCCTTTTATTTTTTTTAATAATTAATACTTAAATACAAGTTATTGTAATTTATAATGGCAATAGCTTAAACTTTTGTAAATAACTTTTATGAAGATTATGTTCAGTGTATATTATTGTGACAAAAATCCAAGAACAGAAGTGAAATATTAACATCTTTTTGTGACATTTATAATAAAGCTTGAAACATTGAGAGAACATATTTGAACCAGTTGTTGTTGAATGGTTGCACAGATTGATGCTGTGGTGGCGCTGAGTGATGCTGTGGCATTCAGTGATGCTGTGGTAGTGCCTAGTGATCTTGTGGTGCCCCTGAGTGATGCTCTGGTGGTGCTGAGTGATGCTGTGGTGTTGCGATAGATAGAGTGAGTGTGATAGATAGAGGGAGGGCGATAGATAGATAGAGGGAGGGTGATAGATAGATAGAGAGAGGGCGATAGATAGATAGACTGATAGATAGATTAAGGGAGATAGGTAGATAGACAGAGTGATGGCAATATATAGAGTGAGTGCGATAGATAGACAGATAGAATGAGGGCGATAGATGGATAGACTGATAGATAGATTAAGGGCGATCGATAGATAGATAGACAGAGTGATGTCGATAGATAGAGTGCGTGAGATAGATAGATAGATAGATAGATAGATAGATAGATAGATAGATAGATAGATAGATAGATAGATAGATAGATAGATAGATAGATAGATAGAGTGAGGGCGATAGATAGATAGTGAGGGCAATAGATAGATAGAGTGAGGGCAATAGATAGATAGAGTGAGGGCAATAGAACATGAAAGAAACAATTAGAAGTCTGAAGAAACAACGAGAAGGAAGAAAAGTAAAAAAGAATCAAAATAAACAACACGCCCGAGAAGCAGGGTCTTGCAATAAGACCACTTCAAAGAATAAGACATGAACTACCAAAAGGGCAATGGAATCGCTCAGCAACCCCATAACAGATGTTTTTCAAATAAGCTTTCCTCAACTAAGCAATAACCTCTCTTGCTTCACAAAAGAGATTTGTCAGTTTAACCATTCTCTAATAGTCCAGGGCCCGGGGGTGTTTCTACAAATAAAGGTGCTGCTGACATATATTCACTTTCTGGCTTGCGACTGGCAAATAGTCTCTCACCCACTCCTCTGGGCAATGGATGGCTGTGGTAGCTTTTCTGAATACACTCTGTCTCACTGGAGTTGTACTTGGCCATCAGTGGTTCATGTGTTAGAACTTTTGAGGTCCAGTGACGTCATGATGCTCTACAATATCCTGAAGACAGAAGTAGGAGTATCTGGCTTCTGATGGTGGCTCTCGTCTGGCTTTTGAAGAGTCAGTAGCAGATAAACCTCAGGGTGTCAACTGACCTACTTTTCTCGTCTGGTTAGTCACAACGACAGTCAAATAGTAACCTTACTGGGATGTGGTGGACTTGCAGGTCTCTTCTCCAGGCATGACAGGATGACCTAACAGCTTTGAGGCACTGTAGAACACAATGGCTAAGGCCAATTGACATGTAGATATCTATTGCTACGGTTGTCAGGCAGTGCTATGGTGAACGTCGGTTATTCCACATGAATATGTCTTTCTGGTTTTACTTTCTTTTACGGTATACGCCTCCGGGTATCGTTGTACTGTCATATCCAGCACCACTCCACCTTGCTGACGCCGCTAGCCACGTCGGCCAGCTCACGTTTACACTATTTATCCGTTTTAACTATCACGTTCTCTAAACCTGCTACCCGCATACTGTCTCCTTGCGCACTCATTACTTTTTAGTGCGTAATTCCGCCTGTATTCTTTCCGTATAACTGATCCTCCACACACCGGGGACACGCACCACCCTTAGCTACATTAAATTTAAAAAAACACCTTGCGCCTCAATTGTACGTTGTACCCACACGGTTATGCAGGTCTTCATTTCTTGGCTTGCTCACATCTCTTGTGCAACTGCCTGGTTGGCCTAGCCACTTCACCTTGTCTCAGTTTGCATGCCTATTCACTGGCATTAGACGTTGCAGACACTCTGTTGAAGAACCGCCTTTCCGACTTATTTACCTTATTGGTTTTTGTTGTCCTTTTCTCCCCTTATTTTCCCCTAGGCAAACAAGGCTTGCATTTATTAGGCATTTATCACATGTCCTGATGATGATCCACATATTGGTTTAGTTGGATCGAAACGCCGTCGACAAAATTGCGCACCTTATACATTTATGATCCTTGATGTCACTTTATATGTAAAGGTGTATTGATGTTCTGCTTGACAATTGAAACTGTACGAATAACAGAACCTTAAGCTTTTGCCTAAAAAGCCCTTTGTGTTTTACGTTTCCCAACTGTACGTTTCATGAATGCTAAGTAGCGTACAGGCTTGTGCCCCACCTTGTAAATTGCTGTTGAAATTGTTGATACTACTAAATAACTAAATATTAGATCTCTGTCCGGCTGGGTACGTTATACCAATATAGAAACAACTGTGTCCATATTTATTAGATTGTATACCTGTGCCTGTAAGACCACTGTTGTTTAAAAAGAATCCACTCCCAAGGTCCCTTGCCGACTTTATTGGGTACACTGATTGTTTTCAAATATATATATATATGGTGAACTAAGGCAGCAGCCTTGTTCTTCAGAGCAGTGTAGTCTTTTCTTCACACCTGAAGTCAGTGCAGTGCACGCCACTCATGCTGGTTTGTGGGGTACCCTGGGGTGGGCACCACAGACTGCAGCCTTTTTCCTCCGGGAAGACAGATGTTGTTTGGATCAGAGTCCTGTGGCTGTGCTGACCTCAATCATAGGCACAACAATGGGTGTCAGGGGTAACAATGAATCTGGTTTCAGTCAGAAAGACAAATGGCGCACACCTAACACATGCCATGGCGGCAACAACAAATTCTGTAGTGTAGTTCCTATATTCCCAATAGGCTCTGCGCATTGGAATAACATAAACAGCAGTGTAGACGTAGGACTGAGGTCTTCTAGGTCTCTACTGACTATGTTAGACTTAATGAGGTTTTGCCAGCTAGCTCAGAGGTCACTAGAAACTTTCTCGAATGAATAGGGAGGGGTTAACTTCCCTGATTTAGACAAGAAGGGATTAGCTTCTGACAACCATATGACATGACAACTTTGCTCCCCCAGAATAAGGAGTGAATCTCCAGAGTTGTGTGAAAACAATAGACAGCTATTTCACTCAGTCAATCGTGCATGCTTAGTTCCACCAGAGTGCAAAGAAATATTTAGACGGGCGTTTTCAATAAAAGGTGTTATTTTATTGAGCAGTCTTCTTTCTCATGCAAGAGAAATGAATTGCCACAATTGCAATACTTTTCATGAAGTAAAGTGCGTACAGTAAAAGGAGTATTCTGAAATAATACTGTAAAAGCATTGATATGGTTTCTTAGCCATATGATACTTTAAAACGGATAAAATATTTACATACATAAAAACATTGACTAACAAACTCAACTGGTGCTTCTAAGATTCGCCTACCCCGGTGTACCTGACCTAAGCCTAATACGTGGGAAGGAGTAAGTAAGTTGCAGTTTTAAGTTAAGTTGGGTTTTTTGCCAAGAATCTGAATCAAGAATTCTCTCTAAGGTTCGAGTCAGCTCCGTACCTTGGTTATAGAATGAAGGAGGTCTTGTATCTCGTTTCTCAGGACTCGATCTCCCAGTAATCCGCGAGGATGACTGGAAACACCGGAGCTGGATTTCTCGACGTGAGAAAAGGGCGCTTCTCCAGCATGTCAAAGGGGAGGGGCGGCTTCCTGCGGCTCTCGCATCAGCTGGGCTTCGGATAAGTAGATAACCGCTCTGCTCCACACCACCGTGTGTTTGCTTAAGGCAAGTGTTGGTATATTTACACCTAGAAGGTGCCGTGTTTGACGTAAGGTTGGACATAAGACGTCAATAAAAGATGTCACTAAGAACTGACTGTTCCTTTAGTGCTCGCAGGAGTTCATTGACAAATCAAAACAAAGACATGGGGAATTCCCAGGTTACTGATGGTTTGGTGTGTCGAAAGAACTCGTTGTGCTCTCTAGCAATCTAAGGAAGTAGCCTTGCCGTATTTGGGCTGTGTGGGCTATGGCTGAATATGGGTAAGATTCGTATGCCTTCATTAGGACATGATCCAAGAGCTGTTCAAAAGACGAAGGCTTCCAATCAAAACATGGTGCCCCAGCACTAACCTTTTTCGAAATGAAACACTGTAGAACCAGCAAGAAATTTTTAAAATTGAACTATGCAGACTTGCTTTCTAATGAAAATTCAGTGCACAACGGGGACTGTGTGACATCTGCCAGATGTAGGTAATCTCAGATTACCGATTCTTAAATTCCGAATCATACCGATTCTGTATTTAGGAAATGGCAATTGGGATTTAGGAAAATTTACCGATTTCATTACCGAATCGGTATGATTCGGTAATTACCGAATCGGTATTTACCGATCCGGTAATTGCCATTCATTCCTATGGGCCTTAAGGCCCATAGGAATGAATGGCAATTACCGGATCGGTAAATACCGATTCGGTAATTGGGAGAAACATTGAAGGGTGGCAGGGTGTCACTTGGACACCCTGTTGCACCCCTCAATTGTGCATGGGTGCACATGTTGCAGACATACATGCCCTTCGGTGGAAGGTGCCGTGTTTGACGTAAGGTTGGACATAAGACGTCAATAAAAGATGTCACTAAGAACTGACTGTTCCTTTAGTGCTCGCAGGAGTTCAATGACAAATCAAAACAAAGACATGGGGAATTCCCAGGTTACTGAGGGTTTGGTGTGTCGAAAGAACTCGTTGTGCTCTCTAGGAATCTAAGGAAGTAGCCTTGCCGTATTTGGGCTGCGTGGGCTATGGCTGAATATGGGTAAGATTCGTATGCCTTCATTAGGACATGATTTATCATAACCGCATAAGGGCATGAATCAGGCATATTTAATTAGGGTCCTAGATACATTCACAATAATTCAATAGAGAAAACCTCTACAGCACACTTCAGAAGCACCGGAGTCCCTCAAAGGATTTCTGAAACTGGCTTTCTGGCTAAAGCATGCCAGTCAAATTAGTTGTGAGTCTCCGGTTGGCAGGCCACAGCACTAACCGCTTCTGTCAATCGAACCAATGCGCTTCTTCTGCAGGGTTGGCTCACTGCTGCCATCTTGCTCAATAATGACTCTTCAGGCAACCAGGACTAGAAATGCAATTCTTCCTTCAGATCAGACTTCAGAAATACCCCCCCATCTCTGGGAAGCTGGCTGTCAAGCAGACTCCAGCTCTGGTTGAGCATTAGATCTCTGGGTTTTCTGTAGAAAACCTATTCCTTGGTCAGAGAGAACTTCGAACTGGAACAAGTTTGTCAGCAGCTCCCACTGCTATACAGAGATGGCAGGCAGGGAATTTTGACTCTATGTCTCTGTTTCATTTGGGTAGGCTCTCTTTTCATTTATCCTTCTCAAGCCTCTCTTCTGGACTCGGCTTTTGCAGTGCTGCCACTTGGTAATGCAGTGATGTGAGTAATGTCGTTGTAATTGCACACTTCCGATGGACCGACACTTGGCATGGGTTTTGTAGGAAATGTTACCATAAACAAGTCTGTAGTTTTAGTGCATTTTTTAACGTTGATTTTGAAGAACATACGCTTTCCTGTTTTTTGGCAGAGTTTTACAAAAGGATGTACCCTACCCACAACAGGACCTTCCCCAATGGTAAGTGGTAGTGCATTAAGAGCGATCAGTGTCTAACACCCAAATGGCAGACACACTTGGGTAGGACTCTTTCTCTTTGGTCGATGCACACCTGGTGCATCATTCATTTCTACCCATCAGAATATGACAACGTCATGGACAATAACAAGCTTAAACCTTCAGTCAAAATCAAACTCCATTTAAAGCTGTTGTGTATGCATTATTTTTGCTAGAGATGAAGGCTGTGGTATGCACTCAACCACTCCATTAGAAAAGAACCCCAGTCCTTTTTTTTTTCTTTAAATTTTTGGGATCAGCACAGATTTATTCGTATCACCAGAGTAAGAGAGAAAAGTACAAAAGAGGGAAAGAAGAAAAACGTGGAAGACGGAAATACAGTTACAAAGAAACAAAGCAGGGATGAAAATGACCAGAAAGGCCGAGATGAGGGTGTAATAAAGGGGCAGGGATTGTCTGGAGGTGGAATAAATATGAGTGAGGTGGAAATAACAATGCGCTTCATTGGTGCCCGCCCCCAAAATCCAACAGCTGTTCAAAAGACGAGGGCTTCCAATCAAAACATGGTGCCCCAGCACTGACCTTTTTCGAAATGAAACACTGTAGAACCAGCAAGACATTTTTAAAATTGAACTATGCAGACTTGCTTTCTAATGAAAATTCAGTGCACAACGGGGACTGTGGACAGAGTTTATGACATCTGCCAGATGTAGGTAATCCCAGATTACCGATTCTTAAATACCGAATCATACCGATTCGGTATTTAAGAACTGGCAATTGGGATTTAGGTTAATTTACCGATTTCATTACCGAATCGGTATGATTCGGTAACGGTAATTGGGGGAAACATTGAAGGGTGGCAGGGTGTCACTTTGACACCCTGGTGCACCCCTCAATTGTTCATGGGTGCAATTGTTGCAGACATACATACCCTTAGGGCATGTATGTCTGCAACATGGCACTGTTTAAAAAGCAAAAAAATGCTTTTTAAAGGGTTTTCATTATTTACCACCAACTTCTAGTTGGTGGTAAATGATGAATTCTTAAACCCCTGTAACACTGATTGCAGTGCTACCTACATGTCAAAATACAGAATCGGTCGGTATTTTACAGAATCGGTAAAATTACAGATCCGGTAAAATTACCGAATCTGTATTTTAACATGCCCCTACATCTCCATCTTCAAATACCGGTCGGTAACGGCCGAAAATGCCTTCCGACATCTGGCCCTCTCCTGCCCTACCTGATAAAACACATCCAAAAGTGTATGTGCAGCGCATTACAAAACTCTAAAATAATGAATAAATAAGTCCTCCAAGGCTAGAGTGACATGAAAAGCAGAGGAATGGCACAAGGGGATAGAGGAAGGAAAGTGAAGCCAGGAGAGTGGAAATGCCTAAGTAGAGGGTTAGAGGCCTGTATTAGATGACAGACTCGTGTTCTAGAATTGAAATTGTTGCAATTCTATACATTTTTCTGTACATACCAACCAGTTTACAAAGGAAAAGCTCATAACAGGTGGATTAAGCATCCTGAAGCATGAGCTCAGAGTACAGGAATGGTTAAACATGTACTACAGCTAACAAGAGTAGAGAAAACGTGTCAAGAGCTGACCTCCCTCCATCCCCCGCATGACTGCCATCTGTACCGAGATGGGACCCTTACTGATTTCCTTTATGTTTCTGATAGCCATGTAGAGCCATGTGGAATTTTGAGCCCGCCCAAGTATTTTGGGACCACGTTAAGTTCATTATTTAGGTCGCTACCACTTTGTATGAACCAGTTGAATGAAAAATACACTTTTATTACTAGAAATTATTAGCAATGTCCTGACTGGATAGTCCTACGATTTGCAGTTTTTAGAATATCTAAACGAGAGACTTCTAATAACATAAATATTTCTCATAGATAAAGGTTTTATGTGAAGAAAACCCAGAACATTTACGTGAGCTGCATCTCAGTTTCTCCTTATGCACTAACTGCATCAGGACCTATCTTGGTTGATGACTTGTGAGGTTTTCTGCGTTACTGCAGGCTGCAGTGTGGGTGAATGCGTGTCCCTCAAGAGCGACTTCTATTGATTTATACATGAGCAATTACCTGTCTCGGCGGATCCACGTGCCCACAGAAGGAAGGACAGTCTGCCAGGTACCGCTGAACCCGACAGTCATCACCGCAGATGGCGTAACCCCCGCAGCCCACAAAATTCGTCAAGGGGTAAAGGAACTCCCCTACAGCACATTGAACACAAATTAAAATAGAGAAACTGTTGAATCATAGTTTAATAAATTCAAAGCAGGAAGAAGAGTAAAGGACGTGTTTTAATCTGAAAGCAGGATATATTCGATTACATAAGGTTAGCTTTAATTTTTTAAGTCCCAGCGGGTTCACAAGGAAACCACAGCACATTCCCTATGCACCTATACTTGCAATTGAACAGGAACAGACCGTTTAGTCGGGGACTCTCTGATAATCTCAAATGAAAGGCCTTTTTGTGGTTTAAGAAATATTTTTACCAACTAAGGGTGCATTTCGAATCGCGGGTTTAGCAGCCACTAGCTAAATATAGTAGTAAAAAACAGACAACATTCTCAATGTTGAAAGGTTACTTGCTGCAACCAAAATCTCCCTTGTCCACTAAGACTTTTTGTGTGAATATTTGAAGTTCTGACAAACTGGAGTAGAGAAAATCCTATCAACAAGAGTGAATGACATTTTTAATCGTAAACTCTCTTTGGCCAAGTCTTTCATATTTACTGTACTGTTTTTCTACAAAACACCATTCTCTTGTCTTAAGCTACAAGCAGTCAAGTATGCTGTAACATAGGGACAGTAACCTAAATAATGGTCATAATCATTTGGTAGCAATTATTTTTATCTAGTACGTCATGTCTCCAGTTGCTCAGACCAATTTGGTCTCACAGTGTTTTGATTGGATGTTGTATTATTCCACTGCTGATGTCAGACCTTGTTTTCAGTTTCAAGGAGGGACTATTTCGTCCTTCTTCACTACCTATCTTCTTCATAACCCTTTACCGCCCTTACCTAGGGCCAGATGTAGGTGGCCGTTTCAGGCAATTTACCGATCGGTAACGGCCGATTTTGGCCGTTTGTCATGTCTGGCATCTCTCCTATGCCAGTCTAGTTATCCTGTGGAATGTTATCATTGATATGATGTCATGGAATTCTAGGAACTGGACTCTAGGAGTCAGTTGATAACTGGGCTGAGCAAGTAACATACTGCTCCTGGTGGGGCTCTTCCCTTTTCCCTTCTTCCTCCTTAACTTATACCTGTGCCCTAACTTGGAATAAATACCTTAACCTCCCACTTCGTCTGCTTCCTGATTCCTTCACCAACACTACAATTTTGGCGACGTTTCTGGTGAATTTCTACTTACTACTCCAAGGACTTCTAAAATTAAAGCAACTTCAAGGTATTGAACTTCATTTTTTTTTCTATCCACCAATTCATAAGCATACTGGCAATTCATAAGCATACTGGCACCCTCAGAGCCCCACCAGTGACCACTTAACGATCGCCCAAATGATTTAAGTGCCAGTCTCTGCTGTTAATTGCCTAAAATCCTTGAAGAATTCTTCTGCCTTTCTCCTTTCTATAACCTGCTACCTGCCTGTTTTGAGGAATACTTTTACTTACAATACCGACAACCGTGCCAATCTTCGCTTAAATTTTCTGTCAGTTCGCACTTCATTTCTGCTTCAAACCTTCATACTGTAACTTTCCTACGAGTTGGAGAATTCTACTTCCATGTGCCAAGAGTTGTTTGATTTATTTCTGCCACTGAAACCAGTTCGTGTTTTAAAGCCAATTTTAATTGGAAAATAATTCTGAGCAGTTACTTCTGAACTACGTGACCTGGCATGTTAAGGAATTCAACTTTAAATATGTTCTGTCTTTCCAACTGATAACTCTTGGAAAATGTGTTATATTAAAAGTTTACATGCTTAGCGCGTAATTTAAGGAAGCCTGTTGCTGAGGAAAATGTTAAAAGCTGGTGGACTCGCCTGTTAGCAGTAACGGTTTTTCCACGAGCTGGAGCTCTGCTCGTTCCGGTGGTAATGAGGCATCTGATGACGTCTTGGAATGTTCTTACAGTATTGGTGAAGAACACTGCATCACTCTGAGGCGATCTGAAGCCACGAAGGAAGGCTGAAGGGAAGGGGGCGTTTCTAATACGTCACTGGACTTCCTTGTTTATGTTTCCTAGCAACTGGAGATGCTAGGAAATCGTCGTGGGAATGTCAGTTTGAGGTAAACTTTAAACCTCTGTGGTTTTTAAACGTACAGAAAAGCAAAGTAACAAGTTTTGAAGGTTGGCAGAAAACGAAAACGCTGTATTTTCACATTTAACAGCAAAGTGACATTAAAGGCTGGCTTTTCATGGACTAGGGCGCCATCTACTGGATTTGGAGGGGCATTCTACTTAAAAGTTCTTTTCTTAACATTTTTGAAAGACCTCCCTGCACTTCACACGTCGTGGTGCTGCTTTTTTTTGATTGACGCTCTTGTATAATTGCCTGTCGCATTTCAGTATTTTTAACGGCGATAGGCACGCCTTGAAATGAATTTGGTTTCTATTTTTAGTATTTACAACAGCGATAGGCACGCTTTGTTTGTCTTTTCAAAATGCTTTCCTGCATCTTTCATCAAAGTGATAGGCACAGAGATCTACCTTTCTTAACGATCTTCATGAGAAGGTACTGTTTACTTATTTCACATATTTCCATGGATATGTTTACTGAGCTGCTGTCTTATTCCATGACTACGGTGACTACTTTATTTATTTTAATTTATTGTTTTCATGAGACTTGATTACAGCTCTGCTTGTCATTCCTTGCTCATGTTCTATTATTTTTAACTTAATTAATTATACACTATTTTCTTTGACTGTTCAAATACGTGATGTAATTTCCATTTCTCTGTTAGGTGAGTGGATGTTCATGAGTATCACTTGTAGGTTAGGTACTGCTTAACTTTGTGATGCAATTCCATATCTCTTTTATGTGAGTGGATGTTCGTGAGTAATTTTTTGCAGTTTAGGAAATGTTTAAAATTTACTGCTTTAACTTCAGGTTGTGATTTCCATTTCTCCTTTAGGTGAGTGGATATTCTTTAGTAATTCTTGCAGTTTGAGTAATGTTAAAAATTACTGCTTATTGTTCTTGATGCAGCAGTTGGTAGGTTATTACTGCTTATACTATGTGATGTAATTTCCATTTCTCTTTTGTGTGAGTGGATGTTCATGTTTTTCCTCGTTATTCTTTTCTAAAGTCCGTATAAATTTTCTTCAACTATTCTTAATATTTTCTTTAAATGTTCTGCCAGTTTCTATTTTACCTTGCGCTAGGGTTTCTTTCCAGAAATGTCTGTCTAGAATTGTACTGGCAATTGTTTTTTTTCCATTTTCTTCCGTTCGCCGGTTCATGTCTTCATACCAGTCTGGCCAATTGGTGTGTTTTACTACAACCTTGAACGTTTTGAATACTTCTCTTTTGTCCTTGAAGGAGAAGATGTGTTTCCTTTCACTTCTTTGCTTTTCTATTCTTTCCATTTTATTCTAAATACTTTTGATCTATTCTTTCCATTATATTCTAAATACTTTTGACTTTTTCTATTCTTTCCATTATATTCTGTATACTTTTGACCTTTTCTATTTTTTCCATTATATTCTGTATACTTATAACCTTTTCTATTCCTTCCATTATATTCTACATACTTTTATTGTCTTCTCTTCTTATTATTGTTGTTCCGTCTTTATTCTTCCATTTATGTCTTCTTCCATCTATACTCTTCCTTTGAGTTTCTTACTATATTCTTTCTTCATCCCCAATCTATGTTCATTTTGTTGCAGTTATGCTTTCCATTTTCGATTCCATTATAAAGGGGAAGATGTGTCATGTCTGGCATCTCTCCTATGCCAGTCTAGTTATCCTGTGGAATGTTATCATTGATATGATGTCATGGAATTCTAGGAACTGGACTCTAGGAGTCAGTTGATAACTGGGCTGAGCAAGTAACATACTGCTCCTGGTGGGGCTCTTCCCTTTTCCCTTCTTCCTCCTTAACTTATACCTGTGCCCTAACTTGGAATAAATACCTTAACCTCCCACTTCGTCTGCTTCCTGATTCCTTCACCAACACTACACCGTTACCTATCGGTAAATAGGTGACAGGTATGTAGGGGGCATTTTTTTTACCGATTCGGTAAAATTACCGAATCGGTAATTTTACTGAATCGGTAAAATAAAAATTCGGTAAATTTACCGAATCTGAGGCTCCCATATGTAGGTGGGACTCTTCTGAGTCCCAGAGGACTTACAGAATCGGTATTTTACCATCAAATCCAATTTGATGGTAAAATACCGATTCCGGTGGGCATGCACATGTGTGCATGCACACCTATGCCATGTGACAGGCAGACCTGCCCTGAGGGCATGTATGCCTGCCACATGGCACCCGAGCCTGTTTTGGGGGTGCCAGAGGGTGTCAAAGTGACACCCCCTGCACCCTTGTGAAAATCGGTATTTACCGATTCGGTAAATACCGATTCGGTAATGCCCATTCATTCCTATGGGCTTCAAAGCCCATAGGAATGAATGGGCATTACCGATTCGGTATTTACCTAATCGGTAAATACCGAATAATTCCGAATCGGTATTCCAGCACATCTGGAATACCTACATGTCCACAGCTTAGATTTACCGATTTTTAATTACCGAATCGGTAAAATTCGGTAATTAAAAATCGGTAAATCTATTTTACCTACATCTAGCCCCTAGTTCTTCTAGGGCCAGATGTAGGTGGCCGTTTGAGGCCATTTACCGAGCGGTAACGGACGATTTTGGCCGTTACCGATCGGTAAATGGGTGACAGGTATGTAGGGGGCATTATTTTACCGAATTGGTAAAATTACCGATTGAGTAATTTTACCGATTCGGTAAAATAAAAATTCGGTAATTTTACCGATTTTGAGGCACCCAGATGTAGGTGGGACTCTTCAGAGTCCCAGAGGCCTTACCCAATCGGTATTTTACCATCAAATCCAATTTGATGGTAAAATACCAATTCCGGTGTGCATGCACGTGTGTGCATGCACACCTATGCCATGTGACAGGCAGACCTGCCCTTAGGGCATGTATGCCTGCCACATGACACCCAAGCCTGTTTTGGGGGTGCCAGAGGGTGTCAAAGTGACACCCCCTGCACCCTTGTGAAAATCGGTATTTACCGATTCGGTAAATACCGAATCGGTAATGCCCATTCATTCCTATGGGCTTCAAAGCCCATAGGAATGAATGGGCATTACTTATTCGGTATTTACCGAATCGGTAAATACCGAATTCTTCTGAATCGGTATTCCAGCACATCTGGAATACCTACATATCCACCCCTTAGATTTACCGATTTTTAATTACCGAATCGGTAAAATTCGGTAATTAAAAATCGGTAAATCTATTTTACCTACACCTGGCCCCTAGTTTCTAAGACCGAACAGGTTTATTTATTTCGCTTTTAAAAAATGTTCTAGTCTTAGCCATCATAAAATAATGACCTGACTATTCCATGATGGCTGCCCATCGAAAGCAGAAGTGAACACTGGTGCAGTAGGGATCTCTCAATTTTTTTTGTTATATTTATAACAACTCCTATTTAAAGATGGCATATGTGGATGCATGTCCATACACAGGCGATTTTTTAATTAATTGTATATAAATAAAACTAAATGCTTTCAAAGAAGTCCGCCAAGGATGCAGACACATTCACGTCAGTGCATTCAAAGATGACCAACGTGAATGTGCACTTATCTACAACGGCTATATCTTCATCCATTGTATTTCATTTTACAGGCGTGTTTCAAGATGGCTACCGGAGAAGTACATGCATCTGCGAGGCTATCCCGCGCAGGAAATAAGCATTGGCAAAGCCAGTAGGTTTCATGGCATAGACCAATTGGCTTTACGAATGTAACGTGTGTTTCTGTTTGTTGGTCTGTCATTAATAGCCCATCCTTTGAAGTCTTCTCTCTACGCCGGATTAGTCATGATTTAATGACATTTTTTAATGTATTATTGGGTCAGCAGAGCTTAGCTTTAGTTGTGACATGCTCAGTATTGCTCAGTGTTAGACTTGTTTTTTACTTTGTATATCAAGAGAAATGTGTTTTCTGATTTTACTGAACTGCCATTTTCAGCTTTGAAAGTTCTTTTTGGCCTCCCTGAATGTACTGATCCAGAGGGAGTGGAATGTGCATGTACATTAGAAGTTGATCAAAGTAAGACACTGACAGACCTTCCAAAACCATTGTCTGCCTTGTCGAGCAGGAGTTGTAGCCTTACCTGACCCAAGGAAAGAGACAGGAGAAGGGAGTTCGAATGCTCGTCTAAACTCTCTAATAAGATTTTTTTTAAGACGAATGCCTTATTAAGTAAGCATACACATTTTACCAAAAGGGGGTGAGATGTCTATTTATTTATGGTTATATAATGTATTCATATTCTGGAATGCGCTGATCATTTCTTTCTATCGAGTAACACATGGACAATGGGCTTAAAAGGCCGAGTTTCGCAATTACAGATGGAGCCACGCATGCACGCGAACAGCTACAACCACTAATTCACATATGTTAAAATTCGGCTCTTACCTGGATGATAATTTGTACCATTCACTTCACAGAAGCAGCGTGCAGTAGTTTTTGTGGTAACGCTGGGCTGGGTTGTTCTGTAAATTACCGTAGCATTCACAGGGGCACCTATGGGTACAATTACAATATCGGACATTATCGTAATTTCACCAGTTGTTTTGCAATGATCACAATGGATATACGGGGGGATGGTTTCAGCTTTGCCGCATATGTAGAAATACCATACACTCTAAGAGCTCTTGCTAGGCATACTTCAACATTAACGTATCTAGCACATTAGTCTATAGAGCACAGTTTGAAAGTTTCCTGCTTTCCAGTGAATCTGTAGTGTACTGTTTAAACTGGTTATATGCAGTGTTTGAGAAACATTCTAGACAATTCATACTCATTATAAAGTGTATCATACAGTTACTTTGCTGTAAAAAGCTGCATATCAGCCCCACCTCACCATGAGCTCATGACCTTTCTCACATTTTTCTTGATATTCAAGTAAGTTGAGAATGCAGGGCAGTCAGAGCGCCACGCACACTTGTTCTGAAACAATTTTCTGAGTGAGGGTGGAGGTGATGGCCTGCATCTCTTCATTAAAATTATACTAGTTCTAAAAATAAGCTAGTGATACCCAATAAGCGAGTACAACAAATAAACAAAAACATTTTTTTTGTGGGAGGAAAGAAAGTGGATAAGAAAGTAGTCAGACATTTTTGCCAAAATGTAGCTCAATATATAGTGGAGGGGCGTGGCCGGATGAGCCAACATGGCGGGCGCCTTCTAGAGCGCTCTGGCCCATCGTGATGAATATCCGTCAACATTCTTCAGATTTCCCCATATCTGGTGCCCAGACTAGCCCAACCCAATATAAGATCGGAACCTGTGGGATGTGATGTGCGCTGACGATGAACCTTTGGCCCCCGCATAGCGCGCCCTAACATCTGGTGACGTGCCTAAGTGGGCCTGCCCAGTAGATGCTCGACGCCTACCCATCGGCTTGGGCCGGACTGAGCGGAGCGATGCCAGGTGCTGGATTGGCTGCCTTCCGCTGGGCGGGCGGTTGCTGGCACCCAGCGGCTATCCTCGGAGTGCCGTGGGGGCTGGCTGCTCTATTGCCTGTGGCTGAGCTTGGCAGCCCCGCATGGCCCGGGCAGGCTGGGCTGCCGTGGGCTGACTGGCAGGCCCACCGCGTTGACCTCAGTGTCCGGGAATAGGCCACTTCCGGAAGAGAAGCCCACGGCGGGGTTCGACAGGGAAGCCCACTTGGACGGCGAGTGCTGCTGGAGGATGCTGCCTCCAAGTGGGCCAGCCGGCCAGGGGAGTACATTGAGTAGAGCTGGGCATAAGAGCAGCACCGGTGACTGACTACAACCAGAGGGAGTGGTGAGTCGCTGTAGCCTGGTGGGGGGGCCAATCCGGCTGCAGTGGGGGAAGCAGACAGCCCTGAAATATTTAGCAGTGTTGGGTGTGACTGGCCCCATCCGTGGATGCGTGGCCATCGGGTCTTAGGACCTGTGGCTGTAGAAGGAGGGCCATCTCCCAAGGGCAGGGCGCTGTTGCTTGGCCGATTGGCTGCTGGCCACAGGGACATCACACGGAGAGCGACGGTGTGGGCAGCGCTGACGGGCCTTCCTCTTTGATTTGCCATGGACTGAATACAAGTAGGGTGAGGGGGAATTACCAGGAGTTGGTGGTCCGGTGGGTGAGATCCTCTTAGAGGGTCCACTTGCAGTCGGTCCTTGGGTGGCAGAGGTAGCCAAGGTAGGCCCGGTGCGGCTTGCTGCCCAGGACAGGCTGAGTCCGTGAGGGCCGACTCCTGCTGCCCCCTCTCCCACTCTCTCAAGACAGCTTTGTCTGGGAACCTCCACACAGGTGAGTCAGTTGTGGGGATCTGCCATCATAGTCACCATAGCAAAGGACAAAGTGCCCGCATCTTCGACGAAGCAGAGCACTTTGGACCAATACACGGCCGCCCAAGCAGCGCAGTATGTGGATCAGATGGGGGAGACCCAATCCCAGGTAATGCAGCCCTGCTGGCGGCGATTACCCAGTCCCGCGACATGCTAGACGCCAAAATTGGTGCAGCGGCACAGAATTCTCTTTCCTATGTCAGGACCTTTGTAGAGCAGTAGACCAGATTAAGGAAGTAGAGACTCAAGTGTCGGTTGTGGAAGACACAGTTACAACCTTACAACAAAAAGTCAACCTCCTAACTGTTATCCCACAAGAGCTTAGGATGCAGAGGGCCGCACGCAACACAATACCCTACGCTTCATGGGCTTCCCCGAGGATTGTGAAGGGACCTCCATGACAACATTTGTAGCGCAATGGCTGCACTCATTGATGCCGAGAGGGTCCCTTTCTACATGTTTTGTTGTAGAACGAGCCCATAGAGCCCTGGTTAGGAGGCCTCCCCCTGGAGCTCGGCCCCGTCCGATCATCGCCAAGCTCCTGAACTAATCAGACAGAGATGCAGTCTTAAAGTAGCCCGGGGCCATAAAGATAAACTGATCCAGGACTTAAAGAATATTACGATATTTCCAGACTATACACGTCTCGCCCAACAGCAGCGTCAATCCTTTGTGGCCGCCAAGCACAAACTGAGAGACCTCAACATCCAATACATGCTGCTGTACCCCGCACTAGTGCGAGTCATATATATGTCCAAGACTTTGACACCCCAGAAGAGGTCTTTAAATGGATGGATGAAACTACCTCACTCAGGCTGAACACTCCGTCCCTGCTGGAATTGGACTCCTCTCTGAGCACCAGACAGAACCACCCGAAGAAACTGTAATCGAAGCGGAGACACCAATTGCGATGAAACTGGCGCTCCCACACACAAGTAGAAGACTCATAATTCGTCTGGTTAAAATCTCTTGTTTCTCCCCCTTTTGTCTCTCTTCTAAACTACAATCCTTTCTTCTCTCATGTTAGAATTAGATATTAAGAATGTGCCTTGACAGTTCTCGGATCAACCTATGAGTGGGGAACTGAATGTCACTGTAGGCCCTCCTGAGGTCCACCCGCACGCTGTAAAGACTGATGATTGGGGAGATGGTGTTTTTGGGAATCCGTTGGTGTGGGACCTCCCTGACCCAACATTGAGGTCCTGGCAGAGCCCCCACTGCAGCAAATGCTTCAAGTTCCTTGAGGTATCGTGGTAGCGGGAGGGGTTTAGGGCTGTTCATGTTATATGGCTTATATCTGTTAATGGTTAGACACAGGCATGGGGGCCTTTCTGCTTCCACACACCACACTCATGTACACTACCATTCCCCAAGATTTATTAATGACAGATACACGGATGGATCGCTCTGGTATGATTCACATAGCGACCTGGAATGTAAGGGGGATGCTAGATAAAATGAAGAGGGGAGCAGTGTTGAAACAAGCCAAGATACTTGGAGTTGATATACTGCTGATGTAAGAGACCCACATGATGGGCAATAGAGCCCCCTGCCTGGCACACTATGGATTCGGCCAAATACATCACTCTGGGTTCGTCCGAGGGTCACGGGGTTCACCCATCCTTATCCATCGCAGAATTCCCTTTAGGTGTACTCAGACATGGCAGGATTCTAGTGGGAGATACAACATAGTTGCTGGTACGCTATATGGGGAGTACCTCGTGCGAGGCAATTTTTACGCCACCCCCCCACTTGGACATACATTCACGGAGAAAGTAATAAGTCTGTGGGGAACATTGCCTGATGGTTTGTCAGTGATAGGAGGGGACTGGAATGACACCATGCACCATATAAACAGGTGGCGCCCTGGTGTCCCTGACGGAAACTAGTCACAATATAGAAAAAAAATATCAACTGGACAAAAGTTCGAGTTTTTGATATCGAATAGACAGAATATTGAATTGCAAAAATGTACTGGTTCAGAATATCGAAATACAGGTAAGAAATATCGAGTTCCACAATATCGAAGTAAATAATATCAATTTTGTTTGTGTGTTTTAAGTGTTAGTATATGTGTTAAAAGTATGTATTATTTTTGTAATGTATGTTTGAATTTTGTAAAAGTAATACATTTTATGTTAATTAATTGTTGTGCAAGTTAATTCCGTAGCGGGTTGTGGGCTTATAGGGGAATAGGGTGGGAAGAAATTTAATTATAATATGTATTTTTAGCATTATTTAGAATGAATTAATTATATGTTACATTTTTTTGTGTAATTTAATTCTGTAGCGGGTTGTGGGTTTATAGAGGAATAGGGTGGGAAGTAATTTAATTGAAATAAAGCAATTTATTATTTTAATACTTCATAGTTTAATATCTAATAATGTATATAGTTAATTAAGTTAATTATTTTATTAATAATTGATTACTAATTGATTAATAATTAATTCGTTAATATGGTCATTGTGTAATACTTTCCATTAATTAGTCATTAATTAGATATTAATTATTAACAATTTGTGAATATGCTAGTTATATTGTTAATTGTAATTAATGATTGAATTAATTGTGAATTAATAATGTAAATGTATTAATATGTTACAATATTGTAGGTGATGTTTATAGGGGAAAATGGTGGGAGGTAAATTAATTTTACAAAATAATTAATTGTTAATTAATATTAATTATATTTCAGGAGTTGGTATATTAATTTTTCCCTACGCTATCCAACACTTTCCTTACTGTTGCACTCACTGGAGTGGGAATAGTAATTTTTACCCTTCTGCTATCAAACGATTTCCCTACTGTTGCACTCACTGGAGTGGGAATAGTAATTTTTCCCCTCCGCTATCCAACGCTTTCCCTACTGTTGCACTCACTGGAGTGGGAATACTAAATTTTACCCTCCCGCTATCCAACACTTTCTCTACTGTTGCACTCACTGGAGTGGGAAAAGTAAATTTTACCCACCCGCTATCCAATGCTTTCCCTACTGTTGCACTCACTGGAGTGGGAATTGTAAATGTTACCCTCCCATTATCCAACGCTTTCCCTACAGTTACACTCACTGAAGTGGAAATAGTAAATTTTACTCTCCCGCTACCCAACGCTATCCCTACTGTTGCACTCACTGGAGTGGGAATAGTAATTTTTACCCTCCCGCTATCCAACGGTTTCCCTACTGTTCCACTCGCTGGATTGGTAATAGTAACTTTTATTTACCCACTATCCAACATTTTCACTACTGTACCACTTGTTGGAGTGGAAATAGAAATGTTATCTTTTACTCTATGCAATTTTTTCAGTATTGGTGTATTTAATGTAGTGTAAAATATATATATTTTAAAATTAATTTTAATGTTTTAACTTATTATATATAAATTATTTTTATAGTTATATTATAGTTTTATATATATCTATATATATATAGATATATATATGTAATTATATTTAAAATTATGTTTTTAACACTCAATTATTGAAAATATTAATTACTTTTTAATAGTAAGTTTATATATATGTAATAAAACATTTAAATGCATGTTTTTTAACTTACATTTATTATTGATTACTGTTAAGGTTAAGTATACCCGTAGGTATTAGAGAACTTTCCATAAGAAACATTGAGTTACAAGATACAAATTACATCTGTTACAAGAGCATAGTAAAAGCACAGGCAAAAAACAATTTTAAAGTAGTTCGTCGGAGTAAGGACACACAGCGGGGAGACAAGGAGAACTGTGCCTAATGTCCGGCTGGGTAGGTGGCAGCCGAGGGGGAAAACCAGGGCCAATCTCCTCTATAGCTGTCTAGCAGCTCCACCGGGCATCAGCCATGTTGCTCAGGTCTCCGAGATCAGGAATAACAAGAATAACAGTTTTGCATAGTTACATTTAGTTACAGTTGCATAGACAAACATATAAGGACAAGTCCCCAATGGAGGATGGATGAAAATGGGGAGGGGAGTAGAAACAGGGGGATGGGAACCAGGTGACTGTGCCTATGAGGAAATATGAATTTTTATGATCAATTGTGTCCCCTATCTTAGACCCCAACGGCTCCATGTACGTGCTACAAATACATGTATGTTCCCTCCACTTCCAGCTATGAAGACTCAAATACATTTGCGTCCAACGTTAATATGTCCTCTTTCAGATCCACCATGAATGGGTCGAATATTCCGTTCCTAAGTATGCCTTGCCAACGTCTTTATATGGTGTACTTTACACGTTTTTCAGCTCTGGCGAGTTAGGCCCTGAATTCTGCCATCGAGCCTTTTCCTGCCTTCTGCCTCTGAATGCTCCAGCCTGGACCTGCATCTGTATCCATGACCTTTGTCTTACTCCCTGCGCAGCTAACGGTGCCTGGCTCGGCCTGTTGCCTGCCAAGACTGTATTCAGCCTTCAAGTTATCTGTTCCGCTCCTCGAAACATACATTCCTGTCTAGTAGTTTACGAAAACATCCTTCCCAGCTGCAGAGCAAAGGGCCCGGCCTCACTGTCTCCGTGCAAGTAATTCATAGCTCCTGTTACCATGGTAGGCCCATGCCCCCTTGCATCTCATGCAGACACGTAGACGCTTATACACGCACTAACAGCCAGTATAGAATAGCCTCTGCCCGAGAGACCTTTTCCTTCCAGATAATACAGTTCCTTAAACACAAGATATTAGATACGATTTGGGATTAGGTTGATCTGACATTCCAGACTTCTGTCTCCTCATGTAGGGCTAAATGTCAAGTCCCCTTCACCCTCCAGTTACACGTCAATCACACGTCATGCTGCCTGCGCGCGCATCTCTGCCATATATTTCTGCTGACACTGCAGGATTCTCTTATGGATCCACCCACCTGTGACATCCTCATAATGATGTTTCTAGTACATGCCCTCATGCACGCCTATTGTAACGCCCTCTTCATTACGTATGTGTACTCTTATCTCTCCTCTCAGCTGTTACGCCTTCTGCATCTGCTTTTACTGTAATGCATTGACTATATATATGATAATCTGTCAATAAAGTATTGTCTATCCCTTCCCGAACCTTCGTGGTGACGGAATGCGATCTGCCTGGTTCGAACCAATTCCTTTTTAAGGAATAAAACCCCTTTTAAAACCTCAAATACCACGGATTCTGCCTCTTATTTTTGACTGAGTTATTCTTATTGAACTTTACCGCATAAATTAAGCATAGGTAATTAAAATTTACCACAGTCCAGCAATGACTGGTCCTCCATCATAATTCTCTCCACTTAGAATGCAGGGTCTGTCCGAGGATTGTACCAATATTCGTTAATGTTGAGGAGATGTGAAGCTGCGTAGTAAGTAAAAATGCCAGCTGCTGCTATCCTGCCACAGTAGGTGGATTGAGTACATGTTCGCAGTGCGATGTGGTTGGCCCCTACGCCCCACAAGAAGGTACCAAGGAGTACTATTCTCAAATATCTCATAAAGCAATTTCATTTTTTTTTTTACAAATTAGTTATTTGATAGAGGCCATTTATCAATCAGAGTGGTTTCAGCCAATACATGTGTATTAGTTTGTTTTCTCACCTTATTGTCACAATCAATCAATCAACCAAGAATTATTAAAGTGCAGCAAATCACCAGTTAGGGTCTCAAGGCGCTGGAGATGTTAACTGCTTCATGGTGAGATGTTCATTCAAACAGCCATGTCTTCAGTCCTTTCCTGAATTGCTAGAGCGATGAGGCGGTCCAAGCTTTGGCCTTCAGGTGTGTGAAGGAGCCGTTGTTGCCTTGGCAGATCCGGGCATCTCTGCGGGGAAGGGGGTGGTGAATTGTAGGTGTCTGGTTGGTTGGTGGAAAGTCATGCGTTTGTTGATATATGCTGGTCCTTTGTTGTGCATTGCTTTGTATGTGTTGGTTAATATCTTGACCTGGCATCTCTTTTGAATCAGGAGCCAGTGTTGCTTTTTGAAGTGGGGAGGGATGTGGGTCTGTCAGGGGAGGTCAAATATGAGTCTTGCTGCTAAGGTTTGTATTATCTGTAGTCTCTTCAGGAGGCATGCAGTGCTTCCTACGTAGAGTGTGTTCCTTGTAGTCCAATATGCTGGTGATGAGGGCCTGCGTGATGGTTCTTCCTGGGTTGACTGGGAGCCACCTGAACATCTTGAAGAACATCTGTAGGGTGCGGAAGCAGGTGGATGGTACTGGGTTCAACTGTTTCTCTATAGATAGCTTACTTTTCAAGATGATGCCGATGTTGCGGGTGTTATTTGGCGGGGCGGGCGATAGACCAAGTTCAGTAGGCAACCATGTGTTGTTCCATGGCGAGGTGTTAATTCCAAAGATGAGGACTTCCATTTTCTCTGTGTTGCGCTTGAGACAGTTGTATTTCATCCAGTCAGCGACTTTCATCATTCATCTGAGGAAATTGGCTCTGGTGGCAGAGGGGTCTTCTGACAGCGGGAAGATGAGTTCAATGTCATTGGCTTAGGAGCTGGTGTTGAGTCCTTGCGATCTGACGGTATTGGCTAGAAGGGTCATGCACATGTTGAAGGGGGTGCGGCTGAGGGATGATCCTTGGAGGACGCCGCAGATGATCTACTTGAGTTCCAAGGTGAACGGTCGGAGATGGATTTTCTAACCTTCCTTCCATCACATTTCTCAATTTGAATTTCCAATTGAACCCCTTTTTAGGTCGAGCTTCGATCAACCTGTTATATCTCTCCTGTGGGGTTTGGCAAACCCACCGGTTGCCATTGGTTAGAATCTGTAGCATTCAGAAATGCTGGCTACTTATTGGTGCAGTTCTGTGAAAGTCCCTCTTGTGCGTGTTTAGCTCTCTTTCCGGTGATTTCACTCAAAGAGCATTTTGGTCGGCCATCACACAGTACAGTGTATGATGGCCACTCTTTCCTCCTCCCATCTGGCTACTGCAGGTCAGGCATTGTTTTTTTTGTTCTTTTGTTCTGGTGTCTTTCTGTTTAAATTGTATTAACACGCTGCAAAGGTAAATTTATTTTATTTTTTAATCCATTTCCCTTGTGTATGAATGTAACATATTTTTCTTTGGTTTGTGTTAATTTCCGTTTCGTCTTGCCCTTGTATTCAAAGGCAACATTGTTTTCTTTGGTCAGCATTTGCAGTATGCCGGCTTTGGCAATGGCGTCTGCTTCTTGTTATATATGCAGCACGTCATGCTGCTTTATCTTTAAGAAGGGCTATTCCCCAACCCCGGCACTTGCTGGAAACCGACTTCGGCAATGGTGGCAGCTTCTTGTTCCCCTTGCTGACAGCTCCTTGATCCAAGCCATGCTCCCGCCCTCCCTTTCTCGTCCTTGCAGAATGAAAAGGTGCAGGAGACAGATAAAAATATGCAAGTCATCACAGAGACAAAGTGGCACTGTAAGCGCTTCATCGTGCGTAGGACATCTTTTTCCTGTGATGTTTTTTGCGGTGACTGCTGCGGGATGTGGCCATTGCTGTTAAGTACTGTAGTGTATGTTATGCAATCGACATAACGCATGTAAATATAAAATAGCTTTGTTTAATATTCATAACCACTAACGCAGTTGATGAACATGTGATTTATGACAAATTACACTGTTGAGACCCTGATCACGAAATTAATTTGATTTGTGACGCAACTCATGAGGAAAATTAAGTCAGAACTAATGGTGACTTTTCAAGTATACGCAGTGCCACAGGTAGAGGAACAGGTTGTCTGTTGGGTGTGTGGATATACTCCTATTACATTCGTTATGTTAGTGTGCACATGGGGTCTTAATTCGTTGACAATGATGACTCGGTATAGTGACTTAACACAGGACTCCCCTTTTCTTGATTTCCCATCGTAATCTTACCTTTTTTGAAACTTCGATTTTTATCTGTGGAAGATAAGTGTTAATATTAATAGCATACATATTATTTCATGTGATTGTAACCTTGATTTCTCTGAAGCCAGGTGTTTTTTTTAATTGAGTGTAATTTCTGTTGAACGTTATAACAGAAAAACGAAAGCCTCAAAATGTAAATGTCAGTGTGCTGTATGAGATTGAACTGACTGGTTGCTTCACAAGTCTACAGCGTCAGAGGCTAGGGTGTGTCCATGCAGAAATGTATGGTGCCTTATAGTAATGTTGTGAGAAACTTCGTACCACGATAAATGTTTTATATATACTTGCAAAGACCACCTACACTGTACATCCTGCGGTACCAAGGCCAGACCAGGCCAGGTCCAGCACAAGCATTATACGATCCAAAAACGAACTCATTCATTGTTAATAACGACATTCACACTGACCTAAGGCTGCAATCCGCGTTAATATTTGATTTTTATATTTTGAAGATTTTCCATTATGTGATTATTAAATATTCCAGACCACCTGACTTTCGGTTGCAAAGAAAGAACTTTTCGACCGGATAACACTGTCTTATTTGTAAAAGTCTGAAATATTATCTTGCCAAACTGATTGTTTATTCTGTTAATACCCTTCTTGCTGCTCAGTAAGGTATTTATCCTGAAATACAATATAGTCCAGAATTTAACACAAATCCTTTTGGAAACTTACATACATGTAGTTTCCTTTCACTGTCAAATGAGAACAAGCAAATCTTAGAATGCAATGTGAGCAAAGTGTCAAACAGTACATATAGTGAACATGTGACCATAAGTTATTCGACTAAATGAGGCATCTTAAGTTTTTTAAAACATAAACTTTTACAAGAAATATCCAGGTGCTTTTACTCCCTCCCCATTAAGGAGAAACAAAAAGGTTAAGGCAGGTACTCAATATTACAGTGTTAGATAAATTAAATAAATCTTCAGCTGCAAGTGAAGACTTAGAAAGTTGTTTTGGGGCCTGAGAGAGATGGGCATAGCATTCCATGCTTTGGAGGTAATCAATGCTATGGATTTTCCTTCTGTTGTTTTCCTGCACAAAGCTCACCTAGAGCAAAATAGCGCCTTGCTTTCTCCTTCATCTCACATCATTATTTATTTACTAGTTGCCACAAAAGCATATTGACCAGCAGTGCTGACCTGAGTTGGTATGGAAGTACATAGCGAAGGTTACGGAGGTGATGTGTGGTTGATGCTTAGCATGGAGAAAGCAGTGCAAATTATTTCTGTATATATAGTTACAGGCCCGATTTAGTGAGAAAGCGAGGTTTGTATTTGGTTACTGTGGTGTCGCAGTCTAGTGCTCGGCACCCACGTGACCAGCGCGGTGCCTCAAGGGAAATCTGAGGCGTGCGCACAAGGCGAGGGGACACTGCCGAGAAGACACACAAGGCTCTCCCTCTTTATGAATAAAGCTACTTGTACCTGCCAGCGGCCTCTGTCGATCCTTCCCGGAGGGCTTATGATATCACCATAGACTGGCGAAGAACCTGAGCGGACCCCGCCGACATCGCTGCTCCGAGTGCCGCCTCAACTGCTGCGGGCGGCCTAGAAGCCGGTCCCCGCAACGTCCACAGGGAGAGCGGCATGCACACCTGCATCCAGCCTGTGGCTGTGACTATATCCCGGCGTCCTGCCAACCAGGATCGGAGGTATGAGAACAGCGCGATCGTAGTCATGGGCTCTTACGCATGCATACTGCACGAAGCGCCACCACTCCACAACTGCCAAAGGTGCCAGCGTGCACGAGCATCATGTAAATACATTGTGCTCCCTGCATGCGCCTCAGTCAAAGAGTGCCCCAAGCTCATACCGCTGCTCCGCCTCCAACAGGTGGCCCCTGCTCTGCCTTCAAGCAATCCCTCATATAGTGTTTCCTGCATCTACCTCCACAGTGACACAGTCACGGCGGCTCCACACCACCACTGCAGCCCAGAGTCACACACTGAAATCCATGGATGCCTGAGTCAGCTGCCCATGGGGGCCTCCACATGTGCCTCCATCACAGTCCAACACTACCAGCCGTGTGCCCCAGTGACGATCCTCATAAGCGGACACTCGCCAGTCCTTTACAATGTGTGCCCAGACCTTCTTATTGACCAATCCGGTACCGTTCCTCCCCAAGCCAGGCGAACCGCCCATGAAATGGGCGGATTGGAAGCGTTACTTCCTCAACTATTTATTAGCATTGGAGGATGAAGTGGGAGAAGAGTTCTCCAGGAAACGCAGGAAGAAAATACTGCTTCACAGTCTTGGCCCAGAGGGGTTACGGGTGTATGAGAACATGGTCAAAAAAACGAGAACGGCAACTGATGAAGACATATTCCAACATGCATAAGATGACCTAGATGGTCATTACCAGCCAGTCATTTGCACGGCCATAGATAGATACAATTTCTTCCAATGAAAACAAAGCGATACAGAGACGGTGGAGGACTATGTCACAGCACTCAAACAACTGGCCGTAAATTGCAAGTTCGGCCATCTGCATGATTACTTAGTACGAGATCAGATAATAATGCACATGGTCAAACCCAGCGTGCAGAAAAATTTGTGGGTGAGTGGGGAAGCACCTCTCCATGAGATCATAGCGATCATCAAAAAGGACTAACTGTCCAAAATATGTGCTGCAGCTGCCAAAAAAGACAACAACAAACTGACTGTGTGTAAAGTAAGCGACAAGAACACTTCCAGGGACAAACCAAGCCTGCCATGGGGCATAAGTATGGCTGATGGCCCAAGAAGACTTTGGCAGGGCCCAACGGCCTACCCCTGACTCGAAAAGCTCCTGTTACAGATGCGGCAGCCAGACTCACATGGCCAAAGACAAACAATGCCCTGCCTTCCATGTAAAGTGTTCCTTTTGTGGGGTGATGGGACACTTTGGCAAAGTCTGCTGGCGGTGACCCAACAGCAACGCTGTTAAATGTGTCATGTATAACTCGGAGCCCGAAGTGAGGGAGGGGGATGGTGATGATGATTGTATCTTGTGCAAAAGACGAACAGGTGTTAGGCATTGATTGCAAGTCCAGTAGGAAACCATCCAGTCTCTTAACCATAGGGGGTCCAGATACCCATGATAGCAGACACAGGGTCCCCATTCATGATCATACAGAAAGACATATGGGACAGGGATTTTGCCAGCACCATAGGACAGCACCTACACCCTACAGACATACATCCTGTCACTTTCACAATGGACAAGATCCCCATGATAGGGTTCAGGCAACTACACTTCGAGTTCATGGGGCGAGACACAACAGACAAATTGTACGTGGCTGAAACAGGTCCTCGGATGGGTCGACCAAGGAGCGCTGGGCATCCAACTCAACCCCGGCGGAGAAAAGCAAGTACTAATGATGGACGATTCTCCCAGACTTGACGTAGCCAAACTGCGCAAATAATTCCCCAACGTCTTTGGCTGAACCATCGGGCAACTGTCGAAGTTTACACACAAAATACAGCTGAAAGACAGCTCTGTACCAGTCAGTCACAAGGTGCAAAAAATCCAGTTCAACTGCATGAAAGCAGTGCAACAGGAATTGCAGCGCCTGGAAGACAACTGCATTATAGAGCCCATCGAAAGAGCCGAGTGGCTGGTGTCCTTGGTAGTGGCGCAAAGCCAAATGGGAAAGTACGCCTTTGCATCAACCTTCAAGAACTCAACAAAAACATACTAATTGACAAGTTCCCACTATCACGGATCAACAACATGCTAGCCCAAACCAACAGAATCAAGTGGTTTTCGACCATAGACTTAACGGCCGCATACCATCAAATCTTGCTTCACCCTTCATCTAGGAAGTTGACCTTTATTACCCCATTTGGCTGATACCGATTTCGGCTTTTGCCCTTTGGATTGGCGTCCGCAGCGTCGGTATTCCAGAAACTAATGCATAACTTGTTCAAAGACTGCTGTGACGTCTTATACTTCGAGGACGACATCCTCGTAATGGGCAGAACCAAGACAGAACACGATGAGAGCCTTCCAACAGTCCTGCAAACCCTCTCAACCAATGGCTTCACCGCTGAACTGGAAAAATGCAGGTTCGGTCTATGCACATTCACGTACCTGGGACATGAGATTGGTGAACATGGGATATCTCCGAAGAAAGCCAACTCAAAGCCATCAGGTTGGTGCCCATACCTCGAACCAAAGATGAAGTACGCTTCTTTCTTGGACTGGTAGAGTTCTATAGCAAATTCGTCAGGAACTTCGCAACCAAGACTCACAACTTGCACCAGCTGCTGAAGGAGAATAACACGTTCAACTGGTCAACAGAAGCAGATGCAGAATTTTAGACCATCAAAAACAACACCAGCGAAGCCATACCACTGCTAGGGTTCAACAGCTTATGCCAGCGAGAAGGGTTTAGGGGCAGTCCTGTCACAACTCTTCACGGACGGCATGGAAGTAACCATAGGTTTCGCGTCCCACTCCCTCGCTCCGAACGCGAAAAATTCAGCGTCAAAGGAAAAGAAATGCTGGCTTCCATCTGGGCATGTAAAAATTTTGGTTATACCTCTGGGGCTGCAAATTCATGCTCCTCAAAGTCCTCACTTCCAGCGGGCATGCCAAAGCCATGGCTCCTGGATTTCATCTATGAGGTTGAATACCTGCCGGGCCACAAGAACAAAGTGGCCAACTTTCTCAGCCGTTTAGCCGCAATGGAAGTTGCCCCACACACCAACGGTTGAGAAGAGTACTAAGTGGCACTCACGGCAGACCAAGAGTCCATCTTCAGCGCGCAAGATTGGAAAACGGCCTACGAACATGACCCAGATCTCTCCAAAGTGAAGACCTTCGTCACTCGGTGCTGGCCGGAGAAGAAGCACTTGAAGGATGAACTCCCGAAGTATTGGGAGGTGCGCGAGGAGTTATCCCTCAGCAAAGATGCCACCAAAGCAAAGATGTCTCCCCGAAGGCTTTGCTGGACCGCCTCCTCACCGTACTGCACAAAGGGCATCTGGGCATCGTCAAATCCCAACTAAGGGTGAAACAGTCGTACTGGTGGCCAGCGGTGGATAACCCGGTGGAAAGATTTGGGCAAGATTTCCAGCATAGCGCCAACGCAGACAAAGCGGGCTTGTTGCTGAGATCCCCGATGGGGTAATCCACCTCGTCCACAAACCCATGGGAAAAGTTATCAGTGGACATATTAGGTCCCATCCAGGACATGTGGGGAGTACCCAAATACGTGCTAGTCCTCATTGACAAATACTCGAAATGGCCAGAAGTAGACAAATGCGACACAGTGGACACCGATGCCGTCATCACATTCTTGACAAAAGCATTCTTGAGGGAAGGAATTCCGAGAGTCCTCACAAGCGACAACGGTCCCCAGTTCACCTCGTAAAAATGTATTGCCTTCCTCGGGAGAAATGGCATCTGGGACAAACACACGCCAGTGTACCACACCGCAGGTAACGGCCAAGCAGAACGGTTAAACCGCGTAATCATAGGTTCAGTCCAGGCCGCCATCAGCGTGGGCAAGAACTGTGAGACGGAAGTCAAAAGCACAGTATGGGCCATTCGCATCACTCCCACCCTCACAGGGTACAGCCCGTTCTGGGTACTGTGAGGAAGGGAGCCATTCACGAGAGACAACTCGGTATGGATGGATTTGAAACTTCAAAGCTGATGGTCGCCTGCAGTAGTCAGAAGCAACATATTGAAAGCTCAAAAGACCTACAAGGATAACTATGACTGTACGCATGGAGTGGGTGAGGTCTCCTTAGCCGGAGGAGACTGGGTAAGAGTGAAATTGGGCCATTTTGAAAAGAAAGGCGACAGCAAATTCAGCCAGTCCCTACAAATCAGAGAACTGTACTCTTGTTCTGCATTACTGAGCAATCGTAATGTATAGTCCCACAGCAGAAGGGTGAAGTGCAGCAAGGTCCTGCAGTGGCAGATCAATGGCTCCCTCTCCACAACTGGATCTCAAGGAGTGAATGTGGATCTGGACGACAACGTCAATACCAGCGGCTCCAGGGCTTCTGGCCCAAAAGGGGGGACAGGGGGCAGTGCCGGGTCCGCAGAAGAAAGGAACAACAACGCCTTAGCACAGCACACACCACCCCAAATATTGGATCACACAGACACTCCAGAGATAAGGCAAAGGGCATCCACCTCACACAACGGCCTGGATAGAGAAACACACGAGGAGAAGACCTCCGGGACACGCACCCGCACAGGTAGATTAGTGGTGCGACCAAGAAGATACAACGAATTTACCACATAGACATGTGGGGTGCCACCTCACCCTTTAATTCTTAGCTGCCCCAACAAGGCGACATACATCTCTCTCTCTCTTTTCTCTCTCTCTTTCCTATGCTACACCCTCCACAATTAGCTATAGAGTTCCTCTTATGTAGCTGCAACGGTTACCTTTGGGGCTCGTCCGTTGAGGGTCACCATGCAAAGACTATGTATAGACTTATCCTCATACTATTCACCATTCATGTAAGCTTAGGCATTTGTTCAGATACTTATCTGTATTGTTGTTAAATGGGGAGATGTGTGGTGTCAAAGTCTAGTGCTCGGCACCCATGTGACCAGCTCGGTGCCTCATGGGAAATCTGAGGCGTTCGCACAGGCGAGGGGACACTGCTGAGAGCACACACAAGGCTCTCCCTCTTTATGAATAAAGCTACTTGTACCTGCCAGAGGCCTCTGTCGTTCCTTCCCCGGGGGTTTATGATATCATCACAGTTACATAAGAGGATTCACCTAACATGAGGTGATCCTTAAGAGCTGTCTTGATGAGCGAGAAGATAGAAAGAAGGCGTTTCAGCTGGAAGAGAGCTTCAGAGCATGGGTCACAATAAATGCCAGGACCGAAACTTAGAAGCTGCACATGGAGGTTTTGGGGAGACCAAAAGATTCAGATTGGCTAAACATAAGCTATGAATTGGGACATATCTGCAGAAGTTGGAGGAAGTTTAGTTTGTGGAGGAGCACATAATTATTTACTTTTTTTATTCCAAATCTAAGGTGCAGATATTCAGTCTTATACTCCTGCAAAACAGCCTCGTACTTATGTAAACACTTGTGTGCACTTCTTTTCCTTAAATATTCTTTAGCAAATTGAATGGCAAACTTATACACAGTACATATAGTAAGTGCACAATAGGGTGCCAACAAGTCAATACTTATTGCTTCAACTGTAGGGAGATATTCAAGATTGTGTTATCTTACCTATTCCCCAAATGTAAATTAAACTAAATAATACGAAGAAGGGGGTTATCTCAAGAAAAGGGACGATAAAAATGGCACAAAATATTTCATACACTAAAGTGCAAATATAAATGTAACATATATGAATTCAATGCATTTAGTATCTTCACTCGCGTCGAAGGCAAATATCGTAAACAGAATTAGGTTATGTAGTGAAATCAGATTATATGTATGATGGTTTTGTAGTTCTACACTTCTTAGCTTACAGCTGAAAGTCCCAGTGTGAGGAAGCGCACAGAACACATCTATATACAAGCATTTGCAACAGCGGCACTCATCCTCCTGGACCTCTCTGCAGCGTTCGACACTGTCTGCCACCGCACCCTAGTCCAACGCCTCAGCAACACCGGCATCCAAGAGAAGGCACTGGAGTGGATCATCTCGTTCCTCGCCGGAAGAACACAGAGAGTCCGCCTCCCCCCTTTTCGATCCGAGGCCACCGAAGTCATCTGCGGGCATCCCGCAAGGATCATCACTCAGCCCCACCCTCTTCAACGTCTACATGAGACCTCTTGCTGCCATCACACGCCAACACAACCTCAACATCATCTCCTACGCCGACGACACCAAGCTGATCCTCTCCCTCACCAGAGACCCCGACACCGCCAGAACCAGACTACACGAAGGGATGAAAGACGTCGCCGAGTGGATGAAGAACAGCCCCCTGAAACTGAACTCAGACAAGACGGAAGTCCTCATCTGGGGACCATCGCCCTCCGTCTGGAACGACTCCTGGTGGCCCCCAGCCCTGGGCACCGCTCCCAAGCCAACAGACCACACAAGCAACCTGGGCTTCATCCTGGACTCCTCCCTCTCGATGACCAGACAAGTTAACGCCGTCTCCCCATCATGCTTTCACACCCTTCGCATGCTTCGCAAGATCCCGACCAAAACCAGGAAGACGGTCACCCAGGCCCTCATCACTAGCCGACTGGACTACGGAAACACCCTCTACACCGGAACCACAGCCAAGCTACAGAAAAGACTCCAACGCATCCAGAACGCCTCCGCCTGACTCATCCTGGACATCCCCCGACGCAGCCACATCTCCGGCCACCTGAGGGACCTGCACTGGCTCCCCGTCAACAAGAGGATCACGTTCAGGCTCCTCACCCACGCACACAAGTCTCTCCACGACCTGGGCCCCAAGTACCTAAACGACCGCCTGACCTTCTACACGCCCACCCGCCAGCTACGGTCTACCAGCCTCGCCCTCGCCGCCGTACCACGCATCCGAAGAGCCACCGCCGGAGGCAGATCCTTCTCCTACCTGGTGGCCAAGACATGGAACTCCCTCCCCATCCACCTTTGGCTGACCCAGGACCACCTCGCCTTCAGGAGACAACTCAAGACCTGGCTGTTCGAGCAGTAGCCGACCCCTTCCCCCAAGCGCCTTGAGACCCTTCCGGGTGAGTAGTGCGCTATACAAGTGTTATGATTGATTGATTGATTGAATAGGTCTTGCATTCACACAATTTTGAGCTATTGACATTGTAAATGACAATGCCTTTTATTTTTGTTTTTGTTTTTAAAACATAAATATTAGGCATTGTCATTTACAATGCCAATAGTTTAAACTCACGTAAATGCGAGACCTGTTGCATTGCAAATGCTTGCTTTAATATTTTTAAACTGTAAAAAGGAGTTATTTTTAACACTGGTGTCAATCATATGCCTACAGTTTTCATCCTCCATAGGGCCTGATCACAAGAATGACAAAAGTTGGCAATGCCACCGCTGTGACACCCCATAATATAAACTTAGCTAATCATGACAACCAAATGTGCAATGGATAGTTAGAATTTGTTTTATGAGTTTATATTAGTTACCATTGAGCTTTCACTGATTTTGAACAAAAACCTAATGTGGCTGTGAAAATAACATAATTGTTTTCCATTATCTTTCTCAATTGCCTCTCATATCTGGGATACGACAGCATCTGCCTCAACCACAGTTCCAGTGCCCGTGGACATGCATTGGAGAATGAGAGTGAAGGAAAAGTAAGAGGAAAGGATGATGGGAAAGAGATAGGGTCAATGGACAGAATGGCAAAGAGTCCCAGAGAGAAATGCAGAGAAAGAGTAGTATATGCAGAGGAAGAGTAGCATAGACACTCAGATATTGAGAAGAAGGGTGATTAAGAGACTGAAGGATCAAAAAAGTCAATGAAAGCTAGAGGAGACACACAGATTGGGAGACTGACAGTTAGAAAGAAAGAGTGAGAGTATTTTTTGGGAATTAGAAGGAGAATGAGGGTGAAAATAAGACAAATTGTCAGAGATAGAGACATAGGGCTCCATTAGGATGGCGGGCGGATTGCCCCCGCCAGGCTGGCGGTAGCCACCGCCATCCTGGCGGGGGAAATCCGCCCGCCATCCTTCCCTGTATTCACCCCGCCATATTAGAATGGCGGGGGGACCACGACGGAGCAAAACACCGCCCGCCACTTTTCCGCCCTGGTCGCATTGCGGCCGGGGCGGAAAATGATTAATATGGTGGCGGTGTCTATGAGACACCGCCAGCCATATTACAATGGCAAGTGTGCAATGCCTTTCTGCGGCGGCAATGCCACCACCGAAAGGCAGGCGGTGTTCACTCTGAGGGCCCCCTGTGGCCCCCGGAGTGAAGGCCAAAGGGGGGTGGCACACGGGGGGTACCTGTGATACCCCCCTGCATTTGCATAATCAAAGCGGCAGGCACCGCGCGGTGCCTGCTGCTTTGATTATGTAAATGCTGCTAAGCATTTTTAGTATTGTGGCGGGCGGAGCAGAGAGCTCCGCCCGCCACAATACTATAAATAAAGGATGTGCCCGCCACTGTGGCGGGCACATCCTAATGGTGTGTGCAGGACCCCGCCCTTAGGGCGGGAGGTCCCGATTTCCGACAGGATGGCGGGCGGGCAAAGCCCGCCCGTCATCCTAATCGGGCCCATAGACTCAGAAAGGTAAAGTGAGCGAGAGAATGAATTATACATAGAATGGGTTAAAAACAGACAGATTCATCTGGAAGCCGACGTGAGCCACTGGAGGTCTCTGCCTCTCTCCCTCACGAGCTGCATTGTTCAAGATGCTGGCACTACCGTGACTCCTATATATCTTACAGAACACACCATACCCGGTTCCTGGCGTAGTGTTCAGGCGCATATCTCAGGCACTGCGGATGCTACTCTGGGAGGGTGGCAACCCCAGGGTAGCACTGCTTAAGCTTACAAGGGGAGTGTATGATGGGGCTGGCCCTTCCACACATACAACTGTACTTCTTGGCATCCCAGCTGCAGGTGGTCAACGACTGGGTGTACGCAGCGGGTTCGGAACAGTCTTACAGAATAGACAGCGCAAAGATCTACCATCACTCACAGGGGTCGTGATTCAGTGCTGGAGGGAGGCCAATAAATTCCTAGAGTGGACGGGCACCCTGATGGGTAGAACCCAGCTGTGGCTTGGAGATCAGCTGACAGCGGTGACGAGATTGACCGGCTTCAAGAGATGGAAACTAATCGGTATTGAGTACCTGGGGGACATATGGAAAGGGGACGCCTCTAGATCCTTTGACTATCTTAAAAAAGAGTACCAAATCCACAACTCCCAATACTATCACTACATACGCCTTACCCATGCCCTGCGCTCACACATAAGTACCGACACCTCGATCCTGGAGTATTCCCCTATGGAAGACAGGCTCCTCCTGGATCCCATTTTGGAGAAACCCAGTTCCACTATCTATCGTAAGCTGATAAATAACATGCCTGATCCACTGGTGTCCCTGCGGGAGAGATGGGAGGGGAACGTTGGTGTCCTGGAAGATAAGGGTTGGCAGGATGCCCTGCAGAGCCCCCGCAAAATTGCAATTTGAACTAGGTTCCACCTGGTGCAATTAAAAATCTTGCACTGAGTGTATTATCCCTTATATCACCTGTTCGCCTGGTGAAAGAGCCTATTCCCACCTCTATGCAAGGGGTTGCCAGAGGAAAGGCACATTTCACCATATCCTATGGGAATGCACAGAGATAGTGCCCTTCGGGACCAAAGTAGCAAATGCGATGGTAGCAGTAGTGGGTTCACCGGTCCCGGTGGAGCCCAGGTGAGCCACAGACTGGTCCAGACATAACGAGATATGGTTAGCAATGGCAGCCGGAGTGGCAAACGCCACATAGCCAGTGGCTGGGGGGCCACAGTGGGACCAATGGCTGCATGACCTAGATTGGTGTCAGAGAGCAGAGGAAACCATGTACAAGTCCAGGAGCTGTACTAAGAAATGAAAGAAGGTATGGGGGCCTTGGCGGAAATATCGAGACACAAGGGGTGGATCTGTGCATGGTGTATAAGTGTAACCAGTCAGTGTATGCCTATTATAGCCTCCTACTGTATGTTGAAATGTTGTTCTATCACATGCCATATGAACACTGCTTTCCAATGTATGAGTTCATGAGCAAAGTTAATAAAAAAGATTTTTGAAAAAAAAATAGGCAGATGGACAGAAGTGTAGCAGAGAGAGAGAAACAGAAACTGAATGAGACAGAAAGACAACAAGAGAGACAGAGAGACTGACAGCGATAGATTGACGGCGCATACAACTAAAAACGGAGAATGAGTGTGAGATAAATATAGATAGAGAGGGAGACAGAGTTAGAAGGGATGACAGGAACACAAACGGAGAGAGATTCAGAGAACCTAAGAGCAGTGTAATGTAATAGAGACTGATAGAGAAGAAACATGCAGACTAAAATATATGGCAAGAGACAGGAGAAAAAAGGCATGCAGCAAGAGAGAGATACAGGGTGTGACGGAAGGAGAAAAATAGAGCGGGGATAAGCAAGAGATTGAGCAGTGTTAGACTTGCCTTTCAGACAGTCTGGCCGTATGATGCTGTCAGACAGACTAGCTTGAAAGCACAAGTGTGTCGGCTGGTATTTTTGGTTCTGTCACAGCCCACATGATAAGGAACAAGCATTTGCAATGCAATAGGTCTCACATCACTAAAATGTTGAGATATTGGTGTTGTTAATAATGCAACAGCAATAGAGCAAACATTCAGCAATGCGAGACCACTTGCATTACAAAGGTTTTTTTTTTGTAATGCACAATTAAAAAAAAAACAGACCAAACTAATTACCATATCATGCTCCCTCGGCATAAATACCATTCCTGCGAGTAGCAGAGCATTTCAGTGAGTTTTATGAGTTGTTTTTTTCATAAAGCCTTTGATAGTTTGTCCACAGGTGAGTAATACCTCATACAGGAGCCTCTGGCTGAACTTAGTGTAATTGAGCCACGGTTTAATGGCTAAAATACAAGAAATTCTGATTTGTGGATTAGAAAAAAAGATTGCTATACTTTTTCTATTAAAATGTGTGTTTGAGGGTAGAGTACATAAATTGTGCGGGTGGTACTTAATTTCAAACTGGCATTACCCTATTACATACTTGTAATTGCATTTATAGAGCGCTTACTAGTTCCAACGAGCGGTTATATGTGGAAGGGTGCGCTGTTCTCCTGCATTTCTTTTTGAAATAGCAATTTAATTTTATTGAAAAGGGATTTATATTTGCTGGTGCACAAAAGAACGTAGTGGTGCAATAATAATTGAAACTATATAAAATCATGCCCTTACAATACATAAGGTAGTGCTAAATAGTATCTTGATGTAAATATGCACCTTAGTGGTTGATATGATGGCAGCTTGGTACTTAAGAGTGCTCACCTGCAGATGCCTTATTTTATGTTTTTTTAACACTTTATTAAAAGAGCTTTCTCTGCAGTGCAACAGGAGTGGAAATGCGTTGCAGTTGCATTTAACATCTTGCATCTACGAGTCTTGCATTCTAGAGTTAACACCTCTTTATTTTGTCGCATTTAAATGTACGCTGCGTCCTTCACGGAATTGGTTTGCACACATAAGACCGGCTGTACAGAAACACAGAGAACAACAAAACATGTGCAATACAGAAGCTACATGGGTATTTATAAAAAAATGAAGCCACACAGACAGACAGAGAACAAGGTGGAACTGATGGGGATTAGTGAATTGCAGTGAGCCGACTCCGAGACTGCTGATGCCATGCAGGGTTCCCGGGAGCTTCCGAGATGATCTGGAGCTGAGAAGGGTAGGGATTAGGGAAGTGGGAGTGGAAAAGTGAAAGCGCGCCATAGGCGCATCACTGCTTTTGTGTAACACTTTATTATAAGAGTTTTCTCTGCAATGCAACAGGAGAGGAAATGTGACGCAGTTGCAATTAACATCTCACATCTACGAATCTTGCATTCTTGAGTTAACACCGCTTTATTCTGTCGCATTTTATATATACGCTGCATCCTTCACGGAATCTCTTGTCCACGCAGGCACAGCGAGCAGGAGACTGGGAGGCAACAAAACATGCCTCCCTTCCAATGAAAATCAAGCATTTTGGACCCGCACCAATCAGAAGCATAGGTGGAGCTTCCACCCCACTTCAGAAGCTAAGACGAACACAATAGACCTTGCAAGCGAGCAGTGCATACGCTGAAATACAAGGCGAGACCTAAAAACGACCTACACACTGGACCTTTCAAGCTAGCTCATCTGGCAATGGCAAGCTGACACGTGGCTTGAAAGGCCAGTCTACAACTAGGATTGAGTAAGAGACAGAACGAGACAGAGAGAGACAGTGAGAGTGTAAGGCAGGCATAAGGAAATTGAGTGACCGATGGTGAGTTAGAGAGGCAGTGAGAGAGACAGAGCAAGGTGAGGGACAAAATGAGAGCTGATTACTTACAGAGAAAGAGAATTTGAGACCCCATTGGAGGAGCCTTGGTGCAAGCCGGGTCTGTTACATGGGTGGTTCCTCTTAAGGAGCATTATGGGCATTGACCATTGACCATCACCCAATGTGAGCCATCACACACTGCATGGCTGTGAAGAACCTGGTTTTAAAAGAAATAAAAACTGGAATTTGTCTACACTACGTGATTCCTTTGGATTAAGAAGTCGTGTTTGTGCGTGCGAATTGTACATGAATGAAAGAGACTATTTATGATGTGCACTGATGTGATTCCTTTTTTTTATCACACACTACAAGTATAAATTAAATGACCAGTGATTAGTTTAGTATAGAGCCAGACAGGCAGCAGTAATGTGCGTGCCGTATTGTAGGGGGGGTTGGCATGAACCTGTCCCAGTGCACCATGTGACATCATCCATCCTGATGGTTGCCTGCTGCAGTGAAGTGTGTATTTACGTTTAATTGTTAGCTTCAATGCGGCCAGCCTGACATGCATACTTTTTTCCTCTGAATCTGATCCGTATAAGAGTGCTATGGGGCGAGAGACCCACTCCCCCTGTACTCAGAGGGAGCACTGGGTTGCACCGCCCAGCCAATCCCGATGCTGCTTTCAAATGTTATTTTGAAATACAGAGCATGACAGTAGTGTTATGATGGGCTATGTTTCTAACCTGGCACATCTCTTTGCTGGCACCACACAGGAGACACTAACTGCGCTACCCATGATGAAGAAGTGTGCAGAGAAAAGAGAGATCAGCGTTTCCAAACTGCCTGTGGAATTACAGTGGTCCATCAAGCTGCAAGAAAAGGAAGTTAATTTTCTGAACTGCTTGTTTCACCAATTTTTGTGTCCCACGCTTTCATATTTTACCACCTGCCACTGCTCTGATGTCCAGAGGTCCTATTACGGCTTTGTAAATGTGCTAAACAGAACCCCTTGAACACTTGACTGTCAGTAGTAGTGATGGGGATTAACCACCCCAGGCAGTGCAATAACTTGATATCAACTCCAGTGCTTTGTTTTAATACACACATTTGAAATGTAATACCACGCCTATGACAGGTGCTTGGGTTACTATACCTGGCTATCAGCCTTCCTACTCACCCTTCCTACTAGGTGCCACTCTGCATGTGTCCCCTGTTAGGGCAGAAAGTCACCATGTGGCATGCATCAAAGCTTACGTATAGATACCTCAGTTCAATAGCAAATGCACTCAGTTCAATGCTGTCCCCTTTTTAAGCAGTCTCACTACAGTTTCACTACAGTCTCTGTGTCCATTTCAGCTGGTGGTGGAAAACTGACAACATGTGACTCTGATCTCTACCACTTCAAGGAGGAGTAGCAGCAGATGCGACCTTGGCTTTAGACAGGCTACAGCAGGATTGGGCAGTGGATGCTGGCGTCTAGAGTCGCTTGGCATCCATAGGTAGTGGATGCAAGTGGGGGCCACTGGCTGATGTTGGAGACTTGCTTCTGGGTCACTTTTCAATGTACAACAAATGGGTCATCAACCAGATGTGTTGTGTGGCGTTTTAAGCTCCGAGTGAATTTTCCCGATTCATGCCCTTATATAAGTACAATTCACATTGCCCTTATATAGGCATAGAAATCAATCCCTTATTTAGGCATAGCCCATGCTACCCAAATACAGGCATGGCTACTTCCACCCGTACCAAAAGTCACAACGACTTCTTGGAAAATCAATTTAAGCAGTCAGGGACTTCCCCTTGCTTGAATATTGATTTGACCAAGAACACAGTTACTTTACAAAGAACAACTATTCCCTAGGGGTTTTTTCCTGACGTTCATATGCCCGACTTTACATCAAACTTTGGCATTTCTAAACACCTTCAAGGTATAAATATACCTTCACTTGCTCTAGCAAAATACGGTGGCTCAGAGCAGTTCAAAGACCTACTTGCCCGACGCAGCTCGCTACAGCAAGTGCAGAAGGAAGAAGACTCTCCAGCTAACACACTGATCAAGAAGCTGCCTTTCTCCTGCCGAGAATCCAGCTCCAGTGTTTCCGGCTCCCCCTTACGGGGTGTTGGTAAATCGAGTCCCGAGACAGAGATACCAGACATCCTTCATTCTAAACCAAGGTATAGAGCTGATTAGAACCTAGAGAAACCTTTGGTAGATTCTTGGCAAAAAACAACTAAATCTATGCTACACTATACTTACTTCATCCCTCGTACTAGACTTAGGTACATTGGGGTAGGCGTATTTTAGAAACACCAGTTGAGTATTTTAGTCAATGTTATTTATGTATGTATTTTTATATGGCTTATAAACCATATAATGCTCTTACAGTATTATTTTATAATACTATTCTCCCTGTACGCATTATACTTTGCAGTCTGCATAACGATTGTAGCAGTTCACTTCTCTTGCATGAGAAAGAAGACTGTTCAATAAACCCTTTTTATTGAAAACGCCCGTCTCACTATTTCTCTGCAACTCTGTAGAAACAAAGCATGCACGATTGACTGAGTGAAATACTAATCTATTGTTTCCGCATCTCTGAGAGATATATTCTTCTTCTTGGGAAACAAAGTTGTCATGTTTATGCAGTTGTCAGAAACTAATCCCTTCTTGTGTATTCCTGGCACACACCCATTTATGTTTAGTATATTCGATAGAGACCTAGTTGACCTCAGTCCTACGTCTAATCTATAGGATATATTATCCCAATGCGCAGAAGCTATTGGGAATATAGGAACTACACTACATGGCATACCAACGTTTGGTAAGGCACTAATTTAACACTAGATACCAAAGTAACTCAGTGTGCTTTTCTCAGAGACCCCTTTTTCCGTAATACTCCAATAGACGTCTGGAGTGGGTAAAGGGATAATATCCGCCATAACTGAGTAGGACGAAAATCCCATGTATTTGTTTTTGGTTTGTTCAACGTTGAAGGATACAGTGTTCCAAAATATTGTGCATCTTATCTTTGTTTCCTTGAAACTTGCTCTGCAACTTTCATTAAACAATGTCAAATAACGGCGACAACACCTCAACTAGTGGAACGGCAGCAGATGCAGCCGTACAAGTTTTAAACTTTACAGTTTTCCAAGAGACCGAAGAGAATGCTATAAGCATTCCAGAAACTTTAAGGAAAGCCATCACTGTAAAACTCATATGAAATGGCCTATCAGCAAAAGGTGGTACGCTAGTTTTTAAGATAGAGGCACATGAATATCATCAGACAGAGGTATTCTATTCATGGATAGTCTTACCTGAAGCAAATCCAGGAACAAAAGTGTTTCACTTCTACAAAGAAGATGAACCACCAGAGGAATACATTCCTTTCGAGGAAATTGAAATTATTTAACATCCCAAGAGCATGCACTCTGGTTTAAAGGCACCCTAAAACATGTACATCACATTTCCAAGCTCGGTCCACTAGGTAGACCAGGAGCAACATGGCTAGCTTTAGCCAACTACAGACCTGACCCTGACATTGAAGTAATGTCAGAGGATGAATTACTTAGTAATATTCAAAATTTAATTGAATCATATAGTTAAAGGTCTTTATTAAAAACACTCCTACACCTCATAAATAGAAGTGGGAGAACACTAAACAAACTTCTAAAGAAAAGCGTTCTCAATCCCGAGGTAGGTCTCCCCAAAAGGAGCCCTCTGAAAGGAGGTATAACCTCAGGAATAGGGATAATTTGAGAAAACCTGATAGATATCAAGATACTGATACAAGTTCCTCTCATACCTTTCAGACTTCCTCACAGAAATCCAAAAGAAGAGGACAGTCAGAACAAAAGGCAGAACGTGTGAAGTCCAAAGACGACCAGCACGTTCAGAAAAATAAGAAAACTCAATTCACCAAAAAGAAAGTAGCAGGTCTAACAATCAGACATGCCGAGGATCTTGAGGACACAACTCAAGTAAGGGGAATGGGCTCAAACGGTGTTGGATGGCGCAGCAGAAGTCACCATAGCTCGCAAGAACTTGAAGGATCATCTGGAGACAGTGGACTTGAATGAGTAAATTCAAGTTGAAACTGCAGATACCAGGGTTAGTGTCCCACATAAGTTATATGAAGTAACACTCCGGATGGAGGGGGACATAACTAGAAAAATAGGAGCACTCTTTTGGAAGCGGCTCTCTTAGGGTTATGATATTCTTCTAGCAAAACAAGACTGGCCACCTGAATATGTCAGGGAGTGCCCACATGGCGAAAATATCATTATGCCAGCTTTCTCCAACCACATTCCAATTCATTTAAAATATACCTATGCCAGGAAATATACCTATGCCAGGAAATGGGCAGGAGAATTAATATAAAAATCATGTAGGATAGGATGAGGATTCTCCTCACCATAAAATTCAGTAAAAAAATCAACCAACTGCACAAAGGCAGTATCCAGTTAAGCAAGAAGCTAAACAAGCACTGGCGTTGCCAATAGGTCTCGCAGTAGGAAAGTTGGAGCTATTACAATTGCAAATAGCAATGCCTTTTATTTTTGTTTTCATTTTAAAAACATAAAGGGCTTTGTCATTTACAAAACCAATAGCTCCAACTTTCCTACTGCGAGACCTATTGTGCACTGCACAGTGTGGGTTAAAGTGGCACTGCGTGGGTGTTAGTGCCTTTGGGTGAGTGGCGTTGAATGTGTGATTGTTGTTGCGCGGGTGAGTGGCGTTGCGTGGGTGAGTGGTGTTGCGTGGGTGAGTGGCGTTGCGTGTGTGAGTTGCGTTGCGTGTGTGAGTGGCATTGCATGGGTGAGTGTGGCGTTGCGTGTGTGAGAGTGGGCTTGCGTGGGTAAAAGTGGCACTGCGTGGGTGTGAGTGGCGTTGCGTGGGTGAGTGAGGTTGCGTGGGTGAGTGCGTTGCATGTGTGAGTGGCATTGCATGTGTGAGTGGCGTTGCGTGTGTGAGTGGCGTTGCGTGTGTGAGTGGCGTTGCATGTGTGAGTGGCGTTGCATGTGTGAGTGGCGTTGCATGTGTGAGTGGCGTTGCATGTGTGAGTGGCGTTGCGTGGATGAGTGGGGTGTGTGGATGAGTTGCGTTGCGTGGATGAGTGGTGTTGCGTGGATGAATGGCGTTGTGTGTGTGAGTGGCGTTGCGTGAGTGAGTTGCGTTGCTTTGAGTGACTGGCGTTGCATGTGTGAGTGGCGTTGCATGTGTGAGTGGCGTTGCGTGGGTGAGTGGCGTTGCGTGGGTGAGTGGCGTTGCATGTGTGAGTGGTGTTGCGTTGATGAGTGGCGTTGCGTTGATGAGTGGCGTTGCGTGGATGAGTGGGGTTGCGTGGATGAGTTGCGTTGCGTGTGTGAGTGGGGTTGCGTGTGTGAGTGGCGTTGCATGTGTGAGTGGCGTTGCATGTGTGAGTGGCATTGCATGTGTGAGTGGCGTTGCTAGTAAGCTTGTTGACCTTTCCTTTTTCTCATTTTTGACTGATGAGTCTGACCTCGGAGTTTAATGTCCCAGGACAAGAAGAAAAGATTGTTGCCTTCTGTCAAGAATCCCTTGATCAAAGCCGACCTGCAGAAGGATTGCCAAACGGGCTGTACAAACGCTTTCAAATGTGTTTTCCTACTGTTCCTCGGTGCTCTCGGCTTGTAAGCCAGCTGTGTTTACTGGCAACGAACACAAGGAAAACAAGTAGCAGTACTCGAGGAACTGCTGAGACCCACATCCCGTCGCCACAAACAATGTGTGATCCTCCCACCTCCAAAATGATCACACGAGTTCAAGTATTGGAAAAAGGCTCTGCAAGTAAAAATAAATGCACGCACGGAGACAAAGTGAAATAAAGAATGGCAGCCGAAGCAAATACAAACAAGCAGCAATTGGCCACGGCCTGCCTGCGAGGCTCTAAGGGGTCTGCAAGTAAAAATAAATGCACGCACGGCTTTCAAATGTGTTTTCCTACTGTTCCTCGGTGTTCTCGGCTTGTAAGCCAGCTGTGTTTACTGGCAACGAACACAAGGAAAACAAGTAGCAGTACTCGAGGAACTGCTGAGACCCACATCCCGTCGCCACAAACAATGTGTGATCCTCCCACCTCCAAAATGATCACACGAGTTCAAGTATTGGAAAAAGGCTCTGCAAGTAAAAAGAAATGCACGCACGGAGACAAAGTGGAAAAAAAATGAGTTCGAGTATTGGAAAAAGGCTCTGCAAGTAAAAATAACTGCACGCACGGAGACAAAGTGAAATAAAGAATGGCAGCCGAAGCAAATACAAACAAGCAGCAATTGGCCACGGCCTGCCTGCGAGGCTCTAAAGGGTCTGCAAGTAAAAATAAATGCACGCACGGCTTTCAAATGTGTTTACTGTTCCTCGGTGCTCTCGGCTTGTAAGCCAGCTGTGTTTACTGGCAACGAACACAAGGAAAACAAGTAGCAGTACTCGAGGAACTGCTGAGACCCACATCCCGTCGCCACAAACAATGTGTGATCCTCCCACCTCCAAAATGATCACACGAGTTAAAGTATTGGAAAAAGGCTCTGCAAGTAAAAATAAATGCACGCACGGAGACAAAGTGAAAAAAAAATGAGTTTGAGTATTGGAAAAAGGCTCTGCTAGTAAAAATAAATGCACGCACGGAGACAAAGTGAAAAAATAAAGAATGGCAGCCGAAGCAAATAGAAACAAGCAGCAATTGGCCACGGCCTGCCTGCGAGGCTCTAAAGGCTCTGCAAGTAAAAATAAATGCACGCATGGAGACAAAGTGAAATAAAGAATGGCAGCCGAAGCAAATACAAACAAGCAGCAATTGGCCACGGCCTGCCTGCGAGGCTCAAAGTGTTAGAAGGCAGGTCTTGGGCAGAGGCAGAGTACTGACTTAGGAATGACTGTGAGGTGCATTGATGTGAAGCACATCAAAGGGCTTCTCCTCCCCTAATTAGGTGAGGGGAAGCCGTTTCGGGAAACTGAAAGTACGGCCGGCCTGCGGCCGGCCATGAATAATTAGGGGAGGAGAAGCCCTTTGATGTGCTGGGCTGGCCCTGAATGCGCGTGCATGTTTAATCACGTGGTTCACGTGAACTACATGAAAACCGCGGGGCTGAAAGCCCTTTGGTTTGACGATGTTTTCGCCACTTGAATTCTCGCTCCGCTCGATGCGCTTGCGCACATCGATAGGTCGCGAGACTTAAAAAAAAGTCAGGGAGATCTTAGATCAACTTAAATACCAAGTGGTGATTGAAACATGCACCTCTTCCATGACCAATCTTTTGTTTCCTGTCTCCAAACCAGACAATACATATTGCCTAGTTTTGGATTACAGACATCTAAACTCTTGTTGCAAAACCTTTGCAGTACAAAATGCACATAGTGCAGCACTAATGAATAACATTGTGCGTAAAAAATACAATACCACATTAGATATTCCTAACGGTTTCTTCTGTCAAAACATTGCACCAGAAAGTAGGTACTTGACCGCTTTCTCAATTATGGGGACACAGAGTCAATTCTGTCATCTCCTCCAGGGATTCAAGAATAGTCCAGGCCTATTTTTTGCCAGAGTAACAGAGTTACTACAAACCTATGATGATGAGGCATTATCATATGTCGATGACATCTTTCTAACAGACGATGACTTGGATAGGCACTTGAAAAGGGTGAACACCATAATATTCGGCTTCGCCTCTGAAGGGTACAAATTCAGTTTTAAGAAATCACAAATTGCCTATTTAAACGTCCTTTTTCTTGGATACGAAGTATCAAGTGAAGGCAAAAGCCTGGAAGCAAACTTTCTAGATAAATGTGCACTGCTCCAACCTCCAAAAACGCAGAAAAACTTTCAGTCGATTCTAGATTTCCTAAATTTTGGAAGAACTTACATTCTAAACTACGCATAAAGGGTTAAACCTCTCTACGAATTATTCATAGATGATTTCAAAACAATTTATTGGACTCAAAAACACACCGAAATGTTGCGTTCATTGCAAACAGACATGTTCGCAACAAAACATTTACAAACACGTGTAAACGTACGCAACGTAGTGATCCGAATCATTCCAGGAGACTGCGGATTCACATACTTAACCTTTAATGAAGGAGAAAAAGTACCAATAGCCTACAAATCACATTTGCACACACAAGCAGAAATGAAATTCACTTCAACAGAAAAAATTCTGACAGCAGTTCAAACTGCAGTAGCAAAAGAGAGAGCCCTCGCACAGGGTAAGCGCATTATGGTCATTTCACCAGTACCTGTCTTAGAGGTAGTGACAAAAGCGAGCATTTCAAATGCTAAAGCTTTACATCCGAGATGGATACAATGGGTTAATTCTCTTGCTGCAACAGACGTTGAATACGTTTTTGACCCTTATTTGAAAACACAAGTATTTCTACAATATGAACAAGAATGTCTTGAGCCTACTGAGATTCTGCTTCTAGAGTAGTATGAATGTATAATTTATACTGACGGATGAGCCCAGCCCGCTACGGCGGTAAACAAGCATATTGTGCTGCATGCGCGATTGTTAAAGGTCGCTGCAGCGATGGTAAATTCCGACCAATGGTCACTAAAACTCAATCTCTAGGAGATTGTACAGCTCAGCGAGCTGAACTACAAGCATTCAAGATGGCGCTTGAAAATAGAGATCGCGAATTTCCCACACTCATAGTGTGCGATTCGTTTTATTGTGTTCAATCTTACAATGAATACTTGCAAAACTGGATTGTAAATTGTTACAAAGATGCAAAAGGTGGCACAATCAAGCATAAATTGCTTTTGGAACAAGTAGTTCAGTTACGACAAGAACTACAAAAGGCTCACGTAATACATACACTGAGTCATTAACGTGATGGCGTTCACGTTGCAGGGAATTCCTTTGCTGATGAAGCCGCGAAGGCAGCTGTGCAAACGCCTTCCGGAGCTGCAATCACTTGTTCAAAAATGAAAATAGACCGCAAAATAATGCTAGCTGTCAATGCTACAAGCAAAGGCAGCGGTGCAGCGTTACCTCAAAACTATCCACTCAAATATTCATACATAATTGACGCAAACTCCGTTCCTTTTGCTCGAATTCCTGGAGTGGGGGATATAGTCATTCCAAACAAGAAACCTAGAGTAGCTTTGATACACAAAGCACATATGGGAGAGGGTCTGAAACATAAGGGGCTCTCTAAATCTATACTAAAATTAAAAGAGACGTGCTGGTGGCCATGGATGAATGGTCACATTCACACATTTGCAATAAACTGCCATAACTGCAACAGAGATCGCAACAGAGAACGCCGCCAGATACCTGACTACAGGGTAGCCAGCCCAGTGCAGACACCATTGTTAGACAGCATTATGCTTTCTACATGCAGACGTCCCTATGGACAAATGTGGTCCCACAAATATTAAAACAAGATTTATTTGGATGTGGCCTCAGCGCTCGGCTGATGCTTGAACAGTTATAAAAGATTTGCGAGTCTTATTGGCCAATACGCAGTCAGCACGCTACATTCTGACCAGGGTCCTGCGTTAAGCTCTTGAGCTTACAAGGAGGCCATGGCCAAATTGGGCATTGCATGGCGGTACTCTAGTCCATTCCATCCTGAGGGAAATTCGGTAGTGGAGAGAAAAAAACAGGATATAAATCAATCTATAATAGCTAGGGTATTAGGCTCGGATGATGGGTGGGTCAAACATCTAATAAGTGTCCAACGTAGTCTTAATAATCTGCCAAGAAGTTCTCTAGGGGGAATCACTCCTTATGAAATCCTTTTTGGAAAAAGAATGATTATATCGGATCTCGATTGTCAGACTCCAGTGGTAGAACAAAAACCCTTTCATATCAAAGACCATTTGGCTGTTTTGCAGGACTTAAATGGAATAATCAAAAAACAAAGTAACGTGTTCCTGAAGCCATCAACCACTGAAGAAAAACCATCCGTCCCAGCAAGACCTGTCTGGATTCCAAAGATTGGGGATTTAGTCAGAGAAAAGATCGCGGACAAGAAGGAATTTGGGCCTTCTTACAGACAACCAGTATCTGTCCTAGCCATCAACAGATCAAGAACAGTATCACTGCTGCCCCTTTCTGGTAAAAAGGAGAACATGTTTGTGTCCATCGACCCGGTAAAACCACATCATGTGGCTGATCATAATAAGTATGCCAAGTGGACTCCAAAGATGTAGCAGACGCCCTAATCTGGCTCAAATCCAAGAGGTTCAAACTGAAAGACTTATCACCTTTGAAGAATCTGCAGTACGAAAAGAAGGACTATGCAACAAAGCCATGGAACTTGTACCTCTTGAGACCCAAATATTATAGTTCATCAAGAAACGCCTGTCTACAATGAAATAGCATCTGACTATATAAATGTAACAAGTGATTAAGTGGTTCCAGCGATTTTAACGAATCCTGATGCAATCCCTACAATTGACAGAACTGCCTCTGGCTGTTTCATTAACTTTGATACGTTTTCCGAGGATCCCAGCGAACCTGAGACAATGCCAGTAAAAAGAACATTCAAAGAACAAGCAACAGAACTTTTTCATCAACTGGAAAAGACTTATCTGGTTTCACCATGGATTGAACTTTGGATTGTGTTGGGTGTACTTTTTCTTCTACTTTGGTTGACTCTTGTATTTACTTTGGGAATGCTGATAAATGGAAGATATGTTAAAAAGGACACAGCAAGTAAGAACACAACTAACTCCTCAAGCCACACAAATCATCTCATCGTGAACAAAGAGAATTGTCATCAGTGAACATTACAGCCGTTCCTATACCTGGTGGTATAGCTTTGGACAGAACTGAATATGACATTCTTAGTCCGGCGGAGCTGTTGAAGATTCTTCACAAGTTCAAGAATTCCTTGAATGACTTTGTTTCATCTTGTACCTTTTCTGATGATTGGGACTTCGAGACTGTCAATATTATGATGTCAGACTTAGAAATGTCTGCAAAGTTTACAAATCATGAATACTTAGAAGGTTCATCAGATTATGAGGAAATGTATTGTTATAGTCACTATGGTCATAATTTCTTGCACAAATCTGCAAATCCTAGAAATGTACTTAAATATAACCAATGGGAACATTGTCCAGGGCAACCAAAGGGTAGCTCAAAAACGTTTTATGGCAAATTTCCATACTTCTCAGGTTTTAATGTTTCACATCCAGAATCATTTTACTTTAAAAATGTTAATAGGACAGGAATGAAAAGTATGTTGACAAATACCACGCAATTTTATTCTGCTGCCTTTTATGCTCAGCTGTCTTCATTAGGTTTCGACTTTTAGAAAGACAACATTGAGAAAAAAACTGTCTGGGGCACAAAAGACTGGCAGGTGCAGGGCTTTGAAGCTTAATTTAGAGCCTGCATCATCCCAGAGCAAATAATAATTTTGAATGACACTGTCCAACAGACATCTTGTCTTGGGTTAGCCAAGATCAAGGAGTTAAACAAACCGTCTATACCTACACCTACACCTGATAGTAGTAACAATTCAGAGGGGGTTGTCGAGGTACATACTATTTTGCTTCACAACAGAACAGATCCAGACTGGAAAAAGGGGTTAATCTGGGCCACAGACACAAACAACTGTCAAGATAGATTCCTGAATAAGACACAAGGGTTCACATTCACTAGGCCAGATCCAAGATATGTTCAGAGACAGCATCCAGGAATAGTAACAACATACAGTGTAGGGAAACTGTGCCTTGAATGGCTACACAAGTCTACACTAAAGGAAGTAAAACAACACTTATCTTTACTTAAAGATGGTGCTGATCTGAAGGACTTCTTACAAGTACCTACTAAACCGCGCCATAAACGTTTTATATACGCCGGTATCTATGCTATTTATAATGAAGCATGGAAGATTACGCAAGCAGAGACTGCAGAACGAATACGAGAAATTGATCGTATTAATTTAGAGAAATCTCACTCTGTAGTTGACACTGGATTAACGACTCAGTCGTCCAGGATATATTCTTTGGACAGCATAGTATCCTCTGCCATAGACATAATGGAACAGGACTTGGTCATGTTGCAACATGGTCAGTCACAATTATGTTCTATAATGCTATTAGGCTGGACGTTACAAAACCTTCATCAGGCTGTGTTCCTTGGCGTTTAATCAATACCACGTCACTGTTTTCAGAATTCAAGCTCACTGATAAACAGATCAAATTGGCACAGAGGGGAGCAGACTATATGGTGCTGAGCATTGAAAAACTGGAAAGATTGCCATTTACAGTCATTGAAAAGCCAGCAATTGAATGGATAATACACGTTACAATCACTCTGCCTGTTACAATTTTCCATTTTCAGTATTGCTTAAAAAGTATACCAGCAGGCCTATATGAAAGGTTGGGTAAAGAATACATCAATACATCATGGGAATTACCTTACACACACAGATGTTGGAGTGGGGGGGAAAGAAGTGTTTCTTAGTGGTAAAAATTGTGAAAACGCACTAAGCTGCTCTCTCCTTTGTCAGGGTATAAACTTACACGGGGCCTGCGATGGTTCCTCTAACAATTTATCCTGCCACCTACAAGGCTCACCAGCTGCAGTGATTGATCCAATTTTTAGGCAACTTTCTAATGGAAGTTACATTATGTTGAATGTTCACAGCTGCTGTGGCATGTTGCCAGGTCTAGCCTATCTCGTAACTGTGTCAGCCAGGGTCACTTGTATGCAAGCATTGTTTCCAAAAACCAAGACAGACCGGGAGTCGCTGAACATCTCTTATATACGAATTGATACTTTAAGCAGGATGAAAGCCATTCTTTTACAGAAAACTGTGCCATTGACCTCGGCCAAAGAGACCAATGATCTGCAAGTGGAAGGACTATCTGCAGAGATACACACCCTAATAACTACAAACTGCCCTGTATATTTCTCAGAAATGTCAGGTCGTATCTTAAACATGTCTGATACGAGTGGTATTGTACATGTATTAAAGACAGTTTTTTCGGAACTGTTATCACCTTTTGAAGCAGTCCTAGGAATATTTCTAAACTTCGTGCACTCTGTATTTGGCGGATTGCCTCTCATTTTGGGACTCGCTGCAGGGATAATATTTTTGCTCCTACTGCTTCGATATGGCAAGGCAATCGACAGCAGACACCCAGATCACTGTGGAAAATACTTTACTGGCGATGAAGTGTCGTAAGCGCATAGTCCATATTTTGGGATTAACTTGTTTAAGTGAATTGAATACCACATGGCTTGTGATTCAGACCAACCTGGCAAGATTGCATCTTACCTGCTATGTGGAGAAGAATGTGTGTTAGACATCTGTCTCACACTCCCATCAGTCATGCCAATGGATGTTGATACTTTGCTTGGACTAGTGACGGCTCTTGCACTGTGTTGTCCCCAGTGGCTACCAATTCTGTTGACTGCATTCATTGAGATCTCATAGACACAAAATGCTGACGGTGAGGTATGAGAGGAAAGCGGCACACAGGTACCCAATTCAAACATTGCTAATGCGACCAACGGTGATGTTGATGCTTCACATCTATGTGCTATTAATCTTCTTAACGAAGTAATACAACTTTCACATACAATGGTAGACGAATTCATTACAGAATGAGAAGATTTGATGTTTTCTCCAAACAATAACACTGACTTTTGATTTGGCACGCAGTGTTCTGAGAGACTCTGAATTCGACCTTCATTTTTCACAACAAGGTTTCTAACTTTGGAACTTTATATTTTCTATGATCAAACTTGTTTTTCCAAATTTGTATTTTTTCATTTTTTTGCACAAAGTAAACTGCTTAAAGTAGAACTATTCATAGAGAACTAGAATTCTTTGAAAACTTCCAAGAGACAATATTTGACCTTGTCCACAATCAACCAGTTTATATAATCTGCCATGAAATGGTCTCAACTTTTTCTTCTGTAATTAAGAGCCATTTCATAAATGCATTTTCGTGATTTATTTGGATAGCATTTTCAAATGTCATCTATATGCTTTGAATGAAACATTGCTTTAAATGCGAAAAGCACATATGCTTCTCGTGTACAACCAGTACCAATGCATTTTTATGTATTTTGGGTGGTTTTTTAACACATCATGTTTAGATATCTTTTAATGTGTTTAGAACTGAGGAATGTCATACATAAGAAAGTGGAGTGGGTGTTGTGTGATGTTTTAAGCTCCGAGTGAATTTTCCCGATTCATGCCCTTATATAGGTACAATTCACATTGCCCTTATTTATTTTTTTCCCTTTTTTTTCCATTTCCTTTTTTTTGTGTCCTCATTACCAACATGGTTTCAAATGCCAGACCGGATGAGCCTATGACAAGCTGTCTCAGTTTATTAAAACTGGCAGGGATAAGGAAGGAACATAGTGGGGGCCAGGCATCCCTCAGCTATTGCGGGCTCCATCGAAGAGGCATAAAACCAACTGGTAACCTGACCTACGGCAACCCAGGTAGGAATAACAGCCAACACGGGCCGGGCTAGGACCGGACAACGGCTGTACAGATGGTATGAGAAAAAAGGACACCATCGTAGTGTAATCATCGGACCCGGGGACAAAAAAAAACCAGGAAATTTCATTGCACCCATGATAACAAATACCAAAAAGCCCTTTTACTCTGGTTGCCAGACCTAGCCAGGTCCATATGTGAGGTCTGCAAGACGGACGCCTACCAGTCACTGAAGGCGGGGGTAAAGGATCCTTCCACTTCCTGCAGATCTCCCTTCTTGCTAACAGCACCGCATAGATCACCAAACTTTTGGCTGCACTCTGTACTCCCTCCAGGATCCCAAAAATCGCCAAAGGCAAGTCCATGGTAACCGGGGCACCCAATGATATTGTAAGAGTGTTGGTGATCGCTGCCCAAAATGTATCTAAACAGGGGCATTCAAAAAACATATGGGCGTCCGGTGCTGCCACGAGCCCACACCAGGCACATACAACTGAAATACCCTCTGTAAATTTAGATAATCTAAGGGTAGAGTAGTACGCCCTATGCAGAGTATAAAGGTGATTTCTGCATAGCCATGAAGGCTTCACAATGTTCCATAACAGCCCAAATCAAGCAGACCAAAGCTCTTGCAGATTGTGGCCGATGATTGAAGAACCCCGCAGCAAATCCGCTAAACTGAAGTCCCCGTCCGTTTCCTCAAGTATGAGTTTATACCACTGTGAGATCTCTTTTTTAGGCCAGTCCGTTATTCACTAGATTAGTAATTAGTAGGATATAACCTCCAAGTGCAAACTTGTTCCCTCTAGGGGGTAGAGTTTTATAAGCTTGAGTCCAGCTGACCATTTGCAAGTATTTAAACCTTGATAGGTTGGGGCCAATATTAATCTGAAGATGTTCCCATGAAAACAAATCCCCTTCAAAAAAAGATCTCTCCAAACTTCCAGGCCTGCCTCTCTCAAAGGCACCGCTAAGCTATCACCTAGCCAGGCACGACTTTCAGGTAACCCCCATAGCGGTGTTCTATCACAAATATACCCCTGCTTTATACATTTTGTTACTTCAGCCCACATTTTTGCCAATCCTTGTAAGACCTTCAGTTTGATTTTTTTTAAAGAATTTCGGATTGCCAAATTTAAAAAGAAAGCCCGACTGACTGACACCTTCCCCGTCCAACATAGCTGAAAAAATTGATCCCACCCCGTGATCAGTGGGCATTTTCAGCAACATACGGGTATGGAACAGCTGGAAAGCCCATGCATATAGTTTTAAGTCAGGGGCAGCCAAGCCCCCCTTGTCCCTTCGCCGCCTAAGTTTTTTCCAGGCAATTCTCGCCAGCTGGTTATTCCAAATAAAAGATGTGATGTCTGACTGTAGTTTAGCTAAACAAGATTGATCAAAATATAAAAGAATGGTATTAAATAAGAACGAGATTTTGGGTAAAATCGACATTTTAATTAAATTAACCCTCCCAATTAAAGAAAGTGGAAGGTGGGACCATGATTGCAACAGCTTACGACACTCTTTAGCTCCTGCTGAAAGGTTAACTAAGGCAAGTTTATCAATATCTTTCATAATATTTAGGCCCAAATATCACATCGAGGAGCCTGCTTGTACCTCCATGGCACTCCCATCATCATTCCAAACAAGCATCTTGGTCTTTGCAGCATTGATCTCATATCCGGATATTTGACCGAATGCATGGGCAATTTTTAGTATTTCAGGGAGTGCGGTACTAACCTCTGACGTGATAAGAAGCACATCATCGGCATATAGGGCTACTTTTCTTTCCCACCCTCTATAAGAAAAAGGTTTGATGGTAACCTCATCCCTCAGTTGTTGCGAAAAGGGCTCAATATAAAAATCGAAAAGTAGGGGGGAGAGCGGGCAACCCTGCCGTGCCCCTCTAGAGATGGAGACAGGGTCCGACAAATCTCCATTAACTAACAAGCGCGCAGTTCGATTACGATATAACAGACCAACTGCCCGACGGAACCCCGCACCCACGCCAAACTTTGCCAAAGCCTCCGACAGGTATACCCAATTGACCCTGTCGAAGGCCTTGGTTGCATCCAACGTGAGGGCGGCCAGCGGGAGGTTCTCGGCCAATGCCATATCCATGGCCCCTATCAGGTCGTAAGGTAGCTCATATAGTTGTCGCCCCTTCACAAAACCTTTTTGGTCAGGATGGAGAACCGAGGGCGCAATCAGGACCAACCTAGATGCCAGAATTGTGGTAAAGATCTTGTAGTCCACGTTTAAAACTGATATTGGCCTATAGGATCCACAGGCAACCTTTGGTTTTCCCGGTTTCAGAAAGAGGGTAATAGAAGCCTTGTCCCAAGATGCAGGGGGATCTGTCCTTCGAGTAGGATTTGGTTAAATAATGTAGTAAGAAAGGGGACTTTTTCTATTTCAAGGGCTCTATAGATTTCAGCCGGCAACCCATCGGGTCCGGCCGCCTTCCCTTTCTTACTTTTTTTAATGGCAGACCTTACCTCTTCCTCAGTAATAATACTGTCTAAGAGTTAAGACTGCTCAGAGGAAAGAGAAGGTAGATCAATATCCCTCAGCCAGCCCTCAATGGACTCTGGTAAGATATCATTATCCTCCTTGTAAATAACTTGAAAATAATCTCTGAAGGCCCTCCTAATATCCTCATCTGATGAGAAGGTGTTATTATCAACCGTGATCGCATCTATGTTATTGCGGACCTGATCTGTTTTGGTCTTCCACGCCAATAATTTCCCACACCCTCACTGTATTCAAAATGGGCTAACTTACTGACCTCCCATCTCTGTTGGAGTCTGAGATTTATTATCGAGCCCAAGCTACCTTTCAGGACAAGCAATTGATTCCGAAGAGAATTTAAGAGAGATTCAGAAGCTGTGTAGTTGGTGTCTATGTCCTGTTGGATTTGGAGTATATTTGTTCAATAGAAGTAATTTCCTCCCTATGTTGCTTCCTACGATAGGAAACTTTCCCCATAATAACTCCTCTCAAGAAGGCCTTAAACGAGTCCCAAATATCGGTGATCGCGCTCCTCTGCCGATTTCGCGATTATTTTGCGATTCGCGAAATCGTGGAAAGCTGGAGGGTTCATTATAGGGAGTCTCCTCACAACCTAAAAGTAAGTCACTGTGAGGGCCACAACTCCTGCTCTGTTCAGGAGGAGCTCTTCACATGTTTTGTTATGTTGTAATGTTTCCTATTGAGTCAATCAAGTGGTGAGGCTAACAGAGTGTAAAAAGTGCTGTGTTGCAAACAAAAAGAATATAAATTGCTGGATTAAAACTGACTCCAAAGCAGATGCTGTGCTTTATTGTTTTCTGGCTAGCAGAGTGTAAAATAAAAAGCAGGGGCAGCGCTTCCATTATGGCAGAGGAGCTTTGCCCCACTGCTGACAGCAAGCAGAGACAAAAATGAAAAATAAAGTGATCATTAAAAACCGTTTTTAATCATTTTTTTTGACAGAGCCAGCTGAGTCTATTGGCGGGGCCATCTCCACAAGAGTCAGGAGTAGGAAGGAGGAGTGATGTACACTGCTAAGTGTGAATGTCCGTTTGGCCAGCTGCCTTAGCACAGACAAATCGACAAGTGCCCTTATCATTTCTCCAACCCAAGCTGTGTTGCACAGTTGCGCGGAGAATTGACAGGCCCTTTCTGAGGACCAAACCAGGCTGCTCACACCAATCCCAGCTCTTCTCTCATGAGAGCAGCGCATGGATTGACATCTGGACACCTGCATATATTTCTGTTGAATTATTTTGTCCGTGTTTTGTTTTTAAAGTATTTCTACCGCGCTGCCGCACCACTTGGGATGAGAGCAGCCGCCGCTGGCGGAAACAATATGAATGTAAGCAGCGTGATTAAAACTGAATTTAAAGCAGACGTTATCCTTTATTGTTGTCTGTCTGGGTCAGGGTTAAAAATTTGTGAATATGCATGAGAGCAGACTATTAACCCTGCTGATGAATCTTGTCTTGGCCAACATATTTCTGCTCTCACCAGAATCCTCAGCTGAGATGTTGGGGCATTCGTCAGGACCTTAAGCTCTTCACTTCTGCATGCAGTCAGATACCCCAAATAGTGTATCAAAGGAGAAACAAAATACAATTCTATAAAGAATGTGTTCACTAATATTTCGTCATCGGATCTACTTTTCTACGACCTGTGTGAAAATATAGACATGGTGAACTCGACAGCTAGGTTGCAAAGAATGAGTGTTAGTAACACCTAACATGTTAGCAGCTCCACCAACAACAAATGTTCGGATCAGCAGTTTCCTCTAAAGCGGTGTCAACATAAAATACAGTGGTAACACAAACAAAAACAAGCATTTGCAATGCAATCTGTCTCACCTTCGGGACCTTATATGTATTTAGCTATGCAGCACATTGGCCTGGGTGCTGAAACATCTACTGTTCTTTAACATGGAGGGAAAGTAAGCACCAAACTGTGTGACACACCAGGTATGGGAACACATGAAGAGAAAAATTGCCTTTCAGCTGGAAATGGTATAGTCCAAAGCTCTGCTTTTAATATAAAAAATCAGGGCCTTTCGTGGTCATGTCACTGAAAATAGACGATTTGAAAAAAATATTATTGTCTACGGGTACTCGTGGAAGACACGCAAAAGTCAGGAAGTAAGGCTCACTGTGCGCACTATCATAGGAGTAAAAACATGACGTGTGTAGAACATGGCATTACAGGAGAAACTCATATGTACAAATGAAACGTAGAACTTGCTTGATTATCTCAACTGAATGAAGACTCATGGCCGATAAACAAAAACAGAGCTGCATCATGCTCTATACAGTACATGACAAAGGGATCAGCCTTTGTGCTGGCAGACTCAGCAACCTTGGGCACTGACAATATATGTGTATAGATATATGTGTCTAGATATAGGGTTAGATATAAGAATACTATATCTAAGCAAGGGGGTGATTACACAACCTTGCCCCAGCTGAGTGATCATCCAGTTGTGTCAATGTGAGTGGCCAGCCAGGGGTGGCATAATACATGCTGCAGCCCCTGGTAGGCCTTGGATGCACCTATGCCCTGGGTACCTATAGTACACTGTACAGGGGCTCATAGGGTGACCCAATGTCCAATTGGTAATGTACCTAAAGTACATTGTAGTGAATTTAGTGAATTTAAAGAGAGAGCACAGCTGGGCTGTGGGTCTGATAAGCAGGCCCACAGCCATATTAAGTCGAAAACCGGTGAAGCAAAAAGCAAAAAGTGGGGTGACCTTAGGAAAGCAGACCCTACTCTCCTACAATTCCCACATACCGAAGGCCACATGGACAAGTGATGGGATAATACATTTCTCAGTGTTGCAGTCGGGGATACCCGGGTAGATGGAAGCGAGGGGAAGGATACTGGCTCTTTAATCGTCTCCTAGCAGGGGCGGCATGTCGGATATGGTGCCACCTCAGAAATATCGGGAGACGCTTCTCCGACTGGCCATACAAAGCACACACTCACGATAGAGAAAGTCTGACTTCCATCTACCCGGGTATCCCGGTGTCAGGACTATCTAGATCCTAGTAGCATCAGGAATCCAACATCGTTTCCAATTGTGTCCTCCATAAACCGTTATACCCTTGATATTATCGTGCAGGAGCCCTGTCGTTCCCCTTCTGAAATATATGAAGAATCCTCCAGTTTTGATGTGTTGAAACTCCATCTTCTTGCATCACTATAAACTTCCGACACCCTCCTTTGGACTCAGAATACAAACTCAGTGAACTTTTTTGAACCCTTGGAACCTCTCAGGACATCTATGAAATAATCGTCGTCCCCCTGTGGCCCTTCCTCCCTCCACCCTACCCTTGCCCTGATGAAGGTATAGCCCGAACTGGGCTATATACCGAAACGCACGTCGGCGTTTGTTCCACCACAGGAACTTACCTAATCCACTGGGACTTTATGCCATCTGTCCCTAATCCATCCATTGCATCAGTGGCGATTGTGTGAAGTATTTCATGATGTGTGAATGATTGTGTTTGTGTGTTGGTGGTATGAGTTGTGGGAGTATGGGCTATGAATAGTATTTAATCCTGCTTTTCCTACATTTTTATCATTATATAATTATAATTGTTATTTTTGAATATGTTTGTTCACATTACCCAAATATAAAATGAATATAAAAAAATGAATTACAACAAAAAATAATAAACAGGTTTGATGATATGTATATGTTGATTCATTTGTGAGACATCCACCCTGGGTTCAGAGTGTTATTAAGTGTGTTGGACCTTTTGTAGGCCATTTTTTATAATTACTGGGCAGGATTCCTTCCCTGCTTAAGCAGAGGTTTGTATCCACAAGACAAGGCAGCCAGGGCACGGCGACAGGGGCCGAAATAGATCAGCAGGAGGCACTTGCACAATCTGTAAGTGTCAACATCAACACCCCTGCCCGTCCAGCCAGGCGCCTAGGGGCACCGCAGAACAGTTCCAGGAATTCTAACAATAGGACAAACAATAGGGTGTGGTGTTAATCCAGGCAGTAGCCTAACAGTGTTTGCGAGTGCCTTGTGTAGGAGTGCAACCTCAACCAGGCCCATGCATCCACCAGCACGCCAGAGAAATACGTGGGATCAAGGATGCGATGACGTCCAACTATGTGTGTGGGTACAGATGAATGCCACTAAGCCTCGCACCCAATATCGGAGTCACAAAAGGTAAGGCTGCGTCCCCTCGGCCGGACATCCCCAGCATCCTGACTCACTGTTCGGCGGGTGCAGGATTCACCACGGCACCAATCAGCACCATCCGCAGGGCAAGCCACATTTCTTCAGCTGGATTACTTTTGCGACCTATCTTGCAGCTTTCAGTGAGAGAGGGGGCAATCTGAATATTACTTAGCTCCGCATTTCAGATGAGCCACGTCTCTTTAGCCGGATTGCTTGCGTGGCCTGTCTCACGGTCCCCAGCAGACATTGTGTCTCCCTCAGCTCTGCATGTGAGGCAAGCCATGCCACCTGAGGCGAGGACTCCCAGCGGGCCCACCCCACACTCAGCAGCAGGCATGGGCGGCAGACCATGCCCCAATCCGCAACCGCACGCAGCCAATCTTACAGGCCCACTCACCGCTCCGCCCTGGGCGCTCCATTAGCTGAGTGTGCACGCTCAGCTCCACAGAAGATCCAGGGCACCAGATCAGGCCCGTTGCTTCAAGCCCAATGGCACCTCACCCAGCGGGCTTAAAAACTGGCAATCATCCACCGGCAGCAAATAGACGCAGTCAACCGTCCGGCCGCGAGCGCCTCCTGAAGTTAACTGTGCACACCCCACTTATGTCTGTCACAGCACACAGCTTCTTAGATCTGGTCAGCTAATACTCAGACGCCTGAAGAGTCAGGTAGGTGATAGCACAGTCTGGTCAGTCTGGACCGCCGCAGCATCAACATCCGGGCTATGGGGGAGGAACTACCGCAGCACCCCAATCCTCCGACCGAAGCAAAAGGTCTCCCACTGTCAGCAGGCTGTTAGCAGGCAGAGCTGTGCGATCCCTGGGGTAGCTCGGCTGCGCAGCATTCACTGTGGGAGCCCGCACAGGCAGCGGCACCTCTCCCTCACGGCCATACCAGCACGGCTTGTCGTCTGGATCGTGACTTCCTGAGGTCTGGCAGGCAGGAAGAAGGGCTCAATCCGATGCAGTGCTCGATGGGCCACGGCCCTTGATAGGTATGCAAGCACGTGTCATGCCACAAAGTCACTCTTTATGGCCACTGTACATATGCACAAATCATTGATCCGATATCTTTGTGTTTATGTTTGTATTTGTCTGTCTGTCATTTTTCTTCCTACAGACTCCTAGGTTCCTCGCAAAAGAGGTAAAAAACCCCACTACTTATGAGTTTGTTTTTCTTTCCTTTTTGCACCATTTTTACACATAGTGCTATTTTTAACTTTCACGACCATTGGCAGGGCGGGCCTTAGCGCACCCCTCCTGTCATTGGCACACTCGCTTACCGGTCCTGATGAAAGCCCAGTAAAGTAACACATAGAACGGGCAGAAACATGTTGACCTTCTCCACAGGGTAAACACCAGTATAAAGTAATTGGCTAGTTTCCCTTCACATATCTTGTTTTTAATATGTCAGGTTGACCAGTGAATAAAGTTTTTTTGGTACAACCTCTGACATTTTTAAACCTCAGCTTCTTTCACACTTCATCTTCACACAAAAACCTGCTCCGCAGTCTCCTGGCGTCGCAGCACACCGGGAAGGTATTCGATCTCTCCCGGTGGACCCGATGATGAAGCATGTCACCACTAGGGTGAGTGAGGGTTTCCTGAAAAAACAGTGTATTTTTTCTTGAAATTGGTCTTACCACTGGACCACTTACAACTGGCCTCAGACTTCACGTGCGACAACCACCTCTTTTATATACTTTACCTTCACGGTCACTCTTCCTTTGATTACCTGTATATTGCTTGGGGACTAAGAGTGCCCTAAAACACTCTCTCTCCTTTTGTTGATATATATTTAGCTGCGCACAGCAGTGAGAGATTCTTCTTGTTACACAAATTTTCTTTCACAAAATATAAATTTCTTGTATTTTGTATTGAAAATGGCAGCAAATTTGGGACTAACCTACTCTACGGAGGAGATTGACGAACTTTTGGTAGATCCTAATATGTTTGCTGATCCAGCAATATCTCAGGCTATCTCACATACAGCAGAATGGGAACAACTTACCGAACTAAAGCGCGACAGAATAAGAACCATACTTCATGGAACAATTCTAAAGCAATACCTTACCTCCAATTCAGCACCCAAAGGGCTGCTGGTTACAAACGCCCCAAGGATTTTTCTCAATGACGCTACTTTTAGAATAGATTGGGCCATGATTGCCTGGCACTGCACCAGAGACTGGCTGGTACTCATTATTAAGACAGCACTACGCCTTTCCGAAACTCTGCTAATTGAAATACAACAAACAGAAGCCCAAAATAAATCTACAATAACAGGTTATAAAAAAAAGTTGGACGAAATCAATAAAGATCTCACGGAGTACAAAGACAACCTGATGCAGGCGAAACTCACAAAATTTCAAAAAGACCTCAAAAAATTCAAATTTGAGAACGTATATCCCTACTCCGATCCAAACTATAGTGCTCCAAAAAAGGACACCAACAAATCAGATGACTCAGATAGCAACTCCTCAAGTGGGAGTACAGCGAGCAATCAGAGTCCAAGACAAAGGGGACGGAGAGGAGGAAGGGGTAGATTTAACTTCCCAAACCAACAACCCAGATGGCAGAATTACGGCCAGCCCAACAACGGTCCTGTACCAATGTTTTATCAACAACCCCAGTTCCCCATGATGAACTGGAATCCGTACATGCACCCCCAGTTTCCCCTCAATCACCCACCAATGCCTTTTTTAGGGAGGGGCGGGAGAGGACGTGGACGGAACAGAGGCAACACACAAGTGACCTGGGAAGACGAGGATGCAGTGGGGAAACACACCCGCAGCAGAACAGCGACAGCCAGCACCAGTGCAGTGTAAGCCTGGTCACCAACCTCTCTAAAAAAGTCATAACTCCAGAAGAAACTAAAGTCTTGGAAAAAGGCCTGGGATTTGTCCCTACCTGTCGTCCTGACAAATTCCTCCTACACTGTGAGCTTTCACAGTTTTTTCGGAAATTAAAATTAAAGGCCTTCTTTGAATCTAAGGACCAACCCCTGACAGAAGAACAGGAGTTTGACACCAATCTCAGACTCAAATCCACGTTTATGCCACCTCCGCATACGATCCCTGCAGCAATTACTGCCTTTGAACAGGCGGTTATAAAAGACCTGGAAAATTGCGAAGACCCCAAACGATTTAACAATTTTTCCGCTGCAGAACACAAGGCCTTGGACAACCTGAGAAACAACAAAGAAATAACCATAAAACCCGCCGATAAAGGCGGAGGGATTGTGATCCAGGACACTACTGAATATGATAAGGCCTGTATGACACTTTTGAACAACAGAACAAATTACTTGCTCCTCAACACAGACCCTACCACAGAAATGAAGGAACGTATTCGAGCCCTAGTACAGGAAGCAGAGACTGATGGTCACATCTCCCCGCATGAAGCAGCATTCCTGATGGCAGGGGGACATACCATACCCTACTTTTACACCCTGCCTAAAACGCATAAAAATGTGGTCCCACCTCCAGGGAGACCAATAGTATCAGGGATCGGGTCAGTTCTGGAACCCTTATCCACCTTTTGTGACCACTACTTGAAACCGCTAGTACAGAACTCCAGTACCTACTTAAAAGACACCAAGAGCTTACTCAAATTACTGAACGATACCACTCTACCAGAAAGCTCAGTAATACTGGTAACAATGGACATAGAGAGTCTGTACACTAGTATCCCACAGGAAGACACATTACGGGTACTAGGGGAAGCATTAGACAAAGAAAATTGGGAATACACCACCCCCAAAGAATTCATCCTGAAATGTGCACGAATGGCACTCAAAGAAAATTACTTTGAGTACAAAGGCCAATTGTATCTACAATGCACGGGGACCTCTATGGGGAGTACTTTCGCTCCTAGCGTAGCGGGGTTGTATGTTTATGATTTCGAAACAAAGCATATCCTACCACCTACCAACCCCTTTGCCTCCTCCATAGGATTATGGAGGAGGTACATTGATGACATTCTTCTACTATGGACAGGGACGGAAGCCAATCTTTTGCAGTTCCTAGATTGGGTCAATACTTTGGATCCTTTTTTGAGGTTTACTAATAACTTCAGTAGGGAATCGATCATTTTCCTTGATGTGGTAATTAAAATAGAGGGCACCTCTCTCACAACTGTGACTCACCACAAACCAACGGCGAAAAACAACCTCCTTGACTTCAGGAGTTTCCATCCAAGACCTTTAAGGGAAAACTTGCCCTATGGCCAATTCCTACGGCTAAGAAGAAATTGTAGTAACATTAACGACTACAAGGAACAGGCCAAGGAGCTAACAGACAAACTAACACAAAGAGGGTATCCCAAAGGAGTACTGAAAAAAGGCCAAACCAGAGCACGAAATCAACCCCGAGAGGCACTACTAGAGGACAATGTAAGGACAACCACGGAAACACCACTCACGTGTGTAACCACCTACAGTACCCTCTCAGACACAGTAAGAAAAACAATCAATAAAAATTGGAGAACTATCAGCAGCAATTTCAGTAACTGGGAAAAACCCCTTTTTTCGTTCAAGAAAGGCAGGAGTATTAAAGATGCTTTGGTGCATACAAGACCATTAACAGCCCCCAGTGCAAACACAGCCACCAGTTCTATCACAGATGCTTGGCACCTACCCCCAGTTACGGGTCATTTCCCATGCACAGACTGCAGTGTCTGCCATTTGACCACTCATTCTAAACAACTCAACTTGGAACTGGGAAAAGTGTGGACACAAAAATCCCACACAAACTGCAATTCAACAAACGTGATTTACTTGATCACCTGCCCCTGCGCGAAACGCTACGTGGGGATGACCACCAGGAAAGTTAAGACACGCATCGGGGAACACCGCAGCAACATTCGATGCAAAAAAATCACTACAAAACTCAGCGAGCACTTCCTGCAAGCCAATCATACCCCCAATGACAGGACCTGGACAGTGATCGAACAGGTCAACTGTGTAAAAAACAGAGAAAACATATTGTTCGAAAAAGAACAGCGTTGGGTCTATCGACTCAGCACCCATATTAATGGACTAAATGACCAAATTCCGTGGACCAGCGTCCTAAAACATTAAAACCAACCTGAGTTCTCTCTTGCCCTCCCATCTCTAATGCAAGTACCATAACCATTCGTGTTTAGTGATTTATTCACACCAGCGCTGCTATTTAGCATTTTTTCAATAATAACTCCCATGTTTTAAACCTGAATCAGCTAATTCCTGATTAGGGTTCCCTTACTTATGCTGTTCTTTGAAGTCTTCATCTATACTAGGTAACATATGCTGGACATCGCGCTGTCCCGCATAGTATTAATAGTAAGCCAGGGTGGACCCCACCCACTCCAAGATCCAGGCTTGCGTTTCATTACAGCTTGAGTTGCAAGCCTCGTTGTCAGCTCAGGCGACCTCTCACGTGATATCGTGAGCACCCAGACAACAGCCCTGGGAGGAGTACACAAGGGCGGACCCCGCCCATCCCAGGATCGAGGCTTGCGTCTCAATGCAAGCCTCGCTTTCAAGACCTCTCGCGAGATTACGCGAGCACCTTCCATCTTTCCCCCCCATTGGCTGAACGGCTTCTGGCTCCAAGCCTCGCCTTGACCGAAGGACTCCGATTGGCCCACGCGCAGTCACCGCTCCATAAACTCCTCACTCGCCAGTCACAATGGATCCACGAGATCCAGCGAGGGTGTAGCTAGGTGCCGAGCGGGTGCTGAGCGTTGCGGGCGTAAGAGACCTTACTTTGGAGACATCACTCTAACCAGATAAGTTGTATGAATGGGACCCTGCCAGTTCTAAATACCTCCTTTGTGTGTATCTGTTTCTCTCTCCCCCTTATTTACAGGGTGTGCCATTGTCGCTCCCACCCCCCTCCTGTGTTCTATGGGGAGTGGATCTATTTCTTTACAAGTGAGGACATTTTTCCTATACCTTGGACTTAGTGTTGTGTGCTTGGGTAATTTATATACCACGGCCAGCAGTGTCACAGCGCTTTGCACCGGAACACTGCTCTAACGTTGTTTTCCTTCGGGGTGCATTCCCTGACACCCCACCATAGGTAGCGTGATACTTTCATGTACTTCCTCACAAATAGACTTAGACACGATAAGTCTGCTTGTTTAGCCACTGTCGCTATACCACACATATGCAACAGTCCGCGCTGAATAGATATAATCAGCGTTAGTTGAGGCCCCTCCACCTCGGATTTCGGCATGACCTCAACTACGCATCGCAGGCATACCGGCCACGGCCCTTGATACGTATGCAAGCACGTGTCATGCCACAAAGTCACTCTTTATGGCCACTGTACATATGCACAAATCATTGATCCGATATCTTTGTGTTTATGTTTGTATTTGTCTGTTTGTCATTTTTCTCCCTACAGATTCCTAGGTTCCTCGCAAAAGAGGTAAAAAACCCCACTACTTATGAGTTTGTTTTTCTTTCCTTTTTGCACCATTTTTACACATAGTGCTATTTTTAACTTTCACGACCATTGGCAGGGCGGGCCTTAGCGTGCCCCTCCTGTCATTGGCACACTCGCTTACCGGTCCTGATGAAAGCCCAGTAAAGTAACACATAGAACGGGCAGAAACATGTTGACCTTCTCCACAGGGTAAACACCAGTATAAAGTAATTGGCTAGTTTCCCTTCACATATCTTGTTTTTAATATGTCAGGTTGACCAGTGAATAAAGTTTTTTTGGTACAACCTCTGACATTTTTAAACCTCAGCTTCTTTCACACTTCATCTTCACACAAAAACCTGCTCCGCAGTCTCCTGGCGTCGCAGCACACCGGGGAGGTATTCGATCTCTCCCGGTGGACCCGATGATGAAGCATGTCACCACTAGGGTGAGTGAGGGTTTCCTGAAAAAACAGTGTATTTTTTCTTGAAATTGGTCTTACCACCGGACCACTTACAACTGGCCTCAGACTTCACGTGCGACAACCACCTCTTTTATATACTTTACCTTCACGGTCACTCTTCCTTTGATTACCTGTTTATGGCCCAAGCAGCCAGCGACTCAGGTCCACTTTAAGGCAGGATGTTAATCGGATTATGTCTCAGCCGAGAGCCCTCTCAGCAAGCAGCTATCTTGCTTCTCGGTGAGACCACGCCCTCCCAGGGGCATCTCTAAACCTTGATTCACAGATTCCTGGTGACCTGAAGAAGAAGAAAGACCAAAGAGCCGTGCAACAGTGAAGACTTCAGATGACAATTGATTTGGCCCCAGCCCTACCGGCCTGTCTGCAGCCCTCGAAGAAAATTGCTCAAAAAAAGTTATTCATCCTGCAGGTCCAGTGACCTCCACAGCCCTGGGAGGACTGTCTGCCTTCCCTAAGACCAAGAACCCTAGAAGACATCTGCCCTGTCCATGAATAAACCAGCAAGAAGAGCCCCAGTGCCCTGCTGAATTGAACAACCAGCACTCCTGACCCACCTTTGAACCTGACGCCTCTGGCCCAAGTCCAAGTAGCCCACCAATGTTAAAAAGGTTCTCCAGCGGTCCTGAGCTTGAGTCCATCGCAAAATGACCGCTACTGGACTCCACGATGAGGCCTGCAGCCTCAACACAAAGGGTCCCCCAAATACGACCGGCTTCAGTAAGACTTCTCCAACGTCCAAAGATACTTCTGCACCCGCAGCCACTGTTCTTGGGGCGCTCAACCAGCGATGTCCCTGAGTTCCTCAGCACCCTAACTTACTTCCAGAGCCACTGGTTCCCTTTTTCCAGCCTCCTGGTTCGAGCCTGCAGCCTTTACTCGAAATCTTCAGTCTCCATTGCATTGTTTTGAGCGCCCAACTCTGTATTGGCACTCAGCACTGCGCCACCTCTGTGCCACTGAGGGTGTGTGTTTGGCGGTGCCTCGTGGTCCCCCCAGTGCTGGTCCTAATCCCTAGACATTGACCCCCAACTCCAATTTTGCCTTCCTGCAACCTCTTTGTGTGCCCCCAGTCTCCATTGACTAACATTGAGCCCCAGTAACCGAATTTGCCACCAGTGCTACTGGTGGTGCAGACTGGATTGTAAGTCCGACCTGTGCTGTTCAGAAATAGAGCACTAACTCAAGAGAAATACGTTAAATGTATTCATTTTACACCCTTTAGGCACATAAGACAGGCATTCAGCTCTGAGCTGCACCAGAAAAGCCCATCATAATACGGTCCATGGTGTGCTTAAATCCATGCTTTAGATGCAATGTGCCTTGAGATTTTGTGGTCAAAATGACTGTTATTTTATCACAGGATTTGTGACCACCAAATCTAATTATTACATCAGGTTCATAATGAAATCACCAATGATAGTTGGTTAATGATTGAATTACTAATCAGTATTCTTCATTACCCTGATTTGTAGTTCTCCTTGTCCCAGTCCTTAACTGTAAAGCACCTCTGCTTTCAGCAGAGGTTTCCTATTATTGCTCGGAAACATAGATTTCTGCTGCTTGTATATTTCTTTTACTGTGCACAGCCATGAATCAACCCCTGTTTTTAGCACTTTCGCATGTTAAATCAACTTAACACGTATCTTTTTTTTATTGCTATTTTTTGAAATTTTTATTTGTATTTGTTATGTTTTGTGATTGTACTTTTGAGGTTTGTGAACCAAAATAAAGTCTTTTTGAAATGAAAAATATTTCTTTTACATGTATTATACACTATAAAGGCTCCTTCCTTGCCCATCCTCCTGTGTTTACCACGTTATACTTGATTGAAGGTGAAATCCTAGGACAGAGAGATGGTTGTAGACTGGGACGAGGAGGTCTATGAATTGGGTTACTGAAGATTGACGGTAAGTAAATGGTTAACTACCCCTTCCTCTTAGTCCAAAACGTGTTACCGGAAGTAAATGATGCTTAAAGAATTTTATCGCTTTCAACAATTACTTAATTGCTCATTTGAAATCCGAAGTAAAAATGGACTCATTGTAATCTGACAAACCCAACTTGTATTCTTTAATAAATGTTAGACACTGTCACAGCCCTACTGACTTATTTGCCGGTGAAATGGCCTGGTGAACACATCTATCTAATGTTAAAGATGACACGTTCTTGCTTTTGTTAGATGTTCCATGTATAACAAAAAGAGAACTGGAAGATATGAACTCCTTTGTTCTTCTAGGTAAATTGATAAACCCCTCTTAACATCTAAATTGGAAGGGACCTTTTGTCCGTTTCTGAATAAAGGGAGATAATTTCACTTCTTTAACCAAAGGAAAATATGATTTTATTTTAGGAATGAACTAAGAATCCAACTTTAGAAATTCTCTACTGGGAAGAATCTTAAGTTAGGAAAAGAAGACATCAATGCTCCTTACTCACCTAAACTTCTTACTGTTGTGATTTCTACAAGGGAACCTGTTTTAGACACAAAGCTAGATCTGACTCTTGTAGAGGTTCAAAAGGCAGCAACTGTAAACCTCTCAACCCTATAGATGTATTCCATGAAGGGATTGTATTTGACACTGTTGACCTCTTGAGTTTAAAAGTGTAACCATTTAGAAACCAATAGATCTTAGAAGAATCATCCTACCTTCAAAGCTTTCATGCCCCCCACTGAGAGGCTAATGTTGATAAAGACAAAACCTTGAGAAACCCATCCCTCAAGAATTACAGAATTTGAAAATGGTCTACAGCTAACCGATCAGGGGCTAGATGTATTAAGGCTGTTTGAGGTTTCACAGAATGGGGCCATTTGCAATCTCCAAAAAGCATTTCCGCATGTACAAAGCCCAAATTTGCAATTGGGTAAACTGTCACTGAATCACAATTTGGGTTTGCTCATCTGTATTTTGAAGGGGTGTGTTTAGTGCTACCTTCAAAATATTGATTCGCATTGGTGTGTACGAATGTTTTACGACTGAAATGCTGTTGTAAAACATTTGCACTTTACCGCCAACTCAAAATTGATGGTAACCCATTCACAAATGGGAAGGGGTCCTCAAGGGGCCTCGTTCCCTTTGAGAATGGTTGAAATAATATTTTTTAAGAGCAGGCAGAGGTCCAAGGAAGCACTGCCTAATCACAAAAAAGGAAACTTAAACATTTAACTTTTTTGTTTTGCAACACAGCCCATTTTCTGTTAAGGATAACGGGGTGCATTTTTAAAAAAATATTGCTTTATTAAAAGCAATATCAGACATAATGATCTGCTACCCCCAGCAGGCCACCATCCCAGTGATGGCAGTAAATCCTAGTGTGTCAAAAATTGTGATGTATCTCATTACTATTCAGGAGGTAGGTGTATTTGCAACACTCTACAAATCACTAATGAAGGATTAGGGGCTATATATAATCCCTTTGTACATTAGTAATAGGGTTTCTGAAATAGCGATTTGCAAGAAAACGCTATTTGGTTATCGTTATTACTATTGTTTGTACATCCAGCCCCTAGGCCTTTAGAAGAACACCATATTAAGAATGAGATTTAATGTTTCCTGTAGGATGTAAATGTTGATGATTTGCGTGATTCCCAAATTCGTGAATTGAAAGGCGATCTTATTACAGCAGCCTATTTGTTGCAATCCTAACTTCTCAAATTCCAAGTTCTCAATCTAAGGGGCTGGAACTGGATTAACAGTAGAGCCGGGAACTGTAGAGGAGGAGGATAAAGGGAGAGATGAATAAATTTCCCTTCATACAAATGCATTAGCAGCGTAAACTATGGGTGACATGGCCATAAATGAGCTATTGGAATCACTGCCTTTCTCCTCCTGTATCTTCTGAAGCACCCTTGGGTGGAGGGGTATTGGTGGGAATGCAAATAGTACTCAATACCTTGCCCTCAGGCATATGATGTTACCTAGGGGAAAGGTATTGACAAATCATCTATCGCCTAGGCATGTGGACACCATATCAGTGTACAAAACTATGTAAGCATTACATTATGTTGTGACAGAAATAGATGTATTCAGGTGACTCCAAACAGGGCACACTCTCAATTGAACCTTCTGGTTGACAGGAGAAAATTGATGGATGATGGAGGATTCCAGTTGAAATAGTCCACTCGGAAGTTCACGTTCAATGCTTAACAAGCAGTTGTTAATTTTCCCCTGTTGGATGGCTAAGAGACCTCCCACTGTGACCAAGGACCCTTCCTTTACTGATACATGAGAGTTGTTACATGCCCTCAGAAGGAGGCATCTGTTTTATATGAATCAGAGTGGAATACTAGAAGGGTATGCCTCTCAATAATTTGCTCCCCACTAACCACCAAGTTAGGTGATGATGTAGGGTGTTTCTGGTTTCAATTGCTCGTCATTCAGAGAGTTTGGGGTCCAGTGTGGAAGTATATGGTTGACCAGGGGTTTGAGATGGTGTCTCGACCACTGAACCACTGCTGTTGCAGCTGCCATTAAACTCTTCACCCTTAGCCAGGCTGTTGCTGTTAGAGAGGACTGATGTATAGGATGATTTACAGCCTTCTGGCACAATCAGGCAATGCTTTCACGAAGTTCACAATCTCATTTTAGGTTGCTGTCAGGACTGTCAGCAGGAGAAGTTTGGGAGCAGACAGTCAAGTCCTCTTACAGGGTGTCCAAACAAAAGTTCAAAGGGGGGAAACCCTACTCCTTATTGAGGCACCTCTCTGGAAGTGGAATTAGGAGTGTCTTCAGGTGGCTACCTGTCTTGACAGTGGCCTGACAGGTGGCGCAGGAGTTGTAAAATGTCTTCACCTTATGGAACATTCTTGGCCAGTAGAAGTGGTTGATTAACCAAATCCAGGTTTTTGTCTGACTAAGATGCCCATCTAGGGGAATGTCGTGATCCAATGTAAATTGCTGAGGCTCTACCACTCTCCTAGTGGCACCAGTTTTGGGGTCTCTAGCCTCAGTGGACAAGAGTCCTTCTTCCCAATAGGTCCTGCGGGAACCACTGACACTTTCCTTTTCCTGATCAGCAGCTTGCTGCCTCAGGCTTTCAAGAGTGTGACAGGTTTTCTACCCATGGCACAGATCTTCCCTAGAGGACCCCCCTAGTCCAAAGAGCTCTGCCATTTAAGGCCCACGCTCCTGAGGCTTACTTCCCCCTGGGGCTGATAAGTCTTCTCTCTATGGAGAGGGGACTTGGTCTGGTATTTGTTTCGAAGCTGGCTCCTCAGTCATTCCGCCTTTTCTCTTGGAAGGTTGGCCCATCAGTTCAGGCTCCAACACTTCTTTTTCACTTTGGGTTTTGCTTTGTGCCCTTGTTTTTACATTCACCCATTCAGGCACTCCTAGATTTGCTGCATGGGTTTTCTTTTCTACCTCAGCCCATGCTGGGTACTCTAAATAATTTTCAAGCAGACACTGTTCAGGGATAGCAAAAGACACCACTACTCTTTTGAGGCCACTTACCCCTCCCCAATCTAAGGTCAGCAAGGCCATTGGAAGTTCTTTAGCCTGATTGTCAGCATTGATGACTGTATAGGTCTGTTCTCGAAGATATTGATCTAGGGAATACCAGTGACTCAGCCACCATGGTGATGCTGAAGCCAGTGTCCCTCAGGGCTCTCACTCTAATCTCATCTATATTTGATTCTTGTGTGTATCTCTCCAGGTTACTGGACGTGACAGCCAGGGTAGCTACATCCACCCTTTCCTTCTGAGACTAAGGTTGCCTCAGTGATCACCTTGACATGGCCAGGGCTCACCTGTGATCCCATCTGGAGACTCACAAGTGCATTTACTGCAGGTGTGCTAACGGCATTCTTTTTGTTTTTACAATCGGGGTCTCTAGTTAAGTGTCCAGTTGTCTTGCAAATAAAACACCAAGCCTTCTTGGGATCAGAGTTTCTAAACTGGTACCCACCTTTATATTGTGATGAGTTTCTGGGCCCACTTTCCTGTGCAAGTTTTTTTGGTGCATGAAAAAAGACTCATTTTAGTTTTTGTCTTTTTGGTCACTATCTTTCCCTTGGAGAGGTCTTTTTGGCCTCCTTCTTTTTGCCACGCCACCAGTGGTAGATTTAGTCACCCTTGTTTTGACCCAGAGGTCTGCCTACTTCCTAAACTCTAGAGAAGAGAGTAAACATTGATCTACGAAATACTGATGTAACTTCTCATCGTAACAATTACTCAAAATTAAATTATAAAGCCCTTTAAAGTCATTTACATGGTTCTCTTTCAACCAACAACGTAGTGTTTTCAATGAAAAGTGAATAAATTCCACCCAGGACTGACTCTGGGTTTTACCATTCTCCTAGAATCTTATCCTATACTCTTTAATGGTGAGTCCAAAGCCATCAATCAGGGTACCCTTCATGAGGTCATAAAACTCAACATCTTTTTTAGGCAATGTCAGGAACCCATCCCTTCTTTTTCCTGAAAATAGATGTCCCCAATTGTTTCTGACTATGTTTCTACCTATACAAGTCCTCTCAAATGTAGTGAACCATTTGGTGATGTCAACACCATCTGAATATTTGGGGAAAATCCCTTTAAGGAGTTTAGAGTCATAAAAACCTTCACCCTCCCTAGTTAATTATATGCTGCCAACAGAGATCCATCTCTTTTCTATGACAGACTATTTCCAGGAGCTGAGCTTCTAAGTTCAGTCTACTGGTCAATCTTTCTAGCACAATGTCCTCATCTCAGAGAGCCTAAGCTGTATCTGAGGGCACTGTCTCCTGGCAATCCTCAGTATTATCTTCATTGACATTATCATCATCCTCAGACTTGGTCTACCACCTCTGGGTGTTCTTTCTCAATTGAGCTTTCAGTTTTTGAAGATATTCCTAATTTGAACTTTTGGCTGTTGCTATACCATAACCTTTACATCGGGCCATGCATCTAACAAGGCTGAGGGCAGTGTAAGGGGCCAGGACAAGCTCCTGAACCTGGTTCTGGCTTCAGTCGTTATTTTGCTAAAGGTGGGACCTTTACATGAAGTAAAAAAAAAATAACTACACACAAAATAGTTTTTCCTAACTAAAGTACAGTTTTTTAAAGTTCTAAACAGTTCGTTTCAGGGACTTAACTGATTCCCTCGTAGTTACGTTTAGAAATTTTGAAAAAATAGACCAACCAAAAATGTGACTGCCTAAAGACAATTTTTGGATTTTCTAATGTGGTCAAATATTGACAAAGTGGTTCCAGCAAATATAAAGTCTTCTATATCACCTCTGAACCACCAAATGTTTTAAGCTAGCTCTCTATCTATTGTACTAAAAAGAAGTACACTGCGCAGAGAGTCCAGAAAATCCCCAAATGGTACACAGGGGTGAAAGCAGATAACTTGAATGCTTTTTTTATGGTAGTGTGGGTAAGCTGTGAGGCTTATTAAAGGGTAGTGCTAAGCATTTGTTGTACTCACAGATGCAATAAATGAGACGCACTCGCAAGAATAAATTAGAGACCGATTTGTAAAAATAAAGTCTATTTGTATGCATTTTTTAAAGACCTAGATCACATTACTAAGTACTTTTGGCCTTACGATTTTTTTTAAAGTTCTGAAAATATACCACCTTTGTGTGCAATTACGCACCATAGGAAGCAATGGGGAAAGACAGGACATTGCATATAAAATCAGGCAATGCATTCAAGAAGTTCACCTTCTCACTTTAAGCCACTGTTGGGACTTGGTCTAAAGTTCCAGCAGAAGACATTTGGGATCGTCCCGGATCGGGCAATAGCTGAGTCTTGGAAACTGATGGGCAAAGGTGAAGGGAGGCACTTGAAAATGCACTGCAGAGGTGACTTACAGATAAGTCCAGGGGGTCACCTTGGAGGGAGGAGATTGCAAGGGCCTGCTGACCACATGAACAGAGCTGGTTAGTCAGTGCTGGGGCTGGTGGGTCCGGGTGCAGAGTAAACAGGTCAGCCAGGCTTTGTGCATCTGGAGGTGCTATGGTGTTCTTAGCGTCCTTTCAAGGTTTAGGATGACACAGCAGAAGTGACTGTCGAGTCCTTTCTTTCTGCAGCAATACCTCTGTTCTCGTGACCTTGTGTAGGAGGTCTTTGTGTGTCCTCGTCCACTTTGGTCCGATGAATCTGAGGTTCAGGTCTCGGGGAGCCACCTAAATACTGAATTTAGGTGCATTACAAGGGAAGACAGGTAGTAGCCAATGGGCTACTTGCCTTTTAGGGGCCTGCACCCTCTATTGACCACTTCCTGGGGGAGGAAGCACTACTCTACACCTAATTGGAGGTTTTCTCATCATCTCAAGATGGTGGCATTTAAGGAGAGGGGTTCACCTCGCCAGCCCCACCCTAGGGGTGGTGCAGGCTGATGATGGACCCTCCTCTTCATCTAACTAATTTTCCTGCCGTTCCTCCCGTCAAAACTGGAGTAGAAAAGGGGGCTTGGCCTCCCCCACTATCTGCAGGTTCCTGGGTTGGATTTTAAAGGCGGCATTGCCTTTGAAGTTTCCCGCACTGGAAGGCCATCCTGTCCTGGAAGAGGTGTGAAACACCCCCGCCCAGAGGAGGTATTGTTTCTGTCCTCTGAGAGCACAGGCTCTCACCCCATGAGGTCATAAACATGTCTGGTGGTGGCAGGCTGATGAACCAATATTAATGTGTTACAGGGCAGCTCAATTTGTACCAATCATGGTACAGTGTTTTGAAAAAGAGATCTAGCACTGGGGACCTGGCTAGCAGGGACCCAGTGCACTTACATTTCGAAATCATGTCAGGCTAAAAGTGGGGGCTAACCATGCAAAAAGTGGCACTTTCATACAAGAACTGCACAACAATGAACAGTCTGTCATGAGCTGGTGGCAGGTGTAACTTCAGGAAGTTGATGATGAATCGAAGTATTTTTAGGGTCGTGGTAATGATCTGTACATCCTCCTGGACGATCAAATAAGAAGGAACAGGTTAATACCGATCAAGATATAGAACAATGGCTATACTTTTCAAATGAATGAATAAGTAAGTACCATGGTGAATACCCTGGGTGACATCACCAGGCCAAAGGGCAATCCTTGAAAATGAAAATGGCAATCTACCACAATGAAAAGAAGAAAACTCTGACTTGGTGTATAGATTGTGATATGGAAATGAATAGCCTGTAAATACTGAAAGACCGAAAGGTAGTCTTTTGTCAACAGAGGTATTATTGTCTGTATTCACATAATTCAAAAACGTTTCAATAAAAAATACATGTTAAACACTTTGCACTTTGAGAGTTAGTACTGGAAAAGATTTTCATAGGCTTTGGGAACAAGGAAAATAACTAAATAGAATCCTTTCCCTCTCTGATCCAAAGGGACTGGAATCATTGCTCCCTTGTCTACCAGTGCTTGGATTCCCAGAAGCATGGGTTGGCTTTTTTGATTTTTCTTTTGATAATGGGAGAGAAAGAAACCCGTCCTGTGAAGGGCTGTGGGAGAATAGAAGGCTGTAACCATTGTTGATGATCTACAGAACCCATCGGTCTGTGACACAATTCTTCCATTCGTAGTAAAGATTCCTTATTATTGTGTCAATCGTCAGGTAGTGATTTCTGGGATTGGTCTTGAGTACCTGGTTTGTTTGGTCGGACTTTTCCAGCCACTGCGGCCACCCAACCAAAGGCCCAACTCTAAAAGGGATATCTGTCCTGAGTGTTTTCCAGCTGCAGATTAAAACATTTTTTTCTTAGAGAAAGGTGGAAAAGACAATGACATTTTTCGCTTCTGCAGCTTTCTATATTCCATAGTGTGGGAGTTTTATTGTGCGCTCCTGTGACCTGTGCTCAATCTTCCATCCTTCCCGCCCCGGTCCGAAGCGCCGATTAGCGCCGTTGCACGGAGGGCGAGGAAGGGAGAGCCAAGGCGCTTCCGGTGAGCCGGTTAGCGGTCTAGTGGCTAAGGAGAACAGGGGTAAAGGACGCATGCAAAAGCGAAGGCGCGCCAAAGGCAAGCCCGTCTACGCCCATTCGCGGCTGTACGGGGACCGGGGCCAGAACACCTGGCCACACAGGGGTAAGAATCCAGCTGAAATCGGCACAATTACACGATATGCGCCCCATGATAGCTAGTGCGTGTAGACACAGCATGACGGCTAGTCAGGACGGTGGTTGTAAGTACTGCTCGTTTAGCTATAACACCGTAAGAAAGTTGCAGCCAGGGAGTTTAGGGCTGTACTGTGGTCTGCTGAATTGCAGATCTTTTTGCAAGCACAAACTGGACATTTATGACCTGCTCGCTGATGGGAAGTTCGATCATTTGTTTCTCACGGAGACGTGGTTAGACTCTGACTCTGAGCCAGAAATCATAGAGGCATTACCTTCTGGGTATATGCTAACTAGGATTAATAGGGTGACAGGTATAGGAGGATGGATAACCATCATTTTTAAACACCCGCTCTGATGTTCTCTTGAACCTATCACTATAGCCAATCTTGAGGTGGGCTCATTCACGTTTAAGGTCAGTCCTAACCTTACAGTGAATGGTCTCTTGGTTTATAGACCACCTGGCCCACAAACACGGTTTGTGCCAAGTTTGCTGGAGGGGATTACGCACATAGCCCTACAAAATGACAAACTTTTACTGCAGGGTGATCTCAATTTCCATCTGGAGGATCCCCTGAATAGGGGGGCTGCTGACCTTTGCCAGGAACTTCAGACGCTACAGCTTAGCCTGAGATCTTATGCTCCTACCCATCAGCATGACCACTTATTGGATCCTGTGTTTGCCAATTGGGAGGGTGTAGGAGTTACCACCCCCTTCCTGTCCTGTGGTCAGACCACTTCTTGGTCCCCTTTATGGTGAAGGTTTCAGAGCCTAGAGTCCATGAACAACCCGTGTTGAACAGCCCCTGTCGTAAATGGGAGGGTTTCTCACTGAACAAGTTCAACAAAGCCCTGGCCCTAGGTGGGTCTCCGGGGGGCACTGATATTGAAAATGCCTGCCTCAATTTAGAGAGGCGCATAATAGAAGCATTAGATAGTGTGGCCCCGCTGCTCCCTAATAAAAGTCCGGGCAGGGCACAGAAATCAGCACCTTGGTATAACTCTGATTTGCGTCTGACTAAAACAGAGTGCAAACGCTTTGAGAGACAATGGAGGAAGGGTTTTACAAGTCAGGCCAAACTGGAATATCTTGAAAAACTTAAAAAGTATCATGGGCTTATCAGACGGGTCAAGGCTGCGCACTATGTGGACAGAATTGGAGCAGCAGGAAACTCCACCAAAGAACTGTTTAAGATCTATAAGGAGATCTCCTCCTTGGCAGCGTCAGTCGCTCCAATGGAGGGCTCGGTGGAATCATGTAACCGTATTGCAGCTTTTTACTCAGAGTAAGTGGAAAAAATCTATTCCTCCTTTCCTGGGGCTGTAAAGACAGGTACATAATTTGGGGAGCAGATTGGAGTAGCTGGGGAAAGTAGGAGGTTGGATAGTTTTAACATCCCTCCCCCGAGCTGCTTGGCATAATCTGTCTAAGAATTAAGTCTGGCTCGCCCAGAGATCCGGCCTCACCTAAATTGCTTGGCGAGAGTATTGCCACCCTTGAGCCATACATAAGATATCTCCTGGAGGTATCTTTTAGAACGTACACGGTGCCTGATAGTTGGAAAAATGCAATTGTTCTTCCGCTACAGAAGAAACCGAATATCAGCCCCGACAAACTTGAAAATGTACGACCTATCTCGCTGTTGCCGTATCTGGCTAAAGTGGCAGAGAAGGTATTAAACTAACAGCTTATGGCTCATGTGGAGGAAGCCGGTCCCCTGCATCCCTCTCAATTTGGATTCCGGGCTCCACATTCTACTGAGTCCGCTCTACTTATGGCCACGGAGGCCATTAGGCAGGGAGCAGATGATGGGCAAACAATGGCTCTAGATCGCCTGGACATTAGCATCGCTTTTAATACTGTGGCTCATTACACCTTGCTGCAGTGTCTGAATAAAGGCGGTGTCTTAGGTCCGGCTCTGAAAATGGCTGCCATCCTTTATGGTATAGTTCAGTTTTCAGGTCAGACAGGGCGCCTATTATTCCAAGGCCATTAAATTGGAACAGGGTGTGCCACAGGGCTCGCCCTGAGTCCCACCCTATTTAATCTTTACGTATCCCCTTTGGCGGAAATAGTGGAGGGCTTTGGAATCAGGGTTGTGTCATACGCCGACGATACCCAACTGGTGATCTCCCTATCACAGGCACCGGATTCGGCAGCTTCCAATTTCAGGGCATGCATGCAGAAGCTTGCCTCCTGGATGGCAAATAACTGCCTGAAACTTAGCGGAAGTAAAACCGAGGTGCTTGTGGTAGGAGGTGGTCAGTCAGTGGGGTCGTCGGCGTGGTGGCCGTCAAGCCTGGGTTCCATTTCTATACCGTGCACCCAGGCGAAGAACCTGGGGGTATGGGTGGATTCTAGCCTTACATTAGAACCTCACACTAGACGTGTAGTGGGGACGTGTTTTGGAGTCTTCAAGGGCCTATGAAAAACCATGGATCTCCTCCCCATAGAGGCCAGGAAGACGCTGATGCATGCCCTTGTTACTTCTCATTTAGACTATTACAATACACTATATCTGGGCGCCACTGCTAAATGTTTAAACAGACTTCAGGTTCTGCAGAATGCAGCAGCACTGCTGGTCCTCATGCAACCCAGGAGGGCTGCCTCCAAAAGTGCCTTAAACACCTTACATTAGCTCCCAGTGAGGAAGAGAGTGTTGTTCAAGGCCCTCTGCATGTGCCATCGCATCATCCAGGGCACTGGCCCTATGTACCTGCAGAGTCTCCTTACCTCCTACACGCCTCCACGGGCTCTTAGATCAAGTGGGACTGGCCTGCTGTTAGTCCCTAAGGTTAAGAAAGCCAGGATGGCTGATAGATCCTTTTGGCTTCTGGCGGCCCAGAACTGGAATAAACTCCCTCTTAACCTCCGGTTGGAATCATCTGAGATGAAGTTTTGGAAGGATCTTAAAACATACCTGCTCTTCAATTAATAGTTATGCTCTGACATCGTCCTAGGTTTTATGGTTTTGCCTCTCCCACTTATTCTAGCGCGGGAACACGCCAACATGGTGTAAATAGGCACTTTATAAAATTCCCTATTATTACTATTATTTTATATCATCTTATCTACTTCAGGACTGAAAAGATTCTATCAAGTGAATAGCAACTTCTCAAATAAATTTATTTGGTGTGATTCCAGTCTCTGTGATCTCATCCAGGGTAGTCTGCAACCTGCTATAGATGCACCTGCTGAAGATGTTACAGACACACATTGAGATACCAGTTTCATATTAGACAATAGGGTGGTAACATCCTCATTGGTTTGGATATAGTCATACAACAGTTAGAAATCTTTTAGCAAAATATTAATTGCAAAGTTTGCATAGGTGTTTACTCTAATCAAAAAGAATTGCATAAGCATAAGCCATCTTCAGATTTGATTCCATTTTTGTACCCCTTATGTGATGGTGAAGCCTCAGAAGCTAGATTCACAGTGGAAGCCAGTGAATCCAAAATCATGTTTAATGTTTATATCTCCGGGAAGTTTTAGGCAAAATCTTTAAATATGTATCTTTTGTTTAAGAAATTGGGAAGTGCCTGTTTGTCAGGATCTTTTCACTCATTGCATAAGATTGGTAAATCATTCCTGTTATTACTGCAAGTGTCTTACTCCCAGTACTATTCTGGGATTAGGTCCCTTCCTCTTCTCTGGGTGGCTTCTCAAAACCTAGAAAGAACTGATCTGATGTGTTCTAGTAGGTGTCACAATTAATCACCTTATACATATTTGCCTTTCTAATCTGTGTCTAGATTATCATCATGATCCAAAATCTGATTCTTGTCTCTTGGATCTGTAAAGGTAGCAACAGCAGCCTCTTTAATACATGTTTTAGTACAGACATTGTGAGAAGTGGCCTGGCATATGCTGTTCACTAGTTATAGTGGGCACCTTGTACCAGTCCAAACATCCCCTTAGAGGTGATAGGTTAAAGCCAACCTTTATTGAAGGCTATCCTTTTGGTAGCTACGGAGAGCAGCCTCCAGGCTAAGTCTTGAAGGAATATAAAACAGTTGTTTTACCAGACTATAATCCTTGAATGACCGAATGAAAGGAACTACACCAGGTGTATATATATAAAATATATGTATTTATTCTAAATACACCCTACTAGTCTCTTTATGAGGCCAGAGGTCAAAACACACAAGTTACACTTAATATCACACAATAAATTAGCACAATATACGTTGAGCTCTAGGGGCATACCAGACCATATATTCAGAAAGTGGTTTAAGAACCACAACTTGACTAGACACAAGGCCTAGAGCTTGTTGAATTGCTGGGACCACAAGGAACCACCCAACGTAGTGACACAGGGGACCTAAGGGGGACGCGTGTAGTGGGAGAACATAGCCCCAAATCACGTTAGCTTCTGTGGGGAAAGTCGCGGTTGAAAATTTAAAGATAAAGGACACTTGGAGGAGGACTTTGAGCAAACCCCTTTAGATTTAAGGGGTTCTAGGGCCAACACCCTCAGGAGCACCAGCGTACTCGAGTTACCTCACCTGTCTTTTGGTGTCGGGAACCATCGTCATTTTCAATGGAAATCTGCTTCAAAGTGCTGCTGCTGTTGAAGTGGAAAGTGTCCGGTGTGATCCAAGCCTGGATCGAAGATGAGAAGAACCTGAAAGCAGAGGGAACAGAGTCTGAGTCACATGCCAGTGACCAGGGGCACGTTAGTCAAATGCCCACCGATGCCGTGTGATTTCAGGTGAAAGAGGTGAAACTTGACTCTTCAGTCACGAAGACCAGGAGGTGTCGACGACAACCACGATCTGGAATTGAGCTGTCCCACAAAAGATGTTGAGTGCTGCGGTGCTGGTGCCCAGATTAGACCCAACAAGCCTTTGCAACAGTAACCCACGTAGGAATCAAAGAAATGCTTTGGTGTGGACCAGCAAGGACTGAGGGACTCACCACGTGGTGGAGAGTTGGGGCACATCTGGAGCAACCAGGGAAGTCCAAGAAAATCAGAGTTGCCTTCGTACAAACCCACCAGTTGATAGACCAGGGATCTCAGAGGGGCCTCAAGCAAAAATGCAAGAAGCGAGCTCTCGGAACACTCTTGGAGTGTAGGCCCACAATCTTCGGTGCAGATGGTGCTCGGGGATGGGCTACAAGTAAGCCAAAGCACAACTTCAAGAGACGTCGAAAAGTCAATGCACTTGCAAATGTGCACAGTGTCCAGGAGTTGCGGTTTCGCGTCACTCACGAGGGCTGCAGGTCTCAGCTTTGCTGGGGACTCGGGTCAGCCTCTAAGAAGTCTGGAAATCCTCTTCCTGGGCTGCAAATACTTTGGAGTCCGGCGGGAGCTTCGGAGATGCAGACCAGCAAATGCTTTGTTGGTGCCTGCCAAGCACGGAAGTCACTCCTTGACCCCCAAGGGAGATTCTTCCGTCCTCTAGTCTTTAGTTGAGCATCGAAGTTCCAGGATTCAGTTTCAGAGTTTCATCCAGGTGTAATCTAAAATCCTGTTGCCAGGGATTCCTTACCTATACCTAAGAAAGGGGTTGGACACACTCTGGGGACCCACCTAAGGCCTGGAAAGAGGGGTTGATACACCCATTTCCTTTGTCCAGTTTCATGCCAGAGCAGGGGCTCTGCAACCGGTTTGAACTGGGCTATGCACAGGGATACCAAATGTGCCCCCAGTGCAGACTCAAAGCACTCTCAGAGTTCACCCACCCAGGCCCAATACACTAACGCCTGTTCGGGAGGTGGTTACACCTCCCTGTGACAGGAAACCTATTGTCCAGGCCTGCCCTGCTGGAGTTTCGGTCAGCAGCAGTAGGCCAGACTCGTGTTTGTGGCTGCAGCATCTACTTTGTGATGCCAGGGCTCTTTTAAACTGGTACCGGGTGTACCAGTGTGTACATGTCTCTCCCTCTAGAAGGGTGGAATTCTACCCCCGCCGCCAGGACTGGCGGGGTGGGGGTAGGATTCCAAAGTGTTTGACACCAAACACAACAAGTTTCCATGCAGCCATTCCAAAGTTAGCATTTACTGCAAGGTTATAATGCACTTAAGAGTATATGGCCTGGCTGCATTACAGAACAGCCCAAGAGAATAGATTCCGAAGGCTGCAGATGGGTCCTGCTCAAGCATGGACACCCTCTCACACAAAACCAAGCACCCTGATTCAGGATTGATAAGGCTTGCCATAGGGGTGACTGATAGGTTTCTATGTGCAGTGATTTAAAGATAGATATAGGTAACCTATGTCTTAGTAAGGGGTGCATGCACACCTTACCCAGGCGGCAGTAGCAGTCCTGTAGTGTCAATTTGAAGGCTTCACAGGGGTGGCATAATACATGCTGCAGCCACTGGTAGGCCACTGGGGTACCTATGCCCTTGGTACTTAAGGTACCATATACTAGGGACTCATAAGGGTATCCCAGTAACAAAACTGCAGGGTACCTAATGTACTTGAAATCAATTTAGAGAGGAATCAGCTAGGTTGGGGTCCTGGAAAAAAGGGCCCCAACCAGACTAAAGTCGAAAAAGAGTGAAAAATCAGCAAAAAGTGGGGGTAAGAATAGTCAGCAGATCCTACTCTCCTACAGGCACGAAATCTGTGGGACCTTTGTGGTAGCTGTGGAGTGTCCTACCTGGCTATGCGCAGTATAATGTCACCACACCCCGAGAGCCGGTTGCCCGCCGAGAGTACAATTAAAGGTAGAAGTGGTCGCTCGTGGCCATTCTATAATACCTACTGGAATATTTGTGTCTGTGTCCCATTCGTAACATCTAGCGCTGTGGTGGTCTACAGAACGCCCAGAACTGAATACGCCACACTGGTGACGAGGATAGTGGCGGCCCGTATGGGCTGGATCTACCCTGTCTGAAGTGTGCAGGAGGACCCCATGCTGCCCTGGGGAGAGGATTTTGAGACAATGGCTTGTAGGAGTGCTGCACCACTCTGCGAGTAAGCACAGAGTGCACTGCCTGCGGTAGTGACCCGCGATGCAGTTCAGTGAGCCCTGCCTTTCAAGGTAATTACAGTGGTGGCCGCTGCTGAATCATTCAGCACAGCATGCACTTGCGAGGCAGGGTGCTGTACAGTGAGCGGTGTCAGCGCTACTTAGCGCCAATGATGCGCATTGCACTAGGTGCATCATCATGAGGGAGTTGACATGATCAAGGTTGCGTAAGGCTGTAAGTATTGCATCGACAGGCCAGATTAAAGAAAAATATAGTAAGGAAAGGATTCCTACAATAAATGACAAAAATAGTAAGTTTTTTCAAGTTAAAGAAGGAGGCAAGAGCAGTACAGAACATACACACTTTCTCATGCAACATATGAAAGAACTCCTACATCCAGGTCACAGAGACAATATGCACAGAGTATAGCAGGAAGGCATAAGGGTGTGTCTATTGCAAGTCGTGGCTGTCATTGACTGCACGCAAAAAGGAAGAGGGGCACCACACAGAATAGGAGTTTTTTAAGTTTTAGAATTACAGTATGTGCAGCATTTTCAGACTTGCAAGGTTGTTTGTCTCATCACCGATTTTGTTTAGGAAATTCTTAGCAAACATTTCTACAGTAGAATTAAAATATATTTAGAATTTTACAGCTCGAACTCTGGAAAATATGCTGTAACTCCTTCACTAATTGTAAAATGATGAAATTGGGTAATATCTCCTCAGGCAGAAAATGTAAGCCCCAGAATAGATACTTTCCCTGATGGTAATATTTACATTGATTAGTAAAAAAGATGCATTCAGAGCCTATACATCTTCGATTATTTGATTGTCTTCGTAAATGAGGTTACCAGTCTCCTTGTACTCTGCACATGTGTTGGCCAACAAGCTAGAAGGATAGTTATTTACTTCAGGATCTTTCGATGTGCCAATAATAGTTATCTAACATCTATTCCCATGAGAAAACAATGCACAGCTCCGATGGTCAGAGCCCTTGTCTAAATCAATCTGAAAGCAGTGTTCTACGCTGTAGCAAACTGAATGCATTGCTGCAAACAATATTGCTAGAATAGTACTGCCTGTCCACATTTGTGTTGCCTTTTGGGATTTACAGGCCTTCACTAATACATGTGGTGGGTACATTAGTATACTGAGGGCCATTAACAATTTTCAAACCAACTCGCAGGCACAATTTACGGGACTGTGGGCAGGATGTAGGAGCCCTAATACCTGTCGGAAACGGCAGATTTCGGCCGTTTCCGACCGGTATTAGGGTTTTCAGATGTTGGGGGCTGAAAAATACAGAATTGGTATATTTACCGAATCGGTAAAATTACCGATTCTGTAATTACAAATGTAGGTGGTACAGTTTACAGTGCCACAGGCCCTTGAGAGTCGGTATTTTACCACACAATCCTATTGTGTGGTAAAATACCGAATTCAGGTGTGCATGCACATCTGTGCATGCACACCTTTGCAATGTGACACACAGACATGCCCTTAGGGCATGTCTGTGTGCCACATTGCACACAAGCCTGTACTTGGGGTGCTAGAGGGTGTCAAAGCGACACCCCTTGCACCCTTGCAGGATTCGGTATTTACCAAAGCCCATAGGAATCAATGGGAAATACCGATTCTGTATTTACAGAATCGGTATATACCGAATTTTACAGATTCGCTAATTCAGATTTTAAAATTACCTAAATCTGCCCCCTTTCCATTTACAGACTCTTAAATACCGAATCGGTAAAATTCGGTATTTAAGAGTCTGTAAATGGGAATTACCTACATCTAGCCCCTCGTCCTGTATTGTAGGTGGCACAATACAAGGACAAGAAGTGTCTGTACATTTCCTGAAGTGCATTAACTACAAAAGTACACTCCTGAAGAGAAGCAATTAAATGAATTAGAAAAAATATATATGTCCCTAGAGATGACAGTAAACTGAAGGACTAGTGAGTATTTTTTTCTGAGATGAAACCAGCTCTATCAAAGGACGGGCAGAATAGGTTACACATAATGATAAATCCCAATTTTTCTCAATGGTATTTGAAAATGGTAGGCTCATACAGCTGGAAATATCTTTAGGCATGGGGTTGACGCGTACATCATGCATTGAAACTGAAATTGCGATGAGACAATAAGGGAAATGTTGAAAAACAAACAGTAATCTGCAGTTTAAGGAATCATGGGAAGTATAACACTCATTAGAGAAAATCAGAGAGTAAAACTTGGATTCTCACCAGTTGATGGGCTAGCAACATAATACGTGGTTGTAATTGGGTGAATAGTTGCTGAGACTCTTGATGAGGGAACACTCGTGGTAGACGTTGTAGACAATGGCATACTTCTAGTAATTGGTGGTGAGAGCGTACTGGATGTAGATGCTATAGAAGATGGACTACTTGCAGTTAATGTTGAGTGCGTGCTCTTCATGGGCTCTTGAGTATATGCTGCAGTAGCAGTTTTGCTTGAGGATAGACTACTGCCTATAGGGCTTGTAGCCGAGGTGCTTCTCATAGTTTTTGTAGCGGAGGTGGTAATGGCTGCATATCTTGAAGAGGAGGGAGCAGTTGTACTCATTGAAAAAGATGAAATGCTTCTTGAAGAGGCTGCAGATGAAGACGTGCTGGCTGTGGTGCCTGGATACCCTTTTGCTGTGGTTGCTGTAATTCTAGATACAGTGGACGTTGGATGTGTTGATGTTGATGTTTCACATGGCTCAAACTTGTAGCTGGCACATAAAAATCTAATTTGAAAGTTTAAACATGGTGGATTTTGCTGTTTAATATTGTAACATGTAAGTCCAAGTGACTTATCACATTTTACTTCTTGGCCAAGTTCTGTTATGGGTGTATTAGGGTACTCTTCAGCTCGGCACTGAACATCTCTTGGAGCACTGCAAACTTCATTCCCAGCAGCTATTATATTAGGCATTGTCTCAATATCGCCATCCCCAGTCTTCGGATTTGTTGTGTCAAGCCAATGTGTCCAGGTTAGAGTTTCATGTGCAAGAAGGCAGTCTGCTGCAGGTGGCTCTGTTCAGGAGAAGAAAATGATCTTGTTTTACAAACATTTTATAATTCAAGATTTATATGGCATAATACAAGATGTAAAAACTGCTAGCTTGTTGTAGCCTCTACACTGACCAGTGCTTCATTAAGGATGAAAATATTCAATATTACTCCAGATCTTCCCTAACATCACCTAAACTGACAAGCTGTATATGATTGCTTGAATACACTGGATAAATCGGACAGGCCAGTAATATGCAACTTTAAAAATGTGTCACATGTCGTTTCACTTCAGGTGAGAAAATAAATAGTCTTGACGTCTGCAAGGTACACACACATGCCTTTCCACTCGAGTACTTTGAAAAGATTAACTTCACTTTGGGAATTTTCTGGATGTGATATGGAATATAACTGAGTATCCAGGTTGGATAGAATATTTGATAACATGGAAGACTCATGTTTTTTGTTATTATTGAACTGTCTGTTTACTTGTAAGCATGTGTAATCAAGTAACTTAGAAAGCTTCCAATCAGGACTTAATGGATCTGAATGGAAGTACATTATTTCATGAGCATGTAAGACCAATGATTACCATTACATTTTGCATCTTCTAACTCTTAAGATGGTTTTGCTCCTGTAAGAAAAGTGCTCAGTCCGGTGAAACAAAATATTTTCCTTGAAGCACTTGGGCAGCACATGGGTGATGACTTGTAATAACGGGAATTGTGAGAGTGATTCATGGTTTCTCCATTACAGCTGAATATAGAAGGCATGTAGAATGCCTTGGGGTGAGATTAGCAATCCCTAGACTCTGAATGGCTGCTGATATGAAGTGTGCCTCTAGAAAACACTCATTAGATTGAATGGTGTAAACGTCAATGTGCCTGGGGGGCATTTTTGCATGTCCTGAGTGAATGCAGAAATGCTCCTTTGTAAATTTGAGTTCTTTCAATGTGTTGACTAATCTAATCGTGTGAAACTAGAATTTGTTTTTACAATGATTAATACTGACTTACAATATATATGTGGATTTTCATTGCTGATAGGTTTGACATGAATGTTATACACTTTTGTTTTTCTACCATTATTGAGAAGGTTAGCAGCATGATAGGTAGTATATTGTTTGTTAGTATTCTACAAGTCAGCAGTAATGTATACTACTTTTACTTGTTCTCCAAGTCTATGTTGTCCCTTTACAATTTTTAGACTCAAGGTTTTCAAATCTCATGAGAAATAGGTGCGATAGTGGTAAGCTACTGAGCAGTCTGGTAAGTCTGGGTAAAGTATTTTATTATTCAGAAGAAAGTGTAACATATTGATTTTTACATCATCATGTTCCTCTCCTGGCAACTAAAGAATCCAAAGAATCATCTTTTACTGTCACTTAGAGGTGTTTGGAGATCTGGACATACTTCACAAGGACAGAACTGCTCCCTGGATTGCTCCAAGCATAATCTGATGAGAGGCCACTTACTATACCAAACAATTCCCAAAAACCTGCAGGCATATTATGGTGATATACAATATACTCGGTAAAAACTGCAAATAAATACTAATATTTTGAGAATAGGTAGAGAACAGTTAATAAACAGAGTCAGAAGATTGGGGTTTTGAAAAATATATAGTAACCAATGTATGTCTTACCCTCACATGCCTCATATGAGCAGCACAGAAATCTAGCTTGATAGTTGAAGCAGACTGGTGGACTCTGATCCGCATTGAGACAAACCATGCCAGATGTATTACATTGTACAATCTGGCCAAGGTAATATAAAGGTGTATCAGTATACTTTTCTGCTCTGCATTCAACTTCTTTTGGATCCTTGCATATAGTTTTTCCTTTTGCTCTTAAATTTTCAATTGTCTCAAAGTCGCCACGACCGTCGGCTGGATTTGTTTCATCATACCACTCTGACCAATGACAAACTTCATGCACATAGACACAGGGCGCAGGTGGTTTCTCTGTTTAATATGAATTGAAAGGTAAACTGAATGAGTTGATTGTACAACAGTATAATGTCATCAGTAATCCCTGTACTCGTAAATGTATAACCACATTGTTTCACATTGTATTACAACTTCACTTGCATTAGAGAGAATCCTAAAACAACATTATTGCCATTCTTACCCAACAAACAATGTGAAAGAGTTAACTCTTCACAGTCAATCTGCAAAGCGTCTTTACAAAAGTAGTTTTGGATAAATTAAATGTGCTTGTAAAACAGACCTTTCATTTAAAGTTGTGGATTTAGGTTTGGTTCAAGAAAAATCTCCTAAAATATTAAGCTAGTCATCTCTTATTTTTTTAAAAATAATTGAGAATTAATACCTTGCCTGCTGCAGCAATTCCACTTTGGTGCTGGACATTCCAATCGCAGGCGTGGTTGTGAGGGAACCCAGCCGTCATGCGCACAGGCCACCCGTGGCTCTTGACGGCTGGGTTCCGTCATGAGCATCAACGGTTAATATAAAGTAAATTATTGACATGTTTATTTTTGATTTTTCAACAGACACAGAGTGATAGTCAATATGTGAACAAAATTGTGTGTTTCGTTCAGATGACTATCTTTAAAAGTTGGAATATTCTGAATAACCAGACAACGATAACGTTGTAGTCATCTATCAGTAAAGATTACAAACATATTTTCACCCTCATTCTGAAGGGACCAATAATCCTGCCAATGCAAATAGGAGCTTGTTTGAGTTTTAGAATCGCAGCATGAGCAGCATTTTCAGACTTGCAAGGTTTTATTTCTTATCACAGATTTGGTTTAGGGAATTCTTAGTAAACTTTATACACTTGAATTAAAATATATGCAGAATTTTACAGCTCTAATATGCTGTAACTCCTTTACTAATTGTGAAATGATGAATGTGGGCAGCACCTCCTCTGGCAGAAAATGTAAGCCCCAGTATACATACCTTCTCTGATGGTAATATTTACATACATTAGTGAAAGAGAGGCAGTGAGGGCTAAAAAAATCTTTAAATATTTTATTTTCCTTGTAAATGAGGTTACCAGTCTCCTTCTACAATAAACTCTGTATATTTGTTGGCTAACAAGCTAGATAGTTCTTACGAGAATCCATGCAATATTATTTACCTCAGGATTTTTCAATGTACCAATAATAGTTATATCACTGCGGCAGAGAAATGCCTATTCCCATAAGAAAAGAATGCACAGCACGATAGTCAGAGCACTTGTCGAAATCAATCTGAAAGAGGTGTTCCATGCTCTAGCAAACTGAATGCATTGCTGCAAACTATATTGCTAGAATAGCACTGCTGGTCCACATTTAATGTAGTCTTTAGGGATTTACAGGCCTTCAGAAATATATGGGGTGTGTACATTAGTATACTGAGGGACAATAACAAATTTCAAATCAATTTTGCAGGAACAATTTACAGTACTGTGTCCTGTACAGCAGTACTGTAGATGGCACATCACAAGGAGAAGAAGGTTCTAAACATTTTGAATAGATTCTTATTGAAAATTGTACATTTCCTGAAGTGTATTGACTACAAGATTACACTCCTGAAGAGAAGAATGTACATTAATTAGAAAAAAGAAACAAATGACCATGGATATGATTTTAAACTGCAGGATTATTTAATGTTTTGTCTATTTTCTGTGATAAAACTAGCTCTTCCAATTTAAGGGCAGAATAGGTTACACATGATGGTAAATCCTAATGTTTCTGAATGGTATCTGAAAATGGTAGGCCCGCACAGCTAGAAATATCTTTAGGCATAGTGGATTGACACACACATCATGCCTTGAAAAGGAAATTTAGATGGGATAATAAGGGAATTGTTGAGAAACAAACAGTAATTTCCAGTTTAAGGAATCTTGGGAAGTATAACACTCTCAAGGGAAAAACAGAGGGAAAATATGGATTCTCACCAGTTGATGGGCTAGTAACATAAATTGTGGTTGTAATTGGGCGACTAGTTGCTGAGACTCGTGATGAGGGAACACTTGTGGTAGACGTTGTAGACAATGGAATACTTCTAGTAATTGGTGGTGAGAGCGTACTGGATGTAGATGCTATAGAAGATGGACTACTTGCAGTTAATGTTGAGTGTGTGCTCTTCATGGGCTCTTGAGTATATGCTGGAGTAGCAGTTTTGCTTGAGAATAGACTACTGCCTATAGGGCTTGTAGCCGAGGTGCTTCTCATAGTTTTTGTAGCGGAGGTGGTAATGGCTGCATATCTTGAAGAGGAAGGAGCAGTTGTACTCATTGAAAAAGATGAAATGCTTCTTGAAGAGGCTGCAGATGAAGACGTGCTGGCTGTGGTGCCTGGATACCCTTTTGCTGTGGTTGCTGTAATTCTAGATACAGTGGACGTTGGATGTGTTGATGTTGATGTTTCACATGGCTCAAAGTTGTAGCTGGCACATAAAAATCTAATTTGAAAGTTTAAACATGGTGGATTTTGCTGTTTAATATTGTAACATGTAAGTCCAAGTGATTTATCACATTTCACTTCTTGGCCAAGTTCTGTTATGGGTGTATTAGGGTGCTCTTCAGCTCGGCACTGAACATCTCTTGGAGCACTGCAAACTTCATTCCCAGCAGCTATTATATTAGGCATTGTCTCAATATCGCCATCCCCAGTCTTCGGATTTGTTGTGTCAAGCCAATGTGTCCAGGTTAGAGTTTCATGTGCAAGAAGGCAGTCTGCTGCAGGTGGCTCTGTTCAGGAGAAGAAAATGATCTTGTTTTACAAACATTTTACAATTCAAGATTTATATGGCATAATACAAGATGTAAAAACTGCTAGCTTGTTGTAGCCTCTACACTGAACAGTGCTTCATTAAGGATGAAAATGATCATTATTACTCCAGATCTTCCCTAACATCACCTAAACGGACAAGCTGTATATGATTGCTTGAATACACTGGATAAATCGGACAGGCCAGTAATATGCAACTTTAAAAATGTGTCACATATCGTTTCACTTCAGGTGAGAAAATAAATAGTCTTGAAGTCTGCAAGGTACAAACACATGCCTTTCCACTCGAGTACTTTGAAAAGATTAACTTCACTTTGGAAATTTTCTGGATGTGATATGGAATATAACTGAGTATCCAGGTTGGATAGAATATTTGATAACATGGAAGACTCATGTTTTTTGTTATTATTGAACTGTCTGTTTACTTGTAAGCATGTGTAATCAAGTAACTTAGAAAGCTTCCAATCAGGACTTAATGGATCTGAATGGAAGTACATTATTTCATGAGCATGTAAGACCAATGATTTCCATTACATTTTGCATCTTCTAACTCTTAAGATGGTTTTGCTCCTGTAAGAAAAGTGCTCAGTCCGGTGAAACAAAATATTTTCCTTGAAGCACTTGGGCAGCACATGGGTGATGACTTGTAATAACGGGAATTGTGAGAGTGATTCATGGTTTCTCCATTACAGCTGAATATAGAAGGCATGTAGAATGCCTTGGGGTGAGATTAGCAATCCCTAGACTCTGAATGGCTGCTGATATGAAGTGTGCCTCTAGAAAACACTCATTAGATTGAATGGTGTAAACGTCAATGTGCCTGGGGGGCATTTTTGCATGTCCTGAGTGAATGCAGAAATGCTCCTTTGTAAACTTGAGTTCTTTCAATGTGTTGACTAATCTAATCGTGTGAAACTAGAATTTGTTTTTACAATGATTAATACTGACTTACAATATATATGTGGATTTTCATTGCTGATAGGTTTGACATGAATGTTATACACTTTTGTTTTTTCTACCATTATTGAGGAGGTTAGCAGCATGATAGGTAGTATATTGTTTGTTAGTATTCTACAAGTCAGCAGTAATGTATACTACTTTTACTTGTTCTCCAAGTCTATGTTGTCCCTTTACAATTTTTAGACTCAAGGTTTTCAAATCTCATGAGAAATAGGTGCGATAGTGGTAAGCTACTGAGCAGTCTGGTAAGTCTGGGTAAAGTATTTTATTATTCAGAAGAAAGTGTAACATATTGATTTTTACATCATCATGTTCCTCTCCTGGCAACTAAAGAATCCAAAGAATCATCTTTTACTGTCACTTAGAGGTGTTTGGAGATCTGGACATACTTCACAAGGACAGAACTGCTCCCTGGATTGCTCCAAGCATAATCTGATGAGAGGCCACTTACTAAACCAAACAATTCCCAAAAACCTGCAGGCATATTATGGTGATATACAATATACTCGGTAAAAACTGCAAATAAATACTAATATTTTGAGAATAGGTAGAGAACAGTTAATAAACAGAGTCAGAAGATTGGGGATTGGAAAATATATAGTAACCAATGTATGTCTTACCCTCACATGCCTCATATGAGCAGCATAGGAATCTAGCTTGATAGTTGAAGCAGACTGGTGGATTCTGATCCGCATTGAGACAAACAAAGCCAGATGTATTACATTGTACAATCTGGCCAAGGTAAACTAAAGGTGTATCAGTATACTTTTCTGCTCTGCATTCAACTTCTCTTGGATCCTTGCATATAGATTTTCCTTTTGCTCTTAAATTTTCAATTGTCTCAAAGTCGCCACGACCGTCGGCTGGATTTGTTTCATCATACCACTCTGACCAATGACAAACTTCATGCACATAGACACAGGGCGCAGGTGGTTTCTCTGTTTAATATGAATTGAAAGGTAAACTGAATGAGTTGATTGTACAACAGTATAATGTCATCAGTAATCCCTGTACTCGTAAATGTATAACCACATTGTTTCACATTGTATTACAACTTCACTTGCATTAGAGAGAATCCTAAAACAACATTATTGCCATTCTTACCCAACAAACAATGTGAAAGAGTTAACTCTTCACAGTCAATCTGCAAAGCGTCTTTACAAAAGTAGTTTTGGACAAATTAAATGTGCTTGTAAAACAGACCTTTCATTTAAAGTTGTGGATTTAGGTTTGGTTCAAGAAAAATCTCCTAAAATATTAAGCTAGTCATCTCTTATTTTTTTTAAATAATTGAGAATTAATACCTTGCCTGCTGCAGCAATTCCACTTTGGTGCTGGACATTCCAATCGCAGGCGTGGTTGTGAGGGAACCCAGCCGTCATGCGCACAGGCCACCCGTGGCTCTTGACGGCTGGGTTCCTTCATGAGCATCAACGGTTAATATAAAGTAAATTATTGACATGTTTATTTTTGATTTTTCAACAGACACAGAGTGATAGTCAATATGTGAACAAAATTGTGTGTTTTGTTCAGATGACTATCTTTAAAAGTTGAAATATTCTGAATAACCAGACAACGATAACGTTGTAGTCATCTATCAGTAAAGATTAAAAACATATTTTCACCCTCATTCTGAAGGGACCAATAATCCTGCCAATGCAAATAGGAGTTTGTTTGAGTTTTAGAATCGCAGCATGAGCAGCATTTTCAGACTTGCAAGGTTTTATTTCTTATCACAGATTTGGTTTAGGGAATTCTTAGTAAACTTTATACACTAGAATTAAAATATATGCAGAATTTTACAGCTCTAACTATGCTGTAACTCCTGTACTAATAATTGTGAAATGACGAATGTGGGCAGCACCTCCTCTGGCAGAAAATGTAAGCCCCAGTATACATACCTTCTCTGATGGTAATATTTACATACATTAGTGAAAGAGAGGCAGTGAGGGCTAAACAAATCTTTAATTATTTTATTTTCCTTGTAAATGAGGTTACCAGTCTCCTTTTACAATAAACTCTGTATATTTGTTGGCTAACAAGCTAGATAGTTCTTACGAGAATCCATGCAATATTATTTACCTCATGATTTTTCAATGTACCAATAATAGTTATATCACTGCGGCAGAGAAATGCCTATTCCCATAAGAAAAGAATGCACAGCACGATAGTCAGAGCACTTGTCGAAATCAATCTGAAAGAGGTGTTCCATGCTCTAGCAAACTGAATGCATTGCTGCAAACTATATTGCTAGAATAGCACTGCTGGTCCACATTTAATGTAGTCTTTAGGGATTTACACGCCTTCAGAAATATAAGGGGTGTGTACATTAGTATACTGAGGGACATTAACAAATTTCAAATCAATTTTGCAGGAACAATTTACAAGACTGTTTCCTGTACTGTAGTACTGTAGATGGCACATCACAAGGAGAAGAAGGTTCTAAACATTTTGAATAGATTCTTATTGAAAATTGTACATTTCCTGAAGTGTATTGAATACAAGATTACACTCCTGAAGAGAAGAATGTACATGAATTAGAAAAAAGAAACAAATGACCATGGATATGATTTTAAACTGCAGGATTATTTAATGTTTTGTCTATTTTCTGTGATAAAACTAGCTCTTCCAATTTAAGGGCAGAATAGGTTACACATGATGGTAAATCCCAATGTTTCGGAATGGTATCTGAAAATGGTAGGCCCGCACAGCTAGAAATATCTTTAGGCATAGGGGATTGACACACACATCATGCCTTGAAAAGGAAATTTAGATGGGATAATAAGGGAATTGTTGAGAAACAAACAGTAATTTCCAGTTTAAGGCATCGTGGGAAGTATAACACTCTCAAGGGAAAAACAGAGGGAAAATATGAATTCTCACCAGTTGATGGTCTAGTAACATAAATTGTGGTTGTAATTGGGCGAATAGTTGCTGAGACTCGTGATGAGGGAACACTTGTGGTAGACGTTGTAGACAATGGAATACTTCTAGTAATTGGTGGTGAGAGCGTACTGGATGTAGATGCTGTAGAAGATGGACTACTTGCAGTTAATGTTGAGTGTGTGCTCTTCATGGGCTCTTGAGTATATGCTGCAGTAGCAGTTTTGCCTGAGGATAGACTACTGCCTATAGGGCTTGTAGCCGAGGTGCTTCTCATAGTTTTTGTAGCGGAGGTGGTAATGGCTGCATATCTTGAAGAGGAAGGAGCAGTTGTACTCATTGAAAAAGATGAAATGCTTCTTGAAGAGGCTGCAGATGAAGACGTGCTGGCTGTGGTGCCTACATACCCTTCAGTGGTTGCTGTAATTCTAGATACTGTGGACGTTGGATGTGTTGATGTTGATGTTTCACATGGCTCAAAGTTGTAGCTGGCACATAAAAATCTAATTTGAAAGTTTAAACATGGTGGATTTTGCTGTTTAATATTGTAACATGTAAGTCCAAGTGTTTTATCACATTTCACTTCTTGGCCAAGTTCTGTTATGGGTGTATTAGGGTGCTCTTCAGCTCGGCACTGAACATCTCTTGGAGCACTGCAAACTTCATTCCCAGCAGCTATTATATTAGGCATTGTCTCAATATCGCCATCCCCAGTCTTCGGATTTGTTGTGTCAAGCCAATGTGTCCAGGTTAGAGTTTCATGTGCAAGAAGGCAGTCTGCTGCAGGTGGCTCTGTTCAGGAGAAGAAAATGATCTTGTTTTACAAACATTTTATAATTCAAGATTTATATGGCATAATACAAGATGTAAAAACTGCTAGCTTGTTGTAGCCTCTACACTGAACAGTGCTTCATTAAGGATGAAAATGATCATTATTACTCCAGATCTTCCCTAACATCATCTAAACTGACAAGCTGTATATGATTGCTTGAATACACTGGATAAATCGGACAGGCCAGTAATATGCAACTTTAAAAATGTCTCACATATCGTTTCACTTCAGGTGAGAAAATAAATAGTCTTGACGTCTGCTAGGTACACACACATGCCTTTCCACTTGAGTACTTTGAAAAGATTAACTTCACTTTGAGAATTTTCTGGAGGTGATATGGAATATAACTGAGTATCCAGGCTGGATAGAATATTTGATAACATGGAAGACTCATGTTTTTTGTTATTATTGAACTGTCTGTTCACTTGTAAGCATGTGTAATCAAGTAACTTAGAAAGCTTCCAATCAGGACTTAATGGATCTGAATGGAAGTACATTATTTCATGAGCATGTAAGACCAATGATCACCATTACATTTTGCATCTTCTAACTCTTAAGATGGTTTTGCTCCTATAAGAAAAGTGCTCAGTCCGGTGAAACAAAATATTTTCCTTGAAGCACTTGGGCAGCACATGGGGGATGACTTGTAATAACGGGAATTGTGAGAGTGATTCATTGTTTCTCCATTACAGCTGAATATAGAAGGCATGTAGAATGCCTTGGGGTGAGATTAGCAATCCCTAGACTCTGAATGGCTGCTGATATGAAGTGTGCCTCTAGAAAACACTCATTAGATTGAATGGTGTATACGTCAATGTGCCTGGGGGCATTTTTACATGTCCTGAGTGAATGCAGAAATGCTCCTTTGTAAATTTGAGTTCTTCCAATGTGTTGACTAATCTAATAGTGTGAAACTAGAATTTGTTTTTACAATGATTAATACTGACTTACAAGATATATGTGGATTTTCATTGCTGATAGGTTTGACATGAATGTTATACACTTTTGTTTTTCTACCATTATTGAGGAGGTTAGCAGCATTATAGGTAGTATATTGTTTGTTAGTATTCTACAAGTCAGCAGTAATGTATACTACTTTTTCTTGTTCTCCAAGTCTATGTTGTCAATTTACAATTTTTAGACTCAAGGTTTTCAAATCTCATGAGAAATAGGTGCGATAGTGGTAAGCTACTGAGCAGTCTGGTAAGTCTGGGTAAAGTATTTTATTATTCAGAAGAAAGTGTAACATATTGATTTTTACATCATCATGTTCCTCTCCTGGCAACTAAAGAATCCAATGAATCATCTTTCACTGTCACTTAGAGGTGTTTGGAGATCTGGACATACTTCACAAGGACAGTACTGCTCCCTGGATTGCTCCAAGCATAATCTGATGAGAGGCCACTTACTAAACCAAACAATTCCCAAAAACCTGCAGGCATATTATGGTGATATACAATATACTCGGTAAAAACTGCAAATAAATACTAATATTTTGAGAATAGGTAGAGAACAGTTAATAAACAGAGTCAGAAGATTGGGGATTGGAAAATATATAGTAACCAATGTATGTCTTACCCTCACATGCCTCATATGAGCAGCATAGGAATCTAGCTTGATAGTTGAAGCAGACTGGTGGATTCTGATCCGCATTGAGACAAACAAAGCCAGATGTATTACATTGTACAATCTGGCCAAGGTAAACTAAAGGTGTATCAGTATACTTTTCTGCTCTGCATTCAACTTCTCTTGGATCCTTGCATATAGATTTTCCTTTTGCTCTTAAATTTTCAATTGTCTCAAAGTCGCCACGACCGTCGGTTGGATTTGTTTCATCATACCACTCTGACCAATGACAAACTTCATGCACATAGACACAGGGTGCAGGTGGTTTCTCTGTTTAATATGAATTGAAAGGTAAACTGAATGAGTTGATTGTACAACAGTATAATGTCATCAGTAATCCATGTACTCGTAAATGTATAACCAAATTGTTTCACATTGTATTACAACTTCACTTGCGTTAGAGAGAATCCTAAAACAACATTATTGCCATTCTTACCCAACAAACAATGTGAAAGAGTTAACTCTTCACAGTCAATCTGCAAAGCGTCTTTACAAAAGTAGTTTTGGACACATAAAATGTGCTTGTAAAACAGACCTTTCATTTAAAGTTGTGGATTTAGGTTTGGTTCAAGAAAAATCTCCTAAAATATTAAGCTAGTCATCTCTTATTGTTTTTTTTAATTATTGAGAATTAATACCTTGCCTGCTGCAGCAATTCCACTTTGGTGCTGGACATTCCAATCGCTGGCGTGGTTGTGAGGGAACCCAGCCGTCATGCGCACAGGCCACCCGTGGCTCTTGACGGCTGGGTTCCGTCATGAGCATCAAACGGTTAATATAAAGTAAATTAATGACATGTTTATTTTTGATTTTTCAACAGACACAGAGTGATAGTCAATATGTGAACAAAATTGTGTGATTCGTTCAGATGACTATCTTTAAAAGTTGAAATATTCTGAATAACCAGACAACGATAACGTTGTAGTCATCTATCAGTAAAGATTAAAAACATATTTTCACCCTCATTCTGAAGGGACCAATAATCCTGCTTCAATGCAAATAGGAGTTTGTTTGAGTTTTAGAATCGCAGCATGAGCAGCATTTTCAGACTTGCAAGGTTTTATTTCTTATCACAGATTTGGTTTAGGGAATTCTTAGTAAACTTTATACACTAGAATTAAAATATATGCAGAATTTTACAGCTCTAACTATGCTGTAACTGCTTTACTAATTGTGAAATGATGAATGTGGGCAGCACCTCCTCTGGCAGAAAATGTAAGCCCCAGTATACATACCTTCTCTGATGGTAATATTTACATACATTAGTGAAAGAGAGGCAGTGAGGGCTAAAAAAATCTGTAATTATTTTATTTTCCTTGTAAATGAGGTTACCAGTCTCCTTTTACAATAAACTCTGCATATTTGTTGGCTAACAAGCTAGATAGTTCTTACGAGAATCCATGCAATATTATTTACCTCAGGATTTTTCAATGTACCAATAATAGTTATATCACTGCGGCAGAGAAATGCCTATTCCCATAAGAAAAGAATGCACAGCACGATAGTCAGAGCACTTGTCGAAATCAATCTGAAAGAGGTGTTCCATGCTCTAGCAAACTGAATGCATTGCTGCAAACTATATTGCTAGAATAGCACTACTGGTCCACATTTAATGTAGTCTTTAGGGATTTACAGGCCTTCAGAAATATATGGGGTGTGTACATTAGTATACTGAGGGACATTAACAAATTTCAAATCAATTTTGCAGGAACAATTTACAGTACTGTATCCTGTACTGTAGTACTGTAGATGGCACATCACAAGGAGAAGAAGGTTCTAAACATTTTGAATAGATTCTTATTGAAAATTGTACATTTCCTGAAGTGTATTGACTACAAGATTACACTCCTGAAGAGAAGAATGTACATGAATTAGAAAAAAGAAACAAATGACCATGGATATGATTTTAAACTGCAGGATTATTTAATGTTTTGTCTATTTTCTGTGATAAAACTAGCTCTTCCAATTTAAGGGCAGAATAGGTTACACATGATGGTAAATCCCAATGTTTCTGAATGGTATCTGAAAATGGTAGGCCCGCACAGCTAGAAATATCTTTAGGCATAGGGGATTGACACACACATCATGCCTTGAAAAGGAAATTTAGATGGGATAATAAGGGAATTGTTGAGAAACATACAGTAATTTCCAGTTTAAGGCATCGTGGGAAGTATAACACTCCCAAGGGAAAAACAGAGGGAAAATATGGATTCTCACCAGTTGATGGTCTAGTAACATAAATTGTGGTTGTAATTGGGCGAATAGTTGCTGAGACTCGTGATGAGGGAACACTTGTGGTAGACGTTGTAGACAATGGAATACTTCTAGTAATTGGTGGTGAGAGCGTACTAGATGTAGATGCTGTAGAAGATGGACTACTTGCAGTGAATGTTGAGTGTGTGCTCTTCATGGGCTCTCGAGTATATGCTGCAGTAGCAGTTTTGCCTGAGGATAGACTACTGCCTATAGGGCTTGTAGCCGAGGTGCTTCTCATAGTTTTTGTAGCGGAGGTGGTAATGGCTGCATATCTTGAAGAGGAAGGAGCAGTTGTACTCATTGAAAAAGATGAAATGCTTCTTGAAGAGGCTGCAGATGAAGACGTGCTGGCTGTGGTGCCTACATACCCTTCAGTGGTTGCTGTAATTCTAGATACAGTGGACGTTGGATGTGTTGATGTTGATGTTTCACATGGCTCAAAGTTGTAGCTGGCACATAAAAATCTAATTTGAAAATTTAAACATGGTGGATTTTGCTGTTTAATATTGTAACATGTAAGTCCAAGTGATTTATCACATTTCACTTCTTGGCCAAGTTCTGTTATGGGTGTATTAGGGTGCTCTTCAGCGCGGCACTGAACATCTCTTGGAGCACTGCAAACTTCATTCCCAGCAGCTATTATATTAGGCATTGTCTCAATATCGCCATCCCCAGTCTTCGGATTTGTTGTGTCAAGCCAATGTGTCCAGGTTAGAGTTTCATGTGCAAGAAGGCAGTCTGCTGCAGGTGGCTCTGTTCAGGAGAAGAAAATGATCTTGTTTTACAAACATTTTATAATTCAAGATTTATATGGCATAATACAAGATGTAAAAACTGCTAGCTTGTTGTAGCCTCTAGACTGAACAGTGATTCATTAAGGATGAAAATGATCATTATTACTCCAGATCTTCCCTAACATCACCTAAACTGACAAGCTGTATATGATTGCTTGAATACACTGGATAAATCGGACAGGCCAGTAATATGCAACTTTAAAAATGTGTCACATATCGTTTCACTTCAGGTGAGAAAATAAATAGTCTTGACGTCTGCTAGGTACACACACATGCCTTTCCACTCGAGTACTTTGAAAAGATTAACTTCACTTTGGGAATTTTCTGGATGTGATATGGAATATAACTGAGTATCCAGGTTGGATAGAATATTTGATAACATGGAAGACTCATGTTTTTTGTTATTATTGAACTGTCTGTTTACTTGTAATCATGTGTAATCAAGTAACTTAGAAAGCTTCCAATCAGGACTTAATGGATCAGAATGGAAGTACATTATTTCATGAGCATGTAAGACCAATCATTACCATTACATTTTGCATCTTCTAACTCTTAAGATGGTTTTGCTCCTGTAAGAAAAGTGCTCAGTCCGGTGAAACAAAATATTTTCCTTGAAGCACTTGGGCAGCACATGGCTGATGACTTGTAATAACGGGAATTGTGAGAGTGATTCATGGTTTCTCCATTACAGCTGAATATAGAAGGCATGTAGAATGCCTTGGGGTGAGATTAGCAATCCCTAGACTCTGAATGGCTGCTGATATGAAGTGTGCCTCTAGAAAACACTCATTAGATTGAATGGTGTAAACGTCAATGTGCCTGGGGGCATTTTTACGTGTCCTGAGTGAATGCAGAAATGCTCCTTTGTAAATTTGAGTTCTTCCAATGTGTTGACTAATCTAATAGTGTGAAACTAGAATTTGTTTTTACAATGATTAATACTGACTTACAAGATATATGTGGATTTTCATTGCTGATAGGTTTGACATGAATGTTATACACTTTTGTTTTTCTACCATTATTGAGGAGGTTAGCAGCATGATAGGTAGTATATTGTTTGTTAGTATTCTACAAGTCAGCAGTAATGTATACTACTTTTACTTGTTCTCCAAGACTATGTTGTCCCTTTACAATTTTTAGACTCAAGGTTTTCAAATCTCATGAGAAATAGGTGCGATAGTGGTAAGCTACTGAGCAGTCTGGTAAGTCTGGGTAAAGTATTTTATTATTCAGAAGAAAGTGTATCATAGTGATTTTTACATCGTCATGTTCCTCTCCTGGCAACTAAAGAATCCAAAGAATCATCTTTTACTGTCACTTAGAGGTGTTTGGAGATCTGGACATACTTCACAAGGACAGCACTGCTCCCTGGATTGCTCCAAGCATAATCTGATAAGAGGCCACTTACTAAACCAAACAATTCCCAAAAACCTGCAGGCATATTATGGTGATATACAATATACTCGGTAAAAACTGCAAATAAATACTAATATTTTGAGAATAGGTAGAGAACAGTTAATAAACAGAGTCAGGAGATTGGGGATTGGAAAATATATAGTAACCAATGTATGTCTTACCCTCACATGCCTCATATGAGCAGCATAGAAATCTAGCTTGATAGTTGAAGCAGACTGGTGGACTCTGATCCGCATTGAGACAAACCATGCCAGATGTATTACATTGTACAATCTGGCCAAGGTAAACTAAAGGTGTATCAGTATACTTTTCTGCTCTGCATTCAACTTCTCTTGGATCCTTGCATATAGTTTTTCCTTTTGCTCTTAAATTTTCAATTGTCTCAAAGTCGCCACGTCCGTCGGCTGGATTTGTTTCATCATACCACTCTGACCAATGACAAACTTCATGCACATAGACACAGGGCGCAGGTGGTTTCTCTGTTTAATATGGATTGAAAGGTAAACTGAATGAGTTGAATGTACAACAGTATAATGTCATCAGTAATCCCTGTACTCGTAAATGTATAACCAAATTGTTTCACATTGTATTACAACTTCACTTGCATTAGAGAGAATCCTAAAACAACATTATTGCCATTCTTACCCAACAAACAATATGAAAGAGTTAACTCTTCACAGTCAATCTGCAAAGCGTCTTTACAAAAGTAGTTTTGGACAAATTAAATGTGCTTGTAAAACAGACCTTTCATTTAAAGTTGTGGATTTAGGTTTGGTTCAAGAGAAATCCCCTAAAATATTAAGCTAGTCATCTCTTATTGTTTTTTTTAATTATTGAGAATTAATACCTTGCCTGCTGCAGCAATTCCACTTTGGTGCTGGACATTCCAATCGCTGGTGTGGTTGTGAGGGAACCCAGCCGTCATGCGCACAGGCCACCCGTGGCTCTTGACGGCTGGGTTCCGTCATGAGCATCAAACGGTTAATATAAAGTAAATTAATGACATGTTTCTTTTTGATTTTTAAACAGACACAGAGTGATAGTCAATATGTGAACAAAATTGTGTGTTTCGTTCAGATGACTAGCTTTAAAAGATGAAATATTCTGAATAACCAGACAACGATAACGTTGTAGTCATCTATCAGTAAAGATTAAAAACATATTTTCACCCTCATTCTGAAGGGACCAATAATCCTGCTTCAATGCAAATAGGACTTTGTTTGAGTTTTAGAATCGCAGCATGAGCAGCATTTTCAGACTTGCAAGGTTTTATTTCTTATATGGGGTGTGTACATTAGTATACTGAGGGACATTAACAAATTTCAAATCAATTTTGCAGGAACAATTTACAGTACTGTGTCCTGTACTGTAGTACTGTAGATGGCACATCACAAGGAGAAGAAGGTTCTAAACATTTTGAATAGATTCTTATTGAAAATTGTACATTTCCTGAAGTGTATTGACTACAAGATTACACTCCTGAAGAGAAGAATGTACATGAATTAGAAAAAAGAAACAAATGACCATGGATATGATTTTAAACTGCAGGATTATTTAATGTTTTGTCTATTTTCTGTGATAAAACTAGCTCTTCCAATTTAAGGGCAGAATAGGTTACACATGATGGTAAATCCCAATGTTTCTGAATGGTATCTGAAAATGGTAGGCCCGCACAGCTAGAAATATCTTTAGGCATAGGGGATTGACACACACATCATGCCTTGAAAAGGAAATTTAGATGGGATAATAAGGGAATTGTTGAGAAACAAACAGTAATTTCCAGTTTAAGGCATCGTGGGAAGTATAACACTCTCAAGGGAAAAACAGAGGGAAAATATGGATTCTCACCAGTTGATGGTCTAGTAACATAAATTGTGGTTGTAATTGGGCGAATAGTTGCTGAGACTCGTGATGAGGGAACACTTGTGGTAGACGTTGTAGACAATGGAATACTTCTAGTAATTGGTGGTGAGAGCGTACTGGATGTAGATGCTGTAGAAGATGGACTATTTGCAGTTAATGTTGAGTGTGTGCTCTTCATGGGCTCTTGAGTATATGCTGCAGTAGCAGTTTTGCCTGAGGATAGACTACTGCCTATAGGGCTTGTAGCCGAGGTGCTACTCATAGTTTTTGTAGCGGAGGTGGTAATGGCTGCATATCTTGAAGAGGAAGGAGCAGTTGTACTCATTGAAAAAGATGAAATGCTTCTTGAAGAGGCTGCAGATGAAGACTTGCTGGCTGTGGTGCCTACATACCCTTCAGTGGTTGCTGTAATTCTAGATACAGTGGACGTTGGATGTGTTGATATTGATGTTTCACATGGCTCAAAGTTGTAGCTGGCACATAAAAATCTAATTTGAAAATTTAAACATGGTGGATTTTGCTGTTTAATATTGTAACATGTAAGTCCAAGTGTTTTATCACATTTCACTTCTTGGCCAAGTTCTGTTATGGGTGTATTAGGGTGCTCTTCAGCTCGGCACTGAACATCTCTTGGAGCACTGCAAACTTCATTCCCAGCAGCTATTATATTAGGCATTGTCTCAATATCGCCATCCCCAGTCTTCGGATTTGTTGTGTCAAGCCAATGTGTCCAGGTTAGAGTTTCATGTGCAAGAAGGCAGTCTGCTGCAGGTGGCTCTGTTCAGGAGAAGAAAATGATCTTGTTTTACAAACATTTTATAATTCAAGATTTATATGGCATAATACAAGATGTAAAAACTGCTAGCTTGTTGTAGCCTCTACACTGAACAGTGCTTCATTAAGGATGAAAATGATCATTATTACTCCAGATCTTCCCTAACATCATCTAAACTGACAAGCTGTATATGATTGCTTGAATACACTGGATAAATCGGACAGGCCAGTAATATGCAACTTTAAAAATGTGTCACATATCGTTTCACTTCAGGTGAGAAAATAAATAGTCTTGACGTCTGCTAGGTACACACACATGCCTTTCCACTTGAGTACTTTGAAAAGATTAACTTCACTTTGGGAATTTTCTGGAGGTGATATGGAATATAACTGAGTATCCAGGTTGGATAGAATATTTGATATCATGGAAGACTCATGTTTTTTGTTATTATTGAACTGTCTGTTCACTTGTAAGCATGTGTAATCAAGTAACTTAGAAAGCTTCCAATCAGGACTTAATGGATCTGAATGGAAGTACATTATTTCATGAGCATGTAAGACCAATGATCACCATTACATTTTGCATCTTCTAACTCTTAAGATGGTTTTGCTCCTATAAGAAAAGTGCTCAGTCCGGTGAAACAAATATTTTCCTTGAAGCACTTGGGCAGCACATGGGTGATGACTTGTAATAACGGGAATTGGGAGAGTGGTTCATGGTTTCTCCATTACAGCTGAATATAGAAGGCATGTAGAATGCCTTGGGGTGAGATTAGCAATCCCTAGACTCTGAATGGCTGCTGATATGAAGTGTGCCTCTAGAAAACACTCATTAGATTGAATGGTGTGTACGTCAATGTGCCTGGGGGCATTTTTACATGTCCTGAGTGAATGCAGAAATGCTCCTTTGTAAATTTGAGTTTTTCCAATGTGTTGACTAATCTAATAGTGTGAAACTAGAATTTGTTTTTACAATGCTTAATACTGACTTACAAGATATATGTGGATTTTCATTGCTGATAGGTTTGACATGAATGTTATACACTTTTGTTTTTCTACCATTATTGAGGAGGTTAGCAGCATGATAGGTAGTATATTGTTTGTTAGTATTCTACAAGTCAGCAGTAATGTATACTACTTTTACTTGTTCTCCAAGACTATGTTGTCCCTTTACAATTTTTAGACTCAAGGTTTTCAAATCTCATGAGAAATAGGTGCGATAGTGGTAAGCTACTGAGCAGTCTGGTAAGTCTGGGTAAAGTATTTTATTATTCAGAAGAAAGTGTAACATATTGATTTTTACATCATCATGTTCCTCTCCTGGCAACTAAAGAATCCAAAGAATCATCTTTTACTGTCACTTAGAGGTGTTTGGAGATCTGGACATACTTCACAAGGACAGTACTGCTCCCTGGATTGCTCCAAGCATAATCTGATGAGAGGCCACTTACTAAACCAAACAATTCCCAAAAACCTGCAGGCATATTATGGTGATATACAATATACTTGGTAAAAACAGCAAATAAATACTAATATTTTGAGAATAGGTAGAGAACAGTTAATAAACAGAGTCAGAAGATTGGGGATTGGAAAATATATAGTTACCAATGTATGTCTTACCCTCACATGCCTCATATGAGCAGCATAGGAATCTAGCTTGATAGTTGAAGCAGACTGGTGGATCCTGATCCGCATTGAGACAAACAAAGCCAGATGTATTACATTGTACAATCTGGCCAAGGTAAACTAAAGGTGTATCAGTATACTTTTCTGCTCTGCATTCAACTTCTCTTGGATCCTTGCAAATAGATTTTCCTTTTGCTCTTAAATTTTCAATTGTCTCAAAGTCGCCACGACCGTCGGCTGGATTTGTTTCATCATACCACTCTGACCAATGACAAACTTCATGCACATAGACACAGGGTGCAGGTGGTTTCTCTGTTTAATATGAATTGAAAGGTAAACTGAATGAGTTGATTGTACAACAGTATAATGTCATCAGTAATCCATGTACTCGTAAATTTATAACCAAATTGTTTCACATTGTATTACAACTTCACTTGCATTAGAGAGAATCCTAAAACAACATTATTGCCATTCTTACCCAACAAACAATGTGAAAGAGTTAACTCTTCACAGTCAATCTGCAAAGCGTCTTTACAAAAGTAGTTTTGGACAAATAAAATGTGCTTGTAAAACAGACCTTTCATTTAAAGTTGTGGATTTAGGTTTGGTTCAAGAAAAATCTCCTAAAATATTAAGCTAGTCATCTCTTAATGTTTTTTTTAATTATTGAGAATTAATACCTTGCCTGCTGCAGCAATTCCACTTTGGTGCTGGACATTCCAATCGCTGGTGTGGTTGTGAGGGAACCCAGCCATCATGCTCACAGGCCACCCGTGGCTCTTGACGGCTGGGTTCCGTCATGAGCATCAAACGGTTAATATAAAGTAAATTAATGACATGTTTATTTTTGATTTTTCAACAGACACAGAGTGATAGTCAATATGTGAACAAAATTGTGTGTTTCGTTCAGATGACTATCTTTAAAAGTTGAAATATTCTGAATAACCAGACAACGATAACGTTGTAGTCATCTATCAGTAAAGATTAAAAACATATTTTCACCCTCATTCTGAAGGGACCAATAATCCTGCTTCAATGCAAATAGGACTTTGTTTGAGTTTTAGAATCGCAGCATGAGCAGCATTTTCAGACTTGCAAGGTTTTATTTCTTATCACAGATTTGCTTTAGGGAATTCTTAGTAAACTTTATACACTAGAATTAAAATATATGCAGAATTTTACAGCTCTAACTATGCTGTAACTGCTTTACTAATTGTGAAATGATGAATGTGGGCAGCACCTCCTCTGGCAGAAAATTTAAGCCCCAGTATACATACCTTCTCTGATGGTAATATTTAAATACATTAGTGAAAGAGAGGCAGTGAGGGCTGAAAAAATCTTTAATTATTTTATTTTCCTTGTAAATGAGGTTACCAGTCTCCTTTTACAATAAACTCTGTATATTTGTTGGCTAACAAGCTAGATAGTTCTTACGAGAATCCATGCAATATTATTTACCTCAGGATTTTTCAATGTACCAATAATAGTTATATCACTGCGGCAGAGAAATGCCTATTCCCATAAGAAAAGAATGCACATCACGATAGTCAGAGCACTTGTCGAAATCAATCTGAAAGAGGTGTTCCATGCTCTAGCAAACTGAATGCATTGCTGCAAACTATATTGCTAGAATAGCACTGCTGGTCCACATTTAATGTAGTCTTTAGGGATTTACAGGCCTTCAGAAATATATGGGGTGTGTACATTAGTATACTGAGGGACATTAACAAATTTCAAATCAATTTTGCAGGAACAATTTACAGTACTGTGTCCTGTACTGTAGTACTGTAGATGGCACATCACAAGGAGAGGAAGGTTCTAAACATTTTGAATAGATTCTTATAGAAAATTGTACATTTCCTGATGTGTATTGACTACAAGATTATACTCCTGAAGAGAAGAATGTACATGAATTAGAAAAAAGAAACAAATGACCATGGATATGATTTTAAACTGCAGGATTATTTAATGTTTTGTCTATTTTCTGTGATAAAACTAGCTCTTCCAATTTAAGGGCAGAATAGGTTACACATGATGGTAAATCCCAATGTTTCTGAATGGTATCTGAAAATGGTAGGCCCGCACAGCTAGAAATATCTTTAGGCATAGGGGATTGACACACACATCATGCCTTGAAAAGGAAATTTAGATGGGATAATAAGGGAATTGTTGAGAAACAAACAGTAATTTCCAGTTTAAGGCATCGTGGGAAGTATAACACTCTCAAGGGAAAAACAGAGGGAAAATATGGATTCTCACCAGTTGATGGTCTAGTAACATAAATTGTGGTTGTAATTGGGCGAATAGTTGCTGAGACTCGTGATGAGGGAACACTTGTAGTAGACGTTGTAGACAATGGAATACTTCTAGTAATTGGTGGTGAGAGCGTACTGGATGTAGATGCTGTAGAAGATGGACTATTTGCAGTTAATGTTGAGTGTGTGCTCTTCATGGGCTCTTGAGTATATGCTGCAGTAGCAGTTTTGCCTGAGGATAGACTACTGCCTATAGGGCTTGTAGCCGAGGTGTTTCTCATAGTTTTTGTAGCGGAGGTGGTAATGGCTGCATATCTTGAAGAGGAAGGACCAGTTGTACTCATTGAAAAAGATGAAATGCTTCTTGAAGAGGCTGCAGATGAAGACGTGCTGGCTGTGGTGCCTATATACCCCTCAGTGGTTGCTGTAATTCTAGATACAGTGGACGTTGGATGTGTTGATATTGATGTTTCACATGGCTCAAAGTTGTAGCTGGCACATAAAAATCTAATTTGAAAATTTAAACATGGTGGATTTTGCTGTTTAATATTGTAACATGTAAGTCCAAGTGTTTTATCACATTTCACTTCTTGGCCAAGTTCTGTTATGGGTGTATTAGGGTGCTCTTCAGCTCGGCACTGAACATCTCTTGGAGCACTGCAAACTTCATTCCCAGCAGCTATTATATTAGGCATTGTCTCAATATCGCCATCCCCAGTCTTCGGATTTGTTGTGTCAAGCCAATGTGTCCAGGTTAGAGTTTCATGTGCAAGAAGGCAGTCTGCTGCAGGTGGCTCTGTTCAGGAGAAGAAAATGATCTTGTTTTACAAACATTTTATAATTCAAGATTTATATGGCATAATACAAGATGTAAAAACTGCTAGCTTGTTGTAGCCTCTACACTGAACAGTGCTTCATTAAGGATGAAAACGATCATTATTACTCCAGATCTTCCCTAACATCATCTAAACTGACAAGCTGTATATGATTGCTTGAATACACTGGATAAATCGGACAGGCCAGTATTATGCAACTTTAAAAATGTGTCACATATCGTTTCACTTCAGGTGAGAAAATAAATAGTCTTGACGTCGGCTAGGTACACACACATGCCTTTCCACTTGAGTACTTTGAAAAGATTAACTTCACTTTGGGAATTTTCTGGGGGTGATATGGAATATAACTGAGTATCCAGGTTGGATAGAATATTTGATATCATGGAAGACTCATGTTTTTTGTTATTATTGAACTGTCTGTTCACTTGTAAGCATGTGTAATCAAGTAACTTAGAAAGCTTCCAATCAGGACTTAATGGATCTGAATGGAAGTACATTATTTCATGAGCATGTAAGACCAATGATCACCATTACATTTTGCATCTTCTAACTCTTAAGATGGTTTTGCTCCTATAAGAAAAGTGCTCAGTCCGGTGAAACAAATATTTTCCTTGAAGCACTTGGGCAGCACATGGGTGATGACTTGTAATACCGGGAATTGTGAGAGTGATTCATGGTTTCTCCATTACAGCTGAATATAGAAGGCATGTAGAATGCCTTGGGGTGAGATTAGCAATCCCTAGACTCTGAATGGCTGCTGATATGAAGTGTGCCTCTAGAAAACACTCATTAGATTGAATGGTGTATACGTCAATGTGCCTGGGGGCATTTTTACATGTCCTGAGTGAATGCAGAAATGCTCCTTTGTAAATTTGAGTTTTTCCAATGTGTTGACTAATCTAATAGTGTGAAACTAGAATTTGTTTTTACAATGATTAATACTGACTTACAAGATATATGTGGATTTTCATTGCTGATAGGTTTGACATGAATGTTATACACTTTTGTTTTTCTACCATTATTGAGGAGGTTAGCAGCATGATAGGTAGTATATTGTTTGTTAGTATTCTACAAGTCAGCAGTAATGTATACTACTTTTACTTGTTCTCCAAGTCTATGTTGTCCCTTTACAATTTTTAGACTCAAGGTTTTCAAATCTCATGAGAAATAGGTACGATAGTGGTAAGCTACTGAGCAGTCTGGTAAGTCTGGGTAAAGTATTTTATTATTCAGAAGAAAGTGTAACATATTGATTTTTACATCATCATGTTCCTCGCCTGGCAACTAAAGAATCCAAAGAATCATCTTTTACTGTCACTTAGAGGTGTTTGGATATCTGGACATACTTCACAAGGACAGTACTGCTCCCCGGATTGCTCCAAGCATAATCTGATGAGAGGCCACTTACTAAACCAAACAATTCCCAAAAACCTGCAGGCATATTATGGTGATATACAATATACTCGGTAAAAACTGCAAATAAATACTAATATTTTGAGAATAGGTAGAGAACAGTTAATAAACAGAGTCAGAAGATTGGGGATTGGAAAATATATAGTTACCAATGTATGTCTTACCCTCACATGCCTCATATGAGCAGCATAGGAATCTAGCTTGATAGTTGAAGCAGACTGGTGGATCCTGATCCGCATTGAGACAAACAAAGCCAGATGTATTACATTGTACAATCTGGCCAAGGTAAACTAAAGGTGTATCAGTATACTTTTCTGCTCTGCATTCAACTTCTCTTGGATCCTTGCAAATAGATTTTCCTTTTGCTCTTAAATTTTCAATTGTCTCAAAGTCGCCACGACCGTCGGCTGGATTTGTTTCATCATACCACTCTGACCAATGACAAACTTCATGCACATAGACACAGGGTGCAGGTGGTTTCTCTGTTTAATATGAATTGAAAGGTAAACTGAATGAGTTGATTGTACAACAGTATAATGTCATCAGTAATCCATGTACTCGTAAATTTATAACCAAATTGTTTCACATTGTATTACAACTTCACTTGCATTAGAGAGAATCCTAAAACAACATTATTGCCATTCTTACCCAACAAACAATGTGAAAGAGTTAACTCTTCACAGTCAATCTGCAAAGCGTCTTTACAAAAGTAGTTTTGGACAAATAAAATGTTCTTGTAAAACAGACCTTTCATTTAAAGTTGTGGATTTAGGTTTGGTTCAAGAAAAATCTCCTAAAATATTAAGCTAGTCATCTCTTAATGTTTTTTTTAATTATTGAGAATTAATACCTTGCCTGCTGCAGCAATTCCACTTTGGTGCTGGACATTCCAATCGCTGGCGTGGTTGTGAGGGAACCCAGCCATCATGCGCACAGGCCACCCGTGGCTCTTGACGGCTGGGTTCCGTCATGAGCATCAAACGGTTAATATAAAGTAAATTAATGACATGTTTATTTTTGATTTTTCAACAGACACAGAGTGATAGTCAATATGTGAACAAAATTGTGTGTTTCGTTCAGATGACTATCTTTAAAAGTTGAAATATTCTGAATAACCAGACAACGATAACGTTGTAGTCATCTATCAGTAAAGATTAAAAACATATTTTCACCCTCATTCTGAAGGGACCAATAATCCTGCTTCAATGCAAATAGGAGTTTGTTTGAGTTTTAGAATCGCAGCATGAGCAGCATTTTCAGACTTGCAAGGTTTTATTTCTTATCACAGATTTGCTTTAGGGAATTCTTAGTAAACTTTATACACTAGAATTAACATATATGCAGAATTTTACAGCTCTAACTATGCTGTAACTCCTTTACTAATTGTGAAATGATGAATGTGGGCAGCACCTCCTCTGGCAGAAAATGTAAGCCCCAGTATACATACCTTCTCTGATGGTAATATTTACATACATTAGTGAAAGAGAGGCAGTGAGGGCTAAAAAAATCTTTAATTATTTTATTTTCCTTGTAAATGAGGTTACCAGTCTCCTTCTACAATAAACTCTGTATATTTGTTGGCTAACAAGCTAGATAGTTCTTACGAGAATCCATGCAATATTATTTACCTCAGGATTTTTCAATGTACCAATAATAGTTATATCACTGCGGCAGAGAAATGCCTATTCCCATGAGAAAAGAATGCACAGCACGATAGTCAGAGCACTTGTCGAAATCAATCTGAAAGAGGTGTTCCATGCTCTAGCAAACTGAATGCATTGCTGCAAATTATATTGCTAGAATAGCACTGCTGGTCCACATTTAATGTAGTCTTTAGGGATTTACAGGCCTTCAGAAATATATGGGGTGTGTACATTAGTATACTGAGGGACATTAACAAATTTCAAATCGATTTTGCAGGAACAATTTACAGTACTGTGTCCTGTACTGTAGTACTGTAGATGGCACATCACAAGGAGAAGAAGGTTCTAAACATTTTGAATAGATTCTTATTGAAAATTGTACATTTCCTGAAGTGTATTGACTACAAGATTACACTCCTGAAGAGAAGAATGTACATGAATTAGAAAAAAGAAACAAATGACCATGGATATGATTTTAAACTGCAGGATTATTTAATGTTTTGTCTATTTTCTGTGATAAAACTAGCTCTTCCAATTTAAGGGCAGAATAGGTTACACATGATGGTAAATCCCAATGTTTCTGAATGGTATCTGAAAATGGTAGGCCCGCACAGCTAGCAATATCTTTAGGCATAGGGGATTGACACACACATCATGCCTTGAAAAGGAAATTTAGATGGGATAATAAGGGAATTGTTGAGAAACAAACAGTAATTTCCAGTTTAAGGCATCGTGGGAAGTATAACACTCTCAAGGGAAAAACAGAGGGAAAATATGGATTCTCACCAGTTGATGGTCTAGTAACATAAATTGTGGTTGTAATTGGGCGAATAGTTGCTGAGACTCGTGATGAGGGAACCCTTGTGGTAGACGTTGTAGACAATGGAATACTTCTAGTAATTGGTGGTGAGAGCGTACTGGATGTAGATGCTGTAGAAGATGGACTACTTGCAGTTAATGTTGAGTGTGTGCTCTTCATGGGCTCTTGAGTATATGCTGCAGTAGCAGTTTTTCTTGAGGATAGACTACTGCCTAAAGGGCTTGTAGCCGAGGTGCTACTCATAGTTTTTGTAGAGGAGGTGGTAATGGCTGCATATCTTGAAGAGGAAGGAGCAGTTGTACTCATTGAAAAAGATGAAATGCTTCTTGAAGAGGCTGCAGATGAAGACGTGCTGGCTGTGGTGCCTAGATACTCTTCAGTGGTTGCTGTAATTCTAGATACAGTGGACGTTGGATGTGTTGATGTTGATGTTTCACATGGCTCAAAGTTGTAGCTGGCACATAAAAATCTAATTTGAAAGTTTAAACATTGTGAATTTTGCTGTTTTATATTGTAACATGTAAGTCCAAGTGATTTATCACATTTCACTTCTTGGCCAAGTTCTGTAATGGGTGTATTAGGGTGCTCTTCAGCTCGGCACTGAACATCTCTTGGAGCACTGCAAACTTCATTCCCAGCAGCTATTATATTAGGCATTGTCTCAATATCGCCATCCCCAGTCTTCGGATTTGTTGTGTCAAGCCAATGTGTCCAGGTTAGAGTTTCATGTGCAAGAAGGCAGTCTGCTGCAGGTGGCTCTATTCAGGAGAAGAAAATGATCTTGTTTTACAAACATTTTATAATTCAAGATTTATATGGCATAGTACAAGATGTAAAAACTGCTAGCTTGTTGTAGCCTCTACACTGAACAGTGCTTCATTAAGGATGAAAATGATCACTATTACTCCAGATCTTCCCGAACATCACCTAAACTGACAAGCTGTATATGATTGCTTGAATACACTGGATAAATCGGACGGGCCAGTAATATGAAACTTTAAAAATGTGTCACATATCGTTTCACTTCAGGTGAGAAAATAAATAGTCTTGACGTCTGCTAGGTACACACACATGCCTTTTCACTCGAGTACTTTGAAAAGATTAACTTCAATTTGGGAATTTTCTTGATCTGATATGGAATATACCTGAGTATCCAGGTTGGATAGAATATTTGATAACATGGAAGACTCATGTTTTTTGTTATTATTGAACTGTCTGTTTACTTGTAAGCATGTTTATTCAAGTAACTTAGAAAGCTTCCAATCAGGACTTAATGGATCTGAATGGGAGTACATTATTTCATGAGCATGTAAGACCAATGATTACCATTACATTTTGCATCTTCTAACTCTTAAGATGGTTTTGCTCCTGGAAGAAAAGTGCTCAGTCCTTTGAAACAAAATATTTTCCTTGAAGCACTTGGGCAGCACATGGGTGATGACTTGTAATAACGGGAATTGTGAGAGTGATTCATGGTTTCTCCATTACAGCTGAATATAGAAGGCATGTAGAATGCCTTGGGGTGAGATTAGCAATACCTAGACTCTGAATGGCTGCTGATATGAAGTGTGCCTCTAGAAAACACTCATTAGATTGAATGGTGTAAACGTCAATGTGCCTGGGGCATTTTTGCATGTCCTGAGAGAATGCAGAAATGCTCCTTTGTAAATTTGAGTTTTTCCAATGTGTTGACTAATCTAATAGTGTGAAACTAGAATTTGTTTTTACAATGATTAATACTGACTTACAAGATATATGTGGATTTTCATTGCTGATAGGTTTGACATGAATGTTATACACTTTTGTTTTTCTACCATTATTGAGGAGGTTAGCAGCATGATAGGTAGTATATTGTTTGTTAGTATTCTACAAGTCAGCAGTAATGTATACTACTTTTACTTGTTCTCCAAGACTATGTTGTCCCTTTACAATTTTTAGACTCAAGGTTTTCAAATCTCATGAGAAATAGGTGCGATAGTGGTAAGCTACTGAGCAGTCTGGTAAGTCTGGGTAAAGTATTTTATTATTCAGAAGAAAGTGTTACATATTGATTTTTACATCATCATGTTCCTCCCCTGGCAACTAAAGAATCCAAAGAATCATCTTTTACTGTCACTTAGAGGTGTTTGGAGATCTGGACATACTTCACAAGGACAGTACTGCTCCCCGGATTGCTCCAAGCATAATCTGATGAGAGGCCACTTACTAAACCAAACAATTCCCAAAAACCTGCAGGCATATTATGGTGATATACAATATACTCGGTAAAAACTGCAAATAAATACTAATATTTTGAGAATAGGTAGAGAACAGTTAATAAACAGAGTCAGAAGATTGGCGATTGGAAAATATATAGTTACCAATGTATGTCTTACCCTCACATGCCTCATATGAGCAGCATAGGAATCTAGCTTGATAGTTGAAGCAGACTGGTGGATCCTGATCCGCATTGAGACAAACAAAGCCAGATTTATTACATTGTACAATCTGGCCAAGGTAAACTAAAGGTGTATCAGTATACTTTTCTGCTCTGCATTCAACTTTTCTTGGATCCTTGCAAATAGATTTTCCTTTTGCTCTTAAATTTTCAATTGTCTCAAAGTCGCCACGACCGTCGGCTGGATTTGTTTCATCATACCACTCTGACCAATGACAAACTTCATGCACATAGACACAGGGTGCAGGTGGTTTCTCTGTTTAATATGAATTGAAAGGTAAACTGAATGAGTTGATTGTACAACAGTATAATGTCATCAGTAATCCATGTACTCGTAAATTTATAACCAAATTGTTTCACATTGTATTACAACTTCACTTGCATTAGAGAGAATCCTAAAACAACATTATTGCCATTCTTACCCAACAAACAATGTGAAAGAGTTAACTCTTCACAGTCAATCTGCAAAGCGTCTTTACAAAAGTAGTTTTGGACAAATAAAATGTTCTTGTAAAACAGACCTTTCATTTAAAGTTGTGGATTTAGGTTTGGTTCAAGAAAAATCTCCTAAAATATTAAGCTAGTCATCTCTTAATGTTTTTTTTAATTATTGAGAATTAATACCTTGCCTGCTGCAGCAATTCCACTTTGGTGCTGGACATTCCAATCGCTGGCGTGGTTGTGAGGGAACCCAGCCATCATGCGCACAGGCCACCCGTGGCTCTTGACGGCTGGGTTCCGTCATGAGCATCAAACGGTTAATATAAAGTAAATTAATGACATGTTTATTTTTGATTTTTCAACAGACACAGAGTGATAGTCAATATGTGAACAAAATTGTGTGTTTCGTTCAGATGACTATCTTTAAAAGTTGAAATATTCTGAATAACCAGACAACGATAACGTTGTAGTCATCTATCAGTAAAGATTAAAAACATATTTTCACCCTCATTCTGAAGGGACCAATAATCCTGCTTCAATGCAAATAGGAGTTTGTTTGAGTTTTAGAATCGCAGCATGAGCAGCATTTTCAGACTTGCAAGGTTTTATTTCTTATCACAGATTTGCTTTAGGGAATTCTTAGTAAACTTTATACACTAGAATTAAAATATATGCAGAATTTTACAGCTCTAACTATGCTGTAACTCCTTTACTAATTGTGAAATGATGAATGTGGGCAGCACCTCCTCTGGCAGAAAATGTAAGCCCCAGTATACATACCTTCTCTGATGGTAATATTTACATACATTAGTGAAAGAGAGGCAGTGAGGGCTAAAAAAATCTTTAATTATTTTATTTTCCTTGTAAATGAGGTTACCAGTCTCCTTCTACAATAAACTCTGTATATTTGTTGGCTAACAAGCTAGATAGTTCTTACGAGAATCCATGCAATATCATTTACCTCAGGATTTTTCAATGTACCAATAATAGTTATATCACTGCGGCAGAGAAATGCCTATTCCCATGAGAAAAGAATGCACAGCACGATAGTCAGAGCACTTGTCGAAATCAATCTGAAAGAGGTGTTCCATGCTCTAGCAAACTGAATGCATTGCTGCAAATTATATTGCTAGAATAGCACTGCTGGTCCACATTTAATGTAGTCTTTAGGGATTTACAGGCCTTCAGAAATATATGGGGTGTGTACATTAGTATACTGAGGGACATTAACAAATTTCAAATCGATTTTGCAGGAACAATTTACAGTACTGTGTCCTGTACTGTAGTACTGTAGATGGCACATCACAAGGAGAAGAAGGTTCTAAACATTTTGAATAGATTCTTATTGAAAATTGTACATTTCCTGAAGTGTATTGACTACAAGATTACACTCCTGAAGAGAAGAATGTACATGAATTAGAAAAAAGAAACAAATGACCATGGATATGATTTTAAACTGCAGGATTATTTAATGTTTTGTCTATTTTCTGTGATAAAACTAGCTCTTCCAATTTAAGGGCAGAATAGGTTACACATGATGGTAAATCCCAATGTTTCTCAATGGTATCTGAAAATGGTAGGCCCGCACAGCTAGAAATATCTTTAGGCATAGGGGATTGACACACACATCATGCCTTGAAAAGGAAATTTAGATGGGATAATAAGGGAATTGTTGAGAAACAAACAGTAATTTCCAGTTTAAGGCATCGTGGGAAGTATAACACTCTCAAGGGAAAAACAGAGGGAAAATATGGATTCTCACCAGTTGATGGTCTAGTAACATAAATTGTGGTTGTAATTGGGCGAATAGTTGCTGAGACTCGTGATGAGGGAACACTTGTGGTAGACATTGTAGACAATGGAATACTTCTAGTAATTGGTGGTGAGAGCGTACTGGATGTAGATGCTGTAGAAGATGGACTACTTGCAGTTAATGTTGAGTGTGTGCTCTTCATGGGCTCTTGAGTATATGCTGCAGTAGCAGTTTTTCTTGAGGATAGACTACTGCCTAAAGGGCTTGTAGCCGAGGTGCTACTCATAGTTTTTGTAGAGGAGGTGGTAATGGCTGCATATCTTGAAGAGGAAGGAGCAGTTGTACTCATTGAAAAAGATGAAATGCTTCTTGAAGAGGCTGCAGATGAAGACGTGCTGGCTGTGGTGCCTAGATACTCTTCAGTGGTTGCTGTAATTCTAGATACAGTGGACGTTGGATGTGTTGATGTTGATGTTTCACATGGCTCAAAGTTGTAGCTGGCACATAAAAATCTAATTTGAAAGTTTAAACATTGTGAATTTTGCTGTTTTATATTGTAACATGTAAGTCCAAGTGATTTATCACATTTCACTTCTTGGCCAAGTTCTGTAATGGGTGTATTAGGGTGCTCTTCAGCTCGGCACTGAACATCTCTTGGAGCACTGCAAACTTCATTCCCAGCAGCTATTATATTAGGCATTGTCTCAATATCGCCATCCCCAGTCTTCGGATTTGTTGTGTCAAGCCAATGTGTCCAGGTTAGAGTTTCATGTGCAAGAAGGCAGTCTGCTGCAGGTGGCTCTGTTCAGGAGAAGAAAATGATCTTGTTTTACAAACATTTTATAATTCAAGATTTATATGGCATAGTACAAGATGTAAAAACTGCTAGCTTGTTGTAGCCTCTACACTGAACAGTGCTTCATTAAGGATGAAAATGATCATTATTACTCCAGATCTTCCCGAACATCACCTAAACTGACAAGCTGTATATGATTGCTTGAATACACTGGATAAATCGGACGGGCCAGTAATATGAAACTTTAAAAATGTGTCACATATCGTTTCACTTCAGGTGAGAAAATAAATAGTCTTGACGTCTGCTAGGTACACACACGTGCCTTTTCACTCGAGTACTTTGAAAAGATTAACTTCAATTTGGGAATTTTCTTGATCTGATATGGAATATACCTGAGTATCCAGGTTGGATAGAATATTCGATAACATGGAAGACTCATGTTTTTTGTTATTATTGAACTGTCTGTTTACTTGTAAGCATGTTTATTCAAGTAACTTAGAAAGCTTCCAATCAGGACTTAATGGATCTGAATGGGAGTACATTATTTCATGAGCATGTAAGACCAATGATTACCATTACATTTTGCATCTTCTAACTCTTAAGATGGTTTTGCTCCTGGAAGAAAAGTGCTCAGTCCTTTGAAACAAAATATTTTCCTTGAAGCACTTGGGCAGCACATGGGTGATGACTTGTAATAATGGGAATTGTGAGAGTTATTCATGGTTTCTCCATTACAGCTGAATATAGAAGGCATGTAGAATGCCTTGGGGTGAGATTAGCAATACCTAGACTCTGAATGGCTGCTGATATGAAGTGTGCCTCTAGAAAACACTCATTAGATTGAATGGTGTAAACGTCAATGTGCCTGGGGCATTTTTGCATGTCCTGAGAGAATGCAGAAATGCTCCTTTGTAAATTTGAGTTCTTCCAATGTGTTGACTAATCTAATAGTGTGTAACTAGAATTTGTTTTTACAATGATTAATACTGACTTACAAGATATATGTGGATTTTCATTGCTGATGGGTTTGACATGAATGTTATACACTTTTGTTTTTCTACCGTTATTGAGGAGGTTAGCATGATAGGTAGTATATTGTTTGTTAGTATTCTACAAGTCAGCAGTAATGTATACTTCTTTTACTTGTTCTCCAAGTCTATGCTGTCCCTTTACAATTTTCAGGCTCAGGGTTTTCAAATCTAGTGAGAAATAGGTGCGATAGTGATAAGCTACTGAGCAGTCTGGTAAGTCTGGGAAAAGTATTTTATTATTCAGAAGAAAGTGTAACATATTGATTTTTACATCATCATGTTCCTCTCCTGGCAACTAAATAATCCAAATAATCATCTTTTACTGTCACTTAGAGGTGTTTGGAGATCTGGACATATTTCACAAGGACAGTATTTCTCCTTGGATTGCTCTAGGCATAATCTGATGAGAGGCCACTTACTAAACCAAAAAATTCCCCAAAACCTGCAGGCATATTATGGTGATATACAATATACTCGGTAAAAATTGCAAATAAATACTAACATTTTGAGAATAGGTAGAGAACAGTTAATAAACAGAGTCAGAAGATTGGGAATTGGAAAATATATAGTAACCAATGTATGTCTTACCCTCACATGCCTCATATGAGCAGCATAGGAATCTAGCTTGATAGTTGAAGCAGACTGGTGGATTCTGATCCGCATTGAGACAAACAAAGCCAGATGTATTACATTGTACAATCTGGCCAAGGTAAACTAAAGGTGTATCAGTATACTTTTCTGCTCTGCATTCAACTTCTCTTGGATCCTTGCATATAGTTTTTCCTTTTGCTCTTAAATTTTCAATTGTCTCAAAGTCGCCACGACCGTCGGCTGGATTTGTTTCATCATACCACTCTGACCAATGACAAACTTCATGCACATAGACACAGGGTGCAGGTTGTTTCTCTGTTTAATATGAATTGAAAGGTAAACTGGATGAGTTGATTGTTTAACAGTATGTCATCTGTAATCCCTGTACAATTTGCATTACTGCTATTCTTAGCCAAAAATGTATGTGAACAAGTTAACTCTTTACAGTCAATCTGCAAGGAGTCTTCACAAATGTAGTTCTGGACAAATGAAATGGACTTGTAAACAGACCTTACAATCATGCAATCAATTAAAAGATATTTAAGTTGCCACATTTCTCCAGCATGAAAGCACAACAGAAAAAAATTACAATAAAATAATATATACATAGATAAAACATATTACATCTTATGCAAAAACGAATTAAAATGTGTGGCAAATGATCATCAGCAGTAATAAAGTACGTTAAAAAGTAGCTGATCATGGGATAGGAAATCCAGAGAAATAGAATCATATCACATACATCTGTGCTGAATTAAGATAAAAAAGACCATGAAAACATACACACAATACTAAATGGATTACCACCGTTTAACTTAAAAAATTTGAGAAAGTCATTATTACAGAAATGGTACGCTTCCGTAATTTGAATTCCTTCCAAATGAACGATACCACTGCATGACTTGTCCCAGGGCTGTATAGGTTTTGTATGAATTCATACTTTTTTTTCCACGGGGTTTTATATAGCGCAAACTAGACCAGAATCGGGTATCAGCGCTCTTTACATAGCATCAGTTGCATTACATGAGGACACATTCATTTTTTCGGTTTGTTAGGCTTAGGGAGATTAGGTGAAAATCCCAGAATCACAGGATGTTCAGCGTCATTGCCGAGACTCAAACCCAGTTCCCCAGATTCGAGGTTGACAGCCCTAGCCATCAGGCAAACTCCTCTCCCCTATAAATAGAGCTTAAAAATAGTTTTCTTGGAGAATCACAAAATGTTCAGAAAAATGTGGTATACTAGACCTTTCATTTAAAGAAAATACTTTTAAAAATGTGAACCAGTCATCTTTGGTTTTTTATGAAATAATTGAGGGATTGTTATTTATGACCTGTTTATCTTTTGGGTCTTCAACAAAGACTGAGAATGACAGCAAGGATGGGAACAAAATTGCATGTTTAAGTTCAGATAACAGCCTTTAAATTAATGATATATTCTGAATGACCAGGCAATGTAGATGTTGTAGTCATATATGTGTAAAGATTGAATACTCATCTTCACCCTCATTCTGTAGGTACCAAAAATATCGCAAATAGAAGTTTGTTTGAGTTTCAGGATTAGAGCATATACAGCAACTTCAGACTTTCAAGAGTTTTTTCTCATTACTGATTTTGTTAAGGGAATTCTTTTCAAACTTTATACACAGAAATTAAAATATATTCAGAAGTTTACAGCTCGAACACTGGAAAACATACTCTAACTACTTCACTAACTGTGAAAGATGACTGTGGGTAACAACTCTTCTGGCAAAAAACTGTTAGCCCCAGTATATGTACCTCCCTTGATGTCAATTTTTCTACTGATTACTGAAGGAGATGCAGTGAGGTCCTATACATTGTAGATACGTTGGCTTGCCTCTTAACTGAGTTTTCATGTGCCCTTGTACAATAAACTCTAGAAATGTGTTTGCTAACAAGCAATCTTAATATTAACCATTGTTGTCTTGAAAATTTTATAATCATTGAAGAGTATCCACTGCCGCTTATTAGAGATTGTCTGGAATCCTTTTATGGTGCTTCTGTTGTCACCAAGTTTGGCCCCCACAGGCTTATAATAATACTATACTTATATTATATTATAATTTAATATAATATATATATATATATATATATTAATATATTATATATATATTATATATATATAAATATAAATATATTATATTATATCATGATATAATTATACCATACTTTCAGGCAAAGTGAGGTGAGGTATCAAATGTGTATTCTCAGAATGTGTGCACAGTGGTATACGCAGATCACATATTGATATGCTTGGACAACCTGGGATGATGGAGAGCACAAGTGATAACCTTACTGTCTAGAGTTATACAACATCATCTGTATTGTAAAACAAAAAATCGTGAATCTGAAAGAAGAAAATAGAGCATCTTAGGTAAACCTGAGTTCCACTGGACTCTCATTGGATCCTTAAAAAGGTTACTGCTCCTCATGAATGGCCTTTCTTTAAGCAAATAAATAAAATGCAAACTTTTCTAGACCTGCCTCATTTTTGTCAGCAGTTTATTGATAGATCTCTCCTGACTACCCAAGAAAGTAAATCTAAAAAGTTGTTTCTGTTCCAATGAAAGCAGTGACAGACTTTTTTGTTGCAGAGAAAAGCTTTTCGAAGAGGCCCATATTGTGACATCCTGATGAATCAAGGCAATTCAACGTCGAAACCGATGCCTTTGACGGGGGGCTATAGGATCTGTGTTGCTGCAAGCGTAAGGTGATGTAGTTTGGAACATAAGGTGTTCTACCTTTGGCACATTTTGACTCCTTGAGGCTTACTCACAAACTCATTTTGTAGTATGTTTTGTTGTACTACAGTGAAACTACAAATGTACTACAAATTGCTACTCACAAACAAAGGGGAAGGTACCAACTCTTCTATGTGTTTCCGTGCAGAGTTCTCCTCCCCAACTGTGGAGTCTCCACACACTTAAGTATATATTGGTACTATAATTTTTTTATGTCAAATAAATATAAAAAAATGTCCTTATACTTTACCATAGGGAGACTTCGCAGTATAGGGAAAATAAAAAAACGTTTATTAAACTTGGTAAAAGTTTGGAAAATATTTTTATTCTAAATAGTAGTAGAAATGAACTTTTATATTTATTTTAAATGTAGAACTAAAGAAAATAACAACTATTTAATTTTGAATTAAATCTTTAATTAAACATAAATATATAAAATTAAATAAAAATTATTTTTCCTAAGTTAATAAAACATAAATTGCTACTGAATGTAAAAAAATAAATGTTTTATGATGCATTATTAATGATTAAAAGTGATGTACAGAATTAAGAAAAAAGTCAAGTATATTTAAATAACATGCATTGTTACATTAATATTTTAATTTAAAAAAGGTTACTGATATAGGTCATAACAAAATATTAATTTTACACTATTTAGATCATGTTTTAAATATTACAATATATTTATTTATATTTTTAAATAATGTAATTTAATTTAAGAGTATTTCCTAGGTGAAATTATTTAAGACCTTACCCACATTTATTGTCATGGAAGGGTGTTGCAGCGCCTGTGACTTGCTATGTGTTGGTATTGGACATTCTACTGTTTTTATTCTCAAGCAGTAAGTAATTCTCAAGCAGCCATTTTGTGCCGACGGCTATTACTAATAGTGAGGCGGGTGAGTTTTCCATTCAGGTCAATGGGGGGGTACAGTGTGAAGGGCCTCCTGATACACAGGCCTCCTGGCCCAGCTGCAGGATTCGTTGATAGCCTGGTCGAAGGCATCACAGAGGTAGCCCTGCGCACGGATAAGTTCCTGGTGTTGGGTGATCTTAACCTTCACCTGGACGACCCTGTGGACAAGATGGCCGAGGACCTCTGCAAAGCAATGAGTGCGCTTCAACTTGAGCTGATAGGCAAACTTCCCACCCACTTACGGGGCCACCTACTAGACCCAATTTTTGCCAACTGGGAACAAGTGGAGGTTGTTACCCCCGTACCCATTCCCTGGTCGGACCACTACCTGGTGCCCTTCTCGATCTACATTCCGGGAACTAGAGTACCGGAACAGGTAGCACTACATCATCCAAGGTGGAGATGGGCTAACTTCTCCCAAGTCAGGTTTAATGAGGCACTTACGATGGGGGGTGATCCGGGGGGTGAGGACGTGGAGACAGCTAATAAGAACTTGAATAAGCGCATCATGGCTGCTCTAGACCAGGTTGCCCCGCTCGCCCTGGTTAGATCGGAGGGACGTGCCTTGAAATCGGCATCTTGGTACACAGACGAGGTGCGAATGGCCAAGAGCGCATGTAAACGCGCAGAAAGACAGTGGAGATTAGACTATGCTGCTCAAACCAGGATGGACTATCTTGTAAGCAGGCGCAACTATCATAGACTAATCAGAAACGCTAAAAAGTTGTATTTCGATACTAGGATTAAGGAGGCAGAAAATTCCTCGAAGGAACTGTTTTTAATTTACAAATCTCTCTCGGTCGGGAAGCCTGCAGCAGTCCCAGAGGAATTCTGTACGGTGGATAGCTGTAACCGAGTAGCAGAGTTTTTTGCTAATGAAGTGGCAACTATTTACTCAGCCTTTCCTAGTCAAGCCACCATAGCCTCCGAGACTGTAAAGGAATGTGAGGTAAGGGGGGGGGGGCACCAGACGTTAACTACATTTGTTACCCCGCCTATTGAAAAACTTATTCAGATCTGTGGTTCGATAAAATCAGGCTCCCCAAAAGATCCCACTACTCCTAGGCGCCTGATGGGCAGTTTGCCTATTTTGGAGCCGTACATCCGCCACCTTCTGAACATCTCTTTTGGGACTCATACTGTCCCTGAGGACTGGAAGCGAGAGGTAGTCCTTCCTCTTCAAAAGAAACCCAATATCAACTATGATAGGCTGGACAATCTTCGCCCTATTTCTCTTTTGCCATATATGGCTACGGTCGCTGAAAAAATTGCGAACCTCCAGCTAATGGGCTTTGTAGAGGAAGCCTCCTTGCTCCATAACTCTCAGTTCGGCTTCCGTCCACGGCATTCGACGGAATCAGCACTACTAATGGCAGTAGAATCCTTACGGCAGGGAGTGGATGAGGGCCAGACTATGGCTCTGATCCTCTTGGACCTAAGCGCAGCATTCGACACTGTAGCTCATTCCATCTTACTACAGTGTCTGAATGATGGAGGAGTTTCAGGGGCTGCGCTTGGGTGGATCCGGTCTTTCCTGACAGGCAGATGCTTTCAGGTTCGCCAGGGAGAGTGTTACTCTAGGGAGATTGGGTTGGGCCAGGGCTCGTCCCTGAGCCCGACCCTGTTCAATCTGTGTGTATCCCCGCTGGCGGCCATAGTTGAAAGCTATGGACTTAGTCTGGTGTCCTACGCTGACGACACGCAGCTGGTCATCTCCCTCTCACGCGCACCCGGTCTGATGGCCATACGACAACGCATCCACTTTAAAATCTGTTGTACGGTACACAAATGTCTGTATGGAGTAAGCCCTAAATACCTAGCCCAGTCTCTTGAACTGTACCAGCCTTGCAGGTCCCTGCGCTCCTGCAACCAAGCCCTGTTAAAACCCCCCATTACAAAGAAGACCAGACAGGGTGACCGTGCTTTCTCCGCTGTTGGTCCTGCCCTTTGGAACAATCTTCCCACTGACCTAAGAACCACCATAAACCATCTGTCCTTCAGAAAGGCATTAAAAACCCTCCTTTTCCAAGAAGCATTCCCACCTACATAAACCACTTAAAATGCTGCTCTACCTAATAAACTGTCTTAGCTGGCAAAGCGCGGAGATACCCTTCCGGGATTGATTCCTGCGCTATACAAGAAATTAAAATAAATAAATGGTGGACAATTTCAGAGTGTGCATGCAAGAACTGGCAACCTGGATGTCCGCCAACTGCCTGAAACTTAATGGCAGCAAGACCGAGGTGCTCGTGGTGGGGGGATGCCCATCTGTATGGACGTCGGCGTGGTGGCCGCCCTGCCTAGGAGAGACGCCTGTTCCCTGCCAGGAAGTAAGGAATCTTGAGGTGTGGTTGGACGTTTACCTTGCCTTTGGCCCCCAGATTGGCCGAGTGGTGGGGACATGCTTCGGAGTTCTAAGAACTCTGAGAAAGGTCTTGGATTTCCTGCCCATTTTTGCTCGTCGGACGCTGGTGCATGCCCTAGTCACCTCACGCCTGGATTACGGCAATTTGTTGTATCTGGGGGCCACGGGAAAAGTTCTCAACCGCCTACAGGTGCTGCAAAATGCTGCTGCTCGCCTTATTCTGAGGCTTCCTAGAAGATCTTCCTCTAGGGCAGCACTCCAGGCCTTGCACTGGCTTCCTGTTAGGAGCAGGGTGGAATTCAGAGCCCTTGCCACGTGTCACCGCATCCTGGGTGGCAAAGCCCCTTCCCCGCTATAGAGCCTGGTCACCAGATATGAGCCCACAAGGACTCTGCGCTCCTCCTGTACTGGTCTTCTGAAAGTTCCAAAAATTAGGAAAGCGCGTATGGGGGGAAGGTCGTTCAGATATCTGGTAGCGAAGCAGTGGAATGACCTTCCGTCACAGTTACGCATGGAGTCATCAGAACTTATCTTTAGAACAAAACTTAAGACTCACCTATTCAGACGGTAGACGGTTGTGCTGGCTGCCTGGGCTGCTTACCCCACTTTTCATAGCGCGGGGACATGCCTGTAGGCGTACACCAGGCGCTTTACAAATCTTCCTAATAATAATAATAAGTTACACTCATAAATCTATCTCTATTCCCTTTTTCAGAGGCTGAAGCTGTAGAGGTCTTCACTTTTGAGTAACTTTACACTTGAGCTAAAAGTAGTATAGATAAGTGTTAGAATAAATTAATCATGAAAATTACTCACACATGTAATTTTACCTTTGTGAAAAGCGCCCTGGTGAACAAAACTATTCTCATTCAGAGAACAAGATATGAGCCATGAGCTGTGCCTTCAAGGAATGGATACTTCTTTTAAAGGGTCACAGGAAAGATTAAGGATTAGAACTGATAATAGCAATTTCCAGTTTCTATAACGTATACAGGATAATGGTTAGTGTCACTGGACATATTTCTTCCTGTAGTACGTCTTCTATGTCACTAATATTCCTGGCTCTCAAAATGCGGTGGCAAGTGCCCTCTCATATTAACACTCTACAGCTACAGAACACAAGGGCCTACATTTCCAAATAGCATCATTAGAGTTGTTCAAGCCTTTCTACAAAGAACTCAGAATCCAAATGGCCAGATGACCAGGAGAAAATGGATGACATACAAAGTAAGATCCCACTCTGAAATCCATGATTGGTAGTTCCAACAGCAGGATATTATATTTCTACAGATGCATTACCAGAAGTGGGCTTCAGATGGTGCCATGATTTTGCTGAGTCTAGGCATTGTGGTCTTCAATCAATTCTTTACTAAGTCAGTCAAACCTTTTGTTGCCCATAGCTTTGTCGCAATGTTGAGAAAGTATTTAGATATTACTTCCTTTATTGAAATCCTCTCAACGAGGCTTACCATCTCAACCAAATTCATCATAGATTTACCTCCTTCAATAGTCATTATGCTATCATGGTAACTGTCAACCTGTTTAAAAAATGGCTCATCTCAGGCTATCTGAGACAATTCCATCAGCAGTCGGCATTGTTAAATGCTTCATCATTGACAGTCCCTTGCCTACATGTTTTTACCTGGACACAGAGAAGTATTCATTGTGTTTCTAGTTTCTAGCTTCAGATATTTCTGTTCATCAATTATTATTCTGTGGATATCATCCTCAATGCAATGACCTGCCTAAGAGAGTAAATCAAATTTGGGGCAATATCTAAAGTGCTACAGCAATTTCACTCAATATCTGGCATGAATACTTACTTACCACTCGCCACCGTAACGGTAAAGGGGACCGAACGCCAGAGGTGCAGCGGTCCCGCTATGCCAATTAGGATGTGACCCCCACCCTGGCAGTTGCATCCCGCACCTTTTACATGGCGGCGGGCGGTGATGTAAGCAGCACCCGCTGCAATGTAAAATTTGCATGTTGTGCATTGGCATGCACAACGTGACAGGCACCACGTCTTGCCTGCCACCTTGTGCATCCCAATGAATGGGGTACCATGGGTACCCCCAAAATGCAGCCATCCACCAACCACTCTCCCTTCCCTCTGGGGGCCTGCAACGGGCCACCAAAATCATTGTACGCATGCCTTCCTATGGCAGAGTCTCCGCCATGGAAAGGCATGCCCATTGCACACATTATAATATGGATCGTGATGCCTGCAAGGCACCGCCACCATATTGTGTGCCTTTTACGCCCGGCCGGCAATCCGACCGGTTGAAAAGTGGCTGACTGTCTTTCCCTCCGCCGTGGTGCCCGTTGCCATACTAATATGGTGGGGGTGTCACAGGAACATATGGCGGGCCGATCGCCACAGCCGGGCCGGTGGTGGTCACCCCCAGCCCTGCGGTGGCGATCCTCCGAGGTCCTAATAGGCCCCTTTGTTCTCCTACAACAATGGTGCCCATTCTTAACTAAAGTGTCTGCATTTTTTTCCCTGTAAGCATTTTATCCACACAGTTTACTAACTACACCTCAAATAAATCCTTTGGTTGCTGTTGCAATTGATTGTCTCAGCCATCTACAAGGACAAAACAATATTTAAAAAAAGATCCTAAACAGTTGGAAACTGCTAGGAAGGCAAGGATCAATCTTAAAATGAAACCAGTGCATATCTTCCAACAAGTTATGGTTGTCATCTATTTTCACCAGCACATTGTCTGCTACTTAAGCCCTAGCCATGTATTTCAGACCTTTCGTTTTTCTGCTTATAAATGGAACAACCATGTGCTTTTCCATCTTAAATTGCCTTCTTCCTGAAAGATTCTTCTGACCTTCTATATCTCTCTATTGAAGCCGTACTTGCCAGATACCTATCAACATACACCTCATCCACCTACGCCAAAATTGGTTGCTGGGCATTCAGATTACGAATTCAGCAAATGTGTGAATCTTGGCTCTTCCCAGCTCACCATCTGTATTTGATCCATTTGAAGGGGTATTCTACTAGTAAAAGATCATGGGTGTCTGATATTGTGGTATATACCTCTGCTCAAATCTGTCATTTTATTTGTGCTCTTCTGGGGGAAAATGGGATTCCATGGAGATCATATAATGCCACACCCTCGGAGCAACAATGGTGTACTGCTCATGCTCCTCTGATGGTGCAGCTCAGAGTTCTCTCATGCACCGGGGAGCTTTGTTTCATTTCTCACATGCAGTACACACTGTCTTTTGTGATTCGAGACAGGCTTAACAGTGCTGTTCTACATCACATTGGCACCATTACTAATGGCAGTGGGTGCACTTTTCGGTTGAGTAGCCAGTACCTGGGACCATGCTGGGAAGACAGCTTGGGTTCAGATACCCTGAAGCAGGGTACTGGGCATTCAAATACCCCGCATATCTATACATGATGGCACTCACTGTACAGACCCCTTGAATTAAATTCAAATGTATCATGGCTGCAAATAATTATTTGAGTTGCCAGTGCTACTTCCTCTTGATTATTCCTGTATTAGTTTGCAATGCAATGTAGTGAAATTCATATTTTTGGTGGTTTCTTTGCTGGTCATTCATTCATTCCAGTTCACACCAGTACCCTGTTTTTCCAGACCTCGTAGCTGTTCTTCCTTTAATCTGTTTCGTTTAAGAGTATTTGGACCCTGCCAAAGGCTAATCTGTCCCGATCTATGCAGCCTTTGGTCACAGGGAACAAAACTATGGGGCATATTATCAAGAAAGGGCGTTACATTATCGCCACTTTTATCGGCAGGAAACTGCCGATAAAGCGGCGATAATGGGCTTGATAATATGCTCTATGGAATTCCAATCAAAGCCCATGTTTACATCTAACATGGGCTTCGATTGGAATTTATAGAGCATATTATCAAGCCCATTATCGCTGCTTTATCAGCAGTTTCCTGCCGATAAAAGCGAGGATAATGTACGGCCCTTTCTTGATAATATGCCCCTATGCCTTTTAAAGTTCAGATATTTGAATAACCAATGATATTCTACGGAACAACTCTTTGCACTAAATTTGCTCCATAGAACTCTCACGTCTCCAGCCCTCAAGCACCTTGGTACAGATAGAATTACAGGTCCCTCCGATGTACCTCACCTTGCTCCCTTAAAATTTGTTCTTTCAAACCCTCTGACACTTCAGAGGTGTTAACAGCCTTTAGTCTATTGACAACTAACAGTTTTAAGGATTTCAATTAATAAAATTCTGATGACTGAGAGGCCATGACACGAGTGGAGTTCTGTAGCCCAACATGTCCTGGGCCATACTCATATACAAACAGTGGCAAAGCCAATAGGTCTGCCAATGGCCACCAGCCTTATGGCAATTCTTGTTTTGTTTTGTCATGGTTTTTGTTTAACGTTATTGTTTAACAAGCTACCAGGCACTCATCAATCTAAACAAAGATATTGGCTAAAGGCAAAAGTATTATGGGACTCAAAAAGCAGACATTACCATTTTTACTCTTTGGACTGAAGGGAAGTACTTTGTGTTTGGATGTGCTTCTTGTTAAAGAGCATCAGGTAATAAGTCATATTAAAGTCAGCCAATGGCAGAAATAGGCTGGTGCCCTGCCCCTTATGCTTGCTTAATTGGGTGGAAGAAAAATTTAAATATCGCAAGAACAGACTCATGGATGAAATATGACTGACTACCTCTATAATTATGTTATCAACACAGTTGTAGTAAAATCCAAAGGTCTAGGCGAATGCAGGTGTAAATGACTAATTGGTTTGGGATTGGTTGCCAGTCTCTTCCCTTTGAGAAAGAAAGCGGGCAAGAAAGAAAGAAAACAAGAAAAAGAGGAAGAAATTAAGAGAGAAAAAAAGAAAGGACTGGAAAAAAAAGAAAAATAATGAAGGACAAAAAGAAAGAAGGGAAGATGGAAAGAGAGAAAGGAAGTAAGGAAAGAAAGAAGGAATAGAGAATGAGGGAAAAAAGAAAGAAGGAAAAAGAAGAAATGAATGAAAGAAAGAAGGAAAGAAGAAAAAAGGAGGAAGAAAGAAAGAAGTGAAGAAAGGAATGAAAAGGAAAGAAGAAAGTCGGAAGTAAGGAAAGAGAAGAGAAAAGAAGAAAAGAGGTAATAATGAAATAGAGAAGGTAAGATGAAGAATGAAGGAAGGAAAGCAAAGAAGAGAGAAAGAAAGAATAAAGAAGGGAAGAAGGAAAAAAAGGTGAACAAAAAGAAAAAGGGAAAAGAAAGAAACAATTAAAGAAAGGAAAACAGAAAGAAATGTGGAATAAAAGGTAGTAAAGAAAGAAGGAAAAAAGAAGAAACAGAAAGAAGAAATGAGAGAAGGGAAGAAGGTAGAAAGGAGACAGGAAACAAAGAAAATGAAATGAAAAAGAAAGAAAGAATGGAAGAAAGAAAGAAATGGAGGGAGGAAAGAAAGAAAGAAACAAAGAAATAAGAATGGAAGAAATAGGAAGAAAGAAAAAAGGAAAGAAGGAAACAACGAAGGAAGGTGAATCAAAGAAAAAGAAGGATGGAAGAAAGGGAAGGGAGGGAGGAAAGAAAGAAAGATAGAAAGAAAAAAGAAAGAATGAAAAAAGATTAGAGGAAAGTGAAAGAGACAGGGTGAAAGGAAGAAAGACAGCAGGCAGGAAAAAAAGGAAAAAGGAAAAAACAGAGTCATAGATAAAGCACATTGATCAGTTTATATTCAGAGCTCATGCTATCTGATGTGAAATAACAGTACTCAGATAAACAAGGCAACTCAAAATGAATTAACAACAGCATTAGCAACAGATGGGATCTGATAAAGCTAGAAAGTGCCCTGTACTCATATAAAAAATGTCTTGCGATCACATTAGGCTCTAAACACAAAGACAACCCCAAAGTAATTATAAACTGAAGACAAGCACACTGGCACTGAAGGCAACTACCTTGTTTGAGGATGTGCTCTTTGTGAAAAAGCAAAAAGGCAGTCATTCAAAGTGAAGTTAACCAGTAGCTTAAGTAGGCTTACCCACTGCCCCATAGTCTATGCTGTAGTGGGCAGAAGCAAAATTATGAATGACACAACAACAGACCGATGGATGAAGAGAGGTGACTATAAGCTCTTTTCAGTAAGTCTATTATAAATATAATTTTAGTGAAATCTAAAGGATGTGGCTATCATCAGACCTAAAAAGGATTTACAATGGACCTACTGCCCTCTCCTTCCAAAATTAATGCATCCTGGAGATTTATGCCCTCAACGTGGTCTGAGAACTCAGTGGTCCTATTTACTATTCCTCTGAATGAAATACATCCACCTTTAGAAACACTACATATTACTACCAACTGAGAGTCAGCTATGGGCTCAGCTACAGATAGACACCGTCAATCATAAACTTCAACCAACCAGTGATGGGGACGTTGGAGATGTGCTTGTCACTACCTCTGGTGGAGACCCAAGAGGCATTTCCGACACCACGACTAGCATGCTAGTCGTTCTCTAGGACAAAACCTCTCCGTCCTTGACGCCATCTAATAAGCGAGTTGAGGAGGCCAAGGGTGTGCACAGAAGGACAGGAGGCGGAAACGGCACAAGAGGGTGAAGAGCGCAATGGAGTCCTAGACAGAGACAGAAGAGAATAAGACAGCATTGGAGGCAAGCGGGAGTACTGCAGCGACGAGAGCAAAACATATTGGAGGGAGAAGAAAGCCAAACCAAAAGCGGAGGACATCACACCCAGGTGGAAGAAGGAAACAGCGTTTACATCGTATGCGCTACAACGCATGCGACCACAACATGGTTGTTACAATTGAATGCGTTGTCACAACGCAAGCCATTTCATCACAAGTCGTTTCTACAACTTGCTGTACGGGGTTCGCTAAACTAAGGAATAGTATAATTTACTGTTACAACACCTTCCTTACTGTTGCACATACTGGAGATGGAATAGTAAATTATACTATTCCTAAGTCAAACGTGCCCCCTTCAGCAAGTCGTAGAAATGACTTGCGATGTAATGGTTTGCGTTGTAATAGCATGCGTAGTAACTCATGCAATGTAAAATCACGTATTTGGTGGAAGCTAGACTGGAAGGTGACTCAGGGAGAGATCAAGTGGCATTCAGCAGATCAGGACAGCATTTCAAGCGCCGGGCGAAAAGGTAAGATGTACGAGGCCACCGAATTGTGGCTTTAGGCAAATGACCCTAGTGGGGACACAAACACTGTTCTGGTGGACGGTGTCACAGAGCTATTGGTGGTACTTTAAAGGGTCTTGCAGGGAGCACTCGTGTTACATGTGAGGGAATGGAGGGTTTCGCTGTTATACAGTACTAGGTGTATGTTTGATTGTACAGGGAGACCCTACCTTTACTTCTGCACATTTGAAAACTATTCTAAGCACAACTAACGGGTTGTACCATTCGCCGTGATCTCTATTTAGCAGTAGGTGGATTTGCCTGAAGTCCAGATCCAGACGTGCTCTAAGGATACTGATCCCCTGGTTTTGGGTAGCCCATTGTCCATCACATTTAGGGATAGAAGTCACTGGTTATGGATTCAGACCATACAGCCTGTTCAGTACTTAATGTCTCCCCATTTCTGTTTCCTCAAGGGTGAAGTACATAGTCATCTTGACATCCTGGAATATGAAGAGGGCAAGGAAGGTGGAATCTGAGACAAGGCTGTTAGTGACGGGAGATAGAGGAACCGGCAAAACATACGCAATTCCTAAACACATCAGTCTCTCGGCTGAGAACCGGTTGAGCACTACAATCAGCCCGAGACATAATATTCTGTGCAAGAAAGTTTGAGAAAAAGACGGCCCGAACAAAAGAAGGAAGATTTCGAGCGGAAATAAAACAATGGGTCCCGGTGGCTGGCACAAACTAAGCTACACTCCTGACAATTAGAGGAATCAACTATACAGTGAAGCAGTTACAAAAACTGGACAGCCCAATCCGAATAATTCACGCAGATAAGAGACAGAACCCTGATGAGAATCCAGGAACTAGTTTCCCTGGATTCGAAACGCGTCGGCATAATTAAAGGAGCGAGTAATATCATTGAGTGTATGAACTAGCGGCTGCTAGTTCTGCAATTGGTCACAGTTTGGTGAAGTTGTCTCCTTTTTTGACTTTGTCTAAGTTATTTTAGAATACTGATTCATTCACAAGAGTGCAAACACATTAAGATGTATTGTTTGTATTGAATGTAGGATGCAGGTTTTGTATTCACTTTTCCACTAGTCATGTCATGTATTATCTATATGTGTTTGTGTTTGTAAAGTGTGTTGTATATTATTGAAAATTGAAAATAGTAGTGAATACTCCTGAGGCGAACTAGCCGGGAGCTCTACAATTTTTAAAAAAAACATTTTGTGACTGATACTGTGTTTTTAGGTGTTACTCTATAGTTTTTAAAATAGCTTATTTGCACTATTTCCCTGGTCTCTACCTGGTCGGCGCAGGGAAGCAGATCGCTTGCTGCCTCTGCCCGGACCCGAGTCTTGCCGCCATTCCTTGCGTGAGGGACACGCCCACCTCCGGTGGCCACGCCCCCCCTCCCAGGACGCTATAACCTCGCGCTGACTGCAGCGCTGCTCCCACTCTTTGTGAATACTCCTGAGGCGAACTAGCCGGGAGCTCTACAATTTTTAAAAAAACATTTTGTGACTGATACTGTGTTTTTAGGTGTTACTCTATAGTTTTTAAAATAGCTTATTTGCACTATTTCCCTGGTCGGCGCAGGGAAGCAGATCGCTTGCTGTCTCTGCCCGGACCCGAGTCTTGCCCCCATTCCTTGCGTGAGGGACACGCCCACCTCCGGTGGCCACGCCCCCCCCTCCCAGGACGCTATAACCTCGCGCTGACTGCAGCGCCGCTCCCACTCTTTGTGAATACTCCTGAGGCGAACTAGCCGGGAGCTCTACAATTTTAAAAAAAAAACATTTTGTGACTGATACTGTGTTTTTAGGTGTTACTCTATAGTTTTTAAAATAGCTTATTTGCACTATTTCCCTGGTCTCTACCTGGTCGGCGCAGGGAAGCAGATCGCTTGCTGTCTCTGCCCGGACCCGAGTCTTGCCGCCATTCCTTGCGTGAGGGACACGCCCACCTCCGGTGGCCACGCCCCCCCCTCCCACTGCCAAGTCCACTCCACAAAACATGAGTACCAGCCGGAAGCGCAGCGGACGAGCGCAGCGGGCGCGACGAATGCGCGCCGAAGGCGCGCTTAAGGCAAGCTCGTCTGCGCTCGTCCGCGCCTCGGCAGCGCCCGGTGCGCCACCCGCGGCCTCGCTCTCCTCGCTCACCAGTAGCTCTCCGCACTTAACGCGTGAGGCTTTACTCCTCCTTAGAGACTACGCCCACGAAGGCCAACTGTCCTTCCAAGACACCGCTTATCCTCTGCACGACTTTGCGCGCAAAGGCTTATTTACTGGTGGCCTGCTGAATGTCAGGTCCCTGCCCAAACACGCCCACGAAATCGCTCAGCTCATAGACAATCACCATCTTGATGCCTTATTCCTGACGGAAACATGGACCCACTCTGACTGCAATATAGAACTGGATTGGGCCTGCCCACAAGACTTCAAAATCCTGCACCTCCCACGACCTAAGGGGCGGGGCGGCGGAGTCGGCTTAATCCATAGAGCGTCCTGGTCAGTAAAAACTATTGCTATGGACCCAGTGGTCGGGACCGAAATACTTGGCCTTGCCATCGACTGTCATCTCGGAATTACCTTTACGGCTGTGATTTGCTACCGCCCGCCGGGAGCCTTCAACTCCACTCAGCAGCAGTCGCTCCTCACCACCCTTACTAATATGGCCACTTCACACAACAATCTGATTGTCTTGGGCGACTTCAACCTCTGGCCCAACGGCAGCCTAGATTCTGCACTTAACAATCTCCTACTTTCCTGTGAAGGAATAGGACTGTGCCAGCTAGTGAACAAACCCACACACTTAGCAGGGCACCAGCTCGACTTAACCTTCTCCTCCCCCCAGTTAGCACATCTGAGCGATATTTTGCCGATGTGCTGGACCGACCACGCACTCATTAAATTTTATATAGCAGGCAGCAAGTCTTGTAGACCGGCACTCCACGGCCCTGTACCCCCGTACAGAGATTGGAAGGCTCTGGACAAACTCAGACTGAATGGCCCAGTATTTGAAGTGGCAGACAGCTTTTCCATTACTCATCCAGTGGAGGCTAACTATCTATCCCTTTGCACCAGGATTTCCAACACTTCGGACCGCCTCGTCCCTCTGAAAAAGGGTAAACCCCAGAGACGGGCACCGGCCCCATGGTTTGATGACTCTTTAAGAGCTCTCAAACTAGCATGCAGACAAGCAGAGAGAAAATGGAGGCAGGGTTACTCTGACACCCACAAAATTCTCTGGAAAGAAAACCTCCGGGAGTACAAAACGGCTATCGCCCAAAATAAGGCTAAACATTACTGCTCCATCATTTCCAACGCCACTAACAGCTCAAAAAGTATCTTCCAGATACTTAAAAATCTAACTAATCCGGACTGTGTCACTTCTACACAGCCTCCCACCCAAGCCCTCTGTGACAATCTTGCAGTGTTTTTTATCAACAAAATCAACACTATTATTCACAACCTGAAAACACCCCCAGCCTCAGGCATTTCCAATATGCAGAGACCAGACACCAGTTCTCGAAACTCGTCGCCTCCTGGCCCTGTCCTTTTGGCTAGACTTCAGGAATTCCCCCCGATTCCGGTCTTCGAGTTTGAAAGACTGGCGCTTGGTATCACCTCGGGTTCTCCACTCGACCCCCTACCACCAAAAGTCTGGAAAAATTTTGGAAATGAGCTCTTTGACACCATGCGCCTTATATGTAATCAGTCTCTGCACAGTGGCTTTGTCCCAACTCCCTGGAAACAGGCACTGATTACCCCTCTCTTGAAGAAACCTTCCCTGAGCTCGGACTGTCTGTCAAATTACCGACCCATCTCCCTGCTGCCTTTCCCAGCGAAGATCGCCGAACGATGGGTCAGCTCGTGCCTGTCCGCCCACTTAGAACAAAACAACCTTCTTGATGATCACCAGTTCGGGTTCCGTCCTGCCCACGGCACCGAAACAGCAGTCCTGACAGCCATGGAGGATCTTCGCATGCGTGCAGACAGGGGTCAGCCAGTGGCGCTGATACTACTGGACCTGTCTGCCGCATTCGATACGGTCAACCATGGTATGCTGCTGCAGAGACTTGGTGAGGTGGGAGTGGAGGGCACTGCATTGCTCTGGTTTCACTCCTACCTTCGGGACAGAAGACAGGCTGTCTCTCTCCCCCCATTCCAATCCACCTTTGCACCAGTACCCCAGGGAGTCCCTCAGGGCTCCTCCATCAGCCCCATCCTTTTTAATGTGTATCTCACCCCGCTAATCAAACTAATCCAATCCTTTGGGATCAAAACAATAAACTACGCGGATGATACACAGCTCATCCTCTCTTGGGAAGGTGAAGATGCCACTCCTTTCTCGACCTTCCACGATTGCTTAAGAGAGACGGCTGGATGGCTTCACATAAACTCCCTCCAGTTTAACTCCGCAAAAACGGAGGTCCTGTTCTGTTCAGGCACCAAGATACCCCGTCAGTTTCCGACTGATTTCTGGCCCCCAGAGTTTAGTGACAAACCTCTGCCAGTTCCCTCGGTTCGCAACCTGGGAGCCATGCTTGACAACAAATTAAGTATGGAAACCCAGGTGACGAAAACTGTGGGGATCTGCACAGCCCTGCTTCGCTCACTGCGGAAAATCATGCCTCTCCTCCCGGCACAAGCCAGGGCGTCGATAGTCAGGTGTACGATACTCAGTCGCCTTGACTATTGTAACGCCCTGCTCCTGGAGTCTCCAGTCACGCTGATGGATCGTCTACAGCGAATTCAATCTGCCGCCGCCAAGCTGGCTCTTGGCTGGACGAGGAGGGCTTCGGCCACAGCAGCTCTGTCTGAGCTACACTGGCTACCTCTAAAACAACGAGTGGCCTTCAAGTCCCTCTGCATTGTCTTTAAGGCTCTGCATGGACTTGGACCTAAACCTCTGCAAGCCCTGTTTATGTGGTACACTTCTGCCAGAGATCTACGCTCGTCCTCGGCTAGTCTGGTAAAGGTACCCAGATTTAATAAAGCCAGAACAGGGGGAAGATCCTTTAGGGTTGCAGCGGCCAAGCTGTGGAACAGCTTGCCCACTGACATACGTCAGATGTCCCAGCTTCTTCCGTTCAGGAGACGTATCAAGACCTGGCTTTTCCCTCAATAACTGTCCGTTTGATTGTTCCCCCGGTTATTCGCTAACAGAGTACTCTACAGCGCCAGGAAGCCTGCAAGGTATCAGTCGCGCTCTACAAATTCCCAAAATAATAATAATAATAAGGTGAGCACCGTGTCAAACAGGACCCTACTGAAGGCTTCTGACTCCTTGTATTACCCTTTGTTTAAAACTATTAATAAATCCTCATCATTAACACCATTCTGGTTTGGGTCGTGTCTCACTTCCCGTCACACCACCGTTCCTGCATTGACTAACGATATAGAAGAGACATATGGCCCTCTTTAGCCTATTGACAGAAAGCACACCGGAAGCTTTGATTTCCTTTAACCCTTTGCCGGGGGCCGTCCTGACCATTACGGGTTAAACAACTTTACACATAGATGTAGTAAGCTTACTGCCCTATAGTTTTCTAAAACTTTAAGAGAAGAAAAAAATGTGCTGTAAATGACTTGAGCATAAAAGGCGTTCAAGTTATTCTTCTCAGGAAAAAGTCATTTATTCCTCAGCTCTCTGAGATTAGCAAATACATATCAGGAGGGTGAAAACTGATTGTTATCAAGCCCAGATAAATTCTGAACAAAATGGCCCTAAAGTTTACAATGTTATAAATAAACTTAGTACCCCTGCTTGGTTCAGCACAGATTGAGATTTCTACGAAAGCCTCTATAAAGAGTTTGTCTACTTACTTTCAGCAAAAAAGGTACTACAAATTATACAGTCCTTCAATTATAGCCCCATTTCAAGTACCATTTTAACCAATACTTAGGTTTCCTCCCAGGAGAGTTCTCTATGTGCATCTACTTTTCCATTTGCTACATCTCAAATTGTATCTACTACTTCTTACTCTGTTAAGATGTCTGATGTTGTACTGCTCTAGTACATTTTCCTGCAATAGAAAAGGAACACAATTGTACCAAACTCAAAACTGGGTTTTCCGGGTCCCCATTAGACAGCTGCCTGGATAAATATCTCAAACATAGGACACCAATACTAGCTCCCTTTCTCATGAAACTATTTAACTTATCACTGAAAACTGTCTACTGCATGGAAAAACAATGGTTTTTCACTTTTGAAGATCCCAGATGCTGATCCTCTGAACTTAGCAAACTATAAGCCAATTTCTCCACTGCCAATAACCTGCCCACTTAGAAAGAAGCAATCTTTTACATGCTCATCAATAAAGCTACAGACCTATAGGAGGAGGGTGCCCTGATCCTGTTTAATGACCCACTTTGACTTACCCGGGGGGGGGATATCCTAGAGTACACTGCCCTCACTGCGGCAATCAGGAAGCACTGGGGCAGGGGACTTACAGAATCACCATCTTCTATGGGCTGCCAATACATAGTGTTGGCAGAAGGCACTTTTAAAACAGTGACGTCACTCTATAGGTGCATGACGCTGGAATCCTTACTCCCTTGTCTGTCCTGAAGCTCAAATAGGAAGCTGATATAGGGGGGACATCCCAGATAAGGCGTGGGGAAAGCTAGTGGAGAGCGCCTGGAAGAACACAAGGAATGCAAGGTTTCAATTAGTGCATTTCCATATTTTACATAGAGCATACCTTCCCCCAGCAAAAGTACCCGCATCTTTCCAGGCCCAATCAGCGGCCTGCCCGAGATGTAACACAGAAAGTGCAGATTTTAAACACATGTTATGGGGTTGCTCGTTGCTAGACAGTTATTGGGAGGAGGTAACAACAATATTATCAGACTTCATGGATAGAGAACTGAATCCCACCATGGCTCATTGTATTATGCACTGGTTTCCCCACATGTCCAAGATCAAAATTACTAGCAAATTTATAGATCTGGTGCTGCTCCTGACCAAAAGGAACATCCCTACCCATTGGTAGGCAAAACAGGGCCGACTTCCTCTTCATGCTATAAAAAGGAAGTACACCCAAATCTGCACCTGTAAATATAGCAAACAGCAGAATGAAGCCATAACTAACAAGGCTAGGAGGGATGGAAAACTATGCTTTGGCGAGGAAGACTAGGACTCGGATTAAGGAAGATTAGTGTAAGTAGTCGGGGCATTCTCTCCTCGTCTGGATTCCTAAACACAGTAATCACCGAATGAGTTGATAAAGTATGCATTGGCTTCATGAAACATGAAAACATGAAATTGCAAGACCCTGTTTTATTGTAAACAACTCAAAAAGAAAAACGCATACATATCCATCGATTTAAACTGGAATGCAGAACTGAAGTGGCAAAAGGAACAGAAGGAACAGAAGTACCATCCCCCACCTCTAGCCTGTAAGGCTCCATAAAGGTATGAGGAGTAGTCCATGTGACTGCCTTGAAAATATCCTTCATGGATATGCCATTGAAATCCGAACAAGACACAGCCACAGATCTCATAGAACGTCTCTGAACCTAGTTCGTCATCACCCTGTCCTGAGATTAGGGCTAACAAAATCTTCTGATCCAGCGAATTAGGGTGGAATTGCAGGGCCTCAAGCCAGCCTTCACCAGACCAAATGTGACAAAGAGACTATCCCCTTACAGAATGGCTCGTCCTGGCCAAGTAAACCCTTCACATCCAAGAGATGTAAGAGGGACTCTTCAACACTGCGAATGAGGGAAAACACCATGCAGCACAACCCCAGCAGACATGTGAAAAAAAGAAGCCACTGTAGGAATTAAAGTAGGGTGAACACTCAAAATCACCTTATCGTCCAGGAGTCTCAAAAAAGGGGCAGATTTCAAATAAGACCCCAACTCTCCAAATCACCTGTCCAAAGCAATAACCACAACGAACACCTCCTTCAAAGTCAGGAACTTCAAGTCCACTGACTCGAGAGGTTCAATTGGACTCTCTTCTAAAGCCCGCAAAACCAACAGAAAGTCCTATGGAAGGGCAGACAACAACAGTTTTGACCATTTCCGACCCAAGGACTTCAACAATGTAGACACCAAGGGCTCCACTAGATAAAAAAAAGGACTCTTGAAAGTCCTAAGTACAGCTCAATGAGCCCAGAGTGTAGAAAGGGCCAAACCCAATTCAAAGCTGTCAGACAAAATGTCCAGCACCTAAACAGGCTCAATATCATCCACAAGAAAACCTTTCCTCAAACACCAAGCAGAAACATTAGACCAATGCTTGGCATAAGAATGCATAGTACATGATCTGAGAGTGGAAATTACCTGAAAGAAATTACCAATTTGCACGATAAATTCTTTGAAACTGTAAGGGGGCATTTCTACAAGGTAGTTCCTCACCACACAGGTAAGAACAACCGCCCTAAAAGAACGGGGTGGTATAACGAGGCTTGCAGGATGGCAAGAACTTCTCTAGGAACGGCAATTAAGAATAGAGACTCAACTGCAGTCAGGGAAGCAAGACACAAATATAAGGTCAGCATACATACGGCCAAGAAGCAATGGGATGAACAGCATTGGCAAGACCTTAAAGCTGCTAGTACTGCTAAGGATTCTAGATTATTCTGGAGTATTGTCAAATGGGGGAAAGGAGGTCTCCCAGAACCACCATCAAACCATGTCTCCCAGAGCAGTTGGTTCGAATATTTTGGGCCCCAATATGCATGCCGCCCTGAGGACATGACTAGAGATTGTGTGGACACTGTTATATACTTAGCCCCTCCTTTTAATAACGCAGATGTAGCAGTAGCTCTGGATTCAGTCTCGAGGGGGAAGGCACCAGGACCTGACAGGGTCCCTGCGGATGTTTTCCTTCACGATAAAACTTGTTGGGGCAGGTACATAATGGAGCTGGCCAATGCTGTGGCGGTAGGGGCACCTGTACCAAAGTCTTGGCAAGGGGCTGTAATAGCCCCGGTGTACAAGAAAGGGGACAAAACTCTCCCCGGAAACTATAGGCCCATTTGCCTAATAGATCCGGTACAAAAAGTGATAGGAAAAATGACACTAGTAAAAATCATGGTCTGGGTTGAAGAAAACAATATTTTGTCTTCTTTCCAAGCCGGCTTTTGTAAGCTAACTAGTACCATAGACCAGATATTCCGGTTCACCTTACTACATTGGAAGACAGTACAGCTAGGGAAAGGCAGCCTCTATGCTGCCTTCATTGACCTGCGTGCAGCTTTTGACTTAGTCCCATGGTCCCAGTTGTAGAAAGTGCTAGCAGAGATGGGTATGCCTCTGGAAATCCTCTCGCTAGCAATGAGACTGGATGAGTCAAACTATGCCAAAATTCAGTGGGGGAGGCACGGGCAAGTTACTGCTGAGTTCCCGGTACAGAGGGGAGTGTGCCAAGGCTAAAGGAATTGTGCAGACTACTAGAGAAAATGGGCATGAAGGGGTTGTGGGAGAACCCAGAGCTAGCCCAGTTCCCATCCAAAGACATCATAAAAGCAAAGTATTGGGAATTGGTAGCCTGCCGGAACTGGAACGATGCGGATCCCTCCTTCCTGGAAGGTCGCTTTTTGGAGGCAAAAGTCTCCCCGACACTAGAGCCCTATTGGGACATTATAACGAAGCCTGAGGACAGGAAACTTTATTTCCAGCTCAGAGTGGGGTCGCTCCCAATAAGATCGTTAACAGGGAGATGGGCTGAAGCTAATTCTAATGTTTGTCCGGCTTGTAATAATGAAATTGAGACCATTGCCAATTTTCTCTTTGTCTGCGAGGCCTACTCAATCCCCCGACGTGTCTGGCTAAGAGCGATGTGCAAATTGCTTGGCTCGAGGGAGAGTAAGGTGGCTCTAAGAATAATTTGCACTAGCACTGAACCGGTCATTTCTGTGGCAGTTGCTAAATTTTTGGGGTGGTCATGGTCCATCAGAAAGAAATTCCAATTGTGAATGTAGGACTGTTGAGAATAATCTATGCTTCCTAGTTTTTACCCCCCCTAGACAATTGGACTGACCCGATTATATTATATGGGTACTCATTGGTTTTATACTTATATGAATTCTTGATTGGTTTTATTGTCCCTTTCTTATACTATTGAAGTCAAGACGCTTTTATTCTTTTAATTATCTCGTGCAAATATTGTCTCTTTTTTGTATTATGAAAAAAGCACATACGCACTGGAGGTTGTAAATACATTCTTTTTTATTGTGGATCAAAACGGTTTTTAAATGTACTATGCTTTTATGAGTTTTTATCTCAAATAAAGCAAATTTGACTGACTGGCATAGTACATGAGCCCCGAGACTGCTGAATCAAACCGGCCACCACCCTCTACTCATCAGACTCATACGTTCAATAACCAAACTTGAAGGTGCATTGACTGAAATACCTTGAGAAGAAGCAGGGGAACCATCCACGGGTAGATAATATGGAAGCACCCAGCACAGCTGAACCACCAACTAGAGGGGTAACCACAGGCCTCTCCACCACCCTGGTATCACCACAGCTGATCCACCAACTAGAGGGGTAACCACAGGCATCTCGGCCACCCTGGTACCACCAGAATCACCAAAGCCCTGCCCGACCTGATCTTCTGCAACATCACTGGAATCAAGCGGATGGGGGAAAATGCATACAACAACTCCTGAGGCCACATGAAGAACATTGCGTCCAGCCACCATGCCTTCCTGCTAAGCATAATCCTGAAAAAAGAAGGAAGTCTGTCAGTCTCCAGGGAGGCAAACAAATTCATAGTCGGAGACCCAATTCTCCTCTGTAAACCCTAGGAACACATTCTGTGTCAACGACAGGGAACTCATGGTTGGAAATACCCTGCTAAGCCAGTCCGCCACCACATTCTCCTTGCCTGGCAAGTAAATCGCCGACAGGGACTTCAACTCTTGCCCTGCCCAGCTGCAAATAACCAGACTCAGACAGCTGAAGGATTTCACTCTGAATCCCACCTGACTATTCAGGTACCCCATGACAACCTTGTTGTCTGTCCGGACCTGCACATAATGATTTGACAAATGTGGGGCAAAAGCCAGGAGACCCAAGTGAACAGCTTTCAGCTCCTAGTAGTTGGAAGAAGAAGATGGCTGTAGCTTCAACCATTTCCTCTGTGCGGAAAGATCCCACAAGGTTGCACCCCAGCCTAGCATACTGGCATCTGTGTTCACTACCCTGGTGGGCTCTACATGAAAACAACATCCCTGGCACAGATTTACATCGGTATACAATGGTTACCACGCATTTTTTACAACGCGGTACCGTTACCACGCTACTTTTACCACGCAGGTCGTTACAACGAAATGCGCTGGGGGGTGCTCCAGGATAGTAAATACTTTAATTTACTATCCAACTCCTTTCCCTAGAGTCCACGGGGACTGGAGTTGGAATAGTAAATTAAATAATTTACTATCCAGCGCCCCTCCACGCAAGTCGTTGTAACGACTTGCGTGGTAAAAGTAGCGTGGTAACGGTACGCGTTGTAAAAGTACGCGTGGTACCGTCATACATCCATTTACATCATTCAACCACCAGCTCAAAATCTCCTTGTTGGTAATCCTGGCCACTCGGCAGCCAGTGGGACATACATATGTAAACGAGCCCACGACATTACCATCAGAGATGCGGACATAAGTCCCTGAAGTCTCAACTACTGGCTTACTGGGGGACATAACCGAGACATTAGCCCCTAAATGTCCTTCCCCAGAGTAAATTTCCTGTCCTGAGGCAGGAACACCTTCCCCAGCAAAGTCTTGAACCATGTAAGTCAGACCCTGTGTTGGGGTGAGATGATTTGCTGAATTTCACCAAAAAGCCATGATCCTGCAACATCTTGCAGACTTCTGTGACAGGCTGTTCCGCCTTAGAAGAAAAAGAAGAGGGAGTAAATCATATAAATATGGGAAAGTCAGAATCATCATGCCACGCAAAACACAAATCAGGGAAGCTAAAACCTTAGTAAACACTTTAGGTGAACAACACAGACCAAAAGGTAATACCTTGAATTGGTAATGGTGAACCAGAACACAAAATCACAGAAACTGATGTGATGTCAGAAGGACCCGCTCATGCAGATATGCATCCTGTAAGTCCAGAGATACCAAGAAATCGCCCTGATTGATGAAGGGCAGAATGAGTAGAAGAGGACATTGGGAAAGAACTAGTTCATCCATTTCAGAACCAGGACAGGTCGAAGATCGTCCAAATGTTTTATCACCAGAAAGAGAGCTGAATAAACTCCCTCCCATTCCTGCAAATGAGGCACCAGAACAATGGCACCTTTCATTAGGAGGGCCATTTGCTTCATTCCCCCCAAACCCCGTGGACAAGATGTGACTCGAAAAAGATCAGGGGTTTCCCTTAAACCAATTCTAACCCCTCCTTCACCACCTGAAGCATCCACTGGTCTGTCACTGCCTGCTGCCAGACCTTGAAAAACAGAGAGATGTGGGGCCCCATCTGATCGCGTAGCACTGCCATATAGACAGGGTTTAGATGCGGCCACGGAAGAGGAAGTTGGCTTCTGGAACTGGGGTTTATCATAGGAAGGGACACCCCAGCCGTGCTCCCTAACACGAAAGGGTTAGTTAAATTTACCCTGGCAGTCTGGACTAAAGGCCCCCTTGTTACCAAATAATTTAGGACAGCCAGCCTTTTCAAGAGCAAGCAGCTTGCAATCCTTAGCCACATTTTTCACCATGTCCTCCAAAGAAGGTCCAAACAACTTCAACCCAGAAAAAGGAATTTTCAATAGTAGCCATTTCTGGGTGGCATCAGCCTTCCACAACCTTAACCACATCTGACATCTAGCTGAATAGCAGCCAAGAAAGGAGACACCTCAGGCGTCTCTGGCTCCTCCCCATTGTGTGTTTTCTCCGACACTTTACCCCCAGTCTCCCTACTGCAAGCAATAACAACTACAGTAAGCAGACACATCTCCTGCTAACATATTTGCCAGGCACCCAAAGCATGATGCTATCAAACCGACCATGGCTGCTGAGCAACCGCACCACAATACCTTGCTCCGTCTGCCTCAACGTAACTGCGAAGCATGCATGTTGTGTCAGTAAAATAAAATGCCATCATCGGTTCCCTGAATATTCTGCACACCTTGCAACATAAAGACCTCGCCATCCCCGCCTGCTCATGTCGGGCTCTCAGTGGATAAACCGACCCCCATGGAAATCTTCAACAATTCAAAGGAGAAGCACAACTGCATTCCCCAAAGTTAGTTCAAGCAGGCCTTCCAAGTAATGGGAGCACTGTGGCACACTTTGTGAAATACCTTCCAAAACAAACAGCGGTAAGATCCACAATCGCTCTACAATAAGCAAGGTCCACAGTATACTACTGCAATACCTCGACCTCGCGGGACCAATGACTCTGCTAAGGCAAGACTTTGATCTCCCACTTGCCTGCACAATTGAAAGAAGCAACTCGCAAATAAAGTTGTCCATAAGTGTGTTATCATCAAGAAATTCACTAACAAGCAATGTGAGGCTGGTAATATTGTATCAAAGTGTCAAAGGTCATTTGAAAGCAGTGCTGGGGACATATCAAGTTAGCTAAATCTCCTATATTACTAATGGACTTTTTACAAAGAAAATTAATATAAATGATGTATAAATTAGTGAACTAAAGAATTCCAAAGGATAATGACTTAGTAATATTGATCAAGCTTTAGAGAGCCCCTTTAGAGGCTATTTTGTGGTTATCCTTCAGAGCATTATTTTAAAAATGAGTACCAAGAGAGCAGTTTAAATCACTTTGAGAAATTAACTGTACAATGAAACACAGTGCCTAACGACAACTTTATGGTTAGAGGGAATTTTCCCATGTTAAACTTTTTGGAAAAAGAGTGTGAGTAAGTAATTGTTAATTGTCTAAGCTTTCCTTCAAAACCATTTACAATAATAAAGAATTAGAAGAAATCAGTGCATAAATAAATAAATACAAACAAACCTACATTTTAATTAAATCAATATTTCTACTATAATAAAATCAAGATGATATAATAGGCATCGATAAGGCCAATAAAAGATAGTGCAATAAAACGTTCTAATTGCTATTTAAAGTCGATGTAAAAATAACAAATTTACTTTACAAGATTTGTGAAACGCATCCATGAAATCAGTTTAAATGCTTTAGGTGTTCTTCAGTTATCACCATAAATGTAATTGTACAACCAATGGTTCTCCAAGAGTTGCCCCTGAAGCATAATCTTGATTATTGAGTGTTCTGATTGAGTGTAGTCTGAAAATAGGCCTTACATACTTCTTACAAATTTCAGCTAGTTTGGGATATACACATAACATATGTTTAATTGATTTCTTATGGGATGCACATAAGCAACAAAGTGGTTGATGATCCCTTTATTTCTTCCAAGAGCCCTCAAATTGTAGTACTAGAATATAGAAAACTTCCGAATAATGTTTTTTACAGATAGTATTAATGATGAGTCAAGATACTATTGTCTCCTTGTTGTGTACGTATGCTGTAGGCACTCTCGGTTTTATATTTTAGACATTTGCTATGGCTGAAGTCAAACTAAGCTATGTTTAGAGCTTGTCTATTTAATAATTTGCATACGTCTGATTCACATTGGTGAGGGGCAGTCAAAGGTTGAAAAGCAGGGATATGCTGCATCAACCACCAAGTGCTAATGCCATTACCATTAGAATTAATTATCTCCTATTTTATTAATGCTTTGGCAGTTTTATCTTGTGAAATAAAACACCCATTAAGTAATAAAGAAATGTTTTCATTATTTAGTACACGCAGTAAAGGAATTACCAAATCAAGTCTCAGTCAGGAATGGGGTGTAAATATCCCAAGATCACATTTTCTTCTTACATAGTCTAGTTTCATAATTAGTTGAGTGTGCATAATCAATGTGCCATATATTAATATCGGAAGCAATTTAGCGTTAGTTGCAGTTATTGTTGGACCTACGACACCTCCTTCATATTTCTTTGCAAATCGCTTGATAGCACAAGCTTTATGTATGCCCTCTTTAGACTGTGTGGTGATACGTTAATACCAGTTAAGTTTTTCCTGCCAAGGTATGAGGTTATTCTTCACAGAGTCAATTTTCTTTTGGTCAATTATCAGTTGTAAATAGGTTGTGAAGTAGTTCATTTTCAAGTTCTTGTTTTTGTTGTACCCTTGTAGTTGTGTTAACTGACGTAATCATATTTCAATAATTGAGATCAACACCAGGTTCAGTGCATATGCCTGATATGATACATCTAAGTGCCCAAGTTTTGGAACATCACAGTCATTGTTATTTAACATTTCATTATGATGAGCTAAATGTCAGAAAACAAACATTGGTAAAGGCCGTAGGTTTCGCCTATTGGATTAATAATAAGTTAGGAGGTGTGGTAGCAGTGTATGAGTGCAGGGAGAAGGATGTGAGCAGTCTCTGTCAAGGGTAAGTGGTGCATGAATGAAGGTTGATAAGTGTCTGAGTGCAGGGTGAAAGTGCCTCAATGCATGGTGATTGATGTGTGTACGGTGCAGAATAAGAATTGTGTGAGTGTACAGGGTGAGAAATACAAGGTAAAAGGTGTGCAAGAATAGGGTGAGCGGTATGTCTATAGTATAAGTGCAGGGTGATCGGTTTGATTTTAGGGTGTGAAGTATGGGTGGAGGGTTCTGAGGGCTGGGTGAGAGGTATTCCAATGGTATGTGAGTGCAGAGTCAGCACTGGGGGAGTAGTGGATAAGCAGTATCTGACTGCCAGGGTGAGCGGTGTCCAAGAGTAGGTGAAAGGTATGTATGTGTGGTGCAAAGTTTCAAAATTAGGCAAAGCTGTGCTGTGCTCTAATATGCCAGACACAGCTGCCTGGGCACTGTTCACCTCACCTGGCTCCTGCAGAGGCACAGCTTGTCAGTTCTACCACACATGGCATCTGAGCAGCTCAGTGCAGGAAAGGTAGACAAAGAAAAGACAAGGAAACGGGTGGTTGCCACTAGGGAGGTCCGCGGGATCAGGAAGGAGGATGTGGTAGGTTAAAACCGGGGGATGTTCCAAACAACGGTGGGGGTTAGGGGGTTTACATGGCCATGGTTGTAGGACACCAATACATTGGGTTCATGTTTCCACTGCATAAATGCATACATAAAGGGGGAAATATTAAGCGAGGACAGCCGCCTAGGGCTAATGAGTGAAAGCACGCAGGCTTCGAGGTGGAGGAGCTGCAATGTAGGAAGTAACTGGGCACGGGGAGCCAGCTGAAATGGCGTACTGGCAACAAATACTGTGAATGGGAGAACAAGGGGTGCAGGAAACACAGGCTCATTAAGTGTGTTGTTTCAGGGAGAATACACACACATTCACTCTAATGGAGTGCTTGTTCATAAATGCTAAAAAAAGTTCCCTCTGAGTGAGTATCTAGTGGAAGGACACTGGCCAACAGCCACTGCCTGTGACCGTAAGGTGTACTTGGTCTAAGTTCCACAATACAGCATGGACAGCAAAAGCCAAAAAAGGAAGTACAAACAGACAATGAGAAGGAAGTAAAGTAGAGCTACATTGGAATCAAGGAATGGTAAGCTCAGGTAAGTATTGGGTGGGTTTTAAACCCCATTTAAGCTTTTTTTTAAAAAAAAATACAAACAACTTTGCAAGCACATCGCTGTACAGGCAAAACCTAATAAGAAAGGATAGTCCATAATCGGAATGACGCATGGCCACAAAGAGGAACCACGGTAGATGGTGGGCAGCAAGTATAATTCTAATAATAGTTATATTTAAAAATATTTTCCATTTCACTACGAAAAAGGCAAGAAATGCTACCATAAAATGTTTAAGTGAAGTGATCTGCTTAATATGGAAATGGATTGACGAGTTTGTCTTCCAAACGTTGTTGTTAAAGTAGTGAGGCTGCACGTACACAATAACAATGTCTTTAGTTTTTTGCCACTTTAGTTTATTGCAATTACCTTTTTAGGGTTTTTTTTCTTTTATTTTTTTTTGTATTGAAAAAGTTTGCAGTATGGTTTAGGGCCTACCTTTGCATGCATGTTATGTTAGCATGGCTTATTAGAAGTTTAAACAACATTTTAATCTTTGCTGCTTTTGCACACAACACTGCATAGTTGTTCTTGTACGTTAGCCTTCACGAAGGTTTTTCGGCATCTCTAGACATAGATCCTGCCCCTAGTCTGAACAGTGAGTGCTGAGCTGTCAAGGTTATCATAACATGTAAGCCTGTTTATCGACATGTCTATGTAACGCATTCTAGACACAACATTTTGGCAGCTGTAAGCCAAGTAAGATTCTGGCATTTTTATCATAGCACACTTGCCATGATTTCACACGCTTGGAATATTCCTTTTCCAGGGATGCAGAGAGCCTTGCTGATCCAGATGTAATTTACTCTTACTGGTAATGGGGTCCCCCAAACCAAGCCCAAGAGACCTTCTTTAGTTTATAATACATATTTCCTATATAGGGAGGGTGATAAAACTAGGCACTATATGATCTGTTTGCACCATCATTGTAATATGATTTCTCCTTTTGTATTTTATGGAGTTGTAACCATGCTGACCATATTATTTATAATCATCTGTCTGCTTATGTTGGCTAAGATACTGCACATGAGATCCCGTCGTTAAAATAAACATTTTAACCTTGACGTTTCTCCTATTTACTCCTGTTGTGGACTGGTATGGGAGCATAACAAAAGAGTGTTCTCACTTCCCACCATTCCTGAAATGGTCTTAAGTCGCATTTTCTAGGTTGTCTAATCCTTGGTTACTTTGCTATAGGACGAAGAGCTAATGGGACACTGATGCTAGCTGGTTAGGGTTTTTCTAGGTAAGGAGGTGAGTTTCTGGTACACCACAATTAACTAAGCTCTCTGTGCACAGTTCTGTGTATGAGCAGAATCCTTGCAACAAGTTATGTAGCTGACAGTGGGCCACTACTGATTTCAACCAGATGACTGATGAACGTGTCTTATGTGAGGTCATTTTAATAGAATTCTGTTAGATAAAATTCAAAATGGGTGGTATGAAGTGGGGAAGGGCATAACAACTAAAGAAAGCACTATGGGCCAGATGTATCAAGCGTTTTCCCCTTTCGTAAACGGACCAATTCGCAGAATCGGCCTGTTTGCGAACAGGAAAAAGCCTTTTGGCATGTATCATCCCAAAAAGCATGCGAAAATAGGGCAATGCAATTTTTTGCAATTACCTATTTTGTAAATGCATTTAGAAAATCGCAATTTGCGATTCTCCAAATGCAATGCTGGAAGCGCATTTCAAATTGCCACCCTGCGGTAAGGAATCGCAATTTTCCAACAACTTCAAGTTGGTGGTAAATTGCAAATCCTTAGGAAAATGCAAATTTTTACACTTTTCCAAGGGCCATGTGGTGCACATACATGCCCTTAGGGCACCTTTGCAATTGCATGTGCAATTTGCGAGTACCTATCTGGTACTCGCAAATTGCAAATGCAATCCTATTAATTCCTATAGGCCTATAGGCCCTTTGCAATGAATTGAAAGGTATTCCTTAAGAGAGAATCGCAATTTGTGATTCGCTATTAAGGAATATGTTGGATTCGCAAATTTTTTGCAAATCCTACATATATTGCATTTTGCGATTCTTAACTGGCAAATCAGTAAAATTGTCTATTTAACCCCTTGCCTGCTTATGACGAGCCCAGCTCGTCATGAGGCACAGTGGAGCTGTGCTCATGACGAGCTGGGCTCGTCATAACGGCTGTGCCACTCCCCCGCAATGCTGATTCAACGCCTGTGTGGACGTTCTACAGGAGTGGGCGGAGTCATGACGAGCCCAGCTCGTCATGAGCACAGCTGCACTGTGCCTCATGACAAGCTGGGCTCGTCATGAGCGCCGCAGCTCCGTGTGTGGCCCCTCCCCCCCGCACCTCAGGGGAATTACCCCCATGGTGAAGGAGTTAAGCATCGCAAAAGCAATTCTTGATACATCTGGCCCTATAATTGTTATTTATATTTTCTTCACTTGTGCAGCTCACAGTCCGCCACTAGTATATCGTTTTGGGCGTCAGTCAGTAGCCTGCTTATAACTTTTTGAATGTTTCCATCTCAGACTGAATTTCGATTCGCATTTGGGGAAGCGCTTACTTTGAGCTACAAGTAAAAGCCAAAGTACTGCGTACTGCACAAACACAAGCCTCTCTGTCAATTGGTCTTTTTTGGGCTGAAATTGCAATTTTCAGATTTCTAAATATATTGTAATATGTTTTTCACATTCCATTTATTATCTCCATGTTGTACTGTCCAGAAAAGCTATACTACTTCGCAGCCTTCTGGAACCGAGTCACACGAAAGTATCTAGCAGGTCAGCACTCCATGTCACTAGGGTACTCCAGATCTTGGGACAGAAAACATGCTACATGCTCAAGACAAGCGCTAAAACGGGGTTCATCCAAGGGGGGGAAGCAAAGGGAGCCGGTAGAAGCAGCATAGTACGGGTCGACAGAGGTGCCTGATGCATGCTTAGATATATGTTTCTGAACTGCCAATAGAAAAAAGAAGTTGCACATACCTGACAGGACTGGCATCATCATAACACAGCTATGGCATTACAACTGGCGATGTGAGGAAGGAATTGAACTACTCCACAATGTGACACCATCACCAGTCATATATACCACGGCAATGAGTACATTGTCACAAGCCACCGCTGACAGAGAAGAGGCCAGCGCGCCCCATGTGCACAGCAAAACTAACCACCAGTTACCCATGGACACATGGAAAAATAAACAGTAATCCAGCACAGGGCCCATGGCACCATTAGACATGAACAGGCAAAAGAACATGACCCTCGCACTCTGCCCCACTCCCACATGTATGGGCCCATGGTACCATTAGACATGAACAGGCAAAAGAACAATGCAACCCCCTGTGTGTGGCAGCAAAGAAGCCACACCGGGCCTGAACACACCCAGCAATAAGCAGGACACCCAGTACTGGGAGTGCGAAAACAGAAACTGTTGGCAGACCCACACATGAATTGAACCGATGGTGAGCATTCCTATATGAGTGCATTCACTCCCAGACCACGCAGGACAGTGAAAGGCATGAGCAACAGAGTCCGCACACATAAACTGACGAATACCTCACAGCAGAGCATCACTCCAGCCGAAAATGGGGGAAAGAGAGAGGATTGCTATCTTGAGCCCCGTCATTAACATAGAAAGGGTGTCTATGGCAGGATGCCAGGAGACCGAAATTCTGAGGCAAAACATCTGCGCATAAAACATAACAAGCGAAGCAGCAGAGGGAGACAGACAGCAGACACATGCGCCCTTCTCGACTGCATCTAAGAGTGAAAGAGAAGGACTGCAGGAAAGTAACAAGCAGGCTTGCATAAAAAAAAGTTCCACACAAAAGCCGAATACAGTATTTTGGAGACAGGAACTGATAAGAGCAGCACCTTTAAGCCAGCCCCTTTTAAGATATATTAAAAACAATAGATGTCACAAGCACAGCAAACGCCTGTCCATCATACCATCCATCACAGATCCTTGAAAACTGCCTCCTGCCATTGCTGTCTTCACTTATCCTCCCAGATCAATATGGCGTTATGTCTTGCCACAGCACCAGCCATTGCACTTGAGTGCACATTGCTCTGGAGCATGCAAATGCCACGTTGTGTGTCCAACCAGCAGTATACAAGAGGCCATCAGTTCCATCAGCCTCAGAGTCAACCACACTGAAACTCCGGACTGAGGCTGAAAGATTGGGATCAAGGCCTGAATGTCCTGAAAGAAGCAGGAGTAACAACCACATGCTAGTTTTGGTGCTGGCACCCTCTCGACAGCCCCCTTGGAAAATGGCTTCCCCTTCCTGCAGCAAAACGGAGAGAAGGTCCTTCGTCAGCTGATAGGGGAAAGAGCGGTAGGGAAGAGAGGAAGGGTCAGGCTTATCCCTGGTAAATGACCTGTTGGACTTACCATTCCAATAAGATTACCTGCCTTCCTGGTAAGAATCAGTGGATTCTGCACCCCACTGGGTGGATGTGCTTCTGTAAGAGCATTCTGAAGAGATGTGGCAGGTGGGCACCTAGGCATCAAGCTCATAAATGCTGGGTTCCTTGTGGAGGCTGGCAGTATGGAGAACCTCGCCCAAATCCACTCCAGGAGCTGTAGAACAGTTTGAGGGGCGTCATGGGACAGAAAGGCTCTGAGAGCAAGAGGTAGCCCTGATCTTTTCAAAATGCTTAAGAGCGGAATCAACCTTGCCCCAGAACAGGTGAGTTAAATCGAAAGGCATGTTTATCAGGGTGGACTGGATATTATCTGAGAACTCAGTGGATTGCGAGCACGCATGGTGGAGATTGTCAATTCTGGAGCTAATGACCCTCCTGATGGAATCAGTGGTGTCCAAGCCACAACGAATCATGCACTTGGCCACTTCACAACCATCTTGAATCACCTGGTCTAGAACAGATTTTTTTGTAATTGTTTTTGTCGGCATTTTAAAACAATGCTACAAACGATACAAACAACAAGCCAGTTGCTAATCAGTACATAATTATCTTGACATAGGTCAACCACATCAATCACAAACGTCTTTGCATGAATGCTTGCTCCACATCATGGGATTTGAAAAGGAGAAAATACATCATATCATAAAAACAAACCACAGTTGTCACATTCCGAAAGACAGTTGAAGAAAGAGTCCACTGCAGCACCTCCCAGGGCACACAATTAAGTAGACCCTTCAACAAACAATTGCGTAGTTCTTCCCAGGGAACGCCCACCGCTCAGTCCCCCATCCCTCCACAAGTCACATGTGCTGATTCATGAAAGCCCAGGTCATGGCGTTGTACCTCCATCAGCCTCCTGGTGCTCTCGGGCCCACACAACAAAGGGTTCCCAGATGTCCCTGGGCCTGGATGCTGAGGATATCAATTCCAAAAAAGTGGTCAGTTGTGAGTGTCCAAAGGTAACATCTCTAATCCAGTCATTTTTCGAGGGAACCCCCTTACGCCCCCAATGCATGGCAACTCGGCGTTTAGGAAATAGGAGTAAAAGTACGTGCAGTTTTCAACCCTTAACAGGCGTGTCCTTGACATAACTTAATAACCCCTGTACAGTGTTGGGATCCCCGGTCATGCTAATTATTTGGTGTATCACAGTAAATACGTCGGACCAATGTGCTGCCAACCGTGGGCAATTCCATGCCATTTGTAAAAAAGTAGCGGGAGATATTCCAAAGAGGCCACCAAATCTAATAAAGGTTTGCAGTAATGGGTCAAGGTTTTACGTCGGGTAAGTCATGTACAGTGTGATGTCATCAGCATACGGATGAATTATGAGACTTTGAGCACTAAACCCAATCCCTTTGGTGGTGTAGTGCTGCTTGATGCGTGCTGGGAGCGGCTCCATCGCTATTGCGAATAGTAGAGGTGATAGTGGGCTTCTTTGCCTCGTACCTCGTGAGATACTAAACAGTAGTGATATAGGCTCGTTGAGCCTAACCCGAGCAGTCGGTCTAGTATAAAGCAGCCAAAAGGTTAATAAACAGCGGACTAAACCCCATGCGAGTTAGAATGGCAAATAAATACTTCCACTCAAGAGTGTCAAATGCCTTTGTAGCATCTAGGAATACTGCGGCAGAGTGTAAGTAATGCAGTACTGAGAACGGGTTACGCAGATTATCAGAGGTAGATCTGCCAGGAATATATCCCGATTGATCTGGACAAGCTATCAGCTGGAGTACAGGCTGCAGCCGATTTGCAATCAGGTTTGCCAATATTTTCACATACATGTTTATTAATGACAGCGGTCTGTTTGAGTCCAGTTCATTTTCCGGCTTCAACAGGGTGATTATTATCGCCTCACGCATCGACGGTGGTAGAACGCCCGACTCTCGAGCTTCCTCATAAATCTGCAATAAATGTGGCACCAGCTCCTATACAGAAGTCTTGAAGAATGCGGTGTTTAGACCATCCGACCCGGGGGCCTTGTTCAATGGTAAGCACTTAATGACCTGAGCTCCACTGTAAATGGAAAATCCAGATACTCCCTGTGCCTTTGACCCAACCAGAGCAGCTCCAGGGAATCGAGAAAGGGCAGCAGGCTCCCTGGGCTAGTTCCCTGTCATGTCATTATTAGGCGGTATTTCTGCCCCCATACCTCTTGTTGGGTTTTACTCTACCAGTTCTTTTTTTTTTTTTTTTTTTTTAAATTTTTGAAAACCTTTATTGTGTATTAGTAAAAGAACAAATACGGGCCCACAACCATCAGGCCGGCCACAAATACTCTCAAAGCACCAGCGCATGCAATACGGCGACACAGTAACACATTATTACAATGAGCAAGCATTTAAAAGTTACACTGGAGATCCTCGTGATACCATGTCCCAGGAGCAATGAAGGTTAATTTTAAATTTTATTTTTTGTTGCAGCTATTAAAGTTTGTCTTTTTTTAATATAAACAATAGACTAAGAAAGCAGAGTCAGTGCAGGCGCAACACGACATTAGCGACAAATTTATCACGTAATCCTACAACCACGAAAGTCAAGTCCCCCCAGGCGGCATGGCGGTTCAAAAGTTTGTGCAGCAGGAGTGTCAAACCTAACATCATACCCAGTGTCCACCGCCACCCACCCCCTAGCAGTCCCAGACACGGACCCAAGATAGAAGAAAGAAGAAGAAAACGAAAACGAAAGAAAAAACAAGGCCCATCGAAACTGAAACCAGAAAACTAAAATCCCATCCCCGACCCCCCACCCTACACGCATGCAGAGGCTACGGCCTACCCCCCCCCCCCCCAGCAGTGTGTCTGTCGCCCAATAAACCCGAAATATAGAACAAGGAAAGAAAGAAGAGAAAAAGAAAAAGGAATTATTGTAAATCAGAGGAGGGCCATCTCAGAAGTCTCCCGGGCTACCCAGCCATAAGTGTGCACATCACCCCACATATCAACAAAAACAATGAGCAGGAACACATAATAAAATGGGGAGAGTCACCGCATCTCGCATCAATACGCGTTTAAGGATGTGTCTCAGTCCGAGTCCCCACCGGCCAATCCAGCACCAGTTGTGGAAAAAGTTCCATTAGCCCTGGCCCGTCCGCACCCGTTCCCCCGGGCATGGCTCCCGCAGGGCGACCGCCACAGATGAAACAAAGGAGCAAAATGGCCGCTCTCGACAGGGAGGAGATGCCCCAAAACAAAATGGACATCTGCAGTCTCGAACGAGTCCATAAGCATAAAACAGTGGAGTTGCCAGGTGCGCCCGATGTTGCAAAACAGCCTGAAATGGTAGCGGAGCATATTGAACCGAAACAGCCAGGTTGACCAGGCATTGCGCTGAAATAATAAGTTCAAGCAGGGAGGGAAACAATGAAGCATCAGGGAGGCAGGCAGATAACGAGCCATACACACCAACACTGCAAGACAAGCGATCCTCCGAAAGTTCGCGCGGCAACACTGTATCCCCATCCGGAGTAGGGAGAGACAATGCGGTGCGCTGAGGTAAACAAGCCGGCGAAGCACAACCCATCTTAAGTGCGGCAGCCTCAAGTTTCCGTTCCAGCAATCTAGCGCCCTCACACAATCCGGCTCTCAAGTCGGCTAGGGCAGTGAGAACAGAGCCACAGGTTAAGGCGGTCGGGAATTCCACCGTCTCTGCCGCCGGAGGCACGGCGCCAGGTCCAGCGCACTGCCCATGGCCACATAGCGCGGTCCAGTCCTTATACAAGGCATCGTTCGCCATCTCCCCTACTGAGCCAGCCGCCATTGTAGTCTCACCAGGAGAGACACAGGGGTATGCGGGTGTAGTCTACGCAATACAGCAGGGACCCAAGCCACTGGCGCAGCCCAGAGCAACAAAGAACGGGCGATTCACAGGAAAGTTCCACCCCGGCCGACTCAGAGCAGGGGCAAGCTTGGGGTTGAGCAGTGGATGTACGCCAACATGGGAGGCACAGCACGTCTCATCCACAAAGATCACAATGGAGGCAGCAGAGAGAATTCCCAGGCGGCCGACCTGTAAAAGCCGATGGAAGGGCTGAGGAGATTCTTAGCAGCGAGTAGCGTGGAGTATAATTACCAGTTCTTTTTTGATTCCCCGGAACTCTAGTTTCGTCTGTGCAATCTGTTTTAATAGATATCATAGATAGTGTCTGTAGATAGGGCACACTGCAGAATGCTTTTAAGCGTGTATGTTACTTTTCTGCAGCTATTCGATACTACATCTTGAGCTGAGCAGATTCTGGGAAAGCACCTCCAGCTCTTCGCCCCCACCTGTCAAGTTCTACCCCTCTGGTATCCTATTGCAGGATACACAAATTATAAGTGTGGTACAATACTCCAGGTGGCTTATGCATCCCGGTAGGTATTACTATTATCGAATCTGGGGCTGATGGAACGGGGATTTAGTAGCCTCCTATGTGCTCAGGGAACAGCAGTCCGCTCTAATAATAATTATGGGGCATATTACCAACAACTAGCGATAATTATCGCTATGTTGGCTTAGCGGCAATATTTTTATCGCCGAGCTGCGATGATTTTTATCACTTAGGAACCTTGCTATTATCAAGGTTTATCTCCTAAGCGATAAAAATCGGCCGAAATGCATGAAAATCGCTGAAAAGTCAGCGATATTCATGCATTACCGAGCTAATGCTCTTAGCCATGTTATCCACCTACCATTGGATAACATGGCTAAGAACTGCTCAGGGGCAGGTGTTAGGTTTTGGAGATATTCGCGCTTAGCGTGAATATCTCCAAAAGTTGGTAATAGGAGATAGCGATGTTAGCGACTGTTTCAAGTCGCTAACATCTTGGCACGCCCACTTTGCATGTCATTAGTGATAAATTTCACTGACATGCAAAGCGGGGCCCAAGATGGTCGCTATCTCTTACTAGCTGTCGCTAACTGGTGTTAGCGACAGCTAGGTAATAGGGAGATCATTTTATCTCCGCTTTTTCGGCTTTTAAAGCCAAAAAAGCGGCGATAACCCCCCTTGATAATATGCCCCTATGTTCTCCACAGAGTAGCACTGAAGCAGTAACTGTGGCGGCCTGTAGTTATCTGGCCCTCTGAGGGCCTTTTACCTCTTGATATGTGGCATATCTTCTCCGTGAATCGGTATGACATCCCCTCTTAGGTCTATACATAATATTGCCAGCTTGTCTTTTTCATGGGGGATATGGAACAGCACCCTATATTGCAATTCAGTCTATATATTACTTGTTTTCTTGGCACGGAACTATATTTGGTTCTTGCATGGACCTTATTCCCACAATGTTCGTTTGGCTACACCTTTATTCACTTTTCTTTCACCCGACACGGGTATCTCTTGGTACACTTTTACTTTATTTTCTCATTTCATCCTATAACACTGGTGTTTTATTACTTGGTTGAGGTTATATGTTTGTTTTTTATTATATGTATTTGTGCAGTTTATTCCAGGCTGTTTGTGTTTTTTGAAATCAGATTAAGTATTCCCTCTATGCCGAAACGCGCGTTGGCTTTTTTTCCATTGGGGATATTGTGACTGATCTCCTTTCCATCTCCCCAATGATCTGTCCTCATTTGTAACATCTTGATCAGCCTGTGGCTGTTATGTACTTTAGATATATTGTGTGAATGTGGTATGGTTTGAATGCAACCCTGGTTTGTATAATAGTTTGATAGTTGTTTATGAATTTGACATGTGGGACTGTATTGACGAATTTTGCTATCTTTTTTTAAGTAATCCACTACGTGGTTTGATATTTATGTATTGAAGATGATTTATATGATTTAATAAAATCTTTATATATTTGTATTGAATTGTCCTTTGGCTGTCCTGGGGGGCAGGGTGCTATTTATCAAATGACCTCTTAGTTAATCGTATGATTGAATGTTTATAGGCAGGGTTCTCCTTTGACTTGTTATTGTGTATTTTCCCCGCCCACCTGCTTGTTAATCAACCGGGGGTCCCCCTTCCATTTAGGATTTTATTTATTTATTTATTTATTTTATCAACTTATATGGCGCAACAGCTACCCAAAAAGGGTTTCCCGGCACCTAACACACAGCCTGGTAGAAAGTGTAGCCAGCATAAGTGATCAGATTACTGGTTAAACAACCAGGTTTTTATCTCCTTTCGAAACCTGGGAGGGTTTTGCTCTTTGCATATTTGAATTGGGCGTGTATTCCAAATGACGGGACCCAGGTAGGCAAAGGATTTGCCTCCCATCCTGGCCAGCTAATCTGGGGACACAGAATTTTTCAGCTGCTTTTGATCGTAAATTCCTATTAGGGATGTAGGGGGAAGAGAGTGCCTGCAAATATTTAGGAGCGGTACCTGCTTTGATTTTAAACATGTAGTTTAATGCTTTAAACCTAATGCGATTCTCCACCCTCAACCAGTGCAGTTCACGCAGGTAAGGGGACACGCTGCTGTTTTTAGGTATGCCACAAAGAAGACGAGCAGCCGCATTTTGTACAAGCTGCAGTCTTTTTGTGACTGCTTTATTTGCACCTAGATACAGGATGTTCCCGTAGTCAAGCCGAGATGTAATTAAGGCGTTGACCACCGTTTTCTGCATAGGGCTAGGCAGCATCCACAGGATCTTCCTGAGCCATCTCAAGATGGTAAAGCAGATGCTCACTACTTTGTTGACTTGCTGTTTCATGGACAGAGAGTTGTCCTGGATTATCCCCAGATTTCTAGCCTGCGGCACTGGTGTTGGGAGATTTCCCATCTGGGCAGGCCAATGTAATGAGTTCCAAAGCTCTGGTTGCCTGCCCAGAAGGAGAATCTCCGTCTTATCTCCATTTAATTTCAACTGGTTAGTTGACATCCAGTTGAAAATGGATAGCAGGCCAGCTTTAAGGAGAGATGGAGAAGAAGTTTGGGGTTCAGATAGTGAGAACACAATCTGAGAATCGTCGGCATACGACATGAAGGTTAGACCCGCTTTTTCCACTAGATCCACTAGGGGTCTAAGATATAAATTGAAAAAGAGCGGGCTAAGGATGGAGCCCTGTGGTACTCCATGTTTCACAGGGCCCCAAGGCTCGGTCAGCTTGTACCACTGCAAACACTGATGATAAATTGGATTCAAACAGTTCGTGGAGTAGGTCGGTGATGAAGGTTTCCATCTTAGAGATGGCCGTTGTTTCCGGAATCACGGTAATACGCAGGTTGTTGAGACGGGACCTGGCTTCTAAGTCTGCATTCTTTGGACGAATGATGCCTAACACTCGATCCATATGTAACAACTGGTCCTTGGTTTCAACCTGAAACTCATGGAAGTCCGAGGCACAATTTTATAGTGCAGCCAGACAAGTTTTGTGCGTTCCCACCTGCTTTTTTACAGCGTCTAGTTGGGTAGGGAGCGTGTCCAGCTTCGTGTCGATGTTCCGGAGACTGGGTCTCATCTCCAACATCAAGGTCCGTAGATCCTCCCCTTGATCGTCTGTCTGTGACTTTGGCATTCTCGCTGCGCTGGTCTCTGCGTCCAACTCCGTAAGCCTCGTGGTCCTCCGATGGTCAAAGTTGAGTTTCAGCTGCTTGGTGTCCTGTTTGCCCATGACGTTGCCCAGATCTCTTACACTGTCCACAAAAATGTGACTGTTGTATCCCTTTGTGTAAGCTCCACCCAGACAAGTCTTGTCACCGGTACGTGTCCCCGGTGTCTCGTCTTCGTTTGAGCCTCAGCAAATAAATACATTAACTTCAATGATTACCCCACAGGGCTGTTGCTGAGACCGGCTTCCTCCGAGCTTCCACTTCCCTCCCAATACGTATCAGCCCTCTTTAGCCCCAGGCAATCACAGCTTCCTAGAATTGAGTCAGTGGGCTGAAATTCCAAAAAGCACAGTGCAACGATGCAGAGCACTATTACTACTCACAACATAACGTAGGTTGTCTCCTCCTGTGCATGTATATGGTTGTGTGAGCTGCCACTGCACCAACATCGGCGTGTACCCTTAATATTATCCAACGGTACTCACGCTCTGATAGTCATGTAGTTGTTCAACATGCCACTCAGCCTAGTTGTCCAATTCTTACATATGCCCTGAGACCACGCTGCTCCTTGGACTGCTAGCTCTGCCCCAAAATGGCCTCCCAAGTGTGCATTCAGCTTAGCCTCCCACTGTGAGGCTAAGTGCCTCCATTCATGTTTTTGTTCACTCCTGCTGGTATCTACCAGCTATTCAGCGTCCTCAGCCGGGATCGCAGAAATTATTGAGTGCGCCACTGGGATTCAGCGAGCCTCAGCTTCCCTCTCCAGGCTTGAGGGTACCTCTACTATGGGCGTTGGCTCCACACCACGGTCACCCAAAAACCAGCGAGTTAGAGTGCAGTTGTAAGCTTGTTAACATCTGCGCTGTCCCACAGGCTGGCCCCTCGACTTTATTTATGGGCTTATCGCACAGAGCTGTAAGCTTGTCTTTCTCCAGTCCACCCAGGCTCAGTCCGAGGCCTTCGGTGCGAGCAGCGCCACGGGCTAAATTTGCAAAGTCTCCACTCCTTTCAGTATTGTCCGTCCCAGGCTACTGCCGGGTGCTCCTCCGCCATCGCACGCCTCTCTCTCTTGGGCCAAGCCGCCAGCCCGATTATATGAAGGATGAATTCTCGGCCGGCAGAGCTCGCTCAGCTAACGGCCATTCCACAGCACGGCCCGCCACACCCCCCTCATCTAGAACATGTTGAATCTTTACAGGCACACCAAACAGGGCTTGCACCACTAAATCCCAATGAACGTAGGAGTAGCATCTGAACATGCAGCTTGTGTTACCGGACTGGAGGGCTATGCTGGTAGAAGAAACTACACATTTTCCAAACTTTTCTATCTGATTAGATTTCGTTGGTGGGAGTGGTAGGAAATGTGTTGGGATTAGATCAGCTTGCAGAGACTTGAAGCACTGGTCTTTTGGGATAATGATACTGCAAGAAGAAAGCAGGGTTGTCTGTAGCGGGCTGATTTGTCAACTGACTGAGGGCCAGAACAAGGCTTGGCCCAGCCCCCCAATAAGGTATCTGTCAGTGCCTCAAATGGAAGAAGGAGATCAGAAGATGTTTGCCCCAGTTGGAGGACTTCTGCCAAGGAGTTGGTCTTGAACTTTGAGTTGGGTAGCTGGAGGTCAAGTACCTCAGCCCCTTATACATCACCATTACACAGAAAGCAGATTCCTCTGTGGCTGACCCATGGGGTTAGAGGAGATCCAATTCTATGTAGGTATAGAGACTACCACCCTCCTAGTACTAATTATCATCCTGGTAGGCTTGCAGTCATGATGCATTTCACCTCACCAGCCTCTGCCCCATGTTCATGGTTCCGAACCCAGTGACCATCCAAAACCACATTATTTATTAGACAGTGGTTTCTTTCGAGCACACACAATGCTACACTTTATCCATAAATGGCATCTATGGAACGTAAACAACCATAATGTAAGGTACTCTGCTGAGTGTTCTCCATACAAACCACTAACTGGGTGTGGATGCATGTACACGGGTAGAGTCTGGTGGGGTGATATGCATGTCAACCCTTTTTACCTGCACAGTTTGATGAATGTGGAGAGAATATACACCCCAATATCATCTTGAGTAATAGTTCCGTATTTGGCCAGAAATAGGATTGTGTCCACCTACACTAGTAGAGGCCTCACTCTTACGTCCAATATTATAAGGTGCATATTTTACACTGAGATTGGAAGAACTTGATCATAACTACCATTAATAACTAAGCAACATATAGTGGAATAGTGTATATTTTGCAAACATGTAACTCCACGTTGTAAGCCTTAACAATTCCTAGCAAAGAAATAGAGTTGGCAGAAATGTATCAATACCTGATAAAGAAGCCAACTCACCATATGGCGATATAAGCAGAAGTCAGCTACTGTAGTTATTTTTCTTCTTTTAACCCCTTACATGTGGCCGTCAGCCAATGACCGGCAGCTGCACTCCCTCTCCAATGCATCTGTCCCCCAATAAGCAGGACTGGGGAGGGCTATAAAGGACCCTCTGGTCCCTTGCATCACAGGGTTTCCTGTTTTCAGATTTATGCTTGGCTGCTTGTGAATTACCCCCAATCTGCCTCTGGGGGGGGGGGGGGGGGCAAAAAGCCCACTAGACACCAGGGAAAATAAAATAAAAATATAGGGGTGGGGCTGCCCCCATGGGCATGGCAGTGCCCCCACCCCAACCAGGACTCAACAGTCTTTTGACCCCATGGGGGGTGTGATCACCCCCAATCTGCCCCCTAAGGGGGCAGAAGGTCCATGTAGGGAAGACTGATATTGGGGGTTACCAACTCTGAAAGGGACCAGGGCTCAGCTAACCAGGCCCAAGACTAGTGCTCCAAACTTAAAAGGTATATGGTAATTAGTGTAATTATAATTAGCCAAGACAACCTACCTGTGAGTCCCTAGTATATGGTAGAGCATGTAGGTTTAGAAACATCAGTAAACTTAAAGCACTTAAATGTGCACTGCTTTGGTGTCTGGTGTCATTTTAAATTCAGCCCTGGCTTGCAGGCTAGTTTAAAATAAAACTGTCCAAATTCGACTTTGGAACTATAAGTACTTTTAAAGTCGAAAACTAGAATTGTATTACATATAAGTCACACCTAAGGTCTCCCTTAGGTGCCCCAAGGGTAGGGGACTTGTCATAAAAAGCAGAGACATTATAAAATATGTTTTATATGGCCTGGTGTGGAAAAAACAGCCAAAGGTATTTTCCCCATTGTCCTGCTGCGAGCTTCAGAGGCTAGCATGGGAAGGTTCCATTAAACTTTAATAAAGTAAAAATGTTTATTGGAAGTAGCTAGTAACTCAATTAAAATTAGCAAAGTTTTAGTTACAATAAATCCAACAACTTGCCAAGGTTGAATTTATTATAACTAGTGTAGGAAAGTAGTTTTATAACTTCCTATCTTGAAGCAGCCTCTTCTGGTTTGGCCAGCCTGTGACAGCCAGAGCCAAGCTGCTCCCTGCTCCCTGAACAGGTGTGAAGAGGCCTGGGGCTGAAATAATACAGTCATTTGGTGGCAGGAGATTTGCTTCCTGGAGAAGCCAGAGACAGGAAGAGGGCTGGGAGATAAACTGAACTTCAAAGGTAGAACCACAGATGTCACCGGGTCCAGTCCATCCCCATCGACAAAACATCCAGATCCGAAGATCCGGTCGCTTGTCGTCGATAGAAATAGCTTAAAAAAGTGACTAAATCAGAACATAAAAGCTTGACCAGGCCCAACAACTCTTTGTATCCAACCCGCGCTCCATCACGATTGGCCTGAAACTTCTAGTGTGTTCCGGTCCGGGGTAACCTGATAGCGGTTGGCACATCACACTTACTTTTTGGAGCTAGAAAGAACAAGTTTTTTATTTAAACGTTGAAAATTCATATCTCTGGTTCTCTACATTGGATATTTGTTATTTTGGTGTCATTCATAAAGATAAAAATATTCTCTATTTTTATAAATTGGTGTTGGATTTTTATTGTGCTGTGTCTTTCACTTATTTACTGTGCTGGTGTTATTAAATGCTTTATATACCTGTCTCCTAAATTAGTAAGACTGCTCATCTGCCAAGCTACCAAGGACTGAGCAAGGACTAATTTATTGAGACTTGACTGGCCCTTATTAGTGAGTGATTGAGGTAGTATTGCTAGCTGTATTTATCTACCTGCACCTACCTACTAATAACCCACCTTCTTACATTTAGGTGCGCAGTGGTGGGATCCAGTACTTGTGTTTGATAACACGATTCAGTATTTAAGTGAAGCAATTAAAAATCAACTGATTGGTCCAGTGCAAAAAATGTTTTTGATTTTAAATTTGGACTAATATTCAATAATTCATTTAAAATACATTGTAAATTGTTGTAACTTCAATTTGTTCCACTGATTTTGTGTGTGACCCAACACTAAGGGATACCATAGAACTTGATCTATCTAGCCTACCAACTCTCATAGTAGCAGAGCTTAGGGGCTTGTACAAGACTAGGGAACTACCAGCACCCTCCACTACCAGGAAGTCAGAGCTGATAAAGGCCCTTAAAGGCTGGACAGAGGCCCAGCTAGCAGATCTGTCTTCTGACACAGAGGAAGCCTAAAAAACAGAGGAAGAGGGTGGGAAGACTCCTTAGACCTCAATGATATGGAATCTGAATGCCAGTCCACACATACTGTGACCAGGGCCCTGCCTAGAGCAGGTGATGGAAGAAGATCCACCACAGTAGAAGCAGGACTGTCTCTCAAAGAGAGAGAGAACTTGAGGCCCAGTTAGCCTACATTGCACTAGAGACAGAGAAGTTGGACGGCCAAAAAGAAGAAGGGATGTGAAGAAAGGAGAGATGGTGGCAGCTAAGGAGAGTCACAGGTGTCATGGGGTGGTGGGTTTGACCCAAGACTGCCCAATGGGTTTGTCCCTAAATATTAGGAGGGTGAATACATTGATAAATAGCTGCCAGCTTTTTAGGGGGCCCTTAAGATGAGGAGGGTTCGGTCTCAGTACTGGGGTTCACTCCTGTGGGAATTAATTCCAGTAGGAGGGAGAGACAGGCTCTTGACCCTAGAGGGGGAGGAAGCTGAGTCCCATCGCCACATGAAACGAAGCTTAGTCAGAAGGTTTGGTCTCACCCCTGAGCAGTATAGGCAAAGGTTTAGGGACATCCAGAAAGTCAGTACCCAATCCAGGGTTGACTTTGTAGACCTATCTGTGAAGGCACTAGAGGACTAGATACAAGGTAACAAGGTTAGTACCTATGAGGAGCTTCACGATTTGTTCATGAAGGAGCACATATTAGCTAATTGACCCTCAGAGAAGTTATACCATTTCCTACTTGACTTTCAACTGTCTAGTCCCAGGGAACTGGGAGAGACAGCAGATGAGTGGGTTCGCACAAGGGTGACCAAGAAGAACTAGGAAGGTGATCAGAAAAAAGAAGGACAGGTATCCTCCCGTGGCAAAGCCTGGGGTAACTCTGATAAAAAAAGGAAAGAGTCCCTAAAAAGTCCCCACACACCTGCAAAAGGCGGGGGTTCCCTGGGCCATTCCACTTTCAAGGGGAAGAAGTTTCTATGGAAGTTATTTGACTCTACAAAGGCAGGGACTTGTTTTGACTGTTTGCAGCCAGGACACAAAAGGATAGCTGCAGTTGGCTAAAAAAAGCCCCCCACAGGTGAGGAGTAAATGTAAATTGTAAATGTCACAGATGATTGCTCGTGTAGGTGTGGAAGTTAGCCCAGAGAAGGGGAACGGGTATACAGAGGTGACCTTAGTTTCCATGGGTCGGGTGGAAGTTGCAGGCCAAAAAATCAACAGAACTGAGGGTGAGGCTCTGAGGGATACAGGAGCCAGTGTTACCATGGTGGTGAACAAATTGGTTTGCCTAGAGCAGATCCTACCTGGTGTATTCCATCAGGTTACCTACACAGAGAGCAGAGCCAAGCTTCATCCCATAGCAATGGTGAGCTTGGAAATGGGTGGTGTGACTAGCCCTAGGAAGGTAGGTTTCCTGCCCTCCTAGTAGAGTGTCTACCAGGAAATGATCTTGAAGCTTCCAAAGGGTCAGGGGGTAAAAAGAAGGTCCATGCGCAGATGTTGGACCTCCCTGACTGGGTATGACTGTGACTAGATCTCAGACTGTACATCAGGGGAGTGCTGGACACATGGACCCTGGAACAAGGGGCAAAGCCTCCAGAAACAAGAGATGGGCACAAGGGATGGTGAGCCAGTCCAAACAGCTCAAGAGGGCCAGGAAGAATATAAACCTGAGCGGGGAGGATCAGACCTCTGAGGCCTCCACCCCTGCAAGATCTGTCAAACTTGGCAGAATTGCAATGAGCTTGAGGACCCACCAGAGAGGAGCAGTGCCAGGGCAAAGAGATTATCCCATTTTTGACTGCCTGAGGCAGATTGCCTCCAGGCAAGAGAAGGATGATGTCAGTGGATTCCACAAGGTCTATTGGGAGCATGGAGCCCTCTATACTTAGGCCAGGAACCCCAAACCATGTGCAACCAGTACTGGGGTGGTTCCCCCATGTATAGAGAGGTCCTCCTCACCTTGGGCCATGACTGCAGGGCATTTGGGTCAGCCCAAGACTTGGAATAGAGTGGTCAACCATTTCTATTGGCCCAACATGTCTGCCAAAGTGAAGGAGTTCTGCTGCTCCTTAGTCACCTTTCAAGCCAGTGCCAAGACACAAGGGAGCCAAAGGCTCACTGGATACCCCTGCCACAGGTTTTGACTCCCCTTGAGCGGGTGGGAATTGACAATTTTTGGTCCTCTGCCTAAGGGAGCCAATATATCCTGGTGGTAGTGGACCATGCCACCAGATATCCAGAGACAATACCTCTCAGAACAGTGACTGCTCCCACAGTGCTAGAGCACCACTTCATTTCTTAACCAGAGTGGGATTTCCAAAGGAGGTGATCCCAGTCAGGGGAGTTAACTTATGTCCACCTATCTGAAGGAGATGTGGGATGAATATGTCTGTTGTTACCTATAAGTTCACCACTTCATATCAACCCTAGACCAATGGTCTGGTGGAAAGATTTAAGAAGACCCTGATTTTGAGCTTATCTAACTCGCTCAGGTGGGTATAGGATGTTCTTCTCCCATTCCTGCTGTTTGGTTACAGAGAGGTGTCAAAGAAAGTTATTGGTTTTAGCCCCTCTGTGTTACGGTTTGGTCACCCTGAAAGACAGGCACTGTATTTGGTGGGAGAAGATTGGGAGAAGCCTTTCAAGGAACCCAAACAGGATGTGCTGGATTATGTGCTAGGCCTGTGGACTCGCATGGCAGAGTGCCTGCATAGAGCAAGCAGCAACCTGGAGGCCAACCAAGAGCTCACAAAGCTGTGGTATGACCAGAAGGCTACTATGCCTGAGTACCATTCAAGACAGATGGTGTGGGTGTTGGAGCCTGTTGATCCCAGGGCCCTCCAGGACAAATGGACTTAGCCCTATCCCATTCTGGAGAAAAAAGGTGAGGTCATCTACTCGGTGGACCTTGGAACCTCCACGAGTACCTACAGGGTACTCCATGATGACAGACTGAAACCTCACCAGGACAGGTCAGATATGACCATGCTGATGATAACAGAAGAAGGAGAGGAGGAGGAGAGTGAACCTCTCCCACACCTCTTCTCCACCAATGTACAAGATGGGGGGAGTCGTAGTCTCTGCCAACTTAAAAGACCAGCAGGAAAAAGACTGCAGACAGGAGTTGGAGAAGTTTGCTGGGCTTTTCTCACTGACCCCTGGGATCACCGCTTGGAGTGTGCATATATGTTGACACTAGTGACAGCCTACCTTTCAAAAACAAGCTGTAAAGGTTGTATGACCAGGTCTGAGCCAGCATTAAGGCTGAAGTAGCCAAGATGCTGGAGTTTAGACTAATTGAGCTCTCTGGCATTCTATGGGCCAGTCCAGTGGTACTGGTGTTTAAACATAATACATCAAAGGGGGAAGAAAGAATTGAGGTTTTGTGTTGACTACAGAGGTTTGAATGCCGTCACCCAGACTGATGCCCACCCCATACCTAGAGCTGATGAGCTAGCTCATTGGAGGTTCGGTGCAGCAAAGTACCTGAAGCAAAGGAGAGGTCAGCATTTCTCACTCCAGAGGGCCACTTTCAGTTTAAAGTGATGCCCTTTGGGTTGATGAATGCCCCTTTCACCTTCTACCTTCTAAAGGTTGGTGAACTGAGTCCTGTCCGAGCAGGGGCGGCTCCTCCATTAGGGCAGAGTAGCACCACCCCACTGCTTTCTCGCAGTGCTAGAAGCAGAAAATAAAATGATATTTTAAAATACAGAAGGCAGGGGTATGCCTGGTTGGACGAGAATATGCCTTGTTGTGGGCGGGCGGGAGGGCGGCTCGGGGAGGAGTGGCCTGCACAACTCTGAGTACCCTGACTGCTTTGTTCGGCCCTGGGGCTCACCAAACCAGACATGCACACTCTACATTTTCTCTTATGTAGGCTGCATACATCCTACATAGAGAAAATGACCTCCCATTAGGCCCCCATAGGGGTGCTGTCCAGGACTCTCTACCAATCACAACGCTTCCATTGCAGCGTTGTGATTGGCTACAGGAGGGGAAGGAGCCTGCCTGTTCCTGTTCCCGTTCAGGACCGGCCCAGGAGCGGGGCAGCGCGGGACCAGGATCAGGTACGTTTTAATTTTATTTTACCCCCCTTGGTAACCCGTGTGCGATAACCCCCGAGTGACTCCCCCCCCCACGAGAATTGCGAGCCACTGCTCAATTTAAACCCAACATATTGGCTGCTACCCTACACAATCTATTTCTTTTTTTTACTTTTTAAGAATCATTGTGTTGTGATGAAAATCAACTTCTGCTTACAGTTCAAAAAACTGGGGAGTGACTAGGGCTGGGGCCATGCAGCACAAGTATTTGCTGAGCTTCACATAGGGCTCATGGCCAGGGGTTAGCAGGACACTTTGGAGCTCTGAATATGTGGAGTTGGAGTCGAATGTGAGACAGAGAGCACTCCTGCACCAGATGTCTGTTGTCAAAGGTGAGGAAATAGGTCTCGGCAGTGTTGCAGCTGGACCGCAGTGCTAACTCTGCCACCAGATTAGCAGGGTGTGCTTAGAGATTTGCAGCTGTCCTGCGCCCACTGAGAGCAGCTCAGGCAGAGCAGTGATAAGATATAAATAATGTACAGATCAGGCAAAGACACTGTATAGTAGCTCGTCCAGGCTGCTGCAGTGATGTGTGCACATGTGTAAACTCTACAAAGGAAAGCACTAATCTGGAAACATGATATTTCCAGTTTAGTGCTTTCCTTTGACGGTCTTGCGCGTCCTGGGAGTTACGTTGGTGGCTTGCTTAAATTCTACCGATACCTAATGATAATTTGTGAGCACAAAAGGCACAGCCTGGAAACGGGTGACCTGGGGTGATGGAGAGGGGACAACCCAAAACTGCACTCCATCCATGACCCCTCTTTTGTGGTCTGTGGTGTGTTGCTCGCAGATCTGCCGGAGCTGCTCAGGTTAGCGCCATCACTCGCTTATACCAGAATACTCACCGGTTCTTGGGTGCTTAAAAAATAATAATAATAAACTATATGCTGTTTACATGGATATTAGAATGACATCTTATTTTAATGGTGTACTAGGAACCGTGTTCAAGCATGCTCCCTTAGGAGCAAGGTTTGATGTGTCTACTACACACGTGCATGCTCTGCTTGTGCTATTAATGCACTTCTCAACTGCATTGGGCACCGCTGTTCTAAACTAAAAGGTATCTATAGCACAGAAACGGCCAAATGCCCAGCAGAAGTAGGGTCGTCTGTATCACTTTTCAGTATCGTTTGGGGGTAACTAGTGACATTCGCTTAGTTCAGTTGCCTGTACCTCACATTTGACCTTGTGGTGATTACCATTTACAAGTCATGTCTTATAGTTCTTTGCATTGTCTGTTTCCTTGTGGGAGAATATCCACTAACCAGGAGTGGCTGCTCTGATATTCGGCCCTTTTATTTACCCATAGATTAATTAGGTCCAGGAACTATTCAGGGTGTTGAATAGTGGTGTTCTTGATGGGGCACATGTTTAATTCCTCAATCTGAAATATCTCGCCAAACACTTTTTGAGCTAGTTCAAGTGTGACGAAAGTTATCAATGTTGCCTCTGAAACTTAAGCTCCAGATGGTTTTAGAAAAGATACTGATGTGATGTCTAAAGAGCACATGCTATGCAAATTCTTGATGTTCCCGTAATTTAGGCTGTCATGCAATCCCTTAGATATGTATTGAGGGATTAACAACAGTTTGTTTGATATTGTTTCACTTGATGTTTTGTTATCTATAGTTTTTTGAAGATCAGGACGTTCTGTATGGGCTATATCATTAGTTAGTGTATGCTCTTATTTGTCTAGCCTAAGAGTTTGTTCCACACGACTTATGGCAGTTTGCGGATGTTGATTATTTTGATTTATTAGTTTAGTTTCTTTTATATTTTTGTTTATCGATACCTCTTTTTTGTGGGCCAGGGTCAAATCTTCTGGATTGGAAGGCTGTGATGAGTGCTTAAATTCTCCGGGTCGCCTGTATTTGAAATCCCAGACACACCTATGTGAACAGCTGCACACATTTACATCAGCATATGAAAAGATTGTCATCTATAGCTCATAAAATTGGCAATTATTTCAATGATAAATAATTCAATTTTATTGCTTTATTAACCTTCCAGCTTCCTCAAATTTGCCTGAAAATGCACCATTTGTTCACTCTTTTTTCATAATTTTCTCGGGGAAGAACACCGCAGAACGCCTCGTAGGTTGTTTGGGCACACTCACAACGCTCGCTCGCCGCAGTGCAGTACGACAATAATTTTGCGCCCTACTATTTTCAAATGTTACCAACTACCACTGTGTCTGAGTTAAAAACTTTCAGTGCAGCATATCTTGATGGTATATCTGTATTCAGTTCCACCTCGGTGGAGCACCTGCCCCACTTGAAGGAAGTGCTTCCGGCCCTGCAGCAGGCTGGCCTGACAATCAGGGTAAGCAAATGCAAGATAGGACAGAGTTCAGTGGTGTACTTGAGCTATATACCACCTCTCCAGCCCAAGATCCATACCATCCTAGATTGGGAGGCTCCTAAAACCCAAATACAGGTCAGGGCCTTTCTTGGCCTGACTAGGTACTATAGGAGGTTTGTTAAGAACTATGGGACCATTGTGGCTCCCCTGACAGAACTCACCTCTAAGAAACAGTCCAGAAAATGTCAATTTGAACACCGTGTCAGAAGGCCTTTGACACTCTAAAGAAGGCTATGTGCTCAACACCAGTCTTACTGTACCCTGACTACATTAAGGTGTTTGTGGTGGGGGGGGGAACAGCCAAAGTCGTTTTCCCCCATTGTAGTGCTGCTAGTTCCTTAGGCTAACATGGGAGGGCTTTATTAAATGTTAATGAAGTCTAACTTTTGATTGGAAGTTGCTAGCAACTTAATTCAAAGTATCAAAATAATATTTATAATAAATCCAATACCTTCCTACCGTCGTATTTATTACAACGATTGCTGGAAAGTAGCTTTGAACTTACCATGCTGAAGTTACCTAAAAGCCTCTGGTGATTGGCCAGCCTGTGACAGCCTGAGCCAAGCTGCTCACTGAGCAGGTGCAAAGAGGTTTGGGACAGAAACAATACAGCCATTGGTGCAAGGACATTTGCTTCGTGGAGAAGTCAGGGACAGGAAGGGGGCTGGCGAGACAAACTGAACTTCAAAGGTAGAAACACAGATGTCACAGGACCCAGGCCAGCCCATCTCCTTAGTCCCCAGCCAGCTGAAGAAGTCATCTGCAACAATTGAAAGGACAACTCCAGCTGTCCAGCTTCACCTGGATTTTTCTGGACTGACCAGGTGCATTGTGGGAGTTGGAGTCTCAAGGAATCTTTCAGGAGAAGATCTGAAAGTTTGGGAACTTTTTGCCAAGTTTTGTGAAAAAGTACCAGAAGAAGACCGGCATCAATGACGAAAGTCAAGCAGGTGACGATGAACCATGACTCAGGCTGAACTCGCTGGTTTGTCCCTCTAAAATCTCTGGAGCCCCTCTGTGTTGACAACAAAGACAAAGACCTCCAGGGCTCACCGAGGCATTGCGCTGCAGCAGCCCGCCATCATCGAAGTCAGAAGGTAAAAACTTGACTGGATCCAACCGTCATCGTATCCAACTTGCACTCCATTGCGGTCTGCCTTAATTTTGAATTTGTCCCGGTTTAACATGACCGTATAGCCGCAGTTTTCGCTTTACAGATTTTAGTACTAGAAAGCACTTTTTAAATTTAAACTTAAAGAATTCATATCTCTGGTTCTCTTCATTGGATTTGTGTCATTTTGGTGTCATTTTAAAGATAAATATATTCCTTATTGTTACAAATTGGTGTTGGATTTTTATTTTGTTGTGTATTCTGCCTATTTACTGTGATGGTGATTTTAAATGCTTTACACACCTGTCTCCTAAGTTAAGTTTGACTGCTCACCTGCCAAGCTATCATGGGTTGAGCAAGGATTAATTTTTTGAGACTTGACAGGCCCTTTTTAGTTATTGTGGTATGAGTACTAGCTGTAGATACCTACCTGCACCTATTAATAACCAACCTTCCTTCAGCCCACTAGAAGCCAGGGAACAAAAACATAGTGGTGGGGGCTGCCCCCCATAGGCAAAGTCATGCCCCCTCCCCAAAAAAGAACTCCGTCTTTCTGCCCTGAGGGGGTGATTACCCACAATATCAGCAGGGGTGGCAGAAAGGCCATTAGATACCAGGAAAAATAATATAAAAAATAAATATAGGAGTGGGGGCTGCTCACCATGGGCATGGCCATGCTCCCTTCCTGAAAAGGACACAACAGTATTTCTACCACTAACCTCAGGGAGGGCGGTTGGAGATGATCACCCTTATTCTTCATCCTCTGGGGCAAACAGTCCACTAGACGCCTAGGAAAAGTATTAAAAAATGAATTTCGGGGTGGGGCTGCCCAGCATGGGCATGGCAATTCCCCAACCCAAAATGGACCCAACAGTCTTTCTGACCTCCCCGAGGGTTGTTTTGGGGTGCTTAGGGGGCAGAAAGCCCACTTCACACGGGAATGTTTTTGTTTAAAAATATATACGTGTGGGAGCTGACCACCATGGGCATGGTCATGCCCTCACTTCAAAAAGGGCTCAACAGTCTTTCTGCTCCGTGGTGGACAGTTTGGTCGGTTGGGTGTTATTACTTTCAATCTGCCTCCCCTCCCCACGGGGGGACAGAAAGCCCACAAGACACCAGGGCATTTTATTTAAAAAAACATAGTGATGACAGTCATTCTCCCCCCAACAATTACCACCAATCAGTCCCCCAGAGGGCAGAAAGCCCACTAGACACTAGGGGAAATAATGTATAGTGGTGGGGACTTCCCACCATCAGCATTGCCATGATCCCATTGAAAAGGAGACAGTCCAATTGTCCCACCTACTAGATACCAGTGTCTGCGTTTATGCAGTATTTTCTTTGGGGGGAAGCACTCCACCCGCATGGGATCATGATCTCCCCCACCCTGTGGCTCAAAAGACTTTTTGCCCCCCCATGGATCGGTAGAGGTACTGACCCAAGCCCACTAAACACCAAGCATTTCAAAATAAAGCTAAAGCCATGACAAGAATGGATCAAACTGAGGTCAATGGGAGGCAATGGGCTGTGTAAGAGTTGATAGCATAAGAATCATGAGATATCTAAATATCTTTTTTTTTGCCTTGTTCCTCTTTGCTCTGCTCCTTTCTGGCACGTTCTGATCCAGGTCCTGTCTTTTATTGACCCTTGCTCGGTCTCCTGATTCTGCTAGTCTTCTTTATATGTACATCTTGTCCTTGGCTTCAAAGGGATGGCTCTCCTAGTCTAGTAGTCTGGCCCTCTTGGTCCTGATTCTCTTTGTTTGGGTCCTTCTGAGCCTAGTCATTTTCATCCTAGTTCTCCTGAATGTCCAAGTCCATCCTTGTTCTTTCTAGCTTTAGCTGTTCTGGTCTGCCTCATCTTTGTCACCCTGTTCCTGCTACACTGAGGCCCTGTGTCTTCAGGTCCACTTGATTCTTTGGACCCTGATCCTGACGTCATGGTCCTCCTGGCACTTCTATGCCTGTTTACAGTATTTTGGTCATTATTGTTCTAGTCCTCCTTGATGTGGTCCTGCTTCTCCTGGAATCCTTGGTACTGGCCTCCTCATCTTCATTGTTTATTCTGGGTCCCTGGTTCCAAAGCTCTTATTGTTTCTAGTCCTCTATGATCTGATCCTGAAAAATCCAGCCGCTGGCCCATGCGCTCTATGTCTTCGTGGGTGCATCACTGAGCATCTAAGCCTGAATTCCACTCTGTAACAAGGCACAATTTTCGTAAAATACCCAGCTGCTTTGCCTATGTGCACCCTGATGTCACTTATCTTCTACCACAGAAGCCCTATCACTGCTTCTCACACAATTTGCCTCCTGCAAGTGTACCAAAGCTCTGTGACCCCATGCAGCAATTGCTTACTTTAGTGTGCCCCCTCTCTCTGGGGTCTAGATACCATCTATCTCGCTGCAGTCCATATGTGCAGATGCTTGTTGACTGCGTGTAGGTTGCAGAGCTGAAATAGTAAGCAAGCACAATCCCTTTTAAATTAAGCTAACAACTAGCAACAGGCCTTCCATGAGAAGCTTAAAATGAGCCAAGCACTCAAAAATCATCAAAAGTGGGATCATGGACATTATAAATATAAAAATGTATTCAAAAAAATAAATAAGTGAAGATGACATTTATGTAAAATGCATTAGCCATATTTATAATTCTTTACAAACAACCAAAAACTCTTTGACTGCACCAGAAAATAAGTGTGCATGATCAGAAGCTTCTGAAGAAGTTTGAATCCTACATTGCTCATTTTAATATTATACTAACATAAATGTTTTTATTATAACATTATTTTACTGTTTTTTCATCTGTAAACAAAGTAGCTTAATTCATGTTCTTACCTTTGTATGTACATTTGTATATGCACTTACTTTTAACTGCTTCACACATTTTCCTACATCACCATTACGAGATGGCCATCACTCTGTTTCAGCATTCATTTAATATATGATTGCATTTTGAAAGACATGTTAGCTTTGCTATTGACAGACATATCTAGATTATTATCTATGACAACATTAAAATCGCCTGTCATAATAATAGTTATGAAATCTAATAGAGTTGAACAAATATTCTTTAGGGGTTCTATGCCCTCCACAGTGGGGCCATTCCTCCCCTCAAAAGTATATGTACTGTCATCTAAATGTAGATACACAATTACCCACATGCCCAAATTGTCTGATATACTCTCTCTTATACTTGCCTGTACTTGCTTTCTTATCAATATAGCTAACCATTTAGTATTACACATTTGGTCCAAGCCTACCACCTGCTGCACCCACTTCTATGTACCAAACAATTCTGAGCATTATATTTTAGTCAAATATGTCTCTTGTAGCACTATTATTTGGGCTGCCAAATCCCTCAGGTATTGAAATATTCTTGCTCATGTACATTTTATGTGGATCCCATTGACATTCCAGGAAAGGATCTGAAAAGTTGTTATCTCTCCCGGGTTCTAAGGGCAATTTAGAACTAGTAATTACCTTTAACACCATGGTTTGGAGACCCCTATGTGCCAAGCAAGTTTCCTGAGGACTTTTTATTTCTATGTTTCACTTAATGCTCCTACCCAGTCCCCCCACCCCCCTTTACCCCTGCCTTCCCACCCCTGGAGAACCCTCCCATACTTCCCGATAGCCAAAGCTGACTCACATCCCTTTAAACTACTCTATCCTTGATTACGTCAATGGGGCAGCATTCTTTTCATACATAAAACAATACAAGATACATAAATCTACCCTGATGGTGGGATCCCCTTCTTTATGCACTCAATCAGCTCTTCTGCCTCTGTTTAACCCCTAAGGTTATGCTTTTTTTATTGTTATGCATTACCCTAATGGGAGCTGGTAAATTCGACGGGGCAGTGGCTCCTAATCTCTTAAATTCATCAATTGTTTTCCCCTGCTCCCACTGTCTACTCAGGTTTGCTCGAGAGACATCTGACCTTATCTCAAAAGTCAACTTTTTTCTTTTTAGGGATTTTTGCTTCTGCGCCCTAACCAGAAACCGTTCTTTTATTGAACATGTGAGGAAGTTCACTAAAAGATTTCTGGGTTATATTTTATGAGGATGCTTTCTAAATGGGTAACGGAGCACTCTTTGTGGTTCCTTGAGCAAGTCTTCCTCCACATACTCCCAGACCCCACCTAGCTTGAGTAAACAAACAATAAAGGCCTTGATGTCCTCTCCGGCAATCCCTCTGGTACATTTAAAAATCTTAGATTATTGCTTCTAGGGTCATTCTCCTGAGACTCTTTCTTTTTGTTTCAAGCACCTTATCTCTTCTTTTTTGAGTCATATTGCTGTATCTCTGGTACTGAGTTCTCCAGGACCTGGGTCCTTAGCACCAGAGCATCCAGGGCCTCATTTATGAAAAGTGACGCATCGCTGCGTGAAAACAGCGATGCGTCACTTTTCACTGCACCCTCTTTGCAAGACCAATGATGCATCATATTTACAGTATAACGCAAGGAGTTACAGATACGTCAGTATTTCTGACGTATCGGTGCGGCGCAAAAGTGACGCATTGCTGGAGTGTGTCACAAAAGTGATGCAACTCCAGCAATGTGTCATTTCACATGGGGCAAGCCCCATGTGAAAGGGCCCGCATCACTATTACGCCTGCTGTGAGGCAGGCGTAAGAAATTGACGCATTTGTGTCCTAGAAGTGGAGCAGTGAAATCTTATGGATTTCACTGCATCATTTCTATGACCCTGTCTTGCGCCAGAACGCCCCACCAGCATACATTATACCTTGTGTAGGTAAAATGTAGCGCAGGGGTTTACAAAGTGACGCATCTACCTAGATGCGTCACTTTGTAAATATGGTGTAACAAGGCACATTTTTTACGCTGCTGGTGCGTCAAAAAAAGTGACGCACCTGCAGCGTAAAGGTGACGCACTGCCTCATAAATGAGGCCCTTAGTTTTTAAGTTAGTCCTTCACATACTTCATTAATCTCTGATATGTTTCAGATGTTGAGAACCCGCTTATAACCTCAGATGCTTAGGTCTGCAACATCAACTCCACTGTGCTCATGGGGGCTATAGGGGTTTGAGGTGCCCCTCCCATTGTGACCTGAATGTCATTCAGCAACTGTACTCCCGATAGACTGCAGCCTTCGATTGATGCTGGGGATTAGACTGCCCCTACTGCCTCTCCTGCATATTTCCTTGTCAGCCCTTCAGCCTTTCCCACCTCCATCTCTGCTAGGATTTGGTATCTGTTTGAGTCTGGCAGGGTTGTTCCACTTTCATTTGTTGGGCCTACTAATATGGAGTATTCGACTTCTTTGCCCTTGGGTTTGCATGGAATAGCTGCTCCCCCTCTAGTCATCGCTGTTTTGGATAAAATATTAAAAAAGGACCTGAGAAAGGGAGTTATTTTTATTTGCCATTTTACCTGTGCTCCTTTAATTCACCCTGTCCCCTGATGGCCCCAGAAGGCAATGCTTTTGTTTCTAGGCTTAGACTATCAGGCTCAAAGAAAGTATTGTGGGAAGTGTTGCACCTGTCCACCTGCCTCCTCCCATAGCTTTAAAGTTTACTGGCTCTGTGTGATGTTTAATCTTCCTCAGGGGTGCTTTGTGCAGACTTCTTGAAGAGCTCATTAAAGAATACCTATCCTTATTCCACTGTTCTTTTCCTTCAGTCCATTCCTCACTCTGTTTCACAGCAGGTCTATCTTTCACCTTTGTAGCTTCTGCCACTCCATCAAGGGTCGTACTTTTCTCCTCCTCCGCCACAACTCGCTCACAGGCGCTTCATACATTGCCTTTCCTCCCAAAACTCTGACCGCAGGGCAAGCAGTGTACAGGTGCTGCTGCTATCTGCCTTTCCTCTGAGGGAGATCCTCGCCTCTGCCTTATAGCCTTTCCTCACCTCCAGCATGGCCCTCTTCAACCGCTCAACCTAGGCATTGGCCGTGTCCATGTTGCCCGCCATAACAGATGAAAAGGGTGTAAGGGAGGAGTGCTCACCTCGTCAACACCCTCTAGTGCTTCAATCTCACACCGGCACACTGATAAAAGTGAGCTGCGGAGTCCATTAACTTGTTGTAAGGCCCACCGACAAGCACTCCCATGACCCACTCCCTAGCTAGCCACCATGTTCTCCAGCCCTGTTCAACCTCAAGCCCTGTTCAATGGGATTATGTGCTATTTTGTGATTAAAAGGCTGGAATGGACCCTGGATATACTTTCCATAACAAAATATGGACTTTTATCCAGGATTGATTCATTTTTAGTGGATTAGGTATTAAGTGAAGACACTCAGGGCATCAAACATGTAGTTGCACACACTTCAGACCCCACAGCAGTTATTCAGGAGGAGGAATTCGTCAATGGGCAAATTTTAAGGAGGTGGACTTAAGCCATTAACTCCTATTAGATCAAGATGTGGTGGATAGACTGAAGAAAGACGTAGAGGAAGTGGTGTTAAGATCAGGAAGTCATACAGAGTGAATTCGGGCAGGCAATTAGTGCATGCAAGAAAGGAAGAGCTGCAGGGCCGGTTGATTTCCCAAACACATTTTTAAAGGTGTTGGGGGCTCAAAGGTACCTCTTAAGACTAGGTTATTTGAAGAGATTCTATCAGATAGGACCCCTCTGCCACACGCATTGGGAGAGGCAACGATCACAATAGTTTGAAAACCAGACGAAGACCCCACTTCGTTTGAATCTTATAATCTCATATCACTCTTGAACATTTTAGCCAGAAAGCTGAGTGGGTTGGTGTGGGTGCTCATCCTTGAAGATCAGAAATGCGTCATGAGGAGAGGATTCCTTCATTTATTGAAAAATGAGTTGATGAACTCAATCGATGTTCCCACAGATCTTAAAGTCCCACTCACTGTCTTAACATTAGATGCCACTAAGGCTTTTGACAGATTTAACTGATCTTACTTGAACATAGTTCTGAAACCCTACAATTTGGGGGATATGTTTCCAAGGGTTATTCAGAAGATTTATAAAACCCCCTTGTCTAGAACCCTTCTCAATGAAAGGCTAATGTCAGAATTTCAAAAAAGGGGCACAAGACGGGGCTGCCCATTATCCCATTTGTAATTTAATCATTATCTAGAGAATCTGGCCCGGAAGCTTAGGATGGAAAGTGAAATAACCCCATTCAGATATGATAGCTGGTATAAGAAAGCCCTGCTATACACTGGTGGCTTGATGATCTACACAACAAACCTATCATTGGCACTCCAGACAATTGAACAGCTGACTGAATTTTGGCAAAGTGCCAGGCTATGCGCTGAATCCCCTGAAGATGAAGATAATAGTTTGGAACATTGAGAGAGGGGAACCGGCTTATATAAAAGGACAGGAAATATCTTGGATATAAGATCACTCAAGACTAAGATAAGATTGAAGAATCCAATTTCAACAGGTTACTGGGAGAAATTAGCAAACTGCTGACGAGCTGGCCATATCTTCCATTAACAATATTTGGAAGAACAAACTTGATAAAAATGATCAAGTTGCCAAAATTCACCGTTCTTTTCATCACTTTTCCCCCAAATTTAATAAAGAGTGCCTGGAGAAGCTGCAAGGGAAAGTATATTCTTTTATTTGGGATCACAGGGGGCAAGGATCTTCTCGTAGGAGCTTTGCAGGAGGCACGAGAGGGGAGGACTATAATTGCGAGGCTACCAGTTGTATGCAGGGGCATCTCAGCTGAAAAACACCAGGTGCTTACTCTTGAGAGAAGGCCTCTGAGTTAGTCCTTTGCTCAAGGTAATTTTGAAACAGGGGAGAGTTGGAGAATCCAAGTTTCTGCACAAATTTGGGCATGTAAAATTCTATAAAAAGGTGACGCAAAAGGTTCTACAGGAGATGGTTTTTACCAGGGCGCAGATAAGATGAGTAATGGTGCTCTCATACTATAGTAGATTTGCTCCAGTCTGGGACTCGCCAGGCACCCCAGAAAGTCTGGAGGACAAGTTAGAATCACAGCAATACTAATCTGCTGTTCTGTCTAATTCTGATGGCAATGAGTGACATTTGTAGAAATTGAATATCATAGTGTGTCCCCACCAAAGCCAAAAAATGGATATGAATAATACTTCTAAAAGAAGATCTAGGATATGGATATGACTGTTTATATGGAAGGAGGGGGAGAGAAATAAGAATATTTGAAAACTAGTTCAGACCTCCGGCCGTGCATTTGTTACCAATCGTCCTATGATTGCACCTGACCTGTATCTTGGAAACTTGGATGGCATGGGCCAGATCCATAAGGGTCACAATAGTCTTTTCCAAGCTGGACAATCTATAATTTCCTAATTCAGATGTAAGGGCAGCACAAAGGAGAGCTAAGTCTGTCAGCCGGAGGTGAACGAGGTGAATGAGGACAAAAAAAAAAAAAAGATTGCCACCACTTTAAAATTGCCCGAAGTCCCTATTTTGTTTATGTCCACCTAAATAAAGGTCACCTTCACCCTATCTGGTACATGATCTCTACAATTTAGCCTGTTCCCGGAGTGAAGTTTCAGATAGTTAGCCGGCCGCAGGTCTAATAGCAAAGATTTGGAGCTATTTTTCCAGCCACTGGATAAATAGCAGAGACTATGATGCTAGGTGTCTGACCGACGGATAAATAGCCACTTCCTTAAAAAAAAAGAATTATCCAAGATTATGAAATATTGCCAGATTTATATGCTTGCATGGTGCCCGAGAACCTGACATTTTGCTCAGTCGGTAACATTTCAGAATTGTGGAATCACATATACTGCATGAATGGTCAAAGAGTGCAATGTTCAAATCAACTGGCATTCTTTGCTGTTTATTTAATATTACCTTTTGCCAGACACATCATCCTGGCAAGATTTCAAAATTACAAAATGTTACGTGAACATGACATGTTTTAATGTTAAATATCAAGGGCTTCATTATGAGGTTTTGCCGTAGGGAAGCACAGCAGGCCTTCCAAAATTAAAACTGACCGTTAGCCTGATGGACATTTCTGCTATTCACATGAACCACCCTCAAGGCGGTTCTTGTAAATTTAATCAAACGTAGCCGTTCTGCTCCGTCTAACATGACAGAGGCGTACGTAAACAAAACACCAAAGTAGCTTATTGTTTTTGAAAATAAAAGAAGCAATGCACCGCTCGCCATTGAAGCCATTCCATGGCGAGGGGGGCATTTTGAGTTTTTTACTACTCCTTACTGCAAGTATTAGCCGGGCTGTGATGGGGGGTAAAAAACGGATGTAAGCCCACCCATCTAGATTCTCCTTACAACGTCTGGCTGTCAGAGGCATTTGGCCATGGCGAAGACGAAGTACTCTCTGCCATTGCCAAACTATAGTCCACCGGTCTATAAATTATATGGGCGAACCATTATGTTGGGGGGAGCATACTCCTCTGTTACGATGGAGTACCCTTATAGTCAATGTATAACTCAGGTCCTAAATGTCTTGCACTACTTTATTAATTCTGTCCATCCGCTCAGTAGTACCGGAGAGCATGTGTTTATATGACAAATTCTTGTTTGGAAGAGCTGAACCAATTTATAAAATTTTTTAAGTTGTATCTGATATCAAAAAAGTTACAACTTAAGAAACGGTAAAGCTGAAAATTGTTGAATTCCCGAAATATATCCAAATCTGATATTTGAGAGATAATTAATGCTGTTTTCAGGAGCCTTATTGCAGATTTTAGTTTCATGGCACCAGAGAACACTTACTGATGGTGGTGGCTGGCAATCTTTTAAAGTATGGGTCATAATGCTTGCCAGAAAATCACCGAATTGTTTTAAAAAATTGCCTTGAGAGCTCCCCATCTGTTAGGAATTACCTTAATTGTGCTAACAGCATTTTGTTGTGGGTACCCCCTTATAGCAAGAATTACATACAATATTCCAGTAACAGAAGTTTGCCATTGATACTGTCCATATACCATGATGTACAAACCAGTATTTCAGAAATTACATGTCTGTCCTCTCTGAGAACAAGACTTACCTACAGTGTGCCAGCAATATCATTTTGCCATAGGTTTCCCCGTAGGTCAAGTATTTCAAGGGCTGTATTTTGGCTTGGGCGCCCTCTCTTATGCCAAAAGTCACCTCCAATGTCAAATGTGCATTTTACTATGAGTACCCCATGCCAAGAATGTCTTCAAATATGCAAGCCCCAGAATGGTTCCACAGAGATCAACAATTACCTCTAGTGTATCAGGGCCTGCATGTATGTCAATAATTATCTCCAGTAGCCGAGGTAGCTTGTTATCTTGGATTCCGCCATAAGCCCAGAATTATAACGAGTATCCCATGACAAGCAGCAGACTCAAAATCATAAAATATGCAAACAAACACGCTCATACTCATTCACACTTTCATTCATACTCACTTCCTCTCAAAACTCACTTTCTCCCCCCTCACTTACTCTAACGCACTGATAATCGCACAAAAACATATCTACACTGCCTGGTTCACTTTCTCACATACAAACACATTTACAGATACTCATCCTTTCACACTCACTGACTGTGAGTACTTGTATAACTGTGTCTGCTGCACCACGGATATCTACACCCCTGACTCATTCCTACACTATCTAACAATCTCAAATCACTAACTCCTTCTAACGCACTCATACTCCTTCGCTCACTCCCTTGCATTCACACTTATTCATACCCTCTCTCAATCTCAGATTCCCAATCACTTTCAATCTCATTGACTTTGTCATACACACTCACATCTCCAATCACTCACAAACACATACAAACAAATGCACAGAGAAACAACATTCTTTTCTTTCACTTATCTGGCAACTCGAAGGATTCTGTTTTTGAACATAGGAACCAGCAAGCCATGATTCCCAGTGTTTATAAGCGTTTCATTGTCCATGTTAATAACATGATTTACACTACTATCACTATCACTACCTGCCACCTGAGCATGCCTTTTACTTATAGAGCACTGTGCATTGGTTAACTCAGAACAGCAGTCTAAGGGCCATATGTATCAAGCTAATTAGCATTCGCAAAGGCCGAAATTCTGCGAATTTCGGCCTTCGCGAATGCTAATTAGCTAAATGGTATGTATGTAACATGTTTGATGAAAAATAAGGAATCGCAAAATTTGCTATTCCTTATTTTGCGATTGCACTTAAGGAATCGCAAATTTTGCGATTCCTTAAATGCAATGTATCAAAGAAAAAATATATTAAAAAATGCCATTATGGATTCGCAAATTACCACCAACTTCTAGTTGGTGGTAAGTTGCGAATTCTTTTAAAAAGCTTTTCTCAAAAAAACCAAAGGTGCTATATGACGCTCATACATGCCCTTAGGGCATGTATGTGCGCCATATGCCCCCAAATGTCATTTTCAGGGGTGCAGCAGGGTGTTCTTGAGACACCCCTGCACCCTTGAAAATATTCCTAATTTGCGATTAGCAAATTGCTAATCGCAAATTCCCCCTTCATTCCTATGGGCCTCCTGGCCCATAGAAATGAATGGGTAAATTGCGATTAGCTATTTGAAACAGCGATTTTGTACATACATACCGTTTTGCGAATTCCAAATAGCGATTCCTTAAAATTCGCTATTTGGAATTCGCAAAACGGAACTATGATACATATGGCCCTAAATGCGGTTACAATGGGGAACATAAGAGTTCATTTGGTACAAGAACAGCTCTAGTCCAATAACAATCAGTCACTACCCCCATGTCTTTGGAGTTCAGTTGTAGATGATGTGCAAAAGTTAATTTTACATCACTTTTCAAAAACACATATAATGTTGCTCAGCCTTCAGCATGGATTTAGTGCATTTCACAGCTTAGGTCCTGGTCTTCTAATCATCTTCCTTCAGTTTCCAACCATTTAAAGGTGCACCAGGTAATGGGATTTGTCCATGCTAAGTCTAGAATTAGTTGAATATTGGAGGGTAAAAATGTGTATGTATCCTGATCCTTTGCAGAAGTAGACCTTCGAGACAGTGGCAAGGACTGTGCCCTTGTTTGTCACATCCTCATAATGTAGAACCCTCAGGACTGGTGTGCTGCATTTGCAGGTTCAATGTTAAATACAGCCCAGCTGCTTGGTTTTACAATGATTCTAACCAGTCAAGGTGTTTTGGGGTGCAACATAAACAATGTTGCATTCGTCAAAGCATGTCATCATCATGGCTTACATGAAATACATCCATTAATCAGAAGGGGAAGAGGGAGGGATCTCCAGGGAAGGGACTTTTGACCACTTTGTTGATTTCAAGAATATGTTAGGATAAAATATGACTCACAGGTGTTTTATTTTCCACATTGTACATGGCAGGGCATCTAAGATGGAAGAACAATCAAAAATAGAGTGAGATGGATTCTTCAATCCAGTGGAAAGCAAGACTTAAACATGTAATGATGTTAGTCTTGTTCATTGTTGCATGTTTAGGTCTCGGCTTGACGTAAGCAGCACATGCGCTGCCTCGTCATACGAGGCTTCTTGGAATCGATACGATTCCAAAAGCCTCGTCCCAGCTCCTGCTTAACTTTTGATTTGTGCGCGTTGTTTTGCGCCACAAATTATGCCAAAGGAAGTGCAATGATTGCACTGAAGGCATGTCACTCCCTCATTGTTGCCACCCTGTCTCCTTTTATCTACGCCATGTGGGATTGGATCTTTTACCCGCGGCGTTACACTAGTGCCTTTAACTACTGGGGAGGCAGAGTCAGTCGCATGTCGGTTCTTCTGTGAGAATGGCATGGCCAGGGAATCCAGCAGTATGCCAAGATCTTGGCTGGTCAGAGAGACGGTCCCACGTTGTGGCATGTCGGGCCTCTGTGAAGCCGGTAGGGCTGATGAATTCAGCAGCAAGTCAGGACTGTGGCTGGTAAGACAGTTGGTCCCATGTCAGGCCTCTAAGGTCGGCAGGGCCGGGGAATCCAGTAGCTTGTCAGGATCTTGGCTGGTCAAAGCCCGTCCCATGTCGTGGCATGTCTGGCATGTCTGGCCTCTGTGAGGCTTGTATGTTTCGAAGAGGTAGGTGATTCACTGTCCCAGTTATATGGCTGTCAGGCCAGTAACATGCCCGGAAAGGGGGCTGTGAATATCTGGCTGGGCTAGGAAAGAGTCAGTCACATGGCGCGACATGTTGTGGCCTCTGTAAAGAAGTGCTTCTTAAAGAACACCTGGGTTCGTAGAGTGAGTCAGCTGCCAGACCAGTAATATGTCAGGAAAGGGGGCTGTGAAGATCTGGTAGGGCTAGGGGAGAGTCGGTCACATTCTGGGCCTCTGTAAGGCTTGCATGACCAGAGAAGTCAGTCGCATGTCGGGTACAGTCAGCCGTCAGACCACTAGCATGCTAAGAAGAGGGGTGTGAAGATCTGGTAGGGCCTGGAGAGAGTCGGCCTGTGACAGGTCAGTAGCGCTGGGGCAGATTCGATCACTTGTCCTGCCTACTGCCTGATAAGATCTTGTAGGGCTGGTAGACAGTGACATGTTAAATTGTGGGTCTGTGGCCAATAAGGAGGGCGGGGAAGAATCAGTTGACCTGCTTGATAGCATCTGGTGGGGTGAGGGTGCACATCTGTAATGTGTACAGTAAGGCTGAGAGAACTTTCAGCATGGATGCACTGTTAATCAATATCTGCCTGCTTGATTCCCCCGCCGCCCTAATATTAGAGACCGTATTCTGGGCTTTAGCAATGGGCCCCCCACCTCGCCTCACGGAAGTGTTATGCCTGTATACAGGACTCTGCCCCAGCTCCTATAACTGTTAACAGTATGGCCTCCCTCTGTACAAGACACTGTGGGAAGGGGCTGTCGAGGGGACGGCTTTGAGGCGTATTTTCATATTTCACTGCTGATGGTTGACAAGACTACCACAGTAATGGTAAATTATATTTTATTTATTACTTTGTTTTATTTAGCGCCTTTAGTCGCCTTTCGGCATCCCCGTAGAGCTACGGAGCTAGGCATTGTAAAGGCTGAAAGCCACGTGCCTGGTTAGATAGGCCAGGAGATTCCTCTGTTGCATTAAGAGATCGGTGGTATGTGCTGGGATCCGAGCGGGGTCACTGCTGTGATCCGAGCGGGGTCACTGCTGGCAAAGGTTAAAGGTCACGGTTAAACCACAGGGTCAGGTATTTTGTAAAAGCATGTCCGACGCTAGGGACCAGACGTCTGGTTATTTGGGGCTCCTCTTGTTTCAGCGCACTGTGTGCACGGTGCAGCGCACTTCCAGTGTAATTAGAGACGGTGTGTTATTCTGTGTCTGCCCAGCCACTGCGTGATCAGAGACAGCGTGTTTTCCCTGTGTGCCCTGCCAGTGCGTTCAGTTTCTACATGTGCCCTCTTGTCCCAGCACGCTGCGTGCATGGTGCAGTGCACTTCCAGTGTAATCAGCTGTTGTGATTACTGGTGGGGTTTACTCTAATGGAATGCATTCTGCATGTGTTTTTGTGTGAGTTCACTCCGTCCTCCGTAGGCATACCTCATATGTACTGTGTGCGTGCGCCCCTTTTGTAAATGCTGTACATGGAGTCTCCTGTGTGAGTGTTTATGTGCTGTCTGCTCTGGGTGCATGTCACAAGCATTATGTCTTGTACCTTGCGTTATCCGTGGGCATGATGCATCTATGCCCAGAGTAGGTGAACAGGGTGCTCTCTGTATTCTGTTTGCACACTCCATGTGTGCTATGTCTTTACACTGATTTCGCTGTATATGCACTGAGTGTATGTTTGGACACAGTTACCTGTTGTACACTAACACAAAAGGAAACAGAAAACAAGTCTTTTGTGTTACAGGTGTAGATTCTAGTTCCCTGTTGCATTCTGGTACATGTAGTTTCCCTCCAGTACCCCATTTTAAATGCAAAAAAAAACGATTTGTCCGACAACTCTAAGGCACACGCATGGCTTTGGCACACACTTGTTCTTTAAATATTCACTCCACTGCAAACAAAAATAAGCATTAAAAATGCAATAGGTCTTACCTTTCATTAAGTTAAAGCCATTTACTTTGCTAAATATTACCATTAGCAAATAATCAAAGGCGAGACCTATTGCATTTTCAATGCTTGTTCATCTTGATTCTCATAATACTGTTAAAAGAGCTTTGCAAATGGACACATAGATATTAAAGAGCTAATGGAGAGGGAGGAACCCTTTTCAGTGAGCATGTAACTTCAGGTAATGGAGATTCCCTTGGCCCAACATTAAGTAGTTGATTGCAGTTTGAGAGGAAAGATCAGGTCTATTCTAAGGCAGATCCCTTAATGGTAGACAATTTGTCTATTCATGAAGTTGTGATCCATGCTGCTATAGCCTGATGAATTTTGAAGGACTATGAAAGCAGAGTTTCTGTTATAACTCATAGTCTGACAACGTTGTTATGTGGCCCCAGCTCACGTGAACTTGGATTGATGGGTGTGTAGGAGGTGATCTAAATGTAGGTGTTTTGAGGCATGGAACTCCCATTCCATAATCTTGTGGGCATAGGGTATGTTAAAAAGCGGTAAATAGCTAGTTGAGATTTCTTAGATCATCTGAAGATTTCTTTGAGAAGGAAGTGATAAAGGCACGTTTCATGAATCTAGGAATTAACATGGTTAAACATTAAGCAACTAATTTCATCCATGGATCAGATATGCAAATGAATTGCTTGATAAATGAATCATTGCCGGGCTCTGTTAGCTAGTTATACACTTTTGTTTTTGAAGCCAACACTTGACAGTTCATCTTTAGTTTGTGAATAAAAGGAGGGGTAAAGGCTGTGATTCAAAATAATGTGGGGAGGTGGTAAGGAAATGGTTTTGAATTGCTAGAGCCATCCTCCAAATATTGTTTGAATTTAGCTAAGACAAAGAACCGATCTTTGCACTTTTGGTGGGTTGTTCATGGGGCACAATCATTCAGAATAGTTACCCCTTAGTAAAGGTTGAAATTCCAACACATTCGTTTTGAGGCACCACTAATGCTTTTAATGATGTGTTAATGCATACTAGAGTGCCCAAAGAGTGACTAAGAACATGCAGTGCAACATATGAGGTAGACTCAAATGGAATAACATTCGTTAACACAAAAATGTTCTAAAAGAAATACTGTATACTAGGAAGATCACCTATACAAATGCACAGGGTTTTGTCACACCAAAGAAGCATACTGTAGATGTTAATTTTTGTTAAAAGCAACAACAATCTTGCTAACTCTTGAAAAGGCTTCATTATTGTTAATTAAGTATATACTTTACCTGTGAAGGTCACTGTTGAGATCAAGGGAGTAACACTGGACACTGTGGTGCTGGTAGTTAATAAAACTTGTGGTAGAGGTGGAGCGCATGAATAGTAGATTCTGTTTACAGTCCCATTGGCACCACAGGTGATATTAGTGCAACCACCAATGCTGTCTCTCGTATGGCTGATTAACTCATTGTATTTGTAGATCTTCCCCTCATATACACAAAGACATGCTGAAAATTAGAACAAGCAGATATCTCCCATTAGTAAAATAGAACAGTTCAATTCAAATGATGCATCTATGATAATTATTTTCAATGCGTTTTCAATTGTTAATAGATTACTGAATTACTTAACATTAAAGGCAATAACAAAGTATTAACAGTAGTAAGGAACCAGACACTGTCAACATCTCCCTCGCCGTTGCAGAGGTTTGCTTCTTCCCCAAGTACTGTCCCTCAGTCTAAGGGGTGATTAGGGCCATTAAGGTCAGCCCCGCTGGATGGCAAAGCCCCAGGCCAGGATGGGCTACCTCTGGACCTATTCAATACCAATCTGGACCTGTGTAGCCAACATCCATAGAGCATCAAGTTCTTCTACCAAGATTGCTGCCTGGTCTAACTTGTTCATTGTCTAATTTTTAGGAGGCATGGGCTGAATTGAGCAGCTCTGCATCAGATATTGAGTATGGATTCCGGAGGGGGATTGGGATGGAAGACCAATGCATTAATCTCTGCCTCTTTCTGCAGAAATATGCAATTGCCAAATGCGGCACCCTCCGCCTGGGCCTCATGGATCTGCCCAGTGGCTTCAATAGCGTACCCCACTTGAAACTGTGGGGTATCATAGAGGGTAGACAAGTCAGTCAGCAACACTATTAGGGAAATCTACTGTGGCTCTAATGCTGATGTTAGGTTCAGGCTGGGGGGAGTGCTCGGAAACGTTTAAGATCCACAGGGGTGTCGGAAAAGGGTGCATTCTCACACTGTTCTTATTTACCAATATGTTGCCTATTTATCGTGCTAAATGTGTAGGGGTGGCTACCTACAGCGGTGGGGTCTGTGTCTCTCTGGCGTAATCGCTACAATAGATTATCAAAAATAAATACAGACGTCCTCTAATGGGTTTATAAATATCCATCATCTCTTTCATCACTCATGGGGAGCTAGGTCTTATCCAACTCTAGGGTATTTTAAGAATCCGCCCACTATTATCATGGCGTAGGTTTCGGGTTAAGGAGGCCCTCTCCCTAAGCAGACTGCTAATTAAGGACTGTATGTCCCACTCACTGTCCCTAGATTACCTGGTCACAGCAGTGTCCCTGGGCAAGCAGTACTTATTTGAAGACCCTCTACGATGTTTGCACATAATATCCAAAAGAACATTGAGGAACACATGCTGAGAGGAAGAGAGATGAGCTAAGGTGTTCACACTCCCTTCTGTCACTCGTTATTTGCCGCTTTACCCCACTAGGAGCATGCAACCATTGTTATCATATGATGTACAGCACTATCAGCACTTTATTTTGCTCAGGTTTTGACTCAACATTTTTCATAGACTGGTTACCTTTCCTTAGTGTAATGACTGGTTGCGTAATCTCATGCCTTGTCCAAGTGAACAGGTGTCAACACAATGCACCTTACATTGAATGTTTTTCTGCACCTTTTACTCTGCTTATAGGTTCATAGTTCTCAAACCTTTCTTTAGTAAGCACTCCCTGAACTACTGCACAGACGCCTTGCATTTATTACATTCTCTGGGATCAGGGGAGATTGCCTTTACTGTTTATGCCAACTTGGCTTTGGTGCTCAAGTCTAGAAAATTGCATGAGTAGTTCTGTCCACAAGGCTGACACCTTTGCGCACCATGATTTTAGACTTATTTTAATCTTGTCCCATTTACTGATTAAGCAATTTTTATTGCTGTGTTGTATTTAATCTTTGTATTTCTAGCACTTTAATGGCAGATGTTTTATCTTCATTGCACTAAACCATGTATGTATTGAACCCGGTGTCTGTATGTTGTGGTCGTCTTCGTTTTCTCTTTGTGGGAGTTGCTTAACATGCTATGTCTTATCTAATTATGGATTGGTTTTGTGTTTTACATTTATGGTCCATTTTAACATGACCGAATAAAGTTGATTTGACTTGCCTTGAGTGATGTTGTCTTTTGTGAACCTCGATAAACTGACGTAAGGAATCTTGGAGGTTATTTACAAGGGATTGCGCCACCCGAACATCACTTTTTACAACATTCGGGTGGTGCAATGCCCTGTTCCATATTTACAAAATGGCGCTGAGCCACCCTGGGTGGCTTAACGCCGCTATGTAAATATGGTACCCTTTCAGACTGTTTTATATGTGGGTGTTGCTGTAGGCGTTCAACCACAACACCCATTGCTTTTTGACTCTGCCCCTGATTTACAAGGATCTGTATCTCTCAGGCAGTGCCACAACCTAACGCCTTCCAAAAGCAGGCATTAGATTGGAGAAACGAGGAGAAATACTTTTATTTCTCCTTGTTTTTCCATGGAAAGAGCAAAACGCATTCAACGATTGTTTATGTGCAGGAAGGTGTCCCATCTTGCGCATAAACAATCGTTAAATAATGGTGAATTGCTACTTGTATGCATGCTGTAGAATGCAGCACATATAGAAGTAGCAAATCGCCATTGGTAATGGTTTATGTGCTGTAAGGGACACCTTTTTGCACATGAACAATTGCTAAAGGCGTCTTGCTCTTTCTATGTGTGCACAGGTGTCTGTGTTTGCGCTAAGCAGTTACTTTGAGTGCCAACTTAAGGGGAAACACAGGGGTGCACAGAATTGTTGCAAATGCAGCGCATCCCTGTATTTTCTAAATGACGCAGCACTGCACTGCAAAATGTGCTGTTGCGCTGTGCCAATTCCTAGTAGATGTGCCCCATGTCTTCAAAATTACCACAGCAGATTTCACCCATGACAGCAGATTTAAGCAGTGACCGAAGGGCTTATCAACGCTTAACTGGCTATCTGAGCCAGAAAGTGTCTTACAGATGGAAGGTGTGTCCGTACCTTTGTAGTGCTGCAAGGTCTCTAATATTTAGTTTTTTTTAAAGGAGGATCTAAGTTTGAAGGTCATAACGTACCAAACATATACATTATCAAAGATGAATGCTCCTGTAAAAAGAAGGTAGATTGGTGATAGAGAGACAAGTATTTTGAAAGATATTCGCTTGAGTATCACTGTTGAGTTTTTCTTCCAAATATGGTTAAATAATGTAACATCCTACCCTCATTGTCGTAGTCACATTCAATGCCTCTTACAGTACAGTGGCTGTAAAAAAGAGCAGAAGACATAATTAATAAGACAAGAAAGTCTTTAAATTTTACACCAGATGGCTACATTGTAATCTCCATTTAAATGTAGTTGTATGACAGTAAGTTGTACATTTATTCTGCATTCTTGATTTCACTCACAGAAATTGTGCAGCACTATATATCTGCTCATCAAGGCCGGCGCTAGGCATGGGCAGTGTGGGCAGCTGCCCAGGGCCTCGCACTCAGCTCAGAGACAGGGGGCCCACTTCCCTGCGAAATGCCACACTTTCACAGATTGCCCACCTGCTCCTCTAGGGCCCCCTCCCTACACAATCACAATACATATGCGTAATCTCTCGAATCGACCTTGCTGGTCAGGTTGTGTTGGCATTCCTGGGGGTGCAGAGGTGGGGGAAGGGACAAACAGAGTGGGGAAGGCACAGCAGCCAGGCCAGCAATTATGGCTCAGTGTCAGGGGCGGGGCAGCATCTCTGTTAAGTAGTGGCCCTTCCCTTTCGGCATTAGTTGCTAGGTGACAGAAGGCCCCTTTCTTTCCAGGACCAGCCAGACACAGGTAAGGCGAGGTGGGTGAGGGGAGGAGGGAGTAGCCAGATCAACTGGCTTTTGTTAACTTTTGTATCACACATTTTTTTTATGGGAATGTGTTTTTAAATTGTAGTACAACTGCTGGTGCTAGGGCAGTGTTTTACGAAATGCCTCCTTCAAAGGCCCAGGGGAGGGCTCCCCCTTTTCCTGGTCCTCTAAGCACTAGAGCAAGCTGCAAGGTCCAGGTGTTGGGGCTCTCTTCCCTGGGCCTTGTAGCCAGTATTCCCTCTTTCCTTTCCTTTCCTTTAATTGTTCCCCTGTGAAATGAATCCAAAAAATAAAAACACTTTTGCTGGAAGGGTTGTCTTTTTTCTGACATTTCACTTCCAAAGTGCAGCCTTCGGATGGAGAGAAATAAAAGGTTCAACATTAAAAAACATAACTAAAGCAAGACAGAGTGGGTCATAAAGGGGCCAGATTGATTTTATTCACACCCAAAACACATTAGTGCCACTTTACAGAGTTTGTCATTGAAGCACTACTTTTGTTTTCTTGTCTTTCTCTGAACAGCATTGTTTTCCCCGGGTGGGGAAGTGCACCATTCCTGGATGTACTGCAATACCTGCTTGATGGGCGGATTGGAAAACAAAATGCATATCACTGCTCTGTATTCACAAATGTGGTCTTGTCTTTTTAAACCATACTGCTTACGATTTGTAAAGATATAAGCAATGGACATTAAAATGTGTCCCTTCTGGCCCTGTAGTCATGGTGTTAACTTTTCATGCAAAAGCACTCAGTGATTTCTGAGTAATAAGTGCAAAAGCGTTAAGGTAACCATGTTGTTCCTCTTTACATTTCACATACTTTTACATAATCTTACTTTCCTTATGAGTGTTTGCTTGTTCCAGGATGTTGTCACTTTTTATGTCTAGGCAGCACAGTGCCTAATTTGAATTGAGTCGCCTCCAGGTATTTATAGTGTGGCACAATTGGGTTGTAGTTGGAGGCAGTGCGAGTTTCTCTCTGTGGGACAGTATGGTGTTCAGTGGGGAGAGGATGTGGCACTATGGTCAGAGCTGCCAAATTTGGAATTAGGGCACCAGGTTCAGCCTTCATGACCAGTCCACCAGACCACTCTCCAGAGAGAGCACATTTCTATCCTAGAACTTAGAAGGCCCCGAAAGACCTTAGAAGAATGGGGTTTGAGCACCAGCAGCTGGACCATAGAGGTGGCAAGTGTGGGTTAACCTTGAAGGTCTGTCCACCACAACCCCTATTGAAGCTCAACTCGAGTCTTTTGGGCAGACCTAGGAAGCAGCACACCCTAGATCAACAGTGACTCTGTCATTGAGGTCACAGGACCCTTAAGAAGGAAAGCTCTAGGGCGGTGCGACCGATGAGATCGCACTGAGCGCTCACTTCGGGAGGGGGAGTCATGTTTGTGAGTATATTATGTTTCTAAAAGCACTTGCTGCCTACTTCCTGGTCTCCAGCAATTTTTGGCAACAATAAAAATGTCATTATAACTCCGGTGATTAATGTTCTTCCTAGAGAGAGATGGAGTTTTGTCAAGTGGAAGTTTTGACTTGTGGAAAGGTAGCACAGAGGGTTAATGTGCCTACTGCAAAGAACATGTACCATGCAGATCACTAAGTCCACATAATGTAAATAGGCCAGTGGGTTACTGCTTTTGTCAGAGCGATCCTATTGTTAGTTACAGTTTATAAGTCAAAATCCTAACATAGAACAATGAGCTATTAACTGTCATCTAGGATTTGCATGCAAACTGTAGGTATAAATTACAGTGTTATGGTTTTCCCCCAGTCTTTGATTATCCTAATGTTGCAAAAAGGGATCATTTGGACAGAAATCAATTCTGGTTATTAAAGAGAACCCCCAACCATGGTATTACGTTCTGAATCCAGAGTTCGTGTTTCTCCAGATCAATCACTATTAAACTATACTGCCTACTAGTATGATTGTCATGTGACTCCTAGTCCTTTGTCTTATGTAACATTACCTATTGTGATTTACACACGTATGATTGATTGATTGTCTCTATGTAATGTGTGATATAAACTTCTCTGACACCCTACATAGGTATCATTGGCACTGTAAATCAAATTAAATGCATCTGGGAGAGAATGGGAGAGAATGTGGTTATGGAGACTTGAGGGGTACTGTTAAAGGGTGGTAGTGAGGGAATCCGTGGCAGAGCAAGTCATTGGGGGGCACAAACATTGCCGCACAGGGCTCCAGCAGCAGTAAATGCGGCCCCTTCTACTTCCTACACCAACACCAAATCAAAAACGTTGACTTGAAAACCCCTTAAATTCGAAGCATACCTTCAAGTCAATGTATGATTTAACAGTGGTCTCAGTTGTAATAAGTCTTTTTTTATTTATGTACAATATTCATTTGTTTACAATGGTGTCTTGTAATGTTGTATTATATGTGTTGTAGTTTTGCACTTAACATAATTCTGGCAAGTAAAGAGCCCACCCACAAAAGAAAATTGTCCTAGGTCTCCTAGCATGTTCGTATGGGATACTGGTGAGAGGATTTACGTTAAAACAAATTACGAAGTATTAATGTCATCCTAAGGTAGCACAATAATGGCACCGAAAGATAAGGGAGCCTTTTGAAATTTGCAATTACATCCATGGTATGAGAGGTTTTCTATTGTGTCATTTTATATTTTGAATGATCCCGCCCCTTATTACCTCAACACGATCTCCCCCCTTTATGAGGCAGAACTGGAAGTTGTATCATGCACTCATCTGGAAACAATCAGTTAACAAGAAGTAAATAAAATACATCTTTGTAAGACCTGCATCTAGCTTTTCCATCCAATGTGACAAATGTAATCCATTTAATTCAGTTTTAAAATATATGGACTTATTTCATTTGTATATTTATCTTTTTGTCCATGTTCAGTTGCGGCCGGTAAGTTTTAGGGGGCGAACGGGACACACACACGCTCACATTCACATACCACTCACAACCAGGCGCACACACACACACACACACAACACACATTCATTCACAACACTGTTTCCCAAAGATTCATACATGCACGCACGCACCAAACAATGTAAAAAGAAAATAAATCACACTTACCTTCAGCCAGCTCTGCTTTGCCTCGGAAGTTCCAGGAGGCTTGGGACTAAGGTCAGCCAATGAGGGAAGGCAGCAGTCCTATCGTCATCACAGAGTGGGATGGGGTCAGGGAGACTACTGACCCCACCCCACTCTGTGATGAAGTGTTGCTGATTGCCGGGCGCTTCAGGGCTTAAAACTGAAGTGACCAGGTGCGAGGCAATCAGTGACGCTCCCTCGTCACTGAGGGGAGGGCCTCAGCAACCTTTGCTGAGCTGAGAAAGTCACACCCAACGGATCTGTGACTTTCTCAGCCCAGCAAAGTTCTGTTCAGGCAGCCAGGAGCCAGCGTTAAATGCGCATGTGTGTCTTCTGGCTGCTTAAACTGAAAGTGAATAGTGTCTGTCAGGCTGAATTTTGTTCAGCCTGACAGACACTGTTCCCTCGGGAAAAAAGGGGGTGAGGCGGGGCCCTTCCGCCCAAATGGACCAGCCGCGCCTGTCCATGTTACTTATACCCACATAAGGTCTCTTCAGTGATGCCAAATAAGATCAATAGTCCTGAGATGTCACTCTCTGTGATGTTACTTCTTGTGATGCTACCAAGGTCGGCTCCTCCACTAGGTTAGAAGAGTGTCGCCCCACTGCCTTCTCACAGTGCGAGAAGCAAAAACATAAAATGCAAAAGCAACCATTTTATGTTTCTGCTTCTCGCACTGCTAGAAAGCAGAAGTGTTTGGTTGGGAGCGGGCGGGCGGGTGTGCTTTAGGGCAGCGTAGGAGTGTCTTGCCCACTGCTAAGGGCGCTGACTGTTTGGTCGGAAACCAGTCATGTACACTATGGCCTTTGCATATGCCATTGCAGCGCTGTGATTGGCTTAGGTGAGGGGAGGCAGGCTGCTTGCTTCCAGAGGCAGGAACGCAGGAGATCAGGTCAGGAGCAGAGACGACGCAAGACCCGGGTAGGTATGTTTATTTTTTTTTTTTTATTAACCCGCCCTCCCCCGTGAACCCCCGCAAGACCCCCCCACACGCAAGTCATGCCAACCAAATTAGAGGGGCCTCACATCTTCCCTTTCGTCCGGGGCCCAAGAAGTTCTAGGACCGGCCATTGTTCAGAAAGGTCTCAGTGATGACCATTTAAATTGGTGGACCTACAAAGTCACTAGTTGACAAGCAGCGTACATTTGATTAAAACTCTGCTGTAATCCCAAAGGCCATTACTCTGACTACGTTGGTTTATTGGTGCAGTAATAACATGTTCCTACTGTACTATATTAGCTCACATTCCAAGTTTCACAGTTCGTAATGATCTCTTCCAGTGCAGTCTGTCAAAGATGTTGTGTCCAAAGAGTAGGCAACTACCATAGCTTACCCCAACAAGATTGACATACCCTATGCTGCCAATTCAGCTGCTCGACATGTGCTTCGAGACCAGTTCCACACACCATAGTGTTCAGGACTTAGATGTCCCCACGCTCTTCACACTAGCAGCTGCACCAACCTCACAGATTACTGCGTTTGGAGTAGGTGCTTCTAGTACAGTTTCACAGTTAAACTGCGATAAGCAGCTGCTTGCTGCAACAGCAGCAAAATAAACAGTCTTGAGCAGTGACAGAAGGACTTTAAAATCTATTGCCTGTAAATCTTTGGCCAAACTGCAAGGAGGGCACATCTTCAGAAATATAGGGCCAGTTCTACAAACCGATTTTGTGGCCACAAACACTGAAATTCACAAAATTACGGTTTTGGTACCACAATACAGCATTTTGCTATGTACCAAACCCCTTGGGAGACTTGGAAAGCCGTTACCAAATTGGAAAAGGTATTTGTTAAGTCATTCCCGATCGCAATTAGGAAAGGCATGAAAGTAAGCCATCATTCCGAACTGGGAATCACAGAAAATTGCAGCAGTTAATTGTGACGGATATTGCGGTCGTAAGACGTTGCTAAGTGTTTGACTCTTAAACCGAGATGGTAACCCAGCAAAAGGGAAAGCTGTGCCTATCAGACAGATTCCTCTTAGGGTATTCTGTTGGGCAGCCTCGGGAAGAACGGGCAGTGTTCCCGAGACCACTGACTGCTCCCCTCTAAAAGGGATTTATTTGAAAGTGTCAAAAGTCCCATTAATGAACATAGTCTGCTTTACAAAAAAAGGTTTTCCAATTGCAAATGTAAATGCAAGGATGGTGATATGCTATTACCTGCAGGCCATTAGCCCTATCCTGGAGTTCATAAATAGCGACTTACCTTCGTAGTATGCAATAGTCACATTTTTCTGTATTTGTGAACTGTTCTTTTGTACAATGGGATCTTAGGTGTGCATTTTTCAGGCTATATCCAGACAAATGGTTTGAAATGTATAGGCTCATAGGCAGTTCTGATCGGGCTTTCATATTTTTTTGTCTTTTGAACTTTGCAAAGTTTGAAAATAGGAGGGCCAGCACCAAGTAGAACATTTCTAAAACAATGTGTCCACAATGTGCATTTGAAAGCACATCTTTATTTCTAGAGCCATTGCCGCAGGAAGGTCCCAGACTTTATGGTTTCCTCAAAAGATTTCTCGAAACTCCCAGAAGGTGGAAGTTGGCAGCACAGATCTGGCTTTCCAAGCCTTCACTATGGGACTCCATGCAAAATAGAAATGGAACAGTGCATTCCTTGAATCCCTTGAGCTTCTTGTTATCATCCTGCAGCACTGCCATCAAGACCTCCAGATTGTCAATCCTTACCTTGTTATTCTGTACTGTCTCCTCATTTCTAAGACAGTTTTCTTCTTGATATCTGATGTGGTTCCCTGCAGACCTCTTAGGGTTCCAGGATTAGAATCCCTTCTGGACTTCCCTGCTTAGCCTCCACGGCTGTGTCTGTCACCTCCTTATCACTGTCTCTCTGCCTCCAAAGCCATCGTGGGAGAGAAAAAGCCAAATGGATTTTTCTTGCTTTCATTTTTGTTTCTTTGGTAGGTATGGTAAGTGTAGTACTACAGGCCTCTCTAAGTGCAGGTCTAGCCAGTTTTACCAAGGCCTCCAGAATCAGCTGTCATGCAGCAGTAATTCATTCACTCTTCCATGGGACTCTGTTAACTCAAAACGACACTCCGACTCCTCCAGTCCTGCGCCACAATGTTCTGCAACCACTGAGAGAGAGTAATGCCTGGGTCCAGTACACCTTTTGTATCTCTTAATTCTTGGTATGGGTCACTTTTAAATCCACGGGGCAGCAATGGAGGCCTTCTCCTGTACCCACTCTAGCAGTTTTCTCACCACTAGGGCCCAGGAGTGTTGTTGCCGCAATCCTGATGTCACTAGGTTCACAGAGGTTGCACTTTTCCTGTTTCCAGGGGTTAGGGGGAAGAGATTATCATGAGGTGAAATCCTCTAGGAAACCCAGGAAGTGCATCCCCACACATGGATCTCCAGTGACTTCAAGGCCGCCCCTTGGGAAAAGAGGAATCTGGCCAGCATTAGGCCACCATGTCTGCTCTGGCACTCAGCCACCCCGGGCATCAACATATTGATTTAAAGTGCATTTTGTGAAATGGGGCCTTTGAATATCTAGTATGAATGGGGGAGGCAAGAGTATATATTGTTGACATATGAACATGTGACTTGGTTCTCTCATCCCTTTGGACCTTTTTATAGGTATCTTCCCGTCAGTAAATGTTTGCACTTCGCGTTATACTTTGATTCGTTTTATAGGGGTCCATACTAGTTGTTTTATTTCGAAATAAATACATTAGATTCATACCTTTATTCAGAGCAAATATTCCAATGTTCACAAAAATGAATACTGTTACATACCCAAACATTGTCAAAGAAACATATGTGTGAGAGGGACTTAAATTGGAAATTAATATTCTAATGGTAAAAGTATATGTTGAAAGCTCGGAATTATCGAAAATACTCAGAACTCACTTTTAATTGCTTTTTCATCCATAAGTTTGCTGTGGATGGGTTGATTATTTTTTTCTGGAAAAAAGGACATGGCACAGTCCAAGCCTGCCCCCATACACTGACCATGGGCTTTTAGATATTCTCAGTATATTTTTTTAGTAAACTTGAGAGAGGCTCTCCAATGCTCGGAGTCTAGTGAAAGGCGTGCATTTTTTAGGACAAAAGTCTACTTTGTTAAAAGCATCTTGGGGACATTCAGAAAGCTTCTCTGGGAAGGCATTCTAACCATTGCATTCCATTTACTTAGTGGTTCATTTCTAACATTTTCCGACTTTTTTATTTGTTGGCTTTGTTTTAGGCTGTTCAGTGTGAGTTCATCCCAGGAATAAAGCCTTGTCACACTACCTCCCCTTGTATTCATCCAGGAGTGCTCCTTTCTGTAAACAGGCCTGTAAATCTTGTTCTTATATCACATTTGCTGTGCATTCAAAGACTGAGTTAAAATGTCAGGCTCGATTTCTGAGGGAGGTTGGTGTTCACTTTTCTTTCTCAGACTTCAAAGTTAGAGGATTTACGTGACTATCTTGCTGGATACTGGGGGTAGAAAAAGGAGTTTTTTCTAGTACACAACAGGATTTAAATGAACTGTGTAAGTATTTCAGAATTACAATAGAACAAATGAAGCACATTTGTTGTTAATTCTGAAGTGTGTTGGAATCAAATACTTTAATATGATCAAAACAAATCAATACATTATGTGACACCATTCCCACACATTATCTTTTGTGAGTTGTATAGTTTTACTAGCAGCCCGTCCCGACGTTGCCCGGGAGCAATTAGGCTTCAGGGCCACCTCCCGCCCCGCTTTTGTAACCTGCAGACGTCACTTTTTCCTCCTGTAATTTACTTTGCTTCAGGGCCCCCGCCCGCTCCACTTTCGTAACCTACGCACGTCACTTTTTCCTCATGCACACGTCATCCACCCCCTTCCCTCCACTCCACCCAAGGGACGCAGGTGTCCCGTCCCCCGCCCGGCCACACATCACTTTTTCCTCCTGTAATGCACCGTTTGTCTGACATTTGTAGTGCACCGTTTGCCTCCTCTTCTTGTCCTCAGGCTTCCCCGACCGCCGCCCGCCCGTCCCGGCACGTCCCGTCCCCCGCCTGCCCCGACCCCTGCCTGCCCCTACATGAGTGCCCTAACCTCCGCCGGCGCTGCTCCCGCCTGTCCGCTCGCACCACCGCTCCTCCCCTGCTCCATGTCCGCCGCTCCTCCTCCGCCGCCGGTCCTCTGCTCCTGACGTCACTGCTCCTCCCCCGCGCCATGTCCGCCGCTCCTTGGACGCCGCTCCTCCCTGTGCTCCTAACGTGACCACGCACGTCGCGGCCGGCGCTACTTTTGAGGGACTACTTTTTTAAATAACGTTTATTTTTTAAATTTATGTAGCCTATAACCATCTACACACCCTGCCGATTTCAACGGTGTATCGGGTGTGTAGATTGGCGCAGGGGTTCCCGAGTTTACCTGCCTCAAAGCCCTAAAGTTTCTGCTTTATTATAGTAGTATAGATTAGTAAAACTGTATGTGTGTGCACTGTTATGGCCATTTCAATTGAAAAAGTGTTGTATGTAATGGCAGTGTACTACCACCCCATGCATACTCCACTCTTTTCTACTCTGCACCACTGCCCTTTATGTCACTTAATTCTACGCCTCTCTACTCTACTCCACTCTATCCTATGCCAATGCACCCTATGCCACTCTACTCTACACCACTGCACTTTTCATCACTCCAGCCTAGGCAACTCCACTCTACTCAGCCCAACTCAACTCTACGCTTCTCTCCAAGACTGCACTCTTTGCCACTGCACTCTACTCTATGCTGCTCCACTCTATGCCAACTCACTGTACACTCTACGCTTCTCTGCACCACTGCACTCCATGCCACTGCACTCTACTCCACCTTACTCTATGCCATTACACTCTACATCACTTTACTCTACTCCATTACACTTTACGCCACTATACTCTACACCACTGTACTCTACCCTGCACCACTCTCTGCCACTTCATTCTACTCTGAAACAATCTACTCTGTGCCACTGCACACTATGCCACTCTAGTCTACGCAACTGCCCTCTATGCTCTACACCACTGCAGTCTACTCTGGCCCACTGCTCTCTATACCACTCTACTCTACACCAATACACTCTATCCCACTTCACTCTATGACACTCTACTCTGCAGCACCGCACTCTCCACCACTAATCTCTGAACCATTCTACTCAGCACAATGGCACTCTATGTCAATGCACTCTATGCCATTGTACTCTTCAACACTGCACTCTATGGCACTGCACTCCTGATCTCTTCACTCTGCAACACTCTACACCACTACACTCTCTGCTACTCTATGCCACTCTAATTTACACTGTGTCCCTGCACTCTACACTGCTGTACTCACTACAGTCTGATCCACTTTATTATTTTGTCTGTATTTGTCTACTTTGTTTGATGTTTCCCCCTTCCTATGCTCCACCATGTGTGTGGCTACACCAGGGTGTGTTGTAAGCAGACCCGATGATGAAGCATGTCACACACAATTTTGTATGTGAGTGAGGGCACTTTTTACTAACTCTGTGTGTGTCCCTGCATGCTTTATCTAATTATTTGTCCCTCTCTACCCCTCTTAGTGTGTCCACTTTATTATGCACCACTCCACTCTGCACCACTGCAACTCTTTGCCACTGCACTCAACTGTGCACCACTCTAATCTGCACCACTGCATTCTATGCCGCTGAATTCTATGCCACTGCACGCTATCTGACTGCGCTCTATTCCACTATTCTTATTAAATTGCATTGGCTACCGATGAAGCAAAGAGCCATCTTCAGAGGCCTCTGCATCATGCATAAAGCCCTGTATGGCCAGGCCCCTGCCTACATTAACGAGCGCTTTCACATCTATACGCCGAGACGTATTCTGCTGTCTTCGGAGGCGGGTCTTTTAGTCCCCCCTCGGTTTCTACTCGCCTCCAAGGAAGGCAGAGCCTGTTCGACTCTTCTTCCACACGTCTGGAATAACTTGCCGGAACATCTGCGCAAGAAACAATTTCTTTTGAAATGTGGGAAACTTCTTAAAACTATCCTAATTAGAGAGCCAATAGAATAACTCCTTTTCTTCTCTGATGTCTTTGCACGGTACTAGGATGCTACCTTCCTCTCTGAACTCAAAGAGACCAGTCGGTGAACCTGCCCTATATAAAAACCCTATAATATAACATATACTCTGCAACACTCTATGCCAATGCACTCTACACCAGTCCACTCTAAGCCACTCCATGTCACTGCACTCTACTCAATGAACCACTGCACTCTACTCTGACCCACTGTACTCAGAACCACTGCACTCAACACCACTCTACTCAACACAAGTGTGCTCTAATCCATCCGCACTCAATGCCACTCTACTCCATTACACTCTAAAACACTCTACTCTGCACTACTGCATACCAAGCCAATGCACACTATGCTAATGCACTTTACGCTGTTCTACTCTGCAGTACTGTACTCTATGCCACTACACTATACGGCACATCACTCTACTCTGCACCACTGTGAGCCACTCCACTCTACACCACTCTACACCACTGCACTCTATGGCACTATATTCCACTCTGCACCACTCCACGGCACTGCACTCTATGCGACTCTACTCTACTCTGCACCACTGCACTTTACACAACTGTACCCCATACCACTGTACTCTAACCCCTCTACTATGTGCCACTGCACTCTACTATGCGACACTCTCATCTATGCCGTTGCATTCTGTGATGCTGCATTGTACGCCACTGAATTCTAGGCCTCTGCGCTCTTTGCTACTGCATTATATGCCAAAGCTCTCTACACCAGTTCACTCTACACTATGCCACTCTATACAACTCCACTCTATGCCACTCTACACAACTCCACTCTATGCCACTCCACTCCACACCACTTTATTCCACTCTTCGCAGTTCCACTCTACGACACTCTATGCCCCTCTCTTCTATTTCACAATCTTTTAGCCATGCTGAACAGCAGCCACGCTGGTGTACAACATGGCTAAAACTCATTGCCAAAGCACATAGTTCTGGCATTGGCGAGTCTTATTGGCTTTGCCAATGCTTGTTTGTTTTACTTGCTGCTAGCATTACTTGTATGTTACAACAAAGGAGATTATGCTAGTATGTAGGTGTAAAAATTTAAAAAGATTCACTTTCCCTAAATACATGTAGTTTTCTTTTACATAATGTCAGCACAGAGGCATTGCAGTGCCTTACATGAGAGCCAGTTACATTACACAAGGTCAGATTAATGTTGTGAGGCATGGGGAGATTAAGTGATTTTTAGCAGTTTTTGGAGCAACTGAGCCCCAGATCACGTGGGAGTAATGGCCCAAGAGGCACGTTGTGTTCATCGAGTGCTAGGCTGGTGGAAGAAAACTTTCTCTTGCAAAAGGTTTCCAGCCTCTTGGTTCCCTATTCGGTTGAGTGAAAGGGAATGCACGTTAGTTCTGGAAGTGGAGGCCTGGACCACCAAGCTCTTGGAATTGGAGTGCTGAGTAAGGAAACTGGGGTCTCCTGTTGCAGGGCGGTGGCAGCAGGCAATCATCCTATGCACAGCAGCCCCTGGACAAGGCTTGGGCTAGATCTCAAAGAGGACATCGGTGAGGACTTCATTAAAGGGGAGCAAGAATTCAGAGGGGGTGGTACCCAGTTGAACCACCTCTGTCAACACGTACGTCTTGACTGCTACAGAGTGCAACAGTAGGTCCAAGCTCTCAGTCGCCCAACGCAACACCAAAGAAAAAGAGGCCCCCTCCTACGTAGCCACAGTAGGAAGGGAGTCCAGTCAGTGTCAGGTGAGATGTCTAACTCACTCGGATATGCCAAATCCTCATATCAGGTGTTCTCTGTATCATCCAATGATGGCAATATTCATCAGGGTCGCCTTAGCCCTGTCACAGACAAAAGCCTTGGCTCCAAACCAAAGAGCATGGCTCCAGATGGTGCCAGAACCAGCTTCTCGCGACGCCGGTCCTGCTCTGTATTGGGTTGAGGATGATGGACATGACATCATTGATACACATCAATGCTTCTGGGGGCATTGGCATGGGAGTGGGTGCCAGAGAAGGTCTTAGTCTTACTGGCATTACCTTACTGTACCCAGCACCGGATCCTTGCGGCCCGACTGGTGCCGAGGGCATACCCGCCAGTTAGAATCCAGTAGGGGCCACTCTCGAACCCATGGGGCCCAAAGGTGCTCCAGAGAGCTCAGGCCATCCAAAAAAAAGGTGCAAGGCCTCATAGCTCTCACGTGGCTGGGTGTGGGTAGCATCTACTCTGGGAAAATCAGAGAAGTGAAGAGGTGCGGGGCTCCCTCGTCTTGTCCGAAGATTTGTACAGAAGCAGGGAAGCAGAGTACCTCTTTCACTTCCTAGACTTTTTCTTCTGCTTCCAAATTTCATCCTCTGTGAATTCACCTCCTCCTTTTTAACTGCCCCACCTCATAACTGGCTTGCTTTACAGAACAGCTTTTTCAGCATGCCACCATAATCCTGCCTTCCCAAAGCCAAACATTACTACAGCCACAAATACTACTGTAAAAATGTGTTATTTGTACCTAAGAACACCAGTGCCGCGGGAGACCTACTATGTGCCTGGAAAAACCCATAAAGCCGCTGCTACAGACCTGACAGGTGAAATGAATTTATGCTATGCACAAGAGTGCCTTGCCATAACTACTGTATGCTCAACAGACAATCTGAATGCAGTGTCATAAAGCAAAATGATGCCTTCCCCCTACAGAATGTGGTGTGGGACTCGCTGTTCTCATATCTCACGGATATTCTGAGGCCTTGGTTTGAAATGGAGCCCCTGAATTGTGGGTCTGCATAGACCCTTGCCTGCAAATGCCTCTCACCCAGACAGCAGATACATAGAAGTAGTGACTCACCACTTAAAATAGCTAAACATTATTCAGTAATCTGTTTAGCACGCTGATTCAGTTTCCGTCATACTTCAGGTTTTCGGTGTGGGTGGCATATCCAACACTTTGACAGGAAGGGAGTGTAAGGTATAACCGTGTGTTAGACCTGGCATCCTTGGCGTGGTTTCCCTTGACTTTTTGCCTCTACCTCCTGTATTTTTGACACTGTGCTGGATTTTGTTTTTGCTGGTTTAGCAGCTTTGGGCACTTTGCCACTGTTGATCAGTGCCAAAGTGCAAGTGCTCCCTGGTTACATTATTACTGTGATTGGTTATCCATGATTGGCATATTTGTTTTACCTGTAAGGTCCCTAGTAAAGGGCAACGAGTGTGCCAGGGCTATTAATTCAAATGCTACTAGTGGGCCTGCAGCACTGATTGTGCCACCCACCTGAGTAGCCCTAATATGGTGTCTCAGGCCTGCCACGGCAGTGCCAGTGTGCAGTCTGTGGACTGCCATGTTGCCCTGGCCAGTGTACCCACTGACCAGGCCTGACCCTTCCCTTTTCTTACACATTTGGACACCCTTATGGTAGGCCCAAGGTACGCCCCTGGGCAGGGTGCAGTGTATGTGAAAGGTAGGAAATGTACTAGTGTGTATAACATGTTCTGATAGTAAAATACTGCCAATTTTTTTTTTCACTATTGAAAGGCTATCTTGCCTATACGCTGACATGGGAAATGCAGTGTATCATATTTACCTGCATATCTTCCCATAGCAGCAAGATAGACATATGGAGTCCAACCTGCTGCTGACGAGGGCCTGGGTGCCCATTCTTCTTGTTTTGGTGGGGATCCACCTGTAGATCTTGCGGAGCATGTGGAGGGTGTTGAAGCAGGATGACGAGACGGAGTTGACCTGCTGATTGGGGGGAACAACTCCATGGCTTGGAGTAACATGACTCTCAACAGTGGAACTTCAGGGGTAACCGAGACCTGGAGACTTTTTGTGTCATGAGTAGAGTTGTGCCTGAAGCCAAGGCACCGGAGACAGCATTGCAGGTGTTTGTTACTGACATTCGATGGTTGCAGTACTTCCAAGGTTTAAACCCTGTGGTTATTAGAAAGGGACAGGGGTCTTGCAAAGCTGATACTTTTGAGTGAAGAAAAACTTAAACTGACAGGATTCTATAGAGCCGTTATGCAGGCATACACCAGTGGCTGCACCACTGATATTGGACTCCAGTAAACACAAGCCAGAGGGCAAAGGGAGGAAGATGACCACTCCTAAACACAAATCAAAAGCACACTTTTTACAAAACCCCTAGCCGAGGGCTTAATTTCGACTTGCTTAAAACGTGTAAAAATGGTATGCCCACTTTAATACACCGTCTCCACCCTTTAACCAGCATGAAGGTGGCAAAAAGAAGCAGACAAATATAAGAACCTCCTAACAGTACAAGATTTCAACCTGAAAAAAGTTTTAACTACATTATTACCAGGTTTGACAATGCTCCCGCGGCCAGAACTTTTCTCCGAGATCATGGAATTTGTCTTCATCGTCAAAGCAGCCGCACTTAGACATACACTTCATGTCGACTTCATTGAAGAATGGCTGCTCTGGTGGGCATCTGGGATAACAGCCTAAAGTAAAACAGAAGGAGTCAAAAAGTCATTCCCCTTAGACTTCCTGCTAAATCGAAACCCAAACATACAGATTTTATTAAAGCATTACTGATGCACCTGAGGCCACACTAACTGAAAATCAGGTTGTTAGGTTTGGAGGAAATCGGAGTACAAAGGACAAGTTGAGGACACGTTTTGATATTATCTTCATTCCTCAGGTGTTCATGATCAACCAAAGGAGTGATGTGTTGCATGCGGCTGTGCAGAAAGGAATATCAAGACTGGCCGACAGGGCAATGCAGTGCCAGATGGGCTGTTTTGTCACTGCTTGTGGGCCTGTTTTTTGTTCTGGTGAGCCGGTTTTACTGTTGATTTCCCTCATATTAACAAATTAACCGTGGCGCAATTCCGCCGCGGTGCGGGGCGTTCCATTGAATGGGCAGGGCCGAGGTAGCCAACGGATGTGCGCAGCACTACGGAGGTAGTGCTCGCGACGGCCGTTGGCCGACGGGCACAACGAAAGGGTTAACATACATATTGACCGCAGTACCGCCTATACAGCGTTTATTTACAATTTTAAAACATCCCCGATTTACAAATGTGGCCACTTCTTTAGCCAGTGGATTTGCATATGGAGAACACTTCTAATATGGTGCCCTGTCATTTTTTTGTTCTCACTCCGACCCTGGAGGCATGTATTGGGCTATCTTGCCTATGCTTGCTGATGCTGAGTTAGATATTCTGCCAAATAAGAAATGTGGGGGCATATTATCAAGGGGGTTTATCTCCGCTTCTTTGGCTTTAAAAGCCAAGAAAGCGGAGATAAAATGATCTCCCTATTACCTAGCTGTTGCTAACACCAGTTAGCGACAGCTAGTAGGAGATAGCGACCATCCTGGGCCCCACTTTGCATGTCAGTGATATTTATCACTAATGACATGCAAAGTGGGCGTGCCAAGATGTTAGCGACTGGAAACAGTCGCTAACATCGCTATCTCCTATTACCAACTTTTGGAGATATTCGCGCTAAGCGGGAATATCTCCAAAAGCTAACACCTGCCCTGAGCAGTTCTTAGCCATGTCATCCAATGGGAGGTGGATAACATGGCTAAGAGCATTAGCTCGGTAATGCATGAATATCGCTGACTTTTCAGCGATATTCATGCATTGCGGCCGATTTTTATCGCATTTGTGATAAACCTTGGTAATACTAAGGTTTATTTGCGATAAAAATCGCCGCAGCTCTGCGGTAAAGTTTTGTCTCTAACCAAGCAATAGCGATAATTATCGCTATTGCTTGGTAATATGCCCCGTGGCATGTAATCAAATGTTGAATGGTCAAGACTTCACCATTCATGCGTTGCAACTAAGCAATGCTTGATAAGCCAATAACAGGAACAAACATTGAGACTACCGTTTCATGTACACACTGTGTATGCTTTTGAAATCGCATAGGTGAATGGGAGTGATATGCTAGCACAGTGTGATCATACCACGATGGCCCTCGCACGCCAGTCACATCAATTACTGTTGCAAAATAAAAGAAGAATGCTCTCTTGGAAACAGCTGCTTGTGTTTGCTTCTCCTTCCAATGACAGGTGCAGCTCAGTTAGCAGCTGCGTAGTCTTGCACTCCTTGCCCCCACACCCACTCACCAACACACTTCATAAATAAGTCACAGACAGCAGCTGTAAATGCCCCCTCAAAATTGTACATTCAAGAGCAGGTATAGCAAGGGCATTGGAAGAGAGCATGGCAGTCACTGAGGTAAAAATACAAACAGAGAAAAGGGATAGCGAAAGAAGAGACAGGCATCCTTTTGAAGTAGGGCTACAGAAAGTCACAGCAGTAGGGTTCATTTCTTTTTTTTAATTTCTGTAATTTTTTATTGTATATAGTGGGTTCATTCGCCTCACATATAATCCTCAGCTCAGATTCACAAGAGGCCAAAACACTCTCGAAGCTTCTCAGTCAGAGGACTGCTACACTAAAGAGGGCTGCTGATGATCACCAGGGTCTAGGTATCTTGCTTCTCGCTATGACCCTGCAAGTTCAAACTGCTATACACAACCCTGTCAATAAGCTCACTTACCCTTCTGAATACATCTCATATATCCTGTGTGCAATGTTCATCCTATTCCTCTCCAGTAGCAGAAGCTGGAGAACGGCATCGCAGGAGGGCAGAGGAAAGGAGTGGGGGGCTGATGTGGATGAATAGCATCTTGCTCACGCACTATGGCTGAGATACCCGCCACCCCCTCTCAACACAATCCCCAAGAATTGGGAAACCGGAAACAGTTCTTGAACTTTTGGAAGGCGGGAAGGGAGTCACCCTTCCCGGCCGTATTTATTAAAATATGAAACAAAAGAAAACATTAAAATAACAGTTTCATATAATGTACAATTTCATTTCCACATTACGATGTTTGGCTAACCTTAACAGATCTCTAATACAAAGGTTCTCCTAGCCGAACTAACATCCTACAAAACATTCGAGTTGAAATTGTACATCCTAACGTTAAGGGCCAACGGCAAGGTCGTAACCGGTGTCAGATCCCTAAACCAGAAATACCCCCCTCACTTGTGAGAGGAGCGACCGCACAGAGGCGTACCTCAAGTGCATCTACCAATTTCCCTTTGTACTTGACGGGGGCCCCAATAAACTCGACGCCATTTAACGGTCGTTCGAGGACTCGTGTGAGGTGTCTAAAAAGGTAGCGTAAACCCCCTCCCGCACCCCACACAACTTACCCATCTGCCGTCGCAGATGTCCTGGCCCCGGGAAATTCCCCAGGAGGGGCCGTAGCCCCTCCTATCCAGGAAGGGGCCTTGACCACCTTTCCTTTCCTTCCGGCGGCCTCTCCTTAGACAGGACCGCCTCCCCGTTGAGGGGCCAATTGGCCACCTCCCCCGCGCGCTCCCATCCGTAATGGGTGACGCCCCCTCATAGGGATCTTCGAATTACTGCTCACCGATCATGACCTTACCGCCCGACCAAAATAAATACGACAATTCTACCTAAGTTACTAAGATTACAAAGCAAAACATCATTTATTATCAAGCGTAAATACTAACCAATCCTTGTTCAAAATTACTTTATTTGCAAAACATACTGAAAATAACCAATCTTTATTGCATCTTTAAGAAATTTCACGACAATCATCACAACCTGTAAGAAAACAGAGAAAACAAAAAAGATACTATATCAACTGTATTCACAACGAATCGCTGTCCTCAGGGGCTGGTGGGTGGGTCAAAATTGCTCTTCGTTCCGTCTCGAGCTCACGTGCAGCGGGGAGGTGCAGCTTCAGAGCACAGGAACAAGAGGATGCTTTCTTGGCTTCCGCTCCTTTTATCCGTCTTCAGGGTGGGCGTGAACCCGCCCCCGCCTGCCTCCGAGGGCGTGGCCGGCCGCGTCGGTGTCTAGGCCAGCCCACTCTAGGGCGGGAAAAAGGCGCGCCCCGGCTACGCCGCTTCGGGCATACCAGCCGAGACTCGCCTCCCGCCCAAGATGGCTTCCCGGGGGGATCGTGGTACTCCACCATACGTTCGGGGGGACCGAATGGTTGCCCCTTTCCATATGGCTGAGATACCCGCCACCCCCTCTCAACACAATCCCCAAGAATTGGGAAACCGGAAACAGTTCTTGAACTTTTGGAAGGCGGGAAGGGAGTCACCCTTCCCGGCCGTATTTATTAAAATATGAAACAAAAGAAAACATTAAAATAACAGTTTCATATAATGTACAATTTCATTTCCACATTACGATGTTTGGCTAACCTTAACAGATCTCTAATACAAAGGTTGTCCTAGCCGAACTAACATCCTACAAAACATTCGAGTTGAAATTGTACATCCTAACGTTAGGGGCCAACGGCAAGGTCGTAACCGGTGTCAGATCCCTAAACCAGAAATACCCCCCTCACTTGTGAGAGGAGCGACCGCACAGAGGCGTACCTCAAGTGCATCTACCAATTTCCCTTTGTACTTGACGGGGGCCCCAATAAACTCGACGCCATTTAACGGTCGTTCGAGGACTCGTGTGAGGTGTCTAAAAAGGTAGCGTAAACCCCCTCCCGCACCCCACACAACTTACCCATCTGCCGTCGCAGATGTCCTGGCCCCGGGAAATTCCCCAGGAGGGGCCGTAGCCCCTCCTATCCAGGAAGGGGCCTTGACCACCTTTCCTTTCCTTCCGGCGGCCTCTCCTTAGACAGGACCGCCTCCCCGTTGAGGGGCCAATTGGCCACCTCCCCCGCGCGCTCCCATCCGTAATGGGTGACGCCCCCTCATAGGGATCTTCGAATTACTGCTCACCGATCATGACCTTACCGCCACAGGCCGGATAGTTGACCGGCTATCCGGACCCCCCACAACACTCCTGCCTAAAGGTCATGTCATAAAGTCTTTAGCCAGACTATCAGGTCTCCTATGAGTAACTCGTTCCCCATCCGGGACAAATGAACACCATCCCCCGAATACATACTGTCCCCTTTAATACAACCATGCGAAATAGAATGCAGTGTACTTGAACGGAACAGTCTACTCACTTTATTATTAATTTTCCTTACTGAATGATTCAGAGCAGAAACAGAAATAGCCCCCCGCCACACTTTCCGTGGGATCATATGGGACCATGCAATTGTGCACCCTGGAACTCTTCTCGCCAACCAACTTACCGTGGAAAGCATCGCCTCAAGAAGAAGTCGTCTACCAGTGGTCACCAAATCATTGCCCCCAAGATGTACTATGACTATAGACGGCGGTGACCTCGTCCGCCCTAACAAACCCTCGAAAAATGATCGAAACTGGTCAATACAGAGCCCGCCCTTTCCGTAGAAGGACACACTGTAACCGTATTCCCCAGCCACGTGAATCATGTCACCTGCTTTGAATACGTCCGCGGCACGCCTCACGTATGAGTGGCCCACGACCCACACCTCCTTTTTCACAGCCGGTAATGTCTGACCGCTGGCCCCCCGGTGTCGGGTCGACTGGACAGTCCGCCCCGCCTCGTAGGCTTGCGCAACTGAAAACCAAACAAAAACAAGAAGCGTGAGTACATCATTACAGCTTCACAACATGTGCAACCGCACATACCTCTTATAACAGTTCGAGGACCAACGCCCCACACATTTTACTTGTTCAACATTCAGACCCCTGGCTGTAGCCTCCGTAGCAGCCCCTATCCGAAAGGAATGGGTCCCAAAGTCGCCGGGGTTCAAGCCCGCGGCAGAAATCGACATCGCAAGCACCCACTGAAACTGAAGCCTCGTCAGTGGGGTGGCGTCAGCGTGTCTTAACAAGGTCCCCCCCCATGCTGCCACCCTCCGCGCTAAATATTCCTCTACGCACCCAACAGGGCACATGGCAGACCCGGGGATCCTCTGGATGATTACGCAGTCCCCGATTGCATCCTGATCGGATTTGGACCTGACAAACGAGACCGTCATTGTCTCCTCCCTGACCTGAATGTGTTCCCGGCACAGTCCCCCCATCGTATCCTGCTTGTTCTTTGCCACTAATTCGCTTACCCGCATAGCCCCATGGAATGCTAATGCAAATGCGGCTCGGAACAACACTGCTTCGTACTGGGATGAACATGTTACAGGTAGCACGGATAATAACAGGGCCAACCTATCCACACCTATCGGGTGCCTATCGTCTACTCTGCGACCCTCAAGGCGTTGCCACCCACGTAGCGCTTTCTGCACAACGAAAGACGCTGTCGGGTCCTGGATCCCATGAGCCCTCGCCAAGAAGGAAATGGCAGCCCGATGCCTCTGGGCCGTAGCTACTGACTTGCCTGCCTGACGTAAAGAGAGCAGGAATCTCACTACACACTCTTCCAGACCCCAAAGCTCCTCCCCGGCAGTACCCAAAAAGGCCCAATAGGAACGGAACGCCCCTTCATATGCCTTCCTCGTCCTGGGTGCTAAACTTTCTCCCACGAGGTCTTGTAGTTCGGGGCACCGAGAGACCAGAGAGCTTCGGGAAAGGGTGCCGCCACCGGGTCCGCTGTGGGCAGAAAACCCCAGAAGGCCTGCATACGGAAACGAGAGAGCGCATCAGCCGCTTGGTTCATCACCCCCGGCACGTGTCGCGCCCTAAACAGTACATTCAGTTGCATGCACAACAACACAATTTCCTTGAGCAGCCTCAGAATCAATTTGCAACGTGCTGCCTGACTATTGATACACTCAACCACGGTCATGTTATCAGACCAGAACACCACAGAGTGATCCCTAAACCCTTCTGGCCATGTTTTCAAAGCCACCAGAATAGGGAACAGTTCGAGAAAAGCAATGTTACTCGTCAACCCGCACTCCTGCCACCATGACGGCCATTTTTGAGCCGACCATTGTGTACCCAATATGGCGCCAAAACCCATACTCCCCGCCGAGTCTGTCCAAAGACCCAACTCCTCGGAAGACACTGCTGGTTTATTCCAGACAATTCGACCATTGAAATTCGCCAGGAATGCAATCCAAATGCGCATGTCCTGGCGAACCTCTGCCGACAGTCTCGTACGATGATGTCCTTCCTTCAAGCCGACCATGGACTGTGCAATCGAGCGGGAAAAGGGGCGCGCCATCGGCATTACTCTTAGGGCAAAATTCAACTGTCCCACCACCTGTTGCAATTGATGCAGGTTCACTTTCGTTGCGCGAATACATGTCTCAAGGGATAACCTGAATTTTAACACTTTTTCCTTAGGTAATCGAAAACAACCTTCCACCGAGTCGAGCTCGATCCCCAGAAACTCGATCAAGGTCGAGGGACCCACCGTCTTACCTGGCGCCAATGGCACACCGAATTGATTCATTAGGACACAAAATTCATGTAAAGCCTGTCCACACTCAGAATCCCCAGCTGCCCCCAGAAACAGAAAGTCATCGAGATAGTGCATAACATGTTGAAAACCTGTCTTCCTCGTGAATACCCACTGCAGAAAACAACTGAATTTCTCGAAATAGGCACATGAAATCGAGCATCCCATTGGCATACATCTATCCATGTAATAGCGACCCTGAAACTGAAAACCAAGGAGACGCTGATCGTCTGGGTGTACCGGGAGCAACCGGAACGCTGACTCGATGTCCGATTTGGCCATCAGCGTCCCGGGCCCCAGGCGATTCAACATGGCAACGGCCTCATCGAAAGATGCGTACCGCACCGAACATACTTCCGGGTCTATCGCGTCATTCACGGAAAGACCACGTGGGGCTGACAAATTATGTATCAGCCGAAACTCACCCGGGTCCCTCTTGGGGACCACCCCTAGAGGAGAACACACAAAATTAGCAACTGGTGGCAAATCGAATGGACCGGCGACACGACCTCGAGTCACCTCTTTCCCAATCTTTACTTGCACCACCGCCGTGTGCTGTAAGACCGACGTTTGATTCTTACAGTCCGGTACCCCCTGAAAATCCCCCACTGGGATGCGGAAACCATATGAAAACCCGTTCCGTAACACCCCAGCGGAAGCATGATCTGGGTATTCGCTGAGCCAAGGAATCATTGCCATGGTATCAATCGGGGTAGGTAAAGGCGCCCCTCGGACTATATTAGACCTGTTTGGCGCCTCCCTTACCACCGTTATCACCCGTTTTGGCTCTGCACATGGACTCAGGATGGGATGGCTGCCCGCACCCCCTACACTCATGTCTGAATTTGCATGACCCCTGGGGCCTGGTACATTTGCTTCTGTTAAAATTCCAACAGATCCCCCTTTTACCTGTGTTGCCACTCGGCTTCGAGTGGTACTCGTTACCTGCACCCATCCGAAAGGGCGTCCCAGAGTTTTGGCGGGAGGATTCCCCCCCGTTACTCCCTACTAATGGCACCTTCAACATCCCTGTACTCTCCATTTTTTGCCAAGACACAGAGTCGTAACAATCCCAAGACAACAACGGGTTGTGTTCTTTAGCTTTTCTAAACAGATTATCATAGCAGAACCACTGATTGCCCCCATATGCCACAGAATACTCCATAATACGCGACTGATAAATGGGTAACTCGGTCAACAACTCAGGCCTGCGCTCCCCCATGATGGAAGTAAAAATTCCCCACGCTCTGCCCCAAGTACCAATGGTCTCGTCGACCTTAAAGGCGGCCATTTTTGCGCGCCAAACACTCAGATGCATGAGCTCCTTTTGACTCTTCACATGCTCGATCTCGTAATGGTCGGTAAGCAATGAAAACATGTTAACATATTTATCCGCCCAAATCAATTCCTTGATTTCTTGTGGGACGTGCTGGGCAATCTTCTCCTTTCGAGAAGGTACAGACTCCTCCCCCGCAATCGGCAATGGCCGCTTACCTGAAGTAGACCCCACGCTTGTCGCTGAACTTGGGCCTGCTGTACTTCCAACCGCCGGGACCTGTGGGGGAACAGAAGATGGCGCCTTCGCAGCCTCCCTAGATTCCCGCAGTTGCCTCATCACTGCCCGGGCGTCGTCAGCCGTGGCGCCCTCGCTATCGTTCCCCAACCACGCTGCCAATTGTGCCGCTAACTCGGGGGGCATATCCTCCCTGTTCGCAGGGGTGACCACCACAGGGATTGGATTCCCCTCTTTCGGCACCGGGGTTGGCTCCTCTCGTAGGGCTTCGGGAACCCGGGGCTCCCCCCCAAGTGCTCCCCTTCTGGGTCTCTTGCTTTTTCCACCGGGGATTGTTCCCTGTAAAGGCCGTTTCGGTCCTCCTTCCCCGTCCTTAGCCTCAACCTTTCTCTTCAGATTGGCTATCTCCTTCATGAGTATGCAGAGCATCTCCTCGGTACCGACCCGCTTTCCGACCTTCTTGGGCATTCTCAGACGGGATATCTATAAGACAAAAAGAGAGATTACAACGCTCAAAATTGCTCTTCGTTCCGTCTCGAGCTCACGTGCAGCGGGGAGGTGCAGCTTCAGAGCACAGGAACAAGAGGATGCTTTCTTGGCTTCCGCTCCTTTTATCCGTCTTCAGGGTGGGCGTGAACCCGCCCCCGCCTGCCTCCGAGGGCGTGGCCGGCCGCGTCGGTGTCTAGGCCAGCCCACTCTAGGGCGGGAAAAAGGCGCGCCCCGGCATACGTTCGGGGGGACCGAATGGTCGCCCCTTTCCATTCTTCGGAGTTCTAGGACCCACTCTCAACATATTTTCAAATGAAAACGAAATAGCGCAGTAGTGTGGCTTTAATACCTGTGTATGGCTGCAGTTCGGACTAAATATAGCCCCTCTGTCTCCTGGCGTGTCGAACTGTCTTTAACCCCTTACCGGACAATCACTGCACGTATATCTCACTCTTGCAGGTTCCTGCTTTGTCCCGGTGTGACAATTATTTTCTCTTTCTTCCCCCCGCCAAGTCCTGGAATTCACTCCCTCTTCATCTTAGATTTAACCCCAACCTTTCTTTATTCCGAAAACAACTAAAGACTTTTCTGTTTAACCACCCTCAGTAAATTTAGCTAGCTACTCTGTCACGCCATCTCTGTTGGTTCCTAGCGCTTGGACGCCCCCGGGCAGCAATCGCGCTTTTATAAATTTACTTTTCATTTCATTTCATTTCATTTCCTCGAGGCAGTTTTATCTAACGCCCAGTACTGTTGCAGCTCGTGTAGGCTGGCTGCTGAGACTGTCAGGGGCCAGAAGAATGGGACCTGTAAACACAGTCCCACAAAGGTTTGATGGTAAGCAATGGTGCATTTCCAAACCATTATCCCAAAGAGCAAAGTTAAAGATACGGACACTGCTGTAGCATGGGAGTGCAGTGCTTCATTTGTAAAGGAAAGATTGCCGGTGACCAAAGCCCTGCTCAAAAGCCCCCCAGCAGGAGCATTTACCCGTCGGCGTGTCGAACTGTCTTTAACCCCCTACCGGACAATCACTGCACGTATATCTCACTTCTGCAGGTTCCTGCTTTGTCCCGGTGTTACAATTATTTTCTCTTTCTTCCACCCCCCAACCCCCCGTCCTTCCAAATGTTTTGTTTTTCCTCTCCTGTGTCTAGAAAACATCTGAAGCAGAAAAATAAGTGCCGGTCCCTAAAAATAAGTGCTGGTGCCCCCCAATCCCCGGCAACCACCGCTCAAATTAAGCACCGAGAGGTATCAACTCTACTTGCAGAGTTGTGAAATATATATGCTGCTCTAGCTTGACTGTGTGTATGAACAACTGATGCCCTTGTCCTTCAAATATATTTTAGCTAAGACACTGAAATTAATTTTGGCGCAGACATCTACACTACTTCCGTCTCATCAAGCACTTATGTACTGCTGCACATACCTCTTGTACCTTATGTTTTTCTGTAATAATCTACCATTTTGTTTTTCTCGACATTTGTAACTATTTTTGCTAGCATTTGGTAATTTTCAACCGTGTAACAAAATATTTATACTGTAAGGCACTCTATCACCCTTGGTAATGTCTGCGCAAAATAAATATGCAGAAATACATACCTAAATAAATAAATCAATGGATTTCACAGCAGGGAAAGGAAATACTAGCAATGTTCTACCTATACTGTGGGATGGACAGCTGTGAGTCATGAGCACTACTCTAGGACAGATCTGAGGGGCAGTACAGAGTCCAGACTTACACTGCTGAGCTATGGCCATTTCCCTGGTACAGTCAGAGATACATGACACTTTATTTAGGGAGGAGACTCTTTATTTTGCATTCATCAATGTATTTATGTAAGAAGTTGGGTTACTAGTTGACTAGAGTGTGAGCCCTGGTTAAGCAGCATCCACAATCCATGTCAGGGACAGCAAATCCCAAATTAACCTGTGCTCCATACTCTGGAAGCTTGGCACAGAGCAGTCAGGCTTAATTTAGGGGCAATGTGTTAGGTATTTGCGCAACACTTCGAACAGTAAGAAAGTGAAAAACACCACACAAAAAAAATCCCATACAAAGTTAGAAAAATAGAGTTATTTCTATTAAATAAAAAAAGACCAAAACAACAAAAATCAGTGCAGAATAACTGGAGAAATGCACTTTTAAAGATTTTTGTGAAAATAGTTCCAAGAAACACAAAGCGCCAACTGTGGATATCTGATCATGCCAGACCAAGAGAAAGTCACAAGCTCAGATCGACTGCGATGGAGAGTGGCCAGCTACATCAACCCACCTAGGTCGGCTAAACACAGTACTTTAAATCATGGTGAGCCGTCTGTGTGGCATTGCTTTGGGAGACATTGCATCATCTATTGTTGGTTCCAATGAAGCTGTGATAAGGCTTTGAGTCAGTTCTGGGGAGCCGGGAGGCGTAGCTCGACAGGGCTTTGGTTTGAGTTGGTTCCGATCAGCTCACAGGTGAGCTATGAGGCTTTGCGTGGCTTGCACAGCTCATTGTTGGTTCCAAATGAGGACGCAACTGTGCAGCAAGGCTTTGCGGGGCTTCATGTAATTTCTTCTTACAATGAGGACTGCAGCTTTGCTCGGCAGAACCACATTCAGACCGACTTCAAAGGGCCCAGGGCTGGCATGGCAACACTTGGGAAGGCAGGTCTCATAGATGGTAGAGTCCAGGGGCTGGGTTCAAGATTGTTCGAAGCCTGTTATGTCCCCGAGGCTTCAGATCAGGAGGCCAGCCAACTAGCACTTGGTGTCACTCTGGGGTCCTTGGTTCAGAGTTGCAGGCAAACTACTCTTCACCCAGGCAAGAGGGCAACAGAAAAGAAAAGCAAGGCAGCCGTCCTTCAGAGCAGCAATTCTTCAGTACAGCAGTCCAGAATAGTGACAGTCATTTCAGCAGCATTGTAATACGTATTTCTGTCAGAGTATCTACAAGTCCAGAAGTGTACTGAAGAGTTGGTGTCAGAGGTTCAATATTTAAACCTAGTGCCCTTCCTCTGGAAGGTGGGAGAAACTTATAGAAATTCCCTTTGAAATTCCCAGGCATCCTGCCTTCCCTGTCTTGGCCCCAGACTGACTATATTGGGTATGCAGCCCTTTGTTTGGAGGCAGGACATAGCCTATTCAAGTGTAAAAAGGGCTGTGCCCAGACCCTCTCTCCCATCCTGCCAATGATAGCGCACCCGGCACATCAAGCTCTCTATTGTGTTTGGCTGTCTAGGATGTGTACGCAAAGCATGACTGTCAACTACACCAAGTTATGTGACCTAGAGGCAGGCTTAAGGCACCGAGAGACTAAGGGTCTGATTTAGATATCAGCGACGGGTTACTTTGTCACAACGGTAACAAACATCTCATCCACCCAAATCAAAATACCACAGGATTTTAAGGCATTTATATTTCTGAGAATGGGATATCTGTCCCCGTTGTGATGGCGTAACCCATCCACTGATATCTAAATTAGACCATAAGATAGGAAAATGCAAACTTTTAAAAAGAGGCATTTCCAAAATCCAACTATACCATAAGTTAGGATTTTTCATTGCAATGCCAAAGAAAACAAACATGAACTGGTTATCTGCTCTAATTTGGAAATTACCGCTTATTACGTGTAATAAGGTAACTCTAATGCTATCCATTGGAAGAGATAGACCTTGCAGTACAGTTCATTTCTGGACCTGACAAAGGATTCTCAGAGGACTGCTCTGCTGGTTGTGGATTGTGGTGTACTTCAGAAGACTGTCCTGCTACACCTGAGACTAAGTCTGCTCAAAAGAAATCTTCACAGCAGCATTCCCAATCAACTTATTGACTAGAAAGTCTTTTCCTCAGACACCGCCAGCTGTATTGCCCTGCTGAACTTTACCTCCTCAGACAATTTTTCTTCTAAAGTGTATCAGTACCGCGGTCCATTGCAGTTGGCTATAACTTTCAACTTTGCCCCGGCCTTGCACAACTAGATGTCAGCGATTGGCTCCTTGATCTGTTAGATGCTATTTTTCACTTAAAAAAAAAAATAGAACTCTGGTTTTACTTATTGGATTTTTGTCATTTTGGTGTCCAATAATTTATTTAAATGTCCCTGTTTTTTAAAATATGGGATTTTTCTTGTGTTTTTAATGTATTACTGTTCAAGTGCTGCATAAATACTTTACACATATCTTCTAAGTTAATTCTGACTGCTTTTGTGGCAAGCTACCTGAGGGTTAAGCAGAGGTTAATTTTGTGACTTTCTCTGGTTCACCCCGACAAGTCTTGTGGCTGATGCTTAAGTAGGATTTCAACCCCCAGAATCAGCAACCCAATTTCTCACACAAGGTCACTGGATTGCGTTGTTCTTTTGTAGATTTTCTGTTGTTTGGACAGGAACAGTCTGGATGAATCTGAACAGATCTCCATAGTCTTTACTTGATTATTGATTATGATTTCAGAATTTCAAGCTGAAAGCCCTTACGCCGTCATATTTTTCTGAGGAGGATGAGACATGGATCACTAGTCACTGGACAGGTATATTTTTCCTTTGTCACACTGAGGATCGCAATCATATTGGAACTCCCTGATGTCACTAAGGGCGCCACAAGCCAATAGTGTCATTGAAGCAATGTTTCCCTTCGTAGTGAAGTAGGGTCACAGACCAGAGAAGGAAATGATTACCCTCTACAGAGTTAAATGTCTCTCAATCGCAATATATGGGGCCTGGGGATATTGTGACTGCTCCAGACTACAAATTGTATAAAAGGGTTTCCCCCGAAGGCTTTTGATGACTCCACAGGATACATCACAGGACGTATCTTACCCCATATAGGATACAGACTATCTGTGGTGAGGAATCTGTAGCTTGCCCTCCCTCTGAAAAAATGGATGGTGATCTTGGTCTCATAACTTGGGGTTGCTAGACCTCACAGGATTCTAGGGTGAAGGACATTTTGTTTCTCATTAAGACCCTGTCTAGGACACTCACTAATATGCCTTAGTTTGTTTATTAGGCCTCTTCCATAGGCCGGGCCCCAAGAAGGTGGGGAACATATTTGTGGACTTGGCCCTAGCCGAGTGATGAGTGGACATGGCCTGGAAATCACCACGAGGTCTAGTGTGGGAAAGTAGGTGACTGAATTTGCATGCTGGTCACGGGCTGACGAAAAGGCACTGAGGAGTAAGGAAGCAAGAGGAGTCTGTCACAGACCTATTGAACCACTCTGTAGGGAAGCGGCTGATAAATCTGAATCCACTGGAACTGCAGTTGAATCTGAGGAGGGGCAGATTTTGGGCCAAGTCCTTGCTGCGAAAATGAGCCAAACCGTGACAGGGGTCCTAGTGCTGCCATAGGCAGAATGGATTGCTCTTCCTTGCCCCCCCTGTTGCCCCCTCCCACCTCTCCTCCGCAAATGATGTTGTTCACTCATTCTGTGACAAGACTTAGGCATGCATGGACATGGTTATAGTTTGTTTATTAAATGAGTATTATTATCTTATAGCATCTAATCCTCCTGCAAATGTGACAATAACCCCATCCATTGTGGGTGTTCACTTGCTCCTGTCTGCCGTGTGGACTACAAATGGTAAACCCAGACTATTGATTCAGTGTTATTGTCAGTGTTATTGTGTACCATATCGCTGTATCATTTGAAATGCCAATGAATAAAATTATTAATAATATCTTATTTATTTATTTATTTATTTATTTATATTCTTATATAGCGCTGGAAGTCAATCCTCGAAAGGATATCTCCGCGCTTGAGCATTACCAAAGGAGCTAAAGGAACCAGAAACTAGTAGTGGAATGATAAATGTGGGGGAACATAACTAGTAGGCGACAAATAAAAAAGTTTTCAGGGACTTATTACATTGATTCACATTTTTAAGTTGAGGAGAGAGGAGGATTTATTTTACTAATAGCTGCAGTCTATAGAGTTGGATCAACAGATCAGATGAATTACGTTGAAGATGGTGATATGGTGATATGGTAGACCATATTATCATCTCCAACGCAATTCATCTTGCAAAGACTATACCTCTGTTCATGAATGGACTTAGTTACGGTTGAACAAAACAAAGGAGTTGATGAACTGTTATGTACTGATCTGTTGAACCATGTATACATCTGTCCATAACATTTTTTGCCTGTTTACCATATCCCGTGAACTTATTTGGTGATTGATTCAATACAATATCTTTTCAAATATATTTATTTTTCCGTGTGCTTTCTTCTTTTTCTATTTTTGTCATTGAATGTTGCATTGATCAAAAAAATTGTGTTGTTATCCTATGGATACAGTCGGGTTAGATTTTTCAGAACTAACTCTATAGACTTATGCCAGTAAATCAACCTAAATAAGTAAATAAACGAACTCCCTTGTAGCTTTCCTCTACCCTGAACTGTTCATTGCCCAAAGCAACAAGGGTCAATTGGGTAACCCAGTATCTCTTTATCTATTCTGGGCAGGCCAGATCAAAAATACCACTATGACTGTCCTAAGCCTTCCCTAACATTTAAATAAAAAATTGAATACTTATTTAAATCAAACCCAGACGTAATAGAGCTGACTGCAACAAAGGTGTATTTCTATCTTCTATGAAACCATCCTAACTAAAAGCTGTACTTGTAAGCACATCAAAGGTCAAATTACAAACCAGCATGTCGGCCTGGAATCAGGTTACTGTTTCGCTGCTGTAAACTGTATGATGATCAAAGAATGTAGCCATGTAAGTAGACACTACCATGCTGCCCAGATACCTGCCGCGACATTCCTCAGTAGACTTCAGTAATGATGTGCAACTAGAAAAAAGTTATGCATGTTTATGAAAGATTGATAGAAATCCCTACAGTAGGAGGTATTAGAAGTTTCACATCATCACGTGTAGGATTCTCAAAGGACCCCGTTTTCCTGACCCCATCAAATTATTTATATGGTCTTCTCTTTGACCTGGTGTCATGCTTAGGTCTGAGTTGTCATTTTAATGCAAACAGTGGAAAGATGCATATAAGAGCCTGTGGCAAACCATGCCTTGGTCAGGCCTTGTATCAATGATTTACTTTGGTCAGATGTACACTTAGGACAACAGGCTGCAGCTAAATACTATCAAAGCCAGTGCTATTCTATGTAGCACATTGCAATTTGTGAATATTCTTCATGAGACATTTAAAATGTACTTCTTTGTTGGTAGTATGATCACCCACTGACGTGGAACCTTGGAGTGTAGTGGAATAACACCCTCTCACTGAAGTAGTAAGAGAGTCAACGTCAGAGCATTGTGTTTTTTCAAAGGGATTTCTCAGGAACAGATTTCACACCTGGTCTTGAAAAGTGACCAGGCGACAATCAAAGGGGCTCCTACACACCCTTGTGTCAACCTTTGTAATAAGCTGTATGCCGTACACATCATCTACTTGATCCAGCAGCTTTAATGGGCCTACAGGACTTCATTCTGGATGGTGGGAGCGCTTCAAAAGGGTGATCTAAGTTAATTAGTTTGTTGACCTGTGCATTAGTTCAGAGTAACTACTAGAGTATAACTTAAGGTCTCATGTATGATGCAAATATCTTCATGGCCTAATTCCTATATATATCAATGAAGGACAAGAGAAGCATAGAACATCTGTTCCTGGCTAAGTAATCGGGTTCTGCTAGTTGTTCTTAGTTTTCAAAGAAGTTGAGTGAGGAAAAATTGAGTTGTGTGTCTTTTGCCCTAGATCCCTCTGGCCTTCCATGACCTCCTTGACTGGAAGAAAGGATTCTGATGTACTATAGTCTTCATAGGCAACATATGTCTAAATAACCAGCTCCTCTCCTCTTTTTTTACCTCCATTGATAGGGATGTTTGGGGTACCAAGTCAGCTAGTAATTGTATGTTTTGTTTAAGAAATGTTCACACTTGCAAATTCTCTCTTACTCTTTTTATTATTCTTTTGTGGAGCCATTAGAAAAGATGACTCTGCAATATGTTTTTTTCCAAATCACAATCAGTTCTTATAAAGCACACATTTGTCTATTCGATTCTTAGCAACCCTTCAGAGTTCCTAAAATTAATCTGGAATACTAGCAACTTGAGTGCTGTTTAGGCCCATAAAGAAATATATGAACTGTTCCCCTCCCAAACATCCTCCCTCTCACCTTCCAATCCTGGCAAATCATGGATACATTTCCCGCTGGGGTTGCTGCATGTCTTCATACAGGGAGCTCCACAGGGCAGGTAGTGCCACTCACATTCGCCCTCTGGGTTATAGTAATCACAGAACAGAGCTGTGGGAAAGAGCGAAAAGAATAAAGGTTACACTTAAGCTATGAACTGCATTAATTAAAGCGTGATGCATTGAAATTCTCCCCTTATCTGTAGAAAGAGTAAAACGAAGAGCTTTATACAGAAGGAATATGTTGCCGTGATTGCATTGCTGTAGGAGCTGAGAAATACGTTCTTTAAGAAACATTAGTGAACAATTCTCTTTAGAGTTGCTCAAAATAATTATTCGCAACTAAAGGTAACTTTCCTTCGTGAAGGTCAAAATATCAAAGCTGTGTGTTCTTGTTGAAGAATGTTAAATTAAGTTTAAAGTATGGTCTGCCATGCCAGACTGGCAGAGCTTCAGGAAATGTGACAGCAACAGGCTCCAAGGAAGACACAGCTAAGCAAGCGTATGCTTCCTTAGAAGGTAGTTTCCTACTACTTCACTTGTTTTCAATCATAGACTTGACACATGATTGTCAGACCTGTCATTTCTTATATGTCAAATTGCTCCTAAATGAGTAAACACTGGACTATCAGTTGTCAGTTACAGAAGGGTGAACTTTAGTATCAATGGGCCAGATTTACCCAAGTTTTGCAACCGTGATAACAGGATGCAAAGCGGCAGCGATTTACAATCCAAGAAATGATGATTTTTTTCTCTGGAAAGGTGCACGTTTCTTAGGTTAAAAAGAGCTCTGTGCTGCTTTGTGTTAAGGGTAACCATGGGGGTAGTTTGCGTAGTAGCGCTATGCGTACCTACGCGAAGTGCACTTCGCAATACGCGAGCTACGCGGACTGCATAGTGCACTGTGCAAAATGCTGTTCGCACTGATTGCACAGTGCCGGATGCTTGTCCGCACTGTGCAATCAGTGCAAACCGCATCTTGCACAGTACAACCAGTCGTTTTCTGCAGTTCGAGTAGATTTCTACTCGAACTGCAGCTTTCTCAACACGAACTGGTAGTTTCTCATCGCGAGCGGTCGCGATCATACACGACCACTCACAATGAGAAACCTGACCTCCTCGTGTTGAGAATCACGCCAGGAGGTTTATTTTCCTCGCTCACGATCGGCAACTTGATGTTGCTGTTCGCAAATGAGGAAAAAGTCTCGCCGGGATGTCATTTTGCTCACTCCCGGTCGCCAACTTGACGTTGAGGACCGCATAAAAGCAAAAAATGACTGATACGCTACCCGTGTTTGCACTGTCCTATGTGCAATTCGCGTAGTGCGAAGTAGCGCAAACTTCGCACACTACGCAAGCATAGCGTAGTACTTCGCCCAGGGTTAGTTACGGTTCCTTTACTCTGCAGTATAAGAGGTAACACCCATAGGTTTTGACACAAAGCCCGATCCACTCTTTCATAGCCAGACCCAGCTTTCCACCAGAAACTAACATCTACTGGAAATATGACCCACCCAGAGGGAATATGTTTGAGTTCTTGCAGAAAGTGAACAATGCATGTGTGCTACAGTACACAGCAAATATCCAATTTGTCAGACCCTTCCGTGTTTGTTTACTTATAGGAATTTGTATGGGAAGGGTATGCTTCCAGTAGAGAATCCAGCACTAGGCTGCACCCACTGGCTGACTGACCTCTGTGCCATGGTATGGGGTTGTCCATCCTACAGTTTTTTTTTCTGTGTTTTCTCTTTCCTGCAACACAATGCAGCAACTGTGATCCTACTCTGCGTTGCGTGAAGTCTTACAAATGTGGACAGTATATTGTTTTATTGGAATCAAAAATCACACAGAAAAATGGAGGTTTAGGAGAAGGGATGAGTCCCCATGCCGCTTTCCAGGAGACAGCTGTACACCTTTTTACATGACACCCTGTTCCCCTTCATTTAGTGAATGGCGCACCTTTCAGAACATATTTGATCGGAATCATGTAGTCTTCGTGTATCATTTGTATTTGCTGCTTCTCTACTGTGAGAACTGTGTAGGGGTGTTAGAGCATGTGCAGCTTTAGCTAAGAAAGGAGAACAGGTGCGGCGTAGAAGCAGGTAGATGCTGATTCCCTTCCCTGTATATTATGATAATGTGTTAATCTGTCCCTACCCTTCTATCCTTGTCTCTAAGCTTTTACCCTTTTCAAGTTTAAGAGTTTTGAAGTTGTTTGATATGTACTATGCTTTACTTTCTGTAGTCCTTATTTCTTAGTTCCCTGCTCCCTCTCTTGCCCAGCATAATGCGAAGGGGCGTTGCTTCAGGTGGGGTGTGATAACCCTCAAATAAATACATTTTTGGCTTGAGAGTTAGGTATGAGGACTCTGATTCGGGCCTTCTATGCCCTTGTTGGGTTTTTTCATAGTCCTTGTTTGACTAAAAGTTTAAATTTTTTTTTTAAAGAAACTTAGACAGAGGCCGACCTAATGCAAGTATTGAACTTGTTCCTCACGGGAACAGTGTATCTGAAACCTTGGACATCCTTCCACCCTTCGGCAAACAGTTTTTTATTTGGGAAATTATGATTCACCCCCTCCCCACTCCCCCTCCCCCGCCCACCCCGAATCTCACTGACTAAGCTACGTCCCTGACCATGTGCCCCATTCATCGTTTGAGCCTTTTTTATTATGTTCATCCTAACTGTGACTCGATACTCACGGCATACGGTAGGGCTTCTCCAGTGACTACAAATGCCAACTTCATTGCAGGCCTGGGCATAGGCGGCAACCGCAGTACAGAAGCATTCACAGTCTCCGCCGGTGTCGCAGGCACAGGCGTCACTCACACAGGCTTCGTAGAAGAGCAGAGGGCTAACCTGGGGACGGCAAGAGGGAAGCAGAAATGTGAGTGAAGAACTCAAAGAAGATGCAAAAATAAAGAACTTAATTTACTGGATCTGACTTGACAAACAGAAGCCTGCAAGACGTATTGCTACACATTGAATAGAATAACCCTTAAAGCAAGCCTTGATTCCACCCAGAGGACTTTTACCCTCTCACTTCGTGCCCTTGGTGATATGGTGTATCATTCCGCCTTCTAAGAAATACGTCCATTGAAATGCATGCAGGGCTATTTCACAACTGAAAAGTACACTCTATTTTTGTCAAATTATATTCTTTATCCCCCACATGTGTTGTATACAGAAAACAATCCGTTTTTTTACGTTTTCCCAGCAGTGTGAAAGCCAATAGGGCAGGCTTTAATGTGATAAACAGCATGTAAAATAAATGTGTTAATGCCTTTGTGTTTGTTAAATGTTCTGGAACATTAAAGCCAGACCTTGCAAATGATTGTTCATGAAGGAGCTTCTACCAAATACACTATTTACTAGATTAAAGACAAATATGTTCTAAATTGCCAATTAGATGTGGAACAAGATGATTACAGAGTATGTTTCATTACTACCAGTCTTGTATTCAGTCACATAAACCTTTTTGAGAAGTTTTAGAGCAAGTGGTTGAGTTTAACACTCAGGTTTAGGTTCAAAGAGGGAGCCCTGGACATTGAAATCCCACTGACCTGTCCACACATTATTGTCACATGTAAGCTACTTGTAAAATGTGGTCTGAGTTAGGTTACCAATAATTCCTGACTACCGTGTAGTGCGTTATAGTGCACCGTAGCAGTGCAGGGATTCGAAAAGTTCTCCTGTTACACTGAGAGACCATAATTTGCCCTTTTGTTAGTGTTTACCTCCAGGGGTGCGCCCTGATTGGAGCACCTTAAAGACTATAGTCACCAGTCTCTGTTCCTGAAGATTTAGGCACATTCCAGCTACCCAGTTACTTGATGTTCACATCTATTCAGTGAAGACTTTGAGATAATCAAATATATATCATAGTGCAGCAAAATTGGGTTGCTCTGAAATTTAATGGCTTCTAAAGTTTAGTAAAAAATGTTCTCAACTTTTAGGTGAAATTACTCGATTCAACTCTACCTGAGATTAAAAATGGAATACAACTGACATTAGATACTGATGATCTACTAAATAGGACTCTCTTGGATTCTTGAGTCACGGTACAAAGTGTTTTGGATTTTTGGGAAAAATCAAACAAGCAGGAAGAAGTTTCATATAGGACTTTCATTATGTGGGAAATCTTCCAAAACTGATTTCCTAGCCAGGCATATCTAGAAGCAAAATGTCATTTGATATGTGATCCATAAACTAGACTGCCTTCACTGATTTTTGATACTTCAGAGAGAGCACCAGGTGTAGACGGTTGTATACATTGGAGACAGCTCTAATCCATTGACTCAATTATCATGCTTTTCTTTAAAGAGGGATATATTATTCTACTAAACTTGGGAAGGAAACAACTCTTACACTAAATAGTCCAATAGCGAGGCAGAACCTGCAATGTATTGATTTCTCAGTAGAATATTTCTGCTTACCATAGTTACCTTACGAATTCCGTCAATTAAGCCAACAGAGACAGAATATTACTCTATGGGGCCATAGGAGGGAGGACAATGCAGTGTCTGCTCTATTTAGTGTAGACGTTCTGATTGTTTTTGTTTCTCGTCCATCATCATCAGGGAAAACCTGACTGTGAGGGACAGGAAATAAATAATGACCCACACACCCTGGAAGAAAACCCCAAGATATGGGGGTCATTATTTCTTTGTTTTTCAGAAACAACCTCTTCATTTAGGAATTTGTTTCTGAAAAAAAAAATACTGAAAATGTTTGGTAAATGTCATCAAAACCGACGGCGGCAATCCAACAAACATTTTGCTTTGTACATTGAGAGGAACAATCGTGAGAATTGGCCATTTCAATGTAAAGGGATGACTGCTGGGCTTCCTGTCAACTCTATATTTGGGGTACTTTCTGCTGTCAGGGTGGCAGAAATAATGTTCTCTGCCCTTTTTATAGACTACTCTTTTCATTCAGGTCAAGGAGTGAGGTAGAGCAGAGATTAGAAAGAGCACAATGGAGCACAAAGTGCGATTAAGCCAGACTTCAGAGTAAAGGGGAGTCAGAATGTACCACTCGAATATGAGCAAACAGCCAAGATATAATCAAATAACTATATTAACATAAAAAAACACAGTAAATAATACATGAAAGAGAATGTCATTTTTCACACGCAAAAACATTAAAAAATGCTGCTTGCCGTATGGTGACTAGTTTCTTTAATCTTCCTTGCTCAGGTGTTCTAAAGTTTATCTTTTGCAATCCAGTATGTTTTTTTAAATTTGATCCATTAACAATAGTCATTTACAGCTTGTGGAAACTAAGGGGTCAATTAGGATGGCGGATGGATCGTCACCGCCAAGCAGGCGGTCGCAACCCGTCGGCCATCCTTGCCCGTCCGCCACCTATTTTCCCCCCGCCATATTACAATGGCGGGGGGACTGTGGCGGAGGAGAAGACCGTCCGCTGCTCGGAAAAGGTCTAATATGGTGGCGGTGTCTATTAGACACCGCCAGACATATTAGGATGGCCGGATGCAGATGCCTTTCCGTGGCAGCAATGCCGCCACTGAAAGGCATATGGGCTTTGATTTGGGGGCCCATTGCAGGCCCCCAGGGTGAAGGGGTAGGGTCTGGGGTGCACATGGGGGGTACCTATGGTACCCCCCTGCGTTTCACAGCACAACTTGGCAGGCACAGCGTGGTGCCTGTCATGTTGTGCTGTGAAACGCACAACATGCATTTTTGACATTGCGGCAGATGGTGCTTTCAGCACCGTCGGCCGCAATGGTAAAAATGCGGGATGCACCCGCCACTGTGGCGGGTTCATCCTAATTCGGGGCACGGTACCTCCGCCCTTGTGGCGGACAGTCCCTGCCCCAGACAGAATGGCGGACGGACTTTGTCCATCCGCCACCCTAATTGACCCCTAAGGTGCTACTCATATTTGCCTTTGAAACCTCATATATATTCTCATTAGAGTCGTCAGTAACAACAAAACATTGACTTCCCTCTATTACCTGAGTATGGCATGCTGCAAAGACATCACTTGTGATAATGCTGCACTCCTTCTGGGCCCAGGACTTCCTGTAAGGGTTGGAAGAGCAAGGATCCGTGGGATAACCAACATCGGGGCAAGTTGGTGAGAACTTCCAGCTGTTACCGAATTCTGTCACATCCCCTACCACAGCTAGGCTCCTCGTGGTGAAGTCGTTTTTGCTGTTTCCATCATAGTTGCCGCACAAGCCACATATTTTCCCCTGTGAAGAAAACACATATCATGAAGTCAGGTAGAGAACTTGAGTTTAGTGCTGCTGTTGTATTGTTTTCCAAATGGTGGTAGAATTACTGAATGTACACATTTCAAATGTCTAATTTCTGTCATCTAAAGATGTACATTCTGCATCACATTCTTGAATCTAGCACCCACTCCAAAAACAATCCCTCTATATGTGAATAGTTGTTTACATTGCTTTATATATAATGCATACTACAATATATTTCAAACGATTCCATAGCACAAAATAAGATCAAAATTAAAATTATTCTAGCATCCTTCCATCAAGGTTACATAAGAATGAAAATATAAAACATAACAAATCGCATTATATATTGATTTAAATAAGCAATTTGTTCTTTCTCATAATTATATTAATAGCTAATATATTACTTTACAACCTTTCCCTAAACACATAGAACTTCTAAAGACCTAGTAACATATATTCAAAGACACAGAAAAATAATCTTCTTTTTCCCATTAAACAATTAATAAATATCGATAACTTTCAGAGAACAGTATAAATGCTAATTTTCAATTTAAAAAATAAAATAATTCGATACAATACAGCACCTAAGCATTGTGATACCCTTTAGATGTCTTTGTACTATGAATCATATCATAGGAAAATAAAAACTGCTCTTTTCTACGTAGTATCGTATAATGAACTATTAAAAAAAAAAAAGGTTCTGCACTTTTTCCTGAAACAGTTCCCATTGTTATATCACCCAATCTACACTGCTAATGTGGCTGTTAGGATCCCTGTGCATAAGCCTCTAAGGAATGAGGTTTGTAGTGAGCGAACCTCAATCTGGGCAGGATTCCTTAGATTACTTTTGTCAATATTTGCCATCTCAGTTTTCCACCTGGAGAGCCTTCCGCCATTAAAGGGCATGTGCAGGGCTTAGCTCCTCTGTAGACTCTATTTTTCTTTTGATTTACTTTGATCAGTCTTCTTTCTTGTGTCTTATTTCATAGTCTTTGTTCATATTCACTCTACTGTTTTGATAATTGAAGATTAAATAATCTCATCTAAATATATCTGTGCAGTTTTGATCTTTAACACTGAGCTCAATAACATTGGTTTATGTGTTAAACTGTGAGGTTGCCTAGGAATTTATTTTCTACTGCAGTTTGGCCCAATGTCACAGGGCATTGTTTTCAATAGTAGAGCCTGTAATGTTGTCAGCTTGAGACATACATCATGCATTGTCGCTGAGAAGAAAATCTGGTAATGAGGGCTAAAGGTAATGGTAACCAGCTTCTGGGAAGTGCCGTAATGGGGAAGGAGAGTTAGAACTAGGATTCTAAGCTCTGTCCAACTCAGGTCACTCCTGCCCGCCCCTAACTCCCTCTTTATGTGAAGTCACAGTGTGGTTTCATGCATGCTGCCTCTCATTAAGCCTCCTGGACCTGGGATATGCAAAAGGGGTGCAGTTTGGTGTCTCGCTTTCTGTGCGCACCACCTATATTTGATTCTGTGGTGCGGTGGCTAGTGTTTCGGCCTCATCCGTGGCAGCTGAGTGTTACAGCGTCTGCATGTTGCTCACTTTGAAAGCCTTGCAATATGGCAACCCAATTGGAAGCAATTTGGATTTTGCATAGTCCCGGGGTATACTCCCTATGCAATGCAGCCATTTTTGCGTGTTCCCAGGTCAGTAGTGAGCGAGTCCAGGATAACGCAATCACCTTGAGACTATTACTTGGAAATTGAGGGGTAAGGCATATCTGGCAGCAATAAGAGCATAACAATTAACAATTATGTTAGAGTGAGTTCCAAGTAGCAAGCATAGATTACGTAATATAAATAAAACCAAAAATAAGAAAAACAACCGCCATAAGGAACACAGCCCCTACCCTCACCCCCCACCTCTATTGTACTTGTCGAACGTGGCGACACATGGAAGTTATGGCTTGTCTCCAAGTAAACACATAACAGAGGTGATATTTAGCGATGAAATTAGTGTCAAATAAAGTCTAAGTGAAAAGGTAAGGAAGTATGTCCAATTTATAACCAAACCAGTGACAGAATATTAGGAGCAACATTGTGCCTTAAGGGTCTCTTCTGACTACCCGTGGTACCCAGATTTAGTAGCATCAGTGATATTATGATGTTAGTCATAAGCTGGTAAGGTGAAAGTTGGATCTCCGAAGGGAGAAGTAGGGATACATTCACCGGAGCTCATCAGGGATCGTGAATGGGTAAGTGATGTTTGCATATATAGGGCCCGATATAGGTCGACATTTACCGACTGGTAACGGCCGATTCGGCCGTTACCGACCGGTAAATGGCTATTCTAGATGTAGGTGGCCTATTTTACCGATTCGGTAAATTTACCGAATCGGTAATTTTGAGATGTAGGTGGGACTCTTCTGAGTCCCACAGGCCTTACCGAATCGGTATTTTACCATTCAATCCAATTGGGTGGTAAAATACTGATTCCAGGTGTGCATGCACATGTGTGCATGCACACCTATGGCATGTGACAGACAGACATGCTCCTAGGGCATCTCTGTGTGCCACATGTCACACATGCCTGAAATCGGGGTGCTAGAGGGTGTCAAAGTGACACCCCCTGCACCCTTCCAACATTCAGTATTTCCCGAATCGATAAATACCGATTCTGTAATGCCCATTGATTCCTATGGGCTTCAATGCCCATTGGAATCAATGGGCATTACCGAATCGGTATTTACCGATTCGGTAAATACCGATTCCTACTGAATCGAATTACCGATTCCTACAGAATCGGTAATTCAATTACCTATTCTACCTACATCTCCCCCCTTCTATTTTACCGATTCATAAATACCGAATTTGTAAAATTCGGTATTTATGAATCGGTAAAATATACTTACCTACATCTGGCCCATAGTGTCCAAAATTGTATTGCGCTTTATGATTATTTCTTTTAATCGAATAAAGCTGATTGAATTGAATTGAATTGACTTAAGAACAAAGGACTGTTTGTATTTAGGTAAGATAGAGCTAGTAAGCTTGTAGTGCACGCAACTGAGTAATAAGTAGAGGACACCACATGATAAAAAGTGAGGCAGTGTGAACGTAATCATAAAAGACTGAGGCACTTATGACAGTGGTATTAATGACAATGGGTACAACTACCCAGAAGCCTAAGCCTCCAAACTTCGAGACCATGAAGTTAAAAAGAAATAAACTTCATAAGTGACTATGTCGTATTAGGCTACAACAATGTTTCGAGTTTTTGCTGCTATTTTTTTGCGAAGGTGAGGTGTCCATTTCAGCGACATTTTTTTCATCTAAAAATGTTGTTAAATCTTTATAATCCGGGAATATATGGGTAGGGCCTTGCACACTAATTAGAAACTTAATCGGGCTGGCAAAGGAAAATTGTATGATTATATTTTTCAGTTGTGGGCGTAGATATAAGAAGCCTTTTCTGACTTTAACTGTGGGTTTCAAATATGCTTCAGAGGGGTAATTGTTTTGCCATTCCAGGTAAAATGGTTGTTTTTTCTCATATGGGCTAGGATATTTTCTTCATGTTGATAGTGCAAGGGTTTGTAGACTTGGACAGCCCTTGTGAGGAGATTTGAAAGCAGGCATATGGTGGGCTCTTTCAAATTCTAAGACATCAGTAAAGGGAATTCCAGTTTTTTTAGGTAGCCATGTTTCTAGAGAAGCAGATATGAACCAGCTGGGTCCTCCATTCCTTCTGGTAGACCAAAGATACGGAGGTCTGTTGTGGTCATCCATCTCGGATATGCTTATCTGTAGAATTATTGTCTGGGCCTTTAGTTCTACTATATCCCTCTTTGAAACAACTCCAGAATCCTCAAGGGAGCTGATTCTATATTCAACTTTTGTAATTTTGCTGCTGGTTGATTTCTTATCAAGCCTAATTGCTGCTATTTCATTCTGCATCATGCCCGTGTTACCTTTGGAGATTAGGCTAGGTCATGAACCTCTACTAATTTCTTTATGATCACGTCCATAGTTGTGTTTATATCCATTTTGCCCATAATAAGTGTACTAAGGCTAGGAGGATCTGGCTTATGGTGTGTTAAATTTGATTTCATCTCTTTGTCTGCCATTATATATAGATCAATAATGTGGAGCAGGTACAGAGTGTGTGGAAGCTATCTCCAGCAGGAGTCGTGTTGATACAAGGGTAAAGAAATCAAGGCTTCCCTGGGTGCACACCTCCACTAAGAACCCATGCTGACACTGCAACTGCAAGTGCAAAGGATTCCCCTTGGTGGTCGACAGTTTGCAGAGCCTATTGCTTCCCTGAAGATAAACTAGTCCACTCAGTAGGTGAGTGCAAACTCAGGCAGTCATGCAGAGAACAAGTAGAGGTCCCTTGCAGCCACTTCTCAATTTGATGAAGTATTTTTAGGCACGTCTACTCCAAGACTGGTAACCTCATAGAACAGGCTTGTAAAGTTTTTCAATCTAGGTCTCTAAGTCTAGGTGGCTACTTGGGTTCTAGTGACAAACTTTTTTTCTGCACTAGACAGCGCTATGCAATCTCAGCTCAAGATTAAGGGTGGGCGATAAATTCCACTCCTCTGGCAGAAATCATGGAGTTTTGCCCACTCCATGTTAAGCGTGAAAGGCATAGTTCCAGCAAAACTCTGCCAACTGACGCATGCCTGAGCTTTTTTTCATGCATGGCTCGCCAACGTTAAGCTGGAAAGTGAGTGGGAGTTTTGGAGTCCCCTAGCACGATTTTTGGGCTCTAGCACGGCACCCGGCAAGATTTTCTCAATGCAGGCAGTCACAACCGTTTGCAGTGAGAAATGTGCCACTCGTAGTGAGAAAGATGTTGCTCGGGTAGAAGAGATTCTCAAGTGGCAGCAAAATACCAATGCCCTGTGGTGCGACGCTTGGTGCTATTCATGCTGATTTTGAAGTGCAGAACAAGCTGCCGACACTAATAATAGGGCACAGCCAGCTTGCAGATCTCCTTGGAATCTTGCAGAGTTTTTATGTAACTTCTCAGAATTCCACAGAGTGAAACTGACGAGCTCTGCCCACCGCCTACTTAGGATGTGCAGGAATTCACTGTCCACAGAACTCAGGGTGATGTAGGATCATACATAGATAAATTCCTCTTTGATCACCATAGTTTGTATATTTAGCACATAATGTGTACATTTAGCATGTAAATTCTTTGTTCAGCAAGTGTTGGTGCCATCTTGAGTGAGGCTCTGTTTGGAATATTTGTGCCCTGCCCGTTACAGTTACTGATTCAATTCGTACGGTACAAACAGTAATTTATGCCAATGTTTGCTGATTCATATGAGAGCACCAGTCATCAGGAGTTGCGGAAGCATTAAGTCATCAAAATAACTCCCTTGCGTCGTACGGGTTGGTTACGGTGCATCTTCTTTCAGGAGACTCCCATCTGGGTTAGCAAGCAATCCACATTTCTTTTCTACCGCCCCATTCAGAAGTATCAAAGCAACTTAAAACTGTGCTGCGTGGGTTACTAAGGCCATATTCACTGGTCAGGCATCTGAACTGGTATTTCCACAACCCATTCATCGGTAAAAAGCATCTACTCGGTATGAGCTACACCACCATCTCCATCCTCATCTAAGCCACGGCCCCTCCAAGCACTAAGCATGACCACCACAGTGAAGCTCAGACAGTCTAGGTCAGCAGATTGATGCAATCGCCCATGAGCTTTTCAGAGACTGACCCCCTTCAACCCAAATGCTACCTCCAAGTAAGGCAGCGGGCATCATGACACAGAGAGGGGAAAATCATGTACTCTGGCAGAGAGAAGCTGTCTGGCAGTCAACCAAATGTATTATTTTACAGCTCAACTGACATCTACAGGGTCGCTGACACTCTTCCCCTGTAACAGCAACACAGAAGTGCCTGGATCCAAAAGGAGATAGACAATCTTGTGGTGCTACAACACTCGCCCTAAAATGGTTTCATGGTCATAAAACTCATGTGCAAGTTTCTGGGGAATGGGACATAGGCTACTTTCCCCCAGGTTATAAGTAAAAAGGCTTATATCTCTGAACCGTAATCAACTTCCACTAAATTTCAGTGTCCTCACATCTGTGTATGAGGGGACATCGGCAAAAGTCATGGTGCACGTCCGGGGCTGTCTGTATTTATAGATTCAGGTGAATAGCTGAAGGATGTCAGTGGTGTAATAGTGTGCACCAATGAAAAGTGAGTGGGTGACTGTGGTGTGTAGATGCTTTTCTGTGTATAATGCATTTGTGAATATGATGTATTGCCAAAAATCAATGACAACTGCTTGATGTAATGGTGTATACATACCTGTGGGCTCATATTGGCTATATGAGGTTCCTTGCTGTGCATTAGTTGATAGTTAGTGGTTGTTTGTGTTGTACTTGTGAATTTCCCTTTCAAGAAACAGATAGCTGTAATCTAGTTATGCGTTCCTGGGTGAAGTCAGCAGCTGTCTGTGGAATGCTTCCTGGTGTGTTTTGTATGAAATTGATAACTGTGGCGGAATCCTCTTTGGCGTTTTTGTAGATTTTACATTCAACCTCTAGATCAAATTATCTCTACCCACTTTCTAATTGTTTAATACTCACTTTGAAGTTTGAATTGAGCTTGATCATGATGCTAGTCTTCTTGTCCCAAATAATGACTGGTCCCTTATGGCTATCAATCGCCATGTAGATGCCCATGCGACGGATTGTGAATGGCATTTCCTTTTCACTGCCCCTCTGTACCATGCCAAAATGCTGGTCACTTAGGGTCAGTTCATATCCCTGAAAGAGGAGAAAACATCTACATTTTAGGACATTTGAGGCAAACAGCACCATGCCTTGGATGAAATATCTAGAAGTGACTTTAAGGTAGAGCGGCTTAAAAAATGTAATGTGCTTTCTGTACTTTACTGAAGGTCTATGCCATAAAACATAATGATTTGTGTAAACTGGTTACTGCCAATCAGTAGAAGACCATAAATGAGACCTACTTATCCTTCTCGGAAACCCTCAATATGAGGCATACGCGGTATCCATTGATCTTTTGATGTATACCTTCCTCATCTACTACGTGATCACTTTAATCCTAAGGCATACATTTGACTAGCATCAGTTTACCAAAAGCCCTCTCACACCTATAGAGAGGAGATTTTCTAGGGGATTCCTCACTTGCTTCAGGAAGAACTAATTGTAAAATAAAATTCACAATGGTGCTTATCTGAGAGTCACAAGTCAACGATAGAAGTGTCTCTCCTGTATGAACTGATAGACAAATGAAGATAAAGCTAAAGAAAGATTAACCCGGACCACTGAGTGACAGATGAGACCTGAGATAAAATTGTTAAACGTTTAAACATTTACAGTACGCATTGACTTACATCTTTTATCTATATTTGCTTAAAATTTATTAAAACAAAGATGAAAAAATGCCACACATAAAACATATATGCAGATACACAGAGTACACAATGCTAATTATTACCTTTGTTGAGGGATGGGAGTCCCTGCCCCTCGCCAAGATCAAAAGCGGTAATAAATAGCATATTACAATTCACAAAGGTAACTTTAGACATTTGGTCTAAACTTAGATCAAACGTCTAAGTTTACGACTTTGGGAATTCATGAAGGGCATTTACAAGGGCTATCTTTATCTCCGCACTCGGGCAAGGATAATTTTAAATTTCGTACATCTTTCTTTTTTTAAATTTATGTTAGTACTGTGATACTTTCTAGGTAGTACCATGGTATTCTGTACTACTTTTTTAAAATATATAAAGTATTAAAAACTTGTATCTACCTTTACACACTCTTATATATAAACTGACTCATTCATTCCTATCCATGTATAAAACAGCAGTAAACTATATCTACACCTAAAATAAAGAACTCAGTCTAAGTATTGTCTAAAGAATATGTCTGGTTTTAAATTTTGTAAGGGCTTGCATAACCCAATCATATACTGTTTTGTTATTACAATGAACAATGGTACACCACAAAATTACTACGGTATACTGCAGCACAACATATCACTACATTCTTGGGTATTGCGTGTGTTTTTTAATGTTTGTAGACTCCATCAGTTGTATAGATGCTACTTGTAAAATATCTTTGCTGATAGCAAACAATCATAAACTCACAAGAAAGTGAACGTTTATCTTGGTGAATCATGCCTTATAACTTTAAAAATACTGAACCAATTTAGATCTACTACCAAAAAGGTACAGCTACACCCCATAATCTACACTATTGCATAATTTCAACTGAATGTGTTCAGTCAGTTTGCCACTACACTCTACCACATGAAGTGCCACTCCACTCCATGACATGTGACTCCTCTCTACGACACCCAGCTCCACTGTACAATAGTTCACTCCACTCAACCCCATGCCACTCCACTCTATGCCATTCCACTTTACACCTTACCCCTCTACAACACACTTCAATCTTCGACATCCCACTTCACTCTATTCCACATCAATCTACACTTCTCTACTCTAAGACACCACGTCACTCAATCACAAGCCACTCTTCTCTATTGTATGACAGAGCACTACACTGTATGCCATTCTGGAACACTCTATTCCATTCTATGTGCCTACAATGTACACCACACTACTCCACTGTATGACATTCCGCACCACTGTACGACTTGCCACTCCACTCTATGACAACCCACTCCACTGAACGCCACTCCATGCCACTCCACTGTACGACATGCTATTCCACTCTACTCCACCCAGCGCCACTCTCGACATGCCATTACACTGTATGCCAATTCCCTCTACGAGACTCTACTATACCCTATGACACTCTATGCTCTTCCACTCTACAACACTATACTCCACTCTGTCACTCTGCAACACTCTACTGCACTTTATGTTACTGTACGACACTCTACCCCACTTGACTCTATGCCACCCAACTCTCCGCCACTCCCCTGCACTCTATGCCATTCCACTCTACTCCAGAGCATTCACTCTACGCTATGACACTGTACGCCACCACATTTTATGCCACAACACTCTACGACTCAACACTCTACACCACTCCATTCTATTCTTTTCCACACTATGCCACTCAATTTTACATCACTCCACTTTATGCCCCTCCACTGTAAGACACTATACAACAAGCCACTCTATGACATGAAATATGACTCTATTGTATGACACACCACTGCACTCTTGTCCACTCCTCTCTAATTTATGACACACCATCCCATGGAATGCCTAACCATTCTACGCTATTCCACTCAACATCACTCAACTCTTCGCCACACCATTCCACTATATGTCACTCCACTGTACACTAGGCAACTCTATGCCACTCCACTTCATGTTATTCTCTCTACACCACTTCATTCTGTGCCACTCTGCTCTATGCCACTCCACTGTATTCCATGCCACTCCACTCTATGCCATTCCACTCTATGCCACTCCACTCCATGCCACTCCACTTTAGCCCAATTGACTCTATGCCATTCTACTCTACGCTCTTCCACTCTATGCCACTCCACTCTATGCCACTTTACTCTATGCCACTCCACTCTATGCCACTCCACTGTACTCTGAGACATGCCCCTCCACTCTCTATCACTCTACTATATGCCACTCCACTCTACGCTATTCCACTCTATGCCACTCCACTCAATGCCAGTCCACTTTAGCCTAATTGACTCTATGCCATTCTACTCTATGCTCTTCCACTCTATGCCACTCCACTCTGCGCCACTTTACTATATGCCACTCCACTCTCTGCCACTCCACTGTACTCTGGGACATACCCCTCCACTCTCTGCCACTCTACTATACGCCACTCCACTCTATGCTATTCCACTCTACAGCACTCTACACCACTGCACTCTATGCCAAGACACTGTAAGCCACATTGGTTTATGCAGCAACACCCTATGCCATTCCACTCTATGCCACTCCATGTTACAACACTACACTCTACAACCCTCCCCTTTATGACAAGACACTGCAAGCCACTTAGTTGTATGCCACTCCACTCTACACCATGACACAGTTTGCCACAATACTCTATGATACAGTACTCTATGACACAGACTGCACTTTATGCGACTCCAATCTACTTTGCTCTACAACACTCTGTGCCTCTCCACTCTACCAAACTGTTATTCACTCCACGGCACTCCAATGTACAGTACTCTACACCAAGCTATGCCACTATACAACACTCTACTCCACTCAATCCCGCTGCACTCCAAATTACTCTCCTCTACTCTATGGCACATTTATGCATTCTACTCTACTCTATGCCCCTCCACTCTACTCCACATTATGCCACTCTATGAGACTGTACACAATGACTCGGCACTCCATGGGACTAAAATCAATGACACTTAACTATACGACACTCCGCTCTAAGATACTTCACTCAACTTTAAAGCACTCCACTCTAGAACACTCAACTCTACTGTATGCCTTTCCACCCTACGTCACTATGCTCTGCTCTACAAGGCTGCACTCTATGACACTACACTCTACTCTATGTCACTCAGCTCTTCTCCACTCTATACCCGTCCACTCTACAACACTCTACTCTACTGTATGCCACTGTACTGCACTGTACTCTGCTGTAAGACACTCTACGCAGCTCCCTCTATACAACTACATGCTCTTTGACTCCACTGTACTCTGGTGGAGTAGTGTGGCTCACTGGTTAGAGGCGGCAGACCCGAGAGCAGAGGACGGCCCGGGACCAGGGTTCGATTCCCGGCGCGGCAGGTTTCTGGACCAGGGTCAGCGGACTCGATAATTCTCTCGCCTCGGTGCCCACTCTGATCAGCGATCACACTCGGCAACTCTGGGCATTAGCTTGCCTCATCTTCACTAACGGCCCCACCAGACCGCCGGGGATGCCTGGTCTCACCCTGGAGATACCCATTAAGGGACCATCTCTCAGGGAAACCAGGAAGGGTTTCGCACCGGGCGAAGCGCCTTGGGACCCTACGGGTAAGTAGTGCGCTATATAAATGCCTATACATTTACATTTACTACTTTACTCCACTATTTGCCACTCCACTGTAACAGTGTATAGCACACCACTCTGACATGCCACTCCACTCTGCTTCACAAGATGCCACTCAACTCTACACCACTCCACTCAACAACATTCTGCTCCACTCTATGCTCCTCCACTCTGCGCCAATGTACTCCACTATATAACACGGCACTCTATGACACGCCACTCCGCTTATTGCCACTGCACTCCACAACACTCTACTCCACTGTATACCAAACATTCTATGCCACTCTACAGACTGTGTACAAGATGCCGCTTTACTTTATGACATGGAAATCCACTGTATGACATGGCACTCCATTGTATAATACAACATTCAACTCTATGGCACTCAATTCCACTCTACCCCACTCCACAACACTCCACTCAATGACATACTACTCCATTCTACGACATGCCACTACACTGTATGCCATTCCACTCTACACTTTTCCAATCTAAAACAGTCTACGAACCACCAGTCTATGACACACCCCTCCCCTGTACTCTACAACACATCACTCAACTGTATGTCACTGCACTCTACTGTACCACATGCGACTCCACTCTGCAACATTTGACTCCACTCTATGGCACTCCACTCTATGACGAACTAGGCTGCTCCATTCTCTGACACTTTGCTCTAGTCAATGCTACTCCACTCCACGATACTTCACTTTAATCCACTTTATGACACTACACTGTATGACTCTACACACTATGACACTCTCCTCCACTTTATTCTACAACACTCCACTTAATGATACTCCATTTGACAACACTCCAATCCGCGATTGGAAGCACATTTTGTTTAACAAATAAAAACCATAGAAATTCAGTGAAATAAACAAAAGATAAAGCTTAGTTGTAGTTAGCAAAATTGTATTTCTTTTTTCTAGAGAATCCAAACGTAAACTACACGAGCACTAGAAATTCTAAGTTTGTAGATATACCTCAAATGTATAGTTTACGCACTACCTACAAAATTACTATCTTTATTTCTCTCCATACAAACCAAACTTGAACTACACAAATAATAATAAAAAATCTAAAGTTAGAGCTATACTTTAAATTTATAATGTATGCAACACCTTCAAATTAGTGCAATTCAAGCACCTCTTTACACAGTGTTGTGAACTCGCAAACGCACTATGTAACGTTTGATAAGTGTTTTTTCCTATAGCTAACTACAACCTCACTTTTAACTTTGTATTTTTCAGGGAATTTCAGATTCTTTTTTAAACCTAAAGTAAGGTTTTTATTAACGTTATTAACTATAACATTGTTTTATCAGTTTGTTTTGGTATATTTTTATGATTTTTGCAATGTAAAATTTGTTTTTAACTTAAAAGTAATATAATGTTTGTTTTTTTAAATTGATTTTTATTTATTACATATTATCGGGTATGGTTCTTTTTTACCTTTCAAAGGTGCCCTGGTACTCCTGTGAGACTCTCACAGCTATTGGCAAGCCCACGCTAAAACTCACTGTGGTTTTATTTTCAATTTCAGGTCTCCGGGTGCTAACATGAGACAGGTTGTAAAACCTAAAAACTTAGTTTTAGTATTAAAGAATCATTTTTATTAACGTGTGTGCCTGGAGGGTTTATTTCTGTCAGTTCATAAAGATCTCTTGAGTGTTTTGTGTAAATATTGCCTTGTTTTAATGTTTCTCTGACCCAAAGGAGTACTGCGAGAGTACCGCAAGACCATTGACACACACACAGAACATTTGTGATTGGTTAAATTCATTGCCTTTCTTTATTTACAAGAAAACCCCACCCTTCGAAACTAATTTGGAAATAACTGTTGTCTGTGAAGGCAGTGTTTTGAGCCTTTATACCCTTTTTTGCAATGTATTGCTATTTTTCAAAGGGAAATGCATGCAATGGTATCAGGAGGGGACAGATTTCTAAGAGGAGCACCCCTCACAAAAGAAAGAGTCAGTGATGTGAAATAAATTCTTCACCATCCTCTCACAGAAAAATAAGGCGACATAAACATTGCTAAGTACAATCTTTGCAACAAAAAATTCTCAAGGGGCACAGGGAATAAATACTACCATGGAGCCACAGACATATGGAACAGTATCTATCCTCAAGAGCTTCCAAGAACAGAATTGAATGCGGGGCTCTTGAGGCTTCCACCTCTACAACTGGACCATCAGTTGCTCCAAGACATGACCCCACAACAAGTTACTCAAGTGGTACTAAACATTGTACCACAGAGAAATAATTTGATTATATACTGCTTAAAGTGCAACAAAATCAGTGTCGTCGTGGAGCAATCTACCTCAGCTCAAATTAAATCCACAGTTCTTCAAACTGTGGGGCGCGCCCCCCTGGGGGGGCGTGGATGCGTTCCTAGGGGGGGGCAAAGGCCTCTCCAAGCACATGTAAATGAAGACGCCTGGAAGTGCAGCGATGTTTATTTGCTGAATTTCCAGGCTGTCTTCATTTACTCTGAAGGCCTCAGAGTGCCGTGGGGCCAGAGATCAGTGGGTGTGCTGCTGGGGGCTCGGCTGGGCAGTGTCTGGAGTCTTATTAAGACTCCAGCACAGCCGAGTTTTTCACGGGTCTTTTAGAGACCATTTCCATACATTTGGAAACTGGTTACCTAAGCTTAGGTTTTTTTCTTTTTCCAGTACCCCCTGGTCCCAGACTCTGCCTATTCCTTACATTTGCATTTTAAACTTACTGCTGTAGTGTGAAAATGCATTTCATGAAATGTAAAAAAGTATGTATTTGTTTGTAATGTGACTTTCTGTCAGTCATGAATCATTCAGGCAGCCCTAGAACACATTTAAAAGTACTTTATATTTGCTTTTCGAAGAACACACAGATAAGTGCTGAAAATAGGGCTTTAGGTGACTGATTATTTTTGTGCCGTCTGCAACATCAAAATAATGAACTGGCAACCCTAATCATAAGACTGGAAGTTTGTTGCAGGATCAGCACATTATTTATTTCCTTCACCCTCGATTCCCTGATTAATGCCATTATAGCAATAGTTTAACTTATATCTGAAACCCTGCGCCCCGCCAATAACATGCTGATTAACTTCAAGTGTCTGGGAATTCACCCTGCATTCAGACAACTCAGTCCTCATTCTCACCCTTCACTTTCACGCTCACCCTGAACTTACAGCGCATAGTTATGGTTTTCCCGCATTTGCCCCATAATCCATTGTCTGCTGCATAATTTGCAGATTAAAAAATGCAGCAAAACATGTTACCTGACAGTGGAAGCCCTTTCTAAAGATTGACTGGTCACCTTTCTGTTGTTTATTGCTATATGCGGGTGTTAATGAGGTACTTATGAGGGGTAATAAAGGCCAGCACAATGTTAACAAGTGTAAAAATAGCAAAATAGTGCATAATGTTATCAGAAAATATGCAGCATAATTCGCCTTTGCTTGCTGCAGAATTTAGTCAACCATGCTGCATAATTTGGCCTTCTCCTGCCGCATAATTCTAATGGCCCGGTTTATAGTGCTAAGAAGTCCCAGCCTGTGGCAGAAAGCACTGTGAATATGTAAGTCATTTTTTTAAAACAGTATTTACATACTCTAAGCTAGACTGCTGCAAAATGATGCAGTGATTGAGATAAAACAAGTTCTTACAAAATATACTTTTTAGTAGTAAGTAATCAAACTGTATCTCATGCAGACATTTTTGTAAGTGTCCCCACTATTCCAGATCCCAGCTGGTAACTCTGTTACATTACATCTTAAAAAGAATAGACCTTTGCCACCATAAAGCTTTAAGCAGATCCACTGGAATTATTCAGCAGAAGAGAACACAATTATGCTGCAGGTTTGACTAAATTATCCAGCAAGAAAAGGTAAATTATGCGGCACAATGCGCCACATTTTGTAGTTAGCATTACTTCAATATTTTGTCATTTTAACTCACTGTAACACTGTCAAGGGAAATATTTCACCTCATTAGTACCAGTTTAACACCCAAATACAGCAGTAAGCAACTACAAGATTACCAGTCTTTGCAAAGGGCCTTCCACTGCTCCAGAACACTTTGTCACGCTTTAAGTAACTTTTGTTCCGTTTGAGCTAGAATCAAGTTTTTTGTCATTGAAATCTGTAGATTATGTAGAAAATGCAGTAAACTGATAATTATGTGGAAAGCGCTGCTGCTGCAGAAACTCATAATTCCAGTGGCCCTGGCTTTAAGTGACTCAATCAATTAATGGCTGGTAAGAAGGCCGGTTTCTTTTTTAACTTTCTGCACTACCACCACCCACTTCAATTTCAGGCACAGGCATGTCAAAGTCAGTATTAACCATTCAGGGGAAGTTTTTTGTGTGAAAGCTGAGTCCATGGGGTGGCTGGTAGAAGGCCAGTAGGGTTGCATTCAGATGCAGAGCCCTAATTCTCTCGATCCTTGGGGCCTCACAGAAATGGTCTAGGAGGCAGAGGAAATGATTGAGATTCATAGATATTGTCAAAGAGAAGGCCCAGAATAGTGAGCACTCTATGCAAATGTTTACAAATGGCCAGAGACCGCTTCTTTAGAAAGATACCCCAAAGAAGGGGACAATTAAGGTTTTTTAAAGGGACATTAGTGAAGCTGGTACTGCCGCCAAGTGTGTAAGTGGCCACTGCTGGTTATCATAAAAGAGTAGATGCCGATGCAGAAGGACTTGGTCCCAGGAATTTGGGGAGTCCACTGCATCACAATAATGACTGTCTACCTTTAAAAAAACGAGCATCCGAGCGTATTGTCCTTTCAAGCATAGGACAGAGGTGATGATCCATCATGGTGGGGAAGAGGTAAAAGATGCAGAGGAGGTAGCCTGCTACTCAGGACTGCAGTTATCATTTGTGCAGCAAGTATTGTTGGATTGGGGTCAAAGACTGTGAGGGGCTCCCAACACCCCAATTATGGGGAGCAGTTTGTTTGGGATATCTGTTATTGTTTGATGCATTTGCTGTTTTATAAGTTTCATATTTGGTGTGGTTCATAAGCTATAGAAAAAGTATTCCTGAAATCATCCCGTAAGCCCCGCTCCCTGCACGCAGCCATGTCCCTCCCGCTCCCCAATCGTTGCCGTAAAGTTTTGGAGGGGGGCCCGACCTCAAAACATTTTGTTTAGGGGGAGCTCAGAGTAAAAGAGTTTGAAGACCTCTGAATTAGTGGTTTACTCCAGTTTGGAAAGAAGTCTGTTTTTGTTTAAAACCTCACCCAAAAATATAAAATAGTTCTGAAAACCCAACAAAAATAGTTATTTTAAAAACCGCCTAGTCTGGTATAAAAATACAAACATTTCTTGTTGTTTGTCATGTATGTGTATTTATGTTTCTGTATGCTAATAGTCTGCTACAGCACTATTCTTTTTTCTCTTCTATTCTATTCTAAAGCAGTCTTCTCTGTTATGATTTAGAATAAAATTCAAGCAGACTTAACAACAGATCTATCTTACAGCTAGAAAACCTTTCTATCGTGTTTTTGTTACTTTTGCAATGCATACCTGATATTAAACTCATTAGTCTACTTTCTGGTAGATTCTAATCAACAATTATACCATGCAGAAGGCGGCATAGGGCATTTATAGTGGGGCTAGCCTACCTAATGGGGTGTAGGTATGTGGAGGAAGTGCACTCTGTGAATATTTCTGTACAAGGAGTTAGGTGTGCGTAGTAGTAGCTAGCATATCTAATTGGAGTAGGTGTGAGAAAGGAGTGGGCTCTCAACATAAAATTGTCTACAAGCATAGGTTGTGAGTAATAGGGGAAAACACACAGAATGAGGTGTGTAGGTGTGTCCCTTTAAGGGATAAGAGCTATACATGAGGTCGTCTGCAACAGGCTCAGGGTGTGTGTGTGTAGTAGCGACTTGCTTACCTAATGGGAGTCTAGGAGTGTGGAGGAAGTATGCGCTCCATGACTCAAGGTACTCAAGGTTTAGACTGTGTGTTGAATTACCTTAGCCACATAAGGGGGCGTAGGGACATGGAGAGAGTGGTCTCTCCATGAAGACCACTGTACAAGTGCCTGAGTGTGTGTATAGTGAGGGCTAGCAGAGCCAACTGGGTGTAGGTGTGAAAAGCGAATGGGCTCTCAGTAAATAATTGTGTACAAGGTGCATGTGACTGTCTGAAAAGAGTAGGCTATAAGTGACATCTTCTGTAGAAGGCATAGGGTGCGAGTAGTAGTGGCTTGTCCACCTAATGGTAGTAGATGTGTGGAGGGAACGGACTCTCTGTGAAGTCATCTGTACATGGCATCAACCATGCATTGCAAGGTCTTAGCCCCCTAATTGTGCATTGGTATCTGGACGGAGTCAATCAACCAATCGCTATTGATTTGTATAGCACCGCAAATCGCCCATGAGGATCTCAAGAAATTGGAGTTGCTAAGGGCTTTGTGGTGGTCTGTTCTTTCGAACAGCCAGCTCTTGAGCCCTTTCCTGAATTGCTGGAGTGATGAGGCAGCCCTGAGGTGCAGGGAAAATTGTTCTACGCTTTGGCTGGCAGGTGTGAGAAGGAGTGCTATGGTGGATCTGGAGGTGACTTTGAGAGAGATGGAGATAGATCGTAGGTGTCTGGTCGGTTCGTGGAGGTTTGTTGATGTATGCAGGTCCTTCGTTGTGCAGGGCTTTGTATGAATGGGTCAACATCTTGAACTGACTCTCCTTGAAGACTTTTGTGCAAGACAAAGGTTGTGCATAGTTGGGGTTTGAGCAGCCAATGTGATTTTGAGAGGTGTAGGATGTGCATAGTAGGGACATTAGCACCTAATGGTGCTTGTGTGTGTAGAGAGAGTGAGCTCTGCTTGAAGATTTATGTGCAAGGCATAGGCTGTGTATTTTAGGTGCTTGGCCATTTGCATCTTAGGTATTGAGCATGGGAGATCGCCTACCTGCAAATGGTCTGGTACAAGGTAAAGGGTGTGCATAGTAGGGGCTTTCATACCTAAAGAAGAGTGGGTGTCTGAAAGGAGTAGGCTCTCTGTGATATCATCTCTACAAGGCATAACATGTGCTTAGTATAGGTTTTGGCACCAAAGGTGGCCTGGGTATCTAGAGGGAGTTGACTCTACTTGAACACATCTGTAGAAGGCATAGGCTCTGTGCATAATAGCTGCCTAGCCACTTGCATCTCGTTGTTTGCACCTGAGAGATCACATACCCACAAAGAATGTGCATAGTAGAGGCTTGCACACCTCATGGGGTGTGGGTGTCAGGAGGGAGTAGGCTCTAAATGCGTTCATGTGTACAAAGCTTAGGATGTGTGTTGAAGGGGAGTTACCCCCTGTGGGCGCTTGGGTGTCCGAAAGGAGTTGGTCATGGTTTAAGACACCTGTACAAGGCATAAGCTGTGGTTTGTAGGCACTTGGCCACTCACATTTCACTGATTGCACTTACCTTTAAAGGGTTTGTTGCAGGGTGAAGCGTGTGAGTAGTAGGGGCTTGCACATCTAATGGAGCATGAGTATCTGAAGGGAGTGTGCTCTCCGTGGGGTGTTCTGTACATGATGTAGGGTAGTCGTAGTAGGCACTTGCCCATCTCAGTATGCGTTAGTTGTTTTTTATACCACCTACCCTGCCGTCTAGCATGCAATTTTTCATTTAGATTCAGAACATGGTGACTTTAACCAACCTTATTAAACAGGACCAACAAATACAAAATGATTTGACTAAAGGTGAGTTTTATTATCATTAAAATTTAAAATGAAAGTTTACACATTAAATTACTGTTTTTAAATATTTCAATACTTAAAGCATATTTAATTTAACGAGTTAATGTGCTTTAAAATGGTATCTTATTGTTTCCATTTCAATATATTTGTGTTTATATATTAATTCATATTTATATTATACATTACACATTTTTAAAGTTTTTTTAAATATTAACTTTATTACATTTCCAAATACTTTCCCTTAGGGAGAGCTCCACGAACAGGTGAAAAGTTACTGGTTGAAACTTTACACTTCAGATGTAGGAGGCTCCACTCCCCCCACTTGAGCACTACAGATGATGAAGACATGTAAGCCTACAACTACGTGTAAATTCTCTACTTAGATACTGTGAATTAGGAAAAGATTGTTTAGTTACACCTAGGTGTAAGATTAAATATACAAAAATCAATATGTAGATGTATATTTACATTTGGATCCTCATTATTTTTAATAACTTTTGGTCACTGGATTTTGATTTTCATGAAATTAGAATGTTTAACTGAGAAAAATGTTTGCAACGTTCCTTTTGATTTTGAGAGGAGAAACTTTTTTGTTGGAGCTACTAAGTCAATTAGTTATTTGGATTAGTAGAGCATGTGCAACTGTCTTTTTTTTACTTTACTATGCATATTTTGTAATTGCTTCAATTTTGATGGTGCACGTATGCTTTTATGGGATTCATGAAGACTTATTTCATAAATTAATACAATGGGGGTAAATATTTGAAGCAATCTGCACTTTCTAATAAGATGCAACAACAGCTGCTTTCTGGTATACAGATTGTAGCCACTACGAAGTCAGGTGCCACTTTTGACACAGAGTAGACAGGCTTGAATTAGGAGAATGTGTAAAGTATTTATGCTGTACCAAAAAAGTAATGAAACCCAAACTATCAACTGAATTAGAAAAATCGAGTAAAAGTTAGTAAACAAAATGACACCAAAAAGAAAAATATCCAATGAGGTAACCTGGAAATGTGATTTGTTTAAGTGTTAAGTGAAAATAGAGCCAAAAAGCACTAAGCTCCAACTATAGTCTAGGGAAGCGTGAGACGGGGACTAAGGCACAATTTCATGCCAACCACGATGGAGCTCAGGTCGGAAACGCCAAGCGGGTTCATCTGGGCCAAAGATTTTACCAGTTGACTTAGTCTTTTTTATGGAGCTCAGAGTCCTCCAGTAGAGTAAGCCTGATGAAGTATCCTAGTAAGGTGTATCAAAATCAGATATACCCCCATACCACTACGAAGGTCTTGGAAGTTCAAATATTTTTCAGACTTTTCAGGTTTTGTGGAACAGCTCAATCGTACCACTTCCTAGAATCCTATGAGATCAGGGACGGTACTTAGGGGACCAGACTAACTCCAGCTGAGGCCATCAGAGAGGTCCATTTCCATTTGCAACTGGCCAAATAGTTACTTCAGGAAAAAGGACTCTCAAAACTTGTTTGTTCCCTGTAGCCACACAAGAGTTCAGCCCACTGACTCTAGGAGCCCATTTCTTTGCCCTGAGTACAAGAGGGAGCAGGTCCAGTCCATCAGAGCTCCTCTAAGGTCACAGACACCAGGCCTTATCCTCTTCCTATCTTCATCAGGTCACAAAAGTGTTCCCATAATGCTACATGTATGGTTGGCACAAGCTTTTGGGGGGAGGGGCTCCTAGCTCCTCCCTAACCAATGGTGTGAATAGTCTATGGGCAACACCAACCACTTTTTCAGTAGTTCCATTTTTTTCCTACTGAACACCTTGCATCTTAATTTCAAGATGGAGAAACACTTTTTCCCCTGTACAGACCCTGTGTGCCTCCCCAGAGGTGTGGGAAATGAGCAGTCCCCTCCTCTGTGGTCACTCAAAATTGATTCTGGGGGTAGCTCCTTTCCCACTGGGTGTGGTGTCAGACTGATTGAGGGAACAAAGGATTTCCTTTCCAGATCACACCTTGCATTCACTATTGAACAGGAGTGGCCGGTGCAGGTAAGAGTGGTGGGGTGTAGGTGAGTCATCAAACAACGTGGAGGGAAAATTTTAAAAAAAGAAAACCACTTACCTTGGGCTCGCCCCATCGCTGACTCAGTTTTCGGTAGTTTTCTTTTTCTTCAATGTCATCTGCCAACTCCTCCTCCCCCCACCCAACCGCCCCATCGCTCTTACCTGATGGACCGCTCCTGTTAGTAAAAGGGTAGACCCGTTTACAAGTTGATGGAGTTTATGGATACACTCTAACTGGACTTCTTGCAAGGGGAAGAAAACCACCAACTCATACCCAAGTAATTGTTCCTGCTCTGGGACCAGTTTGCACACAATATTAAGGTCAAGCACTGGCAGAACAGCTGTCAACAAGTTACTGCTAATTAACATACTGAAAGTTCAGGCAGGTAAAACGTATCTTTCATAAATATTTATAATAAATCTGACTTTCCAACTAAATTGGAAAAGTATTAAATAGTTATACTAGTCTTAGAATTACTTTTGCAGTAATTAAATAGCTTTTGGGGCCTAGTCACTGGAGAAACATGCCAGTTGTAACGTCATACATGTCCCATTTTTAAATATCAGACACCCTACCCTGTGGGCAACAAGCTGCACTTAGGGAGGACTTTTTAATAGTTAAATGCAGGATTTCCCTCCTATCAAAATGGTTATTTTGGCAGGAGCGGCAGCAAGTTTTTAGGCTTCTGCAGTCAGGCTACACGTTTGGCTTGAAGTCATGTTTTCCAGGCCCACTCAGTGCATGGCACAGTTTATGCTGCAGTCTGCAGGTGGCATTTAATTTCCCGTTTTTTCCTACATTATATACAAGAGACTTATAAGCAAGTGAAATATGTCAATCTGGGGAACCATGACTAAATAGGGAGCACTTTCCACCTGTTTAGCTGGGGTATAGTGAACAGAGATATAAAAACAACAAATATAGGATCAAGAAAAGAGCAAATAAATATAAGATGTTCATCCAGAAAAGTCAGATTTCGTATAAACTGTTCTCGGCAAATCTCTGCATTTGACTAAAACAATCTTATGAGTCCAGGGAACACATTATTCCTAATCTAATAAGTCTGAAACACTTACTTCAAGAAAGACTTTCAGAGCTTTGGAGCAAGTGGTCCCAGTGGTCCCACAGGGGATGTTCTCAGTGATGATTCGAAAAGTGCCATTGCTGCTGTCACTCTCACAGAAGTCCTGAGATAGAACAATGACGAAACACATTAGCAAATTTTGACCCTCGTGTTTAGATTCTTCCAATGATCATGGCCTCCAATGACATGAAGCTTACCTGAGCGAGTGTGTACTCGCAGTCCCCGTTGAAGGTATAATGCCTGCCGTCAAAGGTGACGTAGTGTCCATCTCCATAAACACCACAGCTTCCCAGGCAGACTTCATTGGTGCAGGACCACATCCGATTCTTACATGTGCTGCGATAGACAGAGAAAACAAATCAACTTTTTACACTCTTTACAAACAGGCGGGCAACTAGAGCCAAATTTCGGGGGGAGGGCTGAAAAATATTTCAGGAGGGGCTAATTCTTCCAACCACAGACAGAGTGGCTGTAAGAATGGGTGAACACACAACAAAATCCTCATTTACAATTAATGGTCTTTTAAAGACCTGTTATGTACTCGGGTGAGGCTGTAATTAAGATGCTGGCCAGCACGCAAAGACGTGTCAGCCCGCGCTGACACACACGACCGCGGGGGGGGGGTGTGGGGGGACTGGTCGGGGGCTGAAGCCCTGTGAGCCCAATGGGTGTTGCGCACCTGTTTACAAGTCCCTTGCGCCACTTATTTTTAACATGGGAAAAGTGACGTAAAGGTGGGGCAAGGGGCTTGTAAATAGGCCCCTTACGTTATTGTGCTGATTTACATCATTAATACTATTTTTGTCTCATGGTGTACCTCCCTAACTATTCCTTGGGGCTTCTTCTTGAAAAGCACTTTTGTCTGACTGCCTTGACTATTTGCTTATAAAGACATTTAAATTACCCTGTTGCCATCTGAGTACGTCTACCTGTATTTAGAACTTGTGACTGAAGGCGGCCATTCATTGACCCTGATGTTATAGTATGTTACTTTCTTAATGGGTGTACAGGGGGCACAGAACAGCAGCTGAACAACCACTGCCAGAGACTACTTTCAACGCTGGAAGGTGATACAAACTACAGCATCATCTGTTGTCTTACTGTGGTCAACTAAGAGGTTTGATGCAACAAGGTGAAAGGTTTCTGCTGATAACAAAGCCTTTTCCACAATTCATGTCTTAATTGCACATTTGCTCTGATTTACTGCTCAGTTGTTTGTCCTGCTAAAGTTTGCAAGGAAGAGAATATAACATATTTACTCACTGACACATCAATTCTACGAATGGTAGAGAGCAATCTAAACATGCAAATGTTCCAGTGGGCAGAACTCTGCATTGTATCAGCCCATTTCAGAAGTAGATGTTATGGTAAAGGTGTGGCGAGGACTGTACTGGCTTAAAAAATGAGGTGTGCTTTAATGGAGGTCTACAGCAAAGCATAAACACCCAGAATCCTAGGTCTGCTTAATTAACATAGATTTCGCCTTAGTCTTCTTCTTTGCAGCGAATACTCCCTGAAAGATAATGGTTTACACAGTAAAGAAGCATGACCAACCCACATCTTGTAAGGTCGCCGGACAAGCACGCAGCTCCGATCTCAATGAATTGAAAAATAAAATGCCAATGAAAATGATTAATAGAGAATTGGAGAAGGAGGATTTTGACCATAAAACAATAGTTACTTGGATATTTAAATGAATTGGCACTTAGGTCGCACTGACTAGGGCAATAACTCCTCTACCCATTCTGTTACAAATGAGATGTGTTCATGTCCCTCTCTTCTTCTGGCCTCTCCCCATCACATGGGATGTTAAATGTGGACAACAATCATGTCCCTCTCTTTGTTTGCAGCTCGTTGGTAGTCGTTCCCCTACATTGATCTTCATTTCCTCTTGCTAACATTTCAACATAATGTATCACACTGTCACTGTGCAACGTGGTGCATGCAAACCTTAATTCAGATTCATGAAGCCACACAATGCCAGTTTGGGTGTCCCAGAGTGGCTCCAAAATCTGAGTAAGGCAATGCAACACAAATCGCTGCATTGCCTTACTCTGCCCTGGGAAGGCGTCCCTTGTGGTTGCACGGGTGCTCCCATGCAGCTCTCATGGTTCTTGACACAATCCCACATTTACCAGAAGCAATTTGTGTCCTGCCTCATTAAAATTTATGAGATGGGTCAGATTATGAACCACTCCGAATTATCATTTTACAAATTAACCTATCAGTACATAGGTGATAAAATGAGTTCATAACATTCTTTGCTGATAGTAAAAATAGAGGTCGCAAATTGCGATCAGTTTTAGTACGTCTGGCCCTATGTTTCTTATGGTTTACAACCCCCTGCAGGCAATTACACACATCATGGTCTGCTGACCCTAGCAAGCCGCCATCACTATGATGGCCACAAGTCGAGCGGAGGGGCAATTTATGACCTGCCTCTTTAATATTCAGGAGATATGTCAGATTAGGGCCCACTCGTAATTTACATTTTACAGTGACCTACTTGTACATAAGTCATAAAATTATTTCCTAACATTATATACTGATAGTAAAAATACTAGTTACAAATTGCGAGCAGTATTTAGTGTATAAGCCCTATCTTCCTTGTAGTTTAGAACCATTATAGTTGACATTTTGGTCCGTCTCCCCTGACTGTCTTCTGACTTTGTCTCAGACTCATTTATGATTGGGGTACAGGTCTGTCTAGGAATGTCCTTATGTTTCAGCAGGCCAGGCCTCCTTTACTACTTGTCAAGACTGCATGACATGATTCTCTATGTAGCTAAACATGCGGAAAAAGGGGTTCACTCCCTAAACGTGATGAATCCCTGGGGAATCTCTGTGGTGGAAGCTTTCTTCCTCAATTTGTTTTCTTCTTGCTGCTAGAAGGTGAGGTTTTCAATAGTAAGCAATGTGTGTCTTACGTACCAAGTGTTGCAGTTGACTCGGATCTTGTCTCCTGAATGGTAGGGGACCTCATTGTGAATGCAAGGGCACGATTCTTCCTTGATGCATCCTCCTCGGTCATCAGACACCAGGCCCTGGGGACACATGCAGCCAGAGACACACTGGGTGCTGTACTGTGTGAGAGAAGGGAACATGTTGGTTTCAATTAGGGTTGTTCTACTAAGTTCTCTGCTGCTGCCTAGAAACAGAGAGCCACCCTTGATTGTCTGTGGCAGCTCTTCTGTCTCTTTGAGGTACAGACAGACATGTGCAGTGGGAATACTCTGTGACTTTACCAGAAGTAGAAGAGGATCCTAAAAAATTATCAACAAACAAAACACACTTTCGGGTGTATATTAGAGGTTGTCTTGTATTTTTTCCTGGTCTGCTTTGATAGTAAAATTAATCATATAGGGGCTAGTAGAAAAAAATCTCAATGATAGGATGAGTAAAACGTGGAGAAAACACCTGTCTACTGTAGTATATATTAGAAACCACCCTGCATCGCCTATTGTGTATTCCCACTGAGAAATGGCGCACAAGTCTGACAATATCTGCTCCACATAATTTAAGTTGGCCAAATAGAACGGAAGATTACATTAAAGGGGACATCAAACATATTGCTTCTGTTCGACTAGTAAAGGGCCCACTGGGTGCAGCACCATTACTGTGACTCCATTACCTCAACGTCCTTCTTCCTCAGCACAGTCCTTAAAGAGTCCAGCAGAAGATCACCAAGCAAATAAACTACTACTCTCACCCAGGATTGCCTCCTTACTTCCCCTGCCACCATGCCATAGAAAAGGAAGTATGACGGATTCCTGTTTTTCTTCTTTCTGGGAAGACACGGGCAAAATCAAGTAAGAAGGGTCACTTTTTTTGTATAAGAATATTGCTTGTTTTTAATTGTTTTTAGGTATAGCATGACCTGCGGTCTTTACAAGTATGGAGTGCACAAGGCACTGCTTGGGAGGCTGCGGCACTAGGCAATGCATGTGTCCCAGCTTTAGGAGACCTAATATGCGTACATAATTGGTATCAGTGAGGGGTATATCACTGAGTTCTCCAACCCTGTTTATTGACGAGAGGAGTCAGAAACACAATTTAACAAGCATTGGCATAGCCAATAGGTTTCGCCTTTGGGACCTTATGTCTTTAGCCAGAACTTTTGGCTATGTTGTAGAGCATTGTGGCTGCTGTGCATTATGTTGAAAAGTTATAATAAAAAGTGTTAAGTATTTTTGTTACCTTTATACAAACGAAGACGACATTATATACAACAGAAAAAACTGCTGTATTATGTAGCGCTAAACAGGCAACTCTGATCACTTCAAGGCAATTTACTGCAATGAAGGAGAAGGTTACCAAGTACAATTGGATAAGGAAAAATGCATACCTTGTACAGTTCATGTCAGTTGTGACACTGGGCTAGTAGTCAGTAGTATAGCACTGCAACACTTTTGTTAAGTCTTAGATTAATATATCACATAGGGTGTTTGAACCACTGGTCAGGCTGTGTGAGATACGGTCTAAAGTGTTTAGAAGCATCTTATTGAGCATGGGAAACAGCGGAATCTTAGGCTTAGCCCAAAAGAATAGGTAGTGCTTTGTTTCCCACAGAGTTTAAAGTGGAGAGCTCTACTAAGCAGTCTTTGACACGAAGAGTGGCTCCTTGGCCCCCGAGGGATGTCACTGAGCTACTAGTTAAATTAAGGAATTTAGTAACAGCTAGAGATGTGCTATAAAATGGTGCATGTGCTGTGGGAAGGTCTCTAGACTTTGTACACTAATGCACGTCAACCAGCGGCTGATGAATAGTTGCCAGGATCAGCGAACTTGAGAATGTCCTCTTTGTTCCACTGGCCAACACTGTTGATGCCGGCTGTATTCCTTGCACTATGCAGGTAGCCTAATCAGGCAAGCCACAGTCAAGCAGGATGAGCTAAACTTGCCAAGAATGCTGTTTGAGGACGTATGCAAAGAAGGGAGTGCCAATTCTGCACATAATGGCCTTAAGTTAGTAACCATTTGAACATAACCAGTTGGTGTGAGTCTAGCTGAGGTGAACGGTATTTCGAGTCCTGCTACTAATATAGAAAATGTCAGTGGGGGTTTGGATTAAAAGACTATGGAGGTTGTGAATGAATGAAGTGCGCTTTTGTCCTGTTTGGGCGGTGATGCAGCTGTGTTGAATTTCACTGCCTGCTTACCTTTAGCATCAGGACAATTCATTAGCAGGACCCGCATTAATCTGTTCCTTTGAGTCTGCCTGATTTTTGCGGCCGATAGATCCTCCCGCGACACACTGCCATTGTTTTGGAAGGCTGTGCGCGAGTCACGGGAGGCAGTTGACTAGGCGCTGTAAGTAAACAATGCCAACAGATACCTTGAATACTATGTAGTGCATACTGCGCAGAGTGAATATTTATGCTATCAGGCTACGGGTTCAGAATGCTTTTGACTGGAAACTGTTTATGCAGTGGAATTTTAAATGTGTACCTGCAGTTATTTCTAATAGGTCCCATAGCATTCGAGAAACCCAGTCCAGTTCTTGTTCTTCATTCATAGTCTTCTCTCCACAGGTTATTCTCCATTGCACTGGGGGAAACAACTCGTAATATGGTATAAAAGCCTACTGATAAAATGCTTTCATATTTTTCACACATTTCAGCACTGACAACGAGGCCGTAGGCTTTAAAAAAAACATATATATATTTTACTTGAACAGTGCTTGTATCCTGGCCCCATCTCCATGTATCTTCCTGTCCAATGTTTCTTGTTAAAATGCTTTGAGATGTGCGACTAAGTTGTTTTCCCATCACTAGATGTCCATCTTGCCTCAGTGGACGTGATGGGGCGGTATCTGCTTTGCAGTGCACCCATGGGCCCCGGTTTGGAGCGGGTCCCTGCGAGCGTTGTTACTCGCCCGTCCCCTTCTTATGTCTCTAGGACAGTACCCTCAAGGTCACCTTTAATTTGAGTGCAGGGTCGTCCCAGAAGAACCGGAAACTGTATTCTGCGATGTGGTGGTGCACACTGAGCTCTTCCGGGTCACCTAACGCCCAGAGTACACGCCGAAAGGAAACAAACGTACCCCGTCCGTGTGCCTTTTAAAAACCGTTTCAGACTTGAAAAGCCAGAGAGAGCGAGAGCTTGCTTAGCAGAGGGGATTGTTTCAGCGACACAAACCAGAAAGTACTGCGCTATCTGATCTTGTCTGTGGGCCAGATTAGATTTTACTTCAAGATTTCAGGTGCGCCTTTAAAGAAGCCGGCGCAGACATAGCTGCTGGCTACGTGGAGCAATTGCCTTCGTCTTCTGGATCACACCGTGAAACGACCTGCGGAAGGTATGCTTTGTGTCCGGAGACGGCGTATAAGCAGCTCCCGTTTTTAAGCAACCCCCCTCAGCAAATCACTTCTGTACCTTTTAAGTAAATCGTCTTCAGTTTTAATTTCCTCTGCCTCTGATACTGTCGGTGACTTATGCCTGAAAGTTCATCTCTACACAGAGCCATAAGGGAAAAGATGGCAAACGAAAGGAAGAATATTGACAATGATACCTTTCCCAGTTTCTTTGCCAAAAGATACCAACTACAAGTGTTTGCTGAAGACTTCACTTTGCGGGTGAAGATGGACTCATTACTGGAATGGCTTTCATCACAAGGCACTGTTGTATCAGAGGAGGAAGTACTATCTGATACAGTCGATAAGAGAGTGGAAGTTGTGAGCAAATGAGTATACTTGGCCTCTAAATTCTCCAACAGACTCTCTGCATATGTCAATTATGTCACTTTCCTAACTTAGTGAGCAGAGAGAACACGATGTGGCGGCAACCTCTACCGTATTAATCACGGAACAGCAAGCCTACTTTCTTTCAGATAGAACATTTGGCTCATTGGGGACAGCAGTACATGGGTCTTCAATGATGTGAGAAGACACATTTGGTTGAGGTCTGGGAAGGTGGATGCGTCACAAAATAACCGCTTGATGGATATTGCCTTCGCTGTGTTGAAGTTGTTTCGTGACCAGTTAAAGACTCTGTAAAAAAAAAAAAAAACAGTAAAGGACAAAAATATAATTGCTCCTTCAAAATTAGCGACGAGGGAAACATGTTATGCCTCGAAAAGGGCTTTTGGTGCAGCCTTTCAAGCTAAATTGATGAACCAGCTCTATCGAGGTCCGGGGATGTGGCAAGTCTGTCCTACTAAAAAGTCCTGGGCTAAAGCAAAAGTGACTTCCAATCCATCTCTGAAGTCATGACTATGCTAGGAAACAACTGACTGCTTTCCAGGAGAAGTCTAGACAGTCAATTACGGATCAGTGAAGAAGCATGCTTTGTTAAAGAAAGATCAGGCTCTAGTACAGTGGTCAGTAAAAACTGTATCGCCCTCATAGAGGGTAAAAGGATTCTACTCAATCCTCGTTTTGGTTCAAAAGGTATCTGGACGCTTCAGACCAGTTATGGATCTAAAGACAGTGAACACCTTTATTCCATTTTTAAAACACAAGATGATGTTTTTACAGACTGAATTCCAGCATCCAAAAAAATGAAGACTTTCTAGCATCGCTGGATTTCACAGATGCATATCTGTGCATTCTCATATTTCAGGTGTTTGAGACGTATCTCTGATTTGTGATTCAAGATGATCATTATCAGTTTTAGGTCCTGTCCTTCGGATTGTCCAGCTCTCCAAGGGTCGAGGGGTCTATACCAAGGAATTGATTGGCACTGTTGGTGGAGCTGCTACATGCAATAGGTATTCTAATTTTCAAATATTTTAATGACTGATCTGTTCCAGAAGCTAGGATCAAACATTTAATCTCCACTAACTTAGACTATCTCAACAGGCAAGGGCTGGCTAAAAATGCAAGGTTTAAGGGCTTAATCAGTGAGGATTATACCTTGGGCCAGACTCCATATTTACCCAATAGTAAATCATTTACTTTGGCATTAAGCTTCCAAGCCACAACATTACGAACACAGAGTTCCAGTTTTGCCAGAAATATGTTAATCACTACAGTGGCGATTAAAGCCAGATCATCTGGAGAAGGGGTTCCCTCTGGAAGGCCTTCTCCCAAAAATCATGATGACAGATGCATATGAGTTGGGGAGCGATAATAGACATCAAGTCAGCACAGGGGTAGTGGTTCGAGAATCAACGAGTTTGGTCCTCCAGTTGGACTGAGTTACATTTTGCTTCTCTGGTCAGTGATCACAATGTTCAGCTCAAGAGAGATAGCCAGGTGGTGTAAGCATATGTCAACCATCAAGGGGGGTCATAGAGTCATGCATTGTGACTTGTCGCGCAGGAGAAATGCCCTTGGGCCTTATAGGCGGCCGACCGTCAGGGAAGGAGATTGAGCCTGCAGGTCATCTTAGCAGATTCTTCCCTTCCTTGTAAAAGCAAGCCCTATTTCTAACAGTATTCCACCAAATAGTGCAGAAAGAAAACAGAGGTGGACTTTTTTGCAGGCAAAACTTTAGTTCAGTTTGAGAATACCCTTTGAGGAAGTTTGTAAGGTAGATGCACTATCCTTTCTCTTTCCTCCTTTTACCCTAGAGTTGTGGGTATTTAAGAATGTGAAGTAGGATCACGCAGATGTTCTGTAGGTACCCCCATAGTGGAAGTGGTATCCATAGGGCCCCCTGCTTCTCCACTTGGGGGTTCCAGATCCATGGATGATACCAGTGTATCCTTGGTTTATGAGGAACAGCTATATGTCTCTGTCAGCTCTGAACCATCTACAGATGGGGGTTAGTGGTTGAACGATAGTTACTAAAGAGTTTGGAATGGTTACTAGAAGGAAGAGAGCATATTCAAAAGGCTAAGAATACAACTATACTTGAATTTTATTTGAGATTTTGCAAGAAGTTTGAGAAATGGTGTTAAACCTGAAACTGAAACACAATCTCCTGTGAACCAGCTGTAGTTTCGGATTTTTTAAAAGATGGATTTCAGGTGAGTCTTGTGGTCTCAAGCTCAGAGCACAGTGGGCAGTAGTAAGAGTGCTTAAAAGCCCACAACTTGTGGTCATAAGGCTGATAGCAAAATGATTGTTAAGAAGCTATTTTTATCAAAAGATCAGTGGTTCATTCTCCTGAACCATCATGGAAATTACCATTTGTTTTACAGGCACTCCAAAAATCACATGAGATATGTTTCTTATAAACTATTGCTTTTGTTTGCTATCTCCTTGGGGAGAAAAACTGGGGAAATGAGGGCCCTTTTGGGATCAGAACTTTTGTTAAGGTTCTTTTGGGGCAAGTTTTTAAGGCTTCAGGTGGCTTTCTTCTTACAGAGATCAATGGGCCATGTTTAAGGGAGCATCAATCAGTGGTATATGTAATGCTGCCACATGGGCTTGCCTTCATATCATAATGAGGCATTATAGGCTGCTATTGGAAATATTGACTCTGGTTTATTTGGTATCACAGTAAAGAGTGCAGTTTTCAAATGAGAAGGAAGTGAGTAAAACTTATTTTTCAACTGTTATGATATATGGTTACTTTTTCATCATAAAAGGAGTTGAAGCTAAGTGATTGGCTTGGTATCAACTTAATCTTTAAGGACTGTGTCGAGGGAGATGGATGAGAAGTTAATGGTCTGGGTATTTATGGTAATCTTCATTACCCCTAGCCCAGGCTTTCCTGATCCAAGCTGAATGTTGAGTAGTGGAAGAGTATGGAAATTATTATTATTGTTCCCAGGCCAGCATAAATAAAAGAGGTGACATGAAAGGGTAGCAGAGGTGCAACTGGGGAACTGTTGCTTCAAAATTCATCACTCAGCCCCATCCTCTTCAACGCATACATTATACTTTTGGTCAATGTCATTCATGTACACAATATCAACATCCTCAACTATGCTGACAACATGCAACTGATACTCTCCCTTGGACATGGCCCTAACACAAGAAACATATTCCCCACCTGCATGACCAAAGTTAAAGTCGCTAACTGGATGGAAGCCAACAGTCTCAAACTCTACACCGACAAGACAGAAGTAGTGATCCTTGACATGAGCACCTGACCATAAGCTATTTTCATTTTTCTGGGGCTATTTCCGCATGGTGGCACATAGACACATGGTATCGATGTGTGCTATAGGTTTACACCATCACATTTTTAGGTTTCGGCTACCGTCCCACTGCGAAAGCAGTGGGTGGGCGGAGCCGAAATCTTTTGTTAGTAGTATGGGGGCCTGAACATGCCCCTCTTCTCCATTGGTTGGCCTCGTAAATGCTGGCCAGCCATTGGAGGAGAGGAGCGTCACTGAGTTCAGGGCCCGCCTTGACGCGATTCGGGGGCGTTTCTGTGTCTTTTTTTAAGTCACGCCCTCTCCTCTTCCCATTGGCTGGAATTTTACCTTCCAGCCAATGGGAAGGGGAGAGCACGCAAACACGCCCCCGAATCGCGAAACAACCTGTTGCTCTGCTCCAGACTTGCCTCCCTGCCTCCCGCTCTCCGCCCCCCCTCCCGCTGTTGAGGACTCAAGCTCTGCTGCTCCCCTGCGCTGCACTGCAGACTCACTTGCCAGCAGAGCTGACTCAGATAGTAAACGGTTAAATCTGTCTTCCTCGCTCTGAAAGTCAGTGGGTGTTCCAATGTTACGCATTCTGCGACTGCCCTTGCTAACTCCAAGCCCTAGCGCCGCGCGCCAGTGGCACAGCGCGGTGCTGCTGTCAATCATTACACTGACTCACTCTCTGTTGAAGACTCGCGGGCGTACTGGCCCCTCACAGCTCAGCAGAGGTTGCTACTGGCTGGTGTTGCGCCGTGGGATGGATTATAATGATCGGATGTGACCTCATCACGTCCGCCTGCACAGGAAGTGGTCCCTGTTCGTTAGAGTGGCGGGGGGGCTCAACAGAGACAGTCAGTGTCGGTGACTAGTCGAGTGCCTGCTGCCTCAGCCTGCGCATACTTTTAGCGGCCGGGCGGGGACGAGACCGTAAGACAGCATCATCGACTCACCTGCAGTGACTCACTGCCTGTCAGTCTCGGCAATGGGCCCGCGCATCAGGCAGATCGTGTGATCCTCCTCCAGATGATTGCGGGAGAGTCACGGCCGCCATACCGCCGGCAGTGTGAGACAGAGAGAGATAGAAGTAAGTATAAATGGCCAGGTAGCCACCACGAACGTAGGTTGTAGTCATGTGTTGTGAAGTTGTTGTCAGACACAGTTGCAGGCCAGGGCTGGTCTGTCTAGTAATCCTTCTGAGGTTTATCTGCAAGAAAAGATGATCTGAATCCAGAATCTGCAAGCCGCAGGGGAAGGCTGCTCTGTCTCGTGACACCTTCGGTTTTTCATTGGGCTCCTCCACCTCATTGAAAGCACTTAGTTTAGTAGTACGACTTGGCCAGGCAGCCTGCTGCCACTCAGCACTGACCAAGTTGTAGTGTGCGTTGTCAATTTTTGTTGTCACACACTGACACACACAGCGTGGAGCCGAACGCACGCACTGCAAGATCTTTAATTTCACACACAGTTGCAGGCAGGGCTGCTCTGTCCCGTCATCCTTCTGAGGTCGGCAAGATCTGATTTCAGAAGACCGTTGTAATCTGCAGGCCGCAGGACTGCTGTCTCTCGTGACACACCTTCTGAGGTTTTTAATTGCTTGGGCTCCACCTCATTGAAAGCACTTAGTAGTAAGTACTTATTGGCCAGGCAGCGTGCTGTCACTGACTTTGTAGTGTGCTGTTGTAACTTACTTGTTGTCACACTATGACACAGCAGCCCAGCAGCACACCAGTTGTTCCTGTGCAGCGGCTGCTAAGCCACACAATCTTGCCCGGCCAGTGTTTTCTGCGGCGGGAGACTTTGCACCGAGGTGCTGCCCGTACAATTGGTGCTCCTTGAGTCACCTCACAAAGTAAATTGTGCCTCAGTGAGGAATCTCTCTTTTCTTCAAAATGTGCTTTACATTTTATGAATAGCGCTAGCACCCCGCCAGTCCTGCTCGTCCAATTACTATCAGCGCCAACAACGTTAATTCAGCACAGTTCACGAGGTCTGTGTCTGTGTAGTAGCTGTGACAGCCCATAACTTCTGAACACAAATGTGTGCAGGGGCCTCCCTGTTCATATGGGCAGTGTGCGGGCTCTGCATTCACATTACGATATGCTATGCAAGTTATTTCATTACTTGTTGCAGAGGCCTGCTTGGGATTTTGTTTAGAAGTGACACTAGCGAATTTAAACCCAAACCCCTTCCATTTGCCGATCCTACCTGCAAACTGATAGTTTCTTTCTACGATTCCACGCTTCTCAAAGGGTGAGATGGAGGATTACAATTTCATATCTACCGCTGCACTGTCATACTGAAGATTAACAGTATTGTTATGTTATATATCTTGTTTCGATAGCGCTTATGGTGCCTTATGGCTACCTCATTGTACTTAGTCAATTAAATATTAATGAAATCGGTGTGGCGCAGCTTTATAGGTGTGTGTTATTATGGACAGCTCTGCTTCTGATCTCCACAATTGCGTTTTTGTCTAAACGTTTACATTTTGGGCTGTTTCTTTAGCCATTATGGCATCTTGAGGTCACCTAAAAGTGCTGGAGAGTTCCGGAGCTAGTTTTTGGTACACCCATGCTGCCATCCGTACGTGAGGTGCTCGTGCCCTGCTCTTCACATCCGGCCTAAGCAGCATATTGCTTGTAAGACCTGAGCGCTCCTGTTTTTATAAATGACAAAAACCTTTTCTGAAAAGCAGCGTGAAAATGCAAAAGGGAGAAATGGTCCCTTAGGGGGAAAAAAGCACACTTTGACTAGTTACAGTTCACATTTAATGGTTCAAAAAATTATTTCTTTTATTACCATGATTGATCATCTGTGTGACATTTCTATCTCCATGGAGTTTTAAAAGATAAGCCTGTTGCTAGCCTGAAATATAAATGGCTCCTCTCGGATCCCCTTCCTGTAACCATCATCTTAGAAAGGGGCGGTAGGTTAGTGACTTTGCATTTCAGGGTTTTCGCAACAGCTTGAAAGTCTTTCCAAAGCTTATTATTGTTGTAGAGGGCATATTTTCTGGTATTTAGCTTTTTCCATGGATTTAAGTGCTTAGTTTTATTCAGGGGAAACATGTCTCTGAGAACTGCAGCCACGTCGTCTGCCTCTGGTTAGTGCCCTTTCATTTGTGGTGCTATGCTACAGTTTTAAGACCTTCTAAGAGTTTATTGTTGCTCAGATTGGTGTAATTTCTGATATTTATCTGTTTCCCTCGTCGTCATTGCTTGATGTTGCTCGCGAGAAAGTGTCACTCATAGACATTGAAATGTCACTCATAATTACACTGACATCATGAAAATGTCACACATAGCAATCTGAAACCTTGGCAGCTATGCTGTACCGTGAGTTATGATGTTGAATTTGGGTCTGAGCAAGTAACCAGTACACCAAGCTTATGCACAGTAATAGTGAAAATGGTTCTGGGTCCATTTTGAAAACAGTAGTAACGGTAACAAATTTCAGGCGTGCACAATGAAGTGGAGCAGGTGGGCGTGTTTTCTCGTAGTCGCCGTTCCATCAAATTGACGTTGCTGTTATGTACTTTGGCTCGTGAGCTCTGCTTCCCGTCCCCCTCCCCATGTCCGTTCCGCCCCCCTCCCCATGTCCGTTCCGCCCCCCTCCCCGTGTGCCCGTTCCCGCCCCCCCTCCCCTTTCACTCTCCGTTGCTGTTATGTACTTTGCCTCGTGAGCTCTGTTTCCCGCCCCCCCCTCCCCTCCCGCTGTCCGCTCCGCCCCCCCTCCCCTTTCACTCTGTTGCTTGTTATTTCATGCTTACACCGACAGAACATGCAAAGAATGCATTATAAGAAGGCGACACAGGTCCTGGTAGCCCTGCCGGCTCCTGCTATCCCCTTGGCTACGATGGTGGGCACTTTTCACATCTGCAGCTAGCCGCCTAGCCCCGATATGGACACGGATGTCCGCCGCTGATTTAAATGTCCTCCGTGCCGACCTCATCCCTCATCTGATGTACTCGTTCGTTCCAGCTGCGCCCGCACCCCGTGATGTCTTGAGCCACCCCTGAGCAGGTTCACATGCTAGCAACCCCTTTTATCTTTTAAATTGACTTTGGGGATAGGTTTCTTTCAGGTGCAGAATAAACCGCATTGTCTACAGGGCCCAGGTCTCACTTGCACCGTAATTATTTGCGAAGAGATACCCCATTCAGACTGAACTTTCCAAACACTTGCCTCATCCATCGCATTTTGTTGGAGAGTTTAATCTGGACCCCCCCCAAACAAAGGTGAAAACACCTAGGCTCAACCTGGCCGAGCAGCAGAGAGCCGAACAGATCTGTTCATGTATGTGTCACGAGTGTAAGCTGCAGCGAACGGAGCTACACGCTGCTGCATGTGTTCCCCAGGAGAGCAGACAATCATGTCTGCCAAGTCGAAAGAAGACAGAAGGCCAATTGCAGCTATTGCTGTACCCTCCTCCTGCCTCAAATGCCAATTGTGGGGATGAAGGAGGCCACACCACAAGATGCCTCTCATTGCATCAAATCATGCACCCAGACCAATCTATTGACCCTGGATGGAGGAGAGCAAAATCGTGGCCTAGAACCATTCTTGCCCCTGCCTGTGGAATGTGCAGAACCAGAGTGGTCAGAGCCAACCCATCTGTCAAGAGTACTGGGTCCAGCCAATGGCGAAGACTGGCCCAGCTGAGAGACATCAGCACCACTTCCTGAAGGCTTCGGTTTCTGGGGCACCCCAGTGGAACATGTGTTGCGCGAGGGTCTGCCCACAATCCTGAACATATCACGCTGTTCTGAGGTGACCGGACATGCCAGTGCTTTCTTGGAAGGTATCAGGCCTATCGGGCTCTCTTGAAGCTTCAGAGTATGAGAAGACTAGTGAGCATTAAATACAGTGCTCACAAATTGCTGAGCCTGGCCGTGTACTAGATAAGACTTCAGTTGGTTGAGCCACAAATGCACCTGCACTAGCATCCACAGACTTGAGGAAAGAACGGACTAGGGAGACACCACTTTTTGAGATGGAGATGAAATAGGAGGAATCTTGTATGTGCAACTTCAAGCTGAAAAGCCATCACTTTTGCGCACGCATCATGGCACCACCTTGGCATACAACGTAAATCAATACGGATGATATTTTATTCCCCGGCACAAAAGGCTAACAGGATATTAAATGGCACACAACCAGTGCTGGGCATTATGCCCTAATTTTAATTTTTTTTTAATTTCTCTTGGTATGTGATTTTTCTAAAAGGGAACAGCACAGAAGAAAGAAGTTGTTTCCAGTGTACTGACGATATAGTCGCCTACTGTACACCCAATATTTTGTGGAAGGTCCACTTTTCCCACAGCCACCTGCATGATTTCCTGCTATAGACAAACATATTTCTGGACTGCTGTGGCAGACACTGAAGTAGTTCCTTTGAAACACGAAGGCACCGATTAGAAGTGGGTCAGAGTTCCCAACCTGTGCGCAAACCCCCGTTTGCAAAGAGTTCAGAATTAGGAGGTGGCTGATATTTAGTGCATTGGGTAATTACCGGATGTGTTAAATAGCTCTCCCTTTGTTGAATTTAGGCGGGGCAAATATGCCACAATTTAGAAGGTAAAAATGTGCATGGTATCCCTCAGAAACTCGTTAAAGGTGCTACTTATTGCACCTAATAAATAACAAACCCCAGAGTATCGTTATTTAACTAAAAGAATAAACAAGCATTAACAATGCAACGGTTTCGCCTTTGGAAAAGTTTGAGCGATTGGCATTGTAAATGACAACATTTTTATTTATGTGTTGGTTTTGAAAACAGATAAATAAATGGCATTGTCATTTACATTGCCAATAGCTCTAACTTTTCCAAAGGCGAAACCGTTGCATTGTAAATGCTTGTTTTAATTGGGATTTATGGTTTTGCAGCCTTGAAAAAGTCTGGAGTATGAAACACTTGTCAGCACCTCTTGTTGGCAAAACCAATCATAACATGTGCAGAACCTGGTTGTGAATAAAGAAGAAGAATTCAAAATTAATCTCCCCGACATTGGATTTTCTTATCAGGGATTGCAGTGAAACAGCAGAGTGTGTGCTTCAATGTCATTTTTGTATAAGTTGTCCAGCCTGTTCCACAGTACGACGAGGTGCATCCGAGGTGGCTGGGTGCTGTCATCATGGGAACATCACTGTAAAGGACTTATTGTGTCTTGTTTATGAGATTGGACATTAGTACTATTGCCTAACACAATTGATGGGCATGCAAACGTTTAGCATAGCCACCTCGGTTTTGTTCCAATCATTAGTGAAAGACAGAGCTGATTGTAGCTCACGGTCTGCCTACACTTTGAAGGGGAACAGAGATTCCCCTACAAAGAGAAGTTAGGTACCTGAATAAAGGGAGGTGTTTTATGGGTTCATAGGATCTTCTTTCCCCCTTAAGATGGGTACACTGACTGTGTGCCATCTCACTGAGGTGCAATCAAAATATCTCCTGAAGACCTCTTTGCCTCTGCCTCTGCGTCCATAATGCAGCGTGGGCACAGAAGCAACATGTTTGCATCATTTTCATGGGGCCGCAACCCTATGCAAATGATGAAATGCCCTTTTAGGATAGAAGATGCACTACACATGTGCTAATACTATCTGTATTGCAGAAGGGGCCACACAAGTGACTACAGCCCCTTCTGCATACAAAAGTGCCTCGGGTGCAGAAAGAGAGTGCATGTGCCCTTAGTGCCCCCAGGCCACTTTATGTAATACAGCCCTAGGAAAGCTAATTGTAACACAAACTATGCAAGACAGAAGTCACTTATTCAACCAAGTTAGAAGTCACAAATACAGGAGGGAGTGAGAGTCACAGTCACAGATACAAGAACAGTTTTCACAGCTAGGTCCCACAGACAAAGTTCATGGCTACAGGCACCAATCATGACAATTAAGTGTGTTTCTCTTTATATCAATTGCCTATTAATCTAGTCCTAAATCAATTAACCTTATAATAAGAAATGTTGATAAGTTGAAGCAAAATGAAATCCTAATAATTGGGATATCGGAAGTCTTGTCAAAGCAAGGAGAACTCAACATTGACGCATCTGAGCCCCAATCGGACACTTACGCACTCCATGTCAAGTGTGTGACAACTCTTTTGGCACTCGGATCCTCTGGAACCCACACTGGAATTGGCACAGTCAAAATAAATCATTGGAGCCAAACACTCTAGAAGAGAGAAGGGAAGACAAGTGAATGTGTCATGCAGCTCTCATCTCCAAGTGCTTTAGCAGTGTGTTTCCAGTGGAGGTGATGGGTGATTCGGTTTAAAAGGCCCTCTATTGGGAGGGTACGTGGGACTCCATACATGAGATCAGAGCTACAGGTAGTGAAGATGTGCAAGGCAAGAAATACAGAGTTTGAGAATGTATGTAGGGCGATCAAACACAGGAGATGATTGGGTCTCCAAGTGTAGGATAAATAATAAAGGGAGTGAATGAGATAGAAAAGATTCAGGGAGTGAGTGAACAGCATACAGAAGGGAAATGGATGGAAAAATGAAGCGGGTCAATGGCGATACTTTGTTCAGTTGGAACGCAACTAATACATCATGCACAAGTAATACATACAGTGAGCAAGATCCCATCTATCATTGATGCTAGATGTGAAAGAGACATGTACAATGCAATTTATTCAAAGAGTGAGTGATTTGATTTGATTTGATTTGATTTGATTTGGACTTGTAGAGCGCATGGCTGCCCTAGAGCGTCCCAGCGCTAATCCTAATCTGAACCTGGTGAACTCAAGCGAAAGCAAGATTAGAGGGTGGTAGGGAACAAAAAGGTTTTAAGTGCTCTTCTGAATTTCAGGTGATCCGGTTCCATTCGGAGTTCTCTAGGGAGAGCATTCCATTTGTTTGACACATTCAGTGAGAACCGTCGGCCTCCTGTTCATGCTTTCCTCACTCGTGGGACAATGGCCAGATTTTCTCCATCCGAGCGAAGGGCCCTGGTCGACTTGTAAGGTCGGATCAATCCTCTCAAGGCTGGAGGGCCTTTGCCTTGCAGGGTCTTATGTGCAATACAGAGAGACTTGAAAGAGACCCGCTCTTGGATGGGGAGCCAGTGCAGGGCTTTCAGCAATGGTTTGGCTGAGGCCCTTCTCGGCGCCCCCATCAGCAGCCTGGCTGCGGCATTCTGAGCTCGCTGAAGAGTCTTGATGGTAGCAAGAGGGGCTGCGAGGAAAAGGGAGTTACCATAATCCAGTTTGGACAAAATCAAACCCTGGATTAACAGCTTTCTAGATTGAAACGGAAGGAGAGGAAGTACCTTCCGGGCTGCCCGAAGCAGGCCGAAGCAGCCTCCAACCACTTTGGTGAGATGCAGTATTAAGCCAGAGGTGCAGGGAAGTAGTGAGCTCTGTGTATGAGACCATTTGTATAGAGAGTGAGACGCCATACAACATGGAGAATGAGAGATAATGCACTTAGGACAGCAGGGATAGGGTTAGTAGCAAGACTTCAGGTAGGATACTATAAAGACGGTGAGTGGGTGAGACTCCATCTGTCACAGTGTGAATTTAAACTCACGACATATGGTGAATATGGTGAAGGAGTGAAACGCCATGTGTGAGATTTATTATACAAGGAGTGAGTGAGACCACCTCGATGAGTCAAGTCAAGAGGGGAGTGAGTGAAATCGGATACGAGATCTGTTATATGAAGGCTGTCTGTAGCTTAAGATACAAAACATAATAAAAGGATTAAAACTTCATATACAAGATCAGTCATACACACTGAGTCAGTCTAATTGCGACACACTGTAATTGTTGCTGTGTCCAGAGTCTGGGGCTTTATTGATATTAGACAGAGATCTGCTATTACCTGGTTCTCTACTGTGCTCCCCGATACAGCTCAGTTTTCCCTGTGTGCAGGTGCTGAAAGGGAAAGAAGGCAGAACATAAATACATATCTCCCGCACAATATCTCTTCCCAAACTTAAACATTTGTCCCGAGGCAGCAGTGCAAATTTGTGGTTCTGCTCAGGATTACCATAACTGATTACATCAATAACTTGTCCTTTACTTTTTTCAGATCTGTTATTAATCAAGCTTCACATATTTTCTACTATTCTCCTACTACTGCACTGAAGGTAGTCTTGTGAAAGAAAAGTGAATCTACGCCAAAATGATGTCGCTGCAATCCATTCTATGCACGCCTATTAGAAGTTACTTATCTGTAACTTCATCTCATGGACTCAAATGCATTTGAATTACCTTGAACCTTGAACTCTCCATTCATTCCTATGGGCCAAAAGGCCCATAGAAATGAATGGAGAGTATTCCTTATTTACGATTAGCAATTAGCTAATCGCAAATAAGATAGCGATTTTAAGGGTGCCAGGGGTGTCCAAAGGACACCCTGTAGCACCCCTTAAATACAAATTGAAACAGGTGTTGCGCACACACATGTCCAAAGGACATGTGTGTGTGCAACATGCAACTTAGAAAAATGCTTTTAAAAGCATTTTTCTAAGTTTTCACTATTTACCACGAGGTTTGACCTCGCGGTAAATAGCGGGCCGAAATTGCGAATTCGCAATTTTTAAATGGATGATGAATTGCATTTAAGGAATCTCAAATAGAGATTCCTTAAATGTTATTCCTCGCTAAATTGCGAAATCGCTATTACCGATTTTTGCATTTGGGATGATGAATCCCAAATGCAAAAATAGCGCTCGCAAAGGGCCAGATTCTCAGAATCTGGCCCTTTGCGAGCCGATTTCGGCTTGATGAATCAGGCTGTAAGTGTTTGTAGTGAGGTGGCAGACGCTACATGAGCCACATCGAGTATGTCCCCTCACTGACGGTAGAGTACTGGATGTCTCATCTGATAAGAGGCGGATGCATTCATGATCATAAGTAATCCTGTCCAGAATTACTATCGCACAGCCCTTATCAGCAGGTTTCACAATTATAGTAGAGTACTCCTCTAGGTCCTTTATGGCTTTTTCTCTACATCAAATAGGTTTGAGAATGCGCAAGTTCTATTCTCTTGAAAGGTCTCCAGATCATAAACCACTGCTTGTTCGAAAGTTCCCACCTCCAAAGGTAGCACTGAAAGTTGAAGAGTGAAGGTGGACTTAGAGCGTAAGGCAGTATCACCCTTGTAGTGATCATTATATTCCTTATCCTGGAGAAAGATTTGAAGTCTGAGATTTCTGAAGAAAGTCACTAGATCTTGCCACAACTGAAAATGGTTCAGATGGTTAGTAGGAACGAAGCCAATCCCTTGTTAAGTAGTTTATTTTGGGCTTCTGAAAGTGTCACTGAGGACAAATTAACCACTAGGGAGGTATATGGCTGGGCCCTGGTGTCATGTTCGATGCCATGCTCCTCGTGACACGTTGGGTGATCTCTTGGTCTTGGTCTTCCCAAGGCACCTATTTATGCCCTTGCATTTTGGAATGAAGTGCATTGCTTTTGTTTTAATCCGGGCAACCTGGGTGGAGCCTCTGTGACATCACATGATGTGGTGAGTCACGTGGGGAGAAGGTCTCTGCTATTTTTGTCCGTAGTGATCCATGAATCCACTGTTGTATGGGTTGAGGTATTGCTACGCATTCATCTTTGTATGAATGTGTGTGGCAACCTAAAATACCTGAGTTTCTGTTGATGTTCAGTTGATATAATGGTGTAATTGACTTTGTTTCTCCTTGCCTTCCCGATCCTGAGATCAGGACGTGCTTCTTAGTGACATCATACATTGGGTGTGGTCACGTGGTTAGCACGCTGCCTCGTGATTGGCTCCACTTCTAGGAAGTGAAGTATTTGTATGGGAGCTTCGGCCGGCCACGGATGCACTACACGGCAGGTCTGCTTCCGGCCAATTAAGCTTGAACCACCCACGGGACAGTAAGTGGGGTATCTGGAACATTGAACTTGGGAGAAGGGAGTTGATTTTGGATTGATGAATTTTCGCTGTCCTGGAACCGGCGAGAGATGAATAATAATGGGACAAAGTCTGGTGCTTTTGGGAAGGGCATATTACGTTATATAAAGAGGATGGATCAAGGTGTCCTTTCCATGTTTTTCCCTGACCTTCTAGGTTGTGTCCTCTGGGGTTCATCCACCCTGCTGCCATTTCAAGCCCGGAATAACGATAAACTCGGTGAGTGTGGCAGTTCGGGGGTTAGTTTTTATGCGTCACAAGGTCAAGAACGATACCTCAGAGTTGCCTTGTCTTGTGGAAAAGTTGTTCATCGTAAATATGAGGAGGCTGTGTTTTATGCTTTTAGTATCTGTTACCTATACTCTGATACTGAATGAATAATTCAGGGTTATGTAACTAGGGTGTGAGGCCTATTATGGCTGTGATCGGGGGTAGTATACTACAAAGTTTAAAGAGTGTTCAAAGTGAGTTTAATGGAGACTCATTATCTCATAACAAGGATCTCTGTGATAATCCCTGATGTATGTCTTTTATCTTTGCAGTATATGTGTCCAATGTTAAAGGGAAGTACCTCCACAAAGCAGGACTACTGCACTTACTTACTCTGGATACTAACCTAAATAAGGTAACAGGCTTTGGACTGGGCCGGATAAGGAGTCCTGAGGATGACCGGCGTGACCCTCGATTGTGGGCACAGGGTAATTCGGTCGAAACATGTTGACCTTAGCAGTCGCGGGAGGGTTGATGTGAGTCTCTAACTTTCTCACAAATACACCCATCCCTTTCAACTTTTAATCCTGTCCTTGGGGCTCTGGAATAAAATAATGTATCACTTCCACTGCACTTTTTCTTATCACGATTCCCAGTCAGGGTTGGTAGCACTTTATACTCACCCATACATATAAATGTTTTTGTTTGTCTGTGTTGTTTTGTTACTCCCTACCCCATGCTCCACCCTGTGCGTGGCTACGCCAGGGTGTATTGCAAGCAGACCCGATGATGAAGCATGTCTGTAGAAGACCGGTGAGACCCTCGATTATGGGCACGGGGTAATTCGGCCAAAACATGTTGACTTTAGCAGTCTCTGGAGCGTTGATGTGAGTCTCTAACTTTCTCACAAATACACCCATCCCTTTCAACTTTTAATCCTGTCCTTGGGGCTCTGGAATAAAATAATGTATGGAGTACCCATGAGGAGATTTTAACATCACTTCCACTGCACTTTTTCTTATCACGATTCCCAGTCAGGGTTGGTAGCACTTTATACTCACCCATACATATAAATGTTTTTGGTTGTCTGTGTTGTTTTATATTACCCCCTACCCTATGCTCCAACCTGTGTGTGGCTATGCCTGGGTGTATTGTAAGCAGACCCGATGATGAAGCATGTCACACACAATTTTGTGTGTGAGTGAGGGCAGTTTTACAAACACTATGTGTGCCCCTGCATGCTCTGTCTAGGTCCTTTCCCTCTTAGTGTGTTAAGTTTACTATTGGAGGGTTGGGGTAGTAGAGTAGTATACCTTCTCCCCCTTTCCTTTGTGTGAGATATCTCATTAAAATATACAAGGATGGAAATCCAGTGTTTGAATTTTGGAGATCTCCCTCTACCCTACCTGCAAGCTACCAATTGTTTTACAAATCAGAGGGCTAGGGGGACAATTTTTCCCACACAAATCTGGAAAGGCTTCAAGGGATCCGGCAGCACCTCTTCATCCACCATAGGAGACATTGCAGTGTGGACCTCCCTCCATACTTATGCACACTGGTACAAGACCAAGCCACTTGGAGCAATCCCGCATGTACACACCACATCTTGTACGCGGTCATCCTCTTGTACACCAAATGTGTATAATTGGCTTGGCACTGGGGAGAGAGCAGTCTGCACCCTCATTCAGCACCTGATACATGAACCAGTTGAATTCATCGAGACTGCAAGTCCCGTCAGCTGATTCGATGAGATGAAGGAGGGACTACAAAGAGCTTCATAGTTTCTTGCTGACTGGGATGTCAATTCTGCAAGTCTGCAAGTCCCAGGAGCTGGTCACCGGAGGTGGAAGAGCAGCTGCATTCACATCATTCTACAAAGCATTTCAGTCTCCTGCTGCAGGTGACACATAATTCTACTGATCTACAAGACCCAGGAGTCGGTCAGTTGAGATGGAGCCACCAGGCACCCATAAATAAAATGTGCTCTCTCTAGGGAAGGGAAATCAAGACATCCATATATCCAGCATGCAGTGTTCTGTGAGTGTTGCATTGAAGTGATCAGTGGCCACTCTCTTATAGCTGGATTGCACATTGGATCTATCTGGCCCATCCCGTAACACAATTAAAATTGCCCCCCAAATCAAAGAGTGGGAGTCAATGGAAAGAATTTGCCATCAGAGGCGGTCAAAGAAGGTGGGCATCATCTACGTTCGGGATATAGGAATTCATAATGGTAATCGATGAAGTGCCCAACTGTCCCCAGACTATAGCTTAGAGGACTTAATCAGCTACAATAGAGCCCAGCAGGTTAAATGGGACTTCATTTTCATTACAATGGCAATGCCTAAGTGGTGTAGGTAGACAATAGATGAAAACAGTCCATCAAGCAGAATATTTACTCCCTGAGCATGGATCTATATGGGTTGCAGTTATGATCTACCTGTTCTGTAGAGTGGAATGTTACCTACGTCACTCAAAGCCTATGCCATCATGATTCATGACTTAGGCCTTACGGAATCAATATTAGAAGTATGGGTTGAGACTGAAGGTGGTTAATGTGTTTATTTATTCTTATCTCAAAACTAATATGAAACCACTTACCTTTTTAAACCTTCACATGCATGGTTTGTAATCATAACACTTGTGATGAGACCCTACAGATTTGGGCTTGAAAACCACTAGTTTTATAGAACCCATGCCGAATTGGGGTCAACAGCGTTAACCGTGGTTTACTGTGGACTTGCACATTCCATGTCACTCAGACCAAATGTTTGCCAAGCCCTTGATTACACATATTCGCCAGTTAGTGGATTGTGAAGGAACAAGTGGTAATAACAGCAAGCGCAGCATACCACATAGCATGTCTCTGCCGGACATGGTCAATCCACCAGGGCAATGAACTCACCCATACGTCGTAACATTGAGAAACTTAGAACTGAATGCATGTTCCACAATATATCAACATCAGTACTCATGGTTTGCCGGGGGTTAGCCTGCTGTGAGTAATACATATACAAATATACTCAGCTTGTGCCAATATAAGTCAATGTGAGAAAATTGAAAAATGCATTAAAAAATCATTCAGAGGGTTCTCGATGTTCAGTTTCAGAAGTCAGGTAAGTAGCAAGGCAGGATCCAATTTTCCAACAGCAGAATTTCAGAAGTGTCCCAGATTCCAACGTGCTGAGGTTGTTGGTAGCATGCACGCTACGAAGAAGAGGGCCACATGAAAACACACTGCGCAGCTGAACTTAAAGGTAAGTCCGGGGGGGGGGGGGGTTTCCCACTCAAGGGAGCAGGTCTCAAGTGCCTCAGGACAACGGGAGCATAGCTGGTTCATCAGTACCCAGAGGCGGCAGGAATCAGAGGAGATAGGGCAACCAACTATTGTGCGTCGAGATGGTCCTCCTGGTCAGGGGCAGACATGTTGCAGAGGTGATTCTGGGACAGCTGGGCGACTCATGGCATGGGTCTCAGGGGTCTCCATTCTGTGTCGTTGAAGTTCGAATAGGACCTTTTCTTCTCAGTCTTGTAGGGGCTCCAGTACCCCAGGTATTGGCACAGAATGGCTCTGGTAGGTCCTGGGGTTCTCTCCCTTGGTTATGGGACAGAATTCACCCTTCAGAGCTGATGTACCTCTTCTTACTTAGGTGCTGCATTCGAGTCACAGGGAAGCAGACTATCGGTAAATTGAACTTCGCGGTAGGGTGCTACAAGAGGTCCTCACTGCAATGAGGCCCAGGGCCACAACTCTTAGTCCTCCAACACCACCTCCATCGCCTAGCCCTACTAAATCTACGCCCACTGACTAATTGCTCTGACTTTGATTTTAACTTTAACAACCCTAACTACTTCCATAACAGCTGCCCAAGCTGTTATTATAAATTCAGCGCCCCACAACGTACACATGCATGTTCCCCACCTCTCCTTCACCTAACACAAAACAAATACATGCTGCACTCATTAACGCCTGGTCCATAAGTAAGCACAAAGATGAAATCGCTGAGTTTATTAGCGCTTATAATCTTGACTTACTTTTTATAACCGAAACATGGACCAACCCTTCTTCAGAACCTGACCTCCTTATTGCCACTCCAGAAGGCTATAACAATTTTAGTCAGGACAGAAAGCTTAGAACTGGTGGAGGAATTGCTATAATTTACCGAAACTCTCTCAAAACCATCATCAGTTCAGTTCTACTTCTCTCTTGTGAAGCACTGCAATTCTCTATCACCATAGGCCCATCCCAACGTTTCAAAGGCATCCTTTTATACCGATCCCCAGGCAGCAAAACCCAATTTCTTGCCACTTTCTTAGAAACAATGGAGTCCCTAGTTACAGACAACACTACCACCATTTTAGGCGATTTTAACTTTCCCCTTGAAAATTCTTTAAACAATGATACAAAAACCTCTTAACCGACCTAGCAACCCTAGGTCTTATGCAATTGGTAAAAGGCAGTACTCATGATGCAGGTCACACCCTAGATGGCCTGTTCACCAATGAAAAAAATGTAAACATCTCCAAGATCCTCCCCTTAGGATGGACAGACCATCATGCGGTCATGTTCACAATTTTATCTGACTCTTCCCCGCATCCTGATTATAATATTCGTTCCACACACACTTTTAGACCATGGAAAAATCTGGACTGCCAGCAACTTAGAAACCTTCTGCCCGCCTCTATAACTGAGCTGCCCTGATATAGCAGCCAAAGAATACTCAGAATGGCTTACTACCGCCTTTGACAAATTAATACCTACCAAATCTACTTCTAGAAATCGCAGTACACCTTTGGCACCCTGGTTTAATGAGGCCCTTAGACAACAGAAACAAATCTGCAGAAATATAGAAAGACATTGGAGAAAGACCTACTCTGGAGAAGGGAAGGAAATCTATAAAAAAAGGGCTTACCAAATACAAACTTCTAAACCTGCAAACAAAAAGTAACTACTATTCCTCCCAAATTGATCATGCCAAAAACTCCAATAAACAACTTTACCAGGTTGAAGCCAAACTATCTCACCTACCCCCACAATCCACTCCCAAACCATCTCAATTATTTTGTGATAACTTAGCTACATTTTTCTTTGATAAAGTAAATATTATCTATAACCAATTCAATGGCAATGCTATCATAGTACCCCCCCCCCTGTGATCATCAAAAATCACCCTACTTTTTTGCAATTTGACAACGTTAATCCTAGTCAGGTTGCCAAAACTATGAACACTATTAAATCAGGATCATCCAGGGACCCTTGTCCCTCAGCTGTACTTCTTCCGATTTCCGATATTATAGCACCTCAACTCACTAACATTTTCAATGGTATGTTCAATTCTGGCATTTACCCAGAAATTTGGAAAGATACCCTTCTCAAACCGCTGTTAAAAAAAGCACACCTTGATGCAGACGATTCTAATAACTATTGTCCCATAGCAAGTCTGCCTTTCCCTGCTAAAATTGTCAAAAAACTGATGAACCACCAAATTTCCAAATTCATTGAAGAACACTCCCTTCTTGACCACACGCAATTTGGCTTTTGGAAGCACCACAGTACCGAGACCTCCCTTATCAAGGCCACAGATGAGATAAGAGCAGCCCTTGATCAGGGAGGAGCGGCGGTGCTCATCCTTCTTGACCTCACCGCGGCCTTTGACACGGTCGATCATAAAATTTTGATCGATCGTGTAAACGCCATGGGCATCCAGGCCAAAGCTAAAGATCTCCTGTCATCCTTCCTGGCTCACCGTACCCAGACGGTTCAGCTAGGAACATTTCAATCTGCACAAATGATGTTACCCTGTGGTGTCCCTCAAGGCTCATCCCTCAGTCCAACTCTCTTTTAATATCTATGTTACAGGCTTGGCAAAAGTCATTATGGACTGTGGGATGAGCCTAACATCCTATGCAGACGACACCCAATTAGTACTCACCATCAAAGACAATGGAGATAAAATCGCTGCCGATTTTCAACAGGGAATGTCTGCCATCAGTAACTGGATGACAACAAATTGTCCCAAACTTAACTCCAACAAAACGGAGGTCATTACTTTTAGCAGGCTTGTCCCTGCCTGGCCTAATGCTTGGTGGCCCATGGACCTAGGCCCTCCCCCCTCCCAGTCACCAAGGTTACAAACGTAGGTGTCCTCATCGATGACAAACTCACCTTCTCCGCACATGTAAATTCCATCGTGTTATCCTCTTTTTTCAAATTAAAAGCCATAAAAAAGATTCTTCTGTATCTTCCCCCAAATCTGGCAAGACCCTGGTTACCGCTTTTGTAATGTCCTCATTGGACTATTGTAACGGACTTCTGCTTAATGCCTAACTTAAAGTCATCAAAAAGCTATAGTCCGTACAAAATGCAGCTGCCAGGATGTTATCTGGTACTCCCAAGTTTCAACCCATTGCCCATATCATCAAAGGCTTTCACTGGTTAACTGTCAAGAACAGAATAAAGTTCAAAGCCCTCTGCATTGCCTTCAAAGCCACACAAAAACAAGGTCCACATTTTCTCCTAAAACCCCTTTCATTTCACCTTCCCAAACGATCACTTCGATCAATGAATACTCAGACCATGACGGTTCCTAGAACTAGAACTGTCACCTGGGGTGATCGCAGTTTCACGGTATCAACTGCCAAACTCTGGAACTCACTTGACCCTGACATCAGATCATCCCCTACACTGACCATCTTCAGAAAAAAAGTTAAAACCTGGCTTTTTAACCAATAAGTCTCCCTCCTCTGCTCATATCCTGTTCTATCCACAGCGCCGAGACGCCCTTGGGCATTTGTTTGCGCTATATAAATTGCATAAATAAATAAATGAAATTAGTGAGCCCGACAAAAAGCTCCAGACCCTGATGTCTGTATGCTGATGATGTGCACCTCACCATCGTAGAGCACAGATCATCTTTATAAGGCCTATGCAAAATTGTAATTACAAAAGAGTAATTGGAGTAACTTTAGCAATTATGCATTACTCGATTACACTAGGTTAAGTAATTAAAATAAATTTGGGGCAAAAATCTTATCACAGGAGCACAGGAACAACAAACTAAGAGAGGGCAAATGGCTGCTGGCTACTTTTGTTTTTAGTGCCATGTAGCATTTAGCACCTTTTTCTTAGACCAAAATGCATACTTGGGCCCATTTGGAAGCAAGGATGCATTTTGCACTAAGGAAATAGCACTGAATGCTGGATTACGATTCTCATGTAATTACGCATGATTAAAAACAATTTTGCGGTAATTACGCCAGGTATGCTAACCCCTACTCTTTCCTGGCATTATAAACATACTGTAGGACTCCAAAAGCTTCTCATGCTTCAAAATAAATAAGGCTAAATCTGCGATCTTGAACATTACACTCTCATACAAGAGGGAACTGGATCTAAGAGGGCAATGCCAATAAAACGTGCTGGCAAATCAATACAATATCTAGTACTACACGTCATAAGGTTGGTGCACTTAATGGACCATGGTCAGTTGGGCATCCCTGAGATCTCAAATAGGGGTCGATCTAGCCAAATGGCATACGTTAGATATATGTTTTTGCTTGAACAAATTTACATCATTAAAATAAACCTATTGCATGTCTTCCAGGCGCTTCCAGCTTTTGTAATAAAGATAGAACTTGATGAAGCGAGCTTCAGAAATTATTTTATTCTGACTCGTGGATTCATTTCCCTGTAACATGAACTAATCTATTAATGAGCTGTTGCATGATTTGTTTTATTGATCAACTTAGACTAAGATTGTATCACACACGAACACGCGGGAACTAATAACATGTGCTCTTGATGCATTTGCGAGTCTGTTTTGTAACACGTGATTAATATTGTTTTGTTTGTCATGTTTGACCTTTTGCCTTTGTCACTATTAATATGCGGCTGATCTTTTATGGCATGTGCTTTATTATATGTGCTTGCATGTTTGTCTTATGTTGTGATTGTCTGTCTGTGTATCATTTAATCATCTTTTTACTCTTTCAGAAACGTAAAGCTGGACTATATAAAGAATGGCAGATATTTTATGTGCTGCTTTATTCGTTTGCTTTGCTAGATGTCATTTATTAATGGCTTAATTATTAGCAATGGTCGGGTGGGTAACAGAAGGGTTTGTTTTCCTGAATTAATCACTCTTTTGTGTTTGTTTAAATACTAGCCCGAGAGTGGTTTGAGGCCTAGTTCTGGTTCTGAAGAAATCTTGGTCGGCTTGTACGTGAGCAGAGTTGGAGCCAAGTGCAGTCATCTTGGAAACTTTCCATGGAGAGCTTTCCTTTTGCTTCACCTTTGAAAAGACTGTGGCTCTGACAATAGAGACTTATTCACAAACTGCTCTGAATGTTCTTTTTACAAGGCCGAGGAAGTAACAGGGATGATTTTGCCGAGCTTTGGAGGAAGCCTGAGACGCAACTTTTAAATTTGTTGCAAGACGCTCGGAAGTTGATGTCACTCTATGTCAATGAACAATAGTATGGTGACGTTCTTTCCCTGGAAGCGGTGGTTTTGGTGGTCTGACAGTCAGCAACCAATCGGGGTGCTGAAGTTTATGGAAAAATTACATTTAGTTAGATTAGCGAGCAAAAATGGTAATAAAATTGAGCCTCTTGAGGGGAACGGGGCTGACTGTTTCCTGAGGGCGAAGTGCTGTCCGATTTCCCATTGGATTGTAAGCATTCAACTGTTTATTGATTTTATTTCCTTTCCAGGTTAGAGCTAACTTGGGAATAGGGCTAATGTTTTCTTAAATTCATCATTTAATGCAATGTTGAACTGTCGGATTTTTGAGCCAATGATTAATGAATAAACTGAATTAATAAAATTAAATGTTTGATATTAATAAAGAGCTAATAAAGTTTATGCGATTTGAAAATTATATAATAAACTTTTAAAATTACAAGCTGGTCTTGTTTAATGTAGAAAGTTTAAAAACAACATATCAGATTCATTCGCCTCATGATTCAGCTGCTCTGTTATTTCTATGGGCCTGGTATTGATTGGTAAGTCTGGTGGTAGATGGTGACATCATTTATGCAGAATTTTAGTAGGAGCGCTGGATCAGTTTTTGGTAGCATTCGTTTGGTTATATGTTTTTTTGACATGCATGTTACATATATGTTGGTATAGTCATAGGATCAATGTTTAACAAATGTTAAGTTTCTGATTTTGTCAGATTGTTATATGTAGTCGTAAGGATTTTTTCCAGCAGTGTGAAAAAATTCCTGGTTATTTGCCGGCAAAGGGAGGTGTGACTAGAAGAGTTACACAGTGCATTTGTTCTGTTTCAAATTGTGGTATAGAATATATCATGTATTGTGGACGTACAACACAAGTTTAGGGACTTTAGATTGTTTGGTTAAATGTTATAGTGAGGATTGCCTATGAAATCGTAGCATTAAGCATAGGGACTTGTTGCCCGTTTTAAAACTTTCTGTGAAAAGAGTAATAGGATTTATCCAAGCTTGAGAGAAGGGTGAGATAGCGTCGTCTATTCTTATCAACGTTTGACGTTTTCTGTGGTTGGTTCAAGTCCTGCCAAATTTTTGTGTGTGAATGATCAGGGTTTTCGTATGTATGTGTGAATAAATGATCGTATAGAAATAGCGTCGTCTATTTTATGCGTAGAGTGAGTTCTGTATGACTGTAAAGCTATCACTTTGTTAGCGAAACAGACAAGTGGTTTGTTTATTCGTAGTTACTAAATTAAAATTCATTGGAAAGTTTTTTTAAAAAGGCGCCGTAAAAATCTTTTGTGAAGGAGGGGTGAGTTTACGGAGTAACACACAGAGAAGCTGCAGCGGCAGTATACGTCATTTCGGTTCGCGTTGTGATTGGATAAAATACGTCACAGAAAGCGCACTGATTGACTCATGTGACTGTGATGAGCTGGTACCAGATTGGTCAGTTCTGAATATTGTATTTCTATTGGAAGAGCAAGGTGGTGACGTGGCTTAACCTGATTGGCTTGTTGGTGTCTTTCGCACACGGATTGGTTAGAATAGCGGAACACCAGAAAACATTTTCGAAGCTTACGGAACAACCATTTTTACTTAAATCATGAGTTATTGGAACGATAGTGAGAAAAAGAAGCCTTCATGGTTTCAGAAAGTTAAAAATTATTTTAAACCTGACAAGAAGATTGAAACTCGTGGTGGTAAATTACTTCATAAGTACAAAACACCTGCAGCCTATATGGAAGGCGAATATGGCTATCATACTGTAATTTGGTTTGATAATTGGATGCATTATACAAGAAATGATGGCGTATTAGCCTGGCCTGAGGATGGGTCATTTAATTTGAAAGTTTTGAGAAACGAGAGGAAAAATGATGGATCTTGTGCCGAAGCCAAGACCTACACAATCTGAGGCATTGGTTGAATGGGAGGTTGAGATGATGGAACTTGAACGTGAAAGCAAATGCCTAGCACCTAGAAATTCAAAATATATTTTAAACAGAGAAACACATGAAGACAAAGTGAGACGCTGGAGAAAGGCAGATATGTACGATGGTCTGTATCCAGTGAGAATAATGATTACTGAAGATTTAGAAGAAAAGACAGCTGGAAGGAGAATTGATGAGGAATTGGATGATGCTGTTTTAGAAGACATTTATGCTACTAAACGCAAACCGCCACCTTATCAAGCAGGTTCTCAACCTACTCCGAGAGTTTCTACAGAAACTTCTCCAAGTGCACCTCCTAGAGAAGCTGAAGAAGGTTCTCCCAGATTTTTTAAATTGCCTGAAAGGGTAGGGTCAGTAAATAATTGTAGCACACCTAGAGAAAATAGATTTCAGCAACAGGAAAAGAGAATACCTGCTGACATTCCAGAAATTTCTAGTTAAAATAAAGCGAAGGAAGATTTAATTCAACAATTGACAAAAGGCATGGAAGCAGTGACAGTACCAGTAACTATTGGTCCTGTTGTACCGGTTTTTGATCCAGGAGACAATAGACATTCAGCTTTGACTGTTCCATTAAATGCAGAAATTCAAAAAGTTGCTGAGAGATTTTATTCGAAACCTTCAGAGATTCGTAGAGAAAAATCTATGATGCCAAATTTAACATTAAATGGAAGTTTATCCAGTTCGCAAACATCAACACCATCAGTAGCAGAATCAGATTCAGGTCTGTCAGAGAAAAATTTAAATAGAATAGAATTATCTCAAAATGGAGTGTCCTCTGAAGCTCCTGATTATAAAAAGCTTGATGTTGCTAAATTAAAGGCTGATTTGGAAGAATTAATCATTGGCACAATTGGTTCTGACAATTTGAAGTTGTAGCAGGATGATGAATTGTTATTTATCTGTAAAAGTATTTAATGGAAAACGAAGAACAGGTATGAACAACTGGAAGAAATGGCTGCTGAATTAGAAATTGATTTGAGTAAACAAAAACATTTGCAGAAACATTACAGAGTGGATTTTTCTGAAAGAGACATTGATAATCTAAATGCTGCTGGAAGAATGACACATATAAAAGAATTAATAAGTTTTCTCAGAAAATTAGGTGAATTAGGAAAGTGGAGAGCAAAATGGTCAAAGAAAGAACAGGATAAAAGATTAAGAAACGATGTAGTTTCAGAATTTCCAATGAGGGAAATAGCTGGAGGAGGGTATGTGCATGTCCCTTGGTCCAGACAGGATATTCTCCTGTTTACTAATGATTTTCCACGCTTGAGAGAAAAGCCAGTCGAATGGTATCGACAGGTAGACAGATTTATAAAAGTGTCAAAAGTTCTGTGGATTGATCTAGATGGATTTTTTGACATTGTTGTCCCATCAGATCTTTGGACAGAATGTAACATTTCTGTGGATTGGCCAAAAGAAGAACCTCCCCGAGACCCTGTTACAGGTGCTCCAGCAAAAGATGTCATGGACATTTATAATAAAGTAATTTATTGGTTGAAAGGGAAAATTCCCCCAAAAGAAGTGGATTGGGTTAAAATTGACAGAACAAACCAGGAACCAAAAGAATCAGTTCATTCATTCTATGTAAGGTTACTGTTAGTCTTTAAACAGTACAGTGGCTATGAAAAATTAAGTGAGAAGGACATGAGCCACTTCATATACAGATTTGTATGTGGCCTGAGACCTGAAATTGGTGACATGATTAGAAATGGAATTGTCTGTTGGCAAGCACTTTCAGTTGATGACATCCTGAGAAAGGCAAAATATTGTAGTGATGAGATAGATGCAAAGCAAAAGAATCTCAAGGAAAAAGCGATGTGGGCACAAGTGAAGGTAGCAGAGCAGCAACAACAACAGTTAGCTTCTATGCAGCAATAGAATCAGGGAAAGTTCAAGAATAATTTTGATAATAATAAGCCAAAATTCAATGTAAATGTTGAAGAGCTGAAACAAAAGCTCCCATGTTTTAATTGCTGTGAAATTGGACACTGGAAACGCGAGTGTAAAAACTCGCCCAGAAATTTTAAAAATAATTTGTTGAATCCACAGGTGCAGTGTGAGTTAAATCAGCAGCAACAGCAACAGCTACAGCAACAGTTAAACGAGTTAAGTCAGCAGCGACGACAGATAGCGAATCAGCATAGCCAGATACAGCAAAGCCAGTTCCAGCAGAACCAGGTACAGCAGAGTCAAATTCAGCAGAGTCAGGTACCTCAAGCACCATTCCCTGGTAGTGCTAAAACATAGAGATTTTCTCCTGAAACAGGTTTTTGTGGAAGTAATTCGGTAAATAATGTGTCAAAAGTTAACATGTCAAATGCTTCTCAATTTTGGTTAAAAGACAAAGAAGAGAGCGATTCTTCAGAAGATTACTCATGACGGTGCCTGAGAGAGGAAGAAGAGTGTGTGCTTGGACCCACTCTTGAGGTAGATCAGTCTGGTCCATTTGTGAATGGTAAAGTAAATGATGTCGACGTTACCTTCCTTGTGGATACAGGTGCTACCCGTTCTACTGGTATACAACGTTTACAACTAAGTTTTTACCACGCACTACCAATACAACGCAGGCATTACCACGCATACCATTACAACGCATTGCGCTGGGGGGCGCTCTAGAATAGGGAATAAGTATAATTTTATATCCAACACCTTCCCTAGTGTCCACGGGGACTGGAGTTGGAATATAAAATTATACTTACCACTATCCAGCACCTCTAAGCGCTATGCGTTGTAACGGTATGCGTTGTAAATACCGCGTTGTAATGGTATGCGTGGTAAAAGTATGCGTTGTAACGTCATACATCCGTTCTACTGTTAGATCAGCAGAAATAGAAAATCTTCCTCTCTCTGGGGAGTCCATCCAATTTGTAGGTGTAGCTAATCAGCAAATTAAAACAAGTTTAACAGAACCAGTAAAAGTGGAAATAGGCAACTACAAAGATAAGCACAGATTTCTAGTTTGTGACAGCAGTCCTGTGAATCTGTTGGGTCGTGATATATTATGCAAAATGAATTGCAAGATATATTGCTCACCAGATGGCATTGAAATGCAAACTGCAGAAGAAGATGGGCTTTATAAATTGACTATGCTAATGGTTGATGAGGAGAAAACATTATTGTTTCCTGTGTTCGATAAAAATGATTTGCCAGAAGAACTCAAAAGGCCAGTAAATCCAGCAATTTGGGACCTGACAGGAAATGATATGGGTCTTATGAAAAATATAGATCCAGTAAAAATCACCGTTAAGCAGGGAATAGATTTTCCAAATGTTCCTCAATATAAAATGAAAGCTGAAAGAATTGAGGGTGTCATTCCAGTGATTGAAAAATTCATAAGTCAAGGTGTGTTAAAAGAAATTGAGAGCAGCCCATGTAATTCACCGATTATGGGTATTAAAAAGCCAAACGGAACATACAGAATTGTTCAGGACCTAAGAAAAATTAACCAGACTGTTGTTCCATGTTGTCCAATTGTTCCAAACCCTGCAGTAATTCTTTACCAGATTCCACATAATGCAGAATGGTACACGGTCATAGACTTGTGTAACGCCTTCTTTACAGTCCCATTACATCCAGAAAGCCAGCAAATTTTCGCTTTCAGGTTCCAAAATAGGATCCTAGCATGGTGTCGTATCCCTCAAGGGTATACTGAGAGTCCATCCATCTTTAATCAATTGTTAAAGAAATCCTTGGAAGATCTGATATTGCCTGGTAAGTCCACACTGGTACAGTACATTGACGATTTACTTGTGGCAGCTAAAACACGAGAAAATTGTGTTACTGATACCATTACCCTGTTAAATCGTTTAGCAGATGAGGGACACAAAGTGTCACCTGCAAAATTGCAGTTTTGTAAACAAGAAGTGAAATATCTTGGTCACAGAATTGCATAGGGAACGAGAAAAGTGACAGTTGAAATGATCAAAATGATTCGAGCAATACAACCACCGACAACACAAAGACAGGTGAGAATGTTTCTGGGAATGGTTGGTTACTGTCGACAATGGATTAGTGGGTTTTCAGTAATTGCAAAACCACTTCAGAGATTAACAAAAGCAGACGTAAAAGATCCAATTAGTCTGTCAAAAATTGAACTGGAAGCTTTCGAGCAGTTAAAAAAGAGCTTATGTGAAGCTCCTGCTCTGGGTATGCCAGATTATGAAAAAGAATTTGAACTTTACTGCAGTGAAAGAGAAGGTTGTGCATTGTCTGTGATGATTCAGAGGCATGGTAAGTTGAGAAAACCAATTGCATATTTCTCGGCTGTTTTGGATCCTGTTGCAAAAGCTTTGCCAGGTTGCTTAAAAGCAGTGGCTGCAACAAGTGTAAGTCTTGAACAAAGGGCATCATTATGGGATTTCCTGTAAAAGTATATGTACCTCATTCAGTTGAAATTCTGCTTACCAGAAGTAGGACTCAACATTTGACAAGTAGCCGATTGACAAAATATGAAAAAACAATTCTGGGGTCAGACAATGTGTTAATAGTGAGGTGTGTGAACTTAAATCCTTCCACACTGTTACCAGATGGAGTTATTACTGAGGTAAGTAATGAAAATGATATTGATCATGAATGCCTTGATGTTGTAGATTACTGCACAAAACCAAGACAGGACATAAAAGATGTTCATTTACCTGAATCAGACGTAGTCTATTTTGTGGATGGGTCTTGTTTGAGGAATGATGAAGGGATTCTGAGGGCAGCATACTCAGTGTGCACAGTTTCAGATGTTGTTGAAGGTTCACCTCTGGATGGAATTCGTTCTGCTCAAATTGCAGAGCTAATTGGCTTAATCCGAGCATGTGAAAAAGCAGCTGGCAAAAGAGTAACCATAGTGACTGATAGTCAATATGGTTATGGTGTGGTTCATGATTATGGACAACTGTGGTCTCAGAGAGGTTATTTAACCTCTGCAGGAACACCAATCAGAAATGCAAAATTGATCAAGAGATTGATTGATGGCATTCAGTTACCAGAACAAATTGCTGTAGTCAAATGTGCAGCTCATAAAAAGGGTGATGATTATATCACCCAAGGAAACGCGTATGCAGACGAGATTGCGGAATACTGTGTCAAAAACAATTATTCAATCAATCGGGAAATAGACGAAAGTCACACAATGAATTCTCTTATGCTAATTTCTGTAGTTGAAACATGGCAGGAAGTAAAAGATTTACAAGATGAGGCAAGTGAGGAAGAGAAAAACACATGGTTAAAAAATGAATGCAGGCAAAGAGAATAAGATGGCATTTGGGTTTACAAAGATGGAAGACCTGTTATGCCAGACTGCATGATTGCTGACATGGCACGGATATACCATGGTCCAGGACATTTAGGGAGAGATTCCATTATTAGATTATTTAGAGAAACATGGTTCAACACGAAATTTAGAATAATTGCAGAATCACTTTGCCAAAGATGTTTGACCTGCCAACAGATGAATCCTAACAGAAAGACTGTTGTAAGTTTGTGAACCATAGGACGGGAGGGTGGTCCTTTTACCAGATTACAAATGGATTTCATTGAGATGCCGATGCACAACAGACTGAGATATGTATTGGTATTTGTTTGTCTGTTTTCAAGATGGGTGGAAGCTTTCCCAACCCGTCATAATGACTCAGTCACTGTGGCAAAATTGCTTCTTAGGGAGATCATACCTAGGTACGGATTTCCAGTCACCATTGAAAGTGATTGCGAAACTCATTTGGAAAACAGATTGATGAAACTGATTTGTGAAGCTTTGAATATTCAACAGAAGCTGCATTGTGCTTACAGACCAGAAGCATCAGGTGTTGTTGAACAAGTAAATGGAACTATTAAGAATAGAATTTCAACGATGTGTCAAGCCACAGGAGTGAAGTGGACGGATGCACTTCCACTTGTTTTAATGTTAATGAGAAGCACTCCAGAGAAAAGGACAGGTCTTAGCCCACATGATATTGTGATGGGTAGAGTAATGAGGCAAGCATTTGTTCCAGTTGGAAAATTAATGAGTATTAATGATAGTGCAATCATTGAAAATTGCCAGAACCTGTCTGATGTAGTGAATTCTATATTTCATCAGGTGGGGACAGATGTAATTTCAAAGGAGAAAGTGCAAGCCCATGATTTGTTACCTGGAGACTGGGTAAGGACCAAAGTTCATCGAAGAAGAAACTGTTTAGTCCCGAGGTGGCAGAAGGCAAAACAAGTGATCTTGGTCACAACAAATGCAGTTAAATGCAGAGTACTAAAAAGGTGGATTCACGCGAGTCATACAATTTGTGTGCCACCTCCTGAAAATCCTGATGAAGACAGTGACACAACAGCTGATTCAGATTCAGAAGGAGACCCAGAAGATCCTGAGTCTGATGATCAACAAGAAAATCAACATCAAGAGAATCTAGATGAGAGTCAGAACTTGAATGAAGAAGATCTGAATATCGAAACTGGAGATCGAGGTGTTGATCTGCTTGAAAAGGAGTCTCTAAAGGGAAAAGGAGATTCAGAAGAAGCAGAAGATTCTGAGCGAGATGAAAATCTGAGCCAAAATATTGAAAAGCAAAAAAGTAACTCTGTGTTCAAGAGCAAAAAGCCTGAGACTGGGAAGCTGAAGGTGATTCCTGAAGAAGAAGAAGAATTACCAAGTACCAGTAAGGATATTGTTCCGAATGGAGTGAAGCTGCCGAGTAAAGAAATTCCTAGGTACAGATTTGAAATCTCAGATACCGACACTGATGAAAGTGATGAAGAATCTGAAATAAGAAAATTCAGAAAGAGAGCTTGGAAAGCTGAATGTAACGAATGTGTGCCAAAGAAAAAGATCTTGAGAAAAGGAGATATTTGGCCTGAAGATAATCTGAAATTCAAACTGGTAAAGAAATCAAAAGATCAAATCAACGAGGTATCTAGTCTGGGAAGTGAACCTGAAAAGAAAAACGAAAATAAGAAAATAGAAGTAATCACTCGAAAGACAAAAAGAGTAGTTAAGCCAAATCAGAAATATAAGTCCCCAGAGTGGACTTACATTATAATACCACCAATTGTAGAGGTTGAGAGCAGCTGTCAGGAAGACTTGGAAGAACTCAGTAACAAAGATTGAAATTCTTTAAGTTATTGATAAGGGTTTTATTTCCTGGCATAAGGCTGAAGAAAATTTGTTAGGTGACTTTAGGTCGAAGAAATTGTGTTTAGTTGGAGAGCACATATTTATGTGACACAAGCTGTTTAGGGTTTCATTTCTAAAAAAAAAAAAAAATTTAAATGGGGGGATATAGTTATAGTTTGTAGTAGTTTACTCACATTTACTCACATTTTAAATTTTTGTTTTTTCAAGTTTTCTAGATTTTTGTTTTTTCAAGTTTTTTCAAGTTTTCTAGAATGCCTAGATCAGATACTTCTAGGTGTTCAATACTTAAGAGATGCTGTAAAATGACTTCAATTTGTGTGATCTTATTAATCCTACTTTGGTTAATATTAGCTGTGGTCTATACTTTTGATGTTAATAAGCAAAAATCTAAGACTAATATAACAAGTAAGGTAGAGCCTAAACATGAGAAACATGCTGGCAAGTCTAGCAGAGTTATTAATCATGATCCAGAGACACATCAAGATAGATCTGTTGGAGATTTCTCAAGCAATTCATTTTCAAGGCTTCTGTCTGAATATGTTAAAGTAATGAATGTTAAGGATTGCTACGTTTGTGTGAAACTGCCTGCTTATAATATGTTACCTCTCACTTATGGCATTACTTGCAGTGTAATTGCTAGCCTGTTTTATCAAACTGGTCGCCTGGAATATTATTATTCAGACTTTGATGAAGTTTTTGCAAATCTCGAAGTTGTAAATAGCTTGAATAAAGTGAAATCTGCAAAGCAGATGAGGGAATTCTTTTTAGTTACTAACGAACTCAATTATGAATATGCTTATAGAAATAATTTAACATGCAAAATGAGAGCTGAAGAAAAGACTTTCCTGAACATGGTTGAGGAGAGAAGAGCTGTTTACAAAAGAAATGAAATGCTTAAGCATGCAAAATCAAAGTACTGGCAGATGGAGGACGCAAAGTTAAATGGTGTTAATACTAATGCTGCAATTCATATAGATGAACTAGTTAGTGGTAAATTTAGTATCAGGAGAGACAATACGTTATACGATAATTATTTTGTGGGTGCTAGTCAATGTGAGGATACATATCGTATCATAGGGGGATGGGGATTTAAAGGTGGTACGGATCCAATTTTTCCTGGGATTTACTTTATCTGTGGCAATAAAGCATATTTTAGCCTCCCAGACCACTGGTATGGGACATGCTATCTTGGCTTGGTTTTTCCAAAAAAATTTCATGTTGACAGGAATGAAAAGGGTACCTTTGAATTTGGAGAACATCTGAACCTGAATAGGTACAAAAGAGAAAGTTTCACAGAAGTTCTGGGAGACATCTGGTGCTGTTATTCCTATGGTAGGAATTACCATAAATTCAATCAAAATCAGAAAGGTTTCTACAATTGTAGATAGGTTGTCAACGGATACTGCAAGTGGTTTCCAATTAGTCAATACAGAACTTGTTGCTACCAGAAGCATGGTTATGCAGAATCGTCTTGCCCTAGACATTCTGCTTGCAAAAGAGCAGTGCTTAATTTGTGCGGGAGCTTTCCGGTGCTCAGCACCGGCACTTATTTCTTAGGGCCGGGTCTACACTCCATTTTGACCTCTTTATGTTCACACGGGAAAACGGTGTAAAAAAAATTCAATTTGGATAAGGCATAGGCGCATGCTTTATTATGAGGCACATTCTGCCACTGGGACTGCCCGGGAGCACACAGCTGAGCAGTGCATATCCATGCTCCTGCCTAAGGCTAATAATGAATATACATTGTTCTCCCTGGCTGCTGGCTCTAATCACGTCCCTTTTCCCTCCTGCTTGAAAAGCTGCGCAGCCCCCGGAGCAGGTCAGCCTTCTGGAAAAGGCACCTCCCCCCATTCTCTAACTTCCGCCCGCCTCTCTCCTTCTGCCTCCCGCCCCTACAGTGATCCTGACGTCAATCCGATAGCGGAAATAGGCGGGCATTTTTATTTCTAGAGGGAACATTTGAAAATAAATTATACCGTGGCCCCCGGCCTGCACCTCTAATCCTGAACCCTGTCTGCCACGGTGCCTCCGGACTGCCCTTGCAAGCCCCTGGAGCAACCACTGTAAGAAGCGGGGAAAGTGCAAGGTGCACCTTCCATATCCTGTTTCCTGTGCCTTTTCAAGACTCAGCTGCACAGGGCTGAGGGCTCCAAAGATCGTGGCTTTGAGGCTGAACAGTTGGCTGCTTCTCAGGGTGGCTGAGGGGCTCCTGGGCTTTCTCTGTGTGTCTCCGTCACTGAGAGCAGTATGGCCCGCCACGCAGCACTCCACATCGCTGGTTTCCAATGTTACTGCTCCCGCTGCTCTTCCTGGCACTGTTGGGCCTCCAGGCTTAACATCCCAAAGGTGCTGCTTCCCTACTCTGCGGCAGTGGTTTGAGAATCAGCTTCACGCTGGATGATGGAGGCCATTGAGGGCAACTACTGATGGTGAGTGCTGAGGTTTCTATCCATACACAGCTCTACCAATCACCGATCACAGGGATCCTTCCTACCAGCGCACTGGAGACTACACTCAGCGTGGGTAATAATGCACCTTTACAAAGACCCTCTTCCCCACCCCCTCTAACGCAGTGCTGGCCGCACACACAGTGCTCACAGGCTCCTTTCACGGTCACCGTTAAATTCCCACTGGCGACCAATTTGCTCCAATGCACCTCAATCTTTCCCCCAGGCACCCTTTTCTAATCAGGAAACTACACACAGGGCTGCCTGTGCCACCCACTTCTTGTCTGCTCTGCCGCGTTATTTTAGTGTCCAAGCTTAGACCCACCAATGTACCTCCACCCTGCCCCAGAGGCCCTCGGTTTATTCCATTACTAAATTCAGAGGTAACTGTAATGTATAAAAAAAAAGCATATCAGTACCCAGATAACCTGTGTCTTCCGCTAATGCGCAATTAGGCCCTAAATCACCCCGTGGATAATGTGCAATCCCAAACGTAATCACTTACAGACCTTCGCCAAAGTTAAAAATGAATAAAATGACAAACTCGTGATTAGTGAAAACCTAATGTGCTCCATGCAAAATCATTTTTTACTGTGCAAAGAACTCCATGCTGCCAACTGAATCAAAAACATACACAGCATACCTAAAATTGTGCCCCATGCAAAACCATACAACTACATGCTCAAAAGTCCAATACAAAGACTCATGAAAACAAACTTTCTACCATGTGCTCTATAACTCTCATAGTGCATAAATTGCACGTGCAGCGCTCTGCCTAGTCACCTTAACCGTGTCTTCCTGGTGTCTTGCCCTGAATATTCCTGTCTTAAGTCCAAATGATAGCTCTGCCGATGCCCTCATTCCTGGCTATCTGCATTCCATTATGCAGCACGGGGGCAAGCCGCAGCTATGTCAGAACCCGCTCAGCCCTCTTTAGCAGAGTACAGTGAAGTACAATTGCTTTTAGATGACAGTCCCAGGACACGGTGTGTGCTAGGGGTGGGGGTCGGAGGGAGACACCGGCCACATTGTACATGGAGAGCAGCAATTTGCCGATCATTAACGCATTAGTAAGCTACTCATTTGTCTGGGTGGGGAAGGGACAGGTCTGCTGTGAAACTTGGGACGGGGAAGTAATGGTTACTGCACTCTTGAGACAGTATGCTTAATGTTCTGGTACGTTTCAATGGTGCTGTTGGTCCACAGTTTTTTAGCATGTCCTTATTTCCCGTTTGTTGTGCTTCACCCGATGTCTCTTAGTGTAATATTATGTATTTACTACAGCAGCCCCCCCGCCCTTCTACTTAATACATGTATATGCCTCGGCATCACTACTTCCTCTAGTGCACACAAGTTTTTATTTTACCCTCTCGTCGGTGCAATAGTCCTGTTAGTGTTTCCACCCTTTCCCTGAATTGTTACTTACAGGCGTTTGTACCTCATATTACATCTGACTTTTAGCAGTGCCAGTTGAGGATGTGGGGAGCTAATAAAGTGGGCGGAGCCAGTGGCGAAAATGGGTGGAGCTGGAGAAAAGTAGGTGTGGTCGCAACAAACATTTGAGCACCTGCACTTCATATTTTACAAATTAAGCACTGCAAAAGAGGGAGGAGTCTGTGGGGTCTTACATGTCCAACATTGCTGTACTTATATACCTGATAAAAATCGGGATATAGAGTTGCTTGTTAAGAACATTACTCAATTTCATGAAGAAATAGTTCCCATGAAAGAAGAAAGTTTCACCGAAAGAATTGGGAAAAGAATGGAGGCTATCAAAGAATGGTTTTCTGAAGTTGGTAGCTCCATCATTGGCAAAGTGCTTTATCCAGTAATTGTCATCATCATAGTGATAATGCTGCTAAAAATTAGCTGTTTGATTCACAAGAGAAGGAAGCATCAGAAAGAAAAGAGAAAGATTTACAAACTCAGAAAGGAACAAGAAAAGGAATATGAGTTAGAGGAAATGCGAAGGGTTCAGTTTGAAAGAGATGACCAGACAGCGGAAACAGGGGTTTAGGGAGACTAATATCGAGAGAATCCAATGTGTGCTGTCTCCAAATTGGGTGAAAAATTTCTTGAAATTTTTGGGTGTTGTTTGGTGATTTTAAAATCACCAGTTGAGGGAGTAGATGAAGCGAGCTTCAGAAATTATTAGTTTCGTGGATTCATTTCCCTGTAACTGAACTAATCTATTAATGAGCTGTTGCATGATTTGTTTTATTAATCAACTTAGATTAAGATTGTATCACACACAAACACGCGGGAACTAATAACATGTGCTCTTGATGAATTTGCGAGTCTGTGTTGTAACACGTGATTAATATTGTTTTGTTTGTCATGTTTGACCTTTTGCCTTTGTCACTATTAATATGCGGCTGATCTTTTATGGCATGTGCTTTATTATATGTGCTTGCATGTTTGTCTTATGTTGTGATTGTCTGTCTGTGTATCATTTAATCATCTTTTTACTCTTTCAGAAACGTAAAGCTGGACTATATGAAGAATGGCAGATATTTTATGTGCTGCTTTATTCGTTTGCTTTGCTAGATGTCATTTATTAATGGGTTAATTATTAGCAATGGTCGGGTGGGTAACAGAAGGGTTTGTTTTTCCTGAATTAATCACTCTTTTGTGTTTGTTTAAATACTAGCACGAGAGTGGTTTGAGGCCTAGTTCTGGTTCTGGTTCTGAAGAAATGTTGGTCGGCTTGTACGTGAGCAGAGTTGGAGCCAAGTGCAGTCATCTTGGAAACTTTCCATGGAGAGCTTTGCTTTTGCTTCACCTTTGAAAAGACTGTGGCTCTGACAATAGAGACTTGGGGCCCGATTTAGGTCGGTCGGTAACGGCCGAAAATCGGTATTTTCGGCCGTTACCGATCGGTAAATAGGGGATTGGCATGTAGGGGGTTTTATTTTACCGAATCAGTAAAATTACGGATTCGGTAATTTTACCGATTCGGTAAAATAAAAAAATCGGTAAATTTACCGATTCTGAGCCACCCATATGTAGGTGGGACTCTTCAGAGTCCCAGGAGCCTTAACGAATCGGTATTTTACCATCAAATCCAATTTGATGGTAAAATACCGATTCCGGTGTGCATGCACATGTGTGCATGCACACCTATGCCCTGTGACAGGCAGACCAGCCCTTAGGGCAGGTATGCCTGCCACATGGCACCCGTGCCTGTTTTGGGGGTGCCAGAGGGTGTCAAAGTGACACCCCCTGCACCCTTGTGTGAATCGGTATTTACCGATTCGGTAAATACCGAATCGGTAATGCCCATTAATTCCTATGGGCTTCAAAGCCCATAGGGATGAATGAGCATTACCGATTCGGTATTTACTGAATCGGTAAATACCGAATTCATCCGATTCGGTATTCCAGCACATCTGGAATACCTACATGTCGGACCCATAGATTTACCGATTTTAAATTACCGAATCGGTAAAATTCGGTAATTTAAAATCGGTAAATCCTTCCTACCTACATCTAGCCCTTATTCACAAACTGCTCTGAATGTTCTTTTTACAAGGCCGAGGAAGTAACAGGGATGATTTTGCCGAGCTTTGGAGGAAGCCTGAGAAGCAACTTTTAAATTTGTTGCAAGACGCTCGGAAGTTGATGTCACTCTATGTCAATGAACAATAGTATGGTGACGTTCTTTCCCTAGAAGAGGTGGTTTTGGTGGTCTGACAGTCAGCAACCAATCAGGGTGCTGAAGTTTATGGAAAAATTACATATAGTTAGATTAGCGAGCAAAAATGGTATAAAAATTGAGCCTCTTGAGGGGAACGGGGCTGACTGTTTCCTGAGGGCGAAGTGCTGTCCGATTTCCCATTGGATTGTAAGCATTCAACTGTTTATTGATTTTATTTCCTTTCCAGGTTAGAGCTAACTTGGGAATAGGGCTAATGTTTTCTTAAATTCATCATTTAATGCAATGTTGAATTGTCGGATTTTTGAGCCAATGATTAATGAATTAAACTGAATTAATAAAATTAAATGTTTGATATTAATAAAGAGTTAATAAAGTTTATGCGATTTGAAAATTATATAATAAACTTTTAAAATGACAAGCTGGTCTTGTTTAATGTAGAAAGTTTAAAAACAACATATCAGATTCATTCGCCTCATGATTCAGCTGCTCTGTTATTTCTATGGGCCTGGTATTGATTGACAAGTCTGGTGGTAGATGGTGACATCATTTATGCAGAATTTTAGTAGGAGCGCTGGATCAAACTCAAGGACATTCAAAAGCTTCTACTCAACTTTATATGGGTAGGAGTCGGAGACAGAATACATAAAAAAAATTGCTGACTTCAAGAGGAAAATTAACAGTCATAATGTAGTATTACACAGCTCACCATCAAATTGTTGTTATATGGTTGGTGTGAGAGTCTGTGAAAACCCTGGCTCGGTAGGAAAAGGGCCCTAGCAGTAGGGCCCCTGTGAGACATGCTCTAGCTACAGAAGAAACTCACCCCCAGAATGTATATATTTCTGAAATAACAAGAATGCTACTTGAGATGTGACACAAAGTGGAAGCCCAGAAGGCACTCCATAAACACTACTCTGTCTACACTACCATTCACTTCAACCCACACTTAACACAGGCAATGGCAGGGCATAGGTTTGAAGGTTGGAGACGTGGAGAATGTCCTATTTTGAGGGGCATGTTTACAAAAGGTAAAATTGAATCCTTTATGAAATTTAAAAGGGCCTACGAAGTCACTGAGCAAAACAAATGCCAGTAAGCTCAAATCATACGCTGGGTCATGCAGCCAAATAATAAGTATGCGCCACCCAACAATTCATCCCACCACCATCCCCCCACCGCACCGCTAGAAAAGTACATGGGAGCATTTGAAATTACGAAAGGACTCATTTCAACTCTGTATTTCTTCCTGAGCTGTGAATGAGTGCATGGTAGGTGGAGCTATCAATTACAATGGGAACAAGATCTGGGGAAAGCGATACCTGATGAAAACTGGAAACACGGCTGAAGAAGCACATCAAATATGTCCGAAGCCTGCAGTTTAGGAAGTCTGAATACAAAGGAATGATGTGTTGGTATTTCCACCCCCCAAAAGAATAAAAAAAAAACATACCTGAATACCAAGGGCCTGTGCTGGAGGCATGGAAAGGGAGTGGCCCCAGTGATTCACGTAATGTGGGTATGTGACCTGATGTAAACATATTGGAAAGAAGATCTTAGCCACATTGATAAGCTCATGGCCTCATCAGTGGATTATGAACCAGAAGCCGTACTACTGCGATTGGATGGAGGGGTAAAATGAGGGTAGAGAATATCCCGTTATATCACATGTTGAGGATAGCCTAGAGGCGGTTCAGCTGTTCATTGTAAAAGGAAAAGGTACCAATGGCAGCACAGTGGATACATCCACTGTAACAACCCATGGTTCTCTAAAACCTGTCCACTACAACGAGCGCACAGTCAAGACTTTTTTTTTTTAAACATTTTATTTTTGTTGTTGCTATCACATGTTATACAGCGACAATCAATCGTTCTGTAGAGCAGCGTCAACATTCAGCTGCCTACGAGTAATAGAGCAACTTTTTGTATTTTTACCCCCCCCAAGATAAAACTTGCTACTTCAAGGGTTGCAGTGAGTGATCTCGAACTGTAGTCTATTTCAGCATTAGTGTGTTTACAGACGTCCAGCAGCCCTTAATACAGTCTCTGACAACTCCATTCATGCTTCCAGTTACGTCCCCTATGTCCCGGGGCCATGCTGTACATCTGGGCCCTCCTCCTCCCCCTTTCATCACTCCAGATCCTCCTCGTCCCCCGAGCTATCCCCATCCTCCTCCTCAGGCAAAGGCTCACAAATGTCCCCCCTGTATGTGTTCCATGGTGTCCAAATTTTGTTCCATTTACGTGGATTATGTCTCTGCCGATATACTGCCCTCTCTGTCACCATGAGCACGTCCATGTTCCTGCACCATTGTGCCAGTGTCGGTGCCTCTAGTGCCCCCCAGTTTTTCGCGATATCACGCTTTGCCAGCATTACGCCAATGACCACCCAGCCCTTTGCGTTCAATGATAAATCTGTTGGGCCCCACACATTTAGGAGACAAATTCTGGGGTCAGGCGTGAATGGGCTCTGAAGGGTTTGACTTATTGTGCGTGTGACACGCCTCCAGTACTCCTGTATAATTGGGCAGGTCCATATAGTGTGGAACAGTGTACCCTCCTCTCCACATTCTCTCAGGCAATACGGGTGTTCTGCTCTGTGTATTTTGTATAATGTAGTGCGGGTGTAGTAGACCCTATGCAGTACTTTGAGTTGGACCAGCCTGAATCGGGTGGAAATGCCCGCCTCCCTGGGTGATGCCAGGGCTGCGTTCCAGTCTGCCTCATCTAGGTCTCCCAGCTCATCCTCCCAGTATTCCTTCAGCCTTGCAAGGGGATCCGGTAGGTTGTTCATCAGTTTGCGGTAAGTGAGGGAGGTTGCACTAGACTCCATGTAATCCGTAAGCAATCGGTCCTCTAACGGGGCTGATTCCGGAAGCGTCACACCTGGCTCCAACACCGACAAGAGCGCGTGCCTGATTTGTATGTACCTGTATGTTTCGGTCACTTCTAGGTTATATTGCTCCCTCAGGGTCGCAAAGGAGAGCACTCCATTCCTTGTCCATAAGTCGCCCACCGTGGAGATCCCAATGGTATCCCATTGATCAAACCCTTTTGAACTGCGCAGGTTGCCGAGGGCTTTGGTGTCCCACAGTGGCGTGAGGTTAGTGATCACTCCCTCCCATGCCAGCCGCCTCTGCGCCTTGTGCCAGATGGCTTCTGTGTGTTTGGTAGGCCCCTCTAACTTTCTCACTAGTCCTTTGTTGTAAAGTGGGGCCAGAAGGGTGGATGTGCCCAGCTGGTGCCTATCCGCCTCGTATGCCGGGTCGTCGTGTGCCGCGTGGACCCATTGGTTGATCACCTTGAGGTGAGCGGCCCAGTAATACAATTCGAGGTTGGGGAGGGCTATTCCCCCACTGTACCAGTCCCTGGTTAATTTCAATTGTGCAACCCTCGCCGGTTTGTCACCCCACAGGAGGCCGGATAATTGTGCCGCCACGTGGCGGAAAAGTGATACGGGGACCATCGCCGGTGTGTTTTCCAGGACATAGAGGAAGCGGGGCAGCGCCATCATCTTGAAGAGCGCTGCTCTACCTAATAATGTTAAGGGAAGATTTTTCCAGTGGCGCACATCCGCCTTCAGCCTATCCAGCTGGGGTTTGAGATTCAGGTCCAGAAAGGTTGAGTGGTCCTTCGTGATCCATATCCCTAGGTATTTAAAGGAGATGTGTTCTACGAGCAATTGGCAATCCTCAGGCAACGCTGGCAGGTCACCTTGCACCATGAAGATTATGGACTTGGACCAGTTAAGTTTATACCCTGAGGCTGTACCGTGGGTTTCGCACAGTGCCAGTAGGACCGGGATGCTGTTCGTAAGGTCCATGAGGTAGACGAGCATGTCGTCGGCGTATAGGGAGACTCTATCTTCCCAACCGCCCCCCCACTGCACGCCCTTCAGCAGCCGGGTGGTTCTAATAACTGTGGCCAATGGTTCCAATACTAGGGCGAACAGCAGTGGCGAGAGTGGGCACCCCTGCCTCGTACCCCGAGCCAGCGAGAACTCCCTTGATGTGTGGCCATTTGCGGTTACCCTCGCCACGGGCTCAGTATACAGTAGTCTGACCCACGATATAAACATCGGGCCAATACCCATGTGTTCCAGAACCGCAAAGAGATAGCGCCACTCCACCATGTCAAACGCCATTTTGGCATCTAGTGACAGTACCGCCGCTGGTTCTTCCAGCCGCGGGGCTCGGGCCAGCACCCCGTGCAGCCGTCTTAGGTTCAGTGCCGTACTCCGGTGCGGCATGAAGCCCGACTGGTCCGGGTGTATCAAGTGCGTCAGGTGAGGCAGGAGCCTGGTGGCCAATAGTTTCGCCAGGATCTTGCTCTCAGCGTTAAGGAGGGAGATCGGGCGGTATGACCCGCAGTCCTCAGGGGGTTTGCCGGGCTTGGGAATCGCGACAATCGTGGCCGTGCGTTGGTCAGGAGGCAGTCGCCCCTGTTCCCGACACTCCTGGAACATATCAAGCAATGGCGTGGACAGCGTTTCGGACATAATTTTGTACCACTCTATCGGCACACCATTAGGACCTAGCGCCTTCCCCGGGTGTAGTGCCGTTATGGCAACCTGTATTTCTTCCGCTGTCAGGTCGGAGTCGAGCTCTTCTCGTTGGTCGGGGGTGAGAGTGCGGGTCGGCACTCCTATGAGCGAGCTCTCTGCCATCTCCCGCGTAACCTCATATTCAGGGGTGTACACGGAGTGGAAGTGGTTTGCCAGGAGTTCCACTATTCTTGCCGGACTAGAGTGTAACTCGCCATTAGAGTCTCTCAGCTGGAGTATGGCCCTCTGACCTCCCCGTGCTTTCTCCAACCATGCCAGGAGCCTCCCCGCTTTGTCGCCCACGTCATATACCCTACTCGTAGTAGCTGACATATGTTCCCTCACTCTGCGGCGCAGAAAGTCGGTGTGGCGCTGCTGGGCCATTCGGAGCGCGTGTTGTGTGTCCCCAGTTGGGTTCCCTTCGTGGTCCTGTGTTGCCTTGTCAAGTTGACCCTCCAGATCTATCAGTTCCTGACGCCGTGTGTGCTTGTGCTGCGCTATCACCGAGATCGCCTGCCCGCGGAGTACTGCTTTGTAGGCCTCCCATAGGATCGTAGGTGATTCTACTGAACCTTTATTCTCGTTGAGGTAGGATCGTGTTGTTCTTTTCAAGGCCTTGGCTATGTCAGGCTCCCCGAGGTACCCCGGGTAGATAGGGAAGATACGCCCACGGGTCCGTTCCAGACTGGAGAGAGTCAGTGTCAGCGGGGAGTGGTCGGAGACCCCTCGCGGTCTAATCTGAGAGTCAGTGAAGGTGAGGAGACCCCCCTCCAACGACATGAAATGATCAATCCGCGACAGGCTGTCGTGAACTGCCGAGTAGTATGTGTATTGCCGGTCTACTGGGTGGAGTCGCCTCCATATGTCCACTAAGCCCTGTGCTTCCATGAATTCCTGCAATTTGGAGTGTGCCGGTGTTTGTGTGCGCGTTGGGTATCGATCTAGGGAGTCCTGAACCACTGCGTTAAAATCCCCGCCCAGTACAAGGGCCCCCTCCGGAAGATCTAGTAGGAATTTACCTAGTTCCGTGAAGGCTATAGTGTGTAGTGCCGGTGGGATATATACTGATACTACGTTAAGTGGTTTTCCCTCCCATTGTCCATGCACCGCTGCGAAGCGGCCCTGCGTGTCCACTGTCACTGATTGGAGTATAAACTTGGATGAGCGGTGAATTAGTATCCCGGTGCCCCGGGACCCCTTCGTGAACTCAGAGTGGGCCACCATACTATAGCCCTTCCTGTCTAGGGCCTTTGTGGCCATGCCTGTGAGGTGTGTTTCTTGTAGTAGGACCAGGGCGGGATTTAATCTTTTTATACTTTGCAGAACCAGCCCTCTCTTAATCTTGTCGCCCAGACCCCTCACGTTCCAGGACATGAGGCTCAACGGGGCTGCCCGCCCTATATCAGTGCCCTCCCCCATCGTGTACGTGTATGCGGACTAAGTCATGCGTATGGAGGACCAGGAGATCTGTGTAGTGACTCTGCGTGCAGCATCCTGACACTATCGTTCTGTGTTCATGTGCCCCTTCGTAGCAATCTTGACCCTGTGTATAAACTAAAAACCATAGCCCCATCCTACCCCCAACTCCCCCCCTCCCTGCCCCCCTGCTCAACGGACTCATAACTGCCCGCCCCCCCAACTTAGCAGAGTGCTTGAACCCAACCCATAACATAGTACTTGCTCGCTGGGGTGAAGGATGCTCCGAAGTCGGCGGCCCCCTCCTTGGCCGCGGAGGCCCTCAGCCCAGTGTCCAAGGCGGCATTCTCGGGCCGCGGTATTTGCAGTTCAAATGGACAGTATCCGGGGATCACTGTTCTCCGTCGTCGCCCCCTTCTTGAGTTTCTGACAATGGCGAAAGTGGCTCCGCCTCGGCACCGTTTGATTGCAGGCCCTGCTGTGATCCTCCATTACGGTTCTTGGCTTGTCTGTTGGAGCGACGGGGGTGGCCTGTCGTCCGCCAACCCTCCAGCCATTCCTGTGCCACCTCCGGGGTGTCGAAAAACCAAGTCTTATTGTCGGCCACAATCCGAAGTTTTGCTGGGAAAAGCATTGAATAAGGGATCTCTCTGGCTCTCAGTTCTTTTTTGACCTCGAAAAAAGTTCTCCTCCTCCTCGCGACCTCCGCCGTGTAGTCTGGAAAAAATGCTAGCGTGGCGTTTTGAATCTTAATGGGGGGTGAGGTTCTTGCCGCCTGTAAGATGACATCTCGATCCCTAAAATTAAAGAGTCGTGCTATAATCGGCCTGGGGTTGGCACCCGTTTGTCGGCGCCCTCCAGGGACTCTGTGCGCCCTCTCCACTGTGAAAAAATTTGAGAGTCCCTTAGGTCGTAGGTGCTGTTTGATTAGGTTCTCCACATAGAGGTCCATCGACCTCGTGTCTTCCGATTCTGGCACACCTATTATACGGATGTTGTTCCGTCTCGAGCGTCCTTCCTGGTCGTCGAGCTTGTCTCTCAGCTCCCTGTTCTCTTTTGAAAGACGTTCCATATTAATCTGTAGCTCCGACACATCTTCCACCAAGGCTTTTGTTACGATGTCCATCGTGTTCACTTTCTCCGTCAGCTTGTGGAAGTCTGCCCTAATCAGCGTGATTTCGGCTGAGATTGACCCCACCGTGGCCTGCACCTGTGTGAGGGCCCGCATGACATCGTCCAGGGTAGCCTTCTTGCTCCCCGTCGCCTCCACTGTCTTGCCCGCCTGTGACCTGGCATCTGGCGGGGGGGTGACGGGTTTCTCGTATGCGAAGCGATCAAGGCGGGACTGCGTCGTGTTGTTCTTCGGCCCCTTGCCAGCCATTTTGATCGTGGAGCCGTGCCCCTCACTCTTCTCCGGGGCAGCCCCTCGCTTTACCAGCGTCCCGGACTCACACGGCGCGTAGTGCGCCTTCGGTCGTGGCCCTCAGGGTATGGCCCTCCAGGCTCGTCTCCAGCCTTATTTCGTGGCGGCGCGTGGCCCCTCTGGTCGGCTATATATTAGGTCGCTGGACTGTACTTTGCCCAACCGCGTGGTATCGACGGGTCGCTGGCCGCGGAGGCGCCCCCTCAATGTCTGTTGCGCCGAGATCGGTCTCTTTAGTCCTTTGCCTTTTCCCCCCTGCCGCCGTTGCTGTGTTCACCTCTCTGCCAGGCACCTCGGCCCCTACCCGGGGATAAAGTTCCACTTAGTGTCGCATAAAGGCCCCCACCCAGCGGGGGGGGGGGGTCGTGTAGCGCCGTATGCTGCCTGCACCAGTCCCGTGTGTAGTCCTTTGTCCCAGTCCCCTATCGCAGTTGCTGTATTTACTCCGGGGATAGGGCGTCGCGTTTTGTTTCACCGTGGCCCCCGAGCCCTCTCGTGGGTGCAGTGCGCCCCCACACCGCGGGGGGAGGGGACCGGAGCCGTGGGTCGCTGTATCGGGTGGCGCTTTGCCGTGTAGCGACGGTACCTGCTTTCCCCTGGCGATGTCCGCACCAGATCGGCTGTGCACGGGGACCCGGCCGGGTCCTTAAGATGGCGGGCTCCGTTTCAGGTCCTTTCCCTCCGCACGTCCGTGCTTGGTTCCTCCGGTCGCCGGATCCGCCTCCCGCCACTCAGCGTGGGGGCCCCCGGGGTCCCGCTCGGGGCTTTTGGCGCCTGGATAGTCCCGCAAGATGTCGGGGAGTCTCTCTCTCCACAGGTGTCGCGGGCGGGTGCTTCCGGCGGCCCTCCGCCCAGAGCAGCTCACTTCCTGCCGGCTCCTTCGTCCAGGCCAGTCTCCGGCTTGGGATCCCTTCAAGGGCCGACTCGGGGCCAGTGATATCTCGGCTCTCCGGTCACGGATTTTCTTTCCGCCTGGCCGTACCTCTGCCGCCCGGTCCTGGGCCTCAGTACCTTCCCGCCTGGGACATAAGTGTCTCGGATAATTAGTCGGATTTCGTTGGAGGCCGCTTCAGCTGCGGAGCTCTCCCTCTAGGCTGCCACCATCATCGGCTGCTGGCCACGCCCCCCCACAGTCAAGACTTTTGATAAACTTTGGAGCCCTTTGATTTTCATCCTAACGTCACTAGCCCAACTAAGGCACTTATTACAACTAGAGCACTAATTGGAGTGATATTTATCACACCTGATAAAATCCAACTCCGCTGAATCACAATTTATCAGGTGTGATATACGGGCTTCTGCGGAATAATATGTAGATTTTAGTGCTTACTGCACCAAAATATACACGTTCCAGTAAATAGTTTTGACGCACATCTCATGACAGTGATATGTGTGGTCACAGGAGGTACTGCATGTATCGAATTAATAGCACTACTATGGACCTTAGAGACTTCCCACCAAGGATGAGAGCACTGCAGTTCTGTAGTATGAGAGATACTTAACCTGATACTTGCTGTCCCCAATGAAAAAAAGTCAAAGGGGAATCAAAGACTTTAACTGACTGAAACCGTGAGGGGAGAGGGGAAGACAGCCCAGGCTGCTGAAGGAAAAGAGTGTTAAGATCTACAGAGAATTGCCCCGTGAAGCTATGGGAATATCTGAGGGAACTGGCACTGTATGACAAAATAAGTCATGAGTTAAGATTGTATTGCACTGGAGAAGAAGTTATTATTCTGGGGTCTGCTGTTGCACTCCATTTCTATATACTTAAAGCCTCATTTATGAAAAGTGATGCATTGCTGCGTGAAAACAGTGATGCGTCATTTTTTATTGCACCCACCTTGCGACACCAATGATGTGTCATATTTACAGTATGATGCATCATGTCTCAAGGAGTTACAAATACATCAGTATTTTTAACGTATCTGTAGGCGCAAAAACGACGCATTGCTGGAGTGTGTCATGAAAGTGACGCAACTCCATCAATGGGTCATTTCACATGGGCAGGTCCTATTTAAAATATTCAATAACAAAAAATTTCTGTACCCTGGATATTAGTTAGCATCCGTCTAGTCGACATGAGAACCCAATTTGCTGGAACAATACTTAAATTCCAAAACCACCCCCTCTCAATTTATGGTTAGCTGTATATTCTCTAATGTCTTACTATCCATACCAAACCACTGCCTGTAACTATAAGTAGGAGAATCCGGGAAGAATTCAACTCGACACATCCAATGATGTCTGTCCCACTGAAACAGTCCATCCATCCACACTTAGAAATTAAATAGATGAAAAAATGTGTGGCGAAGAGGAAGGCACCTCACTGGCGAACAACCCTTGGCGAACTTGGCAGATGTTACCAAATCTATGCCCCTTTCTCATCATCGGTTGCCATTCCTTTTCCAAGAAAAGAACAGTGTCAAAGCAATAAATGTGCAAACCGAAAGGTGCTAAGCAAGAAGCTAGAAAAATAGCTCCCTGATGTGACAAACAACCAGAAGTGAGGTTTAAAATCAACAGACACACCAATTGTACCACTTTATTACTCAGGTGTGTGCTGGTGAGTTAAAAAGGCTGGTAGCTTACTGTCGCAACACAGGTGTGTGCTGGTGAGTTAAAAAGGCTGGTAGCTTACTGTTGCATACCAGGTAGTGGTATGCGACAGTAAGCTACCAGTAAGCTACCAGCCTTTTTAACTCACCAGCACACACCTGAGTTAGTAATAAAGTGGTACAATTGGTGTGTCTGTTGATTTTAAACCTCACTTCTCGTTGTTTGTCACATCAGGGAGCTATTTTTCTAGCTTCTTGCTTGGTGTCAAAGCCTTTTTGAGATGTTTTTGCGGTGTTACTGTAATTAAAGTGTGCACAAATGCTTTACACGTTGCCTCTTAAGTTAAGCCTAACTGCTCTAAGCCAAGCTACCAGAGGTTGAGCACAGGTTAATTAAGGTTGTGTATCAGACTTAACCTGGCTAGGTTTGGGGCACCTTCTTGGACAGGATGTACATACACTCTGCCTAGCAGAAACCTCCGTTTCTAACACTCAACCTTTGCCACCCCAATTAACAGTTCAGATTCATACACTATATAAATCGATTGATACCAAAGTGTCCATCAGGATTACTCTAGGTCCAGGCTATTCCTATATTCCCAAAATGTTGGCATACTGAAGGTCAACTAAAGACAAACTACCAGGTTCACCATCTCCAGTAATGCCAGTGAAGTCGTTATTAGCAATGGGGCCTTATTCTAAACATGTATGCTCAGTAAGCTAAGCCCCAAGTACCCAGCTAATTTCAAATTAACTTCTTACTGTATAGCTTACCTTTCCATTGTCATAAAATTCATTGGCTCTCCTTAAACCTATGTGAAGGAATGCATAAGAGAACCCTTGTCCACTGAAAAAAAGATTTATGCAGAAATCGCTCTCCATTTCTTCTAATTTAGCGTGCTTTCCATCTCTGACTCCCTAGCTCCCTACATGAGGAATAAAATATTGAGTTCAGACATGTTTCATCCACAGCCCAAGGCACTCTCTAATTTCCAGTGTATGCTCCTGCATTGTTACTGTATTCACCCACCAGTGTATGTAAACAAACTCACCTATATTTAGGGTAAGAAATGTATTAATTATCTTTTATTCACTCTTAATCTGTTTTAAGAACTCTGAAGGCTTCAAAGTGATGCAGGAACTTTTTTAGAGTGGAGGTGCTGCCATCAGTGTTACATCACTATACTCATGAGGGATTCTGGAAAATCCAAGCATCACACAAAGAACAAGTATTGCAAATGAGCCACGCCCATTCAGAAAGAGAAGGGTAAGGGTGTGATATGCAGCTGATGTTGCATTTTAGAGCACACTGTTGCAAATGTATTGATTATGATGTGGTAGCACACTGTTATTTACAGACAGCACATATTTTACCTTAAAATAACCACTACATTTGCACAGACTCATAGTCCTACTCGCACACATATGATAATATGTGGAAGGTGGTATTCTGTAGGAGGCATATTTATGACATTTGCAGTTCAGGGCAGTGCAGCAAGTCACCTTGCTGAGCTGCCCTGCGTCACATGGAAAGGGCGGGAATGCACCCTATTTATAAAAAACTGAGCATGACTGTTCTTTTCCAGCTGCGGCCTGTGCAGGTAAGAGCGGTGGGACGGGGTGAGGGGGGATTTCGACAGAAGATGGGGAGGGGAAATTAAATAAATCATTAATTCCCCCTCTTCATCGTCTTTCAAAAATCCTCCTAACCTGGCCCTACCGCCCCACCGCTCTTACCTGCATGTGACGCGGCTGTTCTTTTCCCTGCTCATGACATTTTGACAGCCTAGCGCCAACGCAGCCAACCTTGGAGCATGGGTGCCTGTCTTTTAGGCAGGATTGGTTTTGTGCAGGAAGAGACACCTTCCTACACAAAAGCAATCTCGAAAGGCTTTTTCCTCTTTCTATGTGTGCTGTAGAATGAAGCACACATAGAAAGAGGAATATACGAGGAGAAATAAAGATATTTCTCGCTGTTACCCCTCTCCTCGGGGGCTTTTTTTTGGTGCATTCCCAGGTTTATGAAGTCTTATAAATCTGGAAAGGCATCCAAAACCATGGTAGTTGGGTTAGAACACTCACCCAATGCTAATGGAATGCCTAATCAGGGCAGAGCAAAGCATCAATATGCACTGCATTGCGTCATTCTAATTTTTGCAGCCACTTAAAGCCATGCAAAGTGGCTTTGCGTTGCTTCAACAATATGGCGTTAGTTTGCATCGCTCTTGCATCATATTGGGCTGTGAAAGAGCAACGCAAACTGGATCATAAATCTGACCCTCAATATTTGTCATTTGTGCATCACCATATAAAAAGTCTTGATTTTTTTCGTTGGTCTTATCAAAATCTTTGTTTCCATCACACTTTAGAATTAACGAAAAAGCACTTATTTATTTAATGCTCATTCACTTAAGGAACTCTACTATGGGTATTTAACACCAGAGCTTTAAGGCCTCCATGCCCTGAACCTCCGAAGAGAGTCTTGGCACAATGAAATGGTGGAGCTCATCATAAGTTTGCAGTCTGTCAACTCATCTTACCACATGATTCCGCTTTCACGGATGACCTCGCCAGACGGCATGGCAGACATCTTGTAGTAGCAGGGGCAGGCGTCCAAGGGCACACATTTGCCAACGTCGTCCATCAAGGCTCCGTCCTGACAGGTGCAGCCGTCCACGGGGACAAACTTGATGCTGGACGTGATATCCCGTTCACTGCGCGAGCGACAAGTCGCCTGGCTGCTGCTGATGTTGTAGCTGTATGTCTGGGATTCGGGGCAGTTGCTGATGTATTTAGCTTTTAATAAAGAAAAAATCAGTTTTATGCAGAACATGTTTTTAAGAGAAATGAAAGAAACAAGAAAAGAAGATCCCAAGCATAAACTGTATTAACAATTTAATAGGGCAGCACCTTCTCTACCACCAACGAAGGCAAGTAAATATCGTCTTATGGTGACCGATTAAAATGTGAGGCTTCCATTCCACACAAAGTGAAACCCATCTGAATGTATCAATTAGATGGGTGCATTTTTTCAGGAATTTAATGCATATTGACTATTCAAGAGAGGGTGTTCTCTGATGCACTGACAAGCAATAAGTACCAATTGTATTGCAACGGAGGATGCCATGGCAGGGAAGTCTAGACCACTCCATCCCAAAAGGAATACAAACATCAAAAAAAGGTTGCATACGACAATGGAAGGCCAGGGGCAAAATCTTACAAAGTGGTTGGAAACATCACTTTTGCATTGCTTTCCTCTTCGTTCTCCGACCCTCACTCCATCCCTTATCATGCCTTATCAGTGTATTCTGAAGCTACCGCTGTTTGCCTGCTATAAAATAATAATCACATGACCACGGTAGTGACAACTAAGACTCAATCTCTTTCCGCCAATGGGCCCCTTCCAAGTAGTCACCTTGAGCACCAATTTCGCTCTGTCTCGCTACGATAAATTGGCTTTACTTGACAATGGGCAGCATACCGGCAGGGCAAGCCTCAGCCACGTGAACAATATTATAAAACACCAACACAATTCATGATATAATCTGTAGTTTTGTGTCCTACAGTGATTTTTTTAAGGTAACCAACAAGTCATGGAAATGTAAACTTGTTAACTTTACTGGGACATAGCTGTAATGAAGAACAATGGGCAGGGTTCGCAAATGAAATACAGTCCTGTTAGTAATGCATGGTGTGTGCATAGGCCTATTCATGTGCATAAGTTATTCTGGTATCTACTTGCGTATTGTTCATCACCCTAAACTACTTACACCTTTTCTCCATTCATATATGCACAAATGTTCTTCTGATACTTTCTTGACCCTATTGCGCCCATGTTTATGAACCAACATTACAGATAAAAAAGTAGAAGAAAAAGGAATAAGTAATATTTGCCAACACGTATTGCATAGTGCGCATTCACTCACCGCTAGTCAGTGAGACAGCATCCTTATGCGTGTCACTCGATGTAACTTCTGAAGGGGATATCTCATCCAGTGGTGCACTCATTGGGAATGCCACCTCCTACTTGTTCAATATGTCATAATTGACAAGCAGCACCACATTGAATCGGATATTTATTCCACGTCTTGCCACCTAATTACACATCTCTATAACAGGACCCACAATGTCAGACAACAGTCCTATTAGTCTGACCAGTTTGACAAATATAGTAGTGGGATTGACAGCAATCATCTACATAGTCAGGTTAGCACTTGCCTGTACCTTGTTTCCCTATCCCAACTACAACACAACCAAAACAGCACAACTTCAAAAACAACTGATGTCAGATGCTGCGTAAACAGCAAAACACTTTGGCAATAACACACTTGCGAGAGTTCCACTATTGCATTTGACATATCCTGTAACTCCCAAGCCAAATTCAGCACCTCAGAAAGACACACTTTCTAAACTAACGCATTGGCATGTCCATTACAACGACCACCTACAAGTGCCACATTACCCCTAAAGCAAGAGAGCGGTTCCCCTTGAATTACTAAGAAGATATTTCTGAACATATGATAGGACTGCACTGTATCTGAACTGGTATTTCACTGTCAATCAATCAGTCAGGCGTTTGTTAAGTGCGACTACTCACCCGTAAGGGTCTCAAGGTGCTGGGGGTGCGGGGTGCAAGTTCCAGTCCATTAAGGAGAGGGTCGTCGAAGAGCCAGGTTTTGAGGTGTCTTACGAAGATGGGAAGCAATGTTGTCTGTCTGGGGTGAAGTGGAAGGGCGTTCCAGGCTTTGACCGCGAGGTGGGAGAAGGAGCGGCCTCTCGATCTGTTTTTTCTGGTGCGTGGGACCACAGTGTAGGAGAGGTGGGCCGATCGTACAGTCCTTTGGGGTGCTTGGAATTTGAGTCAGCTGTTCAGGTATGCTGGTCCAGTGTCGTGGAGGGCTTTGTGTGCGTAGGTGAGCATCTTGAAAGTGACTCTTGTCTCAATGAGAGCCAGTGGAGTGTAGGACGGTCCTGGGAGATATGGCAGTGTTTTGACGGGTTGAGGATCAACAGTCTTGCGGCGGCGTTCTCCATGTTCTGTAGCTTGCGGGTGAGGTTTTTTTAATACTGGTGTAGAGTGCGTTGCCGTAGTCGAGGGCGTGAATGACTGTTTTTCTGTTTTCGAGGAGGATCCATTTGAAGGTCTTAAGTAGGAGGCGAAGGGTGTGGATGCAGGAGGACGAGACTGAGTTGATCTGGTGGTCTATTTTTAGCTTGGTGTCCAGGATAATTCCCAGGTTGCGTGCGTGGTCCAAGGGGGTGGGCGGGTTTCCGAGGGATGGGGTCCACCAGGTGTTGTTCCAGGCATTCTGGGTTTGGGCCCATGATGAGTACTTCTGTCTTGTTGGTGTTTAGTTGTAGGCAGTTGTTCTTCAACCGTTTGGCGACGGCTGCCATGCCTTCTCGAAAGTTGTGTCTGGTGGTGTTGGGTTCATTGGATAGGGAGAGATGAGTTGGGTGTCGTCTGCGTATGACACAATGTTGAGTCCGTAACTTCTGACGATGGGGGCGAGCGGAGTCATGTAGACATTGAATAGCGTCGGGCTGAGGGAGGAGCTCCGAGGGACTCCGCAGGTGGTTGGTTTATTCTCCGAGAGGATGGGGGGAGTCTGACCTGCTGCGTTCTGCTGGAGAGGAAGGAGCTGATCCAGTCAAGGGCCTTGTCCTGGATCTATTTGTTGTGAAGTCTGAGTATCAGCGTGCGGTGGGAGACTGGTCAAATGCCGCTAAGAAGTCAAGGAGGATGAGAGCTCCTGTTTCTCCTTTGTCCAGTAGGGTGCAGATGTTGCCTGTTGCGGCGAAGAGGGCGGTTTCCATACTGTGCCTTTTCCTGAAACCGAATTGGGAGGATTCAATGATGTTGTGCTCTTCGTTAAAAGTGGCGAGTTAGCTGCTGATGGCTTACTTTATTACTTTCACCAGGAACAGGAACAGGGAGATCAAACTGTAGTTTCTGAGGTCAGTGGGGTCCGCCGAGGGTTTCTTCAGGAGGGGGTTGACCTCGGGGTGTTTCCTGTCATCAGGGAACGAGGTGGCCGCCAGGGAGCGGTTGATGGTGTGGCAGAGCATGGGTGCTATGGTGTTGGCTGCTATGTTAAAGATGTGGTGGGGGCAGGGGTCCGTGGGGGCACTGGAGTGGATTGACTTCATTGTCTTCAGTGTCTTTGGTGGTGAGGGCTGTCCAGCTGTCAATCATTAGTTTCAAGTTGTCACGGTGGTTGGTGGGGGCTGCGTGTGTGGGCTGTCTCCATCAAAGTTCTCAAAGATGCTTTTGATTTTGTTTTGAAAGAAGGTGCTGAGTTTGTCACAGAGGTCTTGTGTTGTGGTCATCGTTTCTGCGATGGTTGGGGCAAAGTTGCTGAGTGAGGAGGTGAGCTGGTCGTCGATGATTCTGGTCCAGTTTCTTTGTGTCTGTGGATGGTGGATGTTCTGAAAGTGAAGTGGATGCATCGATGGTTAGTCCATGGGAGTTCGGTGGTATGGCTGAAGGTGATGGCGTTGTGAAGAGAGTGTCGAGGGTGTGTCCTGCTGAGTGCGTGGGTTCGGTCGTGATTTGGCAGAGTCCAATGTTGTGGAGGTTGTCCAGGAGGGATGTGGTGTTGGGGTACAGTTGTATGTCGATGTGGAAGTTGAGGTCTCCCAGCAGGGTGTAGTTGGTGGATGCAATGGCATGCGGGGAGATGATGTCCATGGATGGAGTTGTTGAATGGTCCGTGGGATCCAGGGGTTCGGTAGATGAGGGTTCCTCAGAGGGTATTGGTGGGGTTGGTCTGTACCTTGAAGTGTAGATGTTCTATCATGTCTTTGGGCTTGTCGGGGAGTGTGTTCAGGCAAAGGGTGGATTTGTAAACAATGGTGATTCCTCCTCCCGGGCGGATGTGGCAATCCTTTCAGGCGATCTTGTATCCTTGAGGAATTGCGATGGCAATTTCTGGACCCAAGGCGGTGTTGGTCCAGGTTTCAGTGAAGAACGCTACATCCAGGGTGATGCTGTCGAAAAGGTCCCAGATTTCTGTGGCATGTTTGTGGAGTGATCGAGGTGGCCGCCAGGGAGCGGTTGATGGTGTGGCAGAGCATGGGGGCTATGGTGTTGGCTGCTATGTTAAAGATGTGGTGGGGGCAGGGGTCCGTGGGGGCACTGGAGTGGATTGACTTCATTGTCTTCAGTGTCTTTGGTGGTGAGGGCTGTCCAGCTGTCAATCATTAGTTTCAAGTTGTCACGGTGGTTGGTGGGGGCTGTGTGTGTGGGCTGTCTCCGTCAAAGTTCTCAAAGATGCTTTTGATTTTGTGGTGAAAGAAGGTGCTGAGTTTGCCACAGAGGTCTTGTGAGGGAGGGATGTCAGTGGATTCTCTGGGGGGTTGGGTGAACTCCTTGATGACGTTGAAGAGTTCTTTGCTGTTGTGTGCGTGGGTGGAGATGCTGTCTTCAATCGCTTCTTTCCTCGTTTTTCTGATGAGTTGTTGGCAGGCGTTGTCAGCGGCTCTGAAATTATTGTGGCCTTCTTTGGATTTAGTGTTCCTCCAGGCCTTTTCGAGGCGGTGGCAGGTGCTTCAGGACTCTCAAAGTTTGCTGATGAACCATCTGGCTTTCTTGGCGTGGGTGTTGTTGTTTTTTTTGATGGGGGCAATGGTGTTGGTGCTGTCGGATATCCATCTGTGCAGGGTTCGGGCTGCTGTGTTGTGGTCATCGTTTTCTGCGATGGTTGGGGCAAAGTTGCTGAGTGAGGAGGTGAGCTGGTCGTCGATGATTCTGGTCCAGTTTCTTTGTGTCTGTGGATGGTGGATGTTCTGAAAGTGAAGTGGATGCATCGATGGTTAGTCCATGGGAGTTCGGTGGTATGGCTGAAGGTGATGGCGTTGTGAAGAGAGTGTCGAGGGTGTGTCCTGCTGAGTGCGTGGGTTCAGTCGTGATTTGGCAGAGTCCAATGTTGTGGAGGTTGTTCAGGAGGGATGTGGTGTTGGGGTACAGTTGTATGTCGATGTGGAAGTTGAGGTCTACCAGCAGGGTGTAGTTGGTGGATGCAATGGCATGCGGGCAGATGATGTCCGTGATGGAGTTGTTGAATGGTCCGCGGGATCCAGGGGTTCGGTAGATGAGGGTTCCTCAGAGGGTATTGTTGGGGTTGGTCTGTACCTTGAAGTGGAGATGTTCTATCATGTCTTTGGGCTTGTCGGGGAGTGTGTTCAGGCAAAGGGTGGATTTGTAAACAATGGTGATTCCTCCTCCCGGGCGGATATGGCAATCCTTTCAGGCGATCTTGTATCCTTGAGGAATTGCGATGGCAATTTCTGGACCCAAGGCGGTGTTGGTCCAGGTTTCAGTGAAGAACGCTACGTCCAGGGTAATGCTGTCGAAAAGGTCCCAGATTTCTGTGGCGTGTTTGTGGAGTGATCGGATGTTGAGGTGGATGCATTGCACGGTCTTCGGTTCTGGTATGTTCTTGCAGTCGGGTTGTGCTTGGTCCGTGCACCTGTCGTTGCTGCAGGTTTGTCGGCAGCGGTGACAGCTGAAGGGTTCATGGGTGTCAGCTGGCGAAGCTAGCTTGCAGTTGTTGTTGCAGCCTGGGTTGAATTTTTGGAGTGCTGTAGGGCTATAGTGTTGGTGCCACGGAGGTCCTGGGCTCCTGGCGCTGGTCCCGGTCGGGTAAGGACTGTCAGCAGTAAACAAACACAACTGAAAACAAGGAGGAATTACCTGCCTTCTAACAAATCTAGAGGCAAGTATAGACAATATAGCCAATGCTACCGCTATACTGCCACCCTCTGAAAACAGTACTGTTTACATTGAAGCATGCCCATTCACTACAGAATTACAAATCTGGATATTTCCTGGCAGAATACCAATCAGCATATATTCATACCTACCATCAATCAATCAATCAATCACAGTAATTATATAGCGCGCTACTCACCTGGAGGGTCTCAAGGCGCTTGGGGAGAGGGGGTCCGCTACTGCTCGAACAGCCAGGTCTTGAGCTGCTTCCTGAAGGCGAGGTGGTCTTGGGTCAGGCGGAGGTGGGTCGGGAGGGAGTTCCACGTCTTGGCGGCGAGGTAGGAGAAGGACCTTCCTCCTGTGGTGGCTCTTCGGATGCGGGGGACGGCGGCGAGGGCATGGTTGGTTGATCGAAGCTGGCGTGTGGGAGTGTAGAAGTTGAGGCGGTTGTTAAGGTATCTTGGGCCTTGGTTGTGTAGGGCTTTGTGTGCGTGGGTGAGGAGTCGGAATGTGATTCTCTTGTTGACCGGGAGCCAGCGCAGGTCTCTCAGGTGTCCGGAGATGTGGCTGTGTCGGGGGATGTCCAGGATGAGTCTTGCTGAGGCGTTCTGGATTCACTGGAGTCTCTTCTGGAGTTTGACAGTGGTTCCGGCATAGAGGGAGTTGCCGTAGTCCAGTCGGCTGGTGACGAGGGCCTGGGTGACCGTCTTCCTGGTCTCGGTGGGGATCCACCGGAAGATCTTACGTAGCATGCGCAGGATGTTGAAGCATCGACCCTGATACACTTCAACCACGATGCAGTAGCCCTGGGCAACAACCAGCTGGCACATGGCTATGAGCAACTGCTGGGATAGAAAAGTCCCTTGCATGGTAATGGATGTTTATCCATGCCCTGAGTGCCCCAGCTGCGTCCTTGGTAATAAGTTTTGGGGATGGTCGAGCACGGATCATGCATGTGCGCCATGACCTAGACCTGTTTCACTGATTGCAATCTTGCTTAGACCAGGAGGAGCACCTAAAGAGAATCTGCTGCCTCCACCAGGAGTTACACGGCAAGAGAGCAGTGGTGACAGCATACTGTGTTATTAATAATAATAATCAGTAGAGGGAATAGGTCTTTTTTACCTGTGGCACTAAAATGGAGCTGTCTGGTCTACTTCTGTAAAGAACCACTGATGTGTGTTTAGGTCACCCTTGATCTGCATTGGGTTGTTTGCAGTGCCAGTCATCATGCATGATTACTAGTGTGCATGGGTATATATGTGTGCCTGAGATGTGGTATAGTACAGGAGAGTCAGCGCACATGAGTGCGTGTGCACATTGGTGAGTATGTGTACCTGTGATTTGGTGCAGTACCTGAGAGCCTGCATGTATGTAATTGCATATATGTGCAGGGATGTAAGTGTACTTGTGAAAGGCACAATACATGGAAGTCTATGCTTTCCATTCTGGGGAACCCTGGGCCTGCTGGAGGAGCATGTGGAGGTAGAGTAGCACCTTAGACAGATTTGTGGATTGCTGCATTCCTGAGAGTTGGGTGGGAGACACACTGCAGAAACAAGAGGCAGGCACTTCATGTACTTTAAAATAACTAATTTAGGGTCAAAGGAGCATCAAAACATCTCAGTAAGGAGATGGGTTGATAAGAGAGTTATAAAGAGTAGGACTGAGTTCCTTTTGTAACATTTTGATAAACATATTACTGAGGCTGACATCCAAGTGTGATCCTCTAGTTACTCCCAGGGCTTGTGTTTGTAGCAGTCCTGTTTGGAGACACTCCAGCTGTGGCAGATTGTTCTATGGAGTGGACTACAGAGGAATTGATCCAAAGACAGGCGCCACATTGAGTGTGACTCCTGTATTCCAGATGGGAGCCATGGAGGAAGCTGAGGGCCATTGCCCATGAACGGTGTGCCACTGGGAGTTCAGAGCTGCCACTTTGTCATCAGAACTCACGTACCGTCCTAGTCTGCCATTGGAGACAAGCAGTACTTTCAGTGACAATGGAGGAGCAGCGTAAAGATCCAGACACCATGCTTGCTGTGAAAACACTACTGCTCATCGGTGAAAAAAGGCAAATTCGACTTCAGGTCAGGACATGTTGCTCAGAAAAACAGGGAGTAAGTCCGTAGCAAGAAGAAAAGAACTCAGGTGACCTAAGGGGCTCTGTTAGAATAGAGCTGAAGAAGAGTGCGTTATTATTTAGTGCGTCCATTGTTCACCTAGTGTGTGTTTCTAAATACTACTTTTTATAAAAGTGAATATTTGACTGGACATTCAATTATTAGGGTTCCTGAAGTACATTGACTTGTGAGCCTATGTCCACCCTACACCTACCTCTTCTCCGAGAAGCCTTGGACTGGCCAACTTGTGCTGCCACTGAGAGTCAAGGGCAGAAGGGGTACTTAGCCCAGCTACACAGAGCCCATAGCAGGCCAGGCCTCTGGACATCAGGAATAGCAAGTCTTAACCACCACAGTTGGTCTCAGTAGCTCCTGCTTGCCCAATTACCTAAAAAAAGGAATTCAGCAACCTATCCACTCATTCTAAAGTAGCAGGCACATCATTCACTGGAAGAAATGCAAAACATGTGGGGAAGTTAAAGTTGCACCTAGATCCACAAATATGTATGGTGACACCCTGTAGTTGGATGCTGGTTCATGTATAAAACACCATGAATGAGTAAATATAGACCTGTGTTTCATTGACATTTGCACACATGGGTTTCTCATGTAGCTGTTAATAAGGTACATTTAATTTCAGTGCAGCATCGGCTAGTGGAGGATACTCCTGTGCTGCTGTAGGCTGTCATCAGTTAGATTTATTACTCAGAGGAGGAAGAGGATTGCAAGATGGTGCTGTTGAGTATCAACAGTCCCTTCCATACAGGTGAAGAAAGATGCACACATGCATCATGCGCACCCTCCTATACACCTCTTTCAAACCGAGTCATCTAAACCCACAGCAGATGTGTTGGTACAGGATGTAGTTTTCTCACGAATAGCACTTATTTAACTGCTCAAAAGAAGAAGGACTTGATTGGCCTGGCCAGATATTCATATTGTAAAGCCAGACAACGTCCTGGGTCAACTGATCCATACAGTCAAGTCCACACCTTAACCACATCTTTTTTATTAGACTAACTTGTCACTTATTGTGATTGTGCTACTTAAGCTTAGCATCTTCAGCAACTGCAGTGGCAGAGTTGAAAGCTGACAACAAGACGTCTGCTATGAGTAGGAGACTGGCTCCGTGAAGCAGCCCCAGGGAGACTAGAAAGATAACGGTACATCATGAGGCAGTTGTCTGATAACGAACAGTGAGCAACAGAAAAGCATGAGAATGCCTTGGATCTAGAACACATAATATGGACTCAACACGGTGACTTATGAAAGCTGTCTAATATAATTCTCCATCTACATAATGCCTAATTGGGTACATTGTGATTTCCTTCCCATGGATAGCCACCCACCAGAGGCCTTTGTTTGACCAGCAACAGGTCTTGCCCAGTCTTATACCGTGTGATCTCAGACATCATAACACCAACAGCCAATTAAAAAACACAAGCCTACACTGAAATCATCACTCCCACAAACTGTACCCCTCTGTGGCAACCTAGAAACGATTAGAAAAAAAGCACTCTGCCAGGCACTTAACCCCTTGCATGCGCCGCAAATTTTCGCGATGTGCGGGTAATTTACATAGTGGGCGGGATTCAGACGGCCCCCAGCCATCGTGAGCACAGGCCCACTGTGACTCATGACCGCCATGGGTCGTCATGAGCATGCAAGGAGTTAAACACTGCATCTGTCTCTGAAAGACTCTTCTGTTCCACATTTAATCAACAAATACTATGCCGTCAATCACTCCTTCACTAGAAGGTAAAAAGAATCAGAACCCTGACAGATGGTTATAGACAGATATTCATTCCGCATCCCATCACACTATCAACTGGGCAATTTTCAACCTCATCTTCCATAACTAACTCATTCCTCAAAAAAACATTATTTCGAGATATCACTTTACTTTTTTATAGGGAATTCACTCATTGGAGACGTCCTTAAACCCCACCAGCCCTCACTCAACCAAGGAACCTTCCGGGATGAACTCAAAATACAAAAGGCGTTTCCTTCCATTTGAAAAATACCAACACTAGACCCGGATGATCTTTCCATCAATTGCCCTACCACTCTCCTACTCACTCCACTACATAATTAGAGCTACAAAATATCTTCCTGCTGGAGTATTAATCTGGTTTCAGACCATGATGTAGCTTTTAGACTGCTAGTCTTCCAGTATTTTACTACACTTTTCTCATCAACAATAAAAATTACCCTTAACGTTTAGTGCTCTACTTGACCTTTCTGCAGTTTTCAAGACCACTTCTCTGATACAGGGCAGCAAGGCTCACCTGCTATTTCACCAGCCATAATCAACCCATTCAGATGAGAACCTCCATGAGGAGTAGTTTGGGAATCCATCCTCTGCCCCATCATCTTCAGTCTCTACATGAAACCTCTTAATCCCTACTTACCAACAACAGAAGAAAAGGGGTGTGAGCTTTTCCCATGTGAGTAAGAGAACATAAGGTGACCCCTCTCCTTAAACCTCCAATTCGTATCCACAGCCTTCATTAATTAATTTTTTTTGTAAATATTTGTTGCTGTTCTATCAACTCTTCTTGAGTTTTCTTTCTGAATGACATGTCTTTTTCCCTGTACCCAACTGTGCATTTCATTGTGAGAAAAAGTCAAGTATGGTTCTCTTGCTGGAGGATAGAACCTTGTACCTGAAAACCAACTGTAGAAAACAATTTGCACAACATGATTTAATCAATGTGTTTTTACTAGTGTACTATCAGCCAAGCAATCAGTGCTTACATTCCTTGATGCTTTGGAAGTCGATTAGCACAGAAGAACTGTGCTCAGTTCTCCTGAACTATACAGCACTTTGATAAAAATATAAAAAAAGATGTAAATATATGCTCTTTTAGGTCAGATCATTGTGGCTGTTCATCTTCTAGTTGCAAAGGAAACTAAGAATAGAAGATCATGAATAAAGTAGATGCAGATCAGATGTAGAAAACAAACTAAAATAAATTGATCTTAATGGGAGTATCCATAGAATGATGTCACAATACATCTAGAAACCGCAGAAGACATCATCAATCAAAGCAACATCTAGAAAGCCTTGTGCTAGTGATTGTTAGAGATGTAGGATTGAGTAAAGAGAAATGTTTTTCTTTACAGTGGGTGGCCCCTTTAATCCTAAAAAATAATGTTGCTGCTAACGTTTCACTTTGCTTGATATACATGCTCAGAAGTTTGAGACTGAAATGCACAGCATAAATATTATTTCAGCAAAGGATGCATACCATACGTCCAACTGGAAGTGGGTTTAATACTTACAACAAATATTCTCTCTCCAGTTTATCAATAGGACCCCTTTGAAGGCACAGGCCCGGACATAGGACGAGAGAGCAGCACATAGGCAGTCTTCACTCTTCTCACAGTTGCAGGTATCAAACATACAGTTCTGGTGAACAAGAAAGCCGATTTTCTGTCAGTAGCAGCAGCAGAAATATCAAAGTACCATCACCACATGTACATTGTTCACAAAGCCATTCTCAGACCATATCATGCATAAAACATCCTTGAGGATCAGCCAAGGGGAAGGGCTGGAATGCCATATCGTCAATTAGCCGATTGTAACCATCAGTGTCTTCATTTAATCAGGCGACATGTCTCTCTATTTGTACATCCAGTTACTAATGTTTTTAATTTGGCGAGTCTGGTTTAGGAGCAGTGGTGGCTCCTGCACTAAGGCAGAGGAGTGTTGCCCTACTGCATTTAAGCAGTGTGACGAAGGAACAACAAAATGATAATAACGTGTTGTTATCATCACTTCATTGTTTTCAGCTGCTTTGCGGGCGGGGTTGCTTTGCTCTCAGAGCAATGCAGGGAATGAGTGGTTTGCCCACTCCATGTGTGCATAAATGCTTGGACGACCCTCTGGGTTTACATTACAGCAAGGGTGGAGAATATGTGCAGGCCGTCGTCTCCGCCTGAGCACCGAACCACAGCACTCACACCAACAACAATGTTTGATTGCAGCATTGTGATTGGTCAGGGGAGCCTGGGTGTTCTTCCTGTTTGCTGTTACGGCCCAAGAACAGAGGCAAGAGGGAGAAGAGATTGGGGATGTGGTGATAAGGTAAGTGTTTTTTTTTTTACATTCCCATTCCCCCCGGCCTGCTCCCTCCGATCAGTGCTGGCCACCACCGTTTAAGAGAGATTTTTCTACTCCACAAAACACATTTTTAATGTGGTTCCTTCTGTGCTACACAGACAGCTGATAGGACTATCTGCAGCTCTATCTCTCCTCAAATACATATTTAGTCCAAAATGAATGTCTCAGGCCATCTGGCAGTAAACAGTTTATACTTTGCGGGTGTCAGTAATCTCAGCAGTCGATGTGCCCCAGTGCGTCTGACAGACCATGGATCACCAGACTCGTAATCAACTCCTTTGAGGACTGCCTGGTGCTGTGTACTTCAGAAGACTGTTATGCAACACCTGAAAGGACTGCTCTGCTGCCTGATGCCTGACTAAATCACTCAGAACCTTCTTTGTTGTTTGAGCCCTGTTCCACTGCTTGAATTGAGTATTCCAGAGTGATTCCAAGTGAAAGTTGTCCAGCCTCCTGGTCAGAACCATAGGGACATAAAATGGTCCACCCATCTTGAACCTGCACCTGGCCACACCCTGAGTGAGTCCTGAACCTCCAAGTGGTGCCTCTCCTGTCCTGGACCCTTGGAAGTGGTACCAAAGGACCCCAGATAGCTAAAATCCAAAACTTGGGACTTGCAAAATATTTGGTTAAAAACTGCTCTGAGAACTGAGAGGAGATGCAGACCTAGCTACTCTTCGATCCACAACAGATGCATAGTTTGTCATCCTGACTCTGCAGCAACTCCCACTATGTTCTTCTCCACTGCAGCAAATCCTGTGCAGTGTTCCTTTGCAGAAGGGGTATCTGGCCGAATGGAGGCTTTTTTCCATATGTCTGGAAATTGCCCTAAGATCACTATCTCATCGAACATGTCTATAAGCGGGCTAGCAATCACATTGGCAATTTGCTTGAGAACCAGTGGTAAACAGGGATCTGAAGGAGCCCCAGATTTGATGCAATCAATAAACTTAATGACTTTCTCCTTAGTGAAAGTGGAAAAATCACTAAATTGAGGAGGTTCTGAAGAGGTAACAATATCTTGTAGGTCGGATTCCTGCATGCGCATTGTAAATTCATTTACGTCTAATGAGTTCAAGGAAGGCAAAAAATCTTGATAGATAGAGTTAACTGTAGACTGGAAAAAGATTGCCAGCTTATTGCAAAAAGCCTCATCAGGACTACCGGAGGACTCAGTATTCGGTTTAGACACGGATTTAATTGTTTTAAAAAAGATCTTTAATTGAGTTTTTTGCTGTGCTTATACTTTCCGGCAAAAAAAATAGTTTTAGCAGATTTTATTAGGTCCTTGTATTGCCTTAGTAGTTCTTTATATTTAACCCTCTTGTTTGTACAGTAATCCTTCCTCCATCGACGCTCTTACATCCGGTATTTCTCATGAAAGACCTTAAGCTCCAATGAAAACCAGGTAGCAGATGGATACTTCCTATAGCGTTTTTCTGTCTTTTCTGGCACCAATTTTAGTGCAGCTGAGTTTAGCTACTGGGTATAAGTCACTGAAGAATTATTTGGTTTGCCACGGGAGACTGGGTAAGTATTGGGGAGTATGTCCCTCAATTTTTTTACATTCAGCTTTTTCCAAGGCCTATAGTTTTAGCCTTCTCAGTTTGTTGTTATCTGTAACATTGCAGGAGGAGAAGCCAAGTGTGAAAAAGATGGCCTTATGATCCGACCATATTACTGGCAGAACCTTATCAATTTTTAACTCCAGATTATTAGTAAATATACCATCCAGAGTATGATTGGCAAGGTGAGTTGACTCTGTTATCATCTGGTTTAAATTAAAACTCTTTAGAGTATCAACTAGACAATTTGTGTCTGAATTATTCTGCAACTCCAAATGTAAATTGAAATCGCCTACCAAGGTAAAACTGGAATAGTTTATACAGGATTCCATAAAATCTTGTATTCTATTAATGAAATCGGTCTTTGGCTTTGGGGGCAATAAATCAGTAGACCCTAGAAGGTAACTGTATTATCCAGTTGTAAGGCAAAACCAAGCCCCTCACAGTCCAGATGGAGTATTGGCTGAAAACTAGCCTATATTGAATTGCGAAACACAATCGCAACCCCACCCCCATTCTTGCCTATTCTCTCCAGGAGCTCAATGTTATATCCCGTGGGAATCTCAATAGCCAAGTCCTGGTCGTAAGAGTTGTCAGCCCAGGTTTCAGTAAGAAAAGCAATATCTGGATTATTTTGCTTCAAACATTCTACAAACTCGTATTTGTTTTCTATAAGAGATCTATTATTTAGAAGCATGCATAAGACCTCCCTATTTGATTCCTGCTTCTCAACTTTTCCTATTGGGGCTCCAATAGATTTCCTAGGACCTTGTTGTTCTATAAAGGTCTCTTTAAGATGAAAATTGCAGTTTTGACAAATAATACATTTTGACTTGGGAGATAGAGAAAGAGGACGATATAAAGGTGACTTACCCTCTTTCTGAATTGCTACGAGCTCATCCCTCCTATATTTAATCAGTTGAGCAGGGGTTCTGGCACCTGTTGCTGTCCAGGCACAGACGGGTGCAGACGGGCTAGCCTTTGGCACGCCTTTGGCGTGCCAGCTGCGTGCCCGCTGTGCGCCCGGGTTCCCATCCTCGATTTATGCTTAGGTTGCCTGGAAAAGCTACCAGCAGCTGGGAGCAACTAGACCGTAAACCGCAGGAAAATGGAGGTGGTCGAGCCTGATAGGAAAATAGTCAAACCCCTCAGTCTCTCTCCACAAAAGAGACAGTACACCCCAGTGGCGGACCGGAAAGTCGGGAGGCCCTTGGGGATGAAATAGGTAAGATTATATATAAGAGTGGCGGTAGTCTATTCTTCAGTTTCCTAACAAGATAGTCCCATAAATGAGTTAAAAACAGAACAAAGATAAAAACGTAAAGTGCACATTTAAAAAGTCTCATCATATAAAACCAACAGCAGCTTTCACTTTTTAAAAACAGGAAATGTAATACGCACAGACAGGACCATATAAACTCTTGTTTCGGCTCATGAGGAACAGGAGGAAGGGAATTGGAGGCATCCCTAGAACGAACCTCACGCCTGACCACAGTCTCGTTTTAGGACAACTCTGCATTACTCATTAACATAAAACCATTTAAACCATCACTGCACCGGAAAGATTCGGGTACAGACACCAAGGAGCCTCCCTCCCCTTTGCAATACAATGCAACCTTGTGCTTGTTCCACTTGTAGCCATTTTCAAGAAGCACTAACTTGTCAAAAACCTGTCTCACCCTGAAGGGACCTCAGAACTTAGACAAAGCTTTGCAGGGTCTGCCATGTACCACTTTGACCCAGTCACCAGCACACACACCTCTGCCATCAGACTTGGCACCATCCACCTGGTTGAAAGCCAGCTTGGGAGAAGCCAGCCATGGGGGTACAAGTTCGGTGCTGGGCTTCCTCCCACGCATCTTCTCAAACAGGGTGGACCCAGTCGCACTGTTGACAGTTGTGAGAAGTTCCCAAACCATCTCACTCACCATCACCCTGACCACTCTGTAAAGCCATGGAGATGGTCCCCTTCACCAGACATTTGGCCCACTCCACCATGCCATTGGTTTGGGGGTTTTAAATTACCATGCAGTGGTGAACGATTCCACATTTGCTTAGAAAGTCCCTCATCTCATGCAAAACCAGTTGCGTGGCATTGTCCATGATGAGAATGGGGGAAGCCCCTCCTCGATAAAAATAAGCTTTAACTGCTCGATGGCCCTCTTGGTCGTAACATCAGACATGAATCTGACAACTAACCACTCAGGATGTGCATCAATAAGCACCAAGGCATTTCTCAACCTCTCCTCCACACCCTGCATAGGTCCTATAAAATCAAGCAAACAAGGATCTTCAATGTGACCCAAAATAGCATGACTACCCATCTTGAGTCTCTTATCACTCTCCCTGTATACCTCACACCCCACAACCCAAAATGTGATCTCATCCATGCAAGGCCACCGGATATTTTCCCACACATGTTTCTTAGTCAAGGTTTGCCCAAGGTGCCCTTCATGCGCCAGCTTGATAATTCTGGGTCTAAAATCGTCAGGAGGCACAAACTTATCATTCCTCATAAGGACTTTGGAATCACTCATGCACAGTTCGTCCAAAACCTTTACAAAATGTCTGACCGGGGGAGCCAAAGTGCTCTCCCTCCGTTCCCCAAGAACTAACATACTTTCCACACACTTAAGAACAGTATCCTAATCCATAAAATGGCACCACTCATCAGAGGAGAAGGCATAACCAACACATTCCCCAACATCACTCAAAGAAGCCACAGCACCCTCTTGCTTCCAAGAAGAACCCAAACAATGCTCACCAGTGCTCTTCAAAGACAGATGACACAAACAATCGGTCTGAGCATTTTCCAACCAGGAATGTGAGCCACCTGATACCAATCCTGGAGCCTAGAGGCAAGTCTGGTCAGTCTTGCTGACCATTTACCCAAACTACCAGGCCTCAACACCTTGACTAAGGGCTTGTGGTCAGTGCAAATACAAAAGTCAACACCCCACAAGAAGGTTCTAAAATGCTCATCTGACAAGGCAGCTTCAAGAGCTTCATGCTCAATGACGGAATAGTTGCTCTCACATTCGGACAAGGAGAGCGAGGAAAATGTCCTAGTTCTCCCCACATCCTCATGCAACTGGGAAACTACAGCCCCCACACCACACGCACTGGCATCAATGAGATGAGTGTCAAAGGGCGCTAGAATACCTGCCTCGCAAATGTCCTTCCTAATCAGATCAAAGACGTGTTGTTGAGCATCGCCCCACACAAAAGAACGCCCATTCCTCAAGAGAATCCTGAGAACCTCAGTTTTGGTGGCAAAAGCCTTTACAAATGTAGCATAATACTCAATCAAACCCATAGAGGACAGTAACTGGTCATTATCATGGGGATTGGGGCATCCCTGATAGCCTCTAGAAGATCGCCTTGGGACGGACACCCTGACCAGAGATGGTATGCCCCAGATATTCAATTTCCTCGACCAGCATCTTGCACTTATCCTTCCTAAGGGTTAGGCCAGCCTCCCTCAACCTGCCAAGGAGCTCCCTCAAGGTTCTATTGTGTTTTTGCACAGACACACCGAAAACCAGGATGTCATCATGGAAACATTTTACATGTTCCAATCAATCAATCAGGCATGGAATTGTAAGCACGCTACTCACCTGTGAGGGTCTCAAAGCGCTGAGGGGGGTCCGCATATCTGGTTAGCAGAAGAGCCAGGTCTTGAGGGTCTTCCTGAAGGTTTTCAGGGAGGGGGCACATCTGATGTTTGCCAGTAGCTCATTCCAGGTCCTAGCTGCAATGTGAGAGAATGATCTTCCGCCTGCTCTGGCTCGGTAAACAACTTTTACCACAAATCTTTCTCCCCGCAGGGAATCACAACGCAGTTGTTACAATGACCGCATTGTGATTCCGCATACCATTACTCCACAAGTCGGAACAACTTGACTTCTATTTTCTCGACGTTGAGCTTCAGGTAGATCTTGGTCATCCAGACTGCAATGTCTTGCATTCCTTTCTGGAAGTTGAGTTTGGCAGTGGTGGGGTCTTTAGTGAGGGAGAGGATGAGTTGGGTATTGTCAGGGTAGGATATTATGTTGAGGTCGTGTTGTCAGACAATGGCTGCGAGGGGGGCAATGCAGACGTTGAAGAGGGTGGGGCTCAGGATTGAACCCTGTGGGACTCCGCAGATCATTTTTGTGGGATCGACGAGGAAGGGTGGGAGTCTGATCCTCTGGCTTCTTCCATTGAGGAATGATCGGATCCAGTCCAGGGCTGTTCCTTGTTTGCCTGCGTCATGTAGTCCGGCAACTAGTGTCTGATGGGAGACGGTGTTGAAGGCCGCTTATAGGTCGAGTAGGATGAGGGCTGCAAAGTGGTCTTGGTCGAGGAGGGTGCGGATGTCATCTGTGGTGGCGAGTAGGGCGGTCTCTGCTGTGGTTGCTTCGGAATCCGGATTGAGACGGGTCTAGGATGGCGTTCTCGTGTTAGTTTCCTGTTGACTGTTTTCTCTGCAACTCTGCAACTTTGGCTGCGGAGGGAAGGAGTGAGATGCACCGATAGTTCTTGAGGTCGGTAGGGTCAGCTGTGGGCTTCTTGAGCAGGGGTCTGACTTCTGCTCGTTTCCAGTTATCTGGGAAGGTGCCTGTTTTGAAGGTGGTGTTAATGGTGCATTGGAGTTTGGATGCTATGGCTGCAGTGGCTCTGTGGTAGATGTGAGGAAGGCAGGGAGTCTGTGGGGGCCCCAGAGTGGATGCTTTTCATGGTCGAGGTGGTGTCTTCAGCCATGATCGGTGTCCACTTGGAGATGGTGGGCTGGCTGGTGTTTCTGGGGGGCACAGGCCGTCTGTTGCACCTGGTGGATGGTCGATGAAGCTGGTGTCGAGGTTTTTTATCTTGAGGTGAAAATAGGTTCCAAGCTTGTCGCAGAGGTCTTGAGATGGGGAGATGTCTGTGGCTTCACTGTGTGGGTTGGTGAATTCTTGAATTACACTGAAAAGTTAGTTAGAGTTGGTGGAGTTGCCCAGGATTTTGTTGTGGATGAAGTTCCTCTTGGTGGCTCTGGTATGGTTGTGGTAGTCTGTCATGGCGTTCTTGTAGATGGTTGTCTTAATGTTTCTAAAGTTCTTCTCCAGGCGTCTGCAGGTGCGTCTGGCTTCTGGGAGAGCCGTGGTGTACCAGGTGGCTTTCCTGGGGCATTGTCTGTCGGGGTTGCGTAGCGGGGTGAGCTCGTATGCACAGCTGGAAAGCCAGGTGTGGAGTTCTCTGGCTGCGTCGTTTGTGTCGGGTGCTCAGGTGTGGTTGTCTCAGGTGAGGGTGGAGTTAAATTGCTGGTCGGTAACCTTGCTCCAGTTCCTTCGTAGTGGGCGTGGGGCTGATTTAGATGCCTTGGGTTTGTTGATGGTGAAGTGTACTCAGTGGTGGTTGGTCCATGACGGCGACGTTGTGTGGCTGAATTGGACAGTGTTTCCTGCCGCAAAGATGGGGTCGAGGGTGTGTCCTGCTCTATGGGTCGATGTGTTGACGAGTTGTTTAAGTCCAATGCTGGTGAGGTTATCACAAAAGATAGTAGAGTTGAGGTCGCTGGGGCTGTAAAATGGAAGTTCAGGTCTCCAATGAGTATGTAGTTTGTTGAGGCCCTGGCGTGGGGTGCGATGAAATCGGTGATGGTGCTGCCGTCGGTCAATGGCTGACGGCAGCACTACCTCGCTGGTGCTGCTGTCGGCCAATGGCCGATGCAACCGCGCCTAAAGTAAGGCACAGAAAAGATAATCAGCTATAATACAAATGGCCAGCTGAGGGCGAATGTACTCTCACAGGAAGGAAGGCTTCACTTGCCTGACGGCAGGCTCCTCTTCAGGGTGAGTCACGTGAGGAAAAAAAATACCCAGCACTGGATACAATGAGGTAAAGTGCAGGGGAGGGCGTCACAACAAGTATCTCACATCTCACAGAACAACTCCAAAAACAGTGGGGCACAACGCTCAGCAGAGAGCCAAGGGCATGTCTCACCACGAGCGTCTGGAGGGTTAACTCTCCTGAATTCAATCAAGTCAGCCTCCAACCTGAACAAAGTGCCAGAGGGCAGTGGGCCACACATGCTGGCAACAGCGGGTAGCAAACGTTGCTGCGGATCGGAAACTGCCGCAGGGACATGACACGCAGGGAAGGCAGCAGACACCAGGCACGTCTGACAGGAACAGGAGACAACAGGCAGACGAAGCGAAACAATGCAGCGAAGCAGAGTGAGGGGATTATCACCTCAGAATGAACACAGACGACACCAGACCTCAAAAGTGGAGCAGGCAGCTTAACAGGAGGTAGAAGCTAATCGTGACTCGCGCTTCACGCTACTGTGTAAAGTGTTACCACATGTGGCTGGGGATCATTGCCAAAAACATGGTAATGAAACTCGTAGACAACGTGAGGTACACAGGTAGGTTTATTGCTTCAGCACAGCACGGAGAGTGGACGCCACCTCTGCCAGCCACACACCAACTGCCACTTTCGCAAGTAGAAACAGGTGCACAACAGAATCCAAGGAAGAAGCCCCACCCTAAGCAGACGTGGGCTTTTGGCACTGTGGCCCAGCAAGTTTGTTGGTGTACGGGCTATCATATCAAGTAGTTCTGACCGCAGAAACAGGTTAGGTTCATCGTCTGACATTCAGTAGTTCATTATCACCGCTAAAAGAGGCAAAGGAACTGCAGGTTAGGCCATGCTAGAGCCATGCATTTTATGGTGAAGCTCCATCTCCGCCAAACCATGAATGAGGACCACATTTTAATGACTAAAGAGTGATACAGAGATGGAGCTATAGCTAAAGAGGAGAAAGTGAGTTAAGTATAATACGAGAGGCTAAGATAAAGATAGAGATGGAAAGATGTATCAATAAGAGGGAGATTAAACTATGACAGTGAGAAAAGAGTGAACAGTGATAAGCGTGAGAGAGAAAGTGCAAGGATAACAGAAGAAAGTGACAATGACTGGTGAAGAAATGAGCTAAGGAACATAGGGGTTGCCAGTGTTTGATATATGTAAAAATAGGGGAGGGAGAATCATTGAGATTCAACAGTCAGCCACTTTTCACCTTAATGTACCAAGGCCCAGATTTATCTAAGGGCTGTATTGCACTTACGGCATGCAGGGTGACCCAAAAGCCACGCAACCCTTAAGTCACATGTACCAAGCCTCACAAGGCCACTTTGTGTGTTCCTGCATGGGTTGGTAAATCTGGAGTGATGCAAGTTAGTGCAAGTTGCCGGCTTGTAATTACATGGGTGGGAGTGGGTGTTCCCTCGCATCCACCCGGGTATGTTGAATCATTCCCAGATTTTCCAAGACAAGTAAACCTGGGAGTACATCAAAATTGTATGCCTTCCTGAATAAGGAGCAAATACAGATATTTCTCCTTGTTGTTTCCTCTTTCTACGTGTGCTGCATTTCCTTCCTGTTCCTTTACAAAAGAGCAATCCTGCCTGCAGGGAGGCACCTTGCACAAGTTGCAAGGGTGCTTGCATTAGCCTTACACAGCAAATAGTATTTCGACTCAGTTAATGAGCAGGATTGCTCCATATCTTACTAAATACGGCACATTCCTGCCCTTTCCATTTGACAGAGCGCACCTCAGCAAGTTGTCTTGCTGCATAGCGTTATGTCAAAGATTGATAAATCAGGGCCCAGATCCGCATGTTTCGAAGCAACTGCTGTCAAACTTCATTACTAACTTCTGCATTGTGCAAAATTTCTACAAAGGGAATGGTAAAGAAAAACAGACCCATTGGAATGGTAAAGAATTACAGACCCCCAACAGAGAAACCGTACCGTGTAGTATATATCCGGACTCTGCACAGGGTGGCATTTGGCAAACGGTCCTTCCTTATCCACCAGCAGTGCACATCCAGCCTGGGCGTATTTTTCTAGAAGAAAGAGAAACCCAGTTATGGTAGTTTGTCCTCCTATTACATGGAACTGTATTTTGCGAGAAGGTTATGATGCTGTCTGTGGGGCTTCCACTTTCAGATTGACAATGATCCTCAGTAGAGGTGTGACAAATGGTCACCAGTCCCCAAAAGGCAGGTTTATTGGTGGAAGTCAAAATAGGGAATCAAAAATATTTTGTGTTAGGGTGACATTCGTGATTTCCATTATTATCGGGGCATGAAAGCTAAGTTAGAATTTGTGTAATCTGGAACTGCATCGTACAGCTCTACGAACATCGTTTGGACCAAGCGATTACAATCCGGTTTTCCAACAGCCTTTGCATGTCGACCTGTCTGATATCAAAAGGCTGTTGAACATTAACTTTTGAGGGCAATATCAAGGACCCCATGCCTCCGAAGCCTCAGGTAGGGTACCCCCTGTCAATCCCTGCACAGTGTGGCAGGCACCATGGGCTGCCTGCCACAGGGTGTAGGGATTCCACAAAAGTCACTTTTCTCAATGTGAACTTATGTTCCAGCTGGTTTCTAACCCACACACAAGCTCCATAGAGAATAGTGAGTCGCCAATAGAGAACAGTGCGGTTGCATCGTAATCGGTCAGTCGGAACCACCGACCACAAGTTGGTCAGAAACGATTTCGAGACAATGTTGGTCAGAAGAGTTTCCAACCGTAATAAGCCCCTTAGTGTGGATAGACCATTCCTCCTCCCTGAGCCACCAGCCCCGCCCTAACCCAGCTCAGCAGCAACCAAAAATGAAATGATAATAAAGTTCAGTTAATATCATTTTATCTTCCCCTCTTTTGCTGCTCTAAGAGCAGTGAGGCGACGCTACTCGGCTATAGTGGAGGAGTAGCCACTGAAAATAAACCAAAGCGAAGTTATTAAATAGAGGAGACTGGCCTCCATATGCCCCTTTTGTTATTTAATTTTTTCTTGCTGTAATAGACATTTAGGAAATATGTGTCAATTAAGTCACTGACTTGTAGCTCATAATACATCTCTGATAAACAATGACCTATATAACGTAATATTCGGAATTCAGTATCCACTGCTCTGTAAGTACAGAGGATTGCTTGCCCGCTCAGCAGATGGCAGCCTCCAATATCTTGCTTGCCTCACTGACTCTGACCAGATAGGATCAAACAGACAAGATGTGAAGGGTAAGCCCCTAGAAATGCAACACTGGCAGAGGCATTTCTGAGGATACGGATATGCTGTGTGGTGCATTCTCTGTCCACACTCGGAAAAGCAGTAGGCACACTTCTCTTTTCTAATTTGTTTTTGGACTTTCTTCTATATAAACTAACCATTGTCTATGCTAAGAGCACAGGGGTCCTCATAGATGTTCCGGACATTTGGGCAGTCAGCAGCTGTCTTCCAGGTGTTGGCAAAAGTGGCTGCAGATCCTTCGAGCACTCCACTAACTGCTGTGAAGTCATCAGCTTGGACATTGTTGAAATTTCCACAGAGACCTTTTTGGGAACAATAGACAGAGACAGTGAGAATAGTCCACAAAAAGCCAAGAGAGGCTGAGTGTGGGGACATCTATGCCACTTACCACAGGTTTTCCCTTTGTAGGTTTGTTCGAGACTGATAAAGAGCTGCATGATGGGCTTTATTTGTATCTGAAGCTGTGGTCCGTCGTGTACAAGCACAATTAAGAAGAAGGAGGAAGGCTGAATGATGGTAACGTTAGCTGTAGACAGCAAAAGAGATTACATTATTGTTTTTTATTTTTACGTGGAGGGAGGTCTTCAACTAGAAAGTAATGCCAGGAATAATCTAGGCTTGTTAGCAACATGGAAAATGCATCCAGACAGACAGTACATTGGATTATGGTTATTTGTGTGGGAATTCGTTCTGATTCTGTGGGGGTGATATCATTTAATGGAGCATTGCATGTAATATACCACATGCAGTATCATGGGTTGTCCCAGAGTGGCTTGAGTTCATTTCCTGGTAAAAACCTGCACATTTTGACTCTGACGTGCCCACGAATGTATGACCTTACAACGCATACATTTACAGTGCATGTCTTTACAACACAGTTTTTACATCGCAACATCCTTTACAACACATTCTTTTACATAGCATGCCATTACATCGCATTTTCAGAAACTACCTTTACAATGAATTACATTACATCACATTATACCTTTTACAATGCATGCCATTACAATGCATTTAAGGTAAGTGTTGTATAGTATAGGTGTAATAATTACTATTCTAACTCCAGTGAGTGCAACAGTACGGTAAGTGTTGGATAGTGTAGGGGTGAAAATTACTATCCTAACTCCAGTGAGTGCAACGGTAGGGTAAGTGTCAGATAGTGTAACAGTACTAGGCATTGTAATGGTAGGCGTTGTAATGACTTGCGATGTAATGCCTGCGTTGTAGTGACACACATTGTAATGACATGCGTTGTAGTGACATGCAATGTAATGGCCACGTTATAATGACATGCGATGTAAAGGATGTTGCGATGTAATGACTGCTATGTAAAGGTAGTGCGATGTAATGACTGCATTGTAAAGGTTGTTGACTCTGCAATCACTCGGGGGCACACCTTGCTGCTCGTGCTTACCCGTCCAGGGGGCCAATCTTCCTGCACAGCCACCCCCCGACGCTGCAAACCAACACCAGCGGCCGCGAGGGGGGAAAAACTCCATTTCCCAGACGCCCTAGCGGCGCAACACCAGATTTCCGCCCAAGGAGGCGCAACAAAAGGACACCAGCTCCGGGGAAGCGGATGGCTCTGCAATCACTCGGGGGCACACCTTGCTGCTCACGATTACCCGTCCAGGGGGCCAATCTACCTGCACAGCCACCCCCCGACGCCGCAAACCAACACCAGCGGCCGCGAGGGGGGAAAAACTCCATTTCCCAGACGCCCTAGCGGCGCAACACCAGATTTCCGCCCAAGGAGGCTCAACAAAATGACACCAGCCCCGGGGAAGCGGATGGCTCTGCAATCACTCAGGGGCACACCTTGCTGCTCACGATTACCCGTCCAGGGGGCCAATCTTCCTGCACAGCCACCCCCGACGCCGCAAACCAACACCAGCGGCCGCGAGGGGGGAAAAACTCCATTTCCCAGACGCTCTAGCGGCGCAACACCGGATTTCTGCCCAAGGAGGCGCAACAAAAGGACACCAGCCCCCGCGTCGCAGGATCGCGCGCGGGTCGGCGCCCGGGGCTAAGCCCGGGCAAAGGGCGGGCCCTCTCTGGCCCTCCGTGGACTGTAAGGGTCGGGACGGGCCCCCTCCCTTAACCCTACTGTGAGAGGAGGTAGAGTGATTCTAATTACTAATAGGCTATTTATGTGGTTTGATTAATCCTACTCTAATAATGTCATGCAAGGGGGAACAAACATTGCTTCTGAGAGGGGCCCGTGCCAAGGGCCACAAGAGCATCACATGATTAGTACCAGCACACTGCCTACTGTTCATAAGATAGACTAAAACTCTCCTTGACACTCTTTAATCAGTTGCAATCTCCCTTACAAACTCCAGTAAGAGTGCCAAACCTGTCTTTGTGGGACGAATTAAACATCCTATGCAATACCAAGTACGCCGTAGTGGAATCACCTTCTCCTGTTAAAGGCACCAGCTCCTTAAGTACTAACCGCAGTTTACGGGATCCTCCCTTTTCACCTAAGAAAGACAATATCCAAGATCTAGCCCTCCCTCGGCCTTTACCCACTAAAAGGAAGCATTACGAGGACAATCTCGAAGGGAATCATTCCAAATTACAAAAACTATCCGTAAGTCCTACATTACCTGCCAACAACCTCCCTACTACCATGGAGTCTGCAGACAAATCAGACGATACAATACTCTACCCCCAGTTGACTCTACTGACCCAGATCGAGCATCTTGTCAAAGCCATCATTTCTCCACTAGTTGAAAAAATCAATTCCATAGGGGAAAGGCTCTCAGGACTAGAGAATACAATCACGACCATTCTGACACCTATCAATAATATGGTAACATCTAACCGCTCCCAGCCACTTACAACCTTGGAAACATCTAAGCCGACTCCTAAACGTATAAACGCCCAACTCACATCACAACCACTCAAAATCCCAGCCCCAATTGCACCCAAAGCCCCCTTCAAACCTGCTCCATCAAGGTTCACAGTGGTTAGAACAGAATCAAACAAACCACCTCGTATACACCTTCCTCCAGAAGCCGTGCCATATGTGTCCGTTCTTTCAGGAGTACCAGCACTTGCTCTCGGGAAAGCCGAAAGACAGCAGGACCTATTTAATAAGGTCATATTCTGGTTGGGGATAAATAGACCCCTACCACCGGACCAAGATGGTGGAGTCCTGAGCGTTAGAAGGGTGAGCTGGCTGGGCTCATTACCAAAAAACATTCCCGGGGTCTTGGTACTGGTTAAATTCAGGAACAGGAACATCGTCCCATACCTAAGATCTTGCCCGCCCCAAGAAGGAGATGGCCCTATATGCACTTGGGATCTACTTGATTTTTATCCATGCACGCCAAACATCCCCCTGCTTAGACCAACAGTAGAGCATCACCATCCGCTGGGAAGGAGGGTTCGTGTATCCAGTGGCATTAGTTTATCCGCTCCCAATAGATTCGAACCATTATACAACTGTCGTAACTTTTGAGTGCTCTATGTATTACCACAGTCGATAGTGATAAACTGTATGAATAACATGTCTTATTATGGAACCCTGAGGTTGGGCATATGTCCTTTTAACTTGTAGTCATATTGTCATTATATGTATGTATTTATTTGCAGACTGTTTTTATATGTCCGCTTTTATGATTTTAAAACAAAATCGAATAAAGCATTATCGAAGTCGAAGGTTGTTTCCCGTCCTCTACATTAGCACAATCCCACTTCTCATCCTTTACCTCCCACTGCTGCTCAAAACCTACCCTTGTAAGTAGGCAGTGATTATTTCAAAATGCTAATTAAATAATGAGTTGAGGGAGTGAATCTATTCTTTGCCATATATTGCTCTAAACCAAGCAGGATGGTTCTCTCCTGACACTTCCACCAGCCAATGGGGATGAACTTTCTGATAGTCCATTGTGAGTCTTGACTAGAATACTGTAAAGTCTTCTTCAGTTCGAGTGAATTCGTATCAGGGGAGATAAACACCAAACTGAAAATCAAGGTGAACCACAACACAGCGATGTGTTTGGGGGCATTTCATCTTGAGTGCCACGTGTCTCATGATTTTCATACTTTTGTAAGAGGCGAAGAACATTATGTCCCAAAAAGGAGATTATTAAATGTAGTCCTATTTATTAACTAGAATTACAACATTAGAATGCTGACAGCTCCAACAAAGACAATGAAGTGGCTCTGGGCTAAAAGTGACTGTTATAAGCCCTCTATTCCAACATACCAATGTTGTTGGTTCTGTTTCTCCCTTTTCAATTTAGAACAATGCCCTCTTTGGGTGGAATGCTCTAATAGCCTTATAGTCTTTCTGTCTTAGGCTTTAAATGATGATAAAGGCCCTCTCCCTAGTTCTAAGATGTTGGCCGTTCGGAGTCTTTAACAAACTCTATAGCTCTTGACAGTGGACAATAGGCCTAGATCACAGGTGGCTTCCTGGTTGATTCCCAAATGTACCTTTCCACCAAAAACAATCCTTTGTCTACATCCCTGAGACATCATATTTATCATACTGACCTAAACTTCTAATTGAGCGCTATGTTAAGTCCTGAAATAAAGCTGACTTGCTTATTTTCAAAAAGGGGAGCACGGCAAAGCTAAAGTCTTATACATTTGCCTTCTGTTGCCATTACTCTGGACTTTTATTTGTGCATATTTTCAGCCCACTATCCCTGTATTTCACTTTTAACCAAGCATTGACAAAGCTGGCTTTATACTGGTAACACATTCAAATACAGACATGTGTAACAAAAACACACATTTGTTTGCTTACAGGTTACAGTGCAATAACACTGTGAAATAAAAAGGATTTGCCAAGCTGATAGTTTCTATGCAGCCAAACATCAGAAAAACCAGATAAAACCTGGCTGGTTCAGTGAATGAATTAATTAATTATTGTCCCTTTTGCCCACAAATGCATCCACTTTGCCATGTTCTTTGACGTGCTCTGCATATACCATATCTCACAGAAGCACACATATTTAGTAGGTATTCACAGTCATCACCTACTGCTTCAGTGCCAGGACATCCCTGTCTGGGGTAACTGTTGCGCTTTATAAGCTTCAGTATTAATATTATTATTATTATCAGGCAATGGCTCATATTTTTAACATGGATATTCTATCAGTGAACCTAACACAACACAACAATTTGCGGTGTGTTGTGTTACTCCAGATATTTGGAGCCACTCACAACCATGCAAAGTGACTTTGCCTGGCTTCAGATATTTGTCATAAGGTTTGTGTTGCTCTTGCTCCACGTTGCATGGGGTAAGAGCAATGCAAACGGCCTCATAAATAGGCCCCTTGGTGCTTTACATGTAACTCTATTTCCCATTATGTTGAAACCACAGCAAAAACAATTAGAATTGGCAGCACAAATGGATCACAGCTTTAAATGGCAAAGCAAATGGTATTGTCAAAGTTGGTTGACACTGGCATGCAAATACATATGTCAAGATGCTTGTGCATGCATGACTGACAATTTCAGTTCTGGGAAACCTGTTCCAAGATGACCGTCAACGCATCATGACATATACCTACACATGCACCCAGCATGAACCATGGTTGCCATTTTCAATATAACATTCTAACACAGAGTGCATCCATTTTAGAACAGTAAATTAAAATGTTAAATCAAGAAAATGAAAGTGCATGGTGAAAGTGAAAAAGGACTTGCATTGCTCTTACAACTTGCCAACTGGCAGGCCACCATAAAAAACAAATGATATATATAAAAAAGATTTAAATCACAAACCGTTAATACTGTCTGCTGGATAGGGCATGAAACAGGGAGCACATAGGTGTGGTGAGGTGCTTGTGAATGACAGGCAGTTTTTGTATATAAGAAGACAGAGCAAGGAAATGCACTTCCACAAAGTGCCTAACAGCAAATAAAGAGTCCGGTAAGCATGCGGTGGAAGGATGCAACTGATCCAATAAGAACACTGTAAGACCAAAATGCTCCTGAGTGGAACAAACACAAGACCAGCAATGAAAAGCATTGAGTCAAGAGCAAATAACTGAGATAGATAGCAAAGCGATTAAATAATGAGCTGAGGACTGACCCAAAGCCCAGTCTAAGAATATGTAGTGCATAAGAAACAATAGGTCTTGCAACAAACAGCCAAGGCCATTTGTTGCAAAGACCTAATAAAAGGACGGCCCTTTGTGGTGATCTCATTGTCTCCTGAGCTGGGTGAAAAATCTACAAGGCTAAAGAAAGGCCTGAAAAAAAACAGGTAAAACGTAGTACTTTTCATTCTTTCTTCCTTGACTGAACAAAACCAGAGGGGTGATAACACCATGGCATGGCCATGCTCCTGGTTGACTTCATGGCCAGGTGAAGCAGTTCATGGACAGGAAGCAAAATCTTACAGTCAGCCAGACCTGAAATCATCAGATGATAGAATGGGACACAAATTCATAATGTCATGGGAAAAGCTTTAGCGAAGAACCTTGTGAAGTGATAAGGACTAGCATGTGGCCAACTAAGCTAGGATCTTGGGGAGCTTCTTTAACCACATGGCTGCTAGGCGTTTTCCCGTCCTGCGCTGAAAAATATAAAACACCATAAATCATGACGAGCTGGCCTTGTCATCCGCGCACGGCAGGTAAGCGCCATGACGAGCCCAGCTCGTCATTAGCTTCGAAGGGGTTAATGTAGATCTAATTTACAAAATTCCCTAATCTTCTATGGAGGAAGCAAAGTGATGGCTCATGTTGACGGAAAGGTAGTAAGCCACAAAAAAGTAGCAAAATGCATATTCATTGACCATTGGTCCTAAGTGTTCTATAAGGTTTTCCAAGAATCACATTTCATCTTGTATGTTAGTATCCAGTAGAGAACAATAGAAAGAAAGGGAGGTGGTAACGTTGAGCTCATAATTTGACAGCCTAATGTGGGAGAGCTAGACATAATGAAAAGCATCACAGAAATGCTAGGCCATTCATCCCTTCATCCAGGAGGTTAGTGAAGTATAAGAACAAACAGGTGTGTGACAACATTATCACCAAAGGAAACATTAGACAAATGGGTGAAGAAAGTTTACACAGTGATGCTGCTGTACAAGTTAGCATCATCTGCAACTTCTACCACCTCAGTAACTTCATATGAAAAACTCAGAGAAGAAAAGGGGACACTAGGGGCTCCAGCATGTAAATTGCAATAGCACAGGCTCATGGTTGACAGAATCACATAGTTATCTGAGTTGACATATGGTAATTATCATGAGCACATCCCCAAAATTGTCAGATATACTGAATTATGGTAATACACTCCTAAGGGTTCGATTCCGATCTCGCTAGGAAAGCACTCCGTACGACTCGGATCCGGAGGGCTTTCCCAGCGAACCGTGCTTCAGGAGTCTGAACAAGCGAGTACAATGCAGCCGTATGCTGACGGACTCGGTTCGTTCAGACTCCCATTGAACTCTCAGGGCTGGGTGGGGAAAAGCGTACACCCTGTGGTGGGCACCTCATGGTGCCCGCCACACTGTGCATGCCTGGATCGGGGCGATCCATGTGCACACCCCGTGACAGATTCGGAGGGTCCCGGGTGAAAGGAAGCTTGCTACAGCCCCCTGAAGTACACTTTCGACAGCCATTTAGTCTTGCTGAGACCGAGGCGAAGCAGCTGTCTGAATCGTGCATCGTACTTGCTCGGTCGGAATTCAGCTCCTTTGCACAGCACAATTCGGCTACGAACAAGTCATACGGACAGGCTTGGGTCCGGAAACAATTTGATTGATGTATAGGTGATCTTCGCATCGTACTTGGTCATTCGGACCTCTGTACGATTTGGTCTGAAACAAGGGCTACAAATCAGATCCAGGAAAGCTAAATCCGATTCGGAAGCCTTCCGGACGACATTGGAATCAGCCCTAAGTAGAAAGTCAGTGAAGGAGGAGGTGTAGTATGCTTGTAGTAAACATAGCCTCTTGCACTCAGATGCAGATGTATGATAACAAAGCAGCTCCCTGCCCACCATTTGACTTTGCCACAAACTCTTTTGCAGTGGGACTACGTCCTCCAGCACCAATGTGCCCAGGAGGGGCGGCGCTGACAATGAAAGTGCTTAAAAGTAGGCCTTGCTTCCTGCAGTGTGGAACATGCGTCTGGGCCCTAGACAAGATAGGCCCAAGACCTCATCGCCCAGAAGAGGCTGGGCAGGGCCACCTCTCTTGGATCCTCGGGTTGCTCCTCCACGATAATATTGATGAACCCATCTTGAATATATTGCTTTGGTTGCAGGGACTGTATCCACGGTTAGTTTTGGTAAAAGAACCTTGGGAAAGTACAAACTGGCTGGAGAAAAGAACAGTGCTACTTCAAATCCCAAACTGGTACAATTTTAGATAAATTCCTGACTCCAGTAGTGAGTGTAATCACAAGGAAATAAATCTGGCAGAGAGGCGCCTGCCTCTCGATATGGGTATGAACCTTAGTGCCTTGTCACTAAGCGGTGTACCACCACAGTTGGGTACTTATGAGATGGTATCTGCAAATGTCTATAGCTCACCTTCTGCTGAGGCTACCACCAAGCTCCCCAGCTGATTATGGACAGGATGTCCTCTACAGATGTGCCTGCGAACACTAGTCAGCAAGGAAGAAGAGGAAAACCAAGCAAAGGCCTGTCCCTGTCACACCAAGAAGCAGGGTCCAATGCCCGCTCCTCTGTCACCATACATAATCAACAGGCTATTGTCTGACGCAGGCAGAGTTGTCTCCAAATTTCAGTTATAGAGAGAGAAGTGGTGTGTAAAAACTGGATAGGGAAAGCATCATGGATCAAATTCAATCCATTATGGCATCATTAATTGTTCCTTTGGTGGACAGGATATGCTGCCTGAAAGGGGCTATCCTGGAATTATCTTAAAAGCAAAATGTATTATTGGTTCCTCCAGCACCTACGCAATCCCATGGCTGGGTTACCACCAACAATGGGGCCAGTTTCATTAATATCAATTCCAACCCAGAACAGAGGTCTTTGTTGCCCACAGAAACCTCCATTCCCAAAGTAAACACATGTGCACTACCCCTGGGGACAGGTCCCATGCCTAAACCAAGTTGTAGTAAAGTTGACTAAGGGCAAAAAGGACAAGTTAGAGCTAGCTGTACAAATCAAGCTCTTTTTCAGGAGCCAAAGTCCCAGTTTATACCAAATGCACCCAACAATGCTTGACCTTGTCATCTGGCTGCTATCCGTATGTGACGGACCTGGTTTGAGTATCGCCACTTTCCTCTAATAGGGAGGATTCATACCTGGAATTCAAAAATAAAGTTTCCCACTGGCTTTTACGAAACACTGATTCTTCTATCTCCAAATATGATGATATACTACTGGTGAGGAAATTTGGGTGGATTGGTCAATCAGCAAAATCAATAGAAAGGGACTCTGCGGTAATAAATTGTAGGCACCTGGGCATGGCTCTTCATTTTATCAAAACTGGCTGCAGGCCTTGTAATTTAGAAATAGCTGCCAGTATTTTTCGTCTTTTGAAATTATACGTGGAAGAAGTACATCTCTCGGCCGTATACAATTTGGCAGCACAGCGTGGCAATGCGCTTGGGTTTGCGAGACTACCATTCGTGAACTATTATTATTAGCGATGAGCTGTTTACTTGTGATTTTTGGCGTGGTTTACATTGCATGTATATTGAAGCCTTGCTGCTAGGACTCTGCAATAGCTTCCTCGACCAACCCGGGGGATTTTCGCTTGTTGGACCACTTTTTTGCCCTGAAGAAGCCCGCATGGGTGAAGCGTGTTGGCTGTGTTGTACATAAATTACAAGTAAAGGATCTATTACATCAAGCCTAACCTGTTCCTGTCATCGTCACTAGTACGTGTATTGTGAACTGTTTCTAAGGTTTGTTGTGCATTTGTCTCTTTACATGTGTCTCTCTTATTTTTATTTCTATGTTACATTTAAGACCAATGATGGTGGCTGGTCTTATGAGGTGGGCAATTCTGGGAGATTGTATAGGAAAACCTTTTTAGGGTTTACTTTTTATTATTACCTTTTGGAGAATACTGGTAGTAGTGAGGCAGCACATACCCTGCCAACGTGTCTTTGTGTATTTCAGTATTTTTCTCCCTAGGTTCTTTTTATAAACCCAATCCTCCAAGATAGCTGAGCAGGTGTGGGAATTTGCCTTACAGAGCGTATGCTCCAGGGGCCTTCATTGTTCCTACTGTCAATAGATATCTACCACTAACAGATTTGGACATCAATGATTGACTCTCTCCCACTCTGGAAAAGAATAGGGCGACTGAATCAGAAGGGGCTACGGTAGCAGGATCTAGTTCTGATGCACAACAATCTACTGTAGCTGATGGCTTCCTACATACAGTGTCTGATGCAAATAGCTCCTCTGAGATTGGCGAAATATTGCAATCCTCCACAATTTATGGCTTTCCACTTCTAGAGACTGATGCCCTTAGCTTGTCTGTTATTTGTGCCCACACAATTAATGCCAAGGTTTACACAATGCTTGTCTCTTGGAACCTTGCTGGCATTATGAACAAACCTTCATGCCCAGACTGGTGTGACTTTGTGGACCAATATGATATTTGCCTGTACCAGGAGACCGGGCTGTTTTGATCTGGCTTGCTAGCTTTCATTGACCAGCATCTTCATCTGGGAAAGGCCGTCCATCGGAGTGCCTTGGATTCCGGATCAAAACCACCCTGGAATGTACAACTGAAGTAATTGATGTTGGCTCTCCTGCTTTATTGTGTGTCATCATGCAGATTCCTTCTGGGGTCTCATTTTGTTAGTATAATGTGTATTGTAGGCCTGAAAGTGATAAGGCCAATCTAGTCACCATTTATCTAATCAATGTCTATCTGCCATCCCTCCCTGTTGGCTTTTTCAGAACTGTGGCGGTGGGGTTACCAATGCCCCCTATGTGGGCAGGGGCTAAGATCATCCTGATTTTGCGAGAATGGCTTAAGGTCCCTTCCCTCTAACTATCGGTCAATTTGCCTTATTGACAGTTCTCGGCAGCTTTACAGCCAGACATATTGCACGATTGGATTGAGGATGTGGGCTTGTTGACCCCCTTGAAACTAAACTGGGGTGGCATGGTGAGCAAAGGAATGGTGGATTTAACCCAGATCTCTTGACTGGGGGTGAATGCTTTGATTTGTTCAGCAGTCTGTCCATCAATTGTGTGTATTTTGCTTTCTCGCCCCAAGTATGCCGGGTATGCCCAGATGTGGATCCCGGGCTCACTGTGCCACTGGAATCAAGCTATCCTAGCTGATAAGGGCTGAAAGCCCAAAACCGGTCCTAGGATGCTTGGTTCAGGTCCAGGAAGGACCTGGCTTGGCAGTTCGGGCTGGATTGGTCCCATGAGGCACAGGGTCAAGGCTGATTTGCATATGGCCAGGTCTAAACTGGGGTGGCATGGTGAGCAAAAGAATTATGGATTTAACCCAGATCTCTTGACTGGGGGTGAATGCTTTGATTTGTTCAGCATTCTGGTCATCAATTGTGTGTCATTTCCCCTTAAAAGTCAGGCTCTGGGCATGGACAAGTTTCACTCACCAAGTATATAGATTTAAACAAATTTATTGGAAAAATGTTACAATAAGGGGTGGATGTCTTTACGTAGGCTTCATCAATCTTCGCCTTTGTCCTTGTCCGATGGAAGGCCCTGTGGAGGGTTTTGACCAACTTGGAGATGTTATCAGCAGGCTCCATTTGAATAACCAAGCACAGGCCAGATACAGCTCTCTTGGTGAACTGACAGTGTTCATTCCAGTAACTCGGGAAGTAATGTAAGGGTGTGTTTTAGCCCTGACCCTGCTTATATTATGTAATAATTACCTGGTGCCCTAACTAGTTGTGCAAGCATAATGCTCAGAGTCTGGCCAACAGGAAGGTACCATTGCTTCTGTATGAGTACACAATATTACTGGTCTCTAAATATCCCATGGGCATTCAAAATCTGTTAGAACAATTTGGTGTCTTCTGCAGACAGAGAGGTAGGGAGATCAATCTTACTAAAACCAAGTATATGGTTTTGAATGCCTGTCCTACAGCCCATCCAAATATGGTTCTCAATGGTATTCATCTGGAGAGAGTTTGTATATTTGAATAACAACGGTACACACTCACTGAGCAGTTTGTCTGGTCATCATAGATAGAAAAATGAAGACTCAGGGTAGAACATTATGCAGGAGAAGCATTCTGAGGGCTCTACATGGCTCCACTTTTCAACTGATTTCCTTGGCCCTCCAAATTTATAATTTACAATCACTTGGGGGGTCATTATATGGTGCAGAACTTTGGGGGCATGAACATGTAAGTGATAAGGAGCTGGTGGAGAATCATTTTGCTCTGCTCCTCACTAACCTTCCTGCTAGTATCCCACTCATTCCCTTCCAGTTAGAACAAGGCTGCAGACCCCTCGCCAATAGAATTGAACTTAGACCACTACTGTACTAGAGGAGTGTCTGGGCTTCTGCTGATTTAGTGTCTTATCGGATGGGTTTACAGGAAATGTTAAAGCTCCCTGGAGCTGCTAGAATCTCATGGCTTGGGTTCATTAAATACCACTTGAATGAGCTTGGGTGTGTGAATCTTTGGATGAATCCAGAGTCTGCATGCAAAGTACCGAAGTTTCTTCTCAAGGGTATATACTGGAGGCATGTGGATGGTAGTATCAGTATGAATGGTAGGGTGGGCTCTTTGACATCAGCCTTTCTGGAGTTTAAAGATGTCTACTCTTTGGAAGAGTACATAGACGTGATTGAGCCCCCACTCGCCAAAGCCCTGTACATGGCATTTCGTATTCCTATCCTGCCACTTGGAACAGTCACTGATAATCACAACGTGCCAATAAAGAACTTGACATGTGTTGTCTCTATTGTCCTGAGGCAAAATAATGTACTGAGCATGTTCACTTCTTTTGTCCTCATTATCAGGCCCATAGGAGGAAGTGGATATTGTCACTATGTCAAAATATGGGGTCCAGGGGCTATAGGACAGCTTCTAGGATATCAGGAACCAACACAACACAGCCAATCTTATTTGTTGTTTCCCATTTCCTGTTATATATGTGGAGATTTAGACAGAAAAAGGTAGCCCCTTGAATGCTGTCATAGCTGCATACTGAGCTAGCACCTTAAGATGAGCAATGGATTAAATGGTTAAATGCCATTTAGATTATGATTGCGGGATTATATTGCAGACCATGTTTGCATTTAGCGCAACAGGCTGCTACAGTATGAATTGTATGCATATTGTTCACCTTGATTCTAGGATTCTCAGCACAGTTTTTATATTTTATGTATTTTATGAACTCAGCAAGCATCATGGACTATGTTTACACTTTACCAGTTATGCTGCTATTGTATGGATTTCTTTTGATTGTAAAATCTATTTTTGAGATCATTTTAAATGGATATATCAAATTGATATTTTATTTTTATGTGCCTTGATGGCAAATTTGCAGTATAAAGAATTATTTGGTAAGAGAAAGCATGAAGGCTGAAACTGTTAATAGCACATCGGGTTTGGCATTTATAGTATGACCCTAGTGTGACAGGCAGTGTCTTGTGTATTGGTTTCACCTTTGCACTGTGTTTAGTTAGCATGAGCTTGTTAGAAGTTTAAACGCCATTTTTCCTTTTCTGCTGCCTCTGCACACGACACATTTTGTTATAACAGCTTTTTGCCTAGTTAGGTATTTTGCTTTACACGAGAATAACATGTTTGCTTATAATATCAGCCTTGCTTGGCAAGCTATGTCTGTACACTGAGTGCCGAGGCCTTCAAGGCTATTTCAACACAGCGCTTATTGTTTGGATTGATCAGCGCACAGAGTAGACATAATATGGATGCAGCTGTGGCCAACTTTGTGTTTAGGCACGTTTAATAATGCACTGCGTAAAGCAGGAGACACACACTTGATGAATATCCGTATGCAGAGAGTTGGTGCAGGAGATGATGTGATCCATTTCTGCTGAACCCAAAGGTATGTGCCTGCCCTTCTAAACCCAAAGAGACCTTCTGTAGATATAATATAATATACTAGCTAGGGAGGGTAAACTGAGCTTCTATTTAGACATTTTCCTTTAGCATTTTAACATGCTTTCACCCTTTGTATTGTATGGAATAGTAACCATGCTGTTAACCTTGTTCCTTATAATATGTTTGCCTGTATTAGCTAAGATACTGCGTTTGAGGAACACTGCATTAGAAATAAACATTTCAAACTCGCACGTGTCCTCATTGACTCCCCGTTCTGGATTGATATGTTAGTATAATGAAAGAGTGTTCATGAGTTCCACGTTACCTGAGGTGTTCTAAGTTCTTGTTCTGGGTTGTCTAATCATTGGGGGTCGATAAGTACCAATGAGACACTGATAGATAGTCTGGTAGGGGATTTTGGATACTGAGGTGAGTTTTGGCACACCCTCATTCACTGAGGTTCCAAGTCTCTATGCACAGTTCTGTAAAGGAGCAGAAATCCCTGCTACAGGAGTAGAGTACTGGATAAGGTCAAAGGCAAGCAGACGGTCAATGAATGATAGGAGAGGTAGTTGTTTCATAGTTACTGCATTGTAGTGTTTACTTCTCTAAAGATGTGTATCTTCAGCTCTTTCCTAAATTGGAGCAGCACTGGGGAGACCCTTACTGATATGTGGATGATGTTCTAGATGCTGGGTGCATTTATGGAAAAGGCTTGCTTTGTTTTTTTTATACTTCCTAATCTTCAGTCTGATGTGGCATTGCTGTGGATTTGCTGAGAGCCACCAAAGATTGGTTAGCTTGTCAGCAAAATAAGAGGGGTTGCTGGTCATGATGGTTTCGTAAAAGATGCAGTTGGTAGTGAAGATGGATGGTATTGGACTGTCAATGGGAGTCAACAGAGTTTGCTCTGGATGAGGGTGATCTTATTTCTTCCTGCCTTGGATGAGAAATGGTGCAGATGCCCTTAAGGTGTGCAAATGTAGAGTCTGAGAGGCCATGGAACATAGTGTCAGCATAGTGTCACCACCATCCAGATGCGGTAGTTTAAGGACCTGAACAGCACTTCTGAAGAACAATTGCAGGTTTTTTTAGAAGACAGCTACTACCTTTCATGTTTGTTTTTTGGCAATGTGTTCATTGAAGGCGAGGTTGGGGTTCAAAAATAATCCAAGTGACCTGGCCTTTGGTCAAAGGTAAAAGTTGGGGTTTGAAGCTGTCAAGGTTCATAGTATTGAGCGAGGTTTGTACTATTGCTTTCTTGTTGGTCTTTGCAAATAAAAGGAATTCTGCCTTGGATAGGTTGAGCTTCAGGTAAGCACTTGACATTCAGGTCTGAATAAGGGACAGACAGTGTTGGAAGCATTGGGCGCCTGGAGCAGAGGATACTTTTAGGTAGATCTGTGTATCATTTGCTCTTGATGCTTTTATCTGTGAAAAGAGCCCAAAGGGTCTTCATATTGAAGTATTGAAGCTAATTATAACTGGAGACAGTATGGAACCCAGGGGACCCTGCAGGTGATAGCAATGTTTTGGGACCTACAGGTGTCTCTGTGAACAAACTGTGTTGACTGAAGAGCTAGGGGAAGGTTTGGTGACAGACATTTGCAGTGAATCTCATTAGAGGTTTAAGGGTGTGGATAAGGGTCAAATGATCAACTTTGCAGCTGAGATGGTCCAGCAATATCAGGAGGCATAAGTCATCTCGATCTGTGGTCAAGAGGGCATTGTCTACGACATGCAAGGTAGCAGACGCCATGCTGCAGCATAATCTGAACCCAGATTGGTAGTCATGTAGGATATGGTTAGCACTAATGTGATCTTGGAGTTGAGCATAAATAGTTTTTTCAGTGATCCTGCCAACGAATTGTAGGCGAGCTATGAGGCAGCAGTTGGGCAGGTCATCATGATTGAATGTAGACTTTTTAGAAATGGGAGGATTTGGCCAGTCTTGAGTGCTCACTGGAAGATGCCTTGAGTGTGGGAGGCTTTAACAATGGTGAGAGAGCTTCCCTTGATAGAGTTTTAGGAAAGGACGAGGGTAAGCCATTATCTTCATATGAAGTGGCTTAGAGGGAGTAGTGCAGCAAGAGCTATAAGAGACAGGGTCTGGAAGGATAGCTATTGTGGGATTCTACAACAAGTTGTGATGGGTTGCTGCAGGAATTAATTATTATGAAATGTGTTCTACTTTTGTTTGTGGCTTCATTAATGGAGTTGGTATAGAACTTTACTTTGGCATAGGTGATTTGCAGTCATGTTATTAATAAGATTCAAGGCAAATTAAGGACTGCTAAAACATCACACAATGTTCCTCAAACTGGTGAAGGAGTAGCAAGCAGGGTATGTTGTCATCAACAAGAGAGCAAAGGGCACTCCTGAAAAGTATACTGCGGATCTGCACACCTTTTCCATATTTCTGACTCAGTGTAAAATCAATTTCTAGTGAATACCTAAGCATTTACCAACTTTTATTTTTTCTTATACACACCATGGGATTGAGCTTAAATCAGCATCCTTGTTTGAAGAATTATAACCAATTCATAAAGGCTTTGAAAATCATATCCAGTAAAGGATAAACCAAACAAGAAGCCCATGTGGTGGTATTAAAATCTTTCAAGATTTATTTTAGTATATCAATCTGCGTAAACAAATATTGCCTGAGGTGGCCTATCTGGATGGCACAGCACTGCTGCACTCTACCACGGCATTCGCGTGGAGACCACAGACGCTTTTGTACTAGTGGAAGCCGGTCCTGATTCCTTAAATAAATTGTCTGATTTTACATTGCAAATAGAATTTCAACAGAAAAGGGACAACTCTGGAAGGAGGTAGACTCCACGATATATTCAAACAACGCCAAGAAAGAAAACAGCTTCATGTGACACTTTGACAGACGAACCAATGCAGATTGCTAATTTAAGAAAACATTTGACTCAGGAGGAACAAGAAAGGAGAAGGTAAGAAGGCCTCTGCATTCTTTGTGGTAAAAAGCAGTGCCATGTTTTCGTAATTTCCCCAAGAGAACGGGAAACAACTTGGCATGAGCATACATTGCAAACCCAGGTCGAGCCAATGTCAGGATAATGGGTTTGCCTCTTCCAAGACACATTATTATTTCTTTGTGGAAATACCAACCCAAGTATCCGTTAGAGATCAAGGAATTAATCATTGGAGATCAACTGGCTTCTTCATGGACATATCATTAGAACACGAGACACTGATTACTATCTTTCAGACAGAAGTACTAGAAGAAGTCCAAGGGTTGGATGAAATCCCTTTAACAGCTGGAATTATCGAGTGGGAAACAGCTCCTTTAGATATGGCCACAGAGACAGGTCATATTGTAACTGTGATCTTTAACTTGATTAATGCGCCCACCTCAACTATGATTTTAGGGACTACATGGATGAGAAAACATAATCCTTGGATTGATTCAGTAGTTCCGCGAATTTATTTCTCTGATCCCTTGTGTAAAGAGTATTGGTTTTCTAGAAAAGGTATCACCTGAGAACAATCATCTAGCCTGCATATTGGTGTCCGTAGAATAAAAATCTGCAGAAACACTAGAAGTTTATAAACAGTTTGAGAATGTTTTCAACAGTGAGGCAGCGGACACATTGTCCTTTTGCAGTCCATTTGACTGTGCAATCAATCTATAATCAAATGGTAAGATACCATCTGAGCACATTTATCCCTTAAGTCCTTGAAAAGATCAAGTTCTCAAAGAATATCTAGAGGAAAATGTAAAAACAGGTTAACTCATCTTACTGCCTTGGGCTCTCATCTTCTTTATTCCAAAACCAGGAGGATAATATTGCCTCTCCATCAATTACTGAGACATCAATCAGATCACCACTCAAAACTGATGACCTTTGCCACTGATGTCAGTTCCATTAGGTTAACTTCCAGGTGCCCAGATAGTTACACAACTTGATTTAAGAAGATCTTGTCACTATTCAGAAGGGAGATGAATGGAAGACAGCCCGTAATACTTCATATGGATATTTCAAGTATTTAAAAACCCCATTTAGGCTATGTAACATACTGGATGCCTTCCAGCATTGTTAGATTATGTAACATATTGGATGCCTTGCAGTATTTTATAAAATATACCTTGTGGGTCTTGTTTTAATCATTTGTTATCATCTGAATGGTATATTAATGTTTTCTGTCTCTAGAAGAGTATATCAGGTGTCATAGTCCTGAAAAGGGTAGCCACATGGACTATGAAATGGGTACAGCAGTGAGGGATTGATTCATTCCCACCGTGGTTAAAGAAATTCAGAAGGCCCGTTGTCCCGCTTTGCTCTTCTGCTAACTTAGCATACTGACATGGGATTTGCTTTCCACTGAAGCAGTGAATAAGACACATTTCTGTCCATCTGGTCAAAGCACCCATCTATTTACATCCTGATCATTCATTACCCTTCACAGTGGAAGGCAGGAAGTTCTTTCGTCTTTTATTATATGACCCATCCATAACCAAAGATATCCACAAACCCAGGAACTGTATCCTGTGATTTATTTTCCACACACCCTATTATCAGATTATTCAATTTACACCATTTATGACTGTGAGTTATTAGCTGTTCATGAAGCATTTTGTTACTGGAGGCACTATTAGGAGCGGGTGCTCTTTTCTCATCATTGTCTGGAATAATCACAAAAATCTTGGCTATCTGAAATCTGTGATATCCATAAACACTTGGCATGACCATTGGTCACTATTTTTATCCAATGTTTCAGTATAATATCTACTATTGTCCTTGTAATCACCATGGCAAGGCTGATGCCTTATATAGAAAGTTTGAAGAAGCAAGACCAACAGCAGAACATCATAAGATTCTAATGTTATAAAAGATACCCCAGGATAAAGCTGAGAATTCACCAACAGAGATTCAAAGACCACAAGAAACCATCCAAAGAGAAGAACAGATTGAAGAAGAATAGCAAAAATTACAATATCAACAGTGATACTAAAAATACGATGATAGACATTTCACCGGATGTATCCGCACAACAGAAAATGTTACATTGGTGTCATGACAATCCAGTGTAAAGCGTCACGTCACCCTGGCATCCATAAAACCCAAGAAGTGTCCATCGTAATTTATGGTGCCTAATAATGACACAAAAAATGGTTTTATGAAACATGTTCATGGTTATAGGTTTAAATTGAATTTATTGATAAATTGTCACACACTCACACAATTATCACATCAGAGGAAAAACTGCAGCATCAGTGAAAGGGTGGCAGAGAACATATATTTTTTATTTTTCCCTTCCTCTATTCCCAAAGGTGCTAGGTCCGTTAGGTATGGCTCTGATTTTTCTCCCCACCCGCTCTTTGTTTTTGCTATTTTCACACTTTGTGAAAGAGACATAGGGGCGGGGGGAGGGTTAGAAGAGTTAATGCACGATTGATTGGATAACAACACTGTCATTATAATTACAGACTTCCACCATGATGCAAGAATATCACTCTCTCTCTCTCTTTCTCTCGCAACTTCCCCTTTCCCCCTAGTCACATAATCCTTAATTTTGCATATTTAAGCTGGAAGCTCGATGTTGGGGGATGCAGGAGCATGACCACTCCTGAGTCCAGACAAACAGGAGGCGAATATTTATTTTAAAAAACAAGATGGTTGCAGTGTGGAAGCACCGGATGACCTGGGAAGGTAGAGAAGCAACACATGGGAAGGTAGAGAATCAACATGGTTGAGCAGGGGGTGTGCGAGGGGAAAACAAGAGAGCAAAAGGGAGGCAGTGCAAACTAAAGGGGAAAGCAGCAGATGGGAAAGAGAGCAAAAAATACACACACTTCTTGAGTGACTAAATGAAATGAAAAAGTAGTTCCCTAAATGCAAACAATATCAGAAGTAGACGGACACAATCAACTGGTTGAGTGTGGGACAAGCAAAAGAATAGAGAGGAAAGCCACTGAATCAAGAAGAGGCTGCTAAGATAAACAATAAAATCATGAGCAAGGGACTGATGCAAATCCCACTTTGTATTGATTCAAAACAATAGTTCTGACCAACAAACAGCTAAAACTATCTGTACCCAATACTGAACAATGTAAAAGAAAATTGTCATTAACAGGGGAGTAGCTTGCAATCCTGCATCAGATGTAGTAGCACAGAGGTCCACTGCTCCCCAGTTGGTGAGGTAATGGAAACCCACTTTCCTTTGTTGCTTAGGGGTCCATAGCACTCTTGTTACGGTATTTTGTAACAGTTTATTCACAATAAACGTGGTCCTATGCATGTATAGTTACCTGCGCTTCTGCTCCTTCAGTAGTCTGCTGAGCTGAACATCCATACATACAGTTATTCTGACACATGAACAACTTCTACTAATTATGTCCATAATTTACTCTGACAATATAGCAGACCGTGCTATCCTATCACTCTAATAAGTTGGGCAATTCAGTATACTGCATGTTACAAATATGTTCACATCTTGGCCCTAGGGTAATGAGGGGCAGAAATTATGTCTGTTGCTCAAGGATGGGTACCGAAGCCAAGATGGTTCAGTGCCTCACCTCCATAATTTTCTCAATTTTTCTTGTGGTAGACTGGTAGGTTTGCTGCCTCGTTGGCGTGGGCTGGTTGTGGTGTTTACCCCTATCTGCCCATCCCAGAGAGGCTCTAACATCTCGCCGGAACACCAGGGAAAAAAGTGAGCGACAAAATCGGGTGTGGGGCTTGCTCATCCTGGCACTAGATTGCAGCCCCACCCTAGGCACCATGCAGTTTATCTGTGCCCTTAAAAGGCATATTTGAAAAGTCACCTACAATCAATCTACCTGCCTTAAGAGACAGTACTACTACTCAGCAGCAGGAATAGGTTAAAAAAGGAAAGGTGTGGGGCTTCATTCCATTTTGCCATTGGGTCCCACCTTTGGACACCATAAAGCATTTCTGTCATCTAGGCGAGGCCAAATGGTGGGGTTACCTCCTTTCTGCCAGGCGAAATATCAAAATGATGCCCAAAAGGCACACATTTCCTCTCACTTGCCATGTGGATGACTCCAGTTTTGGGCTCTGGGTCCTGGGACAGGGACAGGAGTAGGAGTCATGGCCCGATGTCAGAACGGGCCAGACTTAACCCTAGTCTTTAAATGAAAAACAATGTCGAGTCTGAACTACACATATACCAAACTGCCATGGGGAGTACCTGCCGGGGCAGTGACGTGGGGAGGGGGAGGGGCAGGGTGGGGGGTAGTAATGTATGGATAATGGATGTTTGCAGGTAAGTAAACATATAAATAAATCAAACGAATTTCGTTGCGTGCGCTGCATCCTCAAATGCAATGCAGTGCATTCAACGACATTCGTTTGATTTATTTATATGTTTACTTACCTGCAAACATCCATTATACATACATTACTACCCCCCACCCTGCCCCTCCCCCTCCCCACGTCACCGCCCCGGCAGGTACTCCCCTACCGACCGCAGCTGTCATCAGGACATGCATGAACTCGCCTGTGCTGAAAAGAGTACATTCGTGAAACACAGGGCTGCAAGTTGAAACCACAGCTATGTTGTTCACTGAAGGTGGATCAGCTTCTTTATGAAGAGGGGGAAAGACAGTGCTCTCCTGCTGCAATCCCCATGCAAGGATTCACTAGGGAGAGGTACAGTTCGAAAGTGTATGGTGCCCCAAAGGGAACAAAGTCAGTAAATTATGAGCTGAACAGCTCCTTCTACATTTGTTTTCAATTGTGTGTATGTCTGCATGCCATGCACACTGATCATCCTTCAAAAAAAGATACCTCTGGCTCCTGAGGAAGCTCTTCCCAGCAGCAGAGGGGCAGCCCTACAAAGGGAAGTCCTCCAGTGCAGGAACCAAAGGGTTTCCCTGCCCGAAATGGAAGGATCTGATGTTTACGTTCTCTGCACTGGGAATGGGCAGGACATGAACATTAATGATTTAAGTGGTGTGCAGGGCTCTGGAGGGGGGGTGGGTCCTTTATTCTAGCCTTACAGTTTAGCCAAATCACAAAGGGAATACGATTAAGTGATGACCCTGTAGAGCTGGGACATGCCATATCAGGGAACATGCTCATGTTCTCCAACGGTTCAAAATGATTGACCTGCCCATATGTGTAATCCTCAGGGTAATTGCAATGCAGCTTTTGTAACAATTAAGCATTCTCATCTTTTAGCTCAATTTGATTTGATGAATATCAAGGGCAGATTGATTCTCTTCTTTCCTAATGAATCTGGCCCTATCAAATTCCCTTGTTCAGTTTTTGTGCCCCTACAGTAAGCCATCTTGTAGAGGGTACCCCATGGCTCTTACTTATCTCCTTATCTCCTATGCCGTTTAATGTTTATATCTGTCCTCTGATCCCTGTGATGAGCTTGCTTGTATGTACAGCAATTTCATACTCTGATTACAGACTAATCCTCTGTCAGCAATGTTTTGCCAACCTTTCTTCCAATTGCAACCAAAGGTAATACTTAGGGGGCCTAATTTATGAGGCCCCTTGCTCCACCGGAAAGTCACTTTTTGTGACCTTCAGTGGCTCAGAAGCCTGCGTGATATTTATCAGGCAGCACTAAGCCACTTTTTTGGCTTAATGTTGGCTGATAAATATCAGTCCCTTTAACGCAGTGTTCTGCATTAAAGGGACGTGTAATGGGTGTTGCTGGGGGCGTTCCCAGCAACATCCACGGCCTTTTGACACTGCCCCAGATTTACGAGAAATGGTAAGTCTGAGGCAGTGCCAAAAGCTTACACCTTACCAGGGAAGGCGTAAGGGAGGCGCAACGGGGACAAATATATTTATTTCTCTTTGTTTTTCCTTTTTCTATGTGTGCTGCATTCTACAGCACACATAGAAGTGAGGGCGACTTTTCATACAAGCCAAATTACATGTGTTTTACATGTGTTTTTCATTGTAGAGTATAACAACACCGACAGACATTTAAAGTACCACACGCAAGAGTAATATGGACCTGAATGCAAACTTGAGCTGCACTAATGGAATGTAGTGGTAAAAATACTTATAGGAAGAGTAATAAAGTTGAATGAAGTATGGGCATCAAAGGCCTAATTCACAATGGTAAACGTACACAGGTGTAGGTTTTCTATGTTTTTGATATTGACAAACTACAAGTGTAATCTCACTAATAGTAATTTTACAGGGAGACTCCGCACATAAAAAGACAGGCCGGTCTTATCTTTTTATATGGGGAGTTCGCTGCACCCAACTGCGAGTCTCAACAGTCGTAAAATTACTATTAGTAAAATTAAACTCGTAATTTGTTAATATAAAAAAATAGGAAATGCACACAAAAGTATAAGTTTACTTTTAGGAATTATTACCAGGTGTTTTGTTTTTTCCCATTAGCTCATATTAATCAACCAGAGTATGTTCTCAATCATGCTGGGTGAAATAAAGGACATAACAGAATTAAATCATGTATTCACTAAATGTCGGCTAAATTATTTACAATATTGAAAAATGCTTTTTAGATGTCTTAAAAAGCTATTCATGTATATGATATTTCCAAAGGTAAATAATTGATGTGCTCCAGTAAAATATATTACATTCTAGATATGATTCATCATCTCCACACCATTCATTTCTTAAAACTTTCAAATAGGTGAATGACTCTTTAATCAAAGTAAAAACAATGGCTGGAGGCTCAATAAGCTTTTAAATGTATTTGTGTGGCTGATATTTGCTTCCTACTATTGGACTATCTGCCATAGGTTACTCCCTAGCAAACGTTTATGTATTGGACCATGCTATCAAACCAACCAACCCTTACCCCGTATCTTGATTTGTAAACCACTAAATTTGTTTCATTCAGTCTCCCAGTCAGATCGACTAGGCACTATAGTAAACTCACCTGCAGACATGGGGGGCCGTGTGTGGATCGAGTTTACAAACACACTTCCATCAGGTTTGATCACAATTATCTGGCAAGAAATCAGAAAACAAATGTGAAAACTTGGCTATCAAGTTTATGATCTGAAGCAGACGTTTAATGGAAGAACTGAAAAAAAAATATTTTATGCACTGTTCATGAGATAATACTAGGGTTATTTTAAAACATGATGTCAGCTTGAATCAAACCCGCAGCTCCCTCATTAAGCATGTATTTATTTATTTCATTTAATTATATGAAACACTCCACAATCTATGCCAGAGAATGTCAGTCACACACAAATGTAATGTCATAGAGTCATACAGAACTGAGGGCCCGATGTATCAGAGGGTTGTTTCCATTGTATGCCAATGTGAAAATACATTAGTGGATTGTACACTGTTGGAATCAGTGACAATTGGAGATAGTGAAGAGTCTCCTATTGACTTCCCAGATGATAAACATAATACTGAAATGGCCAGTGGATTCATGTCATCCTTCGATGAAATGGAAGGCTGGTAGTGATGGTGCCCCTATTTCATTTTTGCATACTAATGCCATGTTACTGTGTGATCCATATGATCATTGCTTGAATATATAAACCTGATATTTCATATCTGGTTTTACAATAATGAGTGATTCTCGTACATTTGATTAGCTATAGTTGGCATATGTTCAAATTAATTTAGCAAGGGTCGTAGTAGGCCTCAGATGGTGGACCCCATTCTAATTATATGTTGTATTTTTTGCTTGCTGTGCATCATGTTTCTTGATTGATTGATTGATTGGCTTTATTTCGATATATGCAATATCTTAAAAGCAGTACAACAGATAAAAATAGTCACAATATAATGTTTCTCTATTCCAGGCAGAGAAAGAGGAATAGGTGGTGCACTGCGACGTTGTTTGTAGTTCTGAAACGTTTTAAGAAAGTTTTTTTAGAAGGTTTTGGGTGCACTCATGGGTGGTGTTTCCATCAAAACACGATTAAATTATAAGAACTTGTAGTGTACGCAACAAGCTACGTTCCTGAACCTTTGAATTAGCGAACGCTGCCATTACAGACATGCACACTCCGTGATAAAGGGCCCCCGCCCGAAATACATTGGAGCAGTTCACTTTGATTCTTCTAACTTAAGAGATCTACTTATTGGAATGATATGAAGCTAATATCATCGAATAAATTATCTATGAACCTTGTTGAATAAACAAACAACTTTTTGGACAACAACCTTTTGAATCATTGTATGATTACCCACGGAGTGCCTCACCTGGGGATGTATCAGCATTTTTATGCGTACACTACAAGTTCTCTATTCCAGGCACCACGAGCTGACATTAGTCTAAAATGTTATTGATGAATAAGTAACTTACCTTCGGTAACAATATATCTGTAAGAAACATAGGTTAGTTATAGATTCCTTACCTTAGAATTACCTCCAGGCGTTAGACTGAATCCGTATAGTTTTTCATCTGCAGTACACCTGCACGTCGGAAGGTGGCGTCGGTCGACTCCGCATTTGTGATTGGCATCATGGTTGTTGGGATGAAGTTGCGGTAGCTACATAGACAATGCCCTCGTGCGCTGACGTCAGTTCTGTACATGACTTTCCACGCCAGAATCGCAGATCTATGCAAGACACTGACCACTGGTGCACAAAGCTAGGGCCCTAAAAGGAAGTCCTTAACCCTAGAAGTCAGTTCGCAGAACTGGGAGGATAGGTGGGGCGGTAAGGAATCTATAACTAACCTATGTTTTACAGATATATTGTTACCGAAGGTAAGTAATTTGTTCATCTGAAATAAACAGTCAGTTATAGATTCTTTACCTTAGAATAGATACCCCAGCAATACCAACCCCGGAGGTGGGTCTGCGAACTAAGTTCACACCAGAACGTCCTGGAGAACAGAACAGTCAAAGAAGCTGTCTCTCTGGACTTGGCTGTCCAGGCAGTAGTGTTTGGTGTACGTGTACAGTGATGCCCACATAACTGCCTGACAGATGTCATTAGGGGGGCTCCCCGTCCCAAAGAAGTGGTAGCTGCCGGTAACCTCGTGGAATGGGCTGCAGTCCCACAGGAGGTTCCTTCGTTGCCAAAGAATAGCATGCTTTGATGCACAAAATGACCCACCTGGAGATGGTCCATTTTTGCACGGCCCGAACTTTCTTGACGCCCACGTAACCAGCAAAAGCTGGTCGTCCACCCGGAATTGTTTGGTGCAATCCAAATAGAAGGAAAGCGCACGTTCTGGATCCAGACGGTGCAGCCTCTCTGCCTCTTTTGAAGGTTGCGGAGGCACAAAGAGATGGTTTGGCCAATGTGGAAAGAAGTAACCACCTTAGGAAGAAAGGAAGGTCTAGTTCTAAGGATTTCCTTGTCCGGATGAACAGCCAGAAAGGAAGGCTTGGAATAAAGAGCTTGGATCTCACTCACCCTGAGCGCGGAGGTAATGGCCACCAGAAAGGCAGTTTTCAAAGTCAGAAGCCTAAGAGGACAGTTATGCAGTGGCTCAAAGGGAGCGCACATAAGATATGTAAGAACCAAGTTCAAGTTCCACTGAGGCATTAGGAAGGGAACAGGAGGAAAAAGATGAGTAATGCCCTGGAGAAAGCGATTTACAACAGGGGACTTGGAAAGAGAAGGATAGTCAGGAAGCATAACGAAGGTTGAAATGTCCAAGAGGTTGTACTTTAGAGTGCCAAGCATAGAGCCCTACTGGGCCAAAGAAAGATGATCAAGAGAACCTCGGAAAGAGGTGCAAACAGGGGATTCACAGCCTTTGCTGTGCACCATGCCACGAATGTGTTCCATCTGCAGGCGTATACCGTCTTAGTGGAGAAACGCCTGACTGCTGACTTTCATCGCAGCCTACACCAGCTCCATTGAGTGAGCTTTGATGCAGTGAGTGTAGCCAGCACCTATAGTGCAGATGAAGGGAGGGGAGTTTCTAGAAGTCTCTCTCCATGTTAGTAAAGAGTATAAAGACGGAGACCTTTTGGCACTTTGACAGGAACTCTCCTGGCAATGGATGTGCTGCCTAGGGCTTTTGTGCCCAGTTGAGCCCTCCCTGCATTTATTTTACCTGTGCATTATTGCCATTTGATATATGGGAACATGCTACAATAAATATTCCCCTTTGCTTGGCAAATGAGTGTTGAGCTTTAATTATGTTGTACTTTGGTATTCTAAAGTCTGTAGAGGCCTATTTGGAAGAGTGATCATGTTGTGTCCTGGTATTTTGAAGTCTTGCTCAGGTGTTCTGAAGAAAAAGCAAACACCCATTTCCCCTGCACCACCTGTGCCCGGCTGCTCGCCAACTACTGCACTGCTGCTGTTGCTGCTGAGACAGATTCCGAGAATCAGTGACAGCTGAGCATGAAGCTGAGGAGGTGGTATGCTGGACTTTTGGATATTAAGGAGCCTGGGAGGCAGCGTGTAGCAGTGGCTAGCAGATGGTAGACAATGGGTAAGGGGGCCGCAGGGGTCACTGGATGTGCTTAAAGCATTGGCACCCAGTGTTTGGCAGTTTTTACCACTGAGCGCTCCCATGGAATCGTGAGGAGCAAGTAGGAGGAGGAGTTTGGAGCAAGAAACAAGGAGAGGAATTTTTTTATGTCAGTTAGGCTTTATTTCGATATGATGCATATCTTAAAAAGCATTACATATACATAAAAACAATAAAAAGAGCCAATGCATAGATAAAAAGCATACAGTTCATATTACAAATGGCGCGAATAATTTACATAAAAACTGTCTAAAATACATATTAAACAAGATACAAAAGCCTAGTAGATCTAATGCGCCATGCCCAACCTAGGAATTTCGCCAATCCACATGCAAACAGGGGCCGCGGGTCCGTTTTCAAAATTCGTAGGGCCTCCTTGTGGGATCTAGTCCCAAGCTCTCTACAGAGTGGTTTCAACCATCTGCAGCAAGGAACTACATAGGCTGAGCATTCAAACAACAGGTGGGGAACTGACTCTGTCCTAGTCTCACAAACGGGGCAGAAGGGGATTGTCTGTGCCGGGACCTTCCACCTGGAAGTCAGATTCCCAACTGGAAGTAGGCCTACCCTAAATTTGAAGTATAGAGCCCTGTCCCAGGGTTTTAAGATAATATCCAGATACGGCTCGCAGAAGTGCACCTCCTTAACCAAAAGGAAATCCACAGTGGTCCTACACAAATTAGCATTACTGTTTCTGCCATCAATCACCCAACTCCAGTATAACTTCTTCAAAGTTGACTTGTGCGGGGCAGTTCTAGTATTCTGGTCCTCGGTAGCGCCTTCACGCACCACGAAGCGGCACCCGCGGAGCGGGTGAGGCGAGGCGCTGCAGCGGTCCCTCCACAGAAAGCACCAGGGCACAACAGGAATCAATCGACGATGTCTGGTGAGCAAACAACAGAGTAGGCGTCCCACAGATGTCCAGGAGGGAAAACGCTTTTCACAAGTTTACCGGCAGGGGGGCGGGGCTATCAGGGGGCGTTGACCAGCTGCTACGGCCCACGCAGGGACTCTTGGTCATCCGAGTCCCTGGAACGCTCCTCGCCTGAAGCCGATGGCCTTCCCCCTCAAAGCACCTGGTCCTCGGTAGGGCCTTCACGCACCACGCAGCATCACCCGCGGAGCGGGTGTGGTGAGGCGCTGCAGCGGTCCCTCCACAGAAAGCACCAGGGCACAACAGGAATCAACAGACGATGTCCGGTGAGCAAACAACAGAGTAGGCGTCCCACAGATGGCCAGGAGGGAAAACGCTTTCCACAAGTTTACCGGCAGGGGGGCGGAGCTATCAGGGGGCGTTGACCAGCTGCTATGGCCCACGCAGGGACTCTTGTTCATCCGAGTCCCTGGAACACTCCTCGCCTGAAGCCGATGGCCTTCCCCCTCAAAGCACCTGGTCCTCGGTAGCGCCACGAAGCGGCACCCGGCGGCGAGGCGCTGCAGCGGTCCCTCCACAGAAAGCACCAGGGCACAACAGGAATCAACAGACGATGTCCGGTGAGCAAACAACAGAGTAGGCACTGTGGCGTTGGTGTTGAGCCTCGGTGCGCAGAAGCGTCCAGGTGTCAGTGCAGCTTGCTTACTGCATGGCTCTCTCACCTCTCCATCCATCATTTCCTCCCTTTTGAATCCCTGCATTGCAACAGAAGCTGATGCGCTTGTATCTCCTGGCAGAGGCCTCTGTCACCCCTCAAGGGGTTCTCTGTTAATGATAGGTGACAAACAACAGGGTGAATGGTAGGGAAGGTGGCATTACTGATGTAATCCAGGAGGCACAGAGTTGTAGTAGAAGGATGATTTATTACAAGATAACAGCTTATACAGTCTGTCAAACTCCCACATAGAGAATGTGGAACCATAAAAGAGTCATAACAATTCTAGAATTACAAGGAAGTGCAGGAGGAGGAATACAACAATTACCATTGTCGCTGGCTGAAGCACCACTACTTGGAGTACGGTTACTTTCCACTCTTCGGTCCTGCGATTTTGATACTGCTATTGAGTCCAGCGGAGAGGAACTAGAGCTACATACCTTCTGTAATCCTTGGGGACATCGATTGCAGCTGCTGTGATTGCGGTGGCTGAAACACAACCCACAGAGGGAATAGACCTGCCAGCATGCTTTTGCAAAAATAACAGATGATGGACAGAATGCTGACCAAATCAAACATTCACCCCTAGTCAGAGATCTGAGTTTATTCCATTATTTGCTTGCTCACCACGCCATTCCTGTCTGGGGCCAGGCATATGCAAATCAGTTTTGACGCTGCTCCCCATGGGAACAGGCCACCTGCCAGTCCAGGTCCTCTCTAAACCAGAAATACGCATCCTGGGACTGGTTTCAGGGTTTAAGCTCCTCATAGGCCAGGCTAGATTGAATCCAGTGGCACAGTGAGCACAGGACCCACATCTGGGCATACCCTTCCCACTTAGTGTGACAAAAACAAAAAGAACAAATGATGGATGGAATGCTGAACCAAACATTCACCCCCCGTCACAGATCTGGGTTTAATCCATCATTTTTTTCACTCACCACACCACCCCAGTTTGGACTCTGCCGTATGCAAATCAGTCTTGACCCTGATCCCCATGGGAACAGCCCAGCCCGAACTGTCAGGTCAGGTTCTCCCTGGACTGGAAATAAGCATAATGGGACTGCTTTTGAGCGCTTGGAGACCTGTGGGCATGGGACATCGATTTCACCTGCATTGGTAGAAGGGGGACCACAACCCCTAAAGTTATTTCCAAGTCCAGGAGGATGGGCTTGACCTGCCTGTGCCCTCTTGAGCTCTTGGAGACTCGCAGGCACGATACATGAGGAGGCGAACACCAGGCCAAGAGCGGCCCCCTATTGGTCACCCAGTATCGTCTACATATATGTAATTGACTGTTGCTTATCTCTGGTTCAGTTTATGCTGATCAGTGGGCATTAATTCCTTGCACTCATATTAGTTGCTGCCAGTGGTTTTGACTGCTTGAGTCATCTTTTCTTCTTCTTTTGTTTATGATGGGGAAGCGTAAGCTTGAAGGGTTGAGACCTACCGGTGACTGCGGGGGTCATTAATAAGGAGATTCAGCTGGCCAATAGACATTTACAGCTCCATCTTGAAAATGAGGGGACTCTTGACATTCCAGTGAGCAGTTTCTCCAAGAGGGCCAAACTGGGCCACTCTCATGCTTCTGCTACTTCTACATGTAACAGGGTTCCCTCAGACAGCAATCCTGCTCTGCCACCCCCGACACTGATGTGTGCTGCGAAGCATTTTAGGCAGGTTGAATCATCAATAACCACCCGAAAACTACAGAATCTGGATTGCAAAATGTGTCTGCAAAATCGCTCACTTCACCTTTGGCTGCCTTTCATGATCATATAGACCTGCCTTTTATAAAATGGTCCTCAGAAACCTGCACAGCTACTTGCACTAAGGCGGAATTTTAATCTTAGAACAGCAAACGGTAAACCCTTATCTGATATTAAAGGGAAACATGCTTTTAATAGGCCAGGCTATACTAGCCATATTGATTAATTTTTAATAGGCTTGAAGGGCAGGGCTTCTGCACAGAGACTTGGGGGTCATTGATAAGGTAGACAGTGATCAGAATGCTTTTAGCCTGTCAATGCTTGGAACCCTTGCCAACGTTCTACCAATTCAGGGTTTTGCGCAAGTTAGGGGTGTAACGCTCTCCAACAATGAAAAAATAATTAGATGGGGATGGGGTGAAAAACAAATGAAAGCCCTGGAGGAAGCAGTTGCTGAGCTGATTGCGGTTTTGGGAAATGTAGCCCCAGAAGATAGAGGTTTTCTACTGACAACGATCCATGAGGTGTTCTTTAATAGTATAAGGGAGAGGCTGGTGCAAGACATCAAGTGAAATCACACAATCCAGAAAGGTTCTAGGCTGGCAAAAGTTCAACTATTGGTAGCGGCCAAATCTAAGGGCAGGTCTCAGCTTTTGGTGTAAAGGGCACTATATAAAAAAGAACTCGAGATTGCTAAAGGAGCCTGGGAAGATGCATTCTGGCTCGAGTTGATTTATGCCATGATGGCAAAAGATAATGCAAGCTTTTGGGCATCCTTGGTGATGAGGAATAATGGTGGCAAGAAGTTAGTTGGATACCATGTGAAACCTGAAGAACAGGCATCCCATTTTAGTAACGTATAGTCCTTTAACAATGTTACCATGAGTAGGCATCAACCCCAAGTTGACAGTCAATTTAAAGAAACATAATATCCTTGTGTTCAAACTAAGTGAGACTTAAAATGCTATTAGAACTAGCTTACCAGCAAAAGCACCCAGGCCTGACCGTATTCCAAATGAGCTACTTAAATCTAACTTGGAAGTCTGGTGACCATTTTGAAGGGCATGCCAATTCATAAAACTTGGGTATTGCAGAGATCATTCTAATCCACAAGAAGGGGCAGCATAGAGTCCCAAGCAAAGATCGACCAATAAGAATGATAGACGCTTCACAGAAGATCTTCTGTAAAAAGATTCGGGTATATCTCCAGGTTTTGATCCAGGAAAAAAATAATCCAGGAAAGAAATATACTATCTGATCTCCAGGAGGACTTTAGGAGTGATATTAGTATAGTCACTCAGATATTTCACTTTAATTTCCTTTTTTGGAAGCTTTTGTGGTATTTATTTATTTATTTATTATTACGATTTGTAAAGCGCAAACGTATGCCAGTGGGCGTCTTGGCGCTAAGATTACAGTTAGGATCTCTGAGGGTGGCCGCATACTGGTTAAACAACCACGTCTTCAGCAGTTTCCGGAACTGGAGAAGGGGTTGACTCGATCTAATTGTTAACGGAAGCGAGTTCCAGAGTGTGGCTGCTGTCACTGTGAAGCGCTTGTCTCCCCAAGTAGCTGTCCCGGTACGGGGTACTGCAAGTAGATGCTGTGACATAGATCTCAATTGTCTAGATGGACAGTAGGTAGCAAGCTGTTCTCGAAGGAACATTGGTATTTTTATTAAAATGGATGCTGTCCTTTTGTCGCCCACGTTGACCAAAGGGCAGCCTTCAGTTTAGTCCATAGGGCTCTACTGTTGTCCACATTAGATAGTATGGGCATCCCTCTCAACCTACTTGCAATTTTGGTATGGTTGCACAAAGATAACTGCAAGAGGTAGGAGGGGAACCTAGGGCAGCTCACTTGGCCTATAAGTATTCGGCAGGGGGGTCAGGCAGAGTTCTGTCATAGCCCCCACTCTAGTCTCACTGTATATGTAAAGAATGAAGTAAATCAGTTGGACAAGGATGGTTGTGATTCACCCAAGGTGGGAGTTAGGAGAGTACTCGCTTTACTCCTTGCGGATGACACTCTCCTGATCTCCAAATTATTTAAAGGACTCCAACAACTCCTGAATAACTAACTTTTTTTGCAAAGACCGTGGTCTTGAATTTAATGGCTATAAAAAGAAAATGTTTGTTATTCAACCATGCAAGAGGCAAAAAGTACAAATGTAGGCTGTACGCTGACTCAGACCAAATAGAGCAGTTCTCTAACTTTGATTACTTAGGGACACGTTTGAGACCAAATTTGGATAGGGCCATGCAGGTCTAAAAAATCAGTTTGCCCACTGACTCAAGAGAGACGAAGATTTTAAATAGAACAGTGGTCAAGAAAGCTGCCCATCAATTGAGATTTATAATGTAAAAACACTGGGAGCTGCCTTGTAAAGTGCAGAGATCTGGGGTCACGCTAACTGTAATATTTTAACATTTAACAGGAACCAGGTTTATGAGGTCCTCTTTGCCCGCCCGGAGAGCAGACCACTGGCTTTTAGAAAATGTCCTGGAAGTCTGAGTTAAGGCCCCAGATTTATTGGTATAAGATATGGAACTCATTGGCTTTGGGAGCAGATAGAAAAATCCTAAAGGATGTCTTGGCCTTATCTAGGACATAAGATGTACCATGGCTTATGCATGTAAGGTCAATGCTCAGGAAGTTGGGGATGGAGATGTTCTGGGCAATATCGGAGGAGTATGGTGCCATCTCTAAAATGGCTATCAAGTCAGAATATTGAGACCAGGTATCTGTGGAACCTGTTCTTAGATGTGGGGGGCTCCCATACCTTGGAATTTATTAATTCTACAATCTTACCGAGATATGAGAAGTCGATTGATGAGATTACCTCTCCTCCAACTCGGAAATTGTTCCTTCAATTCAGGTACCAGAGTCCTCATATTAGAATATATTGTGTTAAATGGGCCAATGTGAAAAACAACACCAATGAGTGTTTGGTGTGCAGGGGACCATCAGAAACCATATTATATTTTATTCCAGGATATGACGCACATAGAAGATGGCTATTGCTGCTGTGTATGATCCTGGGTGTAAGGAAGTATCTAGGTGCACTTAGAATTTTAAGAACTGACAGCTCCTGTCTGGTGGTCTTCGAAGGTGCAAAGTATCTTTTGCCTGCCTAGATCTGGAGATCTAAATGTATCCATGCATATGATAAGGACATGAAATGATAACCATATAGGAGGAAACTGACAATCCATTGATTTTGCATGTGGATCGTATATTATTTGACCTAATCCTTGTACAAGTTTCCTTTAGTGGTGCTGTTCTCTATTAGCCCTAAAAAGCCTAGAAATTAAATGAGGGATAATATGTATTTTCCCTCTTCTTCGATTCTAAGTATGAAATGTAAATGATCTTTGCCCTGTTGAAGGAATGTGGGAGGGTATGGAAGAGTTTCACCATGCTGCTAAATTGGAACCTAAGGGTTTTATGATCACCAAAAGTTAAGACTAATTGAGTTAAGAATATTACTGCTAGTCCGGCTAATAAAACCCCGAGGCCAGGTGGGCAACTTAGATGTTTGGGCCCACTAATTATAAGCTATATCAACTCTTTATGCACCGTTCTGTTTTCAATTTTTTTGCATTGCATTGTGTCATTGTTATTTCCATTTTTAAGAAGAGAAATCATGCAAGCCTTAGCTGCTAATGGGCAATCTCTATTTTGGATTTGGTTGTGAAGGTCATGGGGAGGGTTGTGCTTAAGCTTTTGACCTCTCAAGGATGGGTAAAATCATATCTTTTCAAGGGTGCAGTATGGATTCTGTGATGGTCTAAGTATGATGGAGCAATGTCTTAATCTCTATCTATTGGTTAGCAAATATGTGATTGCTAAGTGTGGCTCCAGCTACCTGGCCCTCATGGTTCTCTCCTGCACCTTCGACTGCATGGTGAGATCTAAGCTCTGGGATATTTTGTTGGGTCTGGGGGTGAATTACAGTAGTGTCACCTTTTTTCAAGCCCTCCATTGTGACATTGAAGCTTTTGTAAGATACGGCATCAATGGCGAATGTACTGACGCTTTCAGCGTTTCTCTGGGTGTGAGACAGGGCTGTGTGCTCGTCCCTGTACTATTCTTATTATATATAAATGGGCTTGACGGCAAACTGACTTAACAGGCGCAGGGGCATGCCCAGGGTTAAGAACATGGTGGCTGTCTTACTGTATGCCCATGATGCCATGTTTATGGCAAGTAATCCTAATGGAATAAATATTCTGTTAGGCACCTTTGCTGATTTTATGTCCAAATTAAATCTTGAAACCAACTCTTCCAAGGCCTTTGTCATGGCTTGCGGCTTTTCACATCTCAAGTGCCACAGCCTGGCCCTAGAGGGGAAACACATGTCCAGAATGCTTGAGTTCCCTTACCTAGGGTCATATTTGACTCCAATGGCTGTTGGGGTCCATGCCTATCCAATCAGATATGGAGGGGTTCCAATTCTGTAGCGTTTTATTTAATTTGGCTTTCTCTATCAACAGCAAACTCTTTGGCCCCTTGTTAGAAATTTTCCACTAGAAAGTGCCACTCTGTTATGTTTTATGGCTCTGGGGTATGGGGCTACAAGGATGTAATATCGCTGCATCTGGAGGAGAACAGGTTGTGCAGACAACCTTTGGTCCTGCCAGCAACTTCTCAAACTTTTGCAATTCATGAGGAGGTCAATCTTGCTTATGTGGAGGACTCTATTAATGTGGCCACATTGTTATTATGGTGTTCAGTTTGGAGGAACCCGCAAGCGGCCCTAAATAGAGATATCATCAAAGACTGCCTGTCCTGTGATCGTGGGCATCGAATTCCTTGGCTTTCATATATTCAATCTGTGGCCATTGAATTGGTCAGACCCTCATTTTTCTCAAACCTTCAAAATCCATCTTTTAAGGACAAATGTTGCCTTAAAGCAAACTTCTTTGCCCTCAGGAGGGAGGAGAGGGAGGCCATCGAATTAGCCAAGGGTATAAATCATGAGTATCTCAATATCTGCATGACCGCAGGAGCTGAATCCTATTTGGGCATGGTTACCAACAGTTGGGACTGGTCCCTTCCCGTCAAAATTAGATTTGATACTATACATTATTATCTGTGTTTTCCCTTGGGGCAGTATGATCAGTTGTCAATTTTGATCAGTTCTTGTGATGAATCCTCCACCCACAAATGATTGCACTTCACTTTTTTCTGTAAATTTTATGTCAAATTTACTTAGTGCTTTTTAATTTATACTTTGAGAAGCTCTGGTTTAGGACTAGATTTATTGGTTTGCTCTAAACAAATGGAAATTAAGCGGGGAGTGGCGATTTTCATCCGACATAATTTAGGGTCTTGTATTAAAACAACTGCGGATAAGTGGGGAAGATGGGCTTCTGCAGAACTGTTATTATATCAACAGAAGTTTGTAATATATACTGTTTACGGCCCCAATCTGGACGATGCCGAGCTATTTAATTCTTTAAATCAGGAGCTATCTACTTGTACTTCTCCTATTATTCTTTGTGCGGACTTAAACATTCACTTAGAAGCTAATTGTGACATCAGACATGATAAATATACGGGCCTTAAAGCCCGGACCTTCAGAGCCCTGAGGAATTTATTGACGGATAATTGTCTTACGGATGTCTAGTTTTCTATGTATAATAAAGACCCTGGTTATAGTTTTTTCTCTGCCCCACATCGAAAGCATGTTCGTCTTGATTACTTTTATGTATCCCAATTCTTTTTAGACAAAGTAAAGATGGAAATTCTCCCCAGATTATTACGGATCACAATCCTTTAGTAATGTACGTTAGTCTACCATCAGCTTGGGAAGGGCCTAAAACAACTTGGTCATTTCAGAGGAGTCTATTATCTGATGATGAATATTTTCAATATATGACCAAAATCATACAGGAATCTTTTGATATTAACAATGATAGTGCACCTATTCCAGTGGTGTGGGATGCATTTAAATCTATAGTAAGGGGAGAAACCTTAAAGTATTCGAACTTTCAAGGTAAAAGTAAACGGGACAAATTCATAAAAGACTGTGAGATGGTTTCACGGGCAGAGAGAAAACTAGCCGAAAGCATTAAGTCTAATACCCATATTGAAGAATCCCAAACTGATCTTTTTATCAAACGCAGTATGCTATATTCCCATATTGTGGAGCAAGTGATTTCGCAATATAAACAAAATAGAACCGAAAGCTATGAGTTAAGTGAGCAAACAGGCAAAATTTTGGCTCAAAGACTGCGCCAAAAAACAACAGCAAATGAAATTCTTAAAATTCGAGATCTTAGTGGGACTGTCAAAGTATCCAAGAAGGAAATATTATCTGCCTTTAGCGAGTTTTATCAATCTTTATACTGTCAACCTAAAACTAAAGACGATATAGAAGCTAGAATATCTCAATATCTGGAGGGAGTAGATGTAACCCAGCTAACGGATGATCAGAGGGAACCTCTTAGGGTTATAATATCATGGGAAGAAATTGAAGCAGCAATAATGGGATTGACTCTTGGTAAAGCAGCAGGGCCGGACAGTATACCATTAGAAATGTATTGAATATTTAGGGGAGTGCTAAAACCAGAACTCATAAAAATGTTCCAGTTGGCATTTTCTGGCACTCCTCCAGAGTCATGGTCGTTAGCTACTATTGTCATTTTTAAAAAGAAAGGGAAGCCTAGTGAAGAATTGGGGTCTTATAGGCCCATATCTCTAATATCCGCTGATAGTAAAAAAAATTCTAAAATTCTAGCTAATAGACTAAACAACTTGATGCCGCTTCTTGAATCTAGAAGGCAGCACAGATTTGTTGCGAAAAGAGACACCACCAAAAAGATAATAACTTTGTTAGACTGGGCGCAAGCATCGGAATCCCCCGTAGCAGTGGCCCTGTAGGACGCTGAAAAAGCGTTCGACAGGGTTACACGGAGGTTCCTATGGGCTGTTATGACCTGGATGGGACTCCCTGATGAATTTCTGAATGCTATTAGGGCACTTTATCACCAACCTAAAGCTGCCATAAGGATCACTGATACAGTCTCTGAATCTTTTTGGATAACAAGGGGGACTAGGCAGGGCTGTCCCTGCTCCCCCTTGTTGTTCGCTATGTATTTGGAGCCCTATCTCCGTAAACTTGCAACTGAGGAAGGAATTACCCCGGTAACGATTAGAGGAAACAACTTTAAAATATTTGCTTATGCGGATGATGTCGCTATTACCAGGTCAGACATTAAAAGCGCATTACAAAAGATAATATTTTTGGCGGAAGAGTTCGGGGAGCTATCAGGTTATAAGTTAAATATAGCAAAAACGCAGATAATTCATTCCGAAAATGGTCGCCCTAAAGATATGATGTTTGTATCTGAGGCTCAATATTTGGGAATTACAATATCCCCTAAAGTTGAGGATATTGTACGTTTAAATATTGAACCTGTAATAAAATCTTCGAATGCCACGTTGGAAAGGCTTAATAATCTAAATTTTTCCCTGTATATCCGGGCTAATATCTTGAAGATGTTGATCTTCCCAAAATTCTTATATTTATTTCGCACAATCCCTTTATTGTTCTCGACATTTTATTTTTCTCAAATGGATAGAATGGCATCCAGATTTTTATGGAGCTACCATCGGACTAGACACGCTATAAATTGGTGCTCTCTCCCAAGGATGAAAGGTGGCTGGGGGGTCCCTAATTTTCGACTATATTACTGGCTCATTTTATTAAAATATATGGGCATACTAATATTTCCTGGAATTACTATTGATCAAGCGATGTATCCGTCAATTTATGAAATATTACTGGGCGAGGAGGTTTCTCAATCTTTGGTTAAAATCTTGGAAATCAGTTACTATAAAAAGACAAAGTTTAAAATTGTATCAGTGGCTGCCATAATCTGGAGACAGTTTAAAAAGAAAATTATGAATCTTAAAGATATTCATTATTATACTCCAGTCTTGAAGAGTAGGGTACTCCCCGAGATTTTTAATGATCAAGTTATGAAAAGGTGGTATGCCGCAGGGATTCGTACTCTGGGAGATCTTTATGACGGTACTCAACTCTGCTCTTTTTCCAGTCTACAAGCAAAATATAATTTGTCAAATGTGATTTCTTTAAATATCTTCAGCTTCGTAACTTTCCAGAAATAAAAGGGTTACTCGACAATATTTTCATGAATAAAAATGATGTCCAGGAAGCAATTAGAAGGGGGGGGGAAACTGGTTTAATATATCAATTAGTAGTGAATCAAATGGACGATGATCTGAAGTTAACCGAAATTAAATGGCAAAGAAAATTTGGAATTGCTAAAGTTGATATAGCAGGATCAATCAAATTATCAACTAGAGTGCTGTTTAATGGCTCATTGCAGAGCCAACACTTCATGGCCATTTATGATTTGTATTATTCACCGGCAAGGCTGGCAAAATGGAAAGGGAGTCATGGTAATAAATGTAATAGATGTGATGAAATAGCTGCCGATTCTAGTCACATGTTTTTTAAATGTCCTAAACTGTCTCAATTCATTGTGGATATCGAATTTTTTATTAATAATAGTTTGGGGATTCCTGTCAAATTAAACGTGGAAATGGTCATTATCGGTTTGGAAACTAATCAAATAGGAATTAGGACATTAGCTGAAGAAGTTTTCTTATTCATTAGTATGGCAGCTTTCTGTTTCTGCATCACCTCTCATTGGCTTGATCCTGAATCCCCTGTTTTTAGCCAATTGCAAGCCAAAATGTTATCTCTATATCAACTTCAAATGGCCATTTATAGATCTAAGAGCGTGGTAAAGAAAAGATTTGGGTTAAAAATTTGGGCACCAATCCAGAACTGGATTTAATTTAATCTATCAATTTATTAGCTCATATCAGCTATATGTTGTCAAATGAATTCATTTACTGTATAATGTGTATCTTCTTCTCCCTTTCATTTTGTGTCTATTTTGTGTTCTATGTCTTGTACAAAGATACGTTTGCTGTATTCTGTGTACAATGTCTGACTGTTTGCTGAAATAAATTCAATCATAAAAAAAAAGAGAAGCTCTGGTTTGTTACCTGTAGACCTGCCCTGCTTTTCCTTCAGCATCTTAGCTCACCCCCTGTATGATCCTGCATAAGTTTTATTTGAAAATCTGCCTTGTGTCACAAGAAAACATTGTTGTTTCAACAACTAATCAAGGCCATCTTTAAATATTGTTTATACAGGGATTCAAAGCTTTGCCGATCGCACTAAACATTTTAGAGTTTGTTAATGTCACTAATGTCATGTTCTAACTGTAGAAGGATTTTAGAAAATGTTTATGAGTGTTTTTAAAGTACATTGTCTAAATTGTAATCTTGTGATTTGCTGACTATTTTAGATAGATTCATATGTTTTTCTCTGTGATGTATTAGACATGATATTTATTATACGTTTTAATTGTGTGCTTTTATGGTTTCTTTTTAAAACCGAACAAAGCCTGTTGATTGATTGATTGATGTTAATGACCCAAAATGATTATTCAAGCAAATGGTACCACTAATAAATGAATATACAGATGATATCAGGCTGGAGCAGTATGTTTAGATTTGTCACAGAAAGATTTTTTTCATAAATTTATGAGCTATCAATGCTTGCTAAATGAAATTACAGATTAGTGAGGGAAAACATGCCCAGTCTTGAATGAGGGATAAAAGGGAAGTATTAGTTTACCTTGGATTTTTAACTATGACATTCTGGTCTTTGCAGAACAACCACCATACTGTGAGCTCAAAAGGCATTCATCTCTAAAGGATCTTAGCAACTCTACTTTGGGTGCAGTGAGAAGCCACCTTAAGGAACCTTAAGGTTAGGGCTGTTGGACTTAGATCCAGGGTGGCTTTTCGAAACAATAGTTATCTTTGAGTTTCAGCATGGATCAGGCACTCCCTATAATTTGCACACATATGTTCTGTATTGCAGCACAATTCCCATTTAACCATTTATTGTGTGAAACTTCTTTGGACTTCTTCAGCTGAGAAAAAGTATTATGCCAGCACTACTTCCCCTTCCACTTACAGTTTGCCCTCCAGTGAGCTGAAGGTGGATGCTTTTCAGGCAAGTCTCGGTGTCAGTCAGGCCACACTTGCGCAGTTCCCCCAAGATGGTGAATGTGTTGTCTCCACATGTCTAAGAAAAGAGACACAACCAGCTCATTTATATTGCTATTTAAATGAAATTACTAAAGCAAATACTTATGTGCATTTTGTATATTTAATACCTTCTCAGTAGATGGACATTCACACAGGGGATGAGGAATTTATTTAGGTAAAAATCATGTAATATCTGAAGCTTACACATAATAATAACTGATGAGCCAATGGTGTACAATTAGACTATGAAAGTTCCTGTTGCAGGCATTTGTTATAACATAAACGTTGTGGAGTAAAATGAAAAACACGTTCATTTTATCATTGTGTTTACTGATCTGCCTAAGTCATAAATGTCTCTAAAAAGAAGCTTCATATAAAATACACACATGGGCTTTGGGTCATTCCATAGGACTTTTATCCTCTCACCTCGTGCTATTGGCTGTTTGATAATGTATCCCCACATGTAGTGCTTGCATTGCAATAAATGAGGGACTAGTTTAGATCTTAAAACTACATTGAACTGTCACACATACATTTTATTTGACCTCGTAGAGGCACTGTATATAGAAAGAAATACTGTTTTTTTTGTTTTGTTTTACATTGCTTCAATCATTTTAATGTACGAGTCAGGAATCAAAGTCTAAGCTATTCTGTTGGCTTTTCCTAAGGCTTCCAGCACCTACAGGTAGGTGCTGGGCTGCGGAGGAGGACTTTCTCTTTTCTGAGCCTGATTCACAAAGGTAACTTCCAATTTTTTCAAACTGAAGGGTCTGGGAGCTACATACTATTTGGTCATTTACACTTTCGAGTAAGTTTACTACTTTTAGGCCCAGATGTAGGTAAATCTGATTTACCGACTCTTGAATACCGAATTTTACCGATTCGGTATTCTAGATTCAGTAAATCAGATGTAGGTAAAAATTCGGTAATTTTTACCGAATCTGTATGATTCGGTAATCACTGAATCGGTGTTTACCGATTCCGTAATTGCCATTGATTCCTACTGGCCTACAGGCCCATGGGAATCAATGTCAATCGATTCGGTAAAATTACCGATTTTGCAAGGGTGACAGGGTGTCACTTTGACACCTTGTTGCACCCCTGATTTTGCCTTGTGTACCATGTGACACACATACATGCCCTTAGGGCATGTCTGTGTGCCACATGGCACAGGTGTACATGCACAGATGTGCATGTACACTGGAATTCGTTATTTACCATGTAATAGTATTACATGGTAAATAACGAATCGTTAATGGCCCGTGGCACTGTTTTCAGTGCCACCTACATCTGTATTTACCAATTCGGTAAATTTACCAATTCGGTATTTTACAGAATCAGTAAATTTACCGAATCGGTAATTATACTGATTCTGTAAATTAAGCCTACCTACATGTCAAATCCCAAATACCGGTCGGTAACAGCCGAAATCGGTTGTTACCGACCGGTAATTGGCGACCTACATCGGCCCCGTAGTTTCTTCACAAATTCCGAGTTCAATTCACTCCAAAAGTGTAACATGGGAATATCCAAAAAGAAGTCAAGTTACTCGAAGATGCAAGTTAATTGAAAGCATATGGCCTCAGGCCCTTTAATTTGGTGGAGGCATGTTAGTTACACTTTCAGAGTAAATGTATACTCAGATTTTGTGCATGGCCAAAAAGTAGCAAACATACTCAAAAGTGTAAATTTCCATTGTGAATCAGGCCCTTTGTGTACAGGGGTATATCCACTCTACTTATTCACTGACTACCTTTTTCAGGGTTACATTTACTCTTCATGCATCTTAACCTCTTCACTGTTGTGCTCATCCTATACCCCGTAATCGTTCTCATAACACTGTATGTTCCATTGCTCAACACATATCCTTTCTTTAACGTTATAGTACCTATACAATTCTTTACAAAGCAGTGTATTAATTTTCATGTCCAAGTTTTCTGCCCTTTCTAAATACTGGATCTATTAAAGGTCATCTTCTACAACCTTACTTAACAAGTACACCAACCACCTTAACCCTCATCTCAAAGGAAAGCACAGCATTACAAACACACCTAATTTAATATAAAGCAATCAATAAAATATATGGGAACATGCAATAAAACCCATGACTAAAGAAGCAATTTCCAATAAAAAAACAACAATACAAAATGAAATAAGGACTTAAGGTAAGCAACCAAATTAGCGATCTACCTTCTCAGCAAGGGCTAATAAAAGACAATAGGATTCCAGCCCTTCCAAATTCGAATATTTTACTCTGATTACTCGTCTGTGGTTGGAAATCACCACCCAAAGAAAGCACTTCCCCTTGATAAGCCTAGAGTCACCCACGGTCCAACACGTCTGTGCCTAAAATCCAAGGGGCATATTTACAGCAAAAATGGAGGAACGTGGCGTTGAACCAAGAAGGCTAGCGCCACATTCCTTCACTTTAAAAACGCAGGGCTGCACCATATTTGCAATATGGTGCAGCCCTGTGTTTCTCACTGTGCTGGCGCTAAATTTAGCTGCCTAGCACCAATGCAGGCACCCTTGCACTAAGGGTGCCTGTGTTGTGGGAAATGATTGTTTATGTGGAGGAAGATATCCCTTCCTGCACATAAACAATCATAAATGGTGATTTGTAACTTGTATGTGTGCTGCTTGTGCAGCACACATTGAATTGCAATTTGTAATTTTTTTAATTATTGTTTATGTGCAGGAAATAGCAAAAACAACGAGAAATAAAGCATTTCTTCTCATTTCCCCTATTGAAGACCAGGTTTTCCCTACTTCTAATTTTGGCACTGCACCATATTTACCCAACCTTGTAAATATGGACAGCATCAAAATCAATGAGTGTTTTGGTGGAACACCCACCGCAACACCCATTGCCCACCCTTTTCACTCTAAGTATAGTGAGAAAGGGTGCCTTATTTATAAGGTGGTGTTAAACCACCTTAAGTGGCTTAATGCTGCCTTGTGAGTAAGGTAAAGACCCTATCGCCACAGGAATGTTGATAAAAGTGACGTTCCTGTGGATATAGGATCTTGTAAATATGCCCCCCAAGTTTTCGATAGACCGATGCCTTTCAATTAATTCAAGCCAAGTTAAACACAATAAATAGCTTGTAGAGAAGCCTGTGCAGCCAATGTGATTAAATCTCCACCTCCTGCCACCAATAATGATGCTGAATAAAACTGATTTTCTTTTTTTTTGTTTCTTTTTTTTTAATCTTTTTTTTTTATTCCTCATTAGCCTTTTCGCCACCCTTTTCTGTGGGCTTTTTATCTCATATACCGACTCTGAAGACAAAGGCTTGTGCAGTACTACTACAAATAAAAGGAGCTCTTGTCAACAAGAATTCAAGAGATTTCCTTTTAGAGCACAGCTACCTTATCTGGTTGTTTCCTGAGTGAGAGGAATAAATCTGATTTTAAAGGTGCAAGAGAAGATGGAGGCACGCCCATTATAAACGCATTTCCAAAATCCTGTCTAAAATTTACCACAATCTGGAATATTGATTTAAATACTGAAAGAAAAGCAGGAACAGAAAGTTTTATTTCATTAAACAAATTTATTTTGTGCAGTTATAGGAATGGCAAATCAATGTCCCTGTAATATTTGATGATGGTACTGGCAAATGGGGTGCTGTTAATTATATTATTAAGAAATCTCTTTATTTTCACTAATGTATGTATTTATGTTTGTATGTATGCATGTAGGTATACAGGAATGTATATGGTGGTAGTCGTAGCAGTAGTAGTAGTAGTAGTAGTAGTAGTAGTAGTAGTACAACTTCTGACAAGAGATTTCTTAAATTCCTCAAGTCCCCTCGTCATACAAGACCTATTCTTGCCCAGATCCCCACTTAATGTTCAATGTGGTTAACTCAAAGACTCTTGAGAGACTTATTCAACCTTAACAGGTGGAAACAACCGCATAATTAAATGCTGTAGATCACACTGAAAGTCATAACAGAGGAAGAGCTAGTCTGATCTTCTTTTCCAGATACCTCATGCTAAGTTCGTAATGACAAGAATAATTGGATGTGCTGGGACAAAGTCCCAATAATCTCTCACAGATGAGGTTTTCAATTACTTGCAAAGAGGTGCGATCCACATCTCCCGGATATACCTGCGCCATACAACACTTCAGACAAGCATATGTTTATTAGCACTCCTTCATACATTTTGAAGGCGTACTGCCCAGTTTGTAGGCAAACTCAAATAGTCTTACCCCCCACCCAGACTGGCTGGAAATATTCATCTCAGTGATTCCTCAATACAGGCCACCCTATTTTCCAGTTGCTGCTCTTACGCCAACATGCCACTGAGCTGAGCAGTGAACAGCAAGCAAGGAGCTCGGAGCCCAGAGCGGAGTGGAGAGGCAGGCCAGGAAGGTCTCCAACGCGCTGCACTTAGGATCTACTGCATTGTAAGGCCACATTACCTGACCATGGAACCTGATGTGGTCCCCCACTGCGACACGCTGAGGCGCACTGAGTGTTCCTGCCTTCTTGCTTCTAACACCGCTTTGCCGCTGGGCGGCTTGGCTGCTGGGCCACATCACCAGATGCGACGGCCCAGGAGGAACCCAGCCGGCTGGGTGAACAATGAACCAGAGCCAGTACACTAGCACTGTCACTGTCACGGTGAGCACTAGGGGGTGGGGGCAGCAGAGCACCAAAATGCATTGAAAACCAGCAGCAAGGGGGAAGCCACTCTGACTCTCCTGTGCTGGTGTCAGACACGCCCTTCCTCAAGTTTGCTCAAGTTTTTTCTAACCTGCTCCAGCTGCTTCACTGCTCACCACCTACCTTGCTCTCCCCTACTTCACATCCAGAAGGAAGCTTTGGCAACAGGAGCTTCACGAACTTGTATGCTGGGCTGCAGTTTTAAGCCACATACCACCAGCATAACCCGCAAACTGCCCGTACCACTCATCCCGCAGTTCAGATACTGAGTAAAAACCCAGAGGTCCTTACTGTGTGATTGGGTGTCATGAGGTTGAAAAACACTGGTCAGTAAGGTCAAACCACATGGCAGGCACACCCAGCAGAGGGCCCTGCGGTGGGGTACACGCGGTGATAGCAGAGGCGATCAAGCTAGAACCTGGTGCAATCTGCAGTCCCTTTACCCTCCTAGTTGACCACCGGAGCTCTCACTCTCTCTCTCTGGTTGCTAAGACATGAGTGCTTGTGCCCCCTTAGGTCACAAGTGGTGTGTTGGTGCACAGAATGAGTGAGCAGGACCACAGAATCCCCTGGATAACAGACTGTACAACAGAAAACAGACATTAGGTAACCTGTTTGAGCACTGCGGATATCAACAAGTGCAGTAGATATCAGATGCCAACGATGTAGGGCTACTCAGCAGGCAGCAGTAGTGGACTTACTTGTCAGTGGGTGGCCCGTTGCTCCTGCATTTTCTTGGATGATTGAACCAGTTATATCACAGCCACATCACAGTGATAGCGAACCTCCACCATGCTGGGGACTATAAAGCACAGAACCCAGATAAAACCTGGTCATGAGGTTGGGCAAGGAGAGAGGACCAATCTCCACCACAACCAGCAAAAGGAAATGAAGTCAACAGAGCACCAACACTGCCGATGCAAAGATGTTCCAAAAGGGTGAAGAGCCCTTATTAGTAACCACACAGGAGCCAGAGGTACAAAGAAGTGTACGCTCAACCAGCACGGAGGGGAACACGTCAAGGGCAATGTCATGCAACTACCATCCAAATATAAATACACAATGTTCTTTTTAAATGACATTGGCTCAGTGTTCTATTCTAGCAATGACTGGATTACCGATCTCAAACTAGAGAAGTAACAATAGAAAGACACTATTTGGCCATTACTCTTAAACGTCATGCAGCTCTTAGTGAACACTCTACAGTTTCAGTCTGATAAAATTGACATTCAGTTATCACTCCTCAAGTCCTTAGCAGTATTTGTCTCTGGAATAGATGGAAAGCTTCTGGAACTGGATAGCTTGATCATGCGAGCCCAAACCAACACCCAGCTGATGCAATTAGGTTGCACCTGCGGTCCAGTAATGGAAAAACTCACTATTCAGGGTGACTAATTAATGGATCTAAAACAAAATACAAGCTGTGGAAAGACGCCATCTCTGGCAAACAGAGCCTTCCTTCCAGACCTTTCTGACACAGGCTCTGCTTCATGCCAGCTGTAGGTCCAAGGGACAGAGAGCAGGACCAACCAAGTCAAACTGAGTCAAATGAGCGCCCACATTTCCAACAACAATCCTCCTCTGCGAACAAACAGGTGCCATAAAAAAACTGAATCTGATCATGAAAGGGAGAATCCGCTAAAAGAACAGTGGAACACAGCCGTTACTCGCTGCAAGCAAAGATCGAAAGACAGAAACAGAAAGAATGAAATCACTGAGCACTTTCGAATAGATACCAGATACAGTATCTCCCTAAGAGAACCACAGGAAGACAACACAATGGACATGCGCACAGGAATAGCTGAGGCAGGGATTGGCCCACTGGCAAAGACTCCATCAAGGGCAATGGGATGGTCCGCACTCCAGGAAGTGGTGACTCAGAACAGGGACAAGGGTTGGCACAAGCTGCAACCATAAATGCGGAAACTGAAGCACTCCTGCTGAGGGGAGCAGAAGTCATTCAATTGGTTGGTGCAAATCTGCCCACTAACTCAGTAGCTGGGGTGCTCCCGAGGGCTATTCAGCCAGGAGTCATAACATAAGCTACGCCATCCTTAGCCCTACCAAACATTCCAAATAAGGAATCAAATACCAGAGATCACTGCAAGCCCAGAAACTCAGTAGCATAAAAGCCAGCTTAAAATCTTTTCCCAATAAAGAGCCAGATACTACTGTCACAATCTTATTGCCAGTATACAAATCAGAAGAGAGGTAACACATATTAAACGGGGGAGATATATGTTATGCCTATTAGCAGCAATATGTGGTATGGAGCACCTAAAATCATCAGACCTTGTAGCCATTTAATTTATTTAAACTGGACACTCATCTGGAAATGAGGCTACTAAGGCAGCATGGGGAACTTCAGAGCTAGCCAGGAAGATTCTGAGTGAACAAGCACTCTTTAAAAATTGGGGAGTAATACTCACACCTCAGTATACCCCTGGTATACTCTACACCTGCTTTTCTAGAATCAGCCTAAGCCAGTCCCACAAATCCCTAAGCCTCTTTCTAAGTACTCAAGAAGTTGAGGAGCATCACCCCTGTACAATGAACAAAGGAAAACTTCCAATATAGCTTAAATGTACAAACAAATGATGCATCAGTTCAGGACTGAAGCTGGTTATCACACACAGTAAATGGCGTGTACAGCATTTCATGACAAAGCTCACACACCATCAAAAAACTGCTGATCAAACAATGCCCATTGCGCATATGTTCTTGGAAACAAAACACCATATGACCACGAACTACTCTTCTTACAATCGTTCAATATTTTCCACTTTGAAAAACATGGCTTGAACTACCATTCTGCATGCAGGGCTTTACGAGTTACACATCCCAGCCCGCAAAGGAGGCAGGCTTGGCCACAGTAAGGGAGGCAATCTACACCTCAACAGCAAGCATCAGCAATGTCAAGGAACTGGAGGTGAAGTCAGAAGCAAAAATTTAAATAAAACCAATGGTCTATTGTGAGGAAACAGAACTAAGGACAGTGATTATAAATGCAGGACTGCATCCTAAAGGCAGGGCAAAGGGCTCAGAGGTACTGATCAGTGGAACCAGAAGGCTTTGTGGGAGAAGAAAAAACTCCTAACTTTATTCTATGAAGGGATTTTAATCTACACATACTTGGCCCACCTGGGATGAATAGCTTATAGCCGCCCAATCATTGCAATGGGGCATACCACAAGAGGGGAGGTACACAACAGGGAAGCAACTCCTGAGAGAGTTAGAGAATCTCAGTGTTTGGGCACTAAACTGTCATTTCCCAAAGGATAACCAGCCTGCAGCAAGTTTCCACTCCCTGATGGTCACCTCAACACTGGACCACACTTTTGCCACTCTTTCAGTGTACCATCAAGTCTCTTCATACCAACTGGCTGAGGAAGAATCCAGTGATAATTTGAGTGGTCATGCTCCAAGCGAGCCCTGCAGCTGCCCATTATCCGACTGAAGTACCACACTCTGTACACACCATGAGCAACAACAGGAGTAAATGCAACATCACTTCCATTGCCCAACTCTTGGGGTCTGCCAAGGACGTATTACAAGGACAGCAAGACAGTCCCACAAACACGTATGCCGCATGGGTTGCCTTCACGAAAGCTCAAGGTGACACATTCAGACCTCAACGATAAGAAGGAATACGCCACTGCAAGGTTACTGTCAGGGTCATCTTACTCTTTCGCAACAAGATAAACTAAAGTCACTCAAAGAATCAGAAATTATATCTTCAGAAAACTCAGCTGGAACCCGAGTGACGATAATCTGCAACTAGAGCTGAGACAGAATAAAGCAAGCAGCACTAAAAAAGCTAACTTGAACAATAAAAGGGGAATGAGAAGACTCTGTTTAGGCAAAGCTACATTTTCATTTAAAAGATAATGATGCATGCACGCTTTTTGTGCCAAGTAAATTACCTACAATGTACCACCCACCAAGGGATCAGCTCTAATTTGCACAAAAAACTTGGATAAAGTTCCTGCATGAGCACTTCATTCACTTTGCGGAAGAGCAAAGTCATGCAAGTGCGCTGGAGGAAATTTTACCCAACTCTTCTAACAACACAGCTAAAAAGGAAGATGAAAGGGCAGCCTAAGGCCAATGACCACCTCCGATTCTGACCACAGATTCCTTTATAGCAACTACGCAGTTAATAAAGATACAGATATCTAAAGAGAGATGGAGGGGGCCCCAGGCCCAAATGGGATAGACTGGATTCTGCAAACATATGGGAACCACAATTAGCTTCCTGGCCCTTGCCCTATTTAAAGACAAGGCCAAAGGCAAACATTTACCCGTGTACTTTTCCTTTATCGACTTCCAGGCCACTTTTGACCATCTTGATGGAGACAAACTATGGATGAAATTGGCTAAATAGAATGTTGCATTTGCAAATCTGAAGCTACTGATTCTGTTACACACAGGCAAATGGGTACAGGTTAAGTTAGGGACAGGGACGCATCTTTCAAGACATATTCCAACCACCAAAGGCCTGAAGCAGGCTGCGTCCTCACCCCTATTCAACCTCTTGCTAGGCAATCTAACATCAAAATTGGACTGCTCCAATTCCCATGCCCTGAAGCTGGGCAGAATAGTCCTCTTCAATCTCCTCTATGCAGATGACCTGGTGCTAATGTCACACGCCGGTCAGTTTGCAGCACCTCCCCAATGCCACCCATGCATTATCAACAGAAAATGTCCTAAAGATCAATTTTTGAAAAACACAAAAGCCATGTCAGTGTATAGCATGAAAAGAAAAGCATCACGCTGGTATATCGTCACACAACATCTAGTTAGTGTCGGAATACAAATATTTAGGTATCATTATAGATAAAGAGGGATCATTTAAACCACTGTAAGAGGCCTTGAAGCAGAAGGGGAATGCCCTAGCAATGGTATTAAAAAACCTAAAGAAGAAAGTGGCCGGCCCGACTATAACACCATTGCTCCGGGTAATGCAAGCAAATTGATTTTGACAATAGCTTACGGGCGTGACCCATTACATGGAAAAGATGCATCAGCTCTGGATAGGATTAGGGTTCGGAGCATACAGAATGATATTCAGGCTCCCGAAATACACTTGCCCAGCCCAGAAAGGGCTGGCGTTTGGACTTCAGAAACAAGCTCTCACCATGAGAGGCTCACATATTAACTGCTGGCATAAAATTAAGAATGCAGAACCAACTACACTAAACACACATCTATGGCTGGAATCAGGGGCGGACTGGCCATAGCGGGCACCGGACAATCCCCCGGTGCACCGCAAGGGTGGGGCTGGTTTCGGGCCCCTGAGGGCCGTTTTTGTTAGAGAGCCGTTTTTGCAGCATACCTGCAAAATTGACCCTGTACCAAAATCGGCCGGAAACCGGCCCCCGGCAAAGAGCTCGGCGGCACCTCCAACACCCCCGAGTGGGGAGGGGGGGCCGGCCGAGCACTTGGCCAGGGCCGGTTGTGTTTCCCAGTCCGGCCCTGGCTGGAATCGATGACCAGGAGCAGCTCTCCTGCCAAGGCTTATTTCAAGAAATCAGTAACTCATCTTGACCTACAGCACTCCAGGGAATCATTTGCAATCGACACCAGCGTAAAAAAGCTGGTAAATAAAACCAGCAAAATAATCTCACTAAATGGGGACAAGGCAGCAGCGGCAGGCAGATCCAATAGCTTCCTTGTGCTGTGCATCTATGACTTACAGCAAAAAAATGATGGACGGAATGCTGACAATGCAAACATTTTCCCCGTCAAAAGATCTGGGTTAAATCCATCGTTCTTTTTCCCACTAGGCCACTCCAGTTTGGACCCAGCTGCATGCAAATCTGTCTTGACCCTGTGCCCCATGGGAACAGTCCAAACCGAACTTCCAGGCCAGGTCCTCCCTGGACCGGAAACAAGCATCCTGGGACCGGTTTTAGGGTAGATCACCCTTCTTCAGCCAGGCTAGCTTGAATCCAGTGGCACAGTGAACAAGGGACCCACGTCTTGGCATACCATCCCACTTAGGGTGAAAAGTGATACAGCAAACAAATGATGGAGGGAATGCTGACAATTCAAACATTCTCCCCAGTCAAAAGATTTAGGTTAAATCCATTGTTCTTTTTCCCACTGCGCCACCCCAGTTTGGACCAAGCCATATGCAAATCCGTCTTGACCCTCTGCCCCAAGGGAAAACTCCAGAACAAACTGCCAGGCCAGGTCCTCCCAGGACCGGAAACAAGCATCCTGGGATCAGTTTCAGGATGTATCACCCTTCGTCAGCCAGGCTAGCTTGAATCTAGTGGCACAGTGAGCAAGGGACCCACGTCTGGGCATACCATCCCCCTTAGGGTGAAAAGTGTTACAGCAAACAAATGATTTGAGAGAATACTGACAATGCAAACATTCTCCATGTTGGACTTGGCCCTTTTTGCAGGATTATCTCTGAACTTTTTGCCTTCCTCCTATATTTTTTCTGACCTGTTGTTGCCCATTTTATGACTCTGGGTACTTTACCACTGATGATCGGTGCTAAAGTGCATATGCTCTCCCTATTGTAAATTAATGTATGATATAGTGATTCCATGACTGGCTGGTTTGGTTTACCTGTCAGACCCTAATACAGTGCACCAGGAGTGCCCAGGGTTTGTAAACCAAATGCTGCTAGTGGGCTTGCAGCACTGGTTCTGCCACCCACAGAAGCAGCTAGTAAAAATGTGTCTCATGTCTGCCATTGCAGAGCCTGTGTGCAGCCTGGTACTGCCATGCTGACTGGGCAAATGCACCCGCTTGCCAGTCCCTAAACCTTCTCTTTTCTTCATATCAGACACCTCTACGGTAGGCCCAAGTGAAGGGTGCATTGTAAGTATAAGTTTGGACATGCCCTGGTGTGTATGGCATGTCCTAATAGTGAATTACAGCCATTTTCGTGTTTCACATTTGCAAGGCTACCTGCTCTCCATAGGCCAGAATGGGCAGTTAGATTATTACATTTTATAATCCTAACTGACTCAGGGAACATGATGGAAATTCGAGTTTAGTATGCCTGAACTCAGAATGATAAAACACATCTTTTAGTGAAGTTGATTTTAACATTCTGTGTTTGAAAATACCACTTTTAGAAAGTAGGTATTTTTTGTCTAACTATCCAAGCCTGCCTCTGCTGGGTTGTGTATTCTTTGGCTTGAGTTTGAGTGGCAGGGCTGGGGGATTCCAGGAGACAGGATGAGTCAGCCCAGTGGTGAATAGTGAGACCTGCATCTAGATGGGAGGGAGGAGTTGCACCTGGGACCTGAATAGGGCTGTGTCTTCCCTCCAAAATGCTGGCTCCACCCCCTGTGGTGCATCTGATGTCTCTGCCCTGTACTGTGAAAGGAGAGAAGGAGTCCTGTCAACAGTGTGCTCCAGGGCTGTGCCTTTCCTCCACAATGCTGGCTCCACCTGCTGTGGGACGTCAGATGTTTCTGCTCTGCACTGTGAAAGAAAAGAAGGAGTCATGTAAACAAAGTGCTCCATTACTGGTTTGGATTAGGCAAAGGCCCCTCTGCCTTCAGAGGACAAAGGATGTTGGGGTATAAATATTGGGACCCTGATCCCAAGAAATTAGATCCCTTTTGGACAAACAAGAAGAAACCTTTGCTGAGGAGAGAAACCTGAACAAACTGAGGAGAGACTATCTCTAAGGTGAAGTGCTGCTTGGGGGAATTGGCCTGGAGTGGCCGCCTGACTGCCAAAGAAAGGAGAGAGGTACTTTATGTGTACTTTCATCAACTTGTGTAAGGATCTCCAAGGGCTTGGAACAAAGCTTGCCTCCTGCTGAAGTCTCAGGGACAACAGATTTCCCCCACCAGCTCCTCAAGAGTTCTACTGAAGTGCCTGCAGTTGTGTTGGCCTTTTTGGGGGACTTGTGTGTCTCAAGGAGCTGAAAGCGCACCTCAAGATCGAGAAGCGTGTCACAGAACTGCCGCTGCCGCTTCACAACACGAAGCGCCTCGCATCACTGGAGGAGAGGATCTTCGTCGCAGCAGATGCCACTGCATCACCGGGAAGCGTGTCGCAGGAGTGTAGGATCGACATTGCATCAGACACCGATGCGTGTCGCATGGCCTGTCGCAGCTCATCGCCGGAGAAGAGGATCGACGTCGCAGCAGACGCCGCTGCATAACAGAGAAGTGTGTTGCAGGGCCTGTCGCGGCTTGCATCGTGGTGGAAGCAACTCGCATCACCAGAAGAGATGATCGACGTCACAGCAGACGCCGCTGCATCACTGGGAAGCATGTCGTAGGGTCTGTGTCAGCTCGCATCGCGTCAAGCATCTCACATAGCTGAGGGAGAGGATCGATGTCGCAGCAGATGCCGCTGCATCACCGGAAAGCGTGAAGCATCAAGGAGAAAGCGCCATCTTTATTTCTTTGCACCGGATCTTTGCCGCATTTCCATCGTTGCAACACTTTTGTTGCCCTGAGTGTCGCATCTTAAGGTACATCGACTCAAAGTGTTGCATTTCAAGAACTAAAGAGAACTAAGATGAAACTACCATTTTAAGTACAGTATTGCGGATTTTTGTATTTTTGTGGTCTTGTGATAAGTCTATATAAAGAATACTTATTTTTTGATATAAAATCTGTAGTGTTGTCACTTGATTACTGTATGTGTTCACAAATGCTTCACACACTGCCTCTGAGATAAGCCTGTCTGCTCATGCCAAGCTACCAAGGGGGTGAGCAGGGTTTATTTTAGATGTGTACCCCCTTACCCTGACTAGAGGCAAGAGTCCTTATTTGTCACAAATACATACCTGCGCCAACTAGAGACCCCCAAATCTAAGAGTTTGAATTAAGAACATGCAGAGGAAAACATATCTACAGTTTAGCCCTAGAAATATTAGTGACATTTGTCATGTCTGTAAAGTATTATTGTACGGTCTTTTTACTCATTTGTACAATAGCGTAGCGGGCAATAATATATTGTTGACAGATGATGTAAAGCAGTGCAGAGTAGTACAGAGCAAACTGGTATGCTTTATTGCGATATACTAAAATCTTGAAGAAAGTAAAAAATGTTGATAGTAATTGTTTTTCTAATTGTTCTCTTTAAAATACCAGTAACCTATGACCCTTGCTAATTTCAGTGAAACACTAAGCACACGTTGCTTCAATGTATCTAGAAAAAAGTGCAGAAACTGGCTAACATGCAGTTTAGTGAATAAAGTGCAGTACAGTATAGGGAATGTTTGGCTCCCTGTTGCACTGTCGCGATAGACGCACTATATTGCATTGCATTGAGCTCTGAGGTGGGAGTTGACCCAGTGTGCCTTCATCTGATGGATGGGCAGCATACCTCAGTACGTCCCTTTAGGCGCACACTTACTGCGTCATGTATCCCCACACAACACTGGCTTGAGCTCTCTGAAATAACTCTTTCCCACTGCAAGAACTATGGGGCTGGCATTTCCTATGTCTAACATGTCCTCTGGGGTTGCTAAGGCTATAGCAACATTACCTGGTCAAGGGGCAGACTGGAGCACTTGCTGAGCGGCTGCAGTAGGGTTGACCCGGTGGTCCGGAAGTCCTTCATCTCCCAATTTCTGTCTTGCGTCTGTCTGCGGTTAGAGTGTCTTCTCCACCAGGCAGCACAGAGATACCAGACTTCACCCATTAATCCTCATGCTGTCTGAGGCACACAGTCACATAGGTGACAGCCGGCAGCAAGGGCACTGTAATGCTCTTTAAAATAAATATATACACCTGGCCTAGTTTGGATATATGTGCCCAGACCTGGCGTAGCCAGCGGCCCAGATGAGTTGCCTTAATGAGCCAACAAACTCGAAAGTCACCGACTAACACCCTCCGCAGCAGAGAGCACCAGGCATTCATTAGGGGGAAAAGGCTGAGAGGCACACACATAGCACATCAGCTGAGTGAGCGAGGGTGCTGTATGATTTCAAGCACATTGCAGGAAGCCAGGCTTTAATATAAAGCAATTTTTTGTCACATTAACACGCTCCAGAGGCGCACTGTGACGGAATCGATAGACATTTAACTTACCTAAATTGCAAGGGGTTGCATGGCCGGGAAATTCGGGTTAAGGCTGAGCTGCCCACCTCTTCAGAGTAAGTCCTCCAGGCCGCAGTCAACAATGGACACCCTCGGCAAACGTGATGCTCAGGATGCTCAAAGGCTTAGCAGCAGCTGCACTTTAGTATGTGCCTGTGCTCCAGTGGCAGTTGTGCGGATTCAATGTCCTAGCAGCAGGGAAAGCAGTGCCATTGCCCAGCAGCTGCCTGAGTCCCAAAACTTTAGCCACCGCTTGTGCCGCCGCAGGAGGCTTCAGCAGGATTTTAGTCTATTATGCGTAACTTTGCATTTCAGTGCAGTGAGGCGGATCACCAAACTGAAATGCTTTAGTCTAATGCCTGATGCGTGATACTTGGAAGGACTGGTGACCAAACATCTGGATAAAACTATATGGGGTTGGTTGTAGGTCAGAATTGATGAGTCAGCGAAAAGAACAACAATAATCCATAGATGCAGTACTATGTAAAATTGTTACCTAGACTGTAAATCACCTCAAAGGACTGCTCAAGCTTCCATGACGGACACAGAGACTTTTCTGGTAAAGGGTTGCACTATCAGAGCCCGGACAATTAAATAGTGTAAGGTTTCCCATTAGCACTGGAGATGTCCATGTTGCACCACATGCATAGGCAGAGAGTCCAATTTATTTTGTCTCTACTTTAGCTGTCTGTTAACGAGACATCTTGTTTCCAAACACAGAGCATATACTTAGAGTGTGCTTTGGGTGAGCCCCTTGATTGTTACTGTTGTCTATCTCAGGTGCTTGCTTTTAGTCCAGTGGTCTCTATTCTTTTGATTGTCCTGCCCAACAGCATTTTGGCCTCACAGTATTATCAGTGGAAGAATTGTATCCTTCTGATGACCTCCTGGAACTCTGTTTTTAAGTCTCCATTTAACACTGCATGGGAGTGTATGTGTTGAGTGCTCTCTTTCATGAGTTTTTGTGAACCCCAACACCCATGGGCACTCTCTTCTTCCCACTCCCGCCTCCCCTGTTGTCATTTTCTTTTTCAACTTTTTATGTTTTGTAAGACCCGGAGGGCACCACTGTATGCACCAGACATTCCGGTGGTGGGTCTGCCTCACTGCACTCTGGTTAGCTGATTCACAGTGGCTCAGCTTCAGGTTTGGAATGAGAACCGGAGTGGAAATGGTGGGAGACTGCTTTGAGAATGGTGTCCTTAAACCTATGGAGGAGTTGATAGAACAATATGTACTACTCTGTGGACAGTTTCTGACTTATGAGGTATTGGTGCAGTCATTTGAGAGGCTTATGGGACAGAGGAGGAGAGGAGCCTCTTCAACATGCTGTGATTCAGCAGCTTCTCTCTCTGAGTTCGGCATGGTGTCCGGTGTCCTGGTTCTTTCAGTCATTGGTCGCTATGGGACAGAAACCATTAGGCCACTCAATACTAGATGGGATGGCATTCTGGGCCACGTGGTCCCTGATGAGAAATGGGACAAGATGCTAGATTATCCCAAGATGGTCTTCTGAAGCACGAGACTCAAATATCGACAATTCAACTGCCTCCACATGACCTACCTTACACCGCACAGGCGTCAAGTTGTTTTTGGTGGCACATCCTGGGAGTGCTCCAGATGCTACTTGATGCAGATTTTAATCATATGATGTGGGGATGCCTGATACATGGGTCTTACTGGTCTGCAGTGTTGCATTGTGTCCACTCTGCACTGGGATGCTCCCTTCCCTGCACAGTGAAAGCACGCCTCCTTGGAGTAATTCCCAGACCCAAAGCGTGCAAAGTCACCACTAGATTTCTGGATTTAGCCCTCACATTAGCCAAGGCGCAGGATCGGACTAGCGGGGAAGTACACAACAGAACCTATAGCAAAGAAATGGGCTGGGGACGTCGCTATGTGGGCTAGGGCAGCTGAAGCTGTACTATGCCATTAGGATTCCTGGGGAATCTGGGGCTGTCCTGTAGCAGATAAGAGGGTGGAGGTTATGGGAAAAGAGCCAAAAGAGGTAGAATAAAGGTCAGCAATGAGCAGACAGAGGCAAAATAAAAGTGAGAAACTAGCACAAAGAGGCAAAATAAAGGTTAGCAATGAGGAGAAGGAGGCAAAATAAAGGTGTGAAACAAGCAGCAGGAGACAAAATAATGATCAGCAGGAAGAGGCAAGATACAAATTAGAAACAAGCATTAAGAGGCAGAATAAAGGGCAGAAGGGAGCAGAAAGAGGCAGAATAAAGGTCATAAGCAAGCATAAAGAGACAGAATAAAGGTCATAAATGAACAGAAAGATGCAAAATAACGTTGAGAAATGAGCAGAAAGAGGTAAATTAAATGGTCAGCAATGGTCAGAAAGAGGCAAAATAAAGGTGTGAAATAAGCAGAAAGAGGCAATACGGAGGTCAGAAACCAGCACCAAGATGCAAAATAAAGGTGAGAAATGAGCACAAAGAGGCAAAGTAAAGGTTAACAACAAGCACAAAGAGGAAAAATACAGGTGAGAAAAGTGCCGAAAGAGGCAAAATAAAGGTCAAGAATAAGCAGAAAGAGGCAAAATAATGGTGAGAAATGAGCGGAAAGAGGAAGGATAAAGGTCAGAAAGGAGCAGGAAGACACACAAAACGGGCAGAAAGAGGCAAAATAAATTTGAGAAACGAGCAGCAAGAGGCAGAATAAAGGTCAGAATGAGCAGAAAGAGGTTGAATACAGGTCAGAAGGAAGCAGAAAAAGATAGAATGAAGGTTTTAAGGGAGCAAAAAAAGGCTGAATAAAGGGTAAAAAACCAGCAGCAAGAGGCAGAATAAAGCTCAGAAATGAGCAGAAAGAGACAAAATAAAGGTCAGGAGCGAGTAGAAAGAAGCAAAGTAACAGGCAAAATGAGCAGAAAGATGCAACATACAGGTCAGAAATGTGTAGCAGGAGGCAAAATAGAGGTCAGAAACAAGCAGCAAGAGGCAGAATGTTGGTCAGAAGTGAGAAGAAAGAGGCAAAATAACTGGCAGAATGAGCAAACAGAGGCAAAATAGAGTGCAGGAGTGAGAAGAGGCAGTAAAATGATCGGAAAATGAGCAGAGGAGGCACAAAACTACAGGCAGCAGAAGGAAGCAGACTGCAGGAAGCTGAACAGTAGGGCTGTCACAGGAGGAGCTGGCACAAGGGCCTTCTCGCATATGCCCTTCTATTTTTTTTACCATGAACCCACTGATAAACCCACTCATACCCTGATGTACCCACTCGCAAACTGACTCACATACCCACTAACCGACCCAATCAGAGACTCACACTTCCACTGACAGACATGCTCAGACACTCCTGCACTTACTCCCTGACCCATTAAAGCACTCATTCACCCACTCATAGACCCATTGAAAGACTCACACACTCACATACCCCTCAGAGACCCACTCACACACTCATGTATCTACTCACTGACCCACCAAGAGACTCACATACCAAAGACAAACTGAGACACTTATGCACCCACTCACAGATCTATTCAGACACTTATGCACCTTTATACAGACCAGCTCAGAGACTAGTACGCTCTCACAGATCTACTCAGACACTCATCCACCCACTCACAGACCTAGTCAGACACTCATGTTCCTATTCACAGACCCACTCAGAGATGTATGTACCCACTCACAGATCCACTCACAGAGCAACGCACCCATTGACTGACCCACTCATTCACTCACCAACACACAGACCCACTCAGAGACTCATACAACCACTCAAAGACCGACTGATAGACTCATGCATCCACTCACTCACCCATTCAAAGACTCATCCATCCACTCACAGACCTTCAAATACACTCATGCACCAACTCACAGACCCACTCAGACTCATTTACCCACTCACATACCTACTCAGAGACTCATGCACTCACTCATTGACCTACTCAGACATTCATGCACCCCCTCAATGACCCACTCAGAGACTCACACACCCACTCAGACACTCACACATCTACTCATACACCCACCCAGGCACTCATGCTCCCACTAAGGCACCCACTCAGATGATCATGCACCCACTGACAGACCCACTCAGAGACTCAAATACCCACTCATAGACTGACTCAGACACTGATGCACTCATTCAAGAATGACTTACACACTCATGGAGGTACTGAGAAATCCACTCAGACAATCTCATACCTACTCACAGACCAACTGAGACACTCACTCAAATACTTATGCACCCACTCAGAGACTCATGCACCCACTCAGACACTCATGCACTCACTCAGAGACTGACTCATACACATATGAAGCCACAAATCCACTCAGACACTTTCACACCAATTCGCAGACCCATTCAGACACTCAATCAGACACTCATGTACCCACTCACACACGTACTCACAGAGCCACTCAGCCACTCACACACCCACTCACATACTCATTGATAGACTTATGCAGCTACTCCGAGACCCACTGAGACACACCCACCCACTCACAAACCCATTGAGAAACTCAAGTACTCACCCACACACCCACTGAGACACTCATGCACTCACTCGCAAACTCTCTCTCAAAGGTTACAGGTTACAGCTAGGAAATAAAATTAAAAATAACCTTAAAAATTAAATTAAAAAACAAAGGTTATAGGGACATTATAGTTAGGAAATAGATTGAACAAAAGCATAGAAATTCACTGAAAAAAACAAATGTTACAGGGACGTTACAGTTAGGAAATAAAATGTAAAAAACCTTAGAAATTCACAAAAAAACAAAGGTTACGGGGAAATTAAAGTTATGCCCAGATTTTACCCATACAAAGCCATAGAAATTCACCAGTAATAATTACCTGAGCTAACTAATAATTATGCCCCCGTAATGCACTGCTCATGATCACACATGTTTCACCACTCTTGACATGGTCAGTGACATCACTGGTCACCGACCCATCCCAACACTCATACAACCAATCACTGATCCATAGAGCCACTCAGACATCCACTTACTCATACTGCCACTTACACACATACTAAATCACCTGTACAGCCACCTATGCACCTACTCACTCACCAATATAGCCATTCACATATCAAATAATACAGACATACTGACACTTACACATCCCTCATACACCTTAACAGCCACTTACACACCCACTCAATAACCCACATAGAAACACACACAGACACCCAGTCTCCCATACAGGTACTCACATACATGCACAGTCCCACTGCCACTCACTAATACAACTACTCACATACTCACTCACTTCCCATACACTCACTGGCACAGCTACTCACTCACCCATACAACAACTTGCACAACCAGAGAACCAATTACATACCCATTCACATATCCATACAACCACTCACACAACGAATAACTCACTCTTACATCCACTCAAACTTTCACTCCCCAATACAGCCAGTGACACCTACTTTATTACTTATACACAAACTCAAACCGCTACTCACTCACCCAAACAACCACTCACACTCCCACTCCTTTACCCATAAAGTCACTCACACAGCCACTGAGCCATCTATACAGCCACTCACACACCTATGTAGCCACTCACATAGCCACTCAGATGAGATATGTTAAAAATAGTATGACTAAATATCAGTGAATGAATGAATGACTGAAAAAACATTTATTGAGCACATAGCTACTCAAGGTAATCCCAGAGCTAATAGCGGTACAGACAATAGAAACTACTTAACCACATTAAGAAAAGGCCAAGTTTTAAGAATTTTACGGAAGGCAAGATCATTAGGTTTACAGTGCATGTGGAGGGGAAGGGTGTTCCATTTCCTAGCCGCATTATATGAAAGCAAACGGCCACCACTTCTTGCCCTCTTTTATTCTAGGAACTAGGGCTAGTAAAGAAAGAATAGTAATGTTACATGCTGTAGCTTAGTATTTATCTTTAAGTCTCAGAAACATTTAGTCACAGGATGTCATCAGTGACATAATTTGGGATTGTCATCAGTGATGTCATCAGAGATGTCAGTCACCATGTCACAAGAAATGTGATATGTGAGGTCATATGCTGCTCATGGTGGGGCTTAAGTTTTAGCTAGCTCAGGTAACTCTAACTGATGAATTTCTATGATTTTGTGCAAATGAAATCTGAGCCTAACTATAACGTCCCTGTAACCTTTGTTTTTTTCTGTATATATATATATATATAAAGGGACTCTGTTCGCAGCTCGCGCCCTTGCGTTGGCATCAATTCCTACCTGTAAGTGCATCCCCACGTGGCTGCAACTTTTTCTTTCCATTATTGGCGGCCTTGCTCGGTCGCGGGGTTGCACTACCGCTTACAACTGCGGGTCCACAGCTGCCTTACTTAGGCAGCTCTCTGTGGTACAGGAGGTGCCTTTACTTGCGGGGTGCTTGCGGGGACATTGGCAATCCCTTTAATACTTTTTTTGCATGCGAATGGCGGCGGCAACCCACTTGGCTTTTACGGAACCACCAGTCCCAGAGAGCATTGCTTCAGGTTTTACACCTGTGCATAATTACTGAGGGTTTTTAGTGGTGCCTGCCGCTTGCCGTCAGGTCACATGTGCTGCCACTGAAGAGGACGTTGGCCTGAAACGCGTCTGGCAGGAAAGGGACCCTGTTCGCAGCTCGCGCCCTTGCGTTGGCATCAATTTCTACCAGTAAGTGCATCCCCACCTAGCAGCAACTTTTTCTTTCCATTATTGGCGGCCTTGCCCGGTCGCGGGGTTGCACTACCGCTTACAACTGCGGGTCCACAGCTGCCTTACTTGGGCAGCTCTCTGTGGTACAGGAGGTGCCTTTACTTGCGGGTTGCTTGCGGGGACATTGGAAATCCCTTTAATACTTTTTTTGCATGCGAATGGCGGCGGCAACCCACTTGGCTTTTACGGAACCACCAGTCTAAGAGAGCATTGCTTCAGGTTTTACACCTGTGCATAATTACTGAGGGTATTTACTGGTGCCTGCAGCTTGCCGTCAGGTCACATGTGCTGCCACTGAAGAGGGCGTTGACCCGAAACGCGTCTGGCAGGAAAGGGCGTTGGCATCAATTCCTACCTGTAAGTGCATCCCCACCTAGCGGCAACTTTTTCTTTATATATATATATATATATATATATATATATATATATATATATATATATATATATATATATATATATATATATATATATATATATATATATATATATATATATATATATATATATATATATATATATATATATATATATATATATATATATATGAACCAAACGATCTTCAAATAACCACACTCCTGTCGTGGAAAAAACGAAGACACGGACCCAATGGCTGTAGTCAAGGAAATCTTTTAATGAATCCCTCGCCGGTTACGCGTTTCGAGCACCGAGTGCCCTTGGTCACACACCGCGCACCAGGTCAGTTACAAATTTATACATTTTTTTAACCAGTGATGCTCCACCCATTTTCGTGGGTCTCAAAGTATAGACATAGAAAAAACACGCGTACACTTCGCAACTACGTGCTCATCTCTATATACAATTGAAACTAAAACCTGTGTTATATGAAAAGTTATAACTGCATGAATGCAATATTATTAACTCATTTAACCATGACCATGTACATATAATAATATATTTGTACAACTACATATATAGTGTATATACACTCATACATCCCATATTAACTCATGTCCATTTACTTCCAAATACATCTATATACACCTCAAGACATAAAAATATATATATATATGTATGTACCATCCTATATACAATATCAAAGTGTAAAAAAATATATATAAAAATATATATCTCTATAAACCTATACCTATGTACACATCTATACACCACAAAAATATATAACCCCTTCTTATCTACAAATATACACTCATTATATTCCTAATTTGGAAATTTCATAGCATTTATATGGACAAAAGGACATATAGCAATGTATAGTTATTGACAATACTTTAGAAGGATGTATGTCATCAACCTGTACATGTATATATATATATATATATAATTTCTTTTTCACAGGAAAAAACAAAGGTTACAGAGATGTTATAGTTAGGCTTAGATTTCACTCATACACAACCAGATAAATTCAGCCATTATAGTTAGCTGTGCTAACTATAACTTGCGCGCCCAATGCACTGCTGATATGTGCATATGTGCAGGACTGTATGGGTGGATGTGTGTGTATATGTGTGTGTTAGTGAGTGAATGACTGTCTCGCTAGTGTCTTTATCAGTAACTACATATGTTTTAATCTAGTATATGTGAGTATTGATGTATATAAGTGAGTATATGTGAGAGTGAGAGATTGTAAGAGTTCATGTTTAAATAAGTATGTGTTTCTATAAGTGATTGTTTAAGAGAGTAAGTATGCGTAAGTTTCCTTAGAAGTAAGGTGGTAGTGTGTGTATAGCTGTATATGCAAATAAATGGATGTTCAATAGTTTATTTGCATGTGTGATTATGTGTGTGAGTAACTTTTGGATGACTGTCGGTGTGTAACAGGATGTATAGGTGTATCACTACATATGATGAGTGAGTATATGTATGAGTGACTATATAGAACTGTTGGTGAATGAGTGGATGTGTATCTAGTTGGTAGAATTACTGAATTGGTTGTTGTAACTGGTATGGGTATCTCCATTTTTTTGAAAATGTTAGTTTCTATTTTTGAATATGTGTTTCAAGGGTTACATTACACTGAAAGGAGGTTTCTCACTGTGGGCCCTATTCACAGAATGAACTTAAGACTCAATCCTAAACTTACTACTATTTTGGTATTCACAGAATGCACTTACTACTTTTGGCATTCACAGAATGAACTTACTACTTTTGGTATTCACAGAAGTTAGGATTTTGTCTTAAGTCAGTCTTAAGACTGTCTTAAGTCTGTCTTAAGTTTGTCTTAAGACAAACTTAAGACAAAATCCTAACTTCTGTGAATACCAAAAGTAGTAAATTCATTCTGTGAATGGCAAAAGTAGTAAGTGTATTCTGTGAATACCAAAATTGTAGTAAGTTTAGGATTGAGTCTTAAGTTCATTCTGTGAATCAGGCCCTCTGTCACAAGGATGGTGTCATCAGTGATGTCATGAGTGATGTCACTGACCATGTCATGAGTGATGTAATTTGTGATGTCATCAGCAGTGCATTGCAGGCGCGCAAGTTATAGTGAGTCCAACTAACTATAACGTGGGAATTTCAATGGTTTTATGTCAGTAAAATTTCCAGCTAACTATAACTGGTGTGAAACCTATGGTTTTTTCAGTGAATTTCATAGGTTTTTTAAATGCTAATTCCTAACTATATATAAGGCCCCAAACCTATGTTTTTTTCTTTGAATTTCAAAATTTTGGTAATAGCAAATATCTATAGCTATGAAATGTAATATTTTTGAAAATGAATGAATCATATATTATATTTGTATTTAAAACTATTTTTTTAATGTATATATTTTTTTTTTGCCCTGGAGCGCTCCCGGGGCGCGCCCCGGAAAGCGTAGTCTTTTGAAGGGCCCCAGGGCGCGCTCCGGAGAGCGTCCCTTAAGCGATATTGCTGCGAACGAAAACATCTTCGTGACGTATCGCGTAGCCGCGTCCATGTGATACGCATGGCGTAAGCGCACCCGGAAACACAAGAGCGAATAGGATCGCGCAATGTAAACATCCGATGCGCTTATGCAAAGCGACCCGGGGCGCGCCGCGTAAGCGCGTCGGGTCAAGTGACCTCAAAATAACACTTTTAATTGGTGCAGAACAGTTTTGGTTTCATAATGATGAAATCCCTGGTCTTGTGACCTGAAAATAACACTTCTCATTGGTTCAGGCCTTTTTTTCCCCAAATGATGAAAGACCCCACCTTTTATCCTTATTCTGACTTTGTCCTTTGACTTAGGAAGACCTGTATTGCAATCTTTGAGGTATATTTTGTACTTTGAAATGGCTAAAGTAGCAGCAGCAGCTGGAGCCTCTGCACCACCACCACAACCACCAAGAGGACCACCACAAGATTACATTGGTGGTCAACAAGAGGAGGAGGAGGAGGACGAGGAGGACGAGGAGGAGGAGGGGGAGGAGAAGGTGGCTGCAAGAACACAATACCCCATACCAGCCAAGACCACACATTGTATGGGAGTTTTTTTCAATCCCAGAGGGCAAGAAAAAAGTCAATGCGGCCAAGGTGACTTGCCTAATCTGTGGCATGGAACTTTCAAGGGGGAACCCGAACAAAAAATACTTTTTGGGAAACAACACCATGATTCGCCACATGCAGCGCAGGCATCCAATCGACTTTTCTGCTGCAGAGATGAGGGAACTGGCCAGTAACCCTCCCCAATCTTCAAGCACCAGCTCCAAAAGAAAGCAACCCACTCCATCCGGACCAGAGGCAAGAGAGACGATCCCTTGCATTCAGCCACGGTTTGGGGATTTCCAAATAACATGTATTCATTGTGGTAAGACCATCTCCTATGGTGAACTGAGCATAAAGCTCATCGTCCTTGCTGGGGACAACCACAAATGCCCCAAAAAACCCAAATTTTTTCTTATTTTTTTTTTGTTGGTCCAGTTGAGCCATTTTCAATTCCCTGTTTTTTCGTTTCTCCACTTATATATATTGATATAAATATATATATATATATCTATATATATATATATATATATATATATAAATATATATATATATATATAGATAGATAGATAGATAGATAGATAGATAGATAGATAGATAGATAGATAGATAGATAGATAGATAGATAGATAGATAGATAGATAGATAGATAGATAGATAGATATTCACTGAAAAAACCATAGGTTATAGTTCGGAATTAGCATTTAAAAAGCCATAGGTTTCAGCCACATTATAGTTAAGAATTAGCACTTAAAAAACCTTAAAAATTCACTGAAAGAACATAGGTTTCACACATGTTATAGTTAGCTGGACATTTCACTCATACACAACCATTGAAATTTCCCCGTTACAGTTAGTTCAGCTAACTATAACTCGCGCGTATGCAGTGCACTGCTGATGACGTCACATATTACATCACTCATGACATAGTCAGTGACATCACTCATGACATCACTGATGACATCTCAAATGACATCACTGATGACATCATCCAGTGAATGTGTGTCTTTCTGAAAAATAAATATTTTTTGTATATGTATATCTAAAGGTCGATGGAAGAATAAATGGGTAAATAAGTGTCTAAATGGATGTTCTTTTTCTGTAAAATTGATTGTATAACTGACTTATTAAGTATATCTTAGTGAATACATGTATAAGTGAGTAATGTTTAAATATGTAAATATCTGTATCAGTGTCTCACTTTGTGTATAAGTGGCTGCATGGGTTGGTGAGTAGTTACACGAGTGTCTATATGGGTTATTAGTTGTTTTCTTGAGTATCAGAATGAGTGTCTGTATGGTTTGGTGGGGGTAATACTTAGCGCACAGATGCATGAATGACTGACTCACTGTTTGTATGTGTTTTGAAGACAGCATGTGTGCAGGACTGTATGCGGGGATGAGTGTGTGTATGAGTGTGTTAGTGAGTTAGTGAGTGAATGACTGTCTCAATAGTATCTTCATGAGTAACTACATATGTTTTAAACTAGTATATGTGAGTATTGATGTATATAAGTGAGTATATGTGAGAGTGAGAGATTGGAAGAGTTCCTGTATAAATAAGTATGTGTTTCTTAAAGTGATTGTTTAAGAGAGTAAGTATGTGTACGTTTCTGTAGAAGTAAGTGTAGTGGTGTGTGTGTATAGCTGAATATGCAAGTAAATGGATGTTTGATAGTTTATTTGCATGTGTGAGTATGTGTGTGAGTAACTCTATGGATGAGTATCGGTGTGTAACAGGATGTATAGGTGTATGAGTACATATGATGAGTGAGTACATGTTTGAGTGACTATATAGAACTGTTGGTGAATGAGTGGATGTGTATGTAGATGTTGGAATTACTGAATAGGTTGTTGTAACTGCTATTGGTATCCATTTTTTTGAAAATTTTAGTTTCTATTTTTGAATGTGTGTATCAAAGGTTATATTAAGGTGAGGGAAGGTCTGCCACTCTTTCACAAGGATGATGACATCAGTGATGTCATTTGAGATGTCATCAGTGATGTCATGAGTGATGTCACTGACTATGTCATCAGTGATGTAATATATGACATCATCAGCAGTGCATTGCGGGCGCGCGAGTTATAGTTAGCTGAACTAACTATATCGGGGGAATTTCAATGATTTTGTATGAGTGAAATGTCCAGCTAAATATAACATGTGTGAAACCTATGTTTTTTTCAGTGAATTTCCAAGGTTTTTTAAATGCTAATTCCTAACTATAACGTGGCTGAATCCTATGTTTTTTCAGTGAATTTCTGAGGTTTTTTAAATGCTAATTCCTAACTATAACGTGGCTGAAACCTATGTTTTTGTCAGTGAATTTCAAAGGTTTTGTAAATGATAATTTTTAAATGTATTGTTATTTTTTTTACTGATTTACTACATTGTTTTAAATGATTTATTTTTAGATATTTTATTTTTTAAATTAGATTACATATTTTTAATATAAATTGAGAAAAATATGTTTTTAAAAATATTGAAATTGTCATATTTTTTATTTTTATTTTATATTTTTTTAATTTATATATATTTTATATACCAGGCAATGATATCCTAAGGAACGAAATTCAAGTTACTGGTAACTACAGTTGAAATTACTTTTCAGGATCAGTAGTGGGCTGAAAGATGCAGCACTGAGGTCTCTCCTGATAACTGGTGAGTAAATCGGAATTTGCAGTTCCGCAGATTTTATAGGAATTTTATAAAGTTCTAAAACTCCACACTTAAAAGAATTTCCAAGTAAAACCAGTCAATGTTAGCCTATGGAAGGAAATTCAAGTTACAGTAAGTATGGTTAGAATTGCTTTTCAGGATAAGTAGTGGGCTGAAAGATGCAGCACTGAGGTCTCTCTTGATAACAGGTGAGTAAATCGGAATGTGCAGTTCCGCAGATTTTATAGGAATTTTTTTAAGTTCCACAACTCCACACTTGGAAGAATTTCCAAGTAAAACCAGTCAATGTTAGCCTATGGAAGGAAATTCAAGTTACAGTAAGTATGGTTAGAATTGCTTTTCAGGATAAGTAGTGGGCTGAAAGATGCAGCACTGAGGTCTCTCCCGATAACAGGTGAGCAAATCGGAATTCATAGTTCGACTGATTTTAGAGGAATTTTTCAAAGTTCCAAAAGTCCACACTTGGAAGAATTTCCAAGTGAAACTAGTCAATGTTAGCCTGTGGAAGAAAATTCAAGCTACTGTAAGTATGGTTAGAATTACTTTTCAGGATCAGTAGTGGGCTGACAGATGCAACACTGAGGTCTCTCCTGATAACAGGTGAGTAAATCAAAATTCGTAGTTCGGCTGATTTTAGAGGAATATTTGTACATTTCAAAAATAGACACAGAAACATTTCTGGTGAAAACCACACAATAGATTCCTATTGAAGGAAATACAAGTTACTGGTAAGTACACTTAGATTTACATTTCAGGGTCCGTACTGGGCTCAAAGATGCAGCACTGACGTCTCTTGTGATAACAGGTGAGTAAATCGGAATTCGTAGTTCGGCTGATTTTAGAGGAATATTTTGCTCAATAGTGAAGGAAGGGGGCGGGGCCTGAAGTGACATGTGTGCAAACACGAATTGTGGTGCATTTTAAGTTGGGGAATTAATTCCTCTTCGCTCCTGAGGTCCCCTGAGGGCCAACTAGCCCACCAGATACCTCCAGTATGCGCCAGGGAGCTGCGTTGCAGAGAGGAGTTCAGAGGCCCCGCCCCTTTTAACAACACTCTGCAATGCAGCTCCATGGCACTTACTAGAGGTACCTGTTGGGCTAGTTGGCCCCTAGGGAACCTCTGGATTGAAGAGGAATTAATTGTCCAACTTAAAACGTGCCACAGGGCATGTTTGCACACATATCACCTCAAGCCCCGTCCCCTTCTTTCACCACTGTGCAAACGCTCCCCGTAGCGTGTTCTAAGTTGGGGGATTAAGTCCCCTTGTATACTGGGGGTCCCTTGGGGCCAACTATCCCACCAGGAACTTCCAGTATGCGCCAGGGGGCTGCGTTGCAGAGAGGTATAAAAAGGAGTGTGACCTCATTACACCTCTCTGCAATGCAGCCCCCTGGCACATTTCCAGAGGGGGGACTTAATCCCCTTGGATACTGGGGGTCCCGGGGGCCAAGTAGCCTACCAGGAACTTCCAGTATGCGCCAAGGGGCTGCGTTGCAGAGAGGTGTAAAAAGGGGCATGGCCTCATTACACCTCTCTGCAACTCAGGTGCAGGGAGGGGGCGTGGCCTCCTCTCAATCCCATTTTTTTTATTTTATTTGTTTTTAAGAAAGGGGGTTTGGGTAGCCCCCCTACTTTTTCTTTTTTTGGGCCCTGGGGACCCCATCTCCCAGGCCTGACCCCCAAAAAAGTATTATTTTTCTAACAGGAAGGGGGGCTGCGTGGCCCCCCTCCCGTGGCTAATCCAGGCTCCAGGGACCCCATCCCCCGGTGCATGCCAGGTTTTTTTTTATTTTTAAGGAGGGGGGCTGCATAGACTGCATGGACTGCATAATTCATATTAAAGCCCCGGGGAAGGTGGTCCCCGGGGCTCAGGGGGCTGTGTGCCCCCCACTATAATACATACTTTGCAGGGGGTGGTGGTCCCCTGGGCAGTGTGGGAGGGAGATTGGGCCCTGGGGGCTAATTTACATAGAAGTGCGGGAGTCGCACTTCGTGTTTTTTTTGTATCAGCAGGGTACGTATACCCTACGCATATCCCGCAATTAGGGGGTCCTTGTGGGACCCCCTAAGCAAGCCAAGGGGTCAGGGTGTTTGTACCCTGCCCCCTTTTCGTGTTTTTCGTGTTTTTCTTTTTTTTTTCTGTTTCTTGTGCCTCGGTTCTACCGAGGCACAAGATGGCTGCCAGCACTTCCTGGTTTGGAGTGTTGACAGCCAGTTGACACCCAATTAGCATGCAGCTTGTGCTCTTAATGGTACGCGTATAATCCTCGGACGGTATGCGTACAGTACTTCATCCATAGATATATCTATGATTTTAATTTTGATTTTCTCAGGAACTACTGAACGGATTTACACCATTCAACAAAAAGCGTAATCTGCGAACCAAACTCTACCTTTTTGTCAAATTTGGTGTAATTCCGTCAGCTGTTCGGGCTGTAGCCGTGTCCAAAGGTCCCTATGGAAAATTGCGTGGGGAAAACACGTTTAATGACCCCCCTTTTTTTACTGCCCCAAACTTTCAATGAAAGAGTGGAGCGGAACAGGCCACCCTCTTGGAGAATTTCGCGAAGATTCATTGACCTGCAGAAAAAGTTATTCCACATAGAATGTTGCAGATTTCCTATGGAAACTAGGTCCTAACTATAACTACCTACTGGTGACCACCAGTAGGTAATATATAAATATATATACAAGAGCACTTGATGCTCGAAACGCGTCAACAAAGAAGGTTGAGACATTTCCTGCCTTAAGTCGTGGGGGCTGCTTCTTCTTTTCGCCGGAACGAGGTTTGAAAGAAAAGTGTGCTGATATATATATATATATATATATATATATATATATATATATATATATATATATCTTTCCGATCCCACGTTAGTCACTTCAGCTTTCCAACTTTGAAAAACGAGTGAGGACCTAAAATTGGTGCAAAGTGTTGTTTATTGTCACCCAGCTAGTCCGCCGTGACTTGTTTCGGCCGGTTCATGGCCTTGATCACATGACACAGCTTGAACAGTTTGAACAGTTTCTCCCATATTTAAAGTGACAATGCATATCATTCGTCAAACAACATAGACAACAGATTGTGATGGAAATTCCATGCAGAATGCAAGTTAAGACATTATTTGGATCCACCATAGTTGAAATTATAAGTTTTCAACATACAAGACATTGTATTAATAAACAATAATTGTAAGTTGTCTATTAAACTAAGATCACATCTTATACTATGATATCGGCATAAATGCTCAATTTGCCAAGTGTCTCTTGTTTGTGCGTTGGTTGTCGTAAAAGTCTACCATATATGCATGTCCTGAAAATTATATAAAATTAATGTGAGATAATTAAAACCCAAAGTGCAATGTGTATTGAAAGTGATATGTGCTTGCTGTTGCCGTTAATGGTCCTGATTCAAGTTTGTAATTTCGTACTTTTAGCTCTTTGGAATACCAAAATAAATAGAAGCATGTAAGGAGCAAAAAGAGACTAGACGAGCTTCTCACACCTGGTACAGAGCAAGTTCAGGTGTATTATATGTTTTTTGAAAAGTACCAGGATATGTATTTGCTTGAAATAGAATTTTCACTACGAAATGAATGTCGAACCTTCAAAGAAAATAGTGAATAACTCTTGAATTCCAAATTGACTTTTGCAGTTGTCCCATCTCAGGTGTGAGTAGATCGTTCACTGTATATTTCATTACAAACATTTAACTGCATGTCCGCGAACACAAACAAGACTGCAGCTCTAAGCACTCTACCATTTTGCTGCCTATAATAAAGTTTAATAAAAAGCGGCACACAATGGGCATACCATTTTCAAAACATACTAAAACCTCTTGTTGTACACTGTAAGCAGCTATTAAATTAATAAGTTTACCGAAACAAACTCAAGGACGAAGAGGAAAACCGAAACCCCACTCCTTAGTGTCACGTGCCGAGCACGGCGCTCTTCCGCACTTAAACACTTGGGCCTGCCCAGCCGCCAATGGACTTGCACAGAGTAGGGCCTGCCCCGCGCCATTTTAATGGAGACTCCATCGCAAGTCTGTGGCATCGACAAAGAAAAGGGACTTGGGCAAATTCGTAAGCAGTGCGCACACATACAAAAAATGGACGCCTCAGAGCTTCGGGCTCAGTCAGTGAAGAGAGAATCCATCGGACCTGTCTCCATAGAGGAAGAGAACGTTGGAGTTAATGAAATAACTTTTCAGAATTAGACTTGAAGTACTAATTGTATATTTCGATGACCAAACACCGTTAGGCAGCCATGGATCCCATTATCTCGAATTTGTTGGAGAGGTCACAGCTTTTCCTATGGAGCTAGCAAAATATGGGTTTTATTGTATTGATTTTTTTATTTTGCCAGTTCGTTGCTTGTTAAACGAGAAGGAGAAAGAAGTGGAGGCAGTGAGATGACTGAGAAAACTAGGGAGGCGGGGGAGCGGGAGCGGACCCCCTTGAAGCACGGCCTTGCGGCTGTGAAAGTGAGTGAAACAGCAGGGAAATAATTTGGGGGGAGGAGAAGTGAGGCAGAGCATGCGCTGGGGTGAATGCCTGTGGCCCCTGGGGAAGCTTCAGATGCCTATGGGAGGGAGGCAGATGGGTTTGATGTGGACGCGCTTTCCGCACGAGTTCACCACATGAACTGGACGAAATCCGTGATGGTTTCAGAGCTTGGTTTGCCCTCTATACTCTCGTCTATTTATCCCTTATGGGATAGAATAGTCGAGACCTAAAAAACAGGATTTGAGTGGGAAAAGGACACTGGATGTGGTCTTGGAAAGAGATTGGAGAACTGTGGGGGTGGGTGAAGTGGGCATGTTGAAAGAGAGGGAGAGGTAGAGGAAAAGGAAATTGTCTACCCTATGCATTAGAAACAAAGATGATCGGATGTCAGCAGTGGAAGGATACATAATACGTTCAAAACACTGAGATTGAAATGCTCCTTGGTGAGACTAACACATGAATAGGAAAGAGAGACATTAAATCAGGAGCTGGAAAGTGAGGCATAAAACCAGAGCTATCCAATAATGAGGAAAGCGTTAAAAACATGTTGATTTTAAGTATATGACAACTACTAGAACCCATAGGTCTAGCCGAAATCTAATAAAATTAAAGTTAAGATGGACTTAATTTTAAAGACGGCAAAGAAGTCCAGGCTTCTATAGTACAGAAAGAGCTAATCAGCGGTGCAATGTTATCTGACCTAAGATGTAATTAGGTGTCATAAACATATTGGTGGGTGGAAGCTACCTAGATCCCTAAAGTCTTCAAATAGATGTTATGTACAATCAGAGCCATTGCTGAACCTGGCGGCACTCCTTGTGGCAGGGCGCGGGGTAGGGATATCAAAATGAGTTGATTCCATCTGAATCACCTGAGGTCTCTACTCAGGAAAAAAGAACCACTTTAATAGAAACACAAAAATCTCCATGCCCACTGCTATAACATCTAAGTGATATAGCTAGCAGGATGAACACTCCTCCTCATCGAATAAACTTGTGACATCATCCAGTAAATGAATGGGACCTGACTCTATGGGACTACCGACCCAGAAAGTAAACGGATAAGATTGATAAGAGCAAAGGAGACTTTTTGACAAAATATGTAGAGATGACAATGATTTGCTCGGAAACTGCAAATTAATAACTATAGGGACGTTTTTATGTCAACTGACAATATAAAGAACCATTCTTTTATTCATTCTTCATAAGATTAACAATACCGAAGTAACCTTCAAATGGTATGAGTTTTTAATGGAACAGTATTATTCTCACTTTACTCTTTAACCTTCCCTACTTATATTGTCAATACGAGCATTTAAGAAGGAACAGATATGCAATAGAAATTAGTGAGAGGGATTTAGTAAACTCTGAACAATTGACATTACAATTCCTTGTTATCATATACATAGTGATTAGACACATGTCTTATTTGAGCCTAGCTGTATTAGTTTAATTTAAGGACCTGAAAGTATATTTTGAACTATTACCTACACAGCAAGTTAGTTCTCTTTTTCTAAAACTTGGAATGGAGCAAGCAAGCCGACTCCTTTCTCAATGATTCTTTCAAATGAAGCCTTTCACTTACCTTTGCTATTACATAACTGCAATCGCCGTGGAATTTGTAACGAGTCTCATCAAATGTGGTGATGTGTGAACCTCCTTCGATGAAGCATGTACCGGAACAAGGTTTGTCCACACACTTCCACTGTCCACTTGCACAGGTGCTAAAGGGTAAATGTAGGATCTTTATTAGTAAGCAAGAAGTGATCTAGATCCTTCTTTGTTTGCTTCCATGAATACTTTTAGTTTTCTCCTTCAGTCTAAGGCAGATTCCACCAGCAGCCCAATTAGAAAATGTGAAGGTCCAAAGTTGGTTTGCTGGTCTTAAGAACCTTCACTCTGGGTATGCAGGCAATATTCCACCTAAATCATTGCACATTGTCTTTCTGGGGGTCAGCCCAAGTGGGTGATGTTATTTTCTTTATATTTTGTGATTGACTGTGCTGTACAAGTCTATGATATTTGCACCAGTTTTCTAGAATTTCTTAAGAATCAAAGTACATCATATTACAGTAGTCGAGCTTGTCCCAATCATTTCTACAATATGACACCCCCTTTCATTATGGATCCTACTAGGAGTAATGTTTTGATTGCCTCCGATTGGAATGCCTTTCTTTCACTACGTTCTTTCACCACACAAAGAATGCAGTGTTCTATATGTTAATCATTGACAACGATTTTAATGCCATTCTAGAAGATGGAAATCATAGATTTTGTTTTATTACTTATATAGTGGTTACTACAATCTGAGTCTCATATTTAGAGACAAACAAATACTTCTCATCAAATAATGCTTTTTAACATGGAGTGGGATGCCACCACTTGTCAGCTGAATACAAAACTTAAATGATGCTCCTTTGCAGATTGAGGTTGATTGCAAATAATCTGATCATAGTTCCTTGTGGCTTTAGAGACAAATTAAATAACTCTGGATAGTAAGAAACAAAGTGAGAAAGGAAGAACCCTGAGAAATCCAGTATTTCAACTAATAACATATGATTATCATAAGAAGAGATATGAAAAGTGTTCCCACAGAGATCAGTGCAACACACGCTTGATAAACCTATTATGCAAAGTAAACAATCAAACTCGCATACTTGCTCATGTCGTAGCAACAATTAACTATCCTTCATTAATTGGCAGCATCTGGTCATACCTCCAACTGACCTTCATCTAAAAGATGGATGCCTTCTAGATGAAGCCATAGCTACTTTCTTACAATCCTCTCTGTAATTTGAGCTAATAGTGGGAATGTGAAGATAAATATTTTAGTACATAATTCATATGGATTTCATTTATTCTTGGCGTCATTTATATTTATTTTATTTCCTGACAAAATTGCATTCACAAAGATCTCTAAGTAACATTTGTGCCATTATTGAAATGGCAATAGAGATAGACTTTATACACAGTGGGGCACATTGCACATCTATCAATCAAATATTTAAGGATTCAATTAAGAAGTGCCTCAATCAAACCCAAATTCCACAACCTGAATATCACGGTACAGGATCCTTGTACCCTTATTTTTCCTGTTTTTCCTCACATATGGAGTCTTTAGGGGATATGCAAGAGGTAACTTACACTTGTGACTAACTTACACATGTAATTTACTCTCACATTTTTGAGTAACTTTACTACTTATGGAGTCTTTAGGGGATATGCAAGAGGTAACTTACACTTGTGACTTACTTACACATGTAATTTACTCTCACATTTTTGAGTAACTTTACTACTTAGAGTTATTCACAAAATTCAAATGTAAAGTTACTTAAAAGTGTAGATTGTCCGTGCCTACCCTTGAGAATGAGGTAAAGCAAAACATATGAGTATAAGGTACTACTTTAAAAAAGTCCAGCACCACATATGGCCAACCAGTGGTACTGCATCATTAACCAAAAGAAATTAACGGAAGTAGGGACTATGAATAAAACCCTTTAGGAAATGATGTTGAATTGAATTAAACAATTGAAATTAGCTAACAATATAAATACATTTCATTTAATGTTAAAAAAATCTACAAGAAGTGCATATTCATTATTTAATTATGAAATATTTTAACAAACCTTTTAAATTTAAAATAACTGTTAGAATAATTTTCAGAAAAAAACATTAAATCACTTTTAATTAATTCTATTTATTGATAATGTTTACTCAAAATAATTTTTACTTCAGGTGAGAATGTAGTTTTTATTTGAAAATTCAGCAAAGTAATTTTTAATCAATTGAATATATTTAAACTTTTCGGTGACTATTACGATGGCTGGCGGACAAAGTCCGCCCGCCACCGTACCGGCAAAAGGGACCACCCGCCATATGTGCGGTGGCCCCGTGGTGAAGATAAGGATGCGCCCACCACACTGGCGGGCGCATCCTGCATTTTTTACAATGCGGCGGGCCGTGCTTTCAGCAGCACCCGCCGCAAAGGAAAAACGGCAGGTTATTTGCATGCACAACGTGGCAGGCACATTGTGCATGCAAATGCAGGGAGTACCATAGGTACCCCCATGTGCACCCCCCAACCCCCAACACCCTGAGGGCCTGCAACGGGCCCCCACATGCAGACACCACATGCCTTTCCATGGCGGCAATGCATCTTAATTTGCAGACACCGCCACCTTATCAAGCCCCTTTTCCGCCCGGTCGACTGATTGACGGATGGAAAACCGGCAGATAGTCTTTCCATCCAGTGGGGTCCTCCCTGCCATCATAATTTGGCGAGGGGAAATGGGATGCGGGTGGTGTTAAATGGCGGGCGGATTGCCACCCCCATGTGGGAGGTGGCGATCCACCTGACATACTAATAGACCTAGTTAGTTTTGTTTAATTCTATATTTTAAATTTATATATATTTAATTGACAATAACATTTGAACTAACAATATTTGTACAATCATTTTCCACATTGAATAGATATTTTTATATTTTCTCTACACTTTATCATATGGACATCTGCATCTCAATGGAGGTGATTGCCCTATAATTTGTCATGTGTAAAGATACACTGACTATGTAAAGTATGAGGGAAAATAAACAAAGATAACTAAAATATTGTTTAGAATTACCTCAAATATTAATGAATATTATTACAGTAAATTTATTGTAAATGTAGAATAAAAGAAAAGATGCTACAGCACTATTAACTTAATTTTCAATCCCCAATCATCTTAATTTAAAGTGAAATTACATTAAACATATTTTTTTCAAGTTTAAAGTAAATAATAAATCACCACCCAAAGTAAAAAAATATAAAGTATGTAGTAATAATTATAACAAAATTATGTAGAGAATTAATTAAAAAATATGTAATTATATGTAATTAAAATTCAATTCTACATTAATTTGTTATGCAAAATGGGTTATTTGTAAATACTATACATATTTAAAATGTATTTAACTTTATTTCCTATGGGGTTTTATTCGAAGTCTCTATCTATATTAACTTTTATGGGAAGGTGTTGTTGTACCTTTGGTTGGTCATGTGTGGTGCTGGATTTACTTCAGCTCAGTGCTAGGATAATTTCCTGCCATTTTGGGTCCCTTTTTGGCTGTAGTAACTTTAGAAGGGCATTTTGTAAATAGCAACAGGCTTACTCTTGTTGGTGGGTGACTCCCTAAACCCCTTTCCTTAACCCTTCACTACTCTTCGCTAAACCACAACCCCTTTAGTACTAAGTATTCCCCATTTTCCAGCAACTCCCCTTTTCCCTTCCACATGTAATACTAAAAAGTATAATTATGTGTGTGGAGACTCTGCAGTGAGAGCAGAGATCTCCTAGCTCAAAAGATAGGACTGGTAGAGGTAGACCCTCTGCACGAATGTTTGTGACTAATGTTTTGTAGTATGTTTCTAGTGGTATTGTAGTATTACAAATGTGCTACAAAATTAAGTTTGTGATTGGTCCCTAAGGGTCTCAGTCCAAGATGCACGCTTCATTGTGCTCTTTAACCCCTCCCCTGCTGATGACGGAATCGCTCCGTCATCAGATACGGTTGGGCTGTGCTGATGACGGAGCGGTTCCGCCATGGCCCGCCCGCCGCTCATGCGCGACGCGAATTCCGCTCCTGCGCTAAGCGTTCTATTGAGCGGGGCGGGCCATGACGGAACCGCTCCGTCACCAGCACAGCTCAACCGCGGCTGGTGACGGAGCGGTTCTGTCACCAGCATGCGGCCGCCGCGCAGCTGCCCCGCCCCGTTAGCGCTGCGGCGGTTCATTTTTCTATATTGATGCTCATTTCAGCAGACTATTTTGCTCAGCTGTGCTTCATTTGATAATAATCATTGAAGTTAAAAGTGCCACTTCAATCATTTGGACAGGGGAAGCATAGACACATACCATTTTCGACATGCGGTTGTGTAAGACATTCCAGTGCTGTAAGATTCTCCATTGTAAGTGCAGGAACACTGTTCATGTGGAATGCAGCCGCGTTTATCAACGTCATCGAGGATAGTTCCTAAGGCAAACACAAAAATATGAGCATGAGATGCACTAAAGTGAGAAAGAAATACATGATGACAGATGTGAGTAAGCTGTTAAATGATATGGATGCCTAAAGTTGGCTGACTGTGCTCAGGGCCAAAGAGTGAGATGATAACTGCTGAAGAAGACTGCTCTTTCTTCTGCCTGTGACATGAGCTGCAAAATAGCAAGCAAAAATGGTGGGAGCTAATATATACGATACAGACAGTTTATCAGACAGGTTCTGAATTTAAAACAAAACATAACTTTGGAATGTTAACTTGGTGATGTTACCAGATGACAATTAGCAGATCGGAACAAAAGGTCATGTTCATCATCATCATCACTGGCTTCATCAAGGGCTTATAAACACTCAGGACAGACATTTACAGGAATGAAAAAGTGAACATAATTTGGTCGTGGCTAAATTTCTACGCAACAAAAAATCAATGGTATCTTGAGTAGATGTAGCAGTCAATTTCACATTGTACCTACATGGAATGAGAGGGATATACCATTATCCAAACTTGTTTAATCCATGTAAGATCAAGTAGACATTTACCTACAGACCATAAGTTTCCACTATCAAGATTTTATCGAGGGAAAGAGAGGGGAAGAGACACACGTGCAAGACTATTCGATTCTGTCCGAGAACAACACAACAAACATAAAGGACCGGAGACTGTGGACGACCACCTCTTTTCTGCTGGCTCATAAGAAGACACAGAGGGTCAAAAACATGCTGGTCCATGTTTGAGTCCGTAGAAACAGCACAGCAGTTCCAGGTTACTATAAACGAGCTTAAAACGAGCATTGGAAGCAGGCCAACTTTTTTTTGCAGTATGGCCCCTCTGTTATCGCCTAGTTTATCAAGTTCCCTCCACATTTGTTCCTTTTTTCCCTCCCCAATCACATGTTGCCTTATCTCTTTTTCTCTGTTAGAATCCTGCAGTCTATGATCCCTGGTCAATTTCATTTAATCAATAGAGCTGCTTTTCCTGACAGTCCTTCTGGTGCTTCTGGGCCTCTAAGTGTTTCCAATTGCCTTGTCTTCCTCTGTATGCTGTCATGTGTGTACCCATCTATATTTATTGTCATTGTGCCTTTTATTATTATTGGTTCTTCAGTCTCGACTTTAAGATCGCTCATTAAAACACCATCCGGGAATGCAGAGGGATTCACCTGTAATGTGCCCTGTCTGACATGGTGTGTTTCCCACTCACCTTTCCTTACTTGTATACTCCTCTTTCCCTGTTCTGAACTGATCTGGGAGGTTAACCTGCCATCCCAACTCTTGGGGAGTCCATAGAGGGAGATTTGTGGATTACAGTCTGTGTCCAAAGACTGCCTTGTGGAAATGGCACATTTTTGACAGTTTGCCAGGCCAACATATGGTCTTGGATGTAGATCTTAATCCACTTCAGGCAATTACAATAATCAGATTCAGAGTGAGCTCAAAGTGGCTCCCCATGAGCAAACTTTTTTGTTAAAAAAGATCAACCACTTAGCACTGGGCTTTGCTGTTGTCAAGTTTTGGGAGGGTTGTACTACGGGCTTAAGATTGTCAGGGGAATAGGTGGTTTGATTTTCCTAAGATGTTTTAGTGCTCCTTTGACTGTGGTTTTGATGTGTTCCTTCATTGATAAGTTTATGTCTGGTGTGATACCCAAGAACTTAACAGAGTTGGACAGTGTGATAAGACAGTCTAGTGCATACAGATTTTTGAGCCATTCATGGATTGGTAGTAGTTTGTCTTTAGGGGATAGGAGTAGAAGTTCAGTCTTGTTGGGAATCCGCCTAAAGTGGTTGATGTTTAGCCAAGTTTGTATCCTAATTAGTGTGGCATTAAGATGTTGGATGTCACTGGAAGATTTTATTTTGTAGTAGTTGTGTGTCGTTGGCACATAGGTGATACTTGATCCCAGCTTGGTTCAGGATAATTGTGTGGGGTTCCATGAAAGAATGAATAGGGCTGGAGCCAGGATGGATCCGTGAGGGACACATTGTGGTACTGGCATGAACTTTGAGAGACAGGTGTTGATTTTATTTTGCTATGTGCAACATTGAAGATAGGACATGTACCATCTCAGAACTGTGCCAAAGATACCAGTGTTGTTTTCAATGAGTTGGGGGTGCACCGGGAGAATGAAGTCCAGAAATCATCAAGTAATGTCAATAAAGTTCTTTATTTTCGATTTATACAAATTGCACCAAGTGTATCAAGGCTCAGCCAACGCGTTTCATTCCCTCTCGCGGAACTTCATCAGGGCTCACAGATAATAAGAAAGAGCATCTGAACCTCCAATTGGCCCTACTGAAGGTACAACACAGCACACACTTTAGGAACTCCCTGTTGCATAAATACGAACCAATGCTCCTGAATTCCAGCACCTGTAGTTTCAAAGGGCCGATAATAGAAATTATAAGGTCAATCTCGAAGTCAAGGTCCTGTGTAATAAACTGAAACAGTCTGGAATGCTAGCTGTTAAGATGTGTTTCTTCAATAGAGAGCCTCTGGTTTTCACGAGCCGAATATCATAAATCCATGTAGCCAGGTCAAATATCAATGTCCAGTGTGTGAGACTGGAACAGTGGCGTCACTAGGGTTGGTGTCACCCGGTGCGGGTTACTCATGGTGTCACCCCCTCACGACTTACCGCATGGACCTCCTCCGGTGGCCCCACCTAGTAACCACCGGCTCAAATTAAGCACTGCCCAAAGACCCGTAAAAGGTCATAAAAGAGTGCCCTGTTCTTCTACTTCCCGGAAAGCTTCTGTGAATCGACCAGAGTTGTCTTTTACATTGTTCGTTCAACGTGTAGAGAAATGGATAAATACACGAATTCTAGCTAATGTGATATATATATGTAACAACATCTTGGAAGATCAGGTTTAAGGCGGTAACAGTGGTTACCTAGAAAGCAGCAGGTGCTCGGCTGTCTGCGGAGGGATTATTTGCAACTGGGGTTTTGGCTAAATATAGACAAATACGGTCACGAGAGAAGTCACAAAACGGAAAAATACAGCTTGAGCATTGTGAAGACAGCTCAGGGCCAATGACAAAGGCATGCCGAGCACCAGGGCAGGTCGGTACAAAAGGTAATTCGTCTGTCCATCCCGTCTCGACAAGCAGCGCTGTTTCCAAGGAGAATCTCCCACGGATGCGAGCGGCAGTAAGTACATACAATGCTGCAGTAAGCCCCCCCTTGAGGAATTATTGTGCTAGTGTTTTTTTCCCTTTCTTGCTCTCAGGAAATGCCACATGAGGAAAAATAAGTGACAGTCCCCAAAAAAAGAGTGCAGTGTCCTACACCAGCAACTACCGGCTCAAATTAAGCACTGTTTACTGATTGCCTATGAACTCCACAGGCAACAGTGTGTGGACCTTTAGGGCAGGCATTCCTATGATCAGTTGTCTGCTTAGGATTTGCAAGGCTTGGCTGACCCAGGCAGGAAAAAAAAAAAAACACGCCCGGGGTGTGTGGGAGAAAGTTCCCTGCTTGTCCAGGAACATTTGTCTTTTGTTTCTCAGAAGCAAACTCCAACTTTTGAGGTTTGCTCCCATGAAACAAAGAATTGTTGAGCAGTTGACCATGACATAGTGGTGAAATAACGTCAGTTATGTCACTGGATGCAACGTAATCCAACATGTCGAGCCAGAGGGGCAAGGAACCAAAATATGTCAGGATGAGTTGAATTTTGTACAGCACCAGTGGCCTGTAAAACTTCCTCAGGTCTACATGACCCTCTAAGAGTGTCTTGCAAAGTATATATTATACACAACCATTGTGTTAGTCTGACACAAATGCAAATAAATTGTCCAAAAAGCCGCAATTGGTCTGCAAACGTGAATTGGAAAAGCTAGCCAGCTTCACAATGTTTTCCACAGACCCTTGCAAAGATTGAAAGAAACTTTGAACTTGACTCAACCCTACTCTGATTAAGAGGCAGAATGCATATATGTTGGGAAACGTTTTTATTTTTTAATACACTGTAATAGACTGCTGGCTTTCACAAACTGTGTCTGAGTAAAGTTTTATAGAGTGTTCCATCTGCATAGTCAAGGGGGGCGCTGCGAGGTATTGTAAGGTATGTGTGCTGAAGCATCCGTACTAAGACTGAGCCTATTTGTATTGTATTGTACTGTAATTGCATTTATATAGCGCTTACTAACCCTGATGAGGCGACAGAGCACTTTTCAGCGAGTAGCACGCGAACCCAAAAAAGGATTAGTGGATCAGTATAGTGAAATTGTGTAATAAGAAAGAGCGCAACACGTGCCCTGGCAATCGGACTGTAATAATGTGGAGAAGTGTGGCTCAGGGGTTAGAGGCGGCAGACCCGGAAGCTGAGATCGGTCCTGGACCAGGGTTCAACTCCCCGCCTCGACGGGTCTTGGGCTCAAAAATTCCACGGACTCGATAATTCTCGTTCCGGTGCCTACTAGATTCACGGGCTCACACTCTGCGACTCTGGGCAATAGCTTGCTTAATCTCCACTACGGCCCCTCGCGGCGGGATGCCTGGCTTTCACCTTGTGGATACCCTGCTGGGGTTATCTCACAGGGGAATACCAGGACGGGTTCCCAAGGCAAGCGCCTTGATGCCTTCGGGTGATATGTGCGCTATATAAATCGCAATACATACATACATAATGTGACACCACTATAGTTACAGGTGTAGTGCCAAGTGAGAGAAACGGTGAGCTATCTGTCATGGGTTTCCTGAACAGGGTGGGGTGGAGGTGTGGTGAGCCATGATGATGCAGAAGAATCAGTTCAGTGGGGTAGCGCCGATTTTCCCTAGCAGCACACCAGGAGCTACACAGAGGGTGAAATAGTTCTAGATTATTACATATTATTTTAAGAAAGTAGGCTGGGAGAAACTGCAGATAGGAGCTGCACGTGCTCTGGAATACTGCAATAAGGGTCAAAGGCTGTAAGAGGTGAGGGGGCCTGGACATTTGAAGTGACGCCCCTGTCATGGTGGATTGGAGGGTGAATAATATCATCCCAGCTGCTCTTGAGAATTTGGCATTTTCACAACCAGTGTCTGGAATGTTATCATCACATACATAAGGCCCTGCCCAATGTAATACAATTTAGGAAATAGCTGAAGATGCACAACACTGTATCACAATGCAGTAACAGTCCACTCCCACTCTCAGATCCCAGCTGCCGGTAGCTTGAAATCATACTTCGATTGTGGCATTCGGGTTTCCATATCATGATAAATGACATATCAGCAATATATCAAATGTAAAGTGTTCTAAGCATTTGCAGGGAAAGGAAAGCAGGTCTTTGAAATCTGAGACCCAGGGCTCTCAAAACAGGTGTTTTAAACCTATTCCATAACATCAGATGACCACCTCTTTGGGAATCGAATTATATTCAGTATTAACCCCAACCGGAATTGTGACAAATGATACCTCGGCCTAAACGTATTACCGATATTAATATTCAAAGCTGCAAATAGAGTACTTTCGTGTTATATATGCAAATGCAGCACCTCAGTGTTATACACGCACAAACTGGACATTTCCTATAATAACTCCCAGTCCACAGTCTTTGGAGCTCACCCACGAGCACGCTCTCCACACTTCACCTACACCAGGTGGGGGGGGTGAGTTCCGAAGTAGGGAAACTGCGGGCCAGGCGTTGGGAGCCCTCAGAGCCCAGCACGAGATATAATAGAGGTCAGTGCCACACTGACCCCACTGCTCCCTGCCGGAATGAAGGCCCTGTAGTAGTGAGACTCTACGCTGAATATGAACACACTCGGTGCCATAGCCTCACAAGAAAAGTATTTGTGGACCAATCCGCACCGCTCCCACTTGTCAGGCTGCTAAAACAGTAATATAATATAATTTAGCTGATTTTATTGGGGGAAACACGAGAGGAGGGCACTGAGCGCTGCAATAAAATCCCCTTCGTGGGTCCAAACAACCTGTACCGAAGCACACACGGTGGATTGCAACGATTTATGCCCACCTTACAGGAAGGAGGTGGTGGCCTAGACTAGAGCTGAGGAGAGCATGGCGCGTCTGCGTGTGTGTCTGCAGGGCAGAGTACACACGAGTCTGTGCTGCATAGCGCTGGAAGCATAGCGCTGCAAGTAGGGGTAATAACGTAATCTCCCAATGAATATAACAAATCTGAAATCTGTAAACGCATGACCCCCTTGCTCTTTCACAGAAGTGCCACGACACAGAAACCTTTGTGTTCTTAAACCGGGGCTCTCTGCCCCTCTTCCTCAGACACAAGGGCAGGCATTTTCATTGGTTTTTAAATGTCACCAAGCGGTGGGGCGGGGGCTTGACAACAGCTTTGCTGAAAACGTAAGTTTAGCAAAAACACTTACGGTGACACAGCTCTCCTTTTCTCGACTCGACTGTGGTGGTGGCTGGGCCCCTATCGTAGGGGTTCTGTAGGGCAAATCGACCAGCACTCCCCCCGGCCCCGAGACTGTCTCCACTCTGAGTTTAATCGCGTGGTGGTGGCGCACTTCAGAGAAGCACAGCGCGAGCGCGGTGGCTGGTCCAGGGCCGTCATTGGTAGTTCTATAAGATTGACGGCCCTGGGACCCACAAACTGTGTACGCCGTCGCTGCGTAACGCACCATTACCACTAAGCTAGGTGGTGCGTGCGTGCACTGCAGTATTTGGTGCTTGTAAGCAGGTGCGCTTGCACAGCATTGGTGTCACCCCATGACGGTGGTGTCACCCAGTGCGGTCCGCACCCCCCGCACCCCCCTAGTGACGCCGCTGGACTGGAACCTACTGAAAGGGCAGCAGGTATAATAAATCCTGCACGAAGAGACCGTTTCCCAAGTACGTCCGGTCCGCACCCCATCCGGTACCAGTGTGTTTTCTCATGTGGCGCTGGGTGATGAACTGTATCAAATTCCGCTGATAGGTTTAGTAGTATTAGGATGCAGGAGTCGCCTTCAACTAGAGAATGGTGAATATCATCTGATATATTGAGCATAGAAGTTTCTGTGCTACAAACTTTCCTGAATCCTGATTGGAATGTGATGTGGATTTTGAATTCTTCTATGTGTTGGTTGAGTTTAAGTAGGACACATGTTTCCAAAGTTTTAGCTCGGAAAGGAAGATTGGTGATGGGTCTGAGGTTGTTGAGATCATTGCAGTCTGCCCCTGGAATTTTTAAAATGGGGTGTCTTGGCCGAGTTGGAGGGAGTCTGGTACACCGCTTTATGAAAGAGAGGTATTGATAATTATGGTTCAAAATGGGGAGATGATATTGTTGAGGTTTTGGACTAGGGTGGAGGGGAGAGGATCAGTGATGTGGGATATATGTTTCAAGTTAGCAACTGTTTTGAAAATGTTTCCTTCTTTCACAGGTTTGACATCTGTCCATTTAGCATTGTTTTTCAATTGAGGGAGTTTGTTACATGTTATATTTTGCTTTTTTGGGTCCTTTTGGTCTGGAGTTCAGTCATGCGGGGGAATTTCTATATTGACTTGTGTGTCAGTTAAGCCGGCGATTTGGGATGTAGACTATTTTGAAGGGTCAGGGATCGTTCGGTTTTTAAAATTTGGTTAGCAAGTAGGTTACCTATTTTTGTGCAGCATTTATTGGTGTTTTTGTTTCCTGTTGAGAGGTAAGTGTAGTTTGTCTTTTAATTATGTTCAAGAGAGCCCTTGGTCGGTTCTTTGCACAGTTGAGTTGATAGCAAAAAAAAAGTAGTGTTTTCCCTGGAAATGTGTTTATTGTAGGAGAGCTGCTTGGATCTTAGAAGTGAAATGTGTGCCAGTGAAGTGTTCTGTCTCCATAACTTCTTGGTATGTGTAAATTGTCTTCTTTCGTTGTTAAGGTGTAAATTGGAGCAGGATCTGGATTGGATTATTCTCTATCTTTTTCACTTAGAGGGTGTAACATCATCAAATACATCTGTCATCGATAAGCTATTGCGAGCAGTGAGGTCATCAAGGAGGGGTTGTGAATGTAGTTAAACTCTGATCCTGAATCAAGCTCAGTTTGTGGGATTTTCTTGAGGTTCCTAGCCCAGTGCATGGTTTTGTTACATGCTGTTGGCGTCATTTGAGATTGAACAGTATTTGATGGTGATCCAACCAGTCTATAGGTAAGATGGACCGAAGGGAGACAAATTCACTTCTAGTAATGAGCTTTTACTAATGGTCTGTTCAATACAGAGTTGCTTGAGATCAATGCAAGTCTAGTATAGGGGTTGAGTGCTCACTAAACCAGGTTTCTATAAGGAATGCAATGTTGATTGATTCCCCGTTCTGAAGTTATATATGAAGATATCACCTCTAAAATTTAGAGAAGGCATAGTGATGAATGTAGTCCTTTAGGGAATTTGTATTGTTTTTGTAATGTGAAGGTGGAGAAGGAAGATGTTCCTCTATTTTGCAGGGTGTTTAGAGTGGAAAATGAGGTGAGTTCTCCTGCTGTAGCAGGTACTGGCTATTACTGTTTCTTGAAGTTGTTTGGGTAGGTTGTGTTTGAATTTTTTTCCTGCATTGTGTGAGAGATTTTAAGGGTATTTTATGCTTCATGAATTGGGGCCGAATCTTTCAAGTGCTTTGTCGTGGGGCTTAATGTAGGGGTAAATCATCTTGGCTGTCCCTTGCTCTATCAATAGAGATCCCATTGAAAAGAGGTATGTCACATTGTAAATATATGCAGATCACCATGTTTAGGGTCGCAGTTTCAGGATGCCATGGTAGGCAGCTTAGGGCATTTCGTGGGAGATCTTCCAGTAGTAGATTATGACTGGTGGGATTTAAAAGCTTATTCAAGATTTTTTTTTTGTTTGCTTCGAAAAACTATTACATATTTTAATCAAGATAAAATTGCATAATTTAATTTATATTTTTGAGCACCTGCAATACTTTGTGGATGTATGAACTGTCAATAATTCATCAGATATTGTATACCCTGTGTGTGCGCATTAAATAACACAGTCGCCATTCGTATTAAAATACATATATTTTGCAGTCACTGATGAATTTGGGGTTTTCAATATTTTTGTCATTTACATTTTAAATATAGGAATATCTATATTTTTATATTGATATTTTTCATTCTATTCGTCTTCATTAGGAGTAGCTGGAGAAGGTTATCTACACATTTGAATACTGAAAGAATATGAACACAATGAGAAACTGGATTTAGCTCCCAACTTTAAGAGGGCATAAATGCCTGTATTCAGCCCAGTGGCACTGTATGAAACATAGTCCCACCATACCCTATCTAAGGCAAGTCCAAAGCTTATATGTTTCTAATCTCTCTTCAGGACCTAACCGTTGGGTTGTTGTTTATGTTTGTACTTCTTATCGACAGGTCAGTTCTTATGAAAGATTGGTGATATCCTCTTATGCATAGTGGTGATGTTCTACTAAAAATAATGTGATGACGAGAAACCTTTAAAATAAACAATTAAAAATAATAAAAATAATAAAAATAAAAAATAAAATAAAATAAAAAATAAATAAGAAGAACGTGCTCTTGTTGGCACAGAAGACTATGCACAGGCACATCTTAGCAGCATCATGAGGAGCGTAAGAGTCTATGCTGAAATTTTTTTAAAAATACACAGCACATGAACATTCACTATCCATTGCCAGACATACCAAAGCAAGTCTTGCCGCATTTTCAGGTGGTGATGATGAGACTGATAATTTGTTAAAAACTCAATAGTTGATCTACTATTATTATAGAAAATAAATTACAGGTGTATAAGAATTGTAACAATCATTTGGGCCACAGATGTTTCGGGCATAACCGATATTGAGACTTTTTGACAACAGTGCTTCAGCATGCCAGTTATTCTTGTAATGGTTGAAAGGGCGTACTTCAATCCAAATGTTAAACTGACCTGGAGGACAGAAGCATCCTTGCACGCAGTGCTCGTCGCAGAGGTCAGTGCGCTCACGGTTGGAACATGCATTCTTGCAGGGGGAACCGCATTCCTGGAACTGCATGGTGTCAGGGCACTGCTTGTCTGGAAGGAAAAATCAAGAAAAGTTAATGCTAACGTTAAAGTTTATATTCATAAAAGCGCATTCAAGTGCTCACTCCATTGCGGATGGACAAACCAAACAGGCCTCATGCAGCAATCAGCCTCTTGGCAACAGTGCATCCATTTATCGTGTACCGATTGGTATTCCTGTACAACAGAAGCTCTTGCAAGTTCGGCCTTTGCCTTGGAATGAATGGGCTGCTGTTGTTTTAATATTTTCCTCCGTTTCCCGGTAATAACTTTATAAAAGTCCCACTATCTACATTTCCAACAAAACTAAATATGACCTCATTACAAGCATTGAACTATAATGCTTCACTGGTCCTGTTTATCAGGATTCGCTGTCCAACTTTCAATCGACAGGTGGTCCTGAAACAGTGAAAAAAAATTACTTATACACCTGGATTTTACTCTCAATAATCCCTTAAATTACCCCAGATTCTTCCCAACTTTCTGACTTGCTACCAATAACAATTTCACTTTATCGAGTGCATTGCCACTACTTTCATGTGTTTGTGTATCTTGGGCGCTCCACAGCCTTCCATGTATGACCTATTATACCCAATGTAAGAATCAAGACATTTGGACCTGATGACTATACAGATCTACCAAATTTGTTTATATCCTAATAAAAATCCTAAACTTTTGTCCTAAACGTTATTCATGTTATGCATCTATATTAAGATATGGCACATATTGTTTACCAAAAATGGATTCCATGATTCATCAGCTACTCCTCAACTGTAGGTCTGCAATTGCCTTTGAATTGTGATCAATATATCCAACATGCTTATCTTCTAATGGTTGGCTTATGTGCATCATGTTTCTCATGATCCTCATATGCGTGCAATGTTTCATCACCATACCTTCTCACCAAGCAACACACCTTTTTTTGCTCACGTTTCACTTCATTGAACCATTATAAAAATGAGAGAGAGAGAGAGAGATACGTAGCTCACTAAGGACCTCTCCCGAATGCAGATGCAGGACCTTGAGCCAAACGGTATATAAGAATGTTCTATGTTTTTCTTGGCTCATAAAAACACATTTATTTAGGTAGGCTGTAAATACATTGGGGCTTATTTACAAGTCCCGTGCGCCGCTGGTGTGTCACTTTTTTGACGCACAGGCAGTGCAACCTGCTGCCCCATATTTACGAGGACATGTAAAGCCACCCTACGTGGCTTTTTGCGTCCTTCTAAATATGGACATTTTACAAGCAGCACTTTGCATGAAATTGACATATCGTGGGTGTTGCTGTGGATGTTCCCATGCAACACCCATGGCTTCTGTCACATTTCCAGATTTACGAGTAATCGTAAACCTGAAAATGCGCCAGAATTCCATGCCTCCCCAGGGGAGGCGCAGGAAGGTGCAACAAGGAGAAATGTTTTCCTTTCTTCCTCCTTTTTCTATGCGTACTGCATTCTGCGGCACACATAGGAAGAGGAAATCACCTCTTTTGATTACTTTTGTGCAACAAGGTGTCTCTTCTGCCACAAAAACAATCATCCCTGATTCACCCCAGCTGGTTCACTCCAGAACTTCTAGCCTCCAAGCAAGCCTGCCGGAAACTAGAGAAGAAATGGCACAGTGAACAAACTCCGGACAGCCATGCAGCACACAAGGACGCCATCCGCAACCACCGCCACCTCTTCAGGGCGGCCAAGAGGACCTCCTTCAAACACTGCCCACCTTCTTCCACCGCAAGATAGCAGACATCCACGACAGCTTCAACACCCAAACAGCCCCAACAGAGAGCAACACAACAGACCCTCAGCACACCATCGACCACGACCCCCAGCTGGCCTGGGCCAGCGTCAGCATCGATGACACTATCAAGACCATGCGCACAATCTACTACGGCTCTCCTTCAGACCCATTCCCGCACCACGTATTCATCAGAGCAAGCAGCTTCATCGCACCCCACCTGGGCAACATCATCAATCTCTCCCTCGAGACCGCAACCTTCCCAGAGATCTGGAAACACGCTGAGATCAACGCCCTACTAAAAAAACCTAAGGCAGACCCAAGAGACCTCAAGATCTTCTGGCCCATCTCTCTGCTCCCCTTCCTGGCCAAGGTCATCGAGAAAACCGTCAACAGACAGCTAACCCGATAATTAGAAGAAAACAGAATTCTGGACCCTTCCCAGTCAGGGTTCCACAGCACCGAGAGTGCCCTCATCGCCACCACTGATGACATCAGGATCCTGCTGGACAATGGCGAGACCGCAGCACTCATCCTCCTTGACCTCTCTGCCGCCTTTGACACTGTCTGCCACCTCATACTACGCACGCCTCCACGCCGCAGGGATCTGAGACAAGGCTCTGGATTGGACCACCTCCTTCCTCTCTGGCAGAACCCAGAGCGTCCATGTTAGAAATGGGATTTCTGGTTGGCTGAGGCTTGCGCCACAACCAGGCAGAAACCACCATTCTAAGTCAGTGCAAGGAAGCCACCCTCCAAGATAACTCCTGCTCACCCTCTTGGTAGCTTGGCACGAGCAGTCAGGCTTATCTCAGAGGCGATGTGTAAAGCATTTGTGCACGCACCCACCAGCAACAACATCCCAGGCCCCCCACAAAAGGAACTCCACACAAGGTTATATCAAACACATTAGATAGTAAACACACACTTTACAATGTGCCAGAGGCACGGGCAGAATTTACAGGGGATTATATACATGGGACAGGGCCACATGGACCACTGTCAGGAATAAGCATTTTTAGAGCTAGCTTTTGGTAGAATTAGCACTTGGTAGAAGTAACACTTTTAGAACATATAATAACTGGCGGCGGATACGGACCGTACCTTCCGTTCTGGTTGCGCGGGATAATGCGAGTGATCTCCTCAGTAGGCCGTAGTGGGCGGGGGTGGCTGGCGCGCTACAGGCGTGTGACTGGGATGACCAAGGTGTGAGGCTCAGAGGGGAGTCGTGGGCAGGGTGCGGGGCGGCCCGGCCGAGCGGGCACGGCTCCTGGGGGGAGCGGTGGGGGCTCGAGGCGGGAGTGGCCAGGCACGAGCTGCCGAGGGGAGTGAGCGAGGCACACTTCAGGCGAGGCCCCAGCGGCCCAAAGAGATCAGACAAGTCCCAGAAAGATGTCGGGAAGGCACAATAGAGTCCAATGGTCCTGGGACTCTGGTCCGGGGGCGAGCTCAGTATCAAGCCCTTGGAGATAGTTTTAAGCACCAAATAGCAAATGTAGCACACAACCAGTAACCACTAGTCAAAGGTAAGTACCACCTACGCAACCGTAACCACCTTAGGAAAATATCACGCAGGGAACCATGAACTAGCTAGCATAACTATACAAGGAAACACAACCACCTAAGCATAAAAATACATTTAGGGGTATAGGTCAGGAGCATTACACATGATGCATAAAACCACATTCAGAGATGTAGGTAAGACAGATAATGCATAAAACTATGTTCAGAGGTGTCAGAACACAGGGTGCGCAAAACATACTACACACAGTACATTTCCTAACACCCAAAGCATTAGCGCATGAAGCATAACAGCACATAAAGCACATTAGCGCAGAAATCACATTTAGCACATAACTCACATCAAAGTCCCGGTTGCGCCACAGCGCCAACACCTAAACGTAGCAGCTGCCCACTACTTGCTGGGCAGCTGGGGACAATAATGCGCAGCCTGGGAAGGCCAGGGTAGGGATGAAGGAGTGCGTCTCGCTCCTAAGTCCAAGAACATGTCCCTAGAAGAAAGAACCTAAACGGTGCAGCTGTCCACTACTTGCTGAGAAACAAATCTGCAACAGGGGCCCTCACTGACCCTTCAGAACAGAACGTCGCCAAACACGGGAGCCTTCTAGGTTCTTAAAACAACTGGGGCCTCAGAGCCAGGGTCTCTAAATACAGCAATGCCCCCGGGAGCCCTCGAGGCTCTAAAATCAGCTGCGCTTTGGAGCACAAAGGCTCCAAAAATCATCAGGCCCCCAAGATACTGTGGAGCGTTGGGAGGGACACGGGCCGTTAAGCAAAGTGTGCCCCATCATGGGAGTAATCCGAGACTCGGTAAAAGACGTTGGGGCGGCCCACTGCCATCCGGGGCCGACCTTACTGCACCACCGTCACTGTGCCTTTCTCCGGCACAAACAGCAGCCCCCACGAAGCCCTCGAGGCTCGGCAAACAACTACTGGGGCCGTGGGAGCGGCCCTCTGTCAAGTGGGGCCGCTCAGAGCTGGGCATGAATCCCTCACACACTCTCCACCCCTTGCCACCGGCTCTACTCGCCGGCTGGTCTTCAGAGGCAGCGGCGGACGCAGTCTTCTGGGGGGAGTCTGCCGGGGCTCTCCCTCGCACACGGGGGCCTCGGCGGACATCTTCAGGCAGCGAGCGGGGCTCTCCCTCACCTCATGGGAGCCCCGCCTGCTCTCGTGCTCATTTTCACCCGGTCCCGAGATCTCGGGACCGGGACTCAGTGGGGAGCCGCAAGCCTCCAGACCAAACTCCTTTTCCGGGCGGGCGTCCAATCAAAGCGCGGCAGCGGGCTGGACTTCCTGCACAAACCGGAAGTCCCGCCCATCGTCAGGCACGCCGGTGCCTGACTTCCTTATTGCAGCACGAGGGCCGCGGCGGTGATACTTTGGGGCATACATGAGGGGTAGGCATCCTCGATAGGCAAATCAGACGTTGAAGCGGGGTGGGCACCCGCTAAGGCACTGATAATCGGGGTGGCACCCGTGAATAAAAATATAACGGGAATCAGGCACAAAGGCACCTGCTAATATCAAATTAAGAGGGGTAGGCTCCCTCCACATATCTGAGCATAACGCAGGGTAGGCTCCTGCGAATTTCAGATCACGACCAGGTCAGAGAGCAGCTCCATGCTGCAAAGTTCGAATAAAGCGCTCTCAATGCCCTGGAGAGTCCAAGGGGTCCTGGGGCAGAGAAATTGCGCAGGCAGTCCTAGTAAAGAAAAAGTCCTCCAGTCTCCCCCAGGCAAGGCAGAAGGGCCCCACAGGGAGAGAGCTTTCCAGGCATCCAGGATATCCAGGGTCTGAGCAGGGCCCAGGGAGGCAAGCCTTCCCCTGGGCCCCAGCAGCAGCACGCCCCTGGTAGATTCCAGTCAGAAACAAGGACATTGAACATGAGGTCACAGCCTCATTTTATACAGAAAATCCCTTTGTCTCTCACACGAGTCCGCACGTACCAAACTCGAGCCTGCACTCCCCACACATCAGGAACTACCAGGGACACACATTCCCCATGCATTCCTAAGGGAGGGCAGGCCAATCTCACACATGCACTCAGAGAGTGCACGCACTTTGCACTGCGCCAAAGTGCTAAAGTGCGGAAAGACCAGAAATCATTATAATTAGGTAACACTAAAAGGCAAAAAGTTCAGGGGTGAACCTGCCAGAAGGGCCAAGTCCAATAGTCCACCTCCCCCATTCCATTCTAAAACCTCCGAGTTCATCTGCGGTGTACCTGAGGGATCCTCCCTCAGCCCAACGCTGTTGAACATTTACATGGCCCGCTCGCACACGTAGCCTGATAGCACGAACTCAACATAATCTCCTACGCCGATGACACTCAGCTGATCCTCTCCCTCACCAAGGACCCCATCACCGCCAAAGCCAACCTCCACGAAGGAATGAAGGCCGTCACAGACTGGATAAAGACCTGCCGTCTAAAACTGAACTCGGACAAGATGGAGGTCCTCATCCTCGGCTCCACCCCTTCAGCCTGGGATGACTCTTGGTGGCCGACGGCACTGGGGCCAGCCCCGACACCCACCAACCACGCACGCAACCTGGGAATCATCCTCGACTCAACGCTCTCAATGACCAAGCAAGTCAAAGCTGTCTCCTCCTCTTGCTTCAACACCCTCTGCATGCTCTGCAAGATCTACTGATGGATCCTGACAGATACAAGAAAGACAGTCGCCCAGGCCCTCGTCAGCAGCAGACTCGACTACGGAAACGCCCTCTATGCGGGAGACCCGATCGAGCTCATCAAACGACTACAACTCATCCGAAACGCCTCGGCACGACTGATCCTCGACGTACCACGCCACGGCCACATCACACCCCACCTGAGAAACCTGCACAGGCTCCCCGTCAACAAGAGAATATCCTTTAAGCTCCTCACCCACATACACAAGGCACTCCACAAGACCGGCCAGCCTACCTTAACAGGCGGCTGTCCTTCTACATCCCCAACCACAAGCTACGTTCCGCTGACCTCTCACTCGTCACCGTCCTGCTCATCCGAAGAACAATCACTGGTGGGAGATCCTTCTCCCACCTCGACGCCAAGACATGGAACACCCTCCCACTGAGACTACGACAGACCCAAGACCTGCTGACCTTCAGGAGGATACTCAAGACCTGGCTGTTCGATCAGTAGCGCCCCCCCCGACCCCCAGCACTTTGAGACCCTCGCTGGTATGTAGTGCACTTATAAATGATTGATTGATCCCTGTGATGCAGGGATGTGCCTGCATCAGCGCATGGCAGCTAATTGTGCGCCAGCACAGGAAAGAGCAAAGGGATCCATCATATTGTTGTAGATATGACACATCCCTTTTTTTCTGATTAAAGCAGTGCAAAGCAGCCTAATGGCTTGGGGCCTGCGCTCTGTTAATTCCTTGTGAATAAGGCTCAATTTTTGGTGTTTTCATAATATTTACATTGGTACACTCAGAAACCCTAGAGGCTATGGGAAATCAGTGTATGACCAAAAACATTAGCCCTTAATGTTACTGGTTACCCACATATGCTCAGATGAAAGGTAACAATTTCTTAGAGTTCGCAGCATGGGTAAACATGCACCACATTTGTTTCTCCTTTCTTGGAGTTCAAACATTGTCCTATTAAACATAGCACTGCAGGACTCTTGCAATCAAATGAAAATAAATATTATCAAGACTGGTGCCACTCATATTGATGTGTCTGCACTCATACAGGCATGATAATCCAGAGCAGAAAAGTGGAAAAATGTCCTAGTGTGCAGAAATAAAACTCTGAGTCAGCGACATGTATAGTATGGGCTACTAGCAAGGACTAAATTATACTATCCGTAGTCTAGTGCTTCATTTAGCCCTTAATAGTTGGCCTCCTTCTGAGCCAGTAGGGTGGTAGAGGCTCTACTGTCCATCTTCACAACACAGGACGGCTCAAGCAGACTGCCGGTGGGGATCGTAAAGCCAAAATTGCATTCACCAGTGTGACAGATATACTTTCTGAAAAGACCGAATGCCAGATTGGCTGTCATATTTTTGGGCCTTCTTTCTTTTGGCAGAACAAAATATTAATGTCACTGACCGGCAGAGAGATTTTCTCTATGTAGTGAGGCAGGGCCATTTTAGGTCTCGCCTAAAAGAGAGTGCAAACTGTATATCAGTAAAAAGACCTATTGTCAGCTTACATTGTGCTCAGAGCCTGCCCACTGTTTATCATTGGCTGTATTTACAGTGACTCTCATTTGCTTGCTTTCCATTCATTAGCTTATGTGGGCTTTGTTTCCTCTTTTTGTTGTGTCCCTCACCTGTAGCATAGATGCTCTACTTCTTTCACTACTTGCTTTTCAAGCACTACTCCATTTGTCTTTTAGTCTAAGCCCACAAGGAGAGTGCACATATTTACCAGCTCTCTATCTTGTGTAATTTTCTGTCCTGCCCACACTCTGTTGTTCTATGTTGCCCATGTGCTTTTCTCATGTCCCTCTATGTTACACTTGCTCTTGTTACTGCCCCCCTTTGCTTTCCCATCAGTGTGCTTTGCCTCTGCCCACACCGTGTTGTTCTGTCCCTCCTGTTACTTCTCCCCAGCCAACCACATCCTCTGTGTTCCTTCCCGCCGTTCACCCTCTCTGTGTTGTTTCAGCACATACTCCCCATCTTTGTGTTTGCCTGCCCACGTTCTTTGTGATGCTTCCAACCACCCACCTCCTGTGTGATACTTAATCCACCCACACTCTCGGAGATGCTCCCGCACAGAAACTAAAAAAATTATTTTATCAATCCAACTCGGCAAATAAAACAGCACTTGAGTCATTTTTTAGGCACGTCCAGAATGGTGTGCACGCCTAAAAAACAACATGGCCGCTGCGTCATAGAGCTTTTATTCTGTTTATTTTCTTAAGCCATGCTGCACAGCATTGTGGATGCTGTGCAGCAGGGCTAAAAACCACTGGCAAACCCACTAGGTCCCAAAGATGAGACCTATTAGCTTTGCCAATGCTTGTTCTGTGTTCCTGCCTAGGACTACCATACCTGATATGGCAATGTGAGGCAGAACAAAATACAGTTTTGGGAGTTTCACCCTCAATATGGTGTGGAAGCCACCACTGTTACCATTCCGCTCTGTAGCAAATCAGTGACTCAAGGGCTCCAACAGTGGAGCCATTGGGGGCTCTACCATTTTACACCAAAGGCTTCCCCCACCTCTTAATAAGGCTGGGGAGCCGTGAGTTTTGCTAGACAGGAGCGTTGTAGTTTTACAGCAGGGCTCTTGCTCTATTAGCCCCTAAGTGGGATTCTTAAGAATCTCAAATTCTTATAAAAATAAAATGCTAGGTAAAACTTTTTATTTTATTGCTAAACATGTATATAGTTTTAGCGACCCTTGATGTGACGCCCCTTAATTACCATGGTCGTCTGCAGTTTAAAGAAGGGTTTCCAAAAACTGCAGCTGTTTTAAGTTTGATCTTTTGTAATTGTATCTGGGGTTAGACAGCGTTAGATCTTGTTGTCAATTTACGTTTTCTGTAAAAATACGTTTTAGAAACAAAGACACATTGCATTTTCTGATTATATCTAGTAAACAGGTAAAGTACACATCATCTGCAGTTGTATTTCATGTAATCGTACTTCGGGGCATATTATCAAGGACGGCGTTAAAATGATCGCCGATGTAGCACAGAAAACTGCTGCTAAAGCGGCAATAATGTGCTTGATAATATGCCCCGGAGAATTCCAATAGAAGCCTATGTTCACACCAGAACATGGATTTCGATTGGAAGTTGGCAGTTTTCTGCCGCAAACCGGCGATAATTTTTAACGCCGTCCTTGATAATATGCCTCTTTCTTTCTTATTCAATGGTTAAGAATACAGACACGAATTCACTGCTCAATGAATGTAAGTGGATTCGTAGTACTCAACTAAGGATGCTGGGAATGCAGGGTGTTTGCTGGTGAGATTTTGTTTTTGTTTGGTGTTTGCAGCGGTGGGTATGAGGATGGGTTTTAAGGCCTCACATAATGGATATGGAATGAAGAAGGATGCATCAGAGTAATGAGAATATTACTCATTCTTTGATGTTTTCTTATGTTCCTGTCGGCAATGATTGCTAACTTTAGTAAATCTCAAGAGGTATAAAACTCTAAAGAAGATCCTGTCGCAAAAAGAGATAATATACCATCACCAATGACAACATAACTCTCCACACCATAAACTTGTAAACCTCACGAAACTGTAATTAAGAAAACATGAAAGCTTTTGGATATTAGAGTCTGTATGGATATTATTAATACGTCATTGTTTAGGGGTCTTAACACAAATACTGTATATATACGTTTGTAGTTGTTTAATGATCAGACATTTATGAAAGTTGTTACTTAGATTTAGCATTATATAACACAAGAGACAGCAGGATGGTAAACGTGGAGGGCAGAAAGGGGTCTTGTGTTCTGGAGCGCATTATCACCCAGTAGGGTATTCTGGCACTGAGCATGTGTGAGTGTAGGCCCACCTAGGGCCTAGTAGAACTACTCAAAAAGCTGAGTCTTCTTGCGGAATTCAAGAAGCGAGGAGGCTGTTCTGTGTAGGAACCGGTTTTTCCATGCTTTAGGAGAAATGTAGGTGAAGACTCGAACACCGGATCTGGTTTTCCTTATGCATGAGATTTGTGCAAGTAGGTGTCCGGACGAGCGGAGTTGTCTGGACGGTTTGTGAAAGCAGATGCAATTCTCTGTGAATATGTGCCTGTGGCAACCCTTAACCCTGAGTTATAGCCTTGGTGGCAGTGTTTAATTTGAGCTGGCGGTTGCAAGTGGGGCCCACTGGCACTCATTTTTGGGGACCAGCACTTTTTTGCAACAAATTGTAATCCAGAGAAAGAGAATGAATGAATGACCAATTTGTATAGCGTGAACGTATATTCGAAGATGTCAGGGCTCAGTAACAGTTAAACTATGTGGTAGGAGTAATGAATCTTGGTAGGTCAGATTTACAAAGCAAAAAGCCAGATTAGGTAATTACCTTATGAAAAGGAAGATGTGGTTCTACACTGGAAATAGATGGAGGAAGAGTGTTCCATAGCTTGGCTGCTGTGACTAAGAAAGCTCCTCTTCCCCATCGTGACTTCTAATACCTAGAGACAAACAGCTGATTTTTATTGGCTGAACGCAGTTGTCTGGTAGTGACATATAGGTAAAAGATGTGCCTGATTCCCTCTGGTCCTCAGTTGTGTAGTGCCTTTATGCACAATACACAAGGTTTTGGACAAAATTATTTTTTCTGCTTAGAGCCAGTGCAATTTATTGATCACACCTGAAATTGAATGGTATTTTGGAACATCTAAGACCAGTTTTGCTGTCGATACAGCACCAGTTGTAATTTATTGATGGAGGCCCTATTTATATCTAAAAAAAGGGAATTGCAATAATCCATCTTTTATAAAAAACTAATATTACAGCAGCTTGTTACAGTGCGGCAAGAGAAATAAATGGGAATATCTTTATGAGGGTTCTTATGACCCAAAAGCAAGAGGACACAGTTGTATTAACCTGGAGACTGAAAGATATACTTGTGTCAACTATGCCATCCAAGATTGCTTGCTTATTCAACCGGAGAGGGACATGATCCCAATGTTTCTGGCCACCATGAGTGGGTCCATTTGGGGCCATGATTACCAAACATCAAAACCTCTGTTTTGTCGCTGTTTAATTGAAGGTCATTTTTCTCTCATCCAGAATGCCACCGACATCATACAGTTTTTAAAATTGGGTGCTGAGGCCTTTATATTGTCTATGATAGACACAATTAGTTGTGTGTCATCTCCATAGGATATTACCTCCAGCCTAAAGGATCTAACCAGATTTGCCAATGGAGAGGCATCTAAATTAAAGAGGGTGTGGCTCAAGGAGGACCCCTGTGGGACTCCCTAACAATTGAGGATTGGGTTTGAGTAAAATTGGTCCATCTTAACTTTTTGTATTCTATCAGTTAAGAAGGAAGCCAGCAGCTTCAGTGCACAAACTATGACCCCTATTTCTTGTAGCTGGTTGATAAACTTATTTGGTGAGATGGTATATAATGATGAAGACAACTCCAATAAGCTCATCATCACGGTTTGCCCAGCATCAACCAAAGTGCATATATTATTTGCTGCAGTTATTAAATAGTTTCAGACCCATGGCAGCTTCTGAATCCATACTGAGAAGAATCTAGTAGTTGTTGTTGCTCCAAATACACACTCAGTTGTGTATTAAGATGTTTCTCTATAACTTTGGCAGGTACCCGAAGCAAGGAGATGGGTCAATAGTTTTTAAAATCTGTAAGTTCAAGATTGTCTTTTTTTTTTAATAGAGGCTTGATGACCCCTGTTTTCCAGTTAAGTGGATAGCATCCTGTGTTGATGGCTAAATTAAGAGTCACTGTTAGGTGGGGTAAAATAGTCTCCCTGCCTAACCTCATCAGTTTAGGTGAACAAGGCTCCAGAGGGGAGCCTGATTTGATATCTTCTAGAAGCTGATCAGTCTAATCATTTGAAAGGGGTGAAAAGGCAGAAAGGCAGTGGTCTCTTTCCATGATGTGGGAAAGGCTATTGGATGAAGGATTGATATTTTGGTCACTGTTAGAATTAAGATTCTCCAAAGAGGAGTGGATTTTGGCAATCTTAAAATGAAAATAGTTACCCATTCCATCACAGTGAGCTCTCTTAATGGCCCATGTTGAGAGTGTTAGATAGTGTATCAATCAGTCTAAAAGAGAGAAAAACAGAACAGGGGGAAAGACGTAGGAAGTGGAAGACAGAAAAAAAGTAGTATTGGGAGAAATCAGGAATGAAAAAGAACCTGCAAAAGTGAGATAAAGAGACAGGAAGTTTTTGATGATGGATTAAAGAGGTGTGAGAAAGAATCAAGTCTGTGTGGCCTTCGTATTCAGCACCCCTAGCTTCGATTGTTCCCCATGTGGGCTTTTTAACAAAAAGCGTGGACCCCAGCACTTATGCTTTTTTAACAAATGAAGCCCTGCTTGATGAGCCTGTGCATTTAAATCAAGAAGTCAAATATGTTTCCGCTCAAACAAAGGCAAAGTCTCTTGTAAATGGTGTAACGTGGTGTTATAAAGTGAAGAACTGAAAGTGATGGTGTTTGAACCCCCCTCAAAATGTATTTAACATGTCTGACATTTGAAATCAGTTCCTACAGCAAGTCTTCAATCTACCAGAAACTTACAGCATAGATCTGGCCGTCTCCAATTCTGAGGTCTCCCACCCGCATGTGTACACTGCCGCGAGTATTCAGTCACAGTCGCGCAGAGGCAGAATGATACGCCGTCACCTGCACAGTGACACAGGTCTCGGCTGCAGGCTTCGATATAGGGACTGGCTGCCACCAGTGTTTGGCATGTGTCAAACGCAGGGTCGCTCCATATGGCTGTACACACATGCTCCTGTTCAGAGTGAAATACAGAAAGGCAGCGGTTTTAATTCAAAAGCCTGTTTGATTTCGGTAATTTCCAATATAAAATCCTAATTGTTTTGTGTCTTGCGTTATAAGATTAATTCTGGCCAACTACATTGAATTCTGGGAGCTGCCCGCAAGACAAATTTGAAATTAATTGCATACCAGTATCACTCTGAGGGAAAAATGTTGGCCAAAGAGGTTTCATGTTAATGCACCATGTTCACTAAAAGAAATATTCTTGAAGGCACATCGTAACTAACAAAACACTGATTGGATACATGCAAGTAGGCTGTCTGGGATGATATCAACAGTTACTTAAAAATGAGACATGATACAATGAAGGTTCTAGAATAGAATGTTGCATCAATTCTGTCAAAATATTTATGGTGCCAATTGTCAAGGGCATTTATGAGTGTGTGAAGAAGTACTGGAGAAGTACTACTTCACACACTCATAAATACCGTATATTTCTGGCCACACTTAACAATTAAGGAACTCTGGTGCAGAGAGAGCATGTGGTCAGATGACATTTACCCTGTATAGAAAACAAAATATTTGCTAAGAAGAATGGAAACTGTATCAAAGTAATGGGGCCAGATTTACAATAACTGGCGCATCCCTGCATATCAGCAGGGACGTGCCAGTTATTGTGTGCCATGCCTCCGCCACCATGGATGCGCCGCATGTACAATGCGGCGCATCATGGGGCAAAAACGGCACAGATGCGTCACGCATCTGTGCCGTAAAAGAGGTGCATTGCTGGAAGCGCTACGCAGCTCTAGCAATGCTCTGGGGAGCCCTATTGTTACAATGGTGCGTCAATCCTAACGCCTGTTTCAACCAGGTGCAGGGTTTTAACGCAGCATGGGCCCAAAAGTGACTGAGTGAAATCTTTTAGATTTCACTCAGCCACTTTTGGAAGGCATTCCTCCTTCGGAAAGCTCCCCCCCCCCCTTTCCGCCCCGTAGGAACGCCTCCTTCTGGCGCAGGGCTTTACAACGTGACGCATCTCCCAGATGCGTCAAGTTGTAAGTACCCTGCACCCTGGCGCATCTTTTGCGCCACTACTGCGTCACAAAAATGACGCAACAGCGGCATAAAAGGGGCACAAGTGGCTTGTTGTAAATCTGCCCCATGGTGTGGAAGGGAGGGGGGAGTGGAAAGGGAGCTGTGTAGTGTGTGCAGTTGGCACTTTCAGGGTGTCGTGGCGCCATCTTGTGCAAAGGAATTTGGCCCAGCAGGGAGGGGAGACTAACACACATTGAAAGGTCTGGGTCATTGCAGTTTGAAAGGTTTAAGCAAAAGCTGCGTGGAGTTATGAATTGCTCTAATACACTTTTGCGCTCTTTTCTATACATCACTGTTAGATGGCAGATTAAAAGAAACAATGACCAAGCAACAAAATTCACTCAATTATATTTCCAACATTTCACACCATGGTTCCTAGGAAAACGGTGCAGGCATCTCGTGATTTCACATTATATCGGAATCACTTCTCTCAACGTTCCAAATGTGCTTTTGTGGTACTGTGACACGGGAAACCTGGTATAGCTTGTATTGTTTTGAAGTGGGTAAATATATTTAGAGCCACAGTAAGAGCTAGGGGCCTCATTTATGAAAAGTGACGCATCGCTGCGTGAAAACAGCGATGCGTCACTTTTCACTGCGCCCTCCTTGCGACACCAATGATGCGTCATATTTAATGTATGACGCATCATGTCGCAAGGACTTACAGATACGTCAGTATTTCTGACGTATCTGTAAGCACAAAAGTGACGCATTGCTGGAGTGTGTCACAAAAGTGACGCAACTCCAGCAATGCGTCCTTTCACATGGGGAAAGCCCCATGTGAAAGGGCTTGCGTCAGTCTTATGCCTGCTGTGAGGCAGGCGCCAGATTTTGACGCAACAGCATCCTAAAAGTGACGCAGTGAAATCTCATAGATTTCACTGCGTCACTATTACGAGGCTTTTTGCGGGGGAAAGCCCCCTCTGCATACATTATACCTGACGCAGGTATAATGTGGCACAGGGGTTTAAAAAGTGACGCATCTACCTAGATGCGTCACTTTTTAAATATGGGGCAACAAAGCGCATTTTTTACGCCGCTGGTGCGTCACAAAAAGTGACGCACCGGCGGCGCAAAACTGATGCAAGGCCTCATAAATAAGGGCCTATGTATTTTCAGAACACTTTTTACAATGCACAGCTTTGTACAGAGAGAGAACTGAGGGAAAAAGAGAGGTTTTCATAAGCCCATATACTTGTATTACTGTTTTGAGTGAGCTAGGGCAAGACAGGGGTGCTTGAACAATTTTCAGAGTGGGGGTACTGCTATCAAAGGTACATCACTGAAATAATAGGGAATATGAAGTATCCAAGCGTTTTGAAAAGAACAAGTGTTGCACATATATTCAGAATGAGACTAGCAAGAGTGTAGCATGAAGCTTGTGTTGCTTTTTGGGAAGGAAACACTATTGCAAACATATTATGAAAGCATAGTATGGTGGTACAGTATAATTTACTGACAGCTCGTTCTCCATTGAAATGGCTACTACATTTGCCCAGACGTACCGTTTTGTGGACAATCAGGGTGCACACAATATATATTTTTTTTAAACACATTTTTATTGACATTTTATATTTTGGTACTTTAATACACATTTATAAATCAATTCTTCATTTACATATGTCCTTTGCACAAAAGACACACATACATACTAATTCAAATACTGGCTTCAAAAGATAATTGGTGATGTTCTGTTTCTTCAGTAAATTTTACAGGTTTATGATCTATAAGTATTGACGTATTATTAATTCACAATTATTCATCCCATTTTCACCAGCCTCTTCTATTTGGGTGGCCGCCAGCTCCACACCAGGGCTAAGCAATGTCAACTATGTTTAAGGGATTAACGTTAAAAACAAACTACTAACTAAAACCTGTGCAGAAGGGTGGTGTATGTATGTTCCTAGGGGAACTTCCTTGAGGGGACAGCTAAAGAACGATCGTTGGTGGGCAGGGAGGGCCCCTCTGTTATATCCAGGCCAATCTCACCCCTCATGTCTTATCCATCAGTTAAGAGTGCTCATGCTGTCTGGTGACAGCCTCTGCCGTACAGGCTTATCAAAGTAATGAGGCTGCTATGTGTAGGGTATTTCCTATCATTCAGGCGCACTCCCACTTCCCTCTCCCTCACTACTTGTTTGTGGCGCGTTTTCCCAAGCTCGCAAAGCCTCTTTCCATTCGTTCGTTATAGGTCACTTCTATATTCCCCTCGATTCATCGTATCTCAGTGCTCTCCATTCAGCTCCAGTCCAGCTTATTACGTCACGATTCCAGCTTGCAACCTGTGGCCCAGCTCCAGATTTCCAGTTCAATGATATCTATCTTTTGGCTAGTCCCATGGCTAGATTTATTAGTCTATTCCTGACTTTACGCTTATGTGGCCGGGGGAAGAGTCCCACCAGACAGTCCTCTGGGGTCAACTCGCGCCCCAGGGCAGCTTTAATCTTGGTTAGAATCGCTTCCCAGAATGGACGTAGATATGTACAGCCTCAAGTCACACGTATGAAGTCAACATTGAAATGGGCACATCTCAGACATTTTCACATTTCCCCACCATAAGTGACATTGAGGCGATGGGGCGTCATGTAGGTCATATGCACAAAGTTGAATTGTGTATATTTCAGATGTGTGTTTCGAGAGGTCTTCTTAGGGAATCTTGCCCCACTCTACATCTGTAAATTCTCTATCTAAGACTCTCTCCCATTTACCCCGCAACTCTCGTAATGGGGTGAGTGACACGGCGAGGAAGGTGGCATAGAACCAATTCACTTTATGTCCAGCAGTGCCCACGGTAATCAGTGAGTGCAGCACAGCATGTGACTCCGGTTCCTCCCTACCCATTCCCCACAGCTGCTGAAAGGTGCGAGTAAGGCCCTCATACTGTAAGAACTGACCTGGGAAACACCACAACTATCCACCAGCTCCTCACACGGGATCAGCGTTTTATCTTGGTAACAGTTACCCAGTCTCCAACCCTGCCTCCGTCCAAAGCGTCAACTGCTCTGCCATGAATGTTATTTTGTGGTCCCCGTGGGTTAGGCCTACTAGTGGCAGCATAGGGGTACACCTCGGCCACACCCTCTATTTAGCCAGGCATCATTTCCAGTTCGGCAAAGCTGTATTTTTCAACGTCGAGAGTTATGGGACAGTAATCGCCATATGCAGTAGTTCAGCAAACAATAAACTACGGGTTCAATCAAAAAGGTACCCTCTGCGTTCACTCCCTCTAGTCATTGTGCCACCCATTGCAGCTGATACTGATATCAATTCACCATCTCACATCATGATCACACAAAGCACTTGTAATGACCATATATTTTATTTTTTCACTTGTTATTTTGTATAATTTTTGGGGGGAAATGACCAAAATGCATTATTCATCTGTTAGAACATCAATTTATCACAAATCATTACACAACATAGAGACACAAAAACATTATTACATTAAGTGACATTCCTTACATTAATTCACATCATGAGCAAAGATGGTAGATGCTTGCGTAGAACACTTGTTTGGAAAAACAACAGTCAACACATTTCGAACCTATTATGTATTTTACAGGGTTTTCCTCAGGATTCAGTACACACAATGAGCTCTTATATCCAAAATTAGTCTCTCCTGCTTGATTATAATTTTTAACTTAGCAGTAGCCCCAGCTTCACGATACACTAAGACATTATAATGGGAAAGTCCTTCCCAACCATGAGAGCCAACGATCACTTCCTGGTAATGTGTATAAATTCACTTCTACTTGAAGGAACACCTGGCGGGGCTGTTAGTCTACGCACTGTAAATTACAGAGCGGAGATTAACAGCCCAGTCCAGTGGAGGCTCATGATGCGAATTGATATAAGTTATAACTGGGAAGGTGTATATTGAGTCCAATTGGTACACTGTTTGGTATTGCCCTTGTTAAAGGAATATATAAGCAGGGTGTTGAAACAACAGCTTGAAGGGCGTTGTTTTGTTTCTTGTTTGACAAAATGATGTATTGTCTTTGCAAATCACAGAACTGGCGCTCTCAAGATTTCTGTACTAGGTTATTTACATTGATGTGTTTTCTAACGTTTTGTTTGACTTCTTGTTTTGGTGTAAGGAATGTCATTTATGGTAATACTTTTTTGTGTCTCTATGTTGTGTAATGGTTTGTGATAAATTGATGTTCTAAATGATGAATAATGCATTTTGGTTATTTCTGGAAAAAATGATACAAAATAACATGAAAAAATAAAAGATATGATCATATCAAGTGCTTTTTGTTATCATGATGTGAGATGATGAATTGGAATCAGTATTGGCATGTGTGTAGTTGTTTGATTGTCAAGTAGGCTAAGCCTTACTGATTATGGGCCCAACCCTTTCTAGTTGAGGCACCATTTCAGCTGGGCAGCTAACGCATAGAGCTCAGCCTGCACACAATAATGTGGAGAAACTGGGATTCATGGAAAAATATGTCTTAAACTGTTTTTGATACTATTAACATTTTAGCTTCCATCACACATGACAACTACAAGAAATTGTGCCCCGTGTGTTTTCCGAATTGATTATATATTCTGAACCATTTATACAGTTGATTGATGTGTCTTTAACTCTTTCGCTGCGGCGGCTATTCCGCGGCGGCTATTCCGCCGCAGCGCTAACGGTCGCGGGGGGGCCCGCGGGTGAGCTCCGCGGGTGACAGAACCGTTCTGTCACAGCTCGCCGGTGAGCTGTGCTCATGACGGAACGGTTCCGTCACGGCCCCGCCCGCTCAATTAAACGAGCCGCGCAGGCACGAAATCAGCGCGAAATCAGCGCCGTGCAGGCGCGGCGGCCGGGCCGTGACGGAACCGTTCCGTCATGAGCACAGCTCACCCGCGAGCCGTGACAGAACAGTTCCGTCAATAGCCTGGAAGGGATTAAATGTTATTGCGTGTTTGAAAAAGGTGACAACCTACAACTCTTCCTTTAACACTACTCACACCCCTGCAAGATTGCCACATTGCTCACTTTACAAAAGGCATATCACTTTGTAGTCATAGAAAGTAAACACCAATCTCCATGTTTAAAGAATGAACAGCCATTTGTCAGAAGATATTGCCTGCCATTTGAGTTTTGGCTTTAAAACACAGCAAATGTTACCAGAAAAAAACAAAATGTAAAGCCTTTTTGCATATTCATCTTCTGAACTGCTGCATGGTTATTTAGGGAGTGCTACAGCACCACAGCCCCTCTACTTCCAGCGCCTTTTAGGCAAGAGGAAAATCTTCAGCAGAGGGTTTGCCAAGGGAGAGTTCAGCGAGTGTTGTGGCTGCTGCAGGACGTTGGAGTTGTTTGGGAGAGTTTGAAGCTTGCTGAGTCAGTGGACATGACAAAGAAGGTTAGATAGCAGTGACGTTGGGCTGGTGTGGGTGAGAGAGGGGAGTATGTTCCTGCTAGAGGGGAGGGCCTAGTAGTTGCAGGAGACAGAACGGACAATCAGAGCTGCCGAGCAGCGCAGGGAGATAAGTCGAGACCCAGGGCTACTGCTGGTGTGTTAAAACAACATGCTTCTGCTTCTAGAGCACCTGGAAGTTTTGGAGTTGGGTGGGCAGGGGAGGCAAACATGGACACTGTGGAGCACTGGGAGTAGCTTTGGATCCTGGGGCTGGTGGAGGGAGAGAAGAGCAACATGCTAATCCTATGGGTGGACCAGGAGCTTGAAGAGGTAGAATGTCAGACTGGCTGAACAGGGCCACCATGCTGAAGGACACTAGGTATTAATGCTGGTAGAGAGGGCTAGGTAGTAAAGGTGGAATGGAAAACAGAGCCATTGTAGCCAAATGAGAAGAGCAGGATCCAGGTCTGATACCTAAGGAAAGAGCAGTGGAAGGATATCTTTCGGTGCATTTGGTTGGATACCTTATTGTGATTGGCAAGATCTGTATACGCTTTTCTGGTAGACCTGGCATTTCTTGGCTTGATTACCCCTGACTTTTTGCCTCTACCCCCTTTATTTTTGGTGCTGTGATAGATTTTGTCTTGCCAACATAGATTCTTTGGACACTTTGCCACTTCTAAACAGTGTCAAAGTGCAAGTGTTCCATGTATAAATTGTAATGGTAATAGGTTGTCCATAATTGGTATGTTTGCCTTACTAGTAAAGTCCCTAGTAAAGTGCACTATGTGTGCCAGGGCTGGTAATGCAAATGCTACTATTGAGCTGCAACACTAGTTGTGCCACCCACACAAGTAGCCTTAAAAAGGGAACTCAGGCCTGCCATTGTTGTGCCTGCATGCAGTTTGTTAAACTGCCATGTTGTTCTGACAAGTGCACTCAATTGCCAGACCTTACTGTTCCCTTTCTATGCACATCAGACACCCCTATGGTAGGTCTAGGGTAGCAATGCAGCAGTGTGAGGCATGCAGCAGTGTGAGGCGTGCAGCAATGTGCAGCAGACAGCAGTGTGAGGTTTGCAGCAGTGTGAGACATGCAGCAGTGTGAGGTGTGCAGCAGTGTGAGGCGTTTAGCAGTGTGTGGCGTGCAGCAGTGTGTGTCGTGTAGCAGTGTGCGGCGTGCAGCAGTGTGAGGCGTGCAACAGTGTGAGGCGTTTAGCAGTGTGTGGCGTGCAGCAGTGTGTGGCATGCAGCAGTGTGAGGCGTGCAGCAGTGTGAGGCGTTTAGCAGTGTGTGAAAAGGGGGTGGTGATGAACAGAGTGTCTGAATTAAGCAGACCACTCTTATCCAGTCTAAAGATCAGGGTTTGATCCATCACCGTTATTTAGCTCACTGCACCATCCCAGCTCAGAACCTGGCTATATGCAAATTAGTCTGTCCCTGGCCCAGTGCATCATGGGAACAGGGTAGACCAAACTACCAAGCCAATTCTTCACCAGAAAGAAGACAAGCTTCCGGGGACCGGTTTCTGGCATTTCAGCCGTCGTCGGCCCGGCTTGCTTGAATCCTGATGGTGCAGTGAGCAAGGGACTCATGTCTGAGTATACCCTGCCACACCTATAGTGGCCAAAAACGATTCAGAAAAGGGGGTGGTGATGAACAGAGTGTCTGAATTAAGCAGACCACTCTTACCCAGTCCAAAGATCAGGGTTTGATCCATCACCGTTATTTAGCACACTGCACCATCCCAGCTCAGAACCTGGCTATATGCAAATTAGTCTGTCCCTGGCCCAGTGCATCATGGGAACAGGGTAGACCAAACTACCAAGCCAATTCTTCACCAGAAAGGAGACAAGCTTCCGGGGACCGGTTTCTGGCATTTCAGCCGTCGTCGGCCCGGCTTGCTTGAATCCTGATGGTGCAGTGAGCAAGGGACTCATGTCTGAGTATACCCTGCCACACCTATAGTGGCCAAAAACGATTCAGAAAAGGGGGTGGTGATGAACAGAGTGTTTGAATTAAGCAGACCACTCTTACCCAGTCCAAAGATCAGGGTTTGATCCATCACCGTTATTTAGCTCACTGCACCATCCCAGCTCAGAACCTGGCTCATTGCACCATCAGGATTCAAGCAAGCCGGGCCGAAGACGGCTGAAATGCCAGAAACCGGTCCCCGGAAGCTTGTTTCCTTCCCAGAATAAGAATTGGCTTGGTAGTTTGGTCTGCCCTGTTCCCATGATGCACTGGGCCAGGGTCAGACTAATTTGCATATAGCCAAGTTCTGAGCTGGGATGGTGCAGTGAGCTAAAAAATGGTGATGGATCAAGCCCTGATCTTTGGACTGGGTAAGAGTGGTCTGCTTAATTCAGACACTCTGTTCATCACCACCCCCTTTTCTGAATAATTTTATCCACCTAAGCGTGGAAGGGTATACTCAGATGTGAGTCCCTTGCTCATTGCACCATCAGGATTCAAGCAAGCCGGGCCGAAGACGGCTGAAATGCCAGAAACCGGTCCCCGGAAACTTGTTTCCTTCCCAGTATAAGAATTGGCTTGGTAGTTTGGTCTGCCCTGTTCCCATGATGCACTGGGCCAGGGTCAGACTAATTTGCATATAGCCAAGTTCTGAGCTGGGATGGTGCAGTGAGCTAAAAAACGGTGATGGATAAAGCCCTGATCTTTGGACTGGGTAAGAGTGGTCTGTTTAATTCAGACACTATGTTCATCACCACCCCCTTTTCTGAATCGTTTAGCAGTGTGTGGCATGCAATAGTGTGTGGAGTGCAGCAGTGTGTGGCGTGCAGCAGTGTGTGGCGCGCAGCAGTGTGAGGCGTGCAGCAGTGTGAGGCATGCAGAAGTTGAGGCATGCAGCAGTTTGAGGCATGCAGCAGTGTGAGGTGTGCAGCAGTGTGAGGCGTGCAGCAGTGTGAGGCATGCGGCAGTGTGCAGCATGCAGCAGTGTGAGTAATGCAGCAGTGTGCAGCATGCAGCAGTGTGAGTAATGCAGCAGTGTGCAGCATGCAGCAGTGTGAGGCGTGCAGCAGTGTGTGGCGTGCAGCAGTGTGTGGCATGCAGCAGTTTGTTGTGCAACAGTGTGCAGCATGCAGCAGTGTGAGGCGTGCAGTAGTGTGAGGCATGCGGCAGTGTGCAGCATTCAGCAGTGTGAGTAATGCAGCAGTGTGTGGCATGCAGCAGTGTGAGGCGTGCAGCATTGTCGTGCAGCAGTGTGCAGCATGCAGCAGTGTGAGTAATGCAGCAGTGTGCAGGAGTGTGTGGCATGCTGCAGTGTGTGGTGTGCAGCAGTGTGTGGCATTCAGCAGTGTGTGGCGTGCAGCAGTGTGAGGCGTGCAGCAGTGTGAGGCGTGCAGCAGTGTGAGGCATGCAGCAGTGTGAGGCGTGCAGCAGTGTGTGGCATGCAGCAGTGTGTAGTGCAGAAGTGTGCAGCATGCAGCAGTGTGAGGCCTGCAGCAGTTTGAGGCATGCAGCAGTGTGTGGCGTGCAGCAGTGTGTGGCGTGCAGCAGTGGGTTGTGCAGCAGTGTGCAGCATGCAGCAGTGTGAGACGTGCAGCAGTGTGAGGCGTGCAGCAGTGTGAGGTGTGCAGCAGTGTGAGGCGTGCAGCAGTGTGAGGCATGCAGCAGTGTGAGGCGTGTAGCAGTGTGCAGCATGCAGCTGTGTGAGTAATGCATCAGTGTGCAGTGTGCAGCAGTGTGTGGCATGCAGCAGTATGATGTGCAGCAGTGTGCAGCATGCAACAGTGTGAGGCGTGCAGCAGTGTGAGGCATGAAGCAGTGTGCAGCATGCAGCAGTGTGAGTAATGCAGCAGTGTGCAGCAGTGTGAGGCGTGCAGCAGTGTGAGGTGTGCAGCTGTGTGTCATGCAGCAGTGTGCAGCATGCAGCAGTGTGAGGCGTGCAGCAGTGTGAGGCATGCAGCAGTGTGTGGCCTGCAGCAGTGTGTGGCCTGCATCAGTGTGTGGCGTGCAGGATAAGGTAATGATCCGACCGCAAAAGTGGTAGAGGGAGTTCTACCCTCACGTTGCAGATATTTGTGAAAATTGGGTCCTCAATATGACCTTTTTTGTGCATTGGAGAGCTAACAAGTTGACATAATCGAATCGCAGACAGATCCTGGAGTAAATTAACAGGCTGAGTCTTCAAACTGAATGGTTAATCTCCCAGTAGCGTGAAATTGGATACCTGCAGGCTATGGCCTGCAAGTATATCAAACAAAACAGGTGATGGACCGAATGTGGATCAATGTCACACACTCACCCCAGTCCAAAGATCTGGGCCCAAATCCATCGTTTTTTTGCACTCCACACCACCCTGGGTTAGACAATGGCGATATGCAAATCAGCTCTGACCCTGTGCCCCATGGGAACAGTCCAGTCCGAACTACAAAAGCCATGTCCTTCCCAGAACGGAATCAAGCATCCGAGGACCAGACCTGTTTCGAGGTAACACCTCTCATCAGCCCGGCTAGCTTGACTCCAGTGGTGTGGAGTGCCTGGGACCCACGTCTGGGCATCCCCAGCGCACTTAGGGCGGAATATGCAAACAAAACAGGTGATGGACCGAATGTGGATCAATGTCACACACTCACCCCAGTCCAAAGATCTGGGCCCAAATCCATCGTTTTTTTGCACTCCACACCACCCTGGGTTAGACAATGTCGATATGCAATCAGCCCTGACCCTGTGCCCCATGGGACTGGACTGTTCCCATCTAATAAGATCAGTACACCAACACCTCTGCCTTATACAATCAAGCTCCTGCTCAATACCGACAGGGCTCATAGCTGTCTCTGGTTTACAACACTGTCTAAACCCCATCTGTCTAGGGTTCAGCAATGAGTTACTGGTGACAAAACTTCGCATTTCAGAGGCAAAAACATTTTCCTGAAGTTTGCTTAAATCCGTAAGGAGAAAGCTAGACCAAGTTTTATAGAACACTATCTAGCAAAGAAGGAGTTCATCAGAAATGGGCAAATGATGAGGGACTCGAGTACGCCTGGAAAAAAGAGCCATGTTGTTGTAAAGAAAAGTTAATACAATCGCAACTAGGCTGAGCAGATAAAAGGCATTCATCTATAAAAAAAAATGCCAGTTGGAGATAACAGGAGGAGAGCCTATGCGTTATCAAACAGGTGCTTCAGCTTCAGGTGAGGAGAACCCAGTGAATCACTGAAAAGCAGTCTTTGGTAAAGAGATCTGACCTTCATCGAGCGCACATACCTTACGTCACAAACTATAGCTCAGCACCTTGCCCTCCACCCACCTTCACACATCTCTTACTGCTAGTTTATGCTGATTTTGCTGATATCCCCAGTTCTGAAATCATAGCTGCATGTCAGCGGTTCCTGCCTGGCAGCGGAGAGCCTGGTAGAGCCAATGGTGCCAACCCACCCAGAATGTGACAAACCCCTCTCGGGAAATCCCCCCCCACACAAACACACATACAATGCACATTAAAGATTGGTTTGATATAGAAGGTGTGACAGTTTCATATGCGCAGTGTGTGTGGGCGAGGTGGGGTAGGAAGGGTGGATGCGGATTTGCAGCTCTGTGTGGATGACTTTATTTTGTGCCCATTGCTCTGCTGCATTCCCACCACCAGACCTAGCAATGTGAGGGTAGCAGACCGCTCTACTGAGGTGTAGCTCTTCCCTTAAGCCTCTTGTGAGGCACATCCCAACATACCAATTTGATATGGTCTCCCCCATCTATATCTACCAACCAAGGGCCAGATGTAGGTAAATCTTATTTACCGACTCTAAAATACCGAATTTTACCGATTTGGTATTTTATATTCGGTAAATAAGATGTAGGTAATTATTCGGTAATTTTTACCGAATAGGAATGATTCAGTAATTGCCATTGATTCCACTGGGCCTTGAGGCCCATAGAAACCTAAGGCAATTGCCGAATCAGTAAATACCGATTCGGTAAAATTACTGAATTGACAAGGGGGACAGGGTGTCACTTTAACACCCTGTTGCACCCCTGATTCAGGCTTGTGTGCCATGTGACACACATACATGCCCTTAGGGCATGTCTGTGTGCCACATGGCACAGGTGTACATGCACAGATGTGCATGTACACAGGAATTCGTTATTTGCCATGCATTAGTATTACATGGTAAATAACGAATTCTTAGGGGCCTGTGGCACTGTTTGCAGTGCCACCTACATATAGATTTACCGATTCAGTAAAGTTACTGAATCGGTATTTTACAGAATCAGTAAATTTACTAATTCGGTGAATTTACTGATTCTGTAAAATTTAGGCCCCCTACATCTCAATCACTAAATACCGGTCGGTAACGGCCGAAATCGGCCGATACCGACCGGTATTTGGTAACCTACATCTGGCCCCAAATGTTTTCAGTATTATACTTTATTTCCACCCCATCAAAACAACTCAGCGGGCACGCATCATTGTGTCATTGTCTGTTAATATTTCCATTGTGACATGCTTTTAGGGATCAAAACTGAAATACCCCACTACATGCCTATCTTTGCAAATAGCCAATGTGAACATTTGCTGGAGAAGGTTAGGCACAGTCTGTACACAAATGAATGAAAAACACTTATACTCACTAAATTTGAGCAATTTTTCAGTGTTTCTTCACTTGCATCTTCACACTGTTCTGTGGGTCCATCGAGCTTCTGCAAATTCCCAAACTGTATGGGAGTTAGACGGATATCTGTAAGATTGCAAAGAAGTCTGTTTGCATCAATTTTTAGACCTTCAAGTTCTTCTCAAATTCAATTGTTATTTATAGTGTGTCCAACGCTGCATGTACAACGCAGCAATCCTTCTGTTTTACTTCTGACCATCTCATGACCACAGAAAATGAAACGACAAAGTCCTCTTTAAAAATTGTTAAATACTAACCCGTGATCCGATAAGCTAATTGCAGACTGCTAGGCTCCTCTGTAATAATCACGAGTCCCTTAAGGGCCTCAATAAAAGGTCTGGGATGCCATCATTTTGATGGTGGTAACGAGGAATGAAATGAACATTCTGCAATGTGGTTTACCTCAATTAGTGATGCTGGAAAATCACAAGGCAGATCAAGGTTTGAGCCCAATATTTAAATCGAGTGCTGCTGTAAATCGTGTGGTAAGTGGGTTACCAAACATTTTTACTTTTGGCGCAGTGCTCCAACAAAGAATTACTTAATGCCCTATTACTTACTGGTAATCTTCATTACTCCTGGTCCCTTTGTCCATTTCCCATTCATTACGTTTGAGATAACCCTATCTCACAGACAGAAAAAGGAATGAAGGGATGCTGGACCCCTACCCAACCCCCTCCCACTGGGAGCACACAAGTTTTCTTACCCAGCATTCCCTCTAAACTACCAAGCCCCAAATGAAGGCCGCCTGTCCGGGAGGGAGAGACGGAAGTAATGAATGGAACGAAGACAACGAGACCAGGAGTAATGAAGATTTCTGGTAATAAGGCATTACCCCCAGGACTCTCCCCTCCTTATCCCATTCATTACAAGTGAGAATACCAAAGCAACACCACTGGCATTCATCAACAACAAACCACCAGGACACAAGGAAGACAGCATCACCGAGAGATTTTTTGGAACTCAGAAGTAATAAGTCAGGAGCCTACAGCCTGCAGCACCCTTAACCCAAAATTAGCATCATGATCCAGCAAATTCCGGATCCGATAACGCCTCACAAACGTGTTAGAGGATGCCCAAGTAGCAGCCCTAAAAGTTTCAGGCAGAAAAGCCCTTGCACCTCAGCCGAGGAGGCTGCCATCCCACAAGTAGAACACTCCTGTACCACAACCGGACGAGGGGAATCTGAAAGGGAGCAAGCCAACTCAATGGCCTGCTTCAATCAGGGGCCAATGGACAAAGAAGAGGCCTTCCCCCCACAAGAGGAGACCCCAAAGGACACAAACAGGGAGTCCGACTTCTGGAAAGGGCGAGTCCGATCCAGATAGACACGCTAAACCCAACTAACATCCGGCAACAACCAAGGAAGATCATTCCCAGACACCTGACCCATCCTCAAAGCAGACAAAACCACTTCATGTGAATGATGAAACTGTGAAGGCACCTTCGGGACAAAAGTGAATACCCAAACGCAAGACCACCCCATCCTCAGAAAAAGACAGGAAGGGTTCCCGCGCCATCAGAGCCCCCAACTCACCAAGGCGCCTGGTCGAAGTTATGGCAAATAAAAAAAAAACACACATTCAACGTGACAAACTTGATGTCCACCACACTCAATGGCTCAAAAGGAGCTGCAAACAAAGCATGCAACACAGGAGGGAGGTCTCACAAGGGGAACAGGGGCCGCACTAAAGGATGGGACAAAGAAAAATCCCTCAGCAACCTGGAGACCAAATCGTCAAAATCCACCACATTTCCCCAATGGGAACAAAATGCCTTAATTGAAGCCCACTGAGCCTGCAAGGTTGAAACAGCCAAATGCTTCTCGAAGTCTTCCCAGAGAAACTGTGACTCTTCCATCTGAGAACCCTCCAGGGGGGGCAACTCAAAATCACAACATCAGAGCTGCAAATACCCCCAATGCCTGTCTCCAATAGGACTTGAGGGCCGAAGGCCTCAGAGACTGCTGAGTGGCCAAAGCTAAATGCTCAGGCATCCCTTACGCTGCCTTCCCCACCTCTCAACCTCCACATGGCTGCCGCATACAGGGCAACATTGGAGCTGTCTCAGGGGACAAGGAAAGCAGGGGATAAACCATGACCCCTGAACTGCCAAGAGCCACTGAGTGGGGAACCAAGACCGAGGTCAAAAGTGCACCACAACCACCGCCTCCCAAGACTCCCGCACCAGGTGAGCAAGGAACCGGGGGATCCGAGCAATGGGCGGGAAGGTATAGAACAGGTGAGATGGCCAAAGAATGGTCAGAGCATCCACCCCCAAACCCCCACCTGATGAACCCGTGAACAAAACCGAGGAAGCTGAGCATTTTGCCAGGAAGCAAACATTTTAGAGAAAGGGAAGACCAAACCTTCCACACACCTGTCGAAAGACCTACCAGGTCAGAGACAACTCCTGGGAGGCGGGGGAATGATTGAGGGTATCCACCAACCCACTCTTCACTCCCCAGATGTGAACAACCAAAAAGACGACAGATGTCTCTCAACCCAGCAAAACAAGAGAAAAACCACTGCATTCGGAGACAGGGTTAAGATCCCCCCTGATGATTCACGTAGGCTACTGTCAGCATGTTGTCAGATCTGACGATCACATTCCTCCCCAACAACAGCCGACAGAAGCTCATGACTACCCTGGAGACACACATCAATGCCCTCCAATTGGATGAAAGACTCACATCCTGGGAGACTAACAACCCTGCATAAAGCCAGACCCCCAACATTGTCCTCCACCCAAAAGTACTGGCATCCGTAGTCAGGACACAGGAGGAGAGGGTTGCAACGGCATCCCCCGGTAAAGATTTTCCGACACTGTCCACCAGCTCAGTGCAGAGAAGAGGGATGGAGATACAGGAACCAGAAAGCTGCGGCCACGAGACAAAGGATCCCAACAGGCCAGCAGATGGACCCACAGAGGCCGGAGATGAAAACTTGCCAAAGGCACCGTGAACACTGCTGCAGCCATGACCCCCAGAAGCCGCAACCAAAGCCAAACTAAAAATGAGATCCCCCTCAAGACCCTCCCAGTAAGGGAACTCAAGGTCACAGCCCGGCGTTCCAGCAATAACACTCTGTCCAGATCTGTGTGAAACCTGGCTCCTATAAATGTCAAGTCGTGTGAGGGTATCAGTTGATACTTCGGAAGGTTCAGCAAAAACCCATGATCTTTCAAAGCTAAACACACCATACCCAGATCGATCAGCAGCTGATCCCGAGATGGAGCATGGATCAGCCAATCATCGAGATAAGGGTAGAAGAGGCTACCCTGGAGATGTAAGGTAACTAACAACGGTACCACAACCTTAGTGAAAACACTTGGGGCAGATCAAAGGTCAAGGGGCAGGACATGAAATTGAAAATGAGTTCTGTGAATGCAAAACCTCAGGAACAGGCGACAGCTGGGATGTGTTGGGACATGATAGTAAGCGTCTTGCAGATCCAGGGTGCACATGAAATGACCCGGGAGAACCAACTGGATCACCCATTGCAGAGTCTCTATCTTGAAGGACAGGCGGATAACAAATTTGTTCAGCCTTCAATTCCAGCACCGGACAGAATACCCCTGTCAGCTTGGCCGCCTGAAAGATTATGTAAGGAATTCCCATCCCCCCTCTCCTGAGTAGGCATCACCTGAAGGGCCCCTTTCTGCTGGAGTGATCCAATGCCTAGGGACAACTCAGTCCACTTCATCTGGCTAAGAGACCATGGAGTTGGACGAACCACTGAATCTGGAGTAGGCACCGGGAATTCAATGCGGTACCACTGATGCACAATGTCCAACACCCACATATCTGAATAAGACTGCGCCCAGGTGGAAAGAAAGTGTTGAATCCGCCCTCCTAGCATCATTACTGGTTCATCCATCATACAGTCAGGAGAGAGGTTTAGGCAGGGGAGACTTTGCCCTCCAGTCTCGACCCAGGCCAAGAGAAAACCTACCTTGACTCCTAGAAAACTGCCTTCTAGAAGGCTAAAGAAAGGGGGGTTTAGTTTTCGAAGCCCCTTTATCAGCTGAGGACTGCTTCAAGGAGGAGGAAGGCTTCTTTTCCTTAAAATGTTTGTGCAACTTGTACTCCTACTCTTCCCCAAATATCATAGTTCCTTTAAAAGACAAACGAAGGGCAGAGGTCTTCTGAGCAGAATCCATTTACCAATCCTTCAAAACCAGATTGCGGTGCGCTGCCACACAAGCCCCACCCGAAGGCCCGCACCACATCCGAAAAAAACTCCACCTGCACTCAATATTATCCAAAAGCCCAGTACAGTCCGATGTATCATACAGAGACTGATACAGAGCCTTGACATCAGAAATGAGGGATTGAGCAACATAAGTCCCATTAATACCAGCACACAGGGCCATATGAGAACCTGGGTAAACGTTCCTGAGCTTTGCATCAACCTTATTATCGACAGGACCCTTAATAACAGCATCCTCAGTCAATGCGGTCCTCCCCACCAGACTAACAACAAATTAATTGATGGAAATCGAGTCAGGAATTCCATGCACATGTCCTTCAGAGGGTACAGTTTGGCCATGAAGCAGGGAAGTATGACCCGATTTGGGTCCTTCCACTCCCTCTTTAACACCTCATGGATGTAAGGATGGACAGTTACACCCGTCATGACAGCATTCTGAAACTGACAAAGCAAAGAACCCCCAGACTTGCCCTGAGCCTCCTCTTCAGGAAAGCCCATATTGGATTTAACATGTCTCAGTAACTGGCAAAATGTCAATATATTTCCCTTTTTGCTCCTTGCCCCCCCATCCACTCCTCATCTGAACTTGAGGAATGAAAGGGCTGAACTGACTCTAAATGGATTACAGTCATTTAGTGTCAAATAATGTATCACATTTTTCTCTATTTTTCTAAATTGGTCTGGGAGTTTTCTTTTATTGTGTTTTTGCTTTAATCCTGTTTGTGTGCTACATAAATACTTACACGTTGCCTCTAAGTTAAGTCTGACTGCTTTTGTGCCAAGCCACCAGAGGGATAAGCACAGCTAAATTTATAGGCTTTTTTTTATTCACCCTGACTGGTATTGAGGATATTGCTTGGACAGGGGTCACCAACCCCATTCAACCAACAACCCAATTTCTCACATTGGTATTCAAATGTGTGGATCAGGACTTGATGCGTAGGAGGAGGTCTGCAGAATGCAAGCTGCTACAGAGGAGGATGCTGATGATGATGATGAAGTGGATGAGGAGGAGGAAGAGGAGTAGGAAATAGAGGTTGAAGGGTACTACTCTGCAACAGCTCCAGAGCTGGAAAGAGAAGAGCTTCTGTTTCTCTTGGCTCCAGAACCAGAGGGTAGGAGGAGACCCACAGGAGTGAGGTACCCTACTGTCCTGCACAGCACAGGAAGCAGTGTGTGTGTCCCCCGCATCCCACTAAGGACCTGTGAGACAGGAAAGCTGAAGGGGAGCACTAGCTGCAGATGACCCAGCTGCAACTGGTTGCTAAAGCAGCGATGGAGGGTGCAGAGAGAGCGCTAGCCCTGTAAAAGAAACAGCTTGCTCTGGAGGGAGAAGTAATGTTTGTGGGCTTATGCACTGACTCTCAAGGAGTTGGACCTGAAACTAAAACAATCCTCACAGTACAGTAGAATAGCGGTAGCATATCCACATTGCCCTCTGCTGAAAGTCCCCATCCCTAGGGTACTTAACTTTGTTGTTGGGGATGACATAGACAACTGTTTGAAGCCTATTAGGTTGTACTGGAAATTAATAGGGTCCCTCAAGAAGATTGGGGGATCAGTCTCTGGAGGCATAGTCCTAATTAAGGGAGGAATTCCTTGCTGGCCCTAGGTAAATGAAGGTCATGAAGGAGGCCCTGGCCTGGCTATTGGAGCTCACCCTTAAGAGGGATATGCAACCATTTAGAGCACACAGAAGCTGATCCAAATGGCCTGCGTGGATTGTGTGATCGTTTTTGCAAAGCACTGGATGGGTGGGGGAAAGGCAGTGAAGTGAGTGATTACAAGAAGCATACAATTTGATTGTCAGAGAGCACATGTTGTTTTGCAGAGCTGCGCCAACACTTTGTGGATAAGACCCTCTTCGACCCCCAGGGAGCTTGCTAATGGGGGAGACAACTGGGTCAGTACCAGGGTCTACACAAAGGTACATGGGAATGATCCTGAGGAGAGTGGTTCAGGTTACCTCTGAAAGAGTGAGGGGGAGGCCAACAGTGACCTAGACAGGTCGCAGAAAAGGGAGGGATGAAAAGGTTCCCATATTCCTTCCAACGATAAGAGGAAAGGCTCTAGAGGGGAGTGGAACAATGTGCACCATTTCCATCCCTGGTGGTTTCATGGTCTCCAGTTGGGAAATAAGCAAGGGGACCTGATCTGTACCAAGAACCCACCCACTGATGACAGCTCTAAAGGAGTGGCCCATGTGGTCTCCGGCAGAGGCAGTCCCCAGGGGCAGGTGTTAGAACATACCTAGTCTCCCTTAGTTAGGAGATAGACTCAGAGAGTACACTTGTGATCCCTGAGGGTGAAAGTCGTCACTTTCATCAGATCAAGGTTAATGGGGTCCCTGTCACTGCTCTGAGGGACACCTGGGCCAATCAGATCATTGTAGTGGAAAGGTTGCTTTCTCCAGAGCAGTACACCGGCCAGGTAAGTAGGGTAACTCAGGCAGCTCAGATAACTCAGGCACAGGGGCAAAGCATTTTCCTACCCATGACACCGGTGTTCCTCGAGTGAGGTGGGGTGGGGTGGGTAGTGGGCCCAGAGAAGGGACACCGTTTTTAAAAAAAAAACCTTTTTTTGAGGAAAAATAAATTGCACTTCAAGTTACAGTATATGCAGGCGGAAAGTCCACAATCACAGATTTAAATCACAGTTATGGGATACAGTACATGAATCATTATATGAAAGAAGCCCATTATATAACACAGAAAGAGAAATGAGGAGAGAAGGCAGAGTGGCAAAGAGGAGCACCCGGGGGGCCCCATATGGACTGAAGAGGGAGCAGGGTTTCAGGAGAGTGTGCAGGTAGGGGTGTGTCACCTTACGCCACAGGCGGAGAGCCGGTGGGGAGTGCGGGAAAGGCTCTACCACAGGAGCCGAGCAACGCTAGCATTTGTCGCAGGGAGTGAGGCCCATTTTATGCAATTGAGCAGGGGAGCGGTATAATCTATGCAAATATTTAAAATGTATGAGGCACAAACGATAGTTTGGGGACAGGCGTTTGATCTGATTACAGCAGTGCAGCCAGTCCTCCTGGGAGATATCAGCACCCAGGTCTTCACTCCACGCCGCGCGGGCGCGGTCAGTGGAAATAGCGGAGTCCGCAAGCGTAAGGGTGTAGATCTTGGTGACCAGTTTGTGAGGGAAGAAGGAAATATAAAGAAAGTGGAGGCCAGCCGTCGAGGGGAGGGGGCTGTGGGGAAGGTTGAGTGAAGCTCCCTACAGAGAGCTCTCAGCTGGAAAAATAGTCCATGGGACCGGACTCTGACGCCAGAGAAAAAAAAGTCTTGCGGATAGAGGCCTGACACCATGGAAAGCCCCAGGCGGGTTGCACATTTGTCCATCCCAGCTGTCTACAGCGGGGGGGGGGAATGTTGGGTTATGTGCAATGGGCATTGCAATTGCAGAGAGCCGACGAATACCAAAATATCTCCGGAGCCCAACCCAGGCCCATCGCAAAGTCTCCCCTGTGTCGCTCTCGCCGTGTGGGGGTTTTGCCGGGGTAAAAAGAGCAGTTAAAAGCAGCCAGGGGGCTGCGAGATCTACCTTCACAGCCACATGTGGCAGGAAAGGTGTCGGGTGTAGCCAGAAGTGAAGGAAGTTTGCTTGGGCGCTGAGGGCATAAAGTTTGAAATCCAAGGCACCCAGACCACCCCACGACAGAGAAAGTGTGAGTATGTTATATGCGATTCTAGGTTGCCGTCCTGCCCAGACAAGGATCATAACGAGAGAGCGGAGTCTGTGAAAAAAGTGAGCTTTGAGGGGAATTGGGACGTTCAAGAATAAATACAAAAACTTCAGGAGAGCAACCATCTTGACAATGGCTGTGCGGCCTGCCAGAGAAAGAGGCAGTCGCTGCCAGAGATGGACTTTGGACTCCAACCAGTCCACAGCATGACTTCCAGAGCTCGCCACCATCCCTGCGAAGCCATATTCCAAGGTATCTGGTAGGCCACGATACCCATACAAATGGATACTCAGGAGTAAAGGGGACAGTGGTGTCCATAAGAGGAAAAATAATGAATTTACTCCAGTTGACCTGGATACAGGAGAGGTCCTCAAAGCGTACCACCTTGCGGACCATAGGGGCCGAGATTCTCCTGGGGGTTGCGGATAAGGGTGGGCGTAGTATGCGTAGAGGGGCTACGCGAAGCTATGCATGAAGCTACGCTCACCCACACACTTCGCGTAGCCCCATCACATGACGCCCCCCTCCCGCCCTCTCATACATACCAAATTTCAGTAAATAATACCAGAAAAATAATTAAAGGCACTTTCCTGGTCCGCGGCATCCCGAGCTCCTTCTCTTTCGCACCACCGCGTCTTCGATCCCAATGCGCATGCGCATTTCTCGTGAGAAATGCGCATGCGCGGGTGGCCGTGCATGCGCATTGGGATCGAAGCACGGCACGAAAGAGTAGAGGGAGCCCTGGGATGCCGCGGACCAGGTAAGTGCCTTTAATTTACTTTTCTGGTATCATTTACTGAAATTAGGTATGTAGGAGAGGGCAGGAGGGAGGCGGGTGGCGGGCATCTTCGCTCCTACCACGGAGCGTGCGTAGTGTTGCCTACTACGCCTACTTTGCAAAATGCAAAGTAGGCAACACTACGTACACTCCGTGGGCGGAGCGTAGTCTTGTGCCCAGGGTTAGTTGCGAACATAGAGTGTAACGCCGTCCGCAAGAGTAGGGACACGGTTAGTTCCCAGATGCCCATAGACTGCATTCAGGGGAATGAATTGCCATCGTTGTCAGGAGAACTGGGAAGAACAACTGTCCAGGGAGCCCTGAAATCTCAGAATTCCGGGGTTATTGGGGTGCATTGGTGGGCAATACATCTACACAATAATAACGAATGAGGGTTGACTCTGAGACTTGACCCGACCACAAGACTGGAGTGGTTGGGATTGGAAGAGAGCATAAACATTTATATTTATATAGAAAAAAGAGAAGGTGGTGTTTACTGCAACCCCCTCCAACCCCAGGACAACTTTTGATGTCTGGGACTAGGCTACTAGGCACTTGGGTTGGCAGGGAAAGGTGACCAAGCAACCAGCACTGTGGAAAAAGGACATGCTAAAAAGGTCAGAAAGTTGACTGGAGTTTGTCAACTGAACTCCATAGGCATGTCCATAATAGGAGGAATAAGAAATAATAGATGTGAATGGGTGAAAACATTTAAAGTCCAACAGCAAGAATATGACCCAAACCCTGTGCAGAAATATAGGTTCCTGAAACTTCATCAAGCTCTGCAAGCAAAAAAAATAGTTTTGAAGATTGTTCCTGATAGTGGCCCTTTGCAAAATAGGATTCTAGGAGGCGAGATGAACAGTGAAGTGGTCTCCCAAACATATTGCACCATGATAAATAATAAGACTGGCGCATTCATAAAACTCAAGTAAACCATGGAATGAGACATAGACCTCATAGAGAATATGTATCGGGTGGTTGCCCTAATGCATCCTAAAGAAGTTTCCAATACGTCAAAACTGAGACTAATACAATGAAAATCATGCATAGGACCTACTACAATAGAAGCTGACTATGCCAAATAGGTATGGCTCTGAGCCCACAATGTTTTCGATGTAGGTTGGGCAAAGGTACATTTATGTGCACTCTCTGCAACTGCCCCTTTATCGCCGGATACTACGCCATCATTATCAAAGAAATAGAAGCTAGCTATCTCTACAATAACACAGTTTATTCTATTGGGAGTCTATGCAATTCTGAACTTATGCAAGCTCACCTCTTGTTCTCTTGAGATTTTGACCTTACAAATGCTCACCCCCTGTTGTATAACTTAGGATTCATGCTAGCAAAGAGAGACATTGCTATTCTGTGGTGTATGCCCCAGTTGCCAACTTAGTGGCAATGCTTCACCGGCATTGATATGTGCATGAAGACAGAGAGAGTGGTTTACACCAGCAGAGGCTACCCCAAAAATGTTTGACAGATTAAGGGGACAGATAAAGGGAGCATTATGATATAGAGTAGGTGGGTTGAGAGGCACCATCTTAAAGTTTACTTCAGCAACATCCACATGGGAGGTTTGGTTCCTACACCGGCCTAGAGCCAAGAGATAGGGACTTACTGAAGGTGGGCATGGATCAGTGGAACAGTCAAACTGCATCACACAGAGGATGTGCATCATGTTAAATCTGATGGGTCATGTGCTATCTAAATATGGATGTTGTTTGCATCAAACTGAAAACCCGGTTAAAAAAAATGTATGCCACAGCCCAATAATTGTGTGTAGCTACTTCCTTAAAATGTGTTCCTAAGCTAGTTCCAGGCTAGAACGTCTTATGAATTTAACTAACTTAAGCTCCGTCATCAAAGCATGTAGAAGCTGCCACCCAGAATAGGTCTACTAGTGATAATCAATTAATAAAAGTCTTACCATTGGAAACAAATTCATTGTAGGTAGAAATGCCATTAAAATCTCCACAAAGGCCACAGGTCTGATTGGCATATTTCTTGTCCAACTCCAGCTAAAGCAACAAAAATGAAAAGAAAAAAGTTACAGCCTAACATACACAACATATGATAGAGTGAGCTTTTTTTAAACTCTTTTTATTAAACATACTCAGTAATCAACATTTTAATCACGTATTGTGTAGTCAAAGTTACAGGCTACATGTTCCAACATATACCATCCAGTTTGGCATTCTACAGTGAATGTTATCCAGTGACCCTCCCCACCCAGATTTGCCTACCCCTAGGTGCCTCTATAGGCTTTCCAGTTTACCCAGATTTTCTCACATTTATTCGGGCACCATCTACTCAAGTAAATTGTGTGTACGCCTGTTGGCACCAGTTTACTTTGAGCCATTGTGTCATGTATTTGGGCCAAGGCTGCTCATTTGGGATCAGCAAGAGAATCCACTTTGGATTTATTGAAAATTCCATCCCCACCACCTCGGCCATTCTTTTCCCAATGTCCTATCAATAGGCTTGTATCTTTGGGCATTCCCAAATCAGTCCCCTTCCTGCCCGCATCATCTGTGGCACTGCCCTGTTACACTGTGTCCCATCCTGAGCAGTATAGTTCTGGGGTAATAAACCCTGTGCAGGATCTTTAACTGGCCGAACCGAAATCTAGCATGGATGGCTACCTCCCTCGGACCTTACATGGCTTCCATCCATTCATCTTCCTCTAGTGAGAGCAGGTCTTGTTCCCATTGAGCTCTCAGGCCCTCTAAAGGATCTGGCGAATTGTTAATGATCTTTTTGTATATCATTGAATTGGCTTTGGAGTGTAATTGTTCTGTCAATAACCTGTCCTCCAGGGGAGACGCATCTGAAAGGGTGGTCCCCTCCTGAATGTATCCTTTGAGGGTGTGGTCTAGTTGGAGGTATCTCAGCCGTTCTCCCGGTCCCAGTTCGTACTCCTGCTGCAGGGTTGCGAATGTGAAATAGGCCTGGCCTCGGCATATGTCCCCCAATTTCGCTAACCCCAGCAACTACCACTTGTTTAGGCTGTGCAGTGAGCCCACCCTTTGCAAAAGTTTACTCTCCCACAGCGATGTCATTCTTGTTAGTCCCCCCCCCAGCCCATGTGCTTGGTGGCAGCATGCCATGCATTCACCACTTCTTGCATGTGCGTTGGAAGATTTCTTACCCTGCCTTTATCCCAGTCAAATTGACCTACCCCGAAAGTGCACTGACGAATTTCTGGTTTGATGATTCTTTAACTCCAGCTAGGAAGAACAGTAAGGTCCTAGAAGGAGCATGGGGACGGTCCTACGACCTTCGGGCTAGAGTGCGTTACAGAAGTGCAATCAAAGCATACCAAAAACTGGTCCACAAGGCTAGGGCCAGCCACTATGCCAACATGATCACTACTATTAGCAACCCTACCAAAGCTATATTTACACTTCTGAAGGTTATGTTAAGAACCTGGGAGTATGGCGTGGACAACAATCTTTCCTTTGCGGCCCATGCTAAATCAGTGGCAGGCACTTGTTTTGGACTGCTACATGGCCTAAAGCCGATTCTAGGTCTTTTCGATTCTCATACTTGGCAGTTGATCATCCAGTCTACCGTCATGGCCAGATTGGATTATTTTAATGCGTTATTTTTGTAATCCAAAAAATCTGTGATCAAAAGGCTCCAACATGCCCAGAACACTGCAGCTAGAGCCTTGTTCGCTCTTCATAAACATTCTCATAGTTCCAATCTCCTCTGCCAGTTACACTGGTTACCCATAGAACAGAGAACACATTTCAAAGCTCTGTGCACCATCCATGAAATCTTTTCAGGCCTTTGCCCGGGAACTTGAGCGTTATTTGCTCCCCCTATGTACTCACCCATGCCTTGCGATCAGCAGATCTGCATCTGGCGAGAGTGCTGGGGAAAGGGAGGGTCAGAGCGGGTGGCCGCTTGTTCAAGGCATTGGGACCTGCCTCTGGAACTCCCTGCCTCTTTCTATTCGCAGCACCCCTAATCACTGGATCTTTAGAAAGAAAGTGAGGACGTGGCTGTTCTCCAATCATTAAATTTCTTCTGACTCCCCACTATGCTTGACAGTTAGCGCTGGGACGCCCGTTGCAAGGGCAGCCATGCGCTATAAAAATATTATAACATAACTTAACATTCTATAGGACAGATGGGAATCCTCTTGACCCCATGGCCTCTCTGTCTACCCTGTAGGCTGGTTATTACCTGTCGCTGAATTTCCAGTCAGTCACGCACACCAGCTCCATGGCCCAATGGTATGTTTTGACATCGGGAACAGCCAAGCCCCCTTCATAAACTCCCCTCCACAACTTTTTAAGGGCTATCTGCGGGATTCCCCACACCAGATCAAGCCTCTCAATTCGGTTTCTATTCTGCAAACATTTTTTTTTCTGTAATTCATGGGGGGGGGGTATTTTGCATGGCGTAGATTAATCTAGGGAGGGACATTATTTTGAACAGGGCTGCATGGCCCATCAGTGTTAAGGGGAGTGTATTCCATCATTCAGTGTATGATACAAACGGAGCTAGCTGTTTTCCAGCGTTTCTGATATAGAATGCCTGGGGGTCCCTGGTGATGTTGATCCCCAGGTATTTAAAACTGTTGAGCTCCAGCAGTATCACACATTCCCTTGTAAGTGTGAGGGTGCCTCCCGCTAGTGGCAAAAACACAGATTTGTCCCAGTTGATACGGTACCCGGAGTATTCCCCATATATGTGAAAAATGTAAAGTATCCTGTCGGCTGACTGCTTTGGTCTTTCAAAGTAGAGAAGGATATCATCACCATATAAGGAAATGCCCTCTTCCCACTTGACCCCCGTTAGTATCCCCCATATTAGGGGGTCCCACCTCACCCATGCTTTTAGAGGTTCTAGCGACAATGCGAAGAGTAATGGAGATAGCGGGCAGCCCTGCCTGGTTCCCTCTTGTAGCCCGGAATTGTGGAGTTAACTCTCACACTTGTCAGAGGTTGGTTATACAGGAGTTTTACCCACCCAATAAAGCTGCGCCCAAAGCCCAGATGGGCCAATACTGTGCATAAGTAATCCCACTCTACACTATTGAACGCCATTCTGGCGTCTAGGAACAGAATCCTCTGGCTACTGTTGTTTGCAGAACCCCAAACAACCAGTGTAAGTCGAGTATCGTGATTCTATGAGGCATAAATCCAAATTGATCAGGATGCACTAGTGAAGTGATGACTGCCACCAACCATATGGCCAGTGCTTTTTCTAAGACTTTGGCCTCCTAGTTTATCAATGATATGGGCCTATAGGACCCATATCTCTCAGGGGGTTTGCCCTCTTTGGGGATCACTACCACCATAGATACCCTCTGGTTGGGTGGAAGGGCCACATCTGCCTTGGCCTTTGTTAGCATTACGATTACATGGTCAGCTGACTTATCCAGCATTAGTTGAAGGATTCCATCGGTAGGCCATTCAGACCAACTGCCTTCTCTGATTGCAAAGCGTGTGTTGCATTTTTTAGTTCCTGCACTGTTAGGCCACCTTCCAACATTTATCTATCTGTTTCGGACAGTGTCAGCATCCAAATGTTTTTGATGAATTCTGGATTCCGTTCATTTGTCCTCTGTGTGTGCCGTGGGGAAGAGTATATTGACTCATAGTACTTGGCGAAGGCTTCAGCAATTTCTTTACCCATCCCATGCTTCTGGCCTGCCTCTTCAATGTTCCCAGGGACCCAGTTACACTTCTTTCGTTTTTTATCTAACCATGCCAGTAGTTTGTTCGTCTTCTCTCCTGTGGCCTACAATCTATGTTGTGTGGCTCGTGCCAACGTTTTGGTACTGTCCTTTAGTAAGTCCCTCATCTTCTTGAGCTTTACCTGCAGTTTGAGTCTCGCTCCCGAATCCTCTATATCACCCTTCCCTAGTTTAGCTTTGTGGGTTATAATTTCTTCCTCCAGTGATAGGCGTTTTATATTTTGGTCCTTTTTTACAAAGTCTATTTGAGCCTGGGGCTGGCCCATCATCACTGTTTGAACGCTTCTGAGAGTGTTACCTTTGAGTCTACAGATCCTATATTTTCAGTAAAAAATTGTTCTGTCCCTTTTCCTAAGGGCTGACTCAATATTGCTATCCTTAAGATATCATGGGTCAATTCTGGGGGGAAGAGAGTGATCTCTTTGGGGCCCCTCCAACACCACCTCTACCAAGGAGTGATCCGACACTCCTTGTGCTATATGGGCCGCCCTCCGGACGTCTCTTAGATTACTGGCCTGAGTGATGATATAGTCTAGTGTAGAGAGACTTCTATGGGAGGCAAATACAAGTGTATATTGCCTAATTCTGAGGTGCTGATGCCTCCAGATGTCACTAAGTCCCAAGGCTTGGATAAACTCCCTCAATGGGCCCGTCTTCCTCTCGGATGTCACTTTCCTCATCGTATATAACTCTGCAGAGACAAAATTGTTTATGTTGCCCCCCCAAGAGTATTTTTCCCTCCGGACGCGTTAACAGCAGCGGGCTCAATATGGAAAAGGTCGCAGATTTTAGGCCTGGAGGGACATACATTGAGCATAGGTTTATAGGTCCTCCATTCCCATTGGTCGTTTACCGCTACATATCTGCCTAACCGGTTGGGCCATTGCTGTGTTTGTGTGTAAGGGAAGGATGTTCTACACAGTATCCCAACCCCCCTGGAACCTGAGATGTATCCAACATGTGCCAGCAGCTTGTAACTGGATTGATTCAGGGCCCTACACTGGTTGCCCAGGCGGTGGGTTTCCTGCACCAGAACTATATCCAAAGTATGTTTCCTAATAAATTGCAGCACCATTGTATGTTTTATCCCACTGTTGAGGCCATTTACATTCCAGGACCATATTTTAACTGATCCTTGCAGGGTGTCAAGGGGGACCATTTGGACAGTCTGTGATTTCCTCTCTCCTCCTTCTCCTTCTGCTTCTGGAGTAGGGACCTACCTGCCTTCCCCTGCCTCTGACTGCCAAACTGAACTAAGTCAAAACTTTCAAACTGAATTTCTCTAACTTTCCCCTATCACCCACTTTCCCCACCCTGGTACCATGCTACCCCGCTAAATAAGTTGCCCATTGCCCACTCGTCAACCCGCAGAGCGTCTGTAGCCCACAACTCTGAACTTTGTCAACACACTGTGTGGGGGTGTTTCGACTCCACGAGCGCAGTGTGTAGTGTATTGGAAAAGGTACAACCCTTTATAAATTTCCCAATTTTATTTACCAAATCACTCTTTAGATTTCTTTGTGCATTTCCAGTATTCCTACAGGCACTTGCTGCACTACTGCCCTGATCTTATCCACCCCCCTCATATTTGTCAAGGACGCAGGCCCCACATTTTCAGCTTGCTGCATGAGCCTCCAGTGCTCTTTCTGCTCCCTCCCCCTGATTGGCTGAGTTCCCTCCGCGCTTCTGCAGTTGGGCTACTTCATTTCAATACTGCTTTGTCCCTCTTCCTCTGTTGCTGGCTCCAGGATTATTGTGTTCCTCATGCCACTTCCATACTTCGTCCAGATCTACAAAATGCCAAGTCTTGCCATCTGCTATGATTCTTAACTTGGCTGGAAAATTCAACATATACTTAAGTCCCTGTAATGGCTGGATTTTCTGTTTAGATGGGATCAGCCCCCAGGGGCCCCTGTGACCCAGCCAAAACGTACTCAACCTCCCTTCTTAGATCGTATTCACAATAAGTAGATATACAGATAAATATACAAGTTGCACCTAAGAATGGGGAATGACTATATACATATACAGACTTTCTACAATATCTTATTCACATCAGTTGGCCTCGCGGTCACCCCGACCCAGACCGTTCTACCCTAGGGCAGATCTGACACACAATCTGGTGCGTCTACACACGGGCCTGCAGAACCCAATGCTCCCTTTTCCAAACCGTTCGCGATCCTGCGAAACATACACACTAGTTCAACCACCTAGTGCCCTCATTAGCTCAAGCCACAATCCTGTGGGTATAAACACTGGTTTGACCCCCCAGTGCTCTCATTAACGCCGCGTGTCAAACGACGACCACATTCCTATGAACACCTATACATATATATATATATATTGGGATATTATCTCCGCGGTCTACTCGGAATGAAACTACAATAATGACTTTGGATATGGATTCAGATTGTATAGTGTACTCCGTGCTTACGACATCAAAGGTCCACTCACTCCCTCTTTGTTTGATAACTATTCGTCTGATCGGGATTTCTCATCCGTTCGTCTAAACAGTGCTCAACTAGGAGCATCATTTACCAAGATTGAACACAAGAACCAGGTACACGATAATTCTATATGAATTAGGGCATTTATTAACCATAAACATAAATCACATTACTATGCAGCATTACATTTACACAAGAAATAAAAGAGAAAGATTAGGGTGCACGCACTATAAGGATTGGTCGGACTTCACCTGGTTAATGGGAAATCGGGACTCGGCAGTCATCTAGGCTCCTGTCTCGTCTCTGGGTCCTGGCTCGCCTTGCAGTCACCCTCAGCCGTCACAAGTACACGTCTGCACCGCTAGGCTCAACCTCGTCTGCTCTCCCTCAGGACCTTGGAACCTTGCTGTTTATTAACTACCGTCTCTCTCTCTCTGTATTTAGTGCGCTCCGCGCCACTTCTCGTTCAGTCTATCTCAGAGAGTTTCGGTCTTAAATCTTTCTCCGACTTCAAAGATGGCGACTTGTCCACCATGAAAATGAATAATGGCAGAGATGCTAACGGCTAGATGCCGCCTACGAACTGACTGACTGAAAGACTAACACCTTCGCTAATATCAAAGCCCGTTCCTTCATGGAAATTCACGGCCAGTAACCTGCCGCCCACCAAATTCTTGTACCTCCCCGTACCAAGGACACTTTCCCAGCCGGCCGGCCTGAAGTTGTGTCTTCGGAGTGGAGAAAAATACATTCCTTCGATAAGGGTCAGCCTGAACCGGTTCTCTCCAAGCGAACAACAGCTTAAAACTAAAACATCACACTTGACCTAGAAAGCCTTCTCGAGCTACCAGGCAGAAAGCAAAATGGAGTCTGTCTCGCTTAAGGCCTACGGAGCCCATAATATGCATAGCTCCATGAGAAACAGATCGGCATGTTAGCAAATGAGTAAATCATGACTAATACTTATATATCTAACCCCTCACTTAAATTCATAAGCCTTACTCTAAGGGAAATGGCACGAAAATGCCTTTATATATGTATGACAGGGTCCCTGTCTATCGGCCTAATCCCTATGCTATGGGGGTGATAGGCTGGAGTCACTCTCCATCATTCTCCTTCTTCAGAGAGCTAGCAAAAAGACAGCCATAACAGTCCCCTTTCACAGAGTTCCCTCTTTGCAGCTACAAAGCTCCTTGGTTGCCACAGCGTGAAATCCAGGAAGAACCGGATGTGCGTGTTTTCAAATTGGATATTGCCTGCAACCCTAGCTGCTTGCAGGATGGTGTCACGATCATAAAAGTAAAAAATATGAGCAATTATCATCCGGCCTAGGCGGGGGACTCTGGGCTCGATGGGCCCTCTCCACCATGAAGAATTTAGATAGGCTTTGGGGTTTCAGCCTGTTGATTATGAAGTCCTTCAGGAAGAGCTCCATGCTAGGGTCCTCCATCCCTTCTGGGACCCCCACTACGCAGATATTGTTCCTCCTGGACCTGACCTCCTGGACCTGACCTCCTGATCTGCCAGCTTGATCACTATTGTTGTGGCTTGATGAGTAAGCTTTTGCACCTGGGACTTCAGGCGCTTTGTTGTTAACTGAAGCTGAGTGATTTGTGTTTCCGCTGTAGTCACTTATTCACGGAGGTTCGACAGGTCAGTTCGTATCAAATTCACTTCTACTGTTACTACTTCTATTTTTAGTTCAAGACTCTCTTTCAGGTCACTAATGGCTGCCAGTATGGCACTCATGGAGGGCTCGGCTGCTCCCTCCGGCCCCTCCGCTTGATGACCAAGGAAATGTGTAGTTGTCCAATTTGTTTGATTCCATGCCCGCCTTCCCCTTGAGCTTCACAATTTGTCCTTCACTTGTGTGTGTATGGGCGCCTGGATTTTCTGTCTGGTGTGCTCCCAGGGGGCGATTGGGGAATTATAGCCTGTGTGCCAGAGAAGGTTTCCCCCCTTTTGTTCTTTCAAGCCTGACTGGCCCTGGATCACCTCCTGCCTTTTCGGATCGGAGCCTTTGTTGTCTGATGTGGTTGATTCCTTAGGCGTGTCCCCCATTTTTTGTTGATTCCGGCGTAGAGGGTGTTTCTTTTAGTCCAGTCTGCTGGTGATGAGTGCATGGGTGACGTCCTCCTGGTGTCAGGGGGATCCATTTCAAGGTCTTTCGCAGTATGTGGAGGGTGTTGAAGCAAGTGGAGGACACAGCGTTGATCTGACGGTTCATGGTGAGTGAAGAGTCGAGTATGATGCCGAGTTTGTGAGTGTGGTTCGTTGGGGGGGAGGGTGTTCCCTGGGTGGGGGATCACCAGGTGTTATTACAAGCAGAGGGGGAGGAGCCGAGGATGAGGACTTCTGTTTTCTCTGAGTTGTGATTCAGGCAGCTGCTGCTCATCCAGGTTGTGACGTCTTTCATCCCTTCTTGGAAACTGTTCCCGGTGATGTTGTGTTCCTTGTTGAGAATAGTTTATAAAACAATTGCAAGGAATCCATCTAGTCCTGGGAATTTTCCAACAATAAGCTTGCTCCTGGTGCTTATATTCTCTTTGTAAATGATTTTTATTGAGATTTTCAAACTTACAGATATTTGACAAACCATTGCAGTCAATATTACATGGAAGAATTGCAAAACACATGATCTGTTTTCAAGGTCTTCTCGTTTAAACTCCCTACTCATTGCATTTCTCCTCTAGGGTCAGGATACTGTCACCAATGTATCAAATGTCTTTTGTTCTTTCATGATTAATATGATTCCTTGTTCAATATGGACTCAATCAGAAATATCTCTCTCATTTAATCTTGCTAAGGCTTTTGCATTCAGCGAATTAGTGTGCCAAAATAGTTCTGCTCCCACTGTTTGGTGGAGCCCCTTATCTCATACATGCTTGGCTGTGGGGAATGATGTACACTACTCGCCAATTACCCACTTGCATTCGGTTTGCTTGCCTCCTCTTTTCTGGTATTAGCCTGCTCCAAATTAATATGTGGTTGGTTCTATTGAGCAGTGTTTGTTCTTTTGTCTGGATTTTCTAGTCTCTGCCAAAATGGGTAGGCAGACCCTCCAGAACTCTGTGACTAAATGTTCCACTCTTGAAGACAGCTCTTACTCTGCACCCAATGGCCTGAAAGAGCACCTTTCACTGGGCACTGTGATTAGCTACCCACTTTGCTAGTATTCATCTCTACTCCAAGAGTCCCTCTAACAACTGCTGCAAAGTGTGTTCCTGATTGTTGTCACTTTCTTTAAGCCCTTAGAGTGGCTCAGTATCTGAGTCTTCTTGACAGCTTGTATGTTCAGGTCTGGCCGCTGTTCCACTCCTCTTTCAATATGGTGCTGCTCTTATCCTGGCTGCTCTGAGATTCAGTAATGGAGAAGTCATCAAATTGACACTAGGGCAACTCTTGCTTTATGGTTTCACAGTCTTGGGCGTCTACTGTAGCTAAACCCATCCTGGGGGCTGATGGAGGATGCTAATGTAAGCATTTAAAATGAGGGAAGGAGAGGAGCTCTTGTCTTCAGGTCCTCACCCTTCGACTGCTGATCACATCCTTCTAAAACCATGTTTAGGCAAGTGGACTTAATTTGCCAACTTCTGCCTCCACTGGAATTGACATCACTGTATTTCCCAGAATACATGTCTACAGGGGGTGACATCACTTCTCAATGCTCCTGTCGATTTGGGTTGAAAATGCTTTGGGCCAGAACTCCAGTACAGCTCTAACCTACAAGGTGGAGTCTCATCATGTGTCTCACCCAAGACACCACTCTGCCAATCCCAAAAATGAGCACACAAACATTAATGTAGTATCCACCCAATACCTATACCCAAACCCATACATATCTCCGCTAACCACTACAAACCCCCAAACTACCAAACATACTGTATGTCATAAAAATAACTGCATGTCCTGCAGTTATCCATGCTCCAGACATCTCACACCTCATCACCTATCACTGTCTTGATGCACCTCTTTATCGCAGAAATATGGCTAAACCCCAAATCCTATAATATTTCAGGCATCCTTCCCACAGACTATAGCACCCACTGATCCGACCGTTCTCCTAAAAAGATAACAGGTCTTAATGTCATCGAAAAGTCTTCCTTGACCAGCACCTTCGGCAAGCATGCAACAATCAACTCCAGGAATCAGCTCACATTCCACTTCCCACTCTCCTAACCCCAGTCTGTCACATTCCACCTCATCTACAGATGTCCTGGGCAGAGTAAGGCTTCATGGACACATTTCTGAAACTCCTCACCAACTAACCCCTACAACACCATTGTTGGTTATTTCAACCACCCAGACAAATGAAGCATGAAAAAATAAAAGACATGCTCCTCATCCCCACCGACAAACTCAGTGTTGTACAACATGCCACCCAGTCAACATACTCCAAAAGAACTTACCTGGACTTCGTCTTCTTGAAATCACAAACTAACCAGTGCAAGCCTTCAAAAATGACAGACTAGACTGAACACCTCAGTATCACCAACTCTCTGTTCAGAATCTAATCAACACATAGAGAGAGGCACAAACAGGAACAATAAACCTCCAGACTGTTCAAAGACTTCTCCGTACACTACCTAGAACTCAAACTGATCTCTCATATGCTACCTCCAAGTCTAATGTCAGCAGCCTTCTAAACTATTTCAACATATTTATGAAAAATCAAGTAGACAAACAAGTAATTTACATACAGTAACAATCCCTCAGGTAGAAACTCCATCTAGCCAGAGACTCCTCATCTTTCGGATGCTGCCAGGCATCAGATTGGATCCCGAAACTCTTTTGTGCTACATCAACGAGCTAGATGGTTCACCCTGCAGCTACGCGCCAATGTCGTTCTGCCCTGGAAATGATGTGTGGGGCCCACAAAGGCACCACTCTGTTGCACAGATGTCAGTTGCTTTCTGAACCATCTGCAACCCTCAGACGTGTTGTGCCAAAAGCAAGTTGGTAGACCAGTGTACAGATTTCTAGAGCTGGAATCTTAACTATGGTACAGTTCACTCACAGAACAGGGGGTGGAGGGGAGTGAGGAATCTGCACCTAGACAAAGTCCCTACCAGAAAGAGCATTACTAAAGGTAGATAACTTATTCTTCTGAGAGAGATTTCTAGCCACAGGTTCCTCACCTTTTTGACAGATAGTAAAGAGGTACATATTGGAAGCAAGTCTGTGAATGGATTAAAATCAGAAAGTCTCACAGGACCAAGCTGGCAAAGTAACCCTCTCAGCAAACCCAGCTGTCCAGGCAGTTGTGCTTTGGTAACCTATGGAGGGGCGCACACATAGTGTCTGACATATGTCTAGAACAGAGACTCTGTTTGCTAATACAGTGGTAGTAGCTTTAGCCCTAGTAAAATGAGCATGCAGTTCTTATGGTAGCTGAATTTTAGCCAAAGTTCCAGATCTTAGGAGGCTGCTTTTTTAGGCAATGTAGCAGATCTTAATGCAAAGCACGATCCAGTGAGAGATGGTACACTTGAACAGCCTTTCTTTTTTTGGCTCCAGCGACCCCCTCCCCCACGGAGTTAATGATCTACACGGTGTTCTTTGATACATTCAATGTAGAAGCTCACTACCCTCTTGGAGCCTGAGCAGTGGAGTCTCTCATTCTCCTTGGAGGGGTGAGGCAAAGCACAGAGTGCCGGCAGGGTGATGGTCTGACTAATGTGGAAAGGTGTCACAACTTTCAAGATCAGCTTGTCTAGGAAGAAGGTGTTGTATAATGGATGAATACACAGACCCTGAAGCTCACACACACAACGTGCCGAGGTGATGGTGACAAGGAATACAGTCTTGATGGTAAAGAGCTGTAAAGAACTGGCTGTGCAGCACCTCGAAAGGAGTGCACATCAAATAAGTGAGGAGGAGCTTGATGTCCCATTGGGGCATCACAAAAGTAGAGGGGGGAAATATATGTTGTAGCCCTTTACAAAAATCACATCACCATGGTTTACTTAAACAATGAGGGCTCATTAAGCCAAATAACTAATCAGAATATCTTAACTATAATTCACACCTTTACGGTGCACTGCTTCTACCCTTTCATATTACATCACTACAATGTGAAATCATAGCATTCATAACATCATTTATGACATCTCAAATTATATAATTTGTGAGACAACTGTGCATGGTAGACAGGAACATTTTAGTTCATGTACTATAGCTAGCAAGTTGAAAACACTGTACAGTGGTGAGCAACTTACAGTAATTAGAATGTGGTGCGTAAATTATAAATGTGCGGTATAACTATAGAATTTGCAATGTTTTTTATATATATATATATGGTATATATGTATATATATATACATTTATCTATATCTATATATATATATATTCACTGAAAAAACCATAGGTTTCACACCAGTTATAGTTACCTGGAAATTTTACTGACATAAAACCATTGAAATTCCCACGTTATAGTTAGTTGGACTCACTATAACTTGCACGTGTAATGCACTGCTGATGACATCGCATATTACATCACTCATGACATGGTCAATGACATCACTCATGACATCACTGATGACACCATCCAGTGAATGTGTGCCTTTCTGAAAAATAAACATGTTTTATATATGTATATGTAAAGACCAATGGAAGAATAAATGTTTAAATAAGTGTCTTAATGGATGTTTTTTAAAAAAAAAAAATGATTGGTTAACTGGCTTATTAAGTGTATCATAGTGAATACATATATTAGCGAGTATTGTTTAAATATTTAAATGTTTGAATCAGTGTTTCACTTTGTGTATAAGTGGCTGCATGGGTTGGTGAGTAGCTACATGTTTGTGTATATGGGTTATTAGATGTTTTTTTTAGTATCAGTATAAGTGTCTGTATGATTTGGTGATTTGATGCATCAATGACTGACTCACTGTTTGTATGTGTTTTGAAGACAGCATATGTGCCGGACTGTATGGGTGAATGAGTGTGTATATGTATGTGTTAGTAAGTGAATGATTGTCTTACTGGTGTCTTTATCAGTAACTACATATGTTTTAATAGAGTATATGTGAGTTTTGGTGTATAAAAGTGAGTATATGTGAAAGTGAGAGATTGAAAGAGTTCTTGTTTAAATAAGTATGTGTTTCTATAAGTGATTGTTTAAGAGAGTAAGTATGTGTAAGTTTCCTTAGAAGTAAGGTGGAAGTGTGTGTATAGCTGTATATGCAAAAAAATGGATGTTCAATATTTTATTTGCATGTGTGAATATGTGTGTGAGCAACTTTTGGAAGACTGTCGATGTGTTAAGGGATGTATAGGTGTCTCACTACATATGATGAGTGAGTATATGTATGACTGACTATAGAGAACTGTTGGTGAATGAGTGGATGTGTATGTAAATGGTGGAATTACTGAATTGGTTGTTGTAACTGGTATAGGTATCTCCACTTTTTTGTTTTTTGAAAATGTTAGTTTCTATTTTTGAATATGTGTTTCAAGGGTTACTTTACAGTGAAAGGAGGTCAGTCTCTCTGTCACAAGGATGGTGACATCAGTGATGTCATGAGTGATGTCACTGACCATGTCATGAGTGATGTAATATGTGATGTCATCAGCAGTGCATTACACGCGCACGTTATAGTGAGTCCAACTAACTATAACGTGGGAATTTCAATGGTTTTATGTCAGTAAAATTTCCAGGTAACTATCACTGGTGTGAAACCTATGGTTTTTTCAGTGAATTTAATAGGTTTTTTAAATGCTAATTCCTAACTATAACTGGTGTGAAACCTATGGTTTTTTCAGTGAATTTCAAAGGTTTTTTTAATGCTAATTCCTAACTAAAAGTCTCACTTTATAAGTAAGACTGTTAGCGCTCTAGTTGTTCTTTAGAACACTCTGGTACATACTATCATTGGGCTATAGTTGCGCTACATCTGGCTGATATTTGGGCTACATTTGTATTTTTTTGTGTCTGGTGGCCATCTTTGGGCTACATTGCGCTACATTTGGCTACATTGGGCTACATTTGGGCTCTAACATATATATAGCCCAATGTAGCCCAATATATATTTTTTAAAAGTTAATTTTCTTAAAAACAACTGGAGCATATATCTTGAGACATAGCAAACGCACATTGGGCTACCAGTCCTTACAATTTTTCAAATTAAATTTTTAAAAAAATGTTTTTGATTTTTATTTTTTATGCCCTGGAGCGCTTCCGGTGCGCGCCCCGGTGAGCGCCCCGGAAAGCGTAGTATTTTGAAGCGCCCCGGTGAGCGAACCGGTAAGCGTCCCGTTAGCGCCAATGTCGCGAACGAAAACAACATCGTGACACGTCGCGTAAGCGTGACGTATCGCGATGTGTCTTATGACGCGCTGCGTAAACGCACCCGGAAGCGCTCCGCGGTCCAGCCCGGAGCGCATAACGTTACCGCGCCGTAGCGCGTAACGTAAGCGCTTCGGGTCATGTGACTTGAAAATAACACTTTTCATTGGTTCCTAATATTTTATTTTCCAAATGAGGAAAGGCCCCACCTTTTTTCCTCATTCTTACTTTCTTCTTTGAGAGAGCAAGAGCTATTTCTTTGTGAGAGACCAATAGTGGCTACTCTACTTGCTGCTGCTGGTGCTACAACACCACCACCACCACCACCACCAAAAGGACCACCACCACCTCTGCTTTTTGGTGGTGAGCTGGACGAAGAGGAGGAAGAGGAGCAGGAGGAGCAGGAGAGACAGTTCCTACCAGAGGAACCCCACCCATCTCGTGTAAAGGAGCACTACATTTGGCAATTCTTTAAGTTTACTGTAGGACTGAAGAAAGTTAATGCCCCTAAAGTAACATGTCTAATTTGCAAAAACATCCTTCCATGTGGCAATCCTGCTAAAAAATATAGTTTTGGCAATCACACCATGATTCGCCACATGGAGAGGTGGCACCCAAATATTTTGGCCCAAGCACAGGTGAGAGCTATGGCTGAAAACCCACAGACCTTTCAGCCTAGCACCTCAAGTGCGGAATCATCTTTTGCAGCACCTGAAGGGCGTCAAATGGTGCCCAACATCCAAAGCAAATTCTCACAATTCAAAATAGTTTGTATTTATTGTGGGGCTACTATTGCTTATGGTGAAAAAAGTATCACCTTAATTAACAGAGCAGAATAAAACCACAAGTGCTCTCACAAACGAAAGCAATGATTCTTTATTGTTTTTTTTTGCTCCTGTTGAGCCACTTTCAAATCCTTCTGTTTTTTTTGAAGTACTAAAAAAACCAAAAAAAATATAAAATTGTTTTGAAAACCCCAAAAAAGTAAAAAATGTTCACAAAAAAATATATATATAAAACAACAAAAACAATAAAAAAAAGTTCTTTTCAGAACTACCTCCCATTTATATAAAATGACTTACATTTTTAAACTCTGCCATTCTCTTTTCTCTTTGGTGCACTCCCCGGGACCCTTTTATAGCCACCACATCAAACCTAGGGGGTCAGGGGGGTCTACCCCCCCCCTTATGGTCATTTCCCCCTTTATTTTGGCCACCTCTTGTGTCTCGATCCTACCGAGACACAAGATGGCGGCCGCTCCGAACTGTTTCGAATGTTTACAGACACCCGAGAGCCAATCAGCTTTCCGTGCGCAAGTCGCGTGGCACGCCCGGTGCGCTCCCCGGAGCGCGTACCGGGGCTCTGCCATAGATATATATATTTTTTGAACCTAAATTACTCAAAATCCACTGAAGCACATATCTTGAGACATAGCAAAGGCACATCGGGCTACCAGTCCCTACAATTTTGCCAAGTTTGGTGGAAATCCATTCAGCCGTTCGGGCTAAAAGTGAGGTTGACCGCCCTATGGAAATTAACATGGGGAAAACACGTTTTGGGACCCCCCTTTTATCTCAGCCCTTGCTTGACAAATCCCCCCCCAACTTTCAGGGAAGGACCGGGGTGCCGCGAGGCCATTCTGAGGAAATTCAGGCAGATTCGTCAACCAGCGCCAAAGTTATTCTAAATAGAATTTTGAGATTTAACATTGAAAAAAATCCAAACTATAACTACCTACTGGCGACCGCCAGTAGGTAATATATACACATATATATACATATATATATATTTTTTTTAAGTTTTTTAAATGGATATATATATATAAATATATAAATATACTAGCAGCCCGTCCCAACGTTGTCCGGGGCAAAAGGGTGCTGGGGGCAGCACCGCTGCAGGAGACGCTCAGCAGAGTGGCCAGCAGCAGGAGCGTTGAGTCTGTGTCTGTTTTCCTTAGGGAACCTTTTGCGTGGCGTCGTGAAGGCTGTGATGTATGTAATAGCAATAGGCGGGCCATGAATGTAGCGTTCCTACGCAACGCGTCTTGTTGATGGAAGTTGCGCCGTTGATGGAAGCCGCGCCCCTTATAAGGCGTAGTTACAGAACTGATGCGCCGAGTGTGTCTGCCTGAAGTGAATACACATCAACTTCTACATTCATGGCATATGTGAATGTTTTTTCCGTTTACTTACACATGGCGACGTCCCTCAAACCCTGCCCACGCTGTTTATGTCACCTCCCTCAATAAGTTACACCCGCCCACGCCCACTTTCTTTATGTGCCCACCGTCACTATGGCTTAGTTCTATAGATGCTTCAATGTTGCAGCGTGTTTCTGTCTTCATGCAGCGAGTTTCTGTGTTACTGAACTCGCGTTGTTTTGTGTGTGCCTGCTGCGCTCTGTGTGCCTGAAGCTCGCAGCCCCTGGAAGCGAGTGATGTTGTATGGGCCATGCCCCTCTGCCAATGTTGCCGCCCACAGGTTTAGTTTGACATGCTCATGCTACTCCCTAACTGCAGAAGAACGCCCACAAGGAACTACTTTACCCCAACTATTGTTTTCACTTTGTAATGAATGTGTTGCCCAAATGTATAGCCTATGTCCATCTCCTGGACCTTCCCTTTCCAACGCTGTATTGGGTGTTGTGATTGGTGGTGTACTTTTCGAGTTTACCTGGCTCAAAGGACACAGTTTTCTCTTCATAATAGTAGTATAGATAAATATATATATATATATATATATATATATATATATATATATATATATATATATATATATATATATATATATATATATATATATATATATATATATATATATATATATATATATATATATTCACTTTTCACCGAAAAAACAGGTTAAGAGGATGTTAGAGTTAGGTGTTAGAGTTAGGAGAAAATGTTAGTTAAAACATACTGCTGTAAACTAACAAAACCACTGAAATTCAAATTCACCAGTTATAGTTAATTCAAGTAATTATAACACATGCCCTAACATAACTATAACTCGTACACTACCATGCACAGTGTTGGTATCACTAATGTAATTTTAGATATTGGAGTAGTGGTATCAATTTTGAGTGATAAAATATGGGAGGTAATTAGCAATGCATGCTGAGCAGTGCAGAGTCACACACTAATTCCCCCCAATAAAACTACTGGCCCTGGGGAGTCGGGTTCCTGGGGCCGCTCTGAGGCTCAGGGAGAGGGCTTCAGGCCCCCTCCCCGAAATATATCAAAAGGCACACAGGGATTTATTTGCCTCCCGGTTCTCCTTAACACCATGTGCGCTGCAGCTTTTCACGCTGCGCGCTGACTTTTTAAAAAACCCGTGTTACATGACGAGCTCAGCTCGTCATGAGCGTACGAGAACCATAACTTATGACGAGCTGAGCTCGTCATGAGCGTCGAAGGGGTTAAAAGCTTGAGGAGGGGGACTATATGCCAGCTTCCCCAAGAAAGGAAATTGCAACCCCTACGACCCTGGCCCACCCTGGGGAGTTATTTTTAAAGTAAGGGCAAAGGGAGGTATGGTTATGAGATCTCCTGAAATTTATCATTATTATTTACTGAGCTAATTATACCTTGCATACTCATCATGCACTGCTTATGCCCTCACATGTTACATCATTCATGATGTGGTAGACGACATCATTGATGACATTACCGATGACATCTCTAGTGATATCATTGACAAAGATTACATCAATGATAATACCGATTTCATAACTTTATTCGACAGTTAAGTCATAAAAGTACATATACAAATACATTTTTTAATAAAAAACAATCATTAAATATTTAAGATACAATTAAATCATTCCATAACCATCGAACAATTTAAAACTTCCATAGTTGTTTAAAATTAAATCTAAAAACGATCCAAGATTCAATATATTACAATTCAGTTTATGGTTATATCATATCTGCAGCTGCGAGAGAACCTCAGCACATAAGAGCGGGGCAGGATCATCATAAACAAAAGATATTATCAACAATTACTCGCTAGTCCCTTGGCCTAGTGTTTTGAGACGAATTCGCCAGGCCCAGCTTAAAAACTTTGAAACAGCAATACAGATAGGGGGGAAGAATCTGTGCACAGGATGCGCAAAGCGTCAGCATACCTTCTAATGCCCTCAATCGACAGACCGGTTTTATTCAAACGTTGCGAGGTACAGTATACAGAGGGCAGAAGAATAATATGTGGCCCACTGACTCACATTGTTCTTGGCATTTATCATTACCAGAACCCCCCCCATTTGCACGTATATTCCCGAGTTGGGAGGGCACCCACCCTTATTTGAAAGTACAGCTTGCGGTCATAGTGTTTCTCTATCAAGTCCCAGTACTTCTCCAGCACTGGGCAAGACTTGTACTCGAGAAAACGACCACTAAGGTGGGTGGAAATGCTTTGGGAACTTACTGATGAAAATACCAGTTCCCAATACCTTACTTTCAGGATTTCTTTTGAAGGAAATACTGCATTTGCAGGATCATCCCAAAGCTCTGACATTCCAAGATTTCCTAGGAGAGATCTAATCTCCTTTAACCATTTGATTTTATGTGATGAATCATCTTTGATTACGTCCAAAAGATCCCTAGCGTAGTGTGCAAGTTCCTCTGTGCACCATAGCCTAAGCCAATACAGCAAAGGGCGAAGGTTGGCTAGGTATAAAACAAGCTTTTTGCCAAGATCTATCAATAGGGGTATTAAAGGGGTGCTTTGAGGAAGACTTGTAACCTTGCGTAAAAACGCATTCTCCAGCTGGGTCAGCACTTCAGATTCTCTAACCCCCAAAGCTCTGCTCCGTACAGGGCCGAACTTAAGACCTTCATCCCATAAATGTCTAAAACTGGGCTGATTGGTTTGGTCAGGGGGGGACTTCAACTTGGTTAGAAGAATTCCTGCTAGACGTTTATGCGTCAGGACAGCCCGATCAAGTTGGCAGTTCCATCGCATATCTTTCTGTAGAGTAGCACCTAAGTACGTAAAAAAATCAACCTTTTCCAGGGGCAATTAATTCATGAAAACATTTCCCCTGAAAGACCTATGTGCATTAAAAGACATGAATTTGGTTTTAGCGGTGTTTACTTCTAAGCCACGCAGGATGTAAAATTCTTCAAATCGTTGGAGGGCCTTTTGAAGGCCACTTGGGGTCTTTGATATTATTAGGGTATCGTCCGCAGACATGAGGATTGGGATGTGTGTACCTGCCAGCACCGTAGCTTCCGAGGGGATCAGAGAGAGAAAGTCAACAACCCAGTTGACAAAGCACTTGCCATAGTTTCTTGTGCGGTACTAAATCGAAGGCCGCCCTTAGGTCAACAAATACAGCGTAAAGGGCCCCCTTTCCTAGAAAGACCGTTCTCCAGTACAAATTGATAAAGCAAAAAACTTGATCAATTGTGCTGGTCAAGCGGCGAAAGCCAGCCTGCATTGGGCTCAAACCATAGTTATCCTCCATCCACTCTTGAACCTTAAACAGAACCAATCTGCCCATGATCTTCTGGACCAAGTCAATCAAGCTTATTGGCCTGTAATTCCCTGCTACTGATTTATCTCCCTTTTTGAATACCGGAACGATTTCCGCCTCCTTCCAAGAGGACGGAACGACCGCACCCCACACAATTGCGTTTGCAATATGTGCAATATATAAACGCCAGGTTGGCTTATCATTTAAGAAGACGTCTGACGGAATGCTATCCATGCCCAAAGCTCTACCACCAGTTACTCCATCCAAAGCCCTATCAACATCTTTAGGAGTAAACACAAACCCAACATAAAAAATATGTGGGGGAGGTTCATAGACCTCATCATCACTGCTCTTGGCGTACTGCGGTTTGAAAAAGTCAACCTACGCATGTTTGGCTACATTATTCTGGGGGCGATCCGCGCAGCCTCCTCTATCCCACTTATATAGGTCCCAAAACTGCTTGGAGTTCTTAGCCACACAAGCATCTTTAAGTTCCCTCCACTTCTCCTCAACCCATCGCTTCTTAGCCTCCAACTGGGTTTTCTTATAGCAGACCCGAGCTGCCCTTACTTTGCATGTGTCTCTCAATTTTAGGGCTCTGCCAAGACTAGCCCTAGTTTGTCGACATGCTGCATTGTACCATCCCTCGGGTCTCTTGCCCCTTACAATCTTCCCTGAACAAGGCTTATAAATATGAGTTTTTAATTGGTCAAACAATTTGGTATGGACTTCGGTCACAAAGGAACAAGAATCCATACTAACAATACTAGTCCCCAGGACAGCCAGTGCGGAGGTTACTTCTTCATGAATTATAGCTATGGTTTCGGGATGTTCAACAATTCTGCACCATTTTAAGTGGCGCATATTGTTAGCTAAAACAAGGTCATGGACTATTACATCCTGGCCGGGTATTATGCCCGCTGCTAAGGAGAGGCTGAGAATAGCGCTAAGTGGGTTATGGTCACTCTCTACACGATTAGATACCACCATATCTTTAAGGTTGGGCCACAAACTTATGTGAACGAGTAGATAGTCAATACGGCTAGACCTAAGACCATTATCGTAGGTGCTAGTTCCTGATGTATCTGATGGAGTACGTCCATTGGCTGCCCTCAGGTGATTTCCCACACACAATACATTCAGCTGAATGGCCGCCACTGTCCATTTTTATGGGATCCAACTAAAGAGAGGGGATACCCAACCTAGAGTCCTCCTCTTCGTTAAGATAGATATTGATCGTCATGCCCGAGGGGCTCGAAGGTGGAATTAAAATTCCCCGCTACAAGAGGCAAAACATTTGTGGGAGTAGTAGCGAGTAACTCTTCTAGAACAAATACAACCTCAGATTTTTTTCCCCCTGGTAGGCCTCGAGCGTAGACATTAAAAATATCTAGAATAGTTCCTGAAGGGATACTAAATCTTACCACAAGAATGGCACTATTATCTACTAACCGTTGGTGAATGGTACATCCTAGGTCCTGCCTGACCCATATAATAAGTCCACCAACTGGGCAGCCTCTATCTTTTCTACGTGCGGGGACATGAAAATTAAGATAGCCCACACGAAACACTGGGTCTACTAACCAAGTCTCCTGGAAGAGGCAAATGTCGAATTTTTCAATAAAATCCGACCACCCTGGTGAAACTAATTTTGGGCCCATGCCTGCTATATTCCAAGAGATCATCGACGTAGTTTCCCTTACACGAACCGAACCCCCAACAGGGTCCAGCCCATCCAAGAAAGCACTCTGACCATCCAGTTTATCAAAAACAAGTGGGAGATTCCGGACTGATAATTCCCCACTAGGAAGATTTGGGGGTATCTCAGCACTTGATAAGAGTGAATTGCTATCTCCAGGAATTGATTCCATGATGGGAGAGTTAACTGCTAATATTTCAGATATTTCACCATCACCGTATCACTTTCTGCAAATGAATCACTTACCCTACATACATTTCCATTGGAGGATACTAGAGGGTGTGCCCCATCACTGGGCGGGACAGATTGTCAATCACATTCTTCCAGCCCAGACACCCTATCAAAGCCGTTATACAACCTTGAACCTTCTTCGGTATTATCCCAACCCTCTACACCCCTTGCTAACGACATAATTCTGGTAGGCTGCTGCAAGGCTCGGTAGAAGTAAGTAAGGGATAGGGAACGTATTGTAGTTGCTAGACTTGCCACGGGCCAATTTCAGATGTGTTCTGCAGCCTTCCTATCTCTAAAATTGATAATAATACAATTTCCCTCTATGACCTTTTTCAGGGGACCCACCCAGTCACCACGCCTGGCAAATTGAATTTCAGCTGATACTCCCGATGGCAAAGGGCGGTGGCGGATGAGGCAGAATATATACTTGTTCTTAAGGTCCCTGTACTTCTCCCTTTTATCCTAAGTGGGGAACCCCCGCAAGTACCACTACATAAGGGATGGATTCTGGCGGGAGATCTATACAGGGCAATCTCTTACCCAGTGATGCACAAGGGGTATTCAAATTTACTTAAGAGGAGTGAGGTACCCCACTTACAGATTTCCTCCTCCCAACCCCACCATTCAGCGCCATTTGATTAGAAACCCCACCATTCAACACCATTTCCTTAGACACAATCCCAACTCCCATAGAGGGAGTGTGCAATGGAACAACAGCATCTGCAACAGCCACAGGTTTGTTACTGGTCACCTGGCCGGCCCGAAGGCCAGTTTCAATTATATGTCCGGGCTGTGCAGGAGCGGTGGCATTTGGACCTTTAGCCCATGGTACAATCCGAGCCTGGGCCGTAGCAAATGATAATTCAAGGCAGGCCAGCCTATTTTCAATTACATCAAGCCTATCATAAATTGGAAGACATATTTTTATGAAGATAGATTCCAGTTTAGTCCAAAAAACTGGCCCCAAGTCAGTAGGTACATCTTCGCTATAAGTCAAGGGCTGGGATAACCCTTTGCTGGTAAGATGGCCTCCATCCGAACTCGAGAGTGGCGGTGAAGTAGCATTCAAATTATCAGTACTAATTTTCCGATTTTTGGTTCTCCTTCCTTTGTCATTTATACCCCCGCGTTTCCTTTTGGATCTTTGACTCACGGGGCTTTGGCTAACTGGTTGAGCAGGCATTCCCTTTTTAGCACCGCATGCAGACCGAGTCTTGTCCCAGTAGAATTCCCTAAATTCCTACTTCGCAAGCTTGTGTTAACAGTTACGATGGCACAAGACTCAGATTCTTCCTGTGGTGATGAATTGATTCCTTACACCACGTTATCACAGCTTGCTTCGCTAGATGCTATGGCCAGGGATTGCAATGGTGATTTTGCTTGTGCTAATAAACCCTGTGAGGAGCGCTTTTCCAAAGCCAAATCCATAGATAATCTTTTTTCTGTCTGGGTGATTTTGTGAGCTAAAATCGAGGATGGTCTAATCAAGAACTGATCCAGCGTTCCCACTATGGAGCCCTCTGTAATGGATTTTCTACCTTTCCTCCCAGCAGGTGAAGTCATTATGTAATTCTGAGCGAGTAACAAATGAAGACAAAGTCTTACAAAAAGTTCAATTGCTAAGGTACAATAGCTGGTCCAACAAGTTGAAGTGCCAGTGCAGTTGTTAGGGAGGGGCCCCGTCCCGTCCTCATCCGTTCTCTAACGGGCTCAAACAAGTCCGCCCTTGGCCCGGCCTTCGCCCGGCGCACGTCCGCGTGCGTCCGCACAGCAGAGAGCTAGACTTCTTAAAGTACTTCCGGTGTGAAGAAGAGGCGAGGCGATCGCCTCACGGCCCCCGCAGCTCTCTGGACCTTCGAGTCCTTTCACAAACCCCAGTGCGCAGGCAGGCAGACAAAATCCACGGGCGCAGCATCTCCGGCAAAGCGGGAGGCGCAAGATGTATTTAAGTAGTGCCTGTCGGGTTTCACCCTTGCCCAGAACGCTGCAGGAACGACGTATGGCCCAACCCACCTCCTGCACCCTAAAGTCACTCCCTGATCAATACACAGCGAGCAGACAATTGAGCGCAGGGAGAGGGAGGAAAATAAGAGCCTGGAGATTAGTGAGCGTCTATCTGGACCACCCCAGAGAACAGTACAGTCGCAATGAGTCTGCACCTGGAAAACAAATAACACCTGATTACTCTACTGCTCTAGCTTACTCAATGGACTCCCATCCCTCTTAACTATGACCAGGCAACAACATTAAACACAGACATGACTCTTACCGATACACGGTTGCAGCGTAGTCCCACTGGGGGTCTTATAATCCTCTCCAGATGACGAACGTAATGCATCCAATGGGAGCTGTAATATGATGCAGCTCCCAACAATGTCTCCAGGGAATATATAAGGGGGAAAAAAGTCACTATATAGACATAAAAAACCCTAGTACAGTCTCATAATGTCCCAAAGTACCTAAGAGCGAGGAGGGGAAGGGGAAATTTTGAAGCGTAGCAGCCGCTACCTTCGAGGACCTCCAAACGCGGAAAGGAACGAAACTTCCACACAATGATGTGGACTGAATCCAAGACAACGCGGAAGCAAACGCCGCGTATTCGCTTTACTGCACGGTAATCCAAGGCAAGCCGTCTGCGTCAACTGCGAATCACCGGGATCCAAGGGGTGATTCCAAAAGGGTGCTTCAACAGGAACCAGACCTGGAGTAAACTCCCAACATCAGAATAGAAACCAAGCAAGGACGCAGGGGCATACACAACATTTATCCCTAAGCCAGGTAGGTCATGTGATGCTGCATACATGGTCATAGAAAGAGGGCTAAACCTAACAGTACCTCCCCCCAAGGACTCTCCCCACAGGACGGGGCTTAGAGGGATGGTGCAGATTGAACAACCTAGCTAACCCGGGAGCATGAACCCCACCAGCTGATTCCCAGGTACGATCCTCAGAAGAGTACCCCTTCCAATCCACAAGATAATACAGTCGGCCTCTCCTACGTCTAGAATCTAGAATCTCCTGGACCTCAAATTCATCATGACCATCCACTAACAAAGGGGGAGGAGGTGGCAACACCTGAGCAGATTCAACATAGGGTTTCAAAAGCGAAGTATGAAACACTGGATGAACTCTATATCCCACAGGCAATGCAAGCTTCATAGCCACAGGATTGATAACCTGAATGATGGAAAAAGGGCCTACGTATCTGGGCTGCAGTTTACGAGAACCCTGCATCCTAAGATTCCTAGTAGCCAGCCACACACGCTCCCCAACTTTATAAGGAGGTGCCGGCGCCCTGTGAGTATCTGCATACGCCTTCATAGTGGCTTTAGCCTCCACCAGCGTATCCCTGGCTTTAGTCTAAATATCACTCAACCTTACACATATCGTCTATGGCTGGCACGTGTCCCGTGGGTTGAATAGCCATGGCCCTTGGATGGTATCACATTGAACAAAAAGAATGGAGTCATACCCAAGGCGGAGTGTAAGCTGTTATTATACGCAAACTCTGCCAAGGGTAGAGCCATACCCACAAGAGAGGGAAGACACCAAACATCTGAGATTTTGTTCCATGGTTTGGTTGGTGTGCTCAGTCTGCCCATCAGTATGCGGATGATAGGCAGAGGACATCCGTATCTCCATCTTCAACACATCACAAAGCTCAGTCCAGAAGTGGGACATAAACTGAGCACCCCTATCTGACACTATCGCAGTGGGCAACCCATGTATCCTCACCACAGCAGTCATAAACACCACAGCCATTTATTTAGCCGTGGGAATCTTAGCAAGGGGAACAAAATGTGCCATCTTGGTAAACAGGTCTACCACCACAAGGATGGCCGTAAACCCGTAAACAGGAGGAAGATCGGTCACAAAATCCATGCTTATCGTATGCCATGGCTGAGGGGGAACAGCCAAGGGACACAGTAACCCTGATGCTTTGCTATGTGAGGGCTTACTTGTGGCACAAACGGGACAAGCCACCACAAAACCCTGAATATCCCGAGCCACAGTGTCCCACCAAAACCACCTTAAGCATAATTCCTTTGTTTTCTGCACTCCAGGATGGGCCAACAAAGCAGATGAATGACACCAATGCAGAACAGTATCCCTCAACTCAGGTGGAATGAACAAACGACCATCATGAAACAACAACCCGTCTTGCACAGAACACCGCGGCTGAGATAACCAAGGAGTCAGATCGATTTTCCTAATCTTCTCTTTCACTATACATGTGAATTCATCTACTGTGGTAGCTCCGACTATCCGGTCACCAGAAATCATAGGTCTTATTTCTCTTTCTGGCCCCGCATCCCTAGAATCAACATGTATGCGGGAAAGGGCATCTGACTTCTCTTGCTGAGCAGCGGGCCTATAGGTAATAACAATATCATATTCGTTAAAAAACAGAACCCACCGCATCTGGTGTGGTGTCAAAGCCCGGGCAGAACGAAAAAAATCTAGGTTCTTATGGTCGGTGTATATTGTGATGGTATGCCTTGCTCCCCACAAATAATGTCTCCATTCCTCAAAGGATAGTTTTACTGCCAACAATTTCCTCTCGGCGACAGCATAATTCTGTTCCGCCGGCAAGAGTGTTTTAGAGAAATAGGCTATAGGGTGCATGAGTCCAGACTCAATGTCTCTCTGAGAGAGTACCCCTCCCACAGCACATAGCGATGCATCAGTCTCAACAAAAAACGGCAAGGCAGGATCAGGATGAACCAACAAAGGGGCAGATGTAAATTCCCTTAGCAACCGCTGGAAGGAGACTTGTGCCTCAGATGACCAAACGAAAGGAACCCCCTTCCTCAACAACCGCGTCATGGGTGTGACTATATCAGAGAAATGTGAGATGAAGCGCCTATAGAAGTTTGCAGACCCCAAAAGGACCTGTACGTCCTTGGCAGTAGATGGAACAGGCCAGGTGACAATGGACTCTATCTTCCTAGGGTCCATCTGAATACCTTCTGCTGACACAATGAAACCCAGAAACTCCACCTTGGGGACGCCGAATTGACACTTCTCTCCAATTTGACGAACAAATGATGGTCTTGTAATGTCTGCAATACCTGTGTCACATGCTCCTGATGTTCCTGATCAGATCTGATGTGGACTAGATCCAAGACAATGCGGAAGCAAACGCCGCGTATTCGCTTTACTGCACGGTAATCCAAGGCAAGCCGTCTGTGTCAACTGCGAATCACCGGGATCCAAGGGGTGATTCCAAAAGGGTATCGGAGCCCCGATAACCCCACCACAAGTCCAGTGTCAGGGAGCAATCGGAATAAGCGAGGACCGAACTTGGGCCAAAACAACGAAAGGGAAAGGAAGGGAGGGGCGGGGCCAGGTACGAATACAGTTCACTGGAAGGAAATACGAAGACTCACGAGCCCGTGAGTGTTAAAAAGCAAAAAGCATCTGCTTCAATAGGAACCAGACCTGAACCAGATAAGAATAGAAACCAAGCAAGGACGCAGGGGCGTACACAACATTTATCCCCAAGCCAGGTAGGTCATGTGATGCTGCATACATGGACATAGAAAGAGGGCTAACCCTAACAGTGCCCAGTGTGTAGAAGAGGTGGGGCGGTCTCCTCACGGCCCCCGCAGCTCTCTGGACCTTCGAGTCCTTTCACAAACCCCAGTGCAGGCAGGCAGGCAGGCAAGCAGATAAAATCCACGGGTGCAGCGTCTCCCGCGAAGGGGGAGGCGCAAGATGTATTTAAGCAATGCCTGGTGTGGAGAAGAGGCGGGCGGTCTCCTCACGGCCCACTCAGCTCTCTGGACCTTTGAGTCCTTTCACAAACCCCAGTGCAGGCAGGCAGGCAGACATAATCCACGGCGCAGCGTCTCTCGCGAAGCGGGAGGTGCAAGATGTATTTGAGTTGTGCCCGGTGTGAAGAAGAGGCGGGCGGTCTCTTCACGGCCCCCGCAGCTCTCTGGACCTTCGAGTCCTTTCACAAACGCAGGGCTTAATTTGTGCCGGTGCTTTCCGGTGCTTAGCACAGGCACTTATTTACCAGGGCCGGGTCTACACTCCCACTGCCAAGTGCCAACTTACATCAACATCAGGACGGCATCACTGGCCACCGGGGGCGCCTGTGCATGGCTCCTGCTGCTCCGAGTCCGAGAGACGTGCTCTAGGTCATAAATAGTTAATCGCGTTACTGTATATTGTAATGGCTGCTCCCAGCTTGTAGGGGCTGAGTGAGAGCGCGGCAGCGCTAGGTGGCTACAATGTAACAATGATGGCTCCAGGCTGGCGCTGTAATTTCCTGCCGCGCCACGGCTTAAGTTTGACATGGGACACAGTTGGAATTAATTAGGGGAGGGCGGGGCGCCCTCTCAGCACGCTGCTGGCTGACACAGCTAGGCACTCACCAGGGGCGCAAAGGTATATTTTCGCCCGCCGGCAGCATTCACTGACGTTCTAAACGTGGACAAGTTTAATAGACAAGCAGCCACATGTTGAGAGGGCAGTTGTACCGTAGTTATGATCTTCTAGCAGCCATGTGAGTGACGGGGCCGGAACGAGTCATACACCCACCGCGGCCGCTGCCAGGAGCCCCTATGGGGGGGCTGCAGAAAGTTGTTGCAGCGGGCTGGCCCCTTCCGCTGATGGCGCTGCCTGCTACAACACTGCACCTGTTCGAACATCGTTTGCGTAAGTGACAAGCCACTTCTAATTTGTAAAGCACATTTCATGCCCCCAAATATCCCCGTTTACATGGGGGTCCTCCTCATCAGGCAGAACTGTGACGTGCCTGTCAATGCCACACCCAGAGAAGGTGACACAGAGCAACCCTATGCTTTGTGGTCTTTGCGGTCTGTAAGGGGTCGTGCTCCTGGGCAAAGCCATGTGTCTGAACACCGTCCGTCAAAGCCTAAGAGCAGACCTCCCTCAGTCTGCACCCCTGTGATCCCGCAGTATGGCACCAGTTTGAAAATTATTACAGCTATCGCCTGGTTAACCCATTCTGGCTGTCATGTCTGGTCAGCATCGGTGTTCGCAGTGCCAAAATGTAAGGTACCGGCACCGTTCAATTTAAACTGCATATAAAATAATAGCGCACACACTTTTAAATGAAAGACAAGTAAAATCAGTAGGATTATTTTTTTACATTACGAACTTCTGACCTTTTCCATTACGAAATATGTTCATCACATCTATCATATTACATAGAAGAGTTAACAAAATATAATGCTAATTTTCTTTTATCTGTTTTGTTTTACATCTGCAATATTATGTCATTCCGAATGTTGTGTAGTGTTACAGGCGCAATAGTCAAGTGCTGGCTTGCTGCAGAGTGGCCTGGTCTTATTGGCGTTTCTCTATATTTTCAGTTAATATTTTTAATAACACTAATGTGCACTCTGGTATTGTTGTGATCAGGGAAGCTGAGACTTCCTAGCAGAAATAAGTGGCCTGTTTCGGGAGCAGGGCTCACTGTGTCATATTGCTTAGTGTCCTTCCATTTCTGGTGTATAGCAGCAGTGTTAAGCTCTTTTTAGAGTTTCTTGTTCCTCACATGGGTTTAACTTTTAATATTTTTATGTTTCAATCATCTTAATTGCTAGATTTTGCTCGCGAGAAAGTGTCACTCATAGTCATTGAAATGTCACTCATAATAACACTGAAATTATGAAAAATCTCACACATAGCAATCTGAAACCTTGGCAGCTATGTGCATACCATAGCATACATGTCAAAGTAAATATAATTGGCTAACTCACTGCGGTGTTATTCAAACTGCTACAGTCTCCCGAGTTTCCTTGTGAATAAGAATTTTGCTGTGCAGAGAAAGCCGAAAACAAATCCACGTTCATGCAAATTTGCCTCTAGTTCTGTGTTGTTGGTGGGCAGGCCACTGATTGGGCTGTAGTGGGTTCTGGGAGGAGGGGGGCGGGGGGTGTAGGGGTCGCAGCAGCCTGCGTAACATTTAAAAAAAAAATCATGTCTGACACACACGCACCGCATGCGTCACTGCCAGTACAGCACGACATTGAGGCGGGCACTATCGTTTGAAGTAACAGCAGGCCCCTTCATAAAGGCAGTGCCACCAGTAAGTATCAAGCAAATGCTGCTTTTTTTTAGCGTGGGGACAGTCCCCGTGGGGCAGTAAAACAGACTTGGTATGAACAGAGTGTGAGGCCCAAGCACTCATGCCACCAGCACCAGGCGGGCACTGTGTGCATGAGCACTAGTCAGGTCAGGAGGCTGGAAGGTCAGCAGGGTCTTGGGCTTTAACCCCTTTCTGTCTGTGAAGGGCCCCGGTGCCACCGCTCTGTGCAAAGTTAGCAGGCTATTTATTCCAAAATGTAGCTTTAAATGCCCTTTTGATTTACTCTTATTCAAAACATTTTAGAGGGCAAGGGAACCGACTATCAAAAACTTACTTAGAGGAAGGCTCCTTTGCTGAAATTCAGATCGGGCATTATATCTGACTTTCAGCAGTATCAGTTGAGGATGTGGGTGGGACCAGTGGACGAAGTGGGTGGAGCTGGGAAAAGTGGGCGTGGCCTCCCAAAAACATTTGAGCACCTGGACTTCATATTTTACAAATTAAGCACTGCACAAACCCCAGCGCAGGCAGGCAGGCAGACAAAATCCACGGGCGCAGCGTCTCCCCCGAAACGGGAGGCGCAAGATGTATTTAAGTGGTGCCCGATGTGGAGAAGAGGCGGGGCGGTCTCCTCACAGCCCCCGCAGCTCTCTGGACCTTCGAGTCCTTTCACAAATCCCAGTGCAGGCAGGCAGGCAGACAAAATCCACGGGTGCAGCGTCTCCCGCAAAGCGGGAAACGCAAGATGTATGTAAGTGGTGCCCGGTGTGGAGAAGAGGCGGGGCGGTCTCCTCACGGCCCCCGCAGCTCTCTGGACCTTGGAGTCCTTTCACAAACCCCAGTGCAGGCAGGCAGACATCCACAGGCGCAGCGTCTCCCGCGAAGCAGGAGGAGCAAGATGTATTTAAGTGGTGCCCGGTGTGGAGAAGATTTACAAAAAGGGGGTGGTGATGAACAGAGTGTCTGAGTTAAACAGACCACTCTTACCCAGTCCAAAGATCAGGGCTTGATCCATCACCGTTATTTATCTCACTGCCCCATCCCAGCTCAGAACCTGGCTATATGCAAATCAGTCTGTCCCTGGCCCAGTGCATCATGGGAACAGGGCAGACTAAACTACCAAGCCAATTCTTCACCAGAAAGGAGACAAGCTACCGGGGACCGGTTTCTGGCATTTCAGCCTTCTTCGGCCCAGCTTGCTTGAATCCTGATGGCAGACATCCACAGGCGCAGCGTCTCCCGCGAAGCAGGAGGAGCAAGATGTATTTAAGTGGTGCCCGGTGTGGAGAAGAGGCAGGGCGGTCTCCTCACGGCCCCCGCAGCTCTCTGGACCTTCGAGTCCTTTCACAAACCCCAGTGCAAGCAGGCAGGCAGACAAAATCCACGGGCGCAGCGTCTCCCGCAAAGTGATAGGCGCAAGATGTATTTAAGTGGTGGCCGGTGTGGAGAAGAGGCGGGCGGTCTCCTCACGGTCCCCTCAGCTCTCTGGACCTTCGAGTCCTTTCACAAACCACAGTGCAGGCAGGCAGGCAGACAAAATCCACGGGCGCAGCGTCTTCCTATGATAATACCATAGTCATATACAGTATAGAGTAACTTCAGTGTACAGTGCAGGCATACAGGCAGACAAAATCCACGGGCGCAGCGTCTCCCGCAAAGCGGGAGGCCCAAGATGTATTTAAGTGGTGCCCGGTGTGGAGAAGAGGTGGGCGGTCTCCTCACGGCCCCTGCAGCTCTCTGGACCTTCGAGTCCTTTCACAAACCCCAGTGCAGGCAGGCAGACAAAATCCACGGGCGCAGCATCTCCCACGAAGCGGGAGGCGCAAGATGTATTTAAGTGGTGCCTGGTGTGGAGAAGAGGCGGGGCGGTCTCCTCACAGCCCCCGCAGCTCTATGGACCTTCGAGTCCTTTCACAAATCCCAGTGCAGGCAGGCAGGCAGACAAAATCCACGGGTGCAGCGTCTCCCGCGAAGCGGAAAACGCAAGATGTATGTAAGTGGTGCCTGGTGTGAAGAAGAGACGGGGGCGTCTCCTCACGGCCCCCGCAGCTCTCTGGACCTTCGAGTCCTTTCACAAACCCCAGTGCAGGCAGGCAGGCAGACAAAATCCATAGGCGCAGCGTCTCCCGCGAAGCAGGAGGCGCAAGATGTATTTAAGTGGTGCCCGGTGTGGAGGAGAGGCAGGGCGGTCTCCTCACGGCCCCCACAGCTCTCTGGACATTCGAGTCCTTTCACAAACCCCAGTGCAGGCAGGCAGGCAGACAAAATCCACGGGCGCAGCGTCTTCCTATGATAATACCATAGTCATATACAGTATAGAGTAACTTCAGTGTACACGTGTGGGTCCAACAGCTTGAAAATAGTGGGGCATATTATCAAGGACAGGCGATACATTATCGCCGCTTTTATCGGCAGGAAACTGCCGATAAAGCGGCGATAATAGCCTTGATAATATGCTCTATGAATTCCAATCGAAGCCCATGTTAGATGTGAACACATCTAACATGGGCTTCGATTGGAATTCATAGAGCATATCATCAAGGCCATTATCGCCGCTTTATCGGCAGTTTCCTGCTGATAAAAGCAGCGATAATGTATTGCCTGTCCTTGATAATATGCCCCAATGTGTGAAAGTGAAATTGTGCATGTTGAAAGTTATATGGTGCACCACTTACAAATCACTAAACTTTGGGGTGAAAATATTACTCCATGTTATACAAGATATAGGCTGAGCGTACCTGATGTGTCCTGCAGAGATATGTTATATAGTAAGTTGTGGCATAACACCAAAGCATATTCTCAAAAAACTGAGAACGGCCAAAGCTTTTGTTCCCCATAGATTACCCAGAGATTCTATCTAGTGAGGGATTTTATAAGGTTTGGATGCTTATTTCCAGAATGTCTCAGAAGCTTCGCTGACTGTTGAATAAATATAGGGGTGTGCCTCTTAGAGGTGGTTAATCTAACACTGATGTTTTAAGCTTGGCTCTAAGTTTGTATGCCAAAGTGTCCATTTGTTGTACTAACCTGTTAAGTATTATCCATAGGGCCTGCCAGAGGGTATATTTTTAGTACCAAATTTATACTTGTCAACCACTTGACTTAAAATGGTAGGTCATGTGAAGTCTTTATGAGAGGTAATCCTATTAAGGTCAATTGAAAATTAGCCTCAAGTGTAGCATGTTGAAATACTTCAAATCCACAAACGCTGTAGGACAATGTTCATAATGATTTTATTATGTTATCAGTGATATCATCATTGTTATCATTTGAGATGTCATTATAAGTGATGTAATATATGAGGTGAAAAGCAATGTATGGCGAGGAGTTAGCTCAGCAAACTATGTCTAGTGAATTTCAGTGATTTTTAAAAATTCTTAACAATAATATCAGCTTAGTGTTGGCATTTTATTTGAAGTTCTAGTTTTTTTTAACATAGGCTAAGACTTTATTACCATACCTAACTTTAATGTCGCTTGTAACTTTGCTTATTTACAGTGCGTTTCTGGCCTTCTTTTGACGCAAGGTTACATTTATCACCATACCTAACTATTAAGTCGCTTAAGCTCTGTTATATTTATATGAATTTCTGGCTATTCGTGATACAGTCACCTAGCAGCCTTCGGATGCGGGCAGTGGGATGTTGATCACAGGGCTAGAACAAACCAACCTTCTAAGTGAGTGGACAACCTCCCTCTGCGTACTGCCATGTGCAGCTAGTGTTGACTACAAGGTATGGCATATATGCAAATATGTAATGTACTGTTTTTTACTGGTGTTGAATGTGGGGAGTGGTTGTCACATGCCTCCTGTGATTCATGCTGCCCCACCTTTACCTCAACAAGGGTAATAGCATATTATACTCTGTACATGAAATTTTTCGCCCATTGTTGCTTTAATTAAAGCTATTGAACCAAAATCAGGATGCATGGGGTTAAGTTTGCCCAACCCGCGGAAATCACACTGAAGTGATAACATGACTATTAGGAAAGTTGCTTCCCTGTGGAGTAATACTTACATGATGTGATAAAAAGCTTTTATCTCATATCAGTTTTGCGGTACTGTGTACCTCATCAACTGCAGAGATGAAAGTGCACACAAAAGAGATCTCTAAGTAGAAGCAGGGTCCAATTCAAATTTTGAACAGCTGTCTCTCTCCCTTGTGAAAATTCTAAAATTGAAGACGTTAACAACAACTATACTCTGTTTCCTCACACTAAGTCAACATAATACTATTCGGACAAACCCAAAACTTTAGGAATTATTATGTTTCTAAATTATTATAAGTACCTTTCTTTTTGTGTACTTAATGTTTTTATTTCATTGAACAAGATTTCCCCTCTAAGCCAAAATAAATACAGAAACACTCTCAATTATGTGGATTATGAGCAAGGGGTGGAACCCGCCAGTCGACTTAGTACAGTTAATTGCTGAGTTACGTTGCATTCTGTGCCATCTCAGCCCAGGTGATGATCAGCCCACTGACAAGACACGAACGCCCAAGTTTATATAGGCTTTGCACTGGTGCAAATAGTCACATATAACAAAAAGTGTTTTGCGCTAGAACATGGGTACTCACAAACGTTCTCTCGGGGGCCAAATTTACAGTGTGGTTTGAGTCCGAGGGCCGCACCAGTGAGGGCGGGGTCAGTGGGGGAGGGGACAGGGCTAGAGCAACAAAAAAAACTGTGACCATGAGGTTGAACACAGGTCCCTGCAGTGGACGCCTGTGTCCACTGAGCTACCAAACCGGCATACACACATCTCTCTTTCTCGGATTGGTGTCGTTACAACGCAGGCTATTACAACGCCTGCTGTTACAACGCGGTTTTTACATCGCATACCACTACAACGCATAGTGCTTTTAAGCGCTGGATAGTGATTTATTTAATTTACTATTCCAACTCCAGTCCCCGTGGATAGTAGGGAAGGTGTTGGATAGTAAATTAAATATATTCCCTATCCTAGAGCGCCCGCCAGCGCAATGCGTTGTAATTGTTTGCGTTGTAATGGTTGCGTTGTAAAGGTAGTGCAATGTAATAAATGCGTTGTAAGTGATGTTTCCCCTCTTTCTCTCTCTCTCTCTCTCTCTCTCTGTCTCCATCCCTCCCTCCATCCCTCTCTCTGTATCCCTCTATCTCTCTGTATCCCTCCCTCCCTCCCCCTTTCTCCCTTTCTCCCTGTCTCCCTCTGTCTCACTCCCTCTGACTGTCTCACTCCCTCCCTCTCCCTCACTCTCCCTCACTCTGACTGTCTCACTCCCTCTCTCTGTCTCCCTCACTCTCCCTCACTCTGACTGTCTCACTCCCTCTCTGTCTGTCTCCCTCTCTCTCCTTCCCTCTCCCTCTCTCATTCCTTCTCCCTCCCTCTCTATCCCTCTCCCCTCACCCTCCCTCTCCTTCCCTTTCTCCTCCCCTTCTCTCTCCCTCACTCAACCTTCCCTCTCGCTCACTCACCCGCTCTCACCCTCTCTCACCCTCCTCACCCTCACTCACCCTCCCTCACCCTCCCTCACCCTCCCTCACCCACCCTCCCTCACCCTCACTCCCCTTCCCACATCCTCAATCCCCTTTCCTCACCCTCACTCTCCTTCCCTCACCCTCACTCTCCTTCCCCCGCTCCCCCTTCCTCCTCCCTCTCCCTCCCTCCCTCAGTCCCATTCCCTCTCTCCCTCCTTAACTCCCCTCCCTCGCTCTTTCCCTTTCCCTCTCTCCCTTCCTTAGTCCCCTTTCATCACTCCCCTTCCCTTTCTATCTCCCTCACTCCCCTTCCCTCACTCCCCATCCCTCACCCTCACTTCCTTTCCCCGCTCCTCCTTCCCTGACCCTCACTCCCCTTCCCTCTTTCCCTCTCCCACTTCCCTTCCTTCCCTCACTTCCTCCCTCACTCCCCTCACTCCCTCCCTCACTCCCCTTCCCTCACTCCCCTTCCCTCAATCCCCTTCCCTCAGTCCCCCTCCCTCACTCCAATTCCCTCTCTCACTCCCCCACTCCCCTTCCCTCTCTCCCTCCCCACTCCTGTCCCCTCATTCCCCTCCCCTAATTCCCCTCCCCTCACTCCCTTCCCCTCACTCCCATCCCCTCACTCCCCTCCCCTCACTCCACTCCCTTCACTCCCTCTCCCTCACTCCCTATCTCTCAATCTCCTTCCGTCACTCCCCTTCTCTCACTCTCTCACTTCCGCCACCCTCCCTCACTCCCCTTCCCTCACTCCCCTTCTCTCACTCCCACCCTCACTCCCCTTCCCTCACTCCCTCACTTCCGCCTCCCTCCCTCCACCTCCCTCACTCCCTCACTCCCCTTCCCTCACTCCGCCTCCCTCTGTCTGTCTTCCTCTGTCGCTCTCCTCCCTCTGTCTGTCTCCTTTTTTCGGTCTCCATTTCTCTGTCTCCGTTACTCGTCCCTCCCTCCCTTTCCCTCCCTCTCCCTCTGTCTCCCTCCATTTCCCTCCCTCCCTCTGTCTCCCTCCCTCCCTCCCTCCCTCTCCCTCTGTCTCCCTCCCTTTCCCTCCCTCTGTCTCCCTACCTCCCTTTGCCATCTCACAAGGTACGATGTCTGCAAGGTCCGCGGGCCACCAGGGAAGGCTTGCCGGGCCGCTGACAGCCCGCAGGCCGTACTATGAGTACCTGTGCGCTAGAATGTACACTTTTCTCAGAAAAAACAGATTGTTTTGCTTTGAATCTAGAGGGTCTTACAGGTGGGGATTAGTGCAAACACCCACAGGTAGTGACGCAATGCCCAATCTACTAAGCGGCTTATTTATATGCCTCTTGCGCCGCTGGTGCATCACGTTTTGTGACGCTCCGGTGGCGCAGGATCCTGTTCCAGATTTACCATGCAGCACTAAGCCAATTTTTGGCTTAATGCTGCCTTGTAAATACTGTTCCCTTTAATGCAGTTTTCTGTGTTATAGAGGTGTTCAATGGGTGTGTTGGGGGTGATCTCAGCAACACCCATGGCTTTTTGACACTGCCCCTGATTCACAAGAAACTGTAACTCTGAAGCAGAGCCAAAAGCGTATGCCTCCATAGGGGAGGCGTAAGGGAGGCACAACTAGGAGGTATATCTTTATTTCTCCTAGTTTTTCCTTTTTCTATGTGTGCTGATTTCTACAGCACTCATAGAAAGAGGAAAAAGCACCTTGTTTTTGTCTGGGAAGGTTTCCCTTACAGCACAAAAATAATCAACCCAGCAACAAAGGGACCCTTGCACCATGGTGCAAAGATGCCTGCCTTGGTGCACAGAAGCCCATTGTAAACCAACGCAGGGGAAAAGGACAGGAATGTGCGTTATCTTATAGATTTGGTGCATTCCTGCCCTTTTCTTTTGCTGTAGGGCAACGGCAGGAAGGACTGTGGCGCTGCCCTACAACAAAAAGTCATAAATGAGGCCCTAAGATTTCTAGACAACACTTTGGGCCTTATTTATTTAGGAAGATGTGTCACTTTGTAAACTGGTGCACTACAATATACCTGCAACAGGTATAATGTATGCCGGGTGGTCGTTCTGGCACAGAAAGGGCTTGTAGAAGTGTTGCAGTGACATCTATGCGATTTTACTACACCACTTTTGCAGCCACACTGTGTCAAATCCTGACGCCTGCCTGAAGCAGGCATAAGGGGGGATGCAGGCCTTTTCACATGGGTCTTGCCCCTTGTGAAGTGACACATTGCTGGAGTTGCATCTATTTCCAGACACACTTCTGTAATGTGCCATTTTTGGGCCAACAGATACGTCAGGATTTCTGACGTATCTGTCAATCCTTGCGACATGGACCACCATACAGGAAATAAGGCGCATCCACAATGTTTTAGGAGGGTGAACTCAAAAGTGTTTCATCTCTGTTTTACCACAGCAATGCCACACTTTTCATAAATGAGGCCCTATGTTTCAAGAACTACTGCATACTTGAAGGAAGCCCAAACTGTGGGAAATGTTTTTATTTGTCAGAAAATGATGCAATGCATGTGTGCTGCAGTGCACAGCACGCATACACAGGTTAAGATCCTTCTGAGTTTGTCTACACATAGAAATTTGTACTGGAATGATATTCTTCCATTGATAATTTATTCAAACAGGAGTTCCCTGCTGTCTGAAACAGTATATTGTATAATCCAAGTCTGGAGCAGTTGCTTTTATTTAGTAGTTTGGGTGATGCCCCTCTTTTTCAATTACAAATCGCCTGATTTCATCATGATCAAGTATTTAATTGGTTATTGGTGGATACGTATTAAGTGTGTTATGGAATGTAGCCGCATTGTCAAAACGTGTGTATTATACCTGACTTACAAATAATGATATATCTATTCTCAGGTTGAAACTTCCAATTTAACAGGGGAAAGATCGGAAGGCCAACAATGCATGACTAACAGCCTGATTCATCAAGCTGAATTGCGCTCGCAAAGGGCCAGATTCTGAGAATCTGGCCCTTTGCGAGTGCGATTTTTGCATTTGGGATTCATCATCCCAAATGCAAAAATCGGTAATAGCGATTTCGCTATTTTGCGAGGAATTACATTTAAGGAATCTCTATTTGAGATTCCTTAAATGCAATTCATCATCCATTTTTAAATAGCGAATTCGCAATTTCGGCCCGCTATTTACCACGAGGTCAAACCTCGTGGTAAATAGCGAAAACTTAGAAAAATGCTTTTAAAAGCATTTTTCTAAGTTGCATGTTGCACACACACATGTCCTTTGGACATGTGTGTGCGCAACACCTGTTTACATTTGCATTTAAGGGGTGCTACAGGGTGTCCAGTGGACACCCCTGGCACCCTTTAAATCGCTATCTTTTTTGCGATTAGCAAATTGCTAATCACAAATAAGGAATACTCCCCATTCATTCATCAAAGACCCGTTTTGCGAGTCTATAATAGCGATTCATAAGGAATCGCTATTACAGGCTCGCAAAACGGGATTCATGTAGGAATCGCAAAAAAAAAAATGTGATTCCTACATATTCCTTATTTCCGATTAGCAATTTGCTAATCGCAAATAAGGAATATGTAGGAATCAAAAATGTTTTTGCGATTCCTACATGAATCCCGTTTTGCGAGCCTGTAATAGTGATTCCTTAAGAATCGCTATCGCTATTACAGGCTCGCAAAACGGGATTCATGTAGGAATCGCAAAAAAAAATGTGATTCCTTCATTTTCCTTATTTGCAATTAGCAATTTGCTAATCGCAAATAAGGAATATGTAGGAATCACATTTTTTTTGCGATTCCTATATGAATCCCGTTTTGCGAGCCTGTAATAGCGATTCCTTATGAATCGCTATTATAGACTCGCAAAACGGGTCTTTGATGAATCAGGCTGTAAGTGTTTTAGGAGCGACACCCTGTGTCAGCTTACGTACCTTGCTAAGCAAAGTGGCTGGATGTCTTGCCCATTTAAAGTGTGTACATGTGGGCAAGCAAACTTCTGTGGTAGGACGGGTTTCCTACTAAATCTTTAAAGGTATTAAAGAACTAAGTAGGATTGATGAACTTAATCTCAAAACTACAAAGGAAATATCTTATCATGCAGGGTTTGTCTTACCATGATACTTCCATCGTTGTGCCATCTGAAGTCTATTCCTATCTTTGAAGACACTTTTGTATGAATATCGTTTCTTTCAATCTGGACTCTGGAGTGGGTCGAAGGAAGTTTTTTAATCCTGTAGCCAAAGAGAGAAATTCAAAAGTGGGTTTGAGGTGAGCTTGGCTGACGTGCGGATGGGAGAACAGAACTGGAGAGATCACACAACTGAAACACAGTGTTTATTTAAATGTCCATGTGTTTAGTAATTGCCAATTATGTATTGATTTATCCTCTGATCCTGCTTGCAGGCAGGTCGCTCCCTACGCCACCGCACGGCCTCCAGCTGTCTCGGGCCTGCTCCCTGCGCCCGCCTGTTTTGTCACCATTTCCCAATCCGTCCCGCCGCTGCGCCCCTGCGGCCCGCCCCCTTGCTCCCCATTGGCCACCCCGCTCCCGCCACCCAGCTACTCCTCCCTCCCTATCCCCCTCTTATGGAGGCCATGCAGCGGCCGCGCAGAGGACGCGCGAGACCTGGTGGAACGACTCCTCGGCGCCCAACATCACCCTAGCCATTCCGGACAGCTACAAGATCACCCGCAGGGATCGCGCCAACAGAGCCGGTGGAGGAATAGCCATCGTCCACAAGTCCACCCTCAAGGTCGCCACCCGCACAGACTACACCCTCAACACTGCCGAACACCTGCACTTCTGGATCCACAAACACCACCCTCAGAGGAACACTCATCTACAGACCCCCCGGACCCTGAGCTCAATTCAGCGACTCCATCGACAACCTCGCCAGCACCAACGCACTCACCTCCATCGAATACATCCTCCTCGGGGACCTGAATTTCCACCTCGAGAACAACAACAACGCCAACTCCGCCACCCTGATCGACAACCTCGCCAACCTCGGCCTCAGACAACTCGTCACCGCACCCACCCACGCCGCTGGTCACACGCTGGACTCCGTATTCTCCACAGGCACCCACGTCAACTTTGACCACACCACCGAACTCCACTGGACCGACCACCGCTGCATCCATTTCACCTTCAATAAACCAACCACGCACCACCGCACCCAACAGCTACCTCGCCGCTGCTGGAGCAAAGTCAAAGAAGACCAGCTGATCACCACCTTCGCCCAAAACCCAGCAACCGACCCCACCAACCCAGACACTGCAGCGCGCAACGTCAGACAGTGGATCGACGACTGCGCCAACACCTTCGCACCACTCAAGAAACCCTCCAGCAACCGTGCCAGCAAGAGAGCCACCTGGTTCACCGACGAGCAGCAGACCTCCAAACGCGCAGGCCGGAAACTGGAGATAATATCGCTCCAAGAACGCACACTGGACAATCACGCAGCCCACAAGGAGGCCACCCGCAGACATCACCACCTCATCAGATTAGCCAAGAGATCCTCCTTCAAAGACCGCTTGGATAACAACGCACACAACAGCAAAGAGCTCTTCGGCATTGCAAAGGAACTCTCCAACACCATCGCCAACACCAACGATATACCGCACTCACAAGAACTGTGCAACTAACTAGCCATCTTCTTCCACCGCAATATCGCTGACATCCATGACAGCTTCAACACCATGACCGCCACAACTACGCCAGACCCCACCTCCCCTGTGAACACCATCAGCGCCAACCGCCTGACCTCCTGGTCCAATGTCAACGACGACGAGACACGCAAGGTCATGAACTCAATCCACTCAGGCTCTCCGTCAGACCCGTGACCACACCACGTATTCAACAAAGCAGATGCTACCATCGCATCCCAGCTACGGAAGGTCATCAACATCTCCTTCAAAACAGCGACATTCCCAGTAAGCTGGGAACAGGCCGAAATCAACGCCCTCCTCAAGAAGCCCAAGGCGGACCCAAAGGACCTCAAGAACTTCCGGCACATCTGCCTGCTCCTGTTCCCTGCAAAGGTCATCGAGAAAATCGTCAACATGCAACTGGCCCGCCACCTGGAAGACAACAACGTCTTGGACCTGTCTCAGTCCGGGTTCAGATGAAACCACAGCACCGAGACAGCCCTCATCAGGCGCCAACTAGACAACGGCGAAACATCAGTCCTCATCCTCCTGGACCTGTCAGCCACCTTTGACATGGTCTGCCATCGCACTCTAAAGACACACCTCCTAGAAGCCGGATTCCAGGAGAAGGCCCTTGACTGGACCACGTCCTTCCTCTCTGGCAGAACCCAGAGCGTCTGCCTCCCGCCCTTCCGATCCAAGGCCACCGACATCATCTGCGGCGTCCCCCATGGCTCATCCCTCAGCCCGACACTGTTCAACGTCTACATGACCCCCCTCGCCCAAGTGGCCCGCCAAAACGACCTCAACATCATCTCCTATGCCGACGACACCCAGCTCATCCTCACCCTCACCAAGGACCCGCACACCGGCAAAACCAACCTCCACAAGGGAATGAAGGCTGTCGCCGACTGGATGAGGAACAGCCGTCTGAAGCTGAACTCGGACAAGACGGAGGTACCCATCCTCGGACCCACCCCCTCAGCCTGGGACGACTCCTGGTGGCCGACCACACTGGGAACAGCACCAACATCCACCGACCATGCACGGAACCTAGGATTCATCCTCGACTCCTTCCTCTCCATGTTCAAACAGGTCAACGCCGTCTCCTCCTCCTGCTACAACACCCTCCGCAGGCTCTGCAGGATCAACAAGTGGATTCTGACCGAAACAAGAAGAACGGTGGCACAGGCCCTCGTCAGCAGCAGACTGGACTACGGCAATGCACTCTATGCAGGAATCCCAGCCAAACACCTACCACGACTACAACGCATCCAAAACGTCTCCGCCCGACTGATTGTCAACGTCCCCTGTCTCAGCCACATCACCCCCCACCTGGGAGACCTATACTGGCTCCCTTCGACAAAAGGGTCACCTTCAAGCTCCTCACCCACGCACACAAAGCACTCCACATCGCCGGACCAGCCTACCTGAACAGCAGACACAGCTTCTACACCCCCACCCGCCAGCTCCGCTCCACCAGCCTCGCCCTCGTCACTGTCCCCCGCATCTAACGAACAACCTCCGGCGGCAGATTCTTCTCCTACCTCGCCGTCAAGACCTGGAACACCCTCCCTGCCCACCAATGGCAGACCTACTCGCCTTCAGAAGACTCCTCAAGACCTGGCTCTTCGAGCAGTAGCGGCACCCCCTCCCCTCAGCGCCTTGAGACCCTCATGGGTAAGTAGCACGCTTTACAAGTTCTCTGATTGATTGATCGATTCTCCTTTGCTTTCACAGGTCATGAATGCTGCAGTCTAGCCATTTTTTCTGCATAGATTTAAAATCACAACTCTTTTGCATGTAAGATGTGAGGAAATGCCCTTTTTGCAGGATCACCCTGTTGGACGTGACCCTCTTTGTAGGATCACCCCCAAACTTTTTGCTTTTACCCTCCAATTTTTGCTGAGTTCGTTTTTGCTAGCCTTAGGACTCTATGCACTTTACCATTGCTAACCAGTGGTGCTTGTTCTCTCTCCTCTAAACATGGCCATTTGTGAGTCTATCCTGCCAAGGGGTGCTACCCTAATTCTGGACCCCTGGATGTAGGCTTAAGGTGAGCGGTCGGTCTAGAGCAGAATCGATGCATTGCCAATGCTGCATGGATCAGAACCACTAAAAAGATGTGCAATGCTTCGCAGTTCTTTGTGGCATTCGAACGGTTGCTGCTCTGCGCATCCTTAGCACAGGCGCTCGCCTCCATTGTCGACGGCAGCCTCAGCAACAAAGCCAGACTCCACATCACAGCCTCCTAGCTCCTCAGAACCGACGCATTGCCCTGACTATGTGGCGCATCCCCGGCTCCAAACTTCACATCACAAGCACTCATCTACTGGATCTTCAACATCGATTCAATAAATCCTGCACCGAAGCCTCACCGCACCTCAGAACAGATGCATCGCTGATGCTGCGGTTCCTCGCAATGCTGTGCAACCAGGATTTAAGGAACTTAGTTCAATGGCCCTAGCTGGTTCTTTTAGCCGGCCCCTGCTCCATCATGGTCGGCTTGAACTTGTAACTATGTTCCAGTCCGGCATAAATAGACATCCACAGTTGGTACTTTACACCTTTTGGCACTATTATTACTAACATCTTTAAAATTGAATATCTCCGGTCCTACTGATAAGGGATAACCCTGCAAAAAGAGCCAGGTCCAACACTTACACACCATTACTTTTTATCCCCACTTACATGCTTGATTGATGGTTTACTGACTCTGAACACTGGGTAGCTGTCTTCCAGTGACCAGTGTATTTGCTCTAACCCCCTAAAGTATATGTGCAATTGACTGATACCTGATTGACATATTTAACTTATCCACAGGTCCCTAGTATATGGTACTATGTGCACCTAGGGCCTGTAATTTAAATGTCACTAGTGGACTGCAAGACACAAATTGTATCACAACTACAATGAGAAAGTGAAAACATGACTCTAGGTATCCACTGCAGCTTAGCATGGCAGTTTTGAAGCTGCCAATTAGACCTAGGAAAATACACCTTTTGCCAGACCAAAACCTTCCTTTTTAATACTGGTATTTCACCCAATATGTAGGACCTAAGTCCCTTTAGAGTAGGGTGAATGGTATTTAAAAGGTTTAACGTGTGTTCTTAAGTTTAATATGTACCAACAGTGAACAAATCGCCAGAGTCGTTTTTCATGTTGGCAAGGCTGGCTTTCCCATGTAAAAGCACTGGGTTACATTATAACACCTTGCAATGTACAACTTCAGATTGGGAATAGCTACACTCGTGATTCAAGTACTCAGTTAATAGAAATGTAAAGTCCAATCTAATGGATTTTGAATTACTATTATGGAAATGCTACTTTTAGAAAGTTGGCATTTTCCTAACTAAAATCTCTAGTAGCCGTCTCTGAGATAATCCCCACTGCTACGTGGCACCTTGCTGGGATGTATGAATTGCTCCCAGGAAAGGGAACAAAATGGCCTTGGATGGGATGAGGAGTGACCTCCTCCTCACAAGATGGTGTGGGTGTATATAGCCACCAGCTATGCAAGCTTCAAAGGGGCAGCCCCTGTCATGGGCAGATGCAACTTACAATTTGGCCTGCCCCAGCCATTTTCTAAGTAGCCAGAGTGGCTACAATACCTTTGTGGGAAACCCCCGACCCAGAACTAGTTCTGAAGGTCGAGTTCCTTATTTTCCTGGACACACCTCAGGGGTGTCCCAGAGCTCTAAGAAAGTGAAGAGAGAGACTCCCATGTTGGAACCAAAGCACACACTGACCAATCAGCAGTATTAGTTTGCATTAGATTTGAAAAAAGGGACTCTGGATCATAAGTGCACAAAGTGTTTTAGAACAAAAACATCTTGACCCGTATTACATCTTTCATGCAAAATATTTTACATCACAATGCATGCTATATTATTCATATTTCAGTGCTATTAAGTGACATGCCACAGTAACCACACTACATAAGCCACATGATGATACTATTCTGGAAGAGCTGACACCATATCATGAACTTACAGCTTTCCGTCCACCACAATTGAACTGTTATCCATTTCAATGACCACACCATCAATCTTCATGCTGATGTCGATGATGGTGGGGACTTTGTTCACCAGTGCACGTCTGATCTGGATATTGAAGTCCTCATAGTGGCTTTTGCAGTGAGAGGAGTAGACATAGTTGCAGGCTCCCGGGAAGCGAAAGATATCCCCATCAAAAGTCTTGAAGTGAAAGTTGCCCCATGTGCTGCACACTTGCCCGTTGTGAGAACTCGTCATAGCTGTAAAAGTAACAGAGACTCTTACAACCTACATTAATGCGCCTTTCTTAACAGATAGGATATGGCATCAAACAAACGTGTTTAGACTCTACACTCAAATTGCCCTCTGCGTTCTATTGATGAACCCCTGCCGCAAGAAATAAATCACAACACCTACCAGACTACACAAAACAGATGTTTGTTACTATTCGCTTTACCTCCTCCTCTTTGCATTACGCAATTCTCAAGCACTGCCCAAAATGTCCCCAGACTCCTTAATATATTCTTTTTACCATTTAAAATGCTGCCAGTCCCCAACACATCATTAAAAGGTCAGATGGTGGAAGGGTTAATTGAAGGTGAGATAGAGGGAAGCAGGGGGGCAAAATGTAGGAATATAAAAGCCTTCTAAATGCAGTCATACCCTTTAGGGTGCCATGATCATCTGTGTGACTTTGCATAAACGAAAAACCTGTGTATTCCCCCTGAATATTGAAGCTGGAATATCGAGGTGTACAACTATTGAGGTCTGCATATCAAATCCAAAATATTGAAAGGTAAGTATAGAATGAATATACCTTACTTCACATATATGTACATTGGCGATATGATGATGATGTTCATCCATCGTTCTCAATGAAGACCTTGGCATCTCATTGATTGATTGATAGGGCTCTGTGCATTCGAAAATGACCAAGTAGTCCAATTCGGACTTTGAACGCCTTGTCAGATGTCGGGTAAACATGAGATGATACGGTCAGTGATGCGCCAGCAGCTCTGGACTTGTACCGCTCACGCTTTGTTTGAGCATCAGCAGTGCTCTTCACCTCTGAGATTTGCTGACATATATCTATTTATCAGGTACGTAGATGTGGAGTGAAGAATAGTACATCTAAATTTCCTCTATATTCATTGACCTTTCAATATTCTTTTATCTCAACAGTTTTAGCCTCAATATTTAAAAGAACAATGATGTACCTATAAGTTAGCCAGTCTAAGTCAAATCCTTGCAGAAGGGACACATCCTTTTGCATCATGCCCCAGGCCAGATGAGGTGAAGATGATGCTTTAGAGAAAGCACAAAGTACATGATAACTCAGTCTGAGATTTTAGATTTTTACAAATCGGAAAAAATATTTCTATGCTCTCCTAAATGGGGTAAAGTTCCACAAGATTGAGCTTGGAATAAATCTTCAATCTCATAGCCTTCTCTTGCTGAGAGTGGGTGGAAGAAATTAATGCCAATTCCTTTGTATTTTCGTTTCCATTGCAATGGAAATGTAAATGTGTGGAGCTCTTGCCATTTAAGACTTTTTTCCTGAGCAGGACACCCTTTAATGCTATTTCGAATCTACAGGATGCTAGTGAAATTCTTTAGGCGTGCCGTGATCATGGGCTTCCAATCCATGACAGCTTAGGGGCTGATTACGATAGCGGACGGAGTTGAGTCCGTCCGCCATCGTTACGGGAATTGAAACCGTCCGCCAATATGGTGGCAGTCCCGCCCATGGGAGTACAATGCGACCGCCACGGTGGCGTTCTCATTGGGCATATTTACCATTTCAACAGGTGCTGGGGGCTGCAAAACCTGCCGCAATGGTAAAAATGCAGGGTTTGCATTTCCCTGCGCTACGTGGCAGGCACCATGCAGTGCCTGCCACATAGTGCAGGGAAATGTAGGGGGCACCATAGGTGCACCCCAAGTGTAGAATAAAGTGCCCCTGCTGAAGGTGGGCCTGCAACTGGCCCTTAAAGTTAATCTCTGCCAGCCTTTGAATGGTGGGTGAACCGCCTTTCAAGGATGAATCATCGTAATATGTTGGATGGTGCCTGTTAGGCACTGCCACCATTCAAGGTATGCTTTCCGGGTCAGCCAAGTAATTAGAATGATTGCCTGTGGCAGACCCGGACGGACCGACTTCAGTCTGCCAGCAAACCGTCGGCCGTCATAATTTGGCAGGCAGAGAAGGGCCGCAAGTTGGCGGTGAATCCGCCACCAGCAGGCTGCTGGTGGTCGATTCACCGCTATCATAATGAGTCCCATAGTTTTGAAAAGTCTTGAAGTAGGAAGCTTTAAGGAGGTAATACAGGAAAATAGTAGAGTTGTGATGGAGAGAGTGATGTCTCACAGCAAAGATTAGGAAATATCCAGGGTTAGGTTTGTCCTGCAGGTGGTGGGTGGTGGGACACTTAGATCTTCAAATTAATTTCCTTACAATTGAAGAATTGATTGCTTTTCCATAATGACTCTGCTCCACCTTTTTACCTATGTTCACTGATGACATTTTGATAATTTTACAGATACATGGTGATAGTATTTTTTATGGTTTAAATCTCTTTAATATTTCACAAGATCAAAGCAATACAAGGCAGTACGGGGTCGTAGACCTTCGTTATCAAATTTGTAAAACCGACCATACCCCCTCTCCCACCCCGGCAACTGCAATAAAGGAAAGGACATCACCTTGTTGTGTCTGGAAAATGTCAAAATCTCCCTCAAGCAGTATTAGTTGGAGGCTCTGTTAGCCATAAAAGTTGCAAATATTTAGGGCTTGTGAGCTCATGGAACTCCGAAGTAAGTAATGATAGTAAGGGACGCCATAGGTCAGGAAAGCTTGTCCCTTGATTCAATATGGAGAGTGTTAGACTAGGGATCCCTGGTTGGCTGAGGTAGGTACCTTAGGCCACATAGGGGCTCACGATTCCACTTCAGGGAAAGGAAAGACACCTTCTTAGATAGCCCCCGCTCACCCTATTGGTAGCTTGGCACGAGCAGCCAGGCTTATCTTCAAGGCAAATGTGTAAAGTATTAGCAACCACACTCACAGCAACCCAATGATGACACCACAAATAGACTCCACATGAGTTATACTATAAGACCACACAATAGAAATCCAACATATGCGTATTTGTAATATTCCTCCTGGCAAGTTAGTAGGCCAGCCAGCCCTTGTCAGTTCGGGTGATATTAATGAGCACTTCTAAACATTCCACCGCAATCCTATTACAATCCTATGCAGTTCGTAATGCTAGAATCAAGCACTTTGCAATGTAACAATAATGCAACGTTTAATGCTAGAACCAGGCACTTTTCAATATAAAAATAATGCAATACGTAACAGTAGGATCAGGCACTGTGCAATGTAAAAATAATTCAATGCGGTATATGCTAATCAGGTTGTCCGTTTTGCAGAAACAATACAATGCGTAATACGCTAATCATGTAGTTCGTTATGCAGAAACAATGCAATGCGTAATACGCTAATCAGGTAGTTCGTTATGCAGAAATAATGCAATGCATAATACACTAATCAGGTAGTTTGTTATGCAGAAACAATGCAATGCGTAATATGCTAATCAGGTAGTTCATTATGCAGAAACCTGGAATGCGTAATACGCTTCAGCACCGGTCACGGTGCCTCAGGCGGTCTCTCGGCCACTCGTACTACTCTCCATCGGCGTCTGTGAACAGTTGCACCCCACACGGGTATGATGTGAACAAAGAGTACAGCTCCGCACTCCGGCCCCGATACTGCCACACCTCTGGCAAGTACGGGCCACGATACGATCCGATGCAGAGGCTCATACTTCTGGAAGAAGAGAGGCCAAGAGCGTCTCCCTCCGAGCCCGCACCCCACCCCAGGCATCAACAAGATACCTGGGGGGTGCAACCTCGCTCTTTTCTCCTCTTCCTGTGACTAGGGCCTCAGACACAATCTTTGTGAATTCTGGAGAGTGGTACTCGGGCCCTCCCTTGACGAGGTTGGCTTGCGGTACGTCTTTGATAATGGCGGGCTCATGCCTCCAGGGCTGCCTATCCAGGCCACTGACAGGGCACTTCTCAAGAAGGTCTCAGGCTGCACGAAGCACACACACACAGAGTCGCTGAGACTCACTTTAACTCACTTTAACTCCAGGTGCACCATAAAAACGCAATCCTCACGAAGGTCTCAGGCTGCCCAAAGCACATGCACACAGCGTCGCTGAGACGCACCTGAATTCCGGGTGCACGTCCACCTCCTCACCTGGGTCAAGACATTCCCCAGATCCTATCGCTTTCAAATCCAGAAGTCAATCCACAACCAGGCAGAGACACACAGAAATGTTAGAGCACAAAGATCCAGCTGCTTCTAAAAGAGTGGCTTCTTAACACACAATGCAAAACCCCCCTTCTTAAAAAGATGGGAAATGACATTCTGAGTTTAGGCACACTAAACTTCACCTTCCCAGTCTATCCTATGGGCAAGATGGCCTTTCAACAGTGAAAAACGAAATGGAGATTATTTCACTGTCAGGACGTGGTACACACCTTATTACCTGTCCTACCTTTCACATGCACTGCACCCTGCCCGGGGGGATAACTTGGACCTACCATAGGGGTGTTTGATGTGCCTAGAAAGGGAAGGGTAAGGTCTGGCAAGTTGGTGCACTTGTCAGAACAACATGGGAGATTACATGTGCGCAGGCACTGCAATGGCAGGCCTGAGTTCCCTTTTTAAAGCTACTTGTGTTTGTTGGCACAATTAGTGCTGCTGGCCCACTAGTAGCAGTTGCATTACCAGCCCTGGCACACATAGTGCACTTTACTAGGGACTTTATCAGTAAGGCAAACATACCAATCATGGACAACCAATTACCTTTACACTTTACACAGGGAGCACCTCCACTTTGACACTGATCAGCAGTTGGAAAGTGTCTAAAGCATATAAGTTGGCAACACCATGTCAGAAAAAAGGTCTAGGGGAAAAGCAAATAGTTTAGGGAACTTAAGCCAAAAAGGGCCAAGTCCATCAGAGAGAGACAGTCATTCTATGTCTAGAATATACCATGGTAGGTGGGGATATGCCCTATACCCCAGTGTGATAATATGTTCTGTAGAGCTGCCCCCAATGCTAGAGCAATCTGCCTCCCCCTACGGGATTTAAGTGGGAAAGTAATTGCATTAGGTAGACCAAAAAACTGTATAGGCTGGGAAACAGGGTAATTGTGCATTTAGATGGCCGTCTACATCTTCCAAACATAAGGAGATGATGGCCAGAGCGCTGAAACTTTTCAGACTCTCACCCCCAGTCACAGATCTAGGTTAAATCCATCATTGTTCTTTAGCTCACTTCATCACCTCAGTTCAGAACCAACTATATGCATATCAGTTTTGACCCTGTGTCTCATGGGAACCGTCCAGCCCGAACTGCCAAGCCAGGTCTTTCAAGAACCGGAAACAAGCATCCTGGGACCGGTTTCTGGGTAACACCCTTCATCAGCCAGGCTAGCTTGAATTCAGTGGCAAAGTGAGTAAGGGACCCAAGTCTAAGGATACCCTGCCAACTTAGGCCAAAGAAAGCAAACACAAGAAGATGATCGATGGAGCGGTGAGCAAAAAAACAATGGATTTAGCCCCAGATCTCTGTACTGGGGTGAATGTATGACATTGTTTTGCGTTCTGTCCATCAACTTTCGATTTTGCTTTTGCCACCCCGAGTGGGACAGGTATGCCCAGACGTGGGTCCCCTGCTCTCCATGCCACTGGAGTCAAGCTATCCTGGTTGATATGGGGTGTCCTAGGATGCTTGTTTTCAGTCCAGGGAGGACATGACCTGGCAGTTCAGGCTGCACTGTTCCCATTGGGCCCAGGGTCATGACTGATTTGCATATGGCTGGGTCCAAATTGGATTGGCATGGTGAGCACTAAAACAATGGATTTAGGCCTAGATCTGTGTACTGGGGTGAATGTATGACATTGTTCTGCATTCTGTCCATCAATTGTTGTTTTTTCATTTGTGCGTATCTTCCAGCACCTGCGCCCAGTAAACTGAGTTTAGGACAGTCCTATAATAAGTGTGTAAGTGTGCCTAGTGAGCCACAGTCACGCTAACACTCAGACCTACAGGTGGGGTTCCCTTTGTGTAGCCAGGGAGGGGTAAGATACCAATAGGTTACTATTTTGGCTGCAATTTCAGTGCCAGCTACATTTAGGGCTGTGTGTCTTGTGCGGTAGTATATGTTCTCCCATTCCCGCTGTGTAAGTGTGCGGCCCTAATTCAAGCTCCCAGCATTTCCGACTCGGGGATATGTGGTGGGATGTGGGAGAGCTAAGGCGGCCACACAATTCTGTTATAAGATGAACGTTCGATTTTTAGAGAGCAACCATTTTTCAAAAGGGTTGAGGTGTTGTTGTGCATTAGGGAGTATCGTAGGGTGCATCACCCAGTAACAGATCTGATTGTAACAGAAGCGATCAATTTCAGGTAAGCTATGCCCCAAGCGGAAGTCCTCGAATAACAAAGGCCCCTCCTAATCAATGAAAGGGCTAATAGATCTTCAACCCTCATGTCCCCAGTGTCTAAAGGCCACAGGATCGGGGTCCGAAGTAAAGTCAGAATTGCCTACAATAAGTGTTCAAGGGTGAGGAAAAGGACATGAATCTCCCCTGAATGACCACTCTGTTCCACACAGCGATGCCGGCCTTGGTAATGGGGGATAGGTACAAGCTATTCAGGTTTGACGATTTGTGGAGGAAGGGAATGTTCTATTGGGACTTCCTCGCTACCGCTCTGTCCATGAAAAGCCATTGCTTTTTGGATTCAGAGTGGGACCACTCCACAAGAACCCTATATTGCACAGCTTGGTAGTTCCAGAGCAAGTTCAGTATGCCCTATCCTCTTTCATGGGGGGTCTGTAACTGAGATCCTTATTCATCCAGGGCCGTTTGTCTGCCCATATAAAGCGGTTGATCTCCTGTTGAAGAGACAAAATATCCCTGTGGGGGGGCTCAACTGGGAGCAACTGAAAGTGAAACAATGTGTTCAGCAATATAGTCATATTCACCGCTGCTATACGGCCTAGCCAAGAGAGACTACATGGCCTCAATCGACGCAGGCTCGACTGTATCTGCTGGAGTAGAATTTTAGAGTTAAGGGATACTGTCCTCTTGGTTTTAGCCGTTAGCTGAAGCCGACATATGGAACCCATGTGGAGGCATATTATATGGGGTAGGAGTGCTGTAGCTCAAGCAGCCTAGAGTTTTGAAGTGAGAGGTTGAGACTTGTGTATATTTACCTTGAAGTCAGCTGCCCACACGAACCACTTGACCTTGGCTAGGAAAGCTGGAAGGGAGACTAAGAGATCCTCCAGGGTAGCTACCGCATTGTACGCATAGAGACTGATGGTATGTTTCTCCCCTCCAAAGCGGACATGGGATATATGAGTATTATCTCGAACTGTTTGAGCCATAGGCTCCATGAAGAGAGCGAACAGTAGGGGGAGAGCAGAGAACCTTAGATCATGCCCCTGCAGATTAAAAATTGGGCTGAAGAATGTCCTTTCACATGAACCATTGCCGATGGCTTTGTATAGTTGCTAAGAATCCACTTGCAGAATTGGTCCCCAAAACCAAAAGTGCTGAAGAGTTGCCTCCATGTATGGCCAATGAACCTTATTGAACGCTTTTTCAGTACTGATTGTTAATAGCATGTGCTCCGTGTCAAAGGGCTGCACTTTATCAATAAGATACAGCACCCTTTTTGTATTGTCGCTACATTGGCATTTGGACACAAACCCTGCTTGATCTGGGTCTATCAGCCCTGGTAACCGTGGAGTCAGGAGAGCAGGCAGGATCCCTGTGAACAGTTTAAGGTCAACATTGAGTAGAGATATCGTCCTGTACGAAGCACAATTTCGCCTATCTCCAACGGGGTTTGGAATAACCACAATGGAGGTTCTTAGAATTGACAATAGGAGTGTGGCAAGGTCTCCTATTGCGTTGAATACCCTGGTAAGGTTGGGAGCTATGATGGGGCAGACACTCTTGTAGAAAAGTGCAGTAAAACCATTTGGGCCTGAGGATTTAAGAAGTTTTTGGACAAGCAATAGCAGAGAGCACCTCCTCGATGCATATTGGACGATCCAAGTCTGTGCTTCTGCTTTAGCCTAGAGGTAGAGGGTCTGTGGAGTAGGGTGGGCATCTAGGGGGAGCTCCTGAGCTGCATAGAGGTCTGTATAGAATCAACGGACCGACTCAGCTATGTGTGGGTGTTAGAACTGGGGTCTCTAGTTGGCAGAGGTAGGTACCACTGTCCAAATAGGGACCCTGCTTCTAGTCAGGGTAAGGAAGAAACCGTCTGAGATAACCCCTGGTCACCCCCTTGGTAGTTTGGCACGAGCAGTCAAGGCTTATCAAAGGCAATATGTAAAGTATTTGTACCAACACTCACAGTAACACAGTGAAAACACTGCAAACTGACTCCACAACAGTTTAGAAAAATAAAGGTATTTTAATCTAAACAACACAAGACCAAAACGATAAAAATCCAACATGCACAGTTCAAGAATATGGTTTCAAAAGTGTTGTTAAGGTTGCAATAAAATAATCCACAGTTGCGTGAAAAGTTCACAGTTGTGTCATGTTTAGCCAACAGTACCTTTAAATGTGACAAAGATCCAAAACAGAAACTGGTGCAGTGGAAAACAAGCGGCACGTCACTCATGAGACCCTGGGGAGGCGATGCAACATCCCTGCTGGATGTAGCAGGCGTGGTGCGGTGACTTCGGTCTGTATGGGGAGGGATGCGATACCTTGTATGGATTCCGGTGCGGAGGTTCCGTAGTGAAAAAGCTTGCAAAGGCACGATGCAATGATCTTTGGGGCTGCAATGATCTCCGGGGCGACGATGCGCGGACCAGCGGTGATCTTCCTCTTGAAGCTCCTCGATGCGAAGGGCTCTGAAACTTGCAGCGGAGTGATGCGGTCCGCAAGCAAGCGGTGCGACGATCTCACCCACCGATGACAGGCTCTGTGACAACACTCGCAGCGATGGTAATCTTCCTGCACCGGTCTGGTGCATCCCGCAAACGAAGGATACGACGACTCTGGCAGCGGCAACAGGCACTGCGACGATCTCGGCCTTCTTAGCCGCGGGAATTTCCTCGCATTTGCGGGGATGCGCTCCGCAAGCGAGCAATGGAACAAAACTTTCAGAAAATCTTTAAAAGTTTGGTTTCCAGCTTCCCAGCACAGGTACCACTTCCAGAGGCACCACAATTGTCCCAAGCACTCTAGGAAGGACTGAACTCTCTCAGCAGAATTCAGGGAAGCTGGGGTGAAGTCCTATTGTTCCTGGGACTTCTTAACAGGGAGCTTGGAGATTCCTTCAAACAAGGGGACACAGCTCCAAAAAGAAAAGACCTTTCCCTCTCCTTGGCAGCAAAGCAACAGCAGGTCAGTCCAGCAGAGCAACAGCAGGACAGTCTTCCTTCTTCAGTTTCAGCTTTCTCCTTGGCAGAGATTCCTTCTTGATTCCAGGATGATCTAATCTTCTGTAGTCAGGGGTCCGGTACTAATACCCCTAAAAGTCTTTGATCCCTTTGTGCAGGAGGGCTCTTATCCCGGTCTGACCCAGTTCCTTGAGCACTTTGTTTTCCTGGCCTCTCCTTTCCTTACAGAGAGAGGGGGAGGGTCGTCAGCCTCCCAGCAGGAGGTGGAGCCTGCATTTGGGAAGGCAGTCACAGCCCTATTCAGGCCCATGTGCTACCCCCTCCCACCACTCTAGATGCAGATGGAGCTATTCAGCCCATGATAGTGCACTCAGCCTCTGGGAGCCATCCATCCCCAGTCACTCACAAACCAGACAGCCAATTCACAAACAAGCCAAGTAACACAGAAAGGTCAGACAAGAGAACAGCAACTTTCTAAAAGTGCTGTTCTCAAACACAGGATTTAAAAACAACCTTTCCTGAAAGATGTGTTATTAAATTCTGAGTTCAGGGATACAAGACTTTTAGGTCGTATCTTGCTTCTATGGGAAGATATGCTGGTAGCCACTGTAGCCAGCTTTCTCCATGATAGCCTATGGGGCAAAATAGCCTTACCATAGTAAAAAACGAAAATGGCTGTAATTCACTACCAGAGCATGTCACCTGCACAAGTACACGCTCTACCTTTCACATACACTATACCCTGCCGAAGGGGTACCTTGGACCTTCCATAGGGGTGACCAATGTGTACAGAAAGGGAAGGGTTAGGCTTGGCCAGTGGGGACACTGACCAGGAGGACATGGCAGTTCACAGACAACACACAGGCACTGCGGTGGCAGGCCTGAGAATCCACTTTAGGGCTACTCATTTGGGTGGCACAATCAGTGCTGCAGGCCCACTAGTAGCATCTGTTATCACCAGCCCTGGCATACTCAGTGCACTTTACTAGGTTCTTCTTGGTGACACAAATATGCCAATCATGGATAATTAATCATAACAACAATTTACAAAGGGAGCACTTGCACTTTGACACTGAACAGCAGTGGCAAAGTGCCCAAAGCATCTAAACCAGCAAAAACGAAATCCAGCACAGCATCACAAATACAGTAGGTGGAGTCAAAAAGATAGGGGGAAACCACGTCAAATATGCCAGGTCTAACAGTGGGCCATCCCTCTGTTCCACACCACTGAGTCGGTCATGGTTGAGACTCTCATCATTTATCACTGGGCACGCAGCCTGTTGGCCTACAGGCGCCCATATCTATCTCCCCCAACATAGAGGTGTGGTGCAGATGAAGTGCAGCATGCTCTGCCCTGTCTAGATCGAGGCCTGATAGTTGGTTACGTGTGGTCTCTGGTTGTCACCAAACCCGAGGAGCACTAGTGCTTTTATGGATATGCTCCAGTTCCTCTACCTGTCTAGAGAGATTGTCTCACTTATCTCTGCGGATTAAATTATACACATGGGAGATTGCAATGAAATCCGCGTCAGGGTTGCGTCCATGCCCCATTCCTTTTTTTGATCTATACGAATGGGGAGGAAGCACCCTTGTTGAACTCCACACCTGACATCACAACGATCAAGAATGTGCGCATCCGAATTCCGTTATACGCAGACGATGCTGTTATGTTTGTCCGTACTGGTCGAGCTTTACAACAGCTATTGGGGATCTATGCAAGTTACATGAGTAGATTAGATTTAAAATCAAATGATGCAAAGTCCCTTGTCCTAACCACAGGGATGAGTGAGAGGAAGGTCCCACATTTTTATATTGAGGGACACCAAATAGCTCATACAGATACCTTTTCCTATCTTGGAATAACTTTTGAGTGACAATCATCCTGGTCCCCATTAAGAAAATGGGGTAGCCCATAAGACATGGACCTGGGTATACATTAATATAAACAAACAGTGGTCCAGAGCCTATCGATTACAACTGGTGACTCAATCACAGTCGCAGTCGCTTGGGTATTTGAAACGCGGAAATACATGCACCGGGACGGCGTCTTTCCGAATGCACAGAGAGGCTCGACTTTAACAGGCGGCGATCGGGTAACGATTTGGAAATCATTGTTGAATTACTGCTTACCTGCTAAGAAGCATATTAGAATCCTTGAATCAAAAATAAGGACCCTAATTCCCCCCCCCTTTTTCTGTGGGGTAGATTAGATTAAAAACAATCGGGAATCGTCAGCATGTAACGCTTGACCTTGGCACATCCTTCACATCAAGGGTAAATTAAAAAATCCCTTGGTTGTCCCAGTTGTTCCTACAGTCCTGATGAAGACTCGCAATCCCCAGGTCTAAATCACCGTTGGGCTAAGACGAGTCGAAACGTCGACACCTTCTTTTCATAACCTTGGACCAGCTGTTTAACAACATTGTTGCTAGTGCAAAATAAAGGACATATAGGTTTATGTAGTACAATGTTGTGATTTGAAAATAACATCGTGGCCAGGTTGTCAATAGGGCAAATTGGATGTCCTGCATTGGTTAAAAAATAATGTGAATACTCCTTTTTTGTCCACCACTGTGTTTTTTCCTTTCATCTGTTTCAACTTTTCGAGCACATCCTTTCTTCTTTTGCACGCTCCCTTTGGGGCAACCTATCTGTTTTTACTTACTTCAGAATATATTGTAATTAGTATGAACATAAAAAATTCAAATCTGAGAATGGAATAAAATAAATATATATATATCTTTCTTTAACCGTGGTGTTAGGTTTCTCTCAGTATAAGTATTGATATACTATAGAGCAGACTGAATATTGTTGCTCACCAAAAGAAACTTAATCATCCTGGTCCAGCATGATCACAACTAGGGGCCTAGCCCTGGAAAAAAAAGCATTATAGCACTTAACTCCTGTACCAAGAACCTGGGTGCAAAGCCCCTCGAAATGATCAAAAACGTCTACTCTATCAAAGCAACATCAGTGGCAACCTATGGAGCAGGGATTTGGGGATACCCTAACGCCCATACTCACCAGACCATTGAGAAGTATTTTTTGAAAAAACAAATTGGCATTCCGGCAAGCTGGTCTAACTTTACATGGCATGCCAAGCTGGACGTCACCTATATTGCTGATACAACTTGGTTGTCACCCATACTTTTATGGCACTTGATATGCAGAAGAGCATCAGTAAACCTTACACAGAAGCTAATAGAAGATTGCCTTAGTTTGGACCACGCTCAAAGGATTCTGTGGTTATCGTATATAAAAAATAGTCTTAATTCCCTTGATTCCCTTGGACTAAATCATCTATTTACATCTCCATTTACTTGTGCTACAGTATCCAAAAATGAAATTAAAACACTGTACCAAAGGGCAATGGAGCGATTCAAATTGAACTGCTCGAAAGCATCTGTAAAATTATATCTAGAGAGCCCAATTGAACAGGCAGGTGCCCAACGCTATCTATTTTACGTGACTAATCCATGTCACAGATTCATCTTAGTAAGGTTTCATCTGAACCGCACACCCAGCATGTTTTCCCATAGTGCTTGCATTTTACTTTTGCCGACCTTCCCACTTGCCCATGTGATGGTTCTTCTTCTCAATCAAATATACATATTCTCTTTTTTTGTAAATTTTACAAGGCACATAGTAATAGATTCATCAGGCCGCTTATGTGCAAATATAATTTTATCTAAGGTTGCCCAGGTCTGTATTTTTTTACAATCATTACCTGACCAACTAGTATGTTTCTCTGTGGCCTCATTTTTACTTCTTTCATAGAAGAGTAGGCAGCTGGGTATCCCTGCCTTATGAATTGTGCATTTTAAACCTTGTTATTAAATTCAATGTTTTTATCCATTGACCGCTTATCAGTCACATTGTTTGTACTATGAAAACGGTATCTTTTTAACGTGTTTTCTATATGTGTACTTTGTACTTTTATGACCTTATATATTAAGTATCAATTACAGTGATTTGACTGAATTCACACCTGAACACCACCTTCAGAGGTTCCCAAAGTGTGGTGATTGTGGTCCCAGATTTGTCATTAATGGTTAGGAAGCCCTTTAACAATTTGGTGAATTGCTGCACGGCCTCATGGTGATGTAGTAACGTTTTCCATAGACGCCAGGTTTTGGGAAGTGGGCAGGTTACGGGAATGGTTAAGATGAAAATCACTTCTGCTTGATCTGACAGTTAGCAAGGTACTATCTTGGATGATTTAGCTTTGAATAAGATCCCTGAGGTGTCCAGAAAATAATCTATCCTAGTGTATGTCTTATGCACGTGGGAATAGCATGTATAGTCCCTTGTTTGAGGATGGAGGGACCACCAGATATCTACCAGGCCCATATCCTGTAACCACTGCTCTTCCTCACCGGAGAGTTCCCCGCTCTGTCCCTGATGTTGGGCCGAACAGTATACTTTGTTATTAGAGCATTGGAATGTTGGTAGCTCCATTGAAAACAATGGAGTGCTCTGGGCTTATAATAGCTGGTATAAGCCTGGAGCTCCAACATTCCAAAGTTTCTTTGTTCACAGCTCTGGCTGTGAACAAAGGGTTCAGTGAGCCTGAGGGGATTCCAATCCCCTCACGCTTCCAAAAGGCTTTGTTTTTTTTGTTAGAACATTCTGTCCTCTAGTGACAGAGTGTTCTAATAACCTTATAGCCCTTTGTAGATGGGCTATACCGCTATTAAAGCCCCTCTCCCTTGTTAAAGGCCCTCGCCTTTGGCTTGGGGCCTTTAACGCTAGAGAGGGCCTTTAATAGCCGGTAAAGCCCTCCAAGGCAGGCTATAAGGCTATATTAAAGGTTAGCTTAAGATCTCCCCTCATCAGCAACGACTAGTCAGTCAAACTGGTCATCTCTGCAGCGGCCCAACGACCAAAATATTCCTGTCCGTCATTAGAGGCATACACCGTACCCAAAGTGAAGCTATGTTAACCTATCAAATAGACCATCAGTCTTTCCTAACTTCGGCCTGCTCAGGACCCTCTTTCCCAGGGAAGGTGATATAAATAAGGATAGCCACCACTGCGGTTTTAGCAGAAAGGGACAAAAGAATTGTTGGGGAAAAGCTCTAGATCGAAGTCTGTGAGTGTCACCAATGAGAAAGTGCATTTCTTGAAGGAGGCATATATGGGCCCGATTGTTCCAAGTATAAAAATATAACACGTCCCTAATTTGGGTTATTGAGGTCCTTCACATTAAGGCTAATAATCTTAAGGTCCGTAGCCATCAGAGGAAAAGTGGGATAGACCCTTCAATGTGGTTGCATGGTACAATTGGGTCTTGGTTACGCAATGTGTCATCAGCAGAATGAGAGAGGTTGCCACGTAATGAGTACTTTGTAGAGGGATCAGTGCTAGAAGGGACCCAGGTGTAGGAGGAAGTTGAACACCCCAGTAGAAACAAACCAACAAACAACAAACCTTAATGAATAATGTCAATTTCCTGGGCGAAGTACCCTATGGAGAAAAGAGCGATAGGAGGAATACAGTGGTCATTGCACTCTGCTTTCTGCGCCTGTCAGGGCCCACCACCCACCCTGCAAGACAGGAAAGAGGGAAAGGATAGAAGCATAGACAGTAAGCAAAGACAAAGGAGCGTGTGTATATTAGGTAAGCCAAGAACAACAAGAGAGAAAGGGTTTAGATGTACACTCTCACACCCCTTATCTTACTATTTTTAAACAACAGAAGAGTGACAGCACAATAAAGGACAACTTCGTAGTGAAGTGTCTAAAAAGAAAAGGAAAAAGGAAAACTCCAAGGGGAGGGACACCACAAAAGAAATTTTTTAAGAACCCTCACTCACCAACCTAGTGGTGACATGCTTCATCACTGGGTTCCCACTGGAAAGACCTAATGTCTTTCCAGTGTGCTTCAACGCCTGTGTTACAGCGGAGCTGGTTTAGTGTGTGTTGAAGGTGTTGTAGTGAAGCCAAATTAAGCCAAGTGAGTGCAAAGAAATAGAAAAAAATTTTAATTAAAAAGTGCAAGCACGTGACTTTCAAAATTTTTTATTATTTGTCCGGTCTGCACTGGTTAAAAACAAGGGTGAATGGACCATAGGTGTGGCCTCGATTATGGTAGACCCCTAGTCCATATAGGTGAATTTGGTCGACATGTTTCTGCTTTTATTGAGCCCGAGTCGCTCAGCTTTCTTCAGGACCTTAATAGTGTAATCCTCCGGTGGTGTACACGCCCTAAGGTGCACCCTGCCGTGAGGAGAAAGTGTAAAAAAATTTTGGGGGGAAAATAATCTGTTCTTCCAAAAAAGTATATTTATACTCGTGGCTTTAAAGCCGCATATAACTCACGTAGCAATTTTGCTGGAGTCATGTACCTGTGGGGAAGGAAAATTTCAGTAATTAGATATAGACATATCCCCAAATCGATACGATATTGTAAATGGAAAAAACTGTTGTGTCCCATCACCCTAAGTAAAAGAAACACCCATCCAGTGGACTTCCCATTGTGAGTGTTCTATAGCTTGGGTAGTATTGTACTAGTAGGTAAAGGGTATCGTTTCAAGCTCTACCAACATGCAAGTGTTACTGTGTCCCAAATTTTATGTGACAACATTTTTGCAATTCTGAAGTTGCATAGACTGGACTAAGTGTGGGGTGTCTTCATGGCTCATGAGACGACAACAAAGCCCAACAATTCACTATTTACCAGTGAATGCAATAAAAGTACAAATATGAATGAAATAGGAATTTCAGCAATTCAACAGAGAACACTAATCACATCTTACGCCAAAAAACGGAATAATCATGCATCCCGTGGTTTAAAAGGTTGCAAACCATATTACAAATGAACAATGTGGGACAAAAGGTCTCGCTTTAAACTCACAGGAGGTGTGTCGATATCGGACCTCATGGGCACATAACGCGGTGTGAGGTAATCTTCACGCTGCAATCTGTGCAGACGGAAAGAAATTCTGGTCTGTTTTTCTTTCCGTCTGCACAGATTGCAGCGTGAAGATTACCTCACACCGCGTTATGTGCCCATGAGGTCCGATATCGACACACCTCCTGTGAGTTTAAAGCGAGACCTTTTGTCCCACATTGTTCATTTGTAATATGGTTTGCAACCTTTTAAACCACGGGATGCATGATTATTCCGTTTTTTGGCGTAAGATGTGATTAGTGTTCTCTGTTGAATTGCTGAAATTCCTATTTCATTCATATTTGTACTTTTATTGCATTCACTGGTAAATAGTGAATTGTTGGGCTTTGTTGTCGTCTCATGAGCCATGAAGACACCCCACACTTAGTCCAGTCTATGCAACTTCAGAATTGCAAAAATGTTGTCACATAAAATTTGGGACACAGTAACACTTGCATGTTGGTAGAGCTTGAAACGATACCCTTTACCTACTAGTACAATACTACCCAAGCTATAGAACACTCACAATGGGAAGTCCACTGGATGGGTGTTTCTTTTACTTAGGGTGATGGGACACAACAGTTTTTTCCATTTACAATATCGTATCGATTTGGGGATATGTCTATATCTAATTACTGAAATTTTCCTTCCCCACAGGTACATGACTCCAGCAAAATTGCTACGTGAGTTATATGCGGCTTTAAAGCCACGAGTATAAATATACTTTTTTGGAAGAACAGATTATTTTCCCCCAAAAATTTTTTTACACTTTCTCCTCACGGCAGGGTGCACCTTAGGGCGTGTACACCACCGGAGGATTACACTATTAAGGTCCTGAAGAAAGCTGAGCGACTCGGGCTCAATAAAAGCAGAAACATGTCGACCAAATTCACCTATATGGACTAGGGGTCTACCATAATCGAGGCCACACCTATGGTCCATTCACCCTTGTTTTTAACCAGTGCAGACCGGACAAGTAATAAAAATTTTTGAAAGTCACGTGCTTGCACTTTTTAATGAAAATTTTTTTCTATTTCTTTGAACTCACTTGGCTTAATTTGGCTTCACTACAACACCTTGAACACACACTAAACCAGCTCCGCTGTAACACAGGCGTTGAAGCACACTGGAAAGACATTAGGTCTTTCCAGTGGGAACCCAGTGATGAAGCATGTCACCACTAGGTTGGTGAGTGAGGGTTCTTAAAAAATTTCTTTTGTGGTGTCCCTCCCCTTGGAGTTTTCCTTTTTCCTTTTCTTTTTAGACACTTCACTACGAAGTTGTCCTTTATTGTGCTGTCACTCTTCTGTTGTTTAAAAATATATTAGGTAAGCACCAGATCAGTGGAGTCTTCAGTGAGCGACGCCAGGACCGACTATCGTTCTTTGCTCATTGTCTCTTGATCTCGTCAGAGCTTTGTGGGTGAGTTCTTGAGGAATCTCCCTTTATGAGCTTTGCAGTTGGTTCGTTCTCTTCAAGATGGTGGAGATAGCTCTGGGGAATCAGCTTCTATGTTCAGTAACTGACACGCTTCCTTAAGCAAATTAAGTTGATGGATTTTCCCATTAAGACGAATGATCAGGTGGAATTGGTGGCCCCCTAAGTAGGGCACACCAAAGGATTGGAGGTGGAAACTGATCGGTCGGAATTCTTTGCGTTTTTGAAAGGTTGATACGGCCAGGTCCTAGTATAAAGTCAGCTTGTGTCCTTGAAACTGTATTGGGCCTTTATCTCAGGAAGGCTGAAGGCTGCATTTCTTCAATGAGAAATCACAGACGCAGGAGGTGCAGGTGAAGGTCTCTTAGGTCCTACTCAAAGAGTGCATTCCAGTTTAATTTTGAAAGCAGGAGGTGCTTCTGTAATCATGTGGAAAAGGTCCATTACAAAGGAAACGATGTCTGGGCCTCTGGTCCAGCTGGACACCTTTGATGCGTATGTTATTGCAGCGTGAGCATTTTTCTAAATCTTCGATGTGGGCCTTCAATTCTTGGTGCTGATCACATAGACCCAGAATCTCTTGTTGGAGTTGTATAATCTGTTCATGTTGGCTCGATTTGTGCTCTTCAAGCGTGTCCACTGTTGCCTAGGGCATCCACATTCTGTCTCACCTCATAGAGATCATTAGAAAGCATCTTTTTCATACTCTGAAGGTCTTTCTGCAGAGAGGCAAACAGGGCTTCTATGAATGAGCGTGTAAGAAGGGCCTTAGAGTTGGTGGCATCCAGTGATGTTGTCGCCTCTGAGGCCGGCAAAGAGTCTTCTGTGTGAGAGCTTTGGGACTTGAGTAACATCTCTTTCTCAGAGCGATGCTTCTTCCCTTTACTTGTGGCCATGGCGTTGTTGGCGTCAGAGTGTCACAGTGATAAGGGTGCATAGTCATGTTGCACCAAAGAGATCGCTTCCGCTGCAGGTAGGTAGATAAGTGTCATAGCCAAGGCAATAAGAGAGGTTGGGAGCCAATGACCCAAAAATGGAGACCATCAGGATACGGGTGGACCCACGTCAGGACCACTGCTGGTAAATGCTGCAAGTCTACTGGCCAGTGCCAGATTGTCCACTCAATGCAGTGCTGACCAAAGAGACCTCTGCTCACTCTGAGGCCAATTGACACTGGTGTGAGGCAGCCAGGTAACAGGAGGCCCGCCCTGACCCATGTCAAGTCTGGGGCCGCCAACCAATTCCGTTCAGGGGAGGCCACGCAGCCCGCAAAGCCAGACCAATCCTCATGCCCTAAGCAAGGAGTAAGATGGGGCAGCAGGTGGCGCAGCACCACAGGGTGGCAGGAAGGGACTTATCTGTGTATGGTGAGGCTTTGCGGCTGCCGATCCATGGACTCACCCTCATGGTAGCAGTAGTCCGTATGGCTGGTTCAGCCCAGGGAGTTGGAGAGGGATGCCCGCATTCCCCCAATGGCAGCGCCAGCCACCGTGGATCAGCTACAGAGGCCCAGTTACAAGTCTCCTCAGTCCCACCAGCAATGGGTATTCTATTGATCTGTGTTGGACTTGGCCCTTCTGGCAGATTCATCCCTAAAAGTTTTGCCTTTTTTGTGACCTGATATTGGTCGTTTTTGTCCTCTGCGCACTTTAGCACTGTGGCCCAGTGTAAAGTGCGTGCGCGCTCTGAGTGCTGTGGTGAGATTGGCCTGCCTTCCCATAGGAATGCATGGGGGATTTGTGTGCCCATGGTAATTCCTGGTATGAGAGGAGCGCAAGGGCGAGTTTAGTATGCATGGACTTGTGAGAATAAATGCTGTGCAAAAGTGTGCGCAGATGTATGGTGACTGGTGGAGAAATGACACTTTTAGAAGTTGGCATTTCTGTGTGCTATATGTCTGCCTGCCTGATGTGAATTGCATGTCTGGCTTGTGAGTGACAGGGGCTGGATGGTGTGGGTGGCTCCAGGAGACACGGTGAGTTGGCCCAGTGGTGAATAGAGAGACCAGCATGCAGATGGGAGGGAGGAGTTGCACCTGGGACCTGACTAGGGCTGTGCCTTCCCTCCACAATTCCGGCTCCACCCCCTGTGGTGCGTCTGATCCCTGAGCCCCCACCTGACTAAGGAGAAAGGAGCTGACCAAAACAAAGTTCTCCAAAGATCCCCCAAACCAGTTGCATCTGGTTTCCCAAGCCCTGTGCTGTGTCACAAAGGAAAATGTCCTATAAAAGAAGGGGCTCTGACTCCATGAGAGTTGTTGTGCTCTTACGGACTAGAGGGGGTGCTGCTGGGCTCCAGGAGGAATCGCCACTTGGGACTGCCTCCCTGATGGAGGACCCTGTGAGCTGGCCTGCCTGGGCCCAGCCTTTACCCCCTTACTCCTGAAGGACTTTCCCTGCGTTTGGACTTTTATCCCTCGGAGGGCTGTGTCTTCTGATCCCTGAGTGCTCTTTACTTTTATTTAAGAAGCACTGGTGGCCTCCTGCACGAAGCTGCAACATATGGGATTCCAACCCCACACTGGCCATTATTTTACAGCATTTTGGGCGGCCTTTAGGTGCTCATTTTTTATTATTGGCGGTTGCCCAACCCGCGTGATTGCTCGCCGCATTTTTGTGAGGAGAGCAGGTGCCCACCCCACATTGCCACTCTGTTTGCGGGTGCCTACCCTGCGGTTCTGCAGTGGTATCTACATTTAAAGTAGCTGGTGCCCACCCTGCATTGTGGTGCCCTTTCACGGGTGCCCACCCTGCCTCTGTAGTGGTTGAAAATGGGAGCCTACCCAGTATTGCCTCTGCGTGGAAGAGATCACAGCCGCGCTGCCCGCGGCAACCCGGAAGTCGGTCAGGACGAACCTGACGGTGGGTGGAGCCTCGTGCCCTCAGGAAGCGAAAGCAGAGCCTGGGACAGAGCGGGGGTCCCATGAGGAGGAGAGAGCTCTGCGTGTGGGCAAAGAAGCAGGAAGCAGACAGGACCTACCCCACGCTCCTGTGACGAAAGAAGCAGGAAGCAGATGGGAGCCAACCCCGTGCTCCTGTGACCAAAAGGAGAAGGAGACCGCCTGAACAGGTGAGGACGGGCCTGGGGGTGAGAGAGAGCCAAGGCACATTTTCAGTGCCTGCCCCCACCCATAGGGACCCAAAGAAATCTGCCAGTGGACCCCCGTTAGTGAGGGGGGGTTGAATGCACCACAGTGTTGGTGCCGCTCGAGGCACATTGTCGGTGCTTGTGGCATTTTCATTGGGGGCCATTTGTATGCTAGAGTCCCAAGGAGGGGCTCAGGAGTCAAGCTGGTGCCCGGGCTCATTTTTACAGCTGCCCAGTAAGTAGTGGGCAGCTGCCACGTTTAGGTTGTGCATCTGCGCACTTTGCTTTCGCTGCTCCTGCAGCCAGCCCTGACTTTTGCTGGACATAGGGCCTTTTTGAGCCCCTGAGAGTGGCCAGTTCCCGATTCCGATTAAGGCACACTGTGTTTATACTGATTATTGCCCAATGTGCTTATGCTGGTAATGCTTAGTACCTCATGTGGTTTATGTTTATGAGGCTGGCGCATAATGTAGTTTTACGCCTGAGGTGGTCTATGCTAAGGAGATTCATGTGGTCCATGCTAAGGTGATATGCCTGACATGATTTGAGCCTCTTATATTTTTTATGTTACAGGATCTAGGTCTCAGTTCAGTATTTCACCAGTAGTTACTGGTTGTGCTCTACATTTACTATTTGTGTTACATTTACAATTGGTGATTTGTGATGGTTTTGACAGTGGCCCCATTGGCCCTGTCATGTGTTAATAGTCCCCTGTAAATACTGCCTAGTGCCAGTTGGCACAGTGTACATTGTGTGATTATGATCTGATGTGTTTATTATAATACAAAGACTATTTTTATATATAACCTTGTGTGGGGTTGTGTGAGAAGTTGGCCTGATATGTGGTGTTTCCAATTCTGGAACCACCTTGTATCAGTCCAAGCAATCCCTTATGGTGTCTGGTTGTAAGTCAGCCTTGTAGACAAGCTATCCTAGGGGTAGCATGGACTAAGCAGCCTTAAAGGCTTAACTGAAGAGGTCGTGTTAAGCGAGCTGTTTTACCACATACAATCCTGTAATACCAAATGAAAGGACACCACACAAGTATATATTATAAAAATATATGTGTTTATTTCTAAATTAATCCCCAGTACTCTTTATGAGCAAAGGGGCACAAGCGTTAAATCAAAAGCACAGTATAACATATAAAGTTGCACAATTATGGATGAGGGTGGGTGGCCACTCAAACCATATACTGAAAAAGTGGTATAAGAGATACCAATCGAACAGTGGTTCGGCCTAGGGCCTAGAGAATCGCTGGGAGCAGTCAGGACTAGCAATGCTGAAGTCGGGAAAAGCCCGCGGGATTCGGGTGCAGCACGTAAAGTGCGGCTTGCACCAATGCAATGTCAATGGTGCGTAAAAGTTACACAAAGTTAGTTTAAAGATACTTCCGCTGAACCTAGAGGAACAAAACTTAAGACACAGACCCTAGATGTGTGTACCAGTGTTGGGACACCGGCGTTGCAATGTTACCTCACCCACAGGAAGTGGGTGCACAGGGTCGAAATGGCGTCGGGTTTTGACACGCAGGTTCTTGGTGCTTGGAGCTGGAGAAGCTGCAGGCGATGGGAAGCAGAAGTGTCCGGTGTGATCCAAGGGTGGATCGAAGTCGAGATGAATCTGAAAGCAGAGGGAACAGAGTCTGGGTCACTCAGCAGTGACCAGGGTGGAACCAGGACGGAACCAGGCAATGTCGGGCGCAATCAGATGGTTGTTGAGAGGCTTCTCTCCGCTGTCACGTGGGCTCTGGGGCATCTGCGATGTCCAGGAGCAGGTCACGATCTGTCTAACGCAGGCTCTCGCCGTCAGCACCGTCGGCTTCAAGATTGCAGCAAACAGCACTTGGCAAAAGCAATCCACGCGGAACCGGGAGATTGCTTCTCACTCAGACCAGGAGGGTCAGAGTGGGGGCTCCTTTTCTCAGGAGCTGGTGCAGATCTGGAGCAACCAGAAAAGCAAGTTGTGTTCAAGTTTTCGTCGGCACAGGGGCCACAAGCCAGCTGGCAAGTGACCGGGCCAACGCATCAAGCCAACACAAGCAGAAGGGCCCCACGCAGCACTCGTCGAGTGTGGAGGGGGTAGCTTTGGTGCAAGTGTAGCTCAGGGTTGGGGCTTCTCAAACCCCGGTGTACAGCTTCGAGGGTCACTCGTGGGCTGCACGGTCAGTGTCTCATGGCCTTTTCAAGATGGCGTGCCCCACGCTTCCAGTCTCCTCCACGGGTCTCAGCTCTGCAGGGACTGTGGACCGGGCTGGGAGAAGGCAGGCAAGCTTGATCTCGTCGATCTCTGTTGCTTGAGTTCCGGCGGGAACTGCCACAAAGCAAGGGTCGAGGTGCTGGTTGGTACCTGTTTGCACAGGGTGGTCACTCCTTGACCACAAGGGAGATTCTTCAGTCTTCTACGTTGAGTAGGATGTCGAAGGGTCCAGAATTAGTTTCTTATGTTTCTTCAGGATGATCTGAGTTGCATTGGCACTGCTCCCACTCTTATTCGAATCTGGTGGGCTGGACATCCTGCTAGGTCCCCTCCTACGGGTGGGACCCAGGAAGGGGGTGGTTACACCCCTTTCCTTTGATCCAGGCCGCGCTGGGACTGGGACTGGTGTGCCCCAGAACCGGTTTGGCCGGATTATGCAAGGGGCAGCCTTGTGCTCCCCAGGCAGTGTCTGGTTTCTTTGAAACCTCCCTGCTACAATCCACCATCTCCTGTCTGGGGTGGTTTGACACCGCCCTGCGACAGGAAACCCTTTGTCCAGGCCACCATTTGCTGAGTTTCGGTCAGCAGCAGGTGGCCAGACCCGTGTCTGTGGCAGAGGCATCCATTTTGTGGATCTGAGGCTCATTTTAAATCAACCGCATTTCAGTAAAGTAACATGTCTTCTCCCTCTAGAAGGGTGGAATGCTACCCCCGTCGCCAGAACTGGTGAGGGGGTAGTATTCCAATTCGTATGACACCTTACACGACATGTTTTGATAAAGCCAAACCAAAGTTGCTATATAACCGCGAGGATTATAAGGCACTTAAGAGTATATGGTATGGCATTATCCCGGATCAGCTTAGGGAGTTGTTCCCGACAGCTGCAGACAGGCTCAGCTCATGCCAGAGCTCCATCTCACATAAAACCACGCACTCTGCCTCCAGGATTGATAAGGCCTTCCATAGGAGTGACTCACAGGTTTATATGTGTCCAGATATAGGTTTAGATATAGGTATACTATATCTAAGCAAGGGGTGATTACACCCACTTGCCCCAGCTGAGTGATCAGCCAGTTGTGTCAATTTAAGAACCAGCCAGGGGTGGCAAAAGCTATGCTTCAGCCCCTGGTAGGCCTTGGTAGCACCTATGCCCTGAGCACCTATAGTGCATGGTACAGGGGCTGACAAGGAGTCCATTTTCCAATTGTGGTATGTACCTATAGCACATGTATTTCAAATTTAGAGAGAGAACAGCAGGCTGGGGGTCTGAATAGCAGGCCCACAGCCTCAGTAAGTCGAAAACCAGTGAAGCAAAAAGCATAATTTGGGGTGACCATAGGATAGCAGACCCTACTCTCCTACAGGTTGCTTTTGTGGTGTGCCTAATGTGTTGCTGCTGTGTGGGTGTTGTGCAAACACTTTACACATTGCCTCCGGGATAAGCCTGACTGCTCGTGCCAAGCTACAAAAGGGGTGAGCAGGGTTATCTTTGGCGTCTAACTCCCTTGTCCTGACTAGAGTGGTGGTCTCTGCCTGGCTTTGGCGCAAGCCTTAGCCAACCAGAGATCCCATTTCTAACAATCTGCGAAGGTGAAGGGGTCCATATCGACTTGTACAGCAATTAACTATCCCCTTGTGGATGAGGTCAAAGGTAGCAATCTGCTGCAACCCCCGATCGCTGAGGCGAAGGGGTCCGAAGGCACAGGAAGGTGGGGACAGTAATCTCCGGCTGTAATCGCAGCCCAGCTGTCTTATTGGGCAGGCCGCACCTCAACGCCGTTCAATCTAGGCCGCCGAGGCTCGCTTGTAAGTCTTTCGAAGGAGAGTGAGGGAGGATGGACCCAGCAGCAATCGAGCCTTCAGCACCGGCCCACCGATCCAGGGTCCAGCGCTGGCTGCTCCCGAAAGGGCTTTGAGGCCATCAGGTCCCCGACATCAGTCAGGCCCCTGCAGATAGTCCCATGGTCAGTGGGGCACCGTTACACAGGGTACCACTACAGCAAATACCTGATCAAGGCAGGGGACTCTACACTTGAGCCAGCTCATCTCGTTGAGGTCTCGATGCCCTCTGGGGGATGAGCAACTGGAGGTCGAGGATCCAGGATGTCGAGTCCCATTGCTGCATTTTGGGGTAAGTACACCCCGAATCCCCACCTGGAAGTGTCCAATGGGGTGCTGGGTTAGCTGCAATTCAAATCATACCCTCAGTTCCAGCTATACAGTGGCTAAGGCGTGTGGGCCCGGCTGCACGGGTTGGAGAGATGCATCTCACTCGTTCGACATCTTGGCCACAACCCAATAGTATTTTTATAGAGGTAAACCCTCCCCGCACTGTCATGGATAGTGGTACGGGAACAACATCGCAATTTAGAAAAATCCGCCTTGCCATGATTTCTGGATCCTGCAAAATGTATCTGTAGTAAACAAACAATGCCAAAAGACATTTGTGAAGATTCTATACACACACATTGTACCCGGAATCCGGTTTTACTTGTCGTGATGGTGATCAAGGTGCAACATGTGCACACCTAATAAAACTTGAGTTTTGAAATAAGCATCATCTGACACTCAAAGTGGTGTGATAGTTCATCATGGTTCCCCAGTAATCGTGAAAAATTAGTAAACACAGACTGCCAAACGGGATTTCAGTTGTTCAAAGACACAGCGCACAGACCCCACGGAAACCTAACTAGGGATGTAGCTGTCAATTGTGGAACAGTTGCAGTAGCACCGGGGCTCAGGCTTCTGAGGGGTCCACTTCACCACAATTAGTGGCTATTTTCGTTTACTGCAAAACGAGAGGGTGGGGTTTAAAATGTGCTTGTTTGCATTAAGGCCCATGGCGCCCTTTCTATGGCACCAAGATTAACAGATGTCCCACCTCAATAAACACCTCATCTTGCAATTATGCATATTTGGCAAAGTGGTGTGTATATATTGGAACCCCGGTCCAAAAGGGGGTGGTGATGGACGAAGCATCCGAACCAATCAAACACTCACACCCAGTCAACAGATCTGGGTTTAATCCATCACCGTTCTTTAGCCCACTCTGCCACCCCAGTCCAGACATGGCCATATGCAAATCAGTCTGACCCTGTCCCTCATGGGAGCAGTCCAGCCCGAACTGCCAAGCCATGCCTTCCCTGGACCGGAAAGAAGCTTCTGAGGATCGGTTTCTTGCATTTCAGCCGCCTTCAGCCCGGCTTGCTTGAATCCAGTGGCAAAGTGAGCAAGGGACTCATTTCTGAGCAAACCCTGCCAACTTATGGTGAACAAAGCGGTACAAAAGGGGGTGGTGAGGGACGGACCCTGTGCCTCATGGGAACAGTACAGCCCTAACTGCCAAGCCATGCCTTCCCTGGACCGGAAACAAGCTTCCGAGGACCGGATTCTGGCATTTCAGCCGTCTTCAGCCCGGCTTGCTTGAATCCAGTCAAGCTATCCTGGCTGAAGACGGCAGAAAGCCAGAAACCGGTCCTAGGATGCTTGATTCCGGTCCAGGAAAGACATTGCTTGCAGTTCGGGCTGGACTGTTCCCATGAGGCACAGGGTCAAGGCTGATTTGCATATGGCCATGTCTGAACTGGGGTGGTGTGGAGTGCAAAAAAACGATGGATTTAGGCCCAGATCTCTGTACTGGGGTGAATGTATGACATTGTTCTGCATTCTGTCCATCAACTGTTGTTTTTATATTGGAACCCCTACAGAGGTTTAGCTTTTGTCTTATTTTTTGGTTTGTGGGCTGCTTATTTAAATTAACACTCAATCTTTTTCCAAGAACAAGGTTTGTTGTATTAACATGATTCTGTAGAAGGAACATGGACTGGCGTTAGCATTTTGTGTTCAGATTAATACCTACCTCGATTACCGGAAAGAAATGCATTTTATAATAAATAAGGGGATTCCTTTAGCATTTTTAGGACCATCTTCTCACCGACAGAAGAGCTCCATTTTCCAGATGAAGTGTTTGAGGGGAGGAGCTAGACTTTCTCCCAGTGTCCGAAACAGTTTATTATGTCCATAATTCATTGCTTCTTAGCTATTTTATTGGCCACAAAGCTGAAATGCATGATGAAGTTGTCTATTTCTGCTACCCTGAAAGTCATGTTTTTCATATTGCTGTTGCCTGCCTGTCAACAGAAAGGCCACAGTCGCTCTCTCTTTTCTATGTGTACAAGAATGATATCACCCAGTCAGCACTAAACTCATAGACCACTTGGAAGATAATGAAGTAAATAAAACTGAAGAACAGCACTGCAGGTCATGCCTAGTGACGGTCCCTTCCCCATCTAGATTGCATAGAAGACAATGTGGTATCTTCATCAACGTTTCTCAATTCTGGCATGAAGGTGACAATAAATTCATCTGCAGGGCTGTACTTTCTGAGGAGCCTGAACTCGACATCATACTGGACAATGGCTTCAAATATTCTGTAGCAAAAATATGAGGATAGTCTCCTTGGTAATAGGTTAAGACATGCTTGGGCTCAATCAGGTTTAAAGTGAGTATCCCAAGCATGTCAATCAGTGTCAATCAAATGGCATCCTTCAGAGGAAGAAGTTAGTGTTAACAAAGGTAGTTCATGCTTTAACCCAATCCTTTAATGTGAAATCCTCTCCAAAAGGAAGACAAGAGAAAGGCGTATGCAATGTATCATGTCTAGGAACTATATGACTAAGTGTTAGGACTCTCCTAGAATCCCAGCATTCTTCTGAACCTTGATTGAAAACAGATGGTGCAAGGTAAATAGCGAAAGGTCAACTGTCCCTGCTCAGTTTTCTCATTTCTACTACTTTCCAGTTCCAGTCTGTCTTCTATGGCAGTTCTATAAAACTATACAAAGCCAAGGATTACTCAGAAAAGACACTAGCCACTTTCAAGTTAATACTAATTTTTAATAGGAGGTTCTTTGGGCTTGAATGCATATTGATTAATACTAAGGGGTATATTCACAAAGACGGGCGATAACTATCGCCATCGTCAGTCATCGCCGGAAAAATTAACGCTGCCTAAAACTGATTAATATTGCCATGTTAACGGGCTATTTTCAAGCCTGCAGTACATGGCGATAGTAACAGGGAAGGGGTGTCAAAACCCACGTACTAATCATCGCGATGGTGAATTAAAATCCTGCGTTAGCCGGCGATACGTTGTGAATGGCCAGTTATCAGCTGAGAAGTCCCATCATCACTACTTTTAGCTCCCTGCTGAACACTGCCCCTGCTGGAAGCCAGGTGTCACTGTGAGACTGGCAGTATGGTGACTTCGGCAATCAGCTTCCTTGAAGTCTGACCATTTGTTTTAACCAAAAATACTGTCATTTTAGTGGTGCTAGCTTAGGCAGACACATTCCATCTAGAATACCTGCGTATTAAAAGGCTCCTGGCTGGGTTCTCTTCCATGCTGCAGGTAGTCGTCCTGCTTAACACCAGCATAAGGTATGTGTAAAATCCCGGGTGCTACAGCGGGTTATCCCCTGTTTTTGCTTTGCTTTGCAGATCTGGCAGTTCGTTATGAATGTGGTGTTGTGGTTTTCTTGTGTGTTTTTGCACGGGAACGTCTACTCATTAGTGTTAGTTGGTGGTGTCCACTGTGGAGAACGATTTGGGGGCAGTTATCGCAGAAATGCTGGTGTTGCCTGCAGTTTGTACCAGCTTGTGAATGGGGTGTTAATTCTATCACCACTTTTGATGCGTCAAAGTGGGGATAATTTGGAGATAAATCCTTGTGAATATTCCCCTAAGTTTTATGAAGACTCATTATGAATGTTCATTGATGCTCTAACTGCATCAAAAGGGACTGGCATTCCATGTATTCTCCAATGATCGTGATAAAACTTTATTTTATTTTAATCAGCAATGTTTTGAAAGAAATGTTGAAATTTGGTGTCTGGGTCCCAGAAACTGTTGAGACAGTCATTTGATTCGACTTGCTATGCCTAAGGAATCTCAGAAGTACTGCAGATAACACAATTGGATGATTCAAATAACCATGAGCTAAAAAAACTCCCATCTACTCTAATGTGAAGCAAAGTTTTGTGTGAGTTTTACTATAAGACTAGACTGTGTGTGTAGTTTGAACAACTTCGCACAATGCGAACTGCACGTAGCACAGTGCGGACATGTGTAGCGTAGCGTAGTGCAGCAGTCATTTTTTGCTTGCTCGCAGTCCTCAACGTCAAGTTGGCGACCGCGAGCAAGCAAAATTACATCCTCGCTAGACTTTTGCCTTGTTCGCGATCAGCAACATCAAGTTGCCGATCGCGAGCATGGAAAATAAGCCTCCCAGTGAGATTCTCAACCTGGGGAGGTCAGGTTTCTCATTGCGAGTGATCGCGCATGCTCGTGACAGCTCGCGATGAGAAACTACCAGTCCGCTTTGAGAAAGCTGCAGCTCGAGTGTCAGATGCTTGTCCGCACTGTGCAATCATTGAAAAAGACATCTTGCACAGTGCGAACATGCTACTACGCAGTTCTCGTAGTGCTACACGTAGCTCACGAAGTGCGAAGTGCACTTCGCGTAGCTTCGCGTAGCGCTACTTCTTGAACTACGCCCACCCCTAGTGTAGTCCCCACTGGCAGAGAATGTAGCAAGTCCAAAATACAGGAAAGAAGGGCAAATCATTTCGGTTAAAAGGATCGAAGACATTTCAAAGCAATGTGGGACCTAGGCAAAAGGAAGTGGTGTCCAGTACAATCTCAGTTACATAACGAGTCATCCTAGAATTGGTATTGGCTAAAGATATTTTGCTTGCTTAATTTTGAAATTGGCTTTTAAGTGTCTGGTTAGTGGGTACTGCGTAGACATGATTGAGGCTCAATATACACTGTGAGAACTTTAAGGCATTCAGGAAAGTCCTAAAAGGTTAAGACTCCTTTTCTGTTACTTTTCTTTTTGGACATAGCCTTTCAATTTTTATTCCCAGTCTGAGGAGCTGTGCAAGGCTGATAAACTAGTAAAAACATTAAAATCAGTGAGATTCTATTACTTATATTTGATAAAATACTTTTTTAGATCACTTATATTTGGAATTATACCCATAATGAGGGCTTCAATCTATTATTAGGCATGCACTTATTATGTAACAACAATAAAGACATTAATGCTGAATAAAAGTAAGTTGGAACAAATAATCTTTAAAAGTCATTTGTTCAGAAAGAACCAGCCTTCAACCTTCCTTCAACCTAGGGCCTCCTGACCAAGTACAACAATTATATCATAAAGTAATTGTGAGGAACTAATGTTGCATCTGCCTTTGCCTTCATTACATGAAAGCGCTGGCACTACTATTTAAAGAGGAATCTTTGGAAATGTCTCTCCCACAACTCCCTAAAGGAGCTAAATCAGATAAGAGAGGATGCTCACTACTATCATTCCTTCCTAGTATAAACGGGACAATACTAAACGGTAATATTAAAGGAGATAAACCGGCATCATATACTAGGCAGGGAAATGGAACTCCCTCTACTCTCGATTATTTTATCTGTGGGACTGAAGAAAAGGAACAAATCACTCAACTCTCAATAAATTTTAATGAAGGTAGTGATCACGCACTCTTATACTTAACAACTCTCTGGACGGCACAGACTACCTTTATGAACCAGTCAATATTCTATAAACCTAAAATGGAAGTCAATATAGCCCAGCGTCGGATTTACTGGTGTACAGAAAACTTGGATTATCTAAAAACTCTAATTTTTCATACCCAATTGTTGACTGCCATTCACTCAGATGACCTCATAATGAACTTTGAAAATATAATTTACAAACTTAAGCACGCTCTAGAAAGCAAATTACAACAGGATAGACCAGTGAAAAGTAAATGCACCAGTAGGAATAAAAACTGGAATCAACCTACCGTGAAAAAGCTTAATAGATTGATCCGAGCCCAGTATCTGAGCTTCTCTTCAGTAAATAAAGCGGAAATTAATAGATTAAAGAACCAAATACGAAGAGAAAAAACTAAACAGAAAAAACTGGTCCAGGACTCCAACTGGATTGATATCCAACTAGCAGTCAAGCAATGTAATCAGCGCAAATACTGGTCCCTGATTGCGAAAATGACTGGAACTAAAAAGAAGTTGGAAGCAACCCCTGTTTCAGAGGAGGACTGGGACACCTACCTGAACGATTTATACAAACCTAATTTAACTACAATGGTAAGAGAGGCTGTTGATCGAGATATGGAAATTAAAGATACTAAAATCACCAAGACCTCGGCAGTTTCTATTGCCATGAATATTAGAAAGGCAAGAAGTACGGGTGCATCCGGCCCTGACCAGATCCCCATTAAGGTCTACCAAGTCGACCCTAATCAGTGGGGTCTGACGCTCTCGCCACTGTTCAATTACATTTTTTACTCTGGAAAAATACTGAACTCCTGGAAGGGAAGCATAATTATCCCGATATACAAAAAAGGAAATAGAAACATTGCAGGAAACTACAGACAAATAGCGCTGATGGACGCTGCAGGGAAGATCTTCGCAGCAGAAGTATTGGACAGATTGAAATCTTGGGCATTTATGTTGGGTCTAATTCCCATGTTTCAGGCTGGATTCCGACCCAATCACTCAGTCACAGATAATATAGCAATCTTTCAGACAATCCTAGATAAATATGTAACAGGGAAATCACAACCCATATACGCAGCGTTCATCGATTACTCCACCGCCTTTGATCGAGTGGATAGACCGACCCTCTGGAAAAAACTAAGAAGGATGGGTATCCCTGAACTACTATTACAAGTAATAGTGAATCTCCACAGTAACACTTGGTGCCGTGTTCAAATGGGGAGCGACAAGGGCTTGTCTAAGATAATACGGACATCAAATGGCTTAAAACAAGGGTGTCTTTTAGCTCCGATTTTATTCTCCCTGTACTTAAGTGACTTACCATCTCAATTACAACAAGGGTTATGCATGCCTCCGAAGATCGCCACTCAGCGCATACATGCCCTGTTATATGCGGACGATATAGTCATGTTTGACTTAACGCCTTTTGGACTTCAAAGCCTTTTAGATATTTTACACAACTACTCTAAGGAAAATTTTCTAATCCCGAATATAAACAAAACTAAAGTGGTGGCATTTTCGAAAAAGAAAAAAGGTGTGAGGTACCAATGGAAGCTGGGTGGAGAGAGGTTAGAGCAGGTAGAGGAATATACCTATTTAGGTAGAATTTTCTCATACAACATGAGTAACATTAAACAAATTAATCATTTAAAAAGGAAATGTGATTTACACGCTGGGGCAATGTCACGCCTGTACTCTGCCACTGGAAACAGGCATCTTTCTACATTAATAAAAGTCTATAGAGCTAAGATTCCCCCGGTTCTGTCATATGCCTCTGAATATATTCCTTTAAAACAATGGTCCTATATGGACTTAAAAGAAGGTAAAACACTAAAAAAATTACTGAAAGTCTCTACTTCTACACCAGTACAGGCGCTAAGACTGGAATGTTCTATCACCAGCGCATATGCTACTGCCGTAGCAAGTATCATCAGGTGGGCCTACAACCTTCTTCACTCTAAAGAAGGTACTTTACGACGTCTGCTAAAAATCGAGACATTTGATAAAGATTCCACTCATCTAATCTTTTCCAGAAATATGAGAGAGGCATTTCAGTTAGCAAAAGTCCGCTTAGAAATTTTGTCATTGTGGACACCTGCACAACTCAAACTTTTCCTAAAAAGTTTTACCCCCAAATTGAGTTATGAGCTTGATCATTTACATTGTACCAAACTATCTGCGTATAAAACTTATGCTGACTCTCAGGAATATAAGCAAGAACAGCCGTATCTAGACTATTCTCTCACACACGGCGCAAGGCGTGCAATTATGATGTTGCGTTTGGGTATACTACCCGTTCTAACCTTTACCTCTTCCTGGAGTTTAGAGAGTTCTTCGTTATGTACTCTTTGTCAGGGGGGCAAACAGAATCTTGAGCACCTTTTATTTATATGCCCAAACAACAAAGTTGTAAATGCAAGGTTAACGTGTCTAGAGCCCATCTATCGGTCATGTAGGATTGTCAATGCAAAAGATTTTCTACTTTTATGCAAAATGCCACCTAATGAATTTGTTTGCTATAAAATTTATAAGTTTTTAAAAATTTCATTGAAAATGTATTAAATTGTATGCATAAATAAGTGTATATTTTATTCAAATTTGTGGTCCTCAAAAGAGTACCGAAACAAATAAAAAAAATTTGACTTTGACTTTGAAAGCGCTGGCACACTTTCCATACCCATCAAAATCATACAATAGCTAGTGAATCTACCAAGCCACATTGGCTAAGTGTACAGAACATATTGCATTATGCGACCTTTGCTTGATGTTTGAGCTCACTTTACACAATCATAAATTTTACTTCTTCAGGACAAACCTAAGTCCCTCTGAAATGGACATGCTGGAGATGTTATAATGTGAGGAAAGTTTCATACAGATCCCCCTTATTGACTTAAACTTACTATATGTAATTTCCTGCTTTTCCTACATTGAAATTACTTCCATAGTTATTCACTTCAAACTGACAAAATGTAATTCCGAGTTCTAGTTGGCACTGACATCTTTAGAGCTATACTCTCCATATCCACAGTTCATTTTAAAATAATTTTCCTCGTGGCTTTGAAACTGAATGGTTGTTGGCAAACTTTTTTCATGAAAACAAATTTAAAAGGGATATAAAATCATAATTTTTATGTGAAAACTCACGGGAAACCTCCAAATTAGGCTAATAATTGAATTATTGTTAAGAAATACTGACCGTTTGCAATAGAAAAACATTGCAGATTCTGTCACCCTAATTGAAACCCAAATTTGGAAATCTTTACTGCAGTGATATTCAATCTTTAATCCTAGACTTTTCAAAATTCAATCGCATTGGTAATTTTTTCTACTTTAGATACCTTGCATGTTTCCATCTAGTGAATTTAATTTATTGTGTCTGTGCATCACATTAAGTAAGATGCCTTGAAATCTGATTCACTACAGATTAACAATATATCCCCCTAAAATCTTGTGATTTCACAATTGCAGTGCTATTTAGAAATTGTTATACTTCTTATTTCCCTTAATAAATAAATCTTCACATGCCCGATGTCTGAGCACCCATCTTTACACAGCTTATTACATCCTCTGGCTCAAACAACCCAGAACCAAAAATTATCATTAACTATGCCTCTCACCCTTTAATCATACTTTGCATTGGCAGCAGGGCTGATGAAAAAGGCGAAGCACCTCCTAGCAAGCTGATGTAAAAAAACGGCACCGCAGTGATTATTTGTTTTCGGTGCTTTGGGGAAAACATTTCCAACCATATTGAGGTAACCCTCCCAGCGCCTTCCATCACTCCCATTTTTCATACAGTTTACGTTATCTACCTCTTTCACTTTAAACTTATAAAGCACATACCCCACGAAAACACAAATAATATAATCAATGATTCGTCTAACTTACATCTTATTACTGGCATGGTCGATAAGGGTGACATCATATTCATGCTTGATGAGGCCATAACGAAATCTGAATGGAAAAGGGAAAAAATAACATGGAGAATGAAAAACTATATCATATAGGAGAATGACAATTTATCTTGAAAAAGAAGAAGGGAAACCAAAATAAGTATATTAAATTGACAAACACATTGCTATTTCTTTATTAGAACTAATGATTGTGACTACAGCTATGTAAGGGTTAAAGTACCCCTGCCATGCATTGTAAGGATGTTGCAAGTCACCAATGAGTTTTATAACCATATAAAAGAACCAGGATGAAAGAGTAAAGAGGTTCCTTTATAAGGTTATGAAACTCTAAGGTGATTTGCTATGGCCTTATATTATACAGTAGGGGGTACGTTATTCCTTATTTTTCATGGTCACACCATCACTTTTATCACAAGTCACTTAAATCCTTGGTGTTTAACTCTTTCCTATGAAAGAGAGTGGATATTTGTAAACATAAAGAATAAAAAGATCATCTTTAGTGCAAAATTAAACACATTAAGAAAGCTTTTATATATGATTTGCAAAATGAAAATAATATTAGAATTGGTTGGTTACAAGTCAGTTTTTTAAAAGGTGCAGTATCTCAGATTGTGTAGAAACATACAGAAAAAATCTAACTTTTGTATAGTTACCTGAGGAGTGCAAAAATAAACATATTGCCATTAATATCTACTTTCTGTTCCTTAGGGCTCTGCTTAATTATGCTTGGTGACATGACTTGTCTTTCGCCTCAGCTGCTGGCTCTGGCAGCAGGCATTGTTTCTTTAGAACTAACCTGTAATGAGTTATTACAGTTGCGTCGCTATGTCATTTGTAGGAAAGTGCCCCTTTTGACATGGTGCCCCTCCCACTTTTTGCTAAGTTCCTGCTAACCAGGTCATCATTACCAGTGCTGTACCCTAAAATTGAACCATTGTTCCAAAATTGGGATCACTAAGTGGTACACCTGGTACCTAGGCATTGGAACAAATGAGGGTTCCTAAGAACTGCAGCAGAAATGGTGCCACCCTAAGGGACCCCTCACCAAGCTCTTTCAAACTGTCATTACAACTGTGTGACTTGATGCAGAGAAAAATTAAGAGTTGACATGGCAAGTATCCCTCTGTGCCATGCCTACCCAGCACTGCATGTGTTACAGGTAAGTCCCCCATACAGGAGGTCTACCAGCCCTAAGGCAGGGTGCACTAAAACCATCTGTGGCCATATCTGCATCAGTAGATGTGTCCCTGAGACATCTAAGTTTACCCTTAGATACCACAAGCGCACAGGGAAGCTATACTGAGTACATGGACTGGTTACGCGTCATTTTGGCTTGACTGTGCCCATGGTATTTAGTACCAAACACCCCATTTTGATAAACCTGCGCTGATGCCAGTGCTGGATTTATTAATCTATACACCCTATACACCTTAGAGTTGCCCCCTGAAAACCTACCAATCCATATTGTGTTCACTGACTGGCAGGAGAACTACCAAACCATTGGGTAGCCTGCAAGCACTTTGAAATGTTTCCTACAGTGTTCATTGGAGAGAGGACCGACTCCCCTGCAGTCCGCCCGACAGGCAGAGTCTGATCCACAGCCTTGCAGCTCCTTGGCCTGACTGATGCTGCAGAGGACTAGCAGAAGATAATCATGCTCTGGAAGGTGAGATTTGTCTCCCAACTGAATATGAAGACACCAGGACGATAAGGAGCCATGCAGCACCAACCACCTAGGTAACGGACACACTGCACCCAACACCAACAGCGAGAGTCTCCTTTGGATTCTCACTAAGGGTGGGCATAAAATCCGTTTCGCGGGCGAATTTGCGGATTTTCCGCGATTTCGCGATCCGCGAATCTCGCGAAATCGCGGTAAAATCCGCGAATCAGCGGGGACGAATTTTCAGCCAAGCAAGGGTTACAGCAGCAGGTGCAAAAGTTGAACCTAATTTCTTTGTAACCTTTTACAAAAGGGTTACAAACAAATTAACTTCAACTTGGAAACCTGCTGCTAATTGCTTCCTGGTGCCTCGTTGCCTACTTGCAACTATTCTCTGACCCTGCTCTGACCCTTGAAGCAGGGTCAGAGAATAGTTATAAGTAGGCAATGAGGCACCTGTCCAAGGAATTAAACCTCATCAGGAAGCACTTACAGATATAAAAAACAGGAAGAAGGGAGAGGATGGCAAATACACCCATTTTGAGTTGTCAGGAGGGGTTAAACTAAAAGAGACCTTTACAGCACAATTTTCATATGCATTTTGCTAAAAATAAAAAGCTGTATGTACTGTAGGGGCAACTCAGGAATCTGGCCCTTCAGAGATCCGGCCTCTCTTTCTTTCTCTCGTTCTCTCTCTCCCTCTCTCTTTCCCTCTCTTTCTCTCTCTTTCTATCTATATATCTATCTATCTATCTATCTCTCTTTCCCTCTCCCATAAATGACTGCATGGGTAACTTCGCTATGCAAGCGGCTCGCGAAGACGCAAAAAGCCCTGCAAACACGCAAAAAACCCCGCGAACACGCAAAAAACCCCGCGAACATGCAAAAACCCAAAAATCCGGAAATTCGCAAAAAATCGTGAATTTTGCGAATCGCGAATTCGCAAATCTGCAAATTCGCGGATCGCTAATTCGCAAAATTCGCCCATGCTTAATTCCCACTGCACCATGATCTAGCAGCCAGTGTGGGATGTCAGCATCACTGAGAACCACTTTGTGACTGGCCCAACTGTCCTGATTTTGCCCCTCCCAGCTGTTTGCCTCGAACCGCAAGGAGCATTTTTGGGCACCAGCACCCCCCCCGAACCCCCCCACCCCCCAACAAGTCTGCACCCGAGCCGTCTGGCCTAGGTTCTGAAGAACGGACTGTTTCTCCTTGACCCACTACAACTCCGAACCATAAAGGTGTACCTTTGAAACCGAATGTACCTACCTTAATGCATCAGTGATTTTTCCTTCCATAGGCTTGCATTGTGCAGAAAAGGACACAGGTTTAAATGCTTTACTAACCTATGTATATTTTTTTTTACAAAAACAGTACTTACCTTTGAATGAAGTTCCTGTTTTTTTCAGACTTATATAAAAAGAGGTATGATTTTTCTAATTTAGTCTCAGATTTATTCTTATAGTGTGTGTCCGATTTATTGCCTCTGTGAGTACAACACATGCATAGCCTCTTTTGCCTCTGTTAGCCAGTTGGGGACCCACCGGATTTGTGTTTAAGCCTGTGCCGAGTTTGCGGAGTTCTGCTACAGGGAACTCCGCAAAGTGCAAAAAAAACTCTGCTGCGCTACGCGGAGCTCCGCAAGCGTCAGAGTGCGTTGCATAAATGCTCATCGCAGTGATTTTCGTTGCCAGGTGCACCACAAGCTCTATATTTGGTACTCCTGTTCATACAATGACCCAACAATATTGCAAATTAACAAAGGGGCAGAAAAAGGCTAGAAACTCAAATCACTTTTTGGATTTTGTCTTACTGGCAACAATAGCTACTTTTGGCAAACAGACATATTCCATCCAATAACGACTTTCAGTAGACACTGTGTCCACACCGTGCTGATGATTCAATGACTTTTTTGTTTATCCCAGTTCCTTGCTTTCCTCCCCATTATTGTGGCTGTCGAACCCAAGGAGAGTTTTTGGCTCACTGCTCCTCAGTCGTGGCTCATGCAAGTAAGAGAGGTTGGGCCCAGTGAGGGAAGATGTTAACAGACAACAACGAGGGAAAGTTAATTATTGTTTACATTTTCCCTAGACATTGTCTATGAAAATTACCCTCGCCCGGCCCCACCGACCCATCGATCTTACCTGCGTGGGGTGAGGCTGCTGTGTCTGGAATAGATCTTATCTTCCCTCAAGTCTGCTTGTCCCTGCCTCTCCTCACTCTTTTTTGCACCCAACTTGTCTTTACAAATGAATACCCCCACACTCCTGCTCGACACCCTTGCCGTCCATGGTATTGTTAGTCGGCTATCATTAAGTAGTTTACAACCATTTCAAGACGGGTGCTTGTATGTGTGCATACGTGCAAGTGAGCAGTGGCCACCTTGAAATGTTTTTTTCTTTTCCACTTCAAAAAAGATTTTTCCTTAAAGCAAAAGAAAAAAACATTCTAAGATGACTGCCAACATTCTAAGATGACTGCCAAGCATGTGTGCACCTGTGCAGTGACCACAATGGGATGGTTTTCCTTAAAAAAGTAGAAAAAACAATCCAAGATGGCTGCCACATCTACATCCACCTGCATGGGGGCAGCTAAGGAAAATCACAGGCATTGGCAAAGCCAACAAGCAAGATGTTGCTTTTTAGAAATGGGCTTGTTGCACTCTCGAGATAAACTGATTCTATTCCCCACAAAAAAACTCTGACTGATAAGATGAGCGACATGCAGGCAACATCAGGGGAGAACTATGAACTCATTTTAGAAGAGTCAGTAAGAGATTAAAATGAATACATCAAACACATGATTAAGCTGAGGTTGTTAACGATGCATAGTACAGCAGCCTTCATTTAGAAAAAAATGCATCAATTTCCAGAAATATACAAATTTATTCAGCATTGCAGTATCTAAGGCAGTACAGCAGAAGCCCAGGAGCCTCGGAATAAACCCCTTGATATAGTTGTATAAACCAGTGTCATTGATCCGCATGAAAGCTGCTGCACTTGTTTGACAAGCCACAAAGAGGTAGAGATTCACCCCGCTGTGGCTCTCACTTTTAATTGCATATAATTTAAGTAATAACACAGGTAATACACACAATGCCTCCCAATCCTGGTGCAAGTGGGGAAATGGGAGATGTAGAGAAGCGTTTAAAATTTGCCTTTTTTTGCAGGATCATACCAGATTTTTGCCTTCTTTAGCCCAAGCAATTTTTGTTGGCTATCGGACTCTGTGCACCTAACTCCTGAGAAGCTGTGGAAAAGTGCTTGGGCTCTCTTGTCTAAGCTTGGTAAAACTGGCATTCACTTAAATGGCACATTTAATTTTCATTTAATTTCTAATATAAGGTATCTGTAAATTAAAGGCTACAAGTGGGCTGCAGCACTCATTGTGTTTTCCACTGAATTAGCATAGTACAACATGTCTTCTGGCATGCCCTCCCATCCTGTTAGTGAAGTTTTCCAACCTGACAATACAAACCTTTTGCCAGGCTTAAACCTTCCTTTTTTATTTTATTGATTTTTGATGTTACAAAAACTTACAGCACCATTCTCAGAGAAAAGAAAGGGAAAATAAATAACATACTCTGTGGAGAAAATCTTCTTGAATAGTCCCACATCTCATGCAGTGGGGTGTAGCAAGAACACCCATTCACTAGAGCCTGGTGCATGTGAAACAAGTTCTGTGTCGGTAATTGAATTGTATGAAGTGGAATTAGGTGGTCATGGCTGCTTCTCTGTGGGTGCTTAGGGCTTCTCACCGGCCATTCACATCTAAGTGTTTAGGGTCTCTTGTCCAGGAGGCCCACAAGTCGGGGAATGCCTAAGGGCTATGTATGACCAACAATTTATATATTGCAGATGATTTATGTCAAATGGGGGAGTTACTAGTATCTGGACTTCCAATGGATTGTATCTGGGAGCTCTGTCACGTTGGAAGTGTATGGTTGCAGGGCATATCTTGTTTTGTATGTAGTGATAGAATTAAGTTCTATGTAAGCCGCACTCTGCTTACTGGCTCAAGAAGGGTTTAATGGTTGTAATAGTCATGACGGACCCCTGGACAGAGATTCCATTCAGGTCCCACCCTCTAAGGGGGAGATTTATGTTGGAAATGCGCCACGTTTGCGTCACGCAACTGCGGCGTAAACATGGCGCATTCCTACAACCCATTTACAACGTGACGCATCTAGGCAGATGCGTCACGTTGTAAAGCCCTGCACCACTTGTGGGCGTTCCGGCGCAGGGTGGGCGTTCCGGGGCAGGTGCGCCTCGCAAAAGTGGCTGAGTGAAATCTATAACATTTCACTCCGCCACTTTCAGGCCAATGCTGCATCAAAACCCTGCGCCTGCTTCAAGCAGGCGTTGGTCTTGACGCAGCATTGTAGAGATGGGGCACTCCCAAGCCTTGCTGGAGCTGCGTCGCAACTCCAGCAATGCGCCACCTTTACGGCACAGATGCGTCACGCATCTGTGCTGTTTTTGACCCATGGTGCGCCGCATTGTAAATGTGGCGCACCATGGGTGGCGGAGCAGCGGCGCAAAATAACTGGCGCATCCCTGGGGATGCGCCAGTTATAATAAATCTGCCCCTAAATCCCTTGAGAGAGGACACCTGGGGGAGCCATCATCTTGTCCATAATCGGGTCTCCTTTGTAGGGCACTTGTTCCTGCCCCGTTTCCACTGGGTGTCGCTCCAGACCGGGCAGATAACATGTGTTGCAGGAGGGAGTCTCCGAGTGTAGGCCACCATAAAATAATGTGAAATCAGGGTCTCTTGCATGGCCCATCTTTCAGATGTTGGGTTTTCTTCATGTTCTTGCCACCATTAGTTGGGAACCACCAGGTGTGCCAAACTGTAGTTGGAACAGATGCCTGGCATGGCCAAACCCCCTTCAAACATTGACTTGTGGCATTTAGTCAGGGTGATCCTGGGTGGGCTAGAATCCCAGATAAAGATTTGTAGACTTTCATTCAGGAGCGAGAAAAAGATCTTAGGTGAAATAGTGGTAGTTTTGTAGATGGTATAATAGTTGACAGAGTCTCACCATTTTGAAGATGTTCAATCTGCCCAAAAGCAAGATTGGGAGAGAGGACCAGAAGATGTGATATGCCTGTAGGTTAGTCATGAGGGATTACAAGTTCTCTTTCCAGGCCCAATGACTACTTTCAGTGATGTAGACTCTCAGGTAGCAGAACCCATCAGTTCAGTTCTGGAGATCTGCAGCCCAGGGCCAGGATTGCGTCTGGTTTCCAACAAGGAAGAGTGTGGATGTGTTAACATTGACATGTAGACCGGCGCATTGTGGGGAAGTCAAGAAGATATGGGCAATCAAACAAATCAAAGGCATAGTTTGCAGGCTGGTTTTGAAATACAAATTTGCCCACATTTGACTTAGGACTTAAAGCTACTTTCAAAGTATAAAACTACTTTTTTATTACATATAAGTCACCACTGAGGACAGCCCTAGGTGCACCAACGGTAAGGTGCCTAGTTATAAAAAGCAGGGACAATATAAAATATGGTTTATATACCCTGGTGAGGTTATTTCCCACATTTTAGTGAAACTAGCTCCATGGGCTAACATGGGGAGGCTTTACTAAACTTTAGAAAAGTCTACCTTTTGCCTAGATTGAGCTAGAACAATACTTCAAAGTATCAAAATAATATTTGTAATAAATACAAAAACTTGCCAAGGTCAGATGTACTGAAGGAAAGTAGTTTTAGAACTTACTTTCTTGAAGTTACCTAAAGCAGCCACATAGCAGCCTCTTTCGAATGGCCAGCTTTTACCAGCTTGGGCAAAGGTGCTCCCTGATTAGGTGTAAAGAGGCCAGGGGCTGAAATCATAGAGAAATCTGCTGTCTGCAGATGCCAGAACACGAAGGGGGCTAGGTAGCCAAACTAGTCTTCAAAGGGAGAAGCACGGATAGCAAAGGAACCAGCCACACCTCCACTTCCTGCACCTCCAGCCAGATGTGAGCCCCTCTAATTAGATTAGGAGAGGGGCTGGTAGTGGAGGGTAGGGAAACGTTAGCCACACATGTGGATTGGGTTAGCCAGACCTGAACTCCCAGGAGAGAATATTTCTCCATGTTTATTACAAATGAGATGTGCATTCTGGAACAGAACTGTGCCACACGTCTCAGGAGGTGGTAATTACAGAGGATGGCAACTTGAACACCACTTGTTGTGGGTACCCCTCTCTTGCCAGCCCTCAATCTGGAATAAATATGCAATAGCTGCACTGTAACTCAGATCCCTGCTAGGAAACGTCTGGAAAAGGAGTGCCCTGCTGAAAACGTGGACTGCACAAAAAGATTACTGCACTCAGTAGAACTGCACCTGCTGTGCTCTCAAGGAATCACAAAAGATGACTTTGCCTGTCTTAAAAGATTTAAGAGTGGACTCCCTCCCTGATCAGGATCAGTCACCTGCATCAAAAACCACATGAGAAGCCCAGCTAACAAACTTCACCTGGACTTTAATTGGATTGACATGGTGTATTGTGGGAACTGTAACTCTGGAGGAAGATCGACCTCAAAGATGAGAGTCAAGCTGGGATTGTCGAACAGCGACTTGACCGGACTGTGCAGGTTTGCGTTGCTGAAAGACTCGGAGCTATTCGGCGTTGACCTCCAGAATTCATGAACACCATCCACTCCGGATCTCCGTCAGATCCATGCCCACAACACATCTTCAACAAAGCCAGCACATCCATAGCACCCCATCTCTGGAAAGTCATCAACACTTCCTTCGAGACAGCAACCTTCCCGGAGAGCTGGAAGCTGGCCGAGATCAACGCCTTACTCAAGAAACCCAAAGCGGACCCCAAGGACCTCAAGAACCTCCGGCCCATCTCCCTGCTCCCGTTCCCAGCAAAGGTCATCGAGAAGACAGTCAACGAACAACTGACCCGCTACCTCAAGGAGAACAACATCCTGGACCCTTCCCAGTCCGGGTTCCGCAGCAACCACAGCACCGAGACTGCCCTCATTGCCGCCACCGATGACACCAAGTCCCTGCTGGACAACCGAGAAAAGGCGGCCCTCATCCTCCTGGACCTGTCAGCCGCCTTCGACACGGTCTGTCACCACACACTACGAACACGCCTCCACAACGCTGGGATCCAAGATAAGGCCCTGGACTGGACCACCTGCTTCCTCTCCGGCAGAACACAGAGCGTCCGCCTTCCCCTTTCCGCTCCAAAGCCACCGAGATCATCTACAGCGTACCCCAGGGCTCATCCCTCAGCCCAACTCTGTTTAACATCTACATGGCATCGCTCGCCCACGTCACACATCGACACAACCTCAACATCCTCTCCTATGCCGATGACACCCAGCTGATACTCTCCTTCCAAGGACCCCCACACCGCCAAAACCAACCTTCACAAAGGAATGAAGGCCGTTGCTGAATGGATAAGGAACAGCCGACTGAAGCTGAACTCGGACAAGACGGTGGTCCTCATCCTCGGCTCCAACCCTTCGGCCTGGGACGACTCCTTGTGGCCGACCGCACTGGGAACCTCTCCAACACCCACCAACCACGCACGCAACTTAGACTCCACCCTCTCCATGACTAAACAGGTCAACGCTGTCTCCTCCTCCTGCTTCAACACCCTCCGCATGCTCCGTAGGATCTACAAGTGGATCCCCACTGAAACGAGAAGAACAGACACCCAGGCCCTTGTCAGAAGTAGGTTGGACTATGGAAACGCCCTCTATGCAGGAGCCTCGGCCAAACTCATGAGACGGCTCCAACGCATCCAGAACGCCTCTGCACGCCTGATCCTCGACATCCCTCGCCACAGCCCCATCACAACCCACCTGAGAGACCTGCACTGGCTCCCAGTCAACAAGAGGATAACCTTCAAGCTCCTCACCCATGCACACAAGGCACTCCACATCACCGGACCAACGTACCTCAACAGACGACTCAGCTTCTACACCCCCGCCCGCCAGCTCCGCTCTGCCGCCCTCGCCCTCGCTACAGTCCCCTGCTTCTGAAGAGCGACCTCAGGGGGCAGATCGTTCTCCCACCTCACCGCAAAGACCTGGAACACCCTCCCCATCCACCTATGCAGACCCAAGACCTGCTGACTTTCAGAAAACTCCGCAAGACTTGGCTTTTCGAGCAGTAGCAGCATTCCCCACCCCAGCGCCTTGAGACCCTCACGGGTGAGTAGTGCGCTTTACAAATGAAATGATTGATTGATTGATTGATTGATCCCAGCATCGCTCTGCAGTAGGCCGCTATCATCGAATTGAAATACAGATTGACGAAGCCGATTGCTTGATGTTGAGAGAAAAAGCTAAAAAAAAGTTACCACGTGTAAAGGTAAAAATTTGACAGACCCCAACCACTCGATGTATCTAACCTGCACTCCATCACAGTATGCCTGAAACTTTGACTTGGTCCAATTCCAGCACAACCAGTTACTGGTGACTTTCAAGCGCTAGAAAGCACATTTTTGCATTTAATCTTATCTCTGGCTCCCTACATGGCCTTTTTGTCATTTTGGTGCCATTTTAAACATAAAAAAATTCTCTATTTTTAGAAACTCATGTTGGATTGCTATTGTGTTTTGTGTCTTACTCACCGGTCTCCTAAGTTAAGCCTGACTGCTCGTCAGCCAAGCAATCAAGTGTTGAGCAAGGATTAATTTAACAAGACTTGACTGGAGCATATTTGTGATTATGGTGTTATTATTAGTTGCAGGTACCTGCCTGCACCTACTAAAAAAACACCTTTTAACAGAGGTCAATGCTGAGTTACGCAATTTTCACCTCCAGAGAGATTCTGGAGTTGTGTATGGCTTAAAGAATTGCAGTTGCTGAAACAATTAGGGGCTCAGTGGACAAGCTCTGGTTGTCGGATGGGTCTCCCCCTTGGCGCCGCTTTTGTGAATTTTTCTATATATCCCTTGTCATCCTCTGTGTATTGTTCCCCATGTCGACCAGCCGCGGTGGTGGCATACGAGCTCTGCTGCCTGAATTGTTACTCTCCACGGTGGGGTCCAAGTTTTTAACCTCTTGTTGTGTGTGACTATGCCCCTGGTGGGGTTAGTCCCATATGCAGTGGTCAGTATCGGGATAAGGCTGCCCTGCTATTTGGGCACAATGACTGTGCATAGCTCAGCCCACCTGGGGCTCAGCAGACCAGCTCCGTCCGGTCACTGAGTTGCAGCGGTGAGGCGGGCTGCACCATTTTCGTGGACCCAGGGCTCTTTTGAATGTGCGGGCAGGTGCACAGCGCGGGCAGTATTACGTTTTTCTGGGAGGTAGCCATGGCTGTGCAGAGCTCAGCCCACCTGGGACCCAGAAGAGCAACACCTGTATGTTGCTGGGTTGTTGCACAGTGGAATCTGTACTATCTTCACAGCCCCAGGGCTCTGCTGGGGATGTGGGCCAGATAGTCTGCTTGGGTGGTATTCTGTTCTTCCGGGGGCAGTCCACTCCATATGCTGGTTGGGTCACACCCCTGCCGATGCATTGTATGTGCGCCCAGTGACACAGTGGTACCTGCTCCCCAGGCCCACCCTTGAATCTAAAATTCCACCTTCCTCCTCGCATGGGCTGGCCAATGGCCTCAGGGGGCCAACTCTCTGGTATCTGGTATCAGTATGCCTCTATCCAGGTGAGTTCCCCGACCTCTGCGAACCCCAGCTCTGCCTGCTCCAGACTCAATGCCTCCTCTCCACCATGCATCTCCCAGGAAGCTGCTGTAGTATCCTGTCTCTCGCACCCAGTGTACTTTGTGGGGCTGCAGGGATGGGGTCTCCACACCCAGCAACACTCCTTCAGTGCGGGGGTGCCTCACTGCTATGTCATGCTGCCCTGCGCCTCCCAGTTGACATCTTGAGAAATGCAGGCAGGGCATGGTGTCTGCCAACGATTGGCAGCTGTAAGTTGTCGCATTATGGTTGTCTGCTTTGGTGCCCCGGCTGGATTGTTTTTGGGAAGGCTGTGTGGCCACCATCTTCAGGGTTCATGCAATAATCTAAGCCTTACTTTTTAATACTTATGTCATTCCTAATGTAGGCCATAAATACCCATAGGACAGGTTGCATGGTAATAAAAAATGAGGACATGTAGATTTAAAGTTTAACAGATCATAGCAGTGAAAGAACTACAAAGGTGTTTCACTGCAGAAAGCCAAGCTTTCTAATAGAAAAGCACTGTGTTTATAACTTCTTACAATGCACAACTTAAGTTTGGGACAAGCTAAAACATGATTCTATGAGCCATTGTAATAGGTATTTAAAATATAATCAAATTTAAAATTTCTGTTTTTAAAATTCCTCTTTTAGAAAGTCTAATACATAAATAGGGCAACCCAATAGTCCCCAATGTACTGGGTATAATCAATGATAAAAAACAAGTGTACCTTGAGGAATCATTCATCTATAACTTGATTTTTCGAACTGTCACGTGTGTGAACAAAATATTCATAGATCAGGGAATTTCTCATGAATTAAGAAATTGTAACTATGTTTGATTCAATCAATTTTATCAAAAACACAGAGAAATAAATACATTTATTATATCATGTAAATCATCAATTGTACTACTAACTCAGTGAATGTAATACACAGCAGTAGCAAACACCTTTTGTTGGAAACTGGAGTATGGACAGTGCATAAAATCAACCATACATTGAAATTAATTAGTTATTCACATTAATGTCATTGTGCATCAACAGAGATAAATGAAAACAAGGTGTAATTGCGTTGACATTTCGATCTCTTTAACGGTCTACAAGATCCACGGGACCAACTGTAGGAAGGTAACGTTGCACCATGAATTTGATGGAAAATCACTAACATATATATTGATAGTCTGGAACCTTTTTCAAAAAAATCTTTTACATAAATTGATAAGCTGTATGGGTTATTCAAAAGTTTTGGCTTGCAACATAACCAGAATCAATCCGTTCTCCACTCGACTAACAGAACGAGAAAGTGCCATTTTCCTGCCAAAGACAAATGTGCCATTTTCAGTGTTCAGGGTCACCTAACTGTTAAAGGCTCTCCTGTGGTGAGATGCAAATTGCTCCTAGACAGTGGAAAAGAATCTGGGTGTGGAAGGTATGGGTCTTCATGAGAGGATGGCTAGGACGCAGCTGTGCGCCTGCCCGGATTACTCTTCAAAGGGGCCTGCCCTGGCCCACACACAAGAACCTGACACCAGGCCATCCGATGCCTTTTGTTTCAGTAGCCTGACAAAACCCAAAAGAAAATCACGAATTAAACAGAAGAACACAGTGTAGAGTTAGAAAAGGGATGCCCCCCATCATCAAGCTGGCTTAGGGAATAAAAGTGGCATCCCTAGAACCTGAAATCAGAACACTGTGTGGACATATGAAGGACTGAATAAGGACAGCCCTGCAAACTATGACCTGAGAGGAGCCCTGAAGACTGGACCTGCTCCCCCTCTTGTTCCCACTAAAAAGAAGTGGACTCCAAGGGTCATAAGGCTATCCTCCTGTTAAAGCTATAGTTAGGCAACAAGCTGAAATAGGCCTTTTTCTGCAACAGACCAGGTGATCAGGAGTGAACACTGCTGCAGCATCTACCTGCTACCCTGAACATTTGTAAGTGCCTCACCTGAGGTTCTGGGGGGCTTTAGAAGTGTACTTCTGTTATGCATTGGGACTTAAGGGTAAAGTCACAAGGTAAAAGCTTTGACCGGGAGAAACTAGTTAGGATAAACCCTGGGAGTAGTTCGCGTAGTTGCGCTACGCGTAGCTACGGGAATTGCACTTCGCTCTACGCTAGATACGCGTAGCGTTACGTGAACTGCATAGTGCACTGTTCGCAATGATTGCACAGAGCTGAATGCTTGACAGCACTGTGCAATCATTGAAAATCACATTTAGCACAGTGTGAGCTGTCGTTTTCTGCCGCTCGAGTAGATTTGTACTTGAGCGGCAGCTTTCTCAACGCAGAGCATAGGCGACCACTCGTAATGAGAAACCAGACTTCCCCGTGTTGAGAATCTCACAGGGGAGGTTGATTTTCCTTGTTCGAGATCGCTAACGACGTTGCTGATGGCAAACGAGAAAAAGTCTCGCCGGGATGTCATTTGCTCGCTCGCGGTCGCCAACTTGACTTTGAGGACCACGAGCGAGCAAAAAAGGCCAGCTACGCTACACGATTTTGCACTGTGCTACGTGCAATTCGCGTAGCGCAAAGTAGCACAAAATACGCTAACTTCGCGAGCGTATCGTAGTTGGTGGCCCAGGGTTAGTTAGGATATCTGACCTACTCTCCCTCATGGTCAGCGTCAAATAGCGTATAGATCCTGTTCTACCACTATGACTTGGCAATTTGTGCTACTTGGCGCTATTTTTACTTAAAACTTACAATTCTTCATTTTAATGTAATTTTGTTTATTAAATGATTCATTTTGGAATTTTCTTTGTTTTGCATTTTAAATGTATTGCTGTTTTAGTGCAGCAAAGAAACTTTATGCATTGCTTCTAAGTTAAGGCGGACAGCTTTGTGCCAAGCTACCAGAGGGTTGAGCACAGGGTTATTTAGTGACTTTTGTATTCCCCCAGACAAAGGGTATGATTATTATTATTTAGAAACTGAATAGCACTCTGAAGAGCTATGTCTCCCAAGCAGAAGCACACGTGACTCTTGTTTACCCTACTATTGCCCTCAGAACCCAAATTGAAATTGAACACTTTACCCGGGGTACCTTGGCGTGCAGTCAGGACCAGCCACCCAACACCCTTTGACCCATCACTTCCTTGCTTGGTTTAATTGGAGCATCTGCCCTTTGCCGCCACTCCTTTGAGCCCCCGTTAGAATACAAAATGTTTTAGCTGTGTTGTTTATATATATTGTTCGGCAAAAGTTAGCCTTTGCAGCACCATTTTATGTTTGGCTGCCATTTTGATCCACGAGTGAAACTCATCTCTCTCTGCCTCTGGAAGAAGCAGCTTTGGTAATTTGCGTTTTCTCCAAGGTTTAGCCATGCTGTACTAATAAATACACTGTTTTTATTAGCTTATCCCTTTCCCACTAGATAAAGGCTTGCTCCCACTAGTCCAGCGATGGGTACAGGCAGAACGACCTTGACATAGAGATAGTGTGTGCCATGTCTCAGGATCAAAACTTATCCTTCTGTACCTCCTTTGTGTAGCTGTCTCTATCTGGAAATTTCCAGTCTGGGCTTGCCTTCTCTGTTTCTGAATCATACATAATGTATCACCATGTTTTCTGATGTCAGTCCCTCTGCAGCAATCCCTAGAGACTCAGCAGACTGGGCTCCGCTCGAGTGTACCTGAATAAATCCTTGGTTTGTATTCTCTACTTTCCGACTGACTCTTCATTTAAATGGAAGGCTGAGAGGTGGTTGCGAGTGACCCGGGCGGCCCTAATCGGGTCACTTCCTTCAGTTGGCACCCGAACAGTGACCCCATCGGACGCTGATGGCAAACGAGAAAAAGTCTCGCCGGGATGTCATTTGCTCGCTCGCGGTCGCCAACTTGACTTTGAGGACCACGAGCGAGCAAAAAAGGCCAGCTACGCTACACGATTTTGCACTGTGCTACGTGCAATTCGCGTAGCGCAAAGTAGCACAAAATACGCTAACTTCGCGAGCGTATCGTAGTTGGTGGCCCAGGGTTAGTTAGGATATCTGACCTACTCTCCCTCATGGTCAGCGTCAAATAGCGTATAGATCCTGTTCTACCACTATGACTTGGCAATTTGTGCTACTTGGCGCTATTTTTACTTAAAACTTACAATTCTTCATTTTAATGTAATTTTGTTTATTAAATGATTCATTTTGGAATTTTCTTTGTTTTGCATTTTAAATGTATTGCTGTTTTAGTGCAGCAAAGAAACTTTATGCATTGCTTCTAAGTTAAGGCGGACAGCTTTGTGCCAAGCTACCAGAGGGTTGAGCACAGGGTTATTTAGTGACTTTTGTATTCCCCCAGACAAAGGGTATGATTATTATTATTTAGAAACTGAATAGCACTCTGAAGAGCTATGTCTCCCAAGCAGAAGCACACGTGACTCTTGTTTACCCTACTATTGCCCTCAGAACCCAAATTGAAATTGAACACTTTACCCGGGGTACCTTGGCGTGCAGTCAGGACCAGCCACCCAACACCCTTTGACCCATCACTTCCTTGCATGGGTCATGCCCCCATCACATATGTTCTCATAGAATGAAATACCTGCCAGCCTGTACCCAATGGTAATTGCAGAGAAACCCTTCGTATTTGACTCAAAATAAATTCCAGCATGCCCATACGTCACAACCTTAACCCATTACAACCATGCCGTCTAGCACTCAATGTTGTGCACTGCCTCCAGCCCTGTCAGTACATGCTCACTGGGGAATACGCCTGCTAGTTTATCTACTTTCACACCCTAATGTCTCACAGGTCTTCTGAGACATTAAGACCTTCTTTCGTCGCACTCGGGCCAAACTAGAGAACCTCTCTCACTGTGCGTCAACCACTAACTAAGCCAGCCTCTTACACTTAGCTCAGAACAAGTGTTATTCTCCAAGCACAGCAAGATTAATTCTCTCAGAATCTTCAACAACCAAGCATCATACATAGTCATTTTGTTCACCACCTACACCACTATTATATTGTCAGATACAAATGTCACCCTCCTGTTCCTCAACTCTTCACCCCACAGATTCACTGCCAATAGCAACAGACAAAAAATACAAAAAGGCAATACTGTAGCACTTGACCTTTCAAGATTGGGGCCAGCTCAATCCTTAAAAACATCAGAGTAGTTGCTAGTCCTCTGTCTTTGTGGATGCAAATGGCACACCAAAATCGTCCGCAACCACCACCAATGCCATCATCAATCTCACACACTCTTTCTTTACTCCCGGTCTCCTCACCAGCAGGAAACCAGCCAAATAATGAAAAACCTGAACAGATCCTGCTACTGTGCGAACCACCCATTCTAGGAAGGACTGCACACACAAATCAAGATCCCATAGGCATGCACTTGTCAACAAAGTAACTGCTCTGAAACTGCATTACTAGTAAGTAGAAATTATTGGGTGGAAGGACAGAATGCAAAAATTAATTTCAATATCCTCCTTGATCAGTTCTGCACTGGCCCACACCCTTGCACTAAGAAAAATGCTGTGTCTGCGCTGGCATGTGACACTGAACACCCCTCCTGGTTGATTAAGTCATTCAGGCCATGACTGATGGTGTACCAGCCTGAACTCCCCAAGAGCTATCTTGGCAACACTCCTACCATGGACACCAGCAAGTTCCTGAACTCTGAATCATTTCTTTCCACAGCCTCTAACGCACTAGCTCCTCCAACATGTGCTTGATTTCAGATTTTCCACTTGTCAACCCACTCAGGGACCCATGAAAAGTATGCAAAAGCCAGATCAAAAAATCTCATACAAGAAAGACGCCGTCTGGATATTTCTTCAATCGCTGTAGCTTTGCCTCTGGTTTAATTGGAGCATCTGCCCTTTGCCGCCACTCCTTTGAGCCCCCGTTAGAATACAAAATGTTTTAGCTGTGTTGTTTATATATATTGTTCGGCAAAAGTTAGCCTTTGCAGCACCATTTTATGTTTGGCTGCCATTTTGATCCACGAGTGAAACTCATCTCTCTCTGCCTCTGGAAGAAGCAGCTTTGGTAATTTGCGTTTTCTCCAAGGTTTAGCCATGCTGTACTAATAAATACACTGTTTTTATTAGCTTATCCCTTTCCCACTAGATAAAGGCTTGCTCCCACTAGTCCAGCGATGGGTACAGGCAGAACGACCTTGACATAGAGATAGTGTGTGCCATGTCTCAGGATCAAAACTTATCCTTCTGTACCTCCTTTGTGTAGCTGTCTCTATCTGGAAATTTCCAGTCTGGGCTTGCCTTCTCTGTTTCTGAATCATACATAATGTATCACCATGTTTTCTGATGTCAGTCCCTCTGCAGCAATCCCTAGAGACTCAGCAGACTGGGCTCCGCTCGAGTGTACCTGAATAAATCCTTGGTTTGTATTCTCTACTTTCCGACTGACTCTTCATTTAAATGGAAGGCTGAGAGGTGGTTGCGAGTGACCCGGGCGGCCCTAATCGGGTCACTTCCTTCAGTTGGCACCCGAACAGTGACCCCATCGGACAAGTGGCCCATCCCCTCCTGAAGACGGGTGGAGAGGTCGAGGTTGTCGTTGGGTTGGACGGACAGACCAGGGATCACTGCACAAGAGAGTTTCTGAAGTCTCAACTGCCCCTTCTGTCCCGCCAGATGGTGCCTCGCCCAGCAGTCATCCCGACTGGGGTCCTGAAGTGCGAAACCCTTGGTTCTGACTATTTGGTCCAAAGACTCTGCAGTGGAAAATAAATTCATTTGACCAGTGTGCACCAGGTGAGTTTGTTGGTTCTTGCGGATATGGTACCATTTTGGTTTGTATTTGGCACGGTCTGAGGACGAATGTTGGGAACACTTTGCCAGGCAACATAACAACTTTGGCTCACTTTTGAAAATGCCTGGATTTAGTATGTTTTTGGTTTCTTGTTGTCGTTGTTGTTCTGCATATGCTTGATTGGAAGAAAGTCAGCCAGCGCCTCCAGAAGGCACTCCAAATTTTGATATGCATGTGAAACATGTCCTTGGCCCAAATATGTTTAGTACTCTATGGCACAAATATAGGAGGGACAATGCCGAGTTGCAGTGCCCGTTGATGGGCAGATTTGATGAACAAAAAATATTTTTTTACATGCAAAGTTGTTTGCGAAAAGAAGTAGACAGTCTATGTTTGATTCTCTTTGAACGTGGCAAAAGGAGACTAAACAGAGGCGAATGAAAGCAGAGAAAAATGCCCCGAAGGGGAGAATGCAAAATTGACTCAGAAGGCTGTAGAACATGATAGAGAGAAACAAGTGATAGGAATTTAACGTGAAGATAGGAGGTTTCGTTTAAATATTTATAAATCTTATGTGACCCAAGAAGAAAATTATATGTTTGTGGAACAATTGTTAGATACTCAACCTCCACCCCCATATGCCCCGCAGAGGATATATCCCACTCTTCCCTCACATGCCCAGCTACCCGATTCTTCTGTCTCTGCTGTTTTGACTTCTGTTCCTGTTGATCAGGCGGCCCTGCCACAGCACCTCCTATCTTTTCTTTGTGCTCGCCATCTGTGGCAACTATGACCGTTAGTACTTCTGCAACATATATTGCTTCGGCATCTCTTTCGCCAGCTCTTACACCCATGACACGGCCAGCAGCGACGTTAGTGTCCACTAACTCTGTTATCACTCCCACTGTTTTCTTCCATTCCCCGACATCACAGAGTAGTGGGACACCAGTATGTGGATTTGAGGATAGAGACTGGACAAAATTTAAGAACGTATGGGGCAGTCGTTAGTCCGATCTGATGTGGGAGACGAGGAGAAAAAGGTAGTAGCTAATCAGGATGCCCTGTAGGCTCAGAATCGCATTTGTGGTGTAGAAGATGTGTGGATTGTGATGAAAGATTATGAGCCTTTTGTACAACAGCCTGCCCTTAAGAATATGTTGGTTACTTTGATTGGTCTTTGGAAGCAGTGTTTCAACGATGCAGCACCGCTAATTCTGTATGACATTAAGGATCATGCATATGTTACTGATTTGGCACCTGGTCAAGTCTTTGGTAATGTTGCGACGTTGGTTGCTTATCGGGGTAGACTTCTTGAGAAGAGCCCCTACCCAGTATCTCAGTGTCCGATGCGGGAGGTTCATCCTATCTATCATCCAGAAATAACAGAGCTAAGGGATCAGCATAATGTTGTTACTAGACCAGGGGCAGCGGCCCATTTACAAGAACAATGGGATTATTCTTCGTGGAAAAGGAGTGAAGTCTTGTCTCAAAAGACCCAGATACCTTATGCAAGGAAGAATCCGACTGCTTATTATAAAGAATTGACTAAAGCTGCCTCTTCTACAGTGATGACACTTGCTGATATTGAAATGTTTTTTGGCTTACTAGTTCCGGTTGATATTTGGAGACAAGTTCACAATCAGGATCATGCTGCGAAATTGGGTGGTAAATGGGATCAAATAGAAGTATGGGATCAAGGATGGAAGCCAGGTGATGAACCTAGACTAGAGATACTTGCTTTGCCTGGCCGTATCATTACGTATATGCATTCTCTTATCCCCCTAAGAAAAGTTGATTGCGACAAGTTATTGGCTTACCGTCAAATGAAAGATGGGAATGTGTTTGATTTTTTCACTCAGTTTGAAGGGGTGTTTCTAGACTATAGTGGACAGGATTTGTTGATCGAAAGTGGCATTCGATTGTTAATATATTTATTTCCAATTTACTTCCTGAGATTGCAACCTGATTACAGGCTTCCAAGAGCACCTGGTCCACATTTCCCCCTTCTGTTATTTTGAATATGGCACAGTGTTATGCACAGAGGGAAAATGAGGATAAAGAGAGGACAGAGAAGAAGCATAAGGATTTGAAGTCGAAAGTGTTGTTGCAGCAGGCTTCTAGGGGGAATGGTTGAGGAGGTGGTGGTTCGGCCCGACTGCTTCCACGCACTAGCAGGCCTACAAATAGGCTGAATCAGTGTGCGTATTGTAAAGAGGAGGAACACTGGCGTAGCGAAAGTCCCGTGCCTTTGCAGAAGGTCGTGGTTCTAAGAGGACGACGTTCTTGTGGACACGGTCATGGAGCTGATGACCATGACACGGCTTAGAATGCTGTGGCCCCGCAGGGTCGTTCTGATAAAAATGTATTTGATGACCCTCAGGGAGGACTATATTATAAATAATGATTCTGATACGGATGAAGTGACAGGGATGTCTTACAGCTAGGACAGCCAGGGACAGAGTGAGGGACCAGTTTTGATACCTGTAGATCAATGGGGTCCATACATTTGCGCGGATATGTATGGTTCCTCTAAGGAGTTCTTGGTGGCTATATGTGCAACAAACAATTCTATTTCTCGTTCCTTGTTCCTGGGGCGGCTCTGTCTGGCCACAATAATGTTTTGGTAGGTTTTTCTGATGTACCGGTTGTGAGCCCCATTTTAAAACCCCTTGTGTTGAATATTGGTCCTTTCACTGTGGATTCACCATTCTTGTTGACATTTAATTGCAGAGAGAATTTGATGGGTTTGGACTTGTTGAAGAAATTCCATGCTATGATTTATTTCTACCCGGCAGGTGTTTACATGACAATGGGTCCGGAGGTTGTGTGCGATACGCAGTGCCTGTCCAAAGATGAGCCTCTTCCTGTGTAGTTTAAATATGTGCTGCTCTCTCTTTGGGTGGTACAAAAGGGGGTGGTGATGGACTGAGCATCTGAATCAATCAAACACTCACACCCAGTCAAAAGATCTGGGTTTAATCCATCACCGTTCTTTAGCCCACTCTGCCACCCCAGTTCAGACATGGCTATATGCAAGACAGTCTGACCCTGTGCCTCATGGGAACAGTCCAGCCCGAACTGCCAAGCCATGTCTTCCCTGGACCGGAAACAAGCTTCCGAGGACCGGTTTCTGGCATTCCAGCCGTCTTCAGCCCGGCTTGCTTGAATCCAGTGGCAAAGTGAGCAAGGGACTCACGTCTGAGCATACCCTGCCACACTTATGGCGGCCAAAAGCGGTACAAAAGGGGGTGGTGATGTTCTACATTCTGTCCATCAACTGTGTTTTTTGCAATTTTCACCCCGAGTGTGCTGGGTATACTCAGACGTGAGTCCCAGGCTCTCCACACCACTGGAGTCAAGCTATCCAGGCTGATGAAGGCTGATAGCCAGACACCGGTCCTTGGATGCTTGATTCCGGTCTGGGAAAGACATGGCTTGGTAGTTCGGACTGGACTGTTCCCATGAGACACAGGGTCAGAGCTGATTTGCATATAGCCAGTGTCTAACCCACGGTTGTGTGGAGTGTAAAAAAACGATGGATTTAGGCCCCGATCCGTGTACTGGGGCGAATGTATGACATTGTTCTACAATCTGTCCATCAACTGTGTTTTTTGCTCTCTCTTTGGGTGACAGGTGACACAGATGTGGGATTGGTACAGATAACTCCAGTTTCGATCTGAGTTAAAGACAATGCTATTTTACCTTGCATCCCTCAGTATAAAATACCGCAGGCAGGTGAGCAAGGTTTACTGCAAATTATACAGGACTTGATTGAGAAAGGAGTGGTTGAGGAGATGACTGCTAATGTTTGTAATAGCCCTACTCTTCCCATTCTCAAATGGACACCTTCGGGTTCCTCTGATGATCATGCAGGTGTTTGTCGCTTTGAGATTTACTTGTGGGAAGTTAACAAAATAATGATTCTCCGGTTTCCGATGGGCCCTGACATTACGACTCTTTTGACAATGATTCCTTCTACTGCTACATACTTTTCTATCATTGATTTGAAAAACACGTTCTTCAATATTCCCATTCATCCTGACAGCAGGTATCTGTTTGGGTCACCCTAGCTGGTAGAAGCTTTAGATTCTGTCCTGTTCCTCAAGGCAATACAGAGAGTCTGACATTAAAAGGTCAGCTGGATTCCTTGTCGCGTTCTACAGGTAATGTATTGCTTCAGTATGTCGATGACTTGCTCATCGCCTCAGATACAGAACAAGGTAGCAGAGACAGTACAGTTAAATTGTTGCTACATTTAGCTCAACGTGGCCATAAAGTACGCTTTTCCAAATTTCAGTTTTGTCGACAGGAGGTCACCTACTTAGGTCACCTACTGTCGACGGAGGGTAGGAGACTGACCCCTGAACACATCAGCACCATTGTAAAATGTTGATTCCGCAAATTCAGAAAGATGTGCACGCTTTCATAGGTATCACAGTAGATACCTGGCTTTTTGCTGTTAATCAAACGCCTGCTTGCTTTAACATTAAAGTATGTGCATGAATCCCTGCCCTGGATGCATGAATGTCAGTAGTCTTTTGAGCAATTGAAAGCTGCGCTTTGTTCGGCTCCAGTACTCAGCACCGTAGACTTTACTAAGCAGCTTGTGTTGTACGTCCATCAGAAGGCTGGTTGCGCGCTTTCTGTTTTCACACAAAAAATTGGAGATGTGTTCTTATTTCTCTGCTGTTCTTGACCCTGTTGCTAGAGCCCTTCCAACCTGTCTAAGAGCGGTCGCAGCTGTAGCTGTCTAGATAAGACAATCTGCTGGACTCATTCTTGATACTGATCTCACAGTCATGGTACCCTATGCTGTGGATACACTTTTGAATAAGACAAAGACACAGCAACTCACCAGGTCACAACTCACAGGTTATGAGTTAATGCTGTTTGCCAAACATATTACGATGGAATGATGTGCCACTCTCAATCCAGCCACCTTACTACCCCTCTCTTCTGAGAATAAAGAGATTGACATACATGATTGTATCTTCCGGACGGAAGAAGAAACGAAAGGACAGGTAGACTTAACTGATGTTCCCTTATCTGACCCCGAGGGGAACTATATGTTGATGGCTCTTTCTTTAAGTTACCAGATGGCACTACAAATGCTGCATATGCTATTACTACGCTGCATAGGATATTTGAGACAACACAAGTTCAATATCAGTCGGCCCAAGCTACAGGGTTTGTTGCCTTAATACAAGCCTGCATATTGAGTGAGGAACTGGTTGTTAATATTTATACTGACAGCCAGTATGCCTTTGGACTCACCCATAATTTCGGGTGACTCTGGGCAGAGAGAGGGTTCCTTACTTCTCTTGGGATAAAGATTCAGCACGGTCATCTTATATATAGGCTCCTGTCTGGTTTGAAACTCCCTAAGAAATTGGTAATTGTAAAGTGTAGCTCCCTTAGGAAAATTATTGACAATGTAGGAAAAAGAAAACACTTTTGCAGATCAGACTGCTAAGGAAACAGCCCGGACTAGGATGAAAAGAATGTTCGTAGCAGGTACAGCTAGGTGGGTGGCAAGGTCACAATGTTTAAAGATACACTTGAAAATGTGAAGGATATACAGAATGAGGCCACAATGGAGGAATTAGCAGTGTGGCAAAAAAGTACAGCACAATTGAACAAAGAGGGATGTTATATTGACAAGTCAGGGAGGCAAAGATGGATGTTTCCAGATTCATATGTTCTTTCTGTAGTCACAATGGCCCATTGCCCATCCCATATCAGTGCTAAAGGGTATTTGCAAGTTGTTAGACCCTGTATGGCAGAATGATATCATCTCCAAAACTGCCACACATTTAGTGAAGTATTGCATGGTGTGCATGATGCACAATCCTGGTACCCGTACACCACCTGGTAACTTTGCAGCCCCTACTTTCCCTTTTTATGTCCTTCAGTTAGATTACATCAAATTGGACAGGGTCAAAAATTTGAAGTACATGTTGGTGGTTGTTTGTGCATTCAGTAAATGGTTGAGGCTTACCCCACTAAAAACAATACAGCCATTTGCGACTGCAAAGGTACTCCTGAAGGAGTTCTTTCCTCGTTTCGGCCTGCTGCGTTTGATCTGAAATGTTAACGGAAGTCACTTTAATGCCAAAGTCATACCGTTAATTTGTGACGGTTTGTCATAAAACAAATTCTATGCTGCAAACCACCAACAATCGGCAGGTCTGGTTGAGAAGTACAATGGTACTCTCAAACTGAAATAATGATTCAGTAGACAACAGGGTTATAGTGGCCAGATGCTTTAGCATTTTCTCTTTTGTCGACAAGAACAACAGCACATTCTGGAACAGGATTGTCACCCTACGAGGTTGTGTTTGGACACCCTGCAAATGTCTGGATCGTCCCACGCCCTCATAGATTTTCCAATATAGAGTATCCATTGTTAACAGACTTTTTCTTCCAGTTAACTGAAAATTTGCATTCTATTCACCAACAGGTCCACGCGTCCCTTCCACCCATACCAGAGGAGCCAGGACACAGAATTTGGCCTGGCGATTATGTATTGGTGGAGCCCTGTTGGAAGGGACCTGAACAGGTCCTCCTGACAATTCAAACTGTTGTGAAAGTCCCCGGCCAAAAGAAATAAATTCATGCCAGCCATTGTCGCAGGATACCCTTAGCTTTGCCCTATGATCAGTGGGTGAGGGATGGCATTGGGGACACTGAGTGTAAGAAGGTGCCTCAGTTCGTCCCCTTCAGCGGCGCAAAATTAACGTGGACCCAAACGGATACAGAGAACAATGACGCACTAATGCAGCGGTTCCTCCAGAAATCCAAGCCATTAAAGAGCCGCTGTTTGTTGACCCTTCTGTGCCTGGAGTCACCAGGTACAATTTTCATCCTCGGCTGAGGAATAGTGCACCAAAGGAGAAGTCAGATTAGTCAGGGATGGACTGTGTAAGGTGGGGTGCACTTTGCTATAGTACCAACTGTGTTAGTTTAGGGTGTTGTGAGATTAGTGTACTGTTCTGACATTGGACAGGATAGATCATATGTGCTCTGTATGAGGGGGGTACATTATCCTGCGCGATGTGGGATTCATCATGAGCTTAGGACTGAGCAAGCTCCAACGCTGGTGCTCAAGAGCTCCATCGTTGATGAACAATAGGTGCCCGTACTAGTGAGGCTCTTACGGACACTGAGAACACTTACTTTTGCTATCAGTTTTATTGCATTCCTCTTCTTGTTCCATATTCATCATTTTCGTCGACCTATTGAGGAGGAGGAACAGCCAGTTGCACCACCGCGGGGGTCAACAAAGAGTAAAATAGTTGGAATAATAATTGTTGTAATGATGCTCATTGCGATACCTGGATTATCCTGGTTTCTAGAGGAGAAATATCCAGTATATTCCTTGGTTGATACAACGCCCACTCCCCCTCAGCATATATTTGTTACTTTTGCACCTCACAAAGAAGAGCATAGAAAGTCTTACACAATGTATTTATATAAATGTTGCATCAATCCCATAATGTGTCCAATACAACCAATTGTTTGCTTTGTGGATTGCTCCCCTCAGTTACTCAAAAGAGCGACAATTTGTTGTCCATGCCATTGTCATATATTTGTAGGTGTGAAAGTAGGTTTGAATTGTTCATCATTGTGCACTACCATTTCCAACTCTCTACTCTGGTTATGACACCTGCTGATTCTCGCACTGTGGTAGAGTATCTACATTTTCATCTAAGGTTTACTCCCATAGGACCAGCAGGACAAGGGTCCTCCAGTACATTGTCCCCAAAATCCTTTAAGAGCACATATGAAAAAGTGAAGAACGAAACATGGTTTCAAATGGGAATGGCTGATTTCCAAAGGTTCAAGACCTCTGAGTATTTTTAATCTTTCAAGCTCGCAATATTACTAAGGACAAACGGATGCTGGTGTATGTGGTCAACACAACAGCTAGTTTCTGTGTCAAGGGGACTGGGGAGGTAAAGGTGGGGGAGACTAAATGAAATTTCACTTACAGAGTGAAGAACAATTAATAGTAAGCCATGGATCCTACACCATAATGTCTTTTTTTTCTATGGATCCCAAGATTATGTCTGGCTTCCAAGGGGATGGTAAGGCAAATATTACCTCTCTTTCCTTCTCCCCACTGTGTATGTTGCCCCGTCCAATTATCATAAATATCATCAGCAGCAGAGTAGGAGTACATACTTGCCCAGAGTCAGAAGGGTGTTGACACAAGGGATATAGACAAGACAGATACTACCGCACAGCAGTTTTGGGGATGCTTTGAAGGGCCTTCTACCTTATTGGGGTCCCATGGCTAATAGCCTTAAAATTTTCCAGCTCACAAGAGTTGTTGATGGAGTTATCAATATGACTGCGGGGATAATGACAAATATCACTGCTGAGCTACCGGCTATGAGTTTAGTCACTTTACAGAACAGGATGGTGTTAGACGTCATCCTCGTAGATCAGAGAGGGACCTGTCATGCCATTGGCAGCAGCTGTTGCATTTACATACCTGATCACACTTCCAATTGGTATGCAGTATACACAAATTGCATAGACTCTAGTCTGAAATACACCAAGAAACAGGTACTCGGATCCTATCAGGGTGGCTCTGGAATATGCTAACAACATAGGGTTGGAAGATTTTCTTCTTCTTGATTGTGGTTGCTAGTATTATTTTTACATGTTGCCTCTGTATACACTGTCATCCAGCTTATTGCACCTATTGTGTAAATTCTCTCACCCCTAAACCGAAAATATCAGTTCATGATACTAGTGCTGCGATCATGTTGCAGAAGGACATTGCGGACATGATGCAGATCAATGAGGGTGTCTTTGAATACCGATTATGTGAGCACCAGCTCATAGTGATGTTTCTTCTCCTTGCAACTTGTTATACGTTTTTGTTAGTAACATAAAATTGTTATCTTCTGCTAAAAGAAGGGTCTGTTAGAATAAAAAATGTCTTAGCTGTATTGTTTATGTATATTGTTCTGCATAAGTTAGCATTCACTGCACCATTTTATGTTTGGACGCCATTTTGATCCATGAGCAGAACTAATCTCTCTCTACCTCTGCGAGAAGCAGCCTGGGTATTTTTTGTTTCCTCCAAGGTTGAGCCTTGCTGTTCTAATAAATACACTGTTCCTATTACTGCATACCTTTCCCAATAGATAGAGGCCTATAATAATAATAATAATAATAATAAAGAGATTTATAAAGCGCCTGGTGACGCCATCTTGGCGTGTCCCCGCGCTATGGAGAGGGGAAAGTCGCTCAGAGCAAGAAAACTCCTCTGTTCAGCTGAGAAGTTAGATGTTATACAAGTGGGTCTTAAGAAGTTTTCTGAACTTGATCCCTTTAGTCCGAGGATGGGTAGAGGCAGAACGACCATGGAATAGAGATAGTGTGTGCCCGGTCTCTGAATTGAAACATATCTTTCCGTACCTCCTTAGTGTAGCTGCCTCCATCTGGAAATTTCCAGTCTTGGGGTGCCTTCTTTGGTTCTGAATCATACATAATGTATCACCATGTTTTCTGATGTCAGTCTCTCTGTAGCAATCCCTAGAGACTGGACAGATTGGGCTCCGCTCAAGTGTACCTGCATAAATCCTTGATCTGTACTGTCTGACTCCAGTTGTATGGAAGTCTGAGAGGTGGTTTTGAGTGATCCGGGTGGCCCTAATCGGGTCACTTTCTTCACCCCATCCCTAAAACCGGCTGAGGTGGGTTGCCCTCTGCTGTGAACTGCAGCAGGGAGTGCCAGGCACAGCACCTGGAATAATCATGACAAGACTTGCATGGGTGCCAGCAGCGCCCCATGGACAGAATGCTTGACTGCTCCCTCTGCCCCACTCTGAGTGGGGCAACTCGAAAAGGGCTGGTAAGGAATAGACAACCCACTCACAGTATGTGGCATTTGAGAAGGTCTCATAGGTGCCATATATTTATCCAAGCTCCCGGTTAATAACCCTCATGTAATGTAAATGTACATGTATTTATATAGCGCAAATCACTGACCGAGGTTGGTATCTAAGCGCTTGCTTAGGGAACCCGTCCTGGTATTCCCCTGTGAGATAACCCCGGCAGGGTATCCACAAGGTGAAAGCCAGGCATCCCGCCGCGAGGGGCCGTTGTGGAGATTAAGCAAACTATTGCCCAGAGTCGCAGAGTGTAAACCCGTGAGTCGAGAAGGCACCGGAGCGAGAATTATCGAGTCCGTGGAATTTTATGAGCCCAAGACCCGGCGGGGAATTGAACCCTGGTCCAGGGCCGATCTCGGCTTCCGGGTCTGCCGCCTCTAACCCCTGAGCCACACTTCTCCACTCATGATTTGATTGGTGTGGTGCTCTTCTCTGCCCTGTACTGCTTGCAATATCTTAACCACCTCAACCCCCCAAAACTGATGCTAATTGTCAATGACAGTTAATGCCATCCATGTATTTCCATAATGCCACATTCTGCTCTGAGACCTTTTCACACAAGATGCTGGTAAAAATAGTGAAATCCGTCATCCAGGTATCAATCATGTCATGGGCACATTTGGCCTCCTAGCTCCCTTTCCTCAGCTTATGATCCCTCTTTGTTCACCATCTTTCTAAGCAGCAATGTAAACCCATCAATATAACCATTTCCCCAAATCTTATCTTTGATTGTCTGCCTGAAGTGACCCCCAAAGGATTCACCTATGCCCATATATGATAATACCACTTGACTCCCCTTCACCATTGCGGTAGGCTCGGCAGAGTCTCCACCAGGGCGCCCTCTCCGATGTTTTTCCCTTTCTGACCCCCTATGTTGTAGCAGCATGTACCCCCATTTTAAACCAACCACCACAGTCTCTCCTGCTTTAGATCTAGTTCTATAGCTAAGCCCTTGCACAGCATATACGCACAAAGAGTGAGAGAGGCATTATTGTACAGACCCTACTTCTAGGGTTTAATCCCAAAAACACAGAAAGAAAGCGATGACAGAAATAACTGCATGTTCTCTATATGCTGTGGGGAATCCCTTTATTCATTGGTTTGCACATAAAAGCCAACCCGTTTCACCTTTGCAGGCTTCTTCAGGGTGAGGATACGGTCTACAAAACAGTGGGTATTGGCCCTGGTAAGTAGATAATTTGTCCAATGGATTCCTGATTACAAGTTCTGAATAAGAGTGCTCAGAAATTTCCGTAACTGAAGTGAGTTTGGAATCTAGGACAAAACTGAGTGACTTGAAAGAAACAACTAACAACTGACAGAAAACAGAAATTCCATTTTACTTTAGATGGATTTTAAGTTTGCTTTCGCCCTTTGCACTTCCATCATGAGACGACAGCTCTGCAAGCGGAGGACGGATGTCACTGATGTCATTTTATCTAATGTGTTACTGGCATACTGATGGATGGTTGCCTACCAAATTTGGAACCAGTCCCCTATAGTGTCCATATTTAAATTAAACATGGAAGGTTACAGGAGGGATCTATTGGCACAGCACAGAATACTGACAGGTGGATACTCGAAGGCACTCATTTAACAGTGATCTGGCAGCAATGGCATAAATAACTTCTAAGTGTTCCTACACATGCCGATAGAATGGACAGGTGGACCACTTGCAAACCATAATCCAAATTTGCCGAGTGATCTCCTGTCAAGTTGTCGCCAACATCAGCATTTAATGTGGCAGCAATGAATTGTAAAGTTACTGTCTCTGTAATATGGTGTGACAGCAAGTTAGACTGCTAGCAGGAGTCAGATGGGAGCTCAGACCATTCTTTACATAGGCTGAACTTTCCAGTACTTGAGATAATAGCAATGTGCCCCATTGATCTAAGCTGAGATAACCGGTCTTCAATAGGACTGTCTTCAAACAATCTTCGTTCACCCCCCCACCGGTCTAGAGGAAGACCCGCTGTGACCACCCATTGGGACACCACAGGGTCGAAACGTCGACGCTTTATTCTAGGCCCAGCACCACCAGGATTCTATACTAGGAAAGATAGGAATCTTTTGATTGAAATCAACATCTGGCCTATTGTTAACACTTGTATATAGGAAAATATTTACACTGAATATAATGTTCACCACCTGAGCACAATGCACACCTGTCACTCATATGCACTTTATGTTTATACTTACTATTGATCTTGACAGTCTACCTTGGTTAATTAATATATATCAATGAATTGAGTAAATCTGATATAAAGTACCTCATCGTCAAGCATTTGCTTCTCCTTTTTAGATCTCATGTCTTATTCATTAAGTGCCAAGACTATGTTGAATCGCTGTGTGTTTGAGAGTTTTTGTTTCAGATTGCAATAATAGCATCCTCAACCCACGTTTGTTCTACCCGACAAACCCACTTTTATTTAACCAGCAAGTTAGACTGATCATAGCTTTTCAATACCAGTTTATAGGTGCTGAAAAACAACTTTGGACTTTTTTCATCAAGAAAAGAGAGATTGGTGAAAAGACGAAAGCTGCTCAATCAGTGGAGTGGTGTGGCTCACTGGTTAGAGGCAGCAGACCCGGGAGCAAAGGACGGCCCGGGACCAGGGTTCAATTCCCGATGCGGCAGGGTCGTGGCCCAGGGTCAGCGGATTCGATAATTCTCAACTCGGTGCCTACTCTAACCAGGGATCACACTTGGCAACTCTGGGCATTAGCTTGCCTCATTTCCACAACGGCCCCCCACATACTCCGGGGATGCCTGGTTTCACCTAGGAGATACCCAGTAGGGCCCATCTCACAGGGAAAGCCAGGACAGGTTCCCCAGCGGTCTATTGCGCAGAGATACTCCTTCAGGAGTCGATTCTAGCGCGTTAGAAACCTGCAATTAAATTAAATTAAATCAGTGTCATCAAGTGTGGGTTTTGTCAGCAGACGCAAAATTAGTTCAGTAATTAGAGCAGTTGAAAACCAGACTTGTGTTATAATGGAATTCACTACTGAGCACAGAGGAGACAGTCCCTAGACTTCAAGGGAGGGTAAGATTTCTATGAGGGCAAGATCTATAGCCTAACATGTGGGTTCAAGTGATTATGATACTGAATAACTGTAAGGAATTTAAGTATTAGTTGAGAGGGGTGAGATCCCACCTCAGATAATAATCACAGTCCTTGTCAGGGTGAACTACTAAAGTCACAAAATGAACCTGTCCTTAACTCTCTAGTTGTCTGACACAAAGGCATTTAGGCTTAACTTAGAGATGTAGGGCCTAATTACGATTTCTGGGAAACATACGTCTGCCCGACACCGTTGCGGATTGGGAACTGCCAGACTTTAGGTCGTCGGTTCCAACCGCAGCATTTGATGTGACTACTCATAAGGCAGTCGGAAACATCAATTTTTCAATAGAAGCTTATGCGGCGGGTGGAAAAGGCCCGCAGCACAAGCTTCCATTGAAAAATTGATGTTTTCAAATGTCCCTGCACCGTGTGGCAGGCACCATGCAGTGCCTGCCACACAACACCTCAGTACCCATTGCAAAGAGCCAACGGGGAAGGGATCCCTGTAGGGCCCCAAAGACACTTTCCGACAGCCTTTCAATGTCAGAAAGGCCGAATTGTAATGGCTGTCGTAAACTGTCATCATAATCCCAATGGCAGAGCCGACCCTGGCTCTGCCATCATAAGGGGATTATGGTGTGTTCCGATCCACTGACAGGGTCCTTGAGCCCATTGCAAAACATAGGACGGTCCATCCGCCTGCTGCCTCCGACCGCACACATTGTAATGTGTCGGTCGGACCGCAGCAGCGAATGGCAGTGGACTGTAACGGCTGAGCCGTTGGTTGTGGTCCAACCGCCATCGTAATATGCCTGAATGTGTAAAATATGAATGCAGTACTCAAAAAGTAATAAAGTGGAAACATAACACTAGAGAAATTCGAAACTCATTTCGAAAAATAGAATACATTTTATTAATTGTAAAGACACCAAAAGTGACCAAAATCCAGTCTGTAGAATCAGAGATATGTACTTTTAAAATGTGATTAAAAAATAGTGCCAAAAAGAAAAAAGAGTCAACTACCGTCATGAGTTGTATACAAATACCAGGTTGGTCCTAGTCCAAGAATTTCCTTCAGACTTAGAAGAAATTCTGAGACGGTAGTCTTCAGCGTGGAAAGGCACCTATGCTGGATCCTAAGGCAGGGCCGTTGCTAATGGGGAGCTGCTGGACAAAGTCTTGGTGAAGCTGTCAACGTAGGAGGCGAAATTTCAGAGTGGGAAAGGTCAACGTTTCATGCCGAGGAGGTCATCACCATCAATGGGGTACTGCTCAATGTTGAACTCTGTGAAGATTACACCTTCAGATATGAATGTTTTTCTGGAGGTTGGATTTCTTTAGAGGACAAGGCTGATGGCTTTCGCATTAGAGGGCTCCTCGAGGCCAGGTATTATAATCAGGAGACTCCTCTAAACCGAATTTGCTGCTGCAGAGATGAATCTAGCAGGAGCTGAAGCAAAGTCAAGACCACCGGTGCTGCAGCCACAGCAGATAGATTTGTAGGTAGGCCTTGGTCCTATGCTGGTTCTGAGAGCAAAAATGTGTAGATAGGTTTCTAAGTGACAGCTTTTAGTGTTAGGCAGGCTACTCTCTAGTACGAATCTAAAGGTTCAGGGCTTGGGCGGCACTACTTGTGTGGTAGGACTAAATCCAACAAAGGCCAGCAGCAGGGTCTAGTTGGAAGTGGATTCCTGGGGCCGTATTATATTAAGTCCCCGGAGGGTGCTACGGGAGTGTGCGCCCATCTGTGCATGCCCCTGGGGCACTTTGGTATTACGGAAGTGGCCACAGACACTTGGCCGGCCTCCTCTGTAATACCGATAGCACTGGCGCACATAAAGCACCAGCACTAACTTTAAGGGGGCATTCCCTCATTTGCATGGGGCTGTGCCCATGCAAATGAGGGAATTGCTTTGCCTCTTCACCCGAGCTGTATTACCAACACTGGCACAGAGGCAAAGAACCCTCAGAAGATACACTGCCAGTGTGCCATTTAAAAGGTGTAGCTCCTGAGAGCAGCCCTCTGCAAAGGCTAAATGGGGTCCTGTGGATCCCCCAGATACCGCCCTTGCAAGCGGATGCAGTCATTGACTATACCCACTTGCAAGGGGATATCTAATACTCTTTGAAAGTTCAGGTGGGTTGCCGCTTGCACTGTGAAACACAGAGTGGCTTTAACGCAGCCAATCCATATTTCATCTAAATGCGCTGCCCCAGGGCACCACATGTTCGCAGCTGTCCTGGAGAAGTGCATTCATAGAAATAGGACCCATTTTCATTTGTTTGCGCCAGGCGTACCATTTAAAAGGTGCTCGTGGGGTAAACAATAAAAATGTGCCTACACCATAATACGGCCCGTAGCAGTTGAAGAGAGAGGCCTTTGGAGGCTTGCTGTGTCTCTGTAGCTCAAACGAGAGGTCAGTCAACTGCCCTTTGAAGTAAAGTCTGGGGTCCTGGCTTCAAGACAAGCAGGTCCTGTCTTCCTTCACGATCTTCAGACACCAGAGCAGTCCTTCTGCTAATGTTCACAGGTCCAACAGTTTTATGAGGAGGGTAATAGGGATGCAACATGTATGCCCAGTGCCAGCCTGCGGGTGGAGGAAACTCCTGACCACTCCTTAACCAATGGGTTAAACATTTCCAGGGGTGACCTCACACCCTTTGTAGCACTTCCTGCATGTTGTACTGTAAGCTATCTCACAGTACCCCTCTCTACATAAACACATTTCAGAACCCTTCTTCCAATGCTTAGAGCTCTTTGTTCTCACCCAGAATGGTAGCTACAATAATAGGCAATCCCTCCACTGTGGTCATTCAAACCTTGGTCTAGGGCTGCTCCTACTTCTCACTGGGTTTAGAGCCAAGCTGACTAGGAAGACAAAGATAGGCTTACCTAGGTATGAGCTAGATCTGACATCGACAGGGTAGGCACACTTTGACCATACTTTGAAGCTCAGCAAGGGGCGAAGCACAGCCCCCTGGCCATTCTACCAAAGGAGGAAAAACATCTCTTCACCTCATACCTTTTCTCCAGTGGCTGGGAGTAATCCACATCCAGCTTCAGGAGAGTCACTCAAATGTTAGGTGACACTGGACACTGGTGGGCTAGAGGTGCGATAAGGGGCTGCTATGTTACTTCCTGCAACTTATTTGGGAGGGAACAGCCAGGATTTGAGCGATTTCCTAAAATGCTGCCTGTTTGGCTGCAGCCTCAAAGCGATTGGCATCTTTTTCTACAGTATGGCTGCGCAGTGGAACAGAATCCTGCCTTCCCATCTTGCTCAGCTGATTTTTCTGATTTGAACAAGACCCACGTTAATAGATCTCAGGTTTCTAATAGGCGAGTACTATAAGAACAGCTTTTGAATGTTACCAGCTCCACCTCCGTATAGTGCCTTATGAACCAGACAGAGGGCCTTAAATTCCACCCGCTGCTGACTAGGGAACCAATGTAATGATCTTATATCAGCAGGGGTAGAATGGACTGTGGGGATGTTTAAACATTTAGGGACTACCTTTGAGGGGACTTATGATGTAGGTTGAGGCCTTGTAAAAAGTTAATTTGCCAGGTCGAAATGGCATTTTAAAACTGCACACTCAGGCTGCAAGGGTAGACCTGGAGATATGTTTTACAGGAATATGCTGCTTTTTCTTGCATACCATTACCCTACATGTTGTTACAAGGCGGTCATTACAACAACCACGTTGTAACAACGCATACCATTACACCGCAAGTCGTAACAACAACAACGACTTGCGGGGGGAGCGCTGGATGTTGGAATAGTAAAATGCACTCCAGTCTGTGCGGATTGTAGGGAAAGTATTGGATTTTAAATCCAAGATCTTCTCCCCCCTCCGCAAGTCGTTGTAACGACTTGCAGGGTAATGGTATGCGTTGTCACAACACGGTCGTTGTTACGACCGCGTTGTAACAGCATGCAGGGTTACGGCTGCTGGGTGACGGTTGTTTACCATTTTACAGTGCAACTTTAGTGGGCGGCACAATGAGAGCAGCAACCCACTTGTAGCATTTAATTTACAGGCCCTAGGTACTTGCATTACCATATACTAGGGATTTATAAGTAAATGGCATGCACTAACTAGGTGTATGTAAATGTTACCTAACTTAAAAGGGAGAGCACAAGCATTTTAACACTGGTTTGTGGGAGTAAAGAGTGTAGGGTCCTCTAGTCAGCAAAAAATGGTTCATTTAAAGAAGGCAAACAAATTTAGGTGACTACCGTGCAAAAGATGGTTATTTCTAACAATGTTTGGTTGTTGAAATCTCAGAAAATGTAGCCCATTATTGGACTTTACAAAGGTAAGTAAAGAGACTGAATAGAGATGAGTAAGGGAGTTTGTCAGTGTTTTGTCAGTTAAATACTGATTTAATTTGGAGCAGATGTTAATTGTGTCTTTAGCTTCAGTAGGTGGAGTTCTAAATGTAGAGTCATTTACAGGATCTTAATATTTTCTTTTAGATTCTGACATTTGCTCAGATGAGTAGCATTGTAGGAGTGCCACTATTTGATTTTGGCCCTACAGATTCATTGCTTACTCTCCCTCAAACTGAGTGTGTACTAGGAAAAATGTTTTAGGATCTGTGGAATACATCTAACTAGATCATATATAATAGATCATATATAAGGAAATCCTGTATACCTGAGTTACTGGGAATGAAAGTGGAAGGCTTCTTATAAAGAATTGAGTGGAAATTATTTTAGACCTTGAGTGGATTTTTTTCTTTTTTCAGGTGTGCGGTTCAAAAAGAAATTTGTGAACAAAAGGGGCCAACAGGTGATTGGCCCAATTGATTTCCAGTGATTCTATCAATGAAAAGGATCGAAGGGTGAGAAATTATAAAAGCAAAGATGCAACCTTAATGATGAGTTGGTTGAGTGGCAATTTTCTGGTAAGGAAAGACTTACATGCTTGTATACACTTTTCGCAACACACCCCGCAAAGAACCTCAGTTAAGGATTTTGAAGCCACCTACAGAATGTTACAAGTGTGTGACTGAGAGCAAAACTCAGCAAATTGTTCTACACAATTAGGACAGGAGCTAGTAACAATAAGATAAGTGAAACTCAATTTTAGCCGAGTTTTAGGAGTTTTTCTGGAGATACTGTAAAATGAGATTAAGGTGCATTCAATGTATTATTTGACAATTTCATCCACACCTAATCGTATTCATCTTTTAGGTATCATTTCACTAAAAAACATGTTCCTAGTAACACAGATGACATCCGACCTATCACCTGAAGGAAGACAGTCTAACTATGAATTCAGCATCCACCACATTCTTTGTGCAGAAATATGGGACCCAGATGGCCTAGAGACTGCTTGGGGAGCATGTACAATTCTCTACATCAGCATACCCTGTATACTTTGAAATGCCCAAAAAATGGGGCATATTATCAAGGGGGTTTATCTCCGCGTTTTTGGCTTTAAAAGCCAAGAAAGCGGAGATAAAATTATCTCCCTATTACCTAGCTGTCACTAACACCAGTTAGCGACAGCAAGTAGGAGATAGCGACCCTCTTGGGCCCCACTTTGCATGTCAGTGATATTTATCACTAATGACATGCAAAGTGGGCGTGCCAAGATGTTAGCAACTGGAAACAGTCGCTAATATCGCTATCTCCTATTACCAACTTTTAGAGATATTCACGCTAAGTGCGAATATCTCCAAAAGCCAACACCTGCCCTAAGCAGTTCTTAGCCATGTTATCCAATGGTAGGTGGATAACATGGCTAAGAGCATTAGCTCGGTAATTCATGAATATCGCGGACTTTTCAGAGATATTCATGCATTTCGGCCGATTTTTATCGCTTAGGAGATAAACCTTGATAATAGCAAGGTTCCTAAGCGATAAAAATCGTCGCAGCTAGGCGATAAAAATATCATCGCTAAACCAACATAGCGATAATTATCGCTAGTTGTTGGTAATATGCCCCAATGTTTTTAAATAATTCACTAACTGCTAACTTAATCAACCGTGTGACATGTCTACACATGGGCTTGATCAGACGTGGTTCTTCAAACTGCAATCTCTTAAGGCTAGGTGGTTGCCTGGAATGTGGATTTTGGTGCGACAGGCTCTTAGCTGCTTTCAGGGCCATAGGTTTTCGCTCTTCGTGCTACCGCCCAAAAGCTGCAGCGCTTAATTTTACAGTGAGGGTCACAGAAAGGCAAACGTTTGTGGGTACACCAAACATCACGCAGTCCTGTGGCAAGTTATGTGTCACTTTACAACTTTCTCTGTTCGGCATGCTTTTGCAAGTTAGATCTTTTTAGCCTCTTGCCAAGTAATCTTAATGTATGTGTTATATGTTATGGGGGAAATCCCTATCAAAACATCCGTAAATAGTATAAATGTGCAAATGAAATGTCCTTAATTCTTTTCTAATTCAGGTCAAATATTTTCTGATTGCATAACACACACATTAATTCAATTTTGTGTTTGCTTTTGAAAGTCCTCCCTGTTCCAACCTAAATTGGTCAGTTTCCAAGTTAGCTTCCTGCAAGCACACTTGCCTGTGGAAAAAAATGCCAATAAGGAAATCTGAAATGCTGAGTCTGCCAAGGTACAGCCAGCCGCTTTGGTAAATTTTAAACGGGAGAGGTTGTGGAGTAATGCCAGAGCTACCGACTTTGGAACTGGGGAACCAGGTTCAAGTATCCACGTTAGGCTACACATTCTGTGATTCTGGGTAAATCACTTAATGTCCCCTGTCTAAAAAATGTAAATGATAAATGTGTCCTTGTGTAATGTAACAGTTGTTCGTGTAAAGCGCTCCAATAGCTTCAGGTTAACAGCAAAACAATAACATAAATGTTTGACAATTGTACGCGTGTGCATCAAAAAACCATGCAGGGTTGTGGAAAACTCTTTTAAAAATCCAATTTGGAAAGAGGTCTTGGGAAAATGTTTAAGTATAAAATTGTTAAATCCTTACAAATTCCTGATAGAGAATCAAGGTCCGTAAATACTAGCACATTTTTCCCAAAAGCTCAGAATGGAAAAAAGCACTGGCAAAGCTAAAAGTCCTTGGCCTAATTGTACCAATAAATGTAAACACAGGCATTCACAAATGCTTTTGCATGCATTGTATTCACACATGTTTATCACATAACAGCCTGTCCTACTGGCTTTGCCAGTGCTAGGAAAACATAGTGAAAATCTTGCTTTATGTGCTGAATGATAGTAGGCAAAAAAGAACTGAATATGACAAAGCAGATAGGTGAGTTTATTTTCAGATTTACAATAATCTTTCCTTTATTCTAGTGGAAGGACTTCCTGGAAGGACAAATTATACATTGCCAGCTGTCAGCATGAGGTGAGAGAGGAATACTCCTCTGGGTGAAGCCAAATCAAAGCCCTCTTGATGTTTATTCCAAAGTGCTAAAATATGTCATCCAAACAATCTCCCTTTCAAACCCGATCTGAAAACGAACATTTGCCGTACTTAGGGGCATATTACCAACGATTAGCGATATTTATAGCTAACGAGGCTTAGCAACAAATTTTTTCACACTAAGCATCGCCGGAAATTATCGCAGAGATAACTTGCTATTAGCAAGGTTTATCTCAGAAGTGATAAAAATCCTCGCGCTAACTGCCAAATGAGAGATTATTGCTGGAAAACTAATGATAATCTCTCGAAGTTTGGCGTTAGCTTGATGATAGGGGCTCACAAACTTAGCCATGATATCCACCTTCCATTGGATATCATGGCTAAGTCAGGAAAATACCAGGTGTAAAAAAAGCAGCGCTGACCGCGGTTAGCGCTGCTTTTTTTTAATCACTAACAGGGTTAGCGAAATCCTTGATAATAGGAGAAATGTTGCTTAACAACATTTCTCCTATTATTTTTCTCTGGAACGCCCCCTTTGCATCTCATTAGAGATGAAAGGGGAAGCGTAGAGAAAAAGGGTGTTAACATGTGAATTTGCGTGTTAGCACCCTGTTGCTGATAGGGAGATAATTTTATCTCCGCTTTCTTGGCTTTTAAAGCCAAAAAAGCAGAGATAAATCCCTTGATAATATGCCCCTTAGATTGGCCATTATTGTGAACATTTACAATAGTCATGCACTAGTATTAATTTAAAAGATTTTACCATGGGGGTCATTTAGAATATGTGAAAAGCTGTAAAAAATATGTCTGTGAAATGTGTTTAAAATGGCTTTCAATGCATTTAGCACTACTCTTTTATTAGGAGAAAAGTACGGCCTTCTTTGCCTATTTTTATCAGGACACAAGAAAAAAGCTGGAGCTAATTTACTCTAGTAAATTGTGGAAAAAGACAAAAACAATGCTTGCATATGTATCTCTAAATTTGTGGTAATGTCATGATAACTGGTTGTGGTAACATTATTACAGAATTGCAGTATAACAGCAAAGCATCAAACATTCTGTTCATAATTCCATTAGTAGGGCAGTATTAATTTCTTCCAAATGGCAGTAAAGCACTGTTCCACTTTACATACATAGTAAAATGTATTCCTGGAAGTGCTTCTACTGATGCTCTATAAAACCTTGTCTAACTCTTTAAAATTGTAAGATTTTCAATGCTGTCCGACACCACTAAGGGTCTTATAACAATGTCCCCGATATTATCCTGTAGCTGCTCCCCAGAGTGCATGATACCAGGGGCATTGATAATTGCAGGGAGGGACCTAGTGATAGACTCAACAGGGATAACAAGCGAGACAGAGAGGAATTATCAGTGGAATCAGTAAATTGATTCTCAATTCTTTCCAGTATTTTATCCTTTGGTTCCCCCTACTTTCAGCAGACGCATCCCTGAGTGAGCGTTAAGGGGTAGTAAGAAGTGTGTAGGGTTTAAGAAAAGGCAGAATTCAATACCAAGGGACTATCAGCGTTCAGGAAAAGTTAGTGGTAATAGAGAGTAAGACTTTTTTAGGTTTCAAGCAAAGGCATTTTTAAGGGTTAGTTAGGGTTTTTAGGGTCAATGGATGAGTAGCATAAGGGATGTTAAAGGGAGTTTAGCTAACAGTGAAATGTAGCTGTTACAACCAAAAGACGTCCTTTGGTAGCCATGAGGTAAGTTGTAAGTAAGAGTTTAATTTAGCTTTGTTACAGAAGAGGTCTAGATGGAAAATAGAAGAAATGAAGTTGAGCCCCACCAGGAGCAGCATCCTTGGTGCTCAGCCCATACTCTCCAACTGTCTCTCTCTCTCCACTCCACCAGGCACTCCAAGATTCCACTCCTTTATCAAGCATTCTTACATTCCACATACCCTTCACATTCATACTGGCTGAGCAGCAGGGAATGTATAACCAGGGAAAGGATGCATTATAAGAAATCATGGTATAACAGTAGCCTTAATGGGTTTCCAGGATTCAGGTCTCATTAAGGAGTATTTAAGGTTTGTAGGTTACAGAAAAGGGTAATGTTAAGTGGTAACCCCAAGATTTTAGTGTTCAAATAACTGTAGCTTTATGGGTTAGTAAGGGCTTTTTAGGGTTAATTGATAATAACATTAAGTAGTAGTGAGGAGTTTTAGGGGTCAGGAAAGAGTTCTGTTCCTATTAAGGGGTAATAATGTTTTTTAGGGAAAATCATTGAAAAGTAGTATGGGTTTAAAGGGTTCAGGTATGGGTTGTGTTTTGTGTTAGTAAAGGGTTTGTAGGTTTCACACATGAAAAGCATTAGGGAGTAGTAAGAGATTTTTAGGGTTCAGAGATGAGTGGTGTTAAGGGGTAGAAAGTTGTTATGATTCAGCAAAGGGCAGTGTTATGAGGTAATAAGGGAACAACAGTGTTAATGAATTATTAGTGTTTAGGAAAGGGTAGCATGATGGGCAGTAAATGGTTTCTAGGGTTCAGGGAAGGGTAGGGGTAAGGGATTGTAAGTGTTTAAGGGTTCAGGGATGGGTACAATTAAGTGGCAGTCAGGGTTTTTTTAGGGATTATGGAACAGTTGTGTTAAGAACTAGTAAAGGGGCTTTAGGGTCCAAGGAACGTTCACATTAAGGTGTAGTTAGAGTTTTTAGGGTTTGGAAATGGATACCTTTAAAGCTAGTAAAGGGTTTGTAGGTTTAAGGGAAGGGCAGTGGTTAGGGATTTTTGGGGTGAGATAGCGTTAAGTGGTAGCAGTGGGTTTTTAGAGTTTAAGGGAGGATTGCATTTATAGGCAGTAAGATATTTTTAGGGTTCAAATAAGGTAGCATAAATGGGCAGTAAGGGCTTTTATGGTTCATGGATGGACAGCATTAGAGGGAAGTATGGGTTTGCTGAGTTCAGGTAAGGGTAGCATTTAGCAGTAGTAAGTGCTTCTTAGGGTTTTAGAGAAGGGTGGCGTTAAGGAGTAATCGGAGGGTTTTAAGGTTTAAGGTTTTGAGGCGTTAAAGGGTGGTCTATTTTGCTAGATCAGGGAAGAATAGTGTTTTTGGTTTGTATCGGGTTTCCAGGGATTAGGGAAGAGAGCTGCTGTAAGAGGTAGCAAGAGGTTTTTAGGGTTAAGGAATGGCTTGTGTTGAGGGATAGTAAATGGTCTTTTAGAGTTTAGGGAAGGATACCCTTAAGGAGTAGCACAGAATAGGGCTCAAAGAAAGGGTAGCATTAAGGGGTAGTAAATACTTTTTATGGGTTAGGAAAGGGTAGCGTGATGGGGGAGTATGGGTTTTTAAGGTTTAGGGATGGGTGCCATCAAGGGGTAGTAAGGGGTTTTAGGATTCAAAGACATGTTGTATTAAGGGCTAGTTAGGAATTTCTAGGGTTCCGGAAAGGGTAGCATTTAGGGGTTTGTTGGGTTGAGGTATCCGTATAATTAGGGGGTAATAAGGTGTTTTCAGGAGTGGGGCAAGAGTAGGTTTAAGGGGTAATAAGTATTATTTAGGGTTCAGGGACAGGTATTGTTAAGTGGTGTTAAGAGGTTTTTGGATTCAGGGATGGCTGTATCTGATTTGGAGGGTTCTGGATATGTAACGTTAAAGTAAAGTGAGGGTTTTTAGTATTAATAAGTAGTACATTTTCTGGTTCAGGGAAGGGTAGCTTTAAATGATAATATGGAAGTCTAGGGTTTAGTGACAGGTAGCTTTATGGAGTAGTAAGGGGTGTTTACAGTTCAGGGATGCGTAGCTGTAAGTAGTGGTGGTAAGGGTTTTTAGGGTTCAAGGGTGGGTAGCCCTAAGCCCTAGCAAGGGGCTTTAGGGTTCACATAAGGGTAGTGTGAAGGATAGTATGTGTTCTTTTTTGGTTCAGGAATGGTAGCATTAAGGGGTAGTAAGAAGTCTAGATTTAGATTTTTAATAGTCTAGGAAATAGTAGCATTAATTAATAGCAAGTGATTGTAGGGTTTAGGGAAGGCTTGCATTGAGGGTTCGTAACGGTATTTAGGGGTCAATTATGTTTAGCATTAAGGAATAGCAAGTGGTTTTAGGGTTCATTGATGGGTAGTATTAAGGAGAAGGATGTTTTTCTGGTTCAGGAAAGGGTAGTTTTAGGGGGTAGTGTGGAGTCTTTAGGGTTTAGTGAAGGGGTAGTTTCAAGGGGTTGTAAAGGTGGTTATGCTTCAGAGATGGATGGCGTTAAGGTGTAGTAACAGGATTTTAGGGTTCAAGGTATGGTGGCATCCAGGGATTTTAAGGGGTTTTCAGGATTGGTATAAGGGTAGCACTCAAGTTGTAGTGCATAGTTTTTAGGGTTCACTGAAGGGTAGTGTTCAGCCACAGTAAGACTTTAAGGGTTCAGGGATAGGTACTATTAATGAGTAGTAAGGTTTTCTAGTTAAGAGAAGGGTAGTGTTAATAGGTAGGATGGTCTTTTATAGTTTGAATTGAATTAAGTATAACATTAGCAATGTAATTAAAAATAAATAAATATGACATCAAAATAAATAATTGTATTCACTTTTGAGAGCCAAGGATCCTAAACAAAAGTATATACAGTCCATAAATCGTAACTCTAGAAATTAACAAGGAGTATCATGTTAAAAGATCTCTGAAGAATGGTAAGGAGGGATGTGCCAGGGCTACAATACAGCAACATATTCCTCCTGACAGCCCTCTTCTATCTGTGCTCCTGCCAGAGAGGAACAAACACCATCATGTTCTTATTATCTAGGAGACATGTGACGTTCCATTGGCATGTATTTACCCTAAAAATCAAGTTGTGTTTTACACAATAGCTAGACTGGATAAAGAGCTCTGATTCAAACAAAAATACACGGCCCTGGTAGGGCATGTTTGTTTTGGGAAATGCACGACTTCTGGCCACTTAAAACATGTAGGACTGTCCATCAACTTGTAGGAGGAGCCAAAGCCCTCCTCTGGAGTACTTCTGAAAGCTCTTTTTAGGCTGAGCATATAGGGTTTGGTGACAGCTATGCTGTCCAGACAGATCTAAAAACCCTTACGTACATCGGCCCGTGCACGGTATGTCCATGAAAAATGTATCATCACTTTGAAAGTCTGAAACAATCACATCATACACTTTTCAAATCGCAATTAGTGAATAAAATCAGCTGAAAATAACAAGTAATATTCAGCAATTCACAATAAGTATGTTTTGGTTATACAAATATCTCATCACTAGATGAAACTTACTCATAATTCTATTTTATTTCAATGCAAATTCGTATTGAATTTTCAAGTAATTGTTGTGCTCTACGTTTACGCATTAAGAATTGTTTAGCAATATTGCTGCTCATCAAATAAACATATTTTTTGTACAATATCTTTCAATACGTGCTGTCTTATATCTCTACTCTTATATTTCTGGGTTCTTCTCACATTTGTTAATGTGAGGTTAGAGTATAATATACAACTGTGTAGCCTTTCAACTAAACAAGGAGCGGTTGGATCATTCTGCGTTGGCATTGTGCATGTCCTCTCTGGTACACGTGGCAACAGGGACACACGTTTGTCTGTTCACATTTACTGACTACTATATTTTGTTCAATGTCACAGTAGGAGGTGATCTATTGTGAAGCCTATTCATATTACTTGTGTGGGGTTGCCACTGCCTGACAACAAGGGTTTACTTTCACTTTCTGCATGTTTGTGGTTACTCTAACTTAGAAAATGGGCACCACAGCCCCAGTAGGCCTCTACATCTTCTCTCTTCAGAGGAATAGTGTGAGCATAAATCTTTGGGGAACATTTGTAAAAAAATTTCTGATGACGCTTGAGTAAACGGGCCCTCTCACTGATGTCACTGGATGTCTCTCAGCATCATTTCTAATTATGTATGCCTGTCCCTTGCAGCATATACTCTCCCTGCATTTTCCCTATAGCCCAAGCACCGTTTTCTTTCCAACGTATCTTCATGTTTTTCTCTGTTGACAAGAGGGGATTTCTTTAATGAGTCACCTGCAGCACTCCTAGTTTCCAGGTCCAGGTCAAACTTTCTCAGCTCCCTGTGCCATGTTGGCCTGAAGCCATGAACAGAATTAATATACAACCCTTTAATCATCACTTTGAACACATCCCATTTTATTCTAGTATCCTTCACCGTCCCCTTGTTCTTGGGAAAATTATTGACTGTGGAGTTGATAGACAGATAGGGCCATATTATCAAGAACAGCAATACCATTATCGCCGCTTTAGCGGCAGGAAACTGCCACTAAAGCTGCGATAAGGGGCTTGATAGTATGCCCTCGAGAATTCCAATAGAAGCCCAGGTTTGTGGTCCTTCACACCAGAACCTGGGCTTCTATTGGAATTCTCTAGATCATATTATCAAGCGAGCCCCTTATCGCCTCTTTAGCAGCAGTTTCCTGCCGCTAAAGCAGCGATAATGTAATCGCAATTCTTGATAATATGGCCCATAATTCTTTATTACATGATTAATAAAAACCATTGCAATGAAGTACATGATAAACCCCAAAGCAACAACACATAAAATCAAATCAAAGCCAAAAATTCAAAACCCCTTAACATTAAGAGAGCCTGTTTAAGATAAAAAAAATATGTTTCAAAGAAAGCCAAGCGACCATCAAACAGACACCATTTAAAAACAGAGAAAAAGCTCAGGGACTTTTTTAAGCGCTTAAAGGTGCAGTGGTTAAGATGATAAAATCTGCTTGAGCTGCACTAAATATGGGATGCGTGTAGAGTGGTCTGAGGCGAGCTTGAATTTGGACACATCATCATAATGGCCTAAAGTTAAAATGGCATGTTGGGAGGACTGGGCTGGTACCTTTTAATACTATGGCTATAACTATGGTCAATTGCAGTCAAAACAAGTTACTGGGAATGGTACTTTTTAAAATTAAAGTGCAAGTGCTTTTGCCATGGTAAGTTGCTGTCAAAACGAGTTGCTGGGAACTAAAAACCTTTACCTACATCAGGCCTGTGAACAGTATGTGCATGAAAAATGTATCATCAGTTTGAAAGTCTGAAACTTTTGGAATTAAAGTGCAAGTGCTATCGCCATGGTCAGTTGTAGAGAAAACTAGTTACTGGGAGGAATTTAAGGTGTAAGTGCATGTATAATCTCTCAAGCAATTCCTGCTGCCTGCCTCCTGTTTCTTTCTTAACCGCAGGCTTTTTACCAAATCTCTGCAAGAACTTGACCATAACACAATTCAGACCTGCGTCTGTAGGATACAACCAGGCCAGCATCCTCTCCTTGTATGACCTTTTGCCCCGATGTCTCCACTTCCTTTGCAGAAGCTCATGTTGATCCTCCATTCCTGCTTTGCACAGGCAAAAGAGGTGAACACTGTCCTCCAGCTCTTCCCTGCATAGCAGCATATGTCAGGCCCCCTGGACTCCTTCTCCATGGAGGTAGATGTTTTAATAGGGGTAATTGGCCCTGCCTGTACTTCAGGAAGTGTACTTTAGCCTGATTGCTGTATGTGTCGCCTAGGTAGCCTTGAGGTTTTAGCCAAATTTAGTTTTGAAGTGTCATCCATCTGTGACTCCGCTTGGACAGTCTGTCTTGGTACTCAAGCATTGATAGGCACAGAGAGCTGCATTTGATTCATTTTTTAGACTCCAAAGGCCTAAAAATAGGTCCCAGACTTTAGTTAGGCTGAGAGAAAGCAAGGCCAGTTTCAAGTAGACCTGTCCCGGGGAGTTCGGCCTGCGAATCAGTTCTTGCCATAGGTGACCTCCCAAAGAGCTCTCAGGTGCCATCCTTAGCTTGTGGTCGCAGATTGCAAATGCAGTCTTATAAGCCAGGGACTATTTGGCAATGCTAAACTCCAGCCTGATTTGTGTAGGAGATGTGTTTGGTGGTAGTTAGAAAATGGACCTTTATATTTTGAGTACCATTCTATCCAAGACCTCTGCGTGTTTCACCCCCGTAAGCCATGGTGGGGAGACTCTTAGCCTGTGCTACCTGCAAAATTAGTGTAGGCATTGAACCCGTTAAATTGCTGTAAAGAGACATTAGACCCAAAGCCAGAGCATTACCTTTCTTCCCAATTGGTCCCGATATTCTCCATTCCAATTAAAATAGCCACCATGGTACTTGAAACTTTTTACTAACTTTTTTATGTCCAAGAACCCAGGTGTATTTCTGTGCACTTTTTCTTGTACCATTAAGACTTTGTTTTCTATTAATTGCCAGTTGTTTCTTGTGGAATAAGCAAAAGTTGCATCAAACAGATGCTGCAAGCCGATCTTAGTTCTACTTATGAGAACTAGGTCATCCGCGTACAATACGTTTGATAGCTGGAGGCCCTCAAGTTGGGGGAATGTGAGTTTACTCCATTTAATGTAGGAGTGAGCTCACAGAGAAACAAATTATATTAGGTCAGGGCCAGAACACATCCCTGCTTCAGCCCTTGAGTTTTTTTTTGTTTTTTTTGATACAGGGGAGCATTCCCCTATTTTTATTCTCACCCAGGTATCATGTGTAATAGTTTCAGGGCCCTCAACAGCCGAGTTGGGATATTTAAGTTAACCAAGTCCCTAACTTTGTTCTTGATGCAACAACACTAACCAGCAGGTGAGATTTCCACAAAGGTTCTTTCGGTCTTATTCTGGTCTTATTCTACCACTAAGGTTTTTTGTTTTCAAGAAACAACCTCTAAAAGCAGTTTTTTTTTCAAAACTAAAAAAAAACAACGACCATGACAGACAAGTTTTATTGTGATCGTTAGGTGCCATTGATGTTTTTGCCATGCTGGGGACTGACATGCAGTGTATTGCATGATATTCCTTAGCAGGGAAACCTAGTGACAGTTGCTCTGCCCTAAAGAGTGCAGAGTGGCCCTCACCATGATTTGGCAGCCCAGGTGTAATTGGACCATCAGGTCAAAGTTTTCTTGCTCTGAAGGCTGCACCCACTGAGCACAGGAACAAGAGGACGCTTCTTCGGATTCCCGCTCTCTTTATTCTTCAGCGGGAGGGCGTGTACCCTCCTCCGGTACGCCTACTGGGCGTGGTCTTCGGTGTAGGTGTCTAGGACAACCCCTCTTGGGCGGGAAAAGGCGCGCCCCGGCTACGCCGCTTCGGGCATACCAGCCGAGCCACGCCCCCCGCCCAAAATGGTTTCCCGGGGGGATCGGGGCACCCAACCATACGTTCGGGGGGACCGAGTGGTCGCCCCTTTCCATTCTGAATCGTGCCTCCCCAGACCTTCCTGAGAAAGGTTTGGTTGTTTGTAAAGCGCTTTAATATCTGGCCGGGGACAATGCACTATACATATTCTTCAACTAAATAAAAGTTGCATATTTACTAAGAAATTAGTGATCCCTTCTGGATTGCAGCAGTACAGTAGCAAAATCAAAATGTAAATATACGAGATCGCAGAATTGGCAGGAGCTGGCCTCTATGTGACCTTTGATGTATTGCCTCTTGTCATGGCGGTAAGGTCATGATCGGTGAGCAGTAATTTCAAGGTCCCTAGAGGGGGGCGCCACCCAGAATGGATGGGAGCGCCCGGGGGGAGGAGGCCATTGGCCCCTCCCACGGGGAGGCGGCACCCACTAAGGATGGGTCGCCTAGGGGGAGACAGCCATAGGCCCCTCCCAGGGGGGAGGTGGCTAGATGCCCCTCCTACTAATTTGCTGGGGGCCGGATATCCGCGACGGCAGATAGAGAGTGTGGGGATGGGGGGAGTCCACGCTGTCCTTCCTACAGATACCTCACACGGGAACTCGGACGACCTTTAAGATGGCGTCGAGTGGAAAGGGGGCCCCCACCACGACAAGGGAAGTTACAGTTGGCAACGAGGGTAGAGTCCTCTGCGCATGCGCCACTCACACCGTGAGGGCGAGAGTTTTGGTAGTAGGGATCTGACACCGGTTAAGACCTTGCCGTTGGCCCGTAATGCTAGGATGTACAATTTTAATTTAGAATGGAGGCATTTGCAGGATGTTAGACTCGGCTAGGAAACCTTTGTATTAGAGATCTGTTAAGGTTAGCCAAAGAACATGTCTTCATCAAAATGTAATAAATGTAAAATTGTACATAACTATGAAACTTTTATTTAATGTTTTACATTTTGTTTCATATTTTAATAAATACGGCCGGGAGGGTGACTCCCTCCCGCCTTCCAAAAGTTCAAACCTGTGTCCGACTTCTCCCATCCTTGGGGATTGTGTTGGGAGGGGGTGGCGGGCATCCCGGCCATATAGAAGGGACCAGTGGGGGCGAAGGATGATGGGTGGCAGATGGGGTGGGAAAAGCGGTTCCAACAATAGTAAAGCAGCTTAAAAAATGTAATGTAATGTAGTTGGATGTATCTTTGGGAAAAGCTGGGGCAGTGCGGAAGGTGACTGTTCTATGTTAGCTGCAGTGAAGTAATATTTAAAGAGGTAAGTTTTGAGGCCTTTCCTGAAAGACAGGATGTTGAGTCTACATATGAAGTGAAGTGGCAGAGAGTTTTAAACAGTGGGTGTAGCTCTTGAGAATAATTGTTCCAAAGCTAAAAAAGACATGAACTTAGATGTTTCTGATGTTAAGAAGGTCTTGCTTCATGAAAATCTTAAGCCTCCGGATAGCATGAGGAGATTGGTTAAGTAGGTGGGTCTGTTGTAGGGAAAGGCTTCGCCAGTGATGTATAACATCTTGAACTTGATCTGAAATGTAAGCCATCGGCGGTCTCTCAGAATCAGGTAGACATGGTCAAATCTTTTTTTTTGCCGAGATGAGTATGGCAGTGGATTGGAAGGTGGCTTTGAGCCATCATGTTAAACTTAAGGCTAGTGTGACATGGCTTTGCCACAGATTCGCTTATAGTCTGTCTCCTCCCTTAATGTACTTAAATGCCATGGAAATGATGCACTTTTATGTCCTGGCTGGTGTGCTCCTGATGACCGAGCTAAGGGATAACAGAGCAATATTCAAGACATGAATATAAAGGCAGGAGTGGGGTTGGTCTGGTTTTTACAGTTTCAGATGGCATAAGCATGATAATAAGTTTTAAAGCTTTTCTAGTTAAATCATTGCATTTCACGATCAACATGCCAATCGGAATCTGAGCTTGAAATACATGGGTAGATTATTTAGATTTTCTTAAATATCGTCTTCACTTGCATCCTGAGGGTCTGAGAGAGTTGACAAGCAACGGAAGATTAGGTCTAAAGAGAGGAGAGGATTAAGAGAGAATTAGTTCATGATTGAAGTATTTTTTATGCAAAAGAGCATAGAGGTTTTTGCAAAGCTCGTTAAAAGCCCAGAAGGCCAGCCACTGCTAGTAAAGTGTTTTGCTAAGTTCACTAACAATAGCAAAAAAAAGACATGATACAGAAAATTATTGCGACATGCAGAAAATATAGCTTATTTAAAGGCTGGCTCACTGACAGAATATCGCCCCCCAAAATCTCCTCATTCACAAATATTGAGTTTTTAATATCAATGACAAAAATGTCGACATCCTATATTTCTTATTGTAAGCACAAAAATATCAAAAAAATATATTGATGCAAATTTAGTTGTACAAAATATCGATTTTAATATATATATATATAAAATAATATTAAGTATATAAAAACAATTTAACTTTAAAAGAATACATTAGATTTAATATACATTTTAATAAATATAACAAATGCATTTAATTAAACATTTTTTAAAATATTTATATATATTTACGTTAAAAAAATTGATAAACTATTTAGTATAATTTATTTTATATTAGTATTTATAAAAAAATATATATGTATATATATGTATATATATGTATATATATATACATATATATATATATATATATATATATATATATATATATATATATATATATATATATATATATATATATATATATATATATATATATATATATATATATATACACACCAATAACATAAAATCTAATATAAAACATTATATTATAAATTTAAATATTAAACTATTTAAAAGTCTTTAAAATTAGATTTTCAACTTCAGTGAATGCAACAGTAGATTAAGTGTTGGATAGCAGAAGGGTAAAAATTACTATTCCCACTCTAGTGTGTGCAACAGTAGGAAAAGTGTTGGATAGCGTAGGGGTAAATATTTCTATTCCCACTTCAGTGAGTGGAACAGTAGGAAAACTTCTGGATAGCGGTGGAGTAAATATTAATAGTCCCACTCTAGTGAGTGTAACAGTCGTAAACGTGTTAGATAGCGGAGGGGTAAAAATTACTATACCCACCACATTGTGGGCAACAGTAGGGAAAAAGCTGGATAGCGGAGGGATAAAAATTACTATTCCCACTCCAGTGAGTGCAACAGTAGGTAAAGTGCTGGATAGCGGAGGGGTAAAAAATACTATTCCTACTCCAAAGAAGGCAACAGTAGGGAAAGTTATTGAGAGCAAAGGGGTAAAAATTACTATTTCCACTCCAGTGAGTGCAACAGTAGAGAAAGTGCTGGATAGCGGAGGGGAAAAAATTACTATTCACACTCCAGTGAGTGCAAAAGTAGGGGAAGTGCTGGATACAGTAGTAAAAGAAATACTATTCACACTAAAACACTTTATATATATATATTTTTTATATATATTCACTGAAAAAACCATAGGTTATAGACCATATATAGCTAGGGATTAGCATTTACAAAACCTTATTTTACTCACATAAAACCATTGAAATTTGCATATATAGTTAGTTGCGCTAACTATATATCGCGCACCCGCAATCCACTGCTGATGATGTCACATATTACATCATTCATGACATGGTCAGTGACATCACTGATGACATCACTGATGACATCTCAAATGACATCACTGATGACATCACTGATGACATCTCAAATGACATCACTGATGACATCAATGATGACATCTTAAATGACATCACTGATGACATCACTGATGACATCTCATTTGACATTACTGATCACATCACTGATGACATCATTCATGTGATTATACGATGAACCTCTTCAGACTCTGATATAACCTTAGATACACTCAGTGTAAACAGACACTCACAGACTGTCACTCATCCATGGAGTTACTCACACACCTAGTCAGTCATGCAAAGAATCAATCATACCTCCATTTCCTCAACTATACAGTTATACACATCTTACTTATTCAAACATATACTAACACATATTTACTCCCTTATACAATCCCTGATACAAGTTCACAATGATCCATACAGCCACTCACACATTCACTGGCTCTTATGCACAGTTATTTATATATGTCAACTCTCACATGTACTGTGTTTTACATATGTACTTACTTTGACATGTAGCACTGAGATATCCATTCACTCACCAATACACTCATGCACACAGTCAACCGCCCATACAGCTGTTTCCACATGCACTTTTGAACCCATACATCTAGTGAATCAACTGCTCACACATCTATGCACAGAGTCATACACCTCCCAGCCACCCCCACACACACTCAGTCTCCCATACAAATACTTGGGCAACCAATCAATAACCCATATAGTTACTCATATAGCTACTGATCAACACATGCAGCAGTTTACAGAACAACAGACATAATGATGCACAAATTAAGACAGTTTAGTCACTAACCCATGCACTCAGTGAGACACATTTAATCACTCACTTATACAGTCAGTCATGCACCTACTAAATCCTTCATCCAGACACTTATACATCCACTCATTCTTCAATATGTAATACATATTTTAACTTTACAGAAACATACAGTCACTGGATAATGTCATCAGTGATGTCATCAGTGATGTCATTTGAGATGTCATCAGTGATGTCATCAGTGATGTCACTGACCATGTCATGAATGATGTAATATATGACATCATCAGCAGTGGATTGCGGGTGCGCGATATATAGTTAGCGCAACTAACTATATATGCGAATTTCAATGGTTTTATGCGAGTAAAATAAGGTTTTGTAAATGCTAATCCCTAACTATATATGGTCTATAACCTATGGTTTTTTCAGTGAATTTTCAAGGTTTTGTAAATGCTAATCCCTAACTATATATGGGCTAAAACCTATGGTTTTTTCATTGAATTTCAATGGTTTTTTAATAGCAAATATCAAAAGCTGTCAAATGTCAAGTACGTGATAGGTAAAAACATTTTCGTGTTTATGCACACTGATGTGCTTTGAACGCTGCCCCCCCCTCTTTTCTCTTAGAAGTACTCTCTCTTTGCAGATAGTGAAGGGTAGTTAACGCAGGCCTTTGCCCCCGTTGTAATCCGTCGTGCCTGCTTGTCTCTCCATTTGATTGATTGTTATCCAAGCATTTACTATTTTAGAATTTATTCTCTTTGGTTCATTCTCTATTTACTAACAAGCACAAAGCCGCAATACTCTGTTTAGTCTTTGCAGATAGTGAAAAATCGTGTAAAAAACAAAAAAAATAATCGAGCAAAATCAGTAGGCCACTAATGGGATCTCTTTTTGACCTCGCTAAAATAGAAACATTAGGAACAACCCTTCATGAGAAATACGAAACTAGTGAGATGAACTGAGCTCCACACCATGATGGCTGCAAGACAGCTCGGCTCCGCCACCCACCCCGCCCAAAATAACGATAAACTCTATGCAAATATTATAAATATATACAACACACCAGCAAAGTAACAGGGTAAAACATTTTATTAAATAACTATTTACATAACTATTTTATACTTTTTGTTGCCTGATCCGGCTAGCTCAATCGATCGAGCATGAAACTCATGCACTCTGATAGCAAGCGTTGCTGCTGATGCTATGCAAACAAAAACTGGTTTTCAGTTTGTACATTCTTCAAGATTTTTCATCCAAGGCTGGTTGAGAGTTTGTAGAACGATGGCTTCAGATTTTCAACATACGGTGTGGTGGCGCGGACTGGGAGGGTGCGCTTGACTTCTGCCCCCTCCCCAAGTTGTGTTGCCCTGGCGTGGCCTAAGATCGCCCCCGACATAGGCGGCAGGCTCCCGGGGTCCGGCGGAACTTTTTGCCTTTTGATGACTCTTCCATTCTGGACCTTATCCCACAATCCGTTTGACCTGAAGACACGCTGTAGTGGGGCGCCCCTTTACCGTTTCAGTTGCCATTCCGCCCGCTTTTGCTACACTGTGCCTCTTCCGCAATTCAGCTGTTTACCTCCCGCTCTTGCAACTACAGCGTCTCGCTCACCATGTAGTTGAGTTGCTCCCGCTCTTGCGATGCAGCTATAGGCTGCTGCCACAGGACTCTCAAAATGGCGGCCGCCTCTTCAGATTTGGGCGTGGTCCACTAAAATGGCCATGGGACACCTTGGAACTCGGACGCTTGTCTGCTAGGGCTTAGGCTCCATTCTCGAAAGCGTCCACTGAGCCTTGAAGATTCTACAAAAGTCTTGGGGGCCCCCGACTCCCGCAGGCTTCTGGTGGGGAGCGGCGGCCATGGTTGCTCGTGGAATGGCCACGACTGAGATACGAGATGGTGGTGCTCTCATGCTAACGCCAGCTTCAGTCTGAAACATCCAGAAACACTGTAGACTACCAATTCGATCAGTTCCGGTAGCGCCCCAACATGACCCGGTAGGGAAGAACTTGCCCTCCCCTCTTTGACTGATGGTTCTTGTTGCCTGTCCCTTCTGTTGTCATTTAACAGAACTTTTTAGACTGCTGAAAGGGGTTGTGTTCCGACCGCTGGTTGGTGGAGACATTTTGACTATATTCTGGACCTACGTTGTCGCGTAATGCGTTATATGACACGCCGCGTTAGCGCACCCGGAAGTACTCCAGTGCGCGAAGCGCAGCTTCCCGGAAGGGATCCGGGGCGCGGCGCGCAGCGCGTAACGTAAGCATAACAGGTCATGTGACTTGTTAATAAAACTTTTCATTGGTTCATTTTACTTTTGTTATTCTAATGATGAAAGGCTTGGTCATATGACCTAAAAATTACGCTTTTTATTGCTTTCGAACATTATTTTTTCTTAAACATATATGTTATAATGTTCCAGGCTAATGTATTTTCCCGGAAAATTTACAACTGTCCTGCAAGTAAAATATATTCCTTTTTCTAGAAAAAGGGTGTTTCTTCGTCCCATGACGGAGCCGTTGAGTAAAAGATGCTCGGCCTGCTGTCTTAGTCGCCGATACGCCTGAATATCAGATTCTTATCGATCACTTTATGTTGCAGGAGTAAAAAACACAACAGCCCTTGACCATTTATCTTTACTGCGTTCCTGCGTATTATACCTTTTATCCGTCATGTAATTGGACTGCTTTATTTCACTTGCCTTTTACTGATTCGAAAACAGTGACTAAAATTAAAAACTTTACCAATGTAAATACTACTACCATGTTTTGTTTTAAAAACCTTTATTGTGAAAATGTCAGTATACAAATACGGGCCTATAACCACGTGGGCCGGCCACGGAGCAAACTGGAATCGTATATGATGAGGAGACATTTACACTGTAGAGGAACGCAACAAGCGGGCCATTAGGTTGCAAGAACTAAGGTGTCTAACAGTTGCGGAATCGGTGGACGTACATTTTGTAATTAAAATACGACAGGGCCACTTACAATAAAATTATCTAGATATACATTTGCGGGCAAGTACCATGGGTGATGTTAATTCGAACTTTCAATAGTACAGTAATCAATAACACATCAGAACTTAATATCAATAGGGATGTCGAAATATTCAATCAATTCTCGTTCCCGCCCGCCATGTGCTTCAAAACTGCATACGTATCTCGTGATATCAAGGTTGTGCAACCAGTACACAACAAGGAGTTACGAGTCCCATTTATACCGGCGCCATTTTGGGCGAGGCCGGGCAGGTCCAGGATATAGTCAAAATGTCTCCACCAACCAGCGGTCGGACCAGAACCCCTTTCGGCAGTCAAAAAAGGTTCAGTTAAATGACAACAGAAGAGATAGGCAACAAGAACCAACAGTCAAAAGAGGGGAGGGCAAGATCTAAAGCCATTGTTCTAGAAACTCTCAAGCAGACTTGGATGGAAAAATCCTGAAGAATGTACAAACTGAAAAACATTTTTTGTCTGGATAGCATCACCAGCAACGCTTGAGTCAGCTTTGTGTGAAGCCGCCATTTTGATTCAATCAATAGCGTCCCCCTGCACACATTCAGGGACCTGGTCGTGTCTAAAGGTCAAACGGATTGTGGGACAAGATGCAGAAAGGAAAAGGAAAAAAGTTCCGCCGGACCATGGGAGCCGGCCGCCTATGTCATGGGCGATCTTTGGCCACACCAGGGCAATAGTGAAGCTGCAACAAGTGCAAATAAGCTTCAGACAGTGTTAAAAGCGCTGCTCAGAACTCTCAACTATGACACCACCTCCGTGCCATCCGGATCTTGGCGCCTTGTGCTGGTTCCAACCTATTCACACATCGGTCCGCTACTGACACCACCTCATAGGCCAACGGGACACCCCACGCCGACTTTCGGCGCAGCATTGTAGGATGGCCACACCAGTGCGGCAACTTGCTAGACACCACCTCGGTGCCATCCAGATCTCGGCGCGTTGTGCTTCCTTCGGCCTACTGTAGCCGCAAATACGGACGCAACTCAGCTGGATAGCGAGTGAAACACCAAGGGGCGCCCCACTGCAGCTGAGGAGCCTCCATCTTGGGGGCGACGCACAGCATCACATTGCTTTCACAAACAGCCCCCACTGACTGACGAGACCTCATAGGCCAACGGGGCGCCCCACGCCGACTTTCGGCGCAGCATTGTAGGATGGCCACACCAGTGCGGCAACTTGCTGGACACCACCTCGGTGCCATCCGGATCTTGGCGCGTTGTGCTGCCTTCGGCCTACTGTAGCAGCAAGTGCGGGCGCAACTCTGCTGGACGGCGAGTGAAACGGTAAGGGGCGCCGCACTGCACATCAGGTGCCTCCACCTGGGGAGGCGAGAGAGGCCAGTTTGCGCCACCTCCCCCCCCAGGCACCCCACGCCGACTTTCGACGCAGCATTGCAGGTTGGCCACACCAGTGCAACTTGCTGGACACCACCTCGTGCCATCCGGATCTCGGCGCGTTGTGCTGCCTTCGGCCTATTCGCACATCGGTCCGCTACTGACGCCGCCTCACGTGCCAACGGATTTTCTACGCTTTTTATAGCAGCGCGTAACGTAAGCATAACAGGTCATGTGACTTCTTTATAAAACTTTTCATTGGTTCATTTTACTTTTGGTTTCCTAATGATGGAAGGCTTGATCATATGACCTAAAAATAACACTTTTCATTGGATTAAAACATTTTTTTTTCCCAAACGATGAAAGCCCCACCTTGTTTCTAGATGTTTCAGACTGAAGCTGGCGTCAGCCTGAGAGCACCACCATCTCGTGGCTCCGTCGTGGTCATTCCGCGAGCAATCATGGCAGCCGCTCCCCACCGGAAGCCTGCAGGAGTCGGGAGCCCCCAAGACTTTTGTAAAATCTTCAAGGCTCAGGGGACGTCCGAGTTCCAAGGTGTCCCAGGGCCATTTTAGTGGACCAGGCCCAAATCCGAAGAGCCGTCCTCCATTTTAAGAGTCCTGTGGCAGCCGCCTATCGCTGCACCGCAAGAGTGGGCGCAACTCAACTACATGGTGAGCGAGACGCTGTAGCCGCAAGAGCGGACGATAAACAGCTGAATGGAGGATGAGGCACAGTGTAGCAAAAGCGGGCAGAATGGCAACTGAAACGGTAAAAGGGCGCCCCAGTACAGCAGACGAGCCTCCACCTGGGGAGACCCGTTCATGCCGCCTCCCCCCCCCCCGGGGCGCCCCACGCCATTTTTCGGAGCAGCATTGTAGGATGCCAAAACCAGTGCGACAACTTACTGGACATCACCTGGGTGCCATCCACATCTCAGTGCGTTCTGCTGCCTTGGGACTATTCGCACAACAGACCGCTACTGACGAAGCCTCCCCGCGCCCCCCCGGACGCCCCACGCCGTTTTTCGGAGCTGCATTGTAGGATACCAAAAACCAGTGCGGCACCCAGGTAACATCACCTGGGTGCCGTCCAGAACTCAGCACGTTGTGCTGCCTTGGGACTATTCGCACAAAACACAGCTACTGACCATTGTTGCTTCTTTTTAAAAAAAATGTTTAAATGTATTTACCGTTTTTGTTGCGTTCTATATATTTATAAGTTATTAAAGCGTTATAATCCTACTACTTTGTTGGAGTGCTATATATTTTTAATGTGACACATAATTGTAAAAACTTTGATGTACAAAGAGGCATCCCTGGAATCTTCCGCTTCAGGCTCGGTCCCACACACCCTCACAGTGAGAATCCCCTCCCCAAGCACAATACAGGATGGTTATCAGATAGTAGGAACGCGTGTGGTGTGACGGATCTCATCGGGTGGGGGCCTTGATCTACTGTAACTCCTTTGAAGAGGGGTGATTCTCTACAGCTGGGGCCATAAACTACATCTGCAGGGCTAGGTGATAGCCTGGGACCGGCCTGGACAATCGGACACAGAGGAAGAGGAGTGTCAGACGGTGCGGTAGTGAATAGGGTGAAAGGGTGGTGTCGGGCGGGCACAGGGTGTGATTCTCAGGGAAGAGCAGCGCACATGGAGGAGGTTTCTGGCCCATGCATGAGAGAGAGAGCGGGGGTGACCAGTGCGTGGGGGAGATGCTTGCGAGGGTGGGGAGCCATGCTGAGGATCGGCGGCGTGCAGAGAGTGGGTCTGGTCAAGGCATCTAAAATGGCTGCCGTGCTCAACAAAAGTATGGCATTGCAAAAAAGACAAGATGGCGCAGACAATGCTTATCAATAAGGATTAATTTATAACAATTATTTTTAACAAAATATTTACTCGCAGTGACAAAATGGCGGTCAACAGTTCCTGATTTCCATCGAATCGAACGTTAACAGACGTCACGCAGCAAAAAAAAAAAAACGCTCACGCACAGCCGCTGGAAGACATGGATCAACATATATGAGCCTCCTCAGCCACCCTCAGAAAACAAAAGGGGTCAGGATACGTCTCCCGTACCCCCTTATACCTAGTAATTTAATGAAATCGAAACACAAAATGGCGAATTCACGTTTCGCTACCAGTTTGCGACCCGGTTCGCGAACCGAGAAGCGCTTCTACCGCGAAAAATCACATTTTTTATTATTTGCCCCACGGGACCCTTTAATAACCCCAACATCATTCCTAGGGGGTCAAGAGGGGTCTACCTAGCCCCCTTTCATTAAATTCCCCCTTCGTTTTTCTCCTCCTCTTGTCTCTCGATCCTACCGACAGACAAGATGGCGGCCGCACCGGACTGTTTAGAATGTTGACAGACACCGGAGAGCCAATCAGCTTCGCTACGCAAAGCTCCGTTACGCGAAAAGTACGCGATCTGGAGCGCTATCTGGGACGCTGTCACAGATATATCTGTTTTTTAAACGTTCATTTCTCAAAATCCACTGGAGCACATATATTGAGACCCAGCAAAGGCACATCGGGCTAACAGTCCCTATAATTTTGCCAAGTTTCGTGCAAATCCATTCAGCCGTTAGTTTGCGACCCGGTTCGCGAACCGAGAAGCACTTCTACCGTGAAAAATCAATTTTTTTTTATTTTCCCCATGGGACCCTTTAATAACCCCAACATCATTCCTAGGGGGTCAAGAGGGGTCTACCTTGCCCCCTTTCATTAAATTCCCCCTTCGTTTTTCACCTCTTCTTGTCTCTCGATCCTACCGAGAGACAAGATGGCGGCCGCACCGGACTGTTTAGAATGTTGACAGACACCGGAGAGCCAATCAGCATCGCTTCGCAAAGCTCCGTGACGCGAAAAGTACGCGATCTGGAGCGCTATCTGGGACGCTGTCACAGATATATACATTTGTTAAAACGTTAATTTCTCAAAATCCACTGGAGCACATATATTGAGACCCAGCAAAGGCACATCGGGCTAACAGTCCCTACAATTTTGCCAAGTTTCGTGCAAATCCATTCAGCCGTTCGAGCTAAAAGTGAGGCCAAACGCCCTATGGAAATTAACATGGGAAAAACGCGTTTTGGGACCCCCCTTTTTTCTCGGCCCCCCCTTGACGAAACCCCCCCAAATTTTCAAGGGCTGCTCAGAAACAAAATGTGCCATTTTACTGAAAATTTCAGCCGATTCCGTCCACAAACGCCAAAGTTGTTAGACATAGAATTTTCAAAAGTCCCATAGGAAAAAAATCCTAACTATATATACCTACTGGCTATCGCCAGTAGGTAATAAATAAATATATATATATATATATATATATATATATATATATATATATATATATATATATATATATATATATATATATATATATATATATATATATATATATATATATATATATATATATATATATATATATATATGTATATATATATATATATTCCGACAGAACTCCCAACGCGCCACTTCCAACCCTCAGATCGGCGAAGCGCACAAACAGGAGACGGACCACGGAATGGATGACAAGTATTTAATCCAGTTTTACGAAGTTTCAAGCAGGAAATGCATAACGCGTTTCGGGCTGCAAGCCCTTGTTCACATGCATAAATAAGTCAGTCACTTTTTTTGCTTTTTATAATGCCTGGTGAAAAAATGATAAGTGCATGCCCCTCCCACACATCATGTGGTCAAAACCATGGTAAACACACTATGGGTTGTGACATATGGAAAGCAGACTGGATACATAATATGAATACCAATATTTACACAGTCAAGCATTTTCTTTTAGCACAAGTAAATAAATAAATAAATACATGTTATTTCCGGATAAATCCGTTAGTAACTTCGGTTACTATAAAGTATATCAACAGCAAGTACCCATGTCTATCATGGGTTGGGCGAACCCTTTTTCAACATATGTCACTAGCATATTTAGTGGTGGGCGTAGTGCAGAGAATAGAGACTAAAGTGCTAAAAAAGTGTGCAAACAGTGCATGCCCTAAAGTGCAAAACATACCAATTTGATATTGTATTTACAAGAGAGGAAGTAAAGTGCATGATTTATGATAAAAATTACCTGCATTAAGAAATGAATAATACATGCTAATTGTACAGATGGACCAAAAGTCACATTCTGGAAGATAAAAGCCTGATAAAAAACATTTCATATATAAACAGGGTTCATCATAAAAAGTGATAAAATGTGATATTGACAACACCCTGTGTGTAAAACAGTGCTAAAATATACCAATATTATCAAATATAAATTTAAATAACTATATACAATGAAGTTGCTGTTACAAGGGGAATCAAACCCTGGCTAACAGGGATCCTGACTAGCCAGGGCCATCAAGACAAGTATAAATATATAACTGATAACTATGAAGACTGGTTCGACAAATCCCTTGGTAACAGGGAACCTGACTACCAAGGGTAACGTGATACCAAAAATTGAACAAGAGAAACCCCACCGAAGATAGACAACAATAGACAAAGGCCAGCCTACAGAAAAGTATGTAAGTCTTCCGTGTTGTTGAGACCATGCGGCCACTTGCTATCGAACTCCAGGATCATGCTGGATTCGAGTTGTCTGAGCCTCTGCTCTCTGTTACCGCCTCTTCTGAGTTTAGGCACTGCCCCTACAACAAAGTATGTGAGACAATTAATGTTCTTGTTGTGTTTCATCTCAAAGTGGCGAGCCACTGGGTAACTGGGGTCACTATGCAGAATTGCGCGTAAATGTTGCAGAATCCTAACGTGCACCTGCTGCCTGGTACTGCCAATGTAATTCAAACCACAGGTGCACGTTAGGACATAAACTGCAAATTCTGTCTTACAGGTGTATTGACCCACGATGTTAACTGCCTTATCACTGAAAGGGGTAGTATAATGAGATTTATTAACCCCAAACTTACAGGCGCGGCAACTGGAGCATTTTCGAAAACCACCTGCAGATTGTAACCAATTCGTTTTTTCTTTTAGTTCCGGACATGGTTGGTCCAGAACAGCGCCCATACTACGCGCCCTACGAAAGGTTACAGTGGGTTTCTCCGGTAAAAGGGCCCCCAGAACATTATCAGATAAGATGATAGGCCAGTTCTTGTTAATGATCTGCCTGATCTTACGTTCCTGATTACTGAAAGAGGTGATGAACCTAGGACAAGATTCGGATATCACTTCTACTGGGGCAATGGGCACTAATGCATCACCAGTGATAGGCAACAGGCTTTCGCGGGTCCTAAGATCGGCTTTAGCCAAAGCTCGGTCAAAGGTTTCCTTAGAATAGCCACGTTCCCTCAATCGAACTTCCAGTTCCTATATGCATTGCCTGAAATCACTCTCTGAGCTGCAAATTCTTTTCAAACGGAGAATTTCCCCGTAAGGAATACTGTTGATGGCGTGTTGTGGGTGCAAACTGGAGGCGTGTAGGGTAGTATTACCTGCGGTGGGTTTTCTGAATAATGTGGTTTGCAGTTTCATTGAGTTGTCGACGTAGACTTTAACGTCTAAAAACTCCACCTGTCTAGCACTGATGTGCGATGTAAATTTAAGATTTAAGGAGTTTTTGTTGATTTCCTCAATGAAGGAGATTGCTTCCTCCTTAGTACCTTGCCACACAATAAAAACATCATCGATGTACCGAAGGTACTTGATCACTTTTTCTTTAACCCATACTTTATGTGTCACATTAAGGACCCACTCCTCCCACCAGCCAGCGTGTAAACACGCATAGCTGGGGGAGAAGCAGGCCCCCATTGCTACGCCTCTCACCTGTCGCCAGATCTCTTTTCCAAAAGAAAAATAGTTGTTTCTGAGGCACCATTCTATGAGGCTCAGAATTGCCTTTATATGTATATATATGTACTTAAAAAATGCTGCTCGAGCGATCCTCTTCCAAACAACGCTGATGTCATCGGTAGTAGCAGCCACTACTCTTAATTTTCCACAGATTCCGGATCCCACTGATTAGAAGGACACAGAGATGACACACCAGGAGATCTTTGCACAAATCCTTTATTGTGCACTCGTAGAACAAGGACGACGCGTTTCGGCGTAAGCCTTTTTCAAGTAGCCACCATTTAAAAATTCCCACATATATAAGTCCTTCTTTCATGTCCCAAATCATAAACACAAAAAAAACACTTCGATGTTTTGTCAACACATACTGTTATAAAATTATGCATATATACATTTCAACAATTTGATTACATTGTATTCTTGAGGGTGTAACAATTATTGTTTGGCTTTCGAGTGGGACATAGAGGGTAACATTGTGGTTATTGACTAGCAATATCCCCCAGCTACGCGATCATGGACTACAAAATCGCATTGTCTGTCGGGAAACAGAGTGTGTAAAGTGTCTCATGGTTATCAGTAAAGCCACGTGACTCCGAACGACAAAATCACATTGCCTGTCAGGAAATGAGGTTCAGCTAATGTGCTGGGAACGGGGTTCGAGACCATTGTCAGACTGATTGTCTCCCCTTTGCAGTTCAACATTTTTTATCCTTCACCTCAGATCAAAGGTAAATTATGATATGGTAGCACGGGAGCTCCCTGTGTTATCCTAAGTTTCCCTAAGCTAGTCCATCTATGAGAGAGTATAACGAGTGTATAGGGTGTCACATGGCAATCTGTGGTGCCGCGTGATTCCGGACTACAAAATCGCATTGCCTGTCGGGAAATGAGGTTCAGCTGATGTGCTGGGAACGGGGTTCGAGACCAATATCAGACTGATAGTTCCCCCTATATAAATCAACATTTGTTATCCTTCACCTCAGATCGAAGATGAATTATGTCAGGTCAACACGGGCGCTCCCTTTGTTATCCTAGGTTACCCTAAACTTGTCCATCTATGAGTGGATATGTCCATCTTATCAGCTGGAATGTTTGCTAGGATAGGTGGCGGGTCTAATGTTCAAGTGCTATTAATTGGGGATGAGTGAAAGGTGAGATATTTAGCAGTGAGTTTTGTGAAAATCATAAAGCAATCTATAATAACAAAATTATTATCCAACATAATCAGCAACCAACATACTTTTCTCCTTCGTGAATATTGTGGGGCTCTCCCTTGTGACTATCTGGGTTATGGGGCAAGTAGCATCAGCCCGATGCTCCACCATTGTGGTTGTTCTACCCCCCTCTTCTCCCTTAGCGATAGTACATCAGCAAAGAGCTTCACTGGTAAAATTTGTGACGGTGATTACTATTTACAAACAACGCTCATCATACTGCGGGTTAACCTCTGCCCTGTACCGTCATAGCTTTAGAAGCCTATATGGGATGATAATTCTTCTCCATTGTTCAGTCCCTTTGGGGTCTTGCTTTCCATATCTATGATACTTTTGGACTCTCTGACTCTAAGTTGCGCTTCACGGTCTCCACCCCTGATGTTCTTGGGTATTTTGTCTATGCCATGAAACCTCAGGCTCCCATTATTGCTTTTGTTATATTTATATTAAATACAGCTCGCAATGTCATCCCGCTTAGACGCGGAAATCACGGGCGCAGATCAACTTCAGTGCAAGCATTATTTTATTCTCCTACATCAGTCAAGACGCATTTCGGCCATCCAAGCGGCCTTGATCACCTGACCATGCATACTGACAAGCCCAAATTTAAAGTGCAAGTGCATCACACATAATAGTAAACACAGAAAACATACTAATATCTGTATAAATACATTTTGGGTTGTCTGTTCAAATGTTTTTCAATGCATGAATTATAATTTTGTAAAATAACAGCTTAAATGCTCACAAAATACATAATTCATCATAGTTTGCAACTTCTGTGAATCAATTGCAATTTTAGAACAAACGTTTTCTGCATAAATGCTGTCAAAAATGTTTTCTCATGGACTAGTATGATGCAGTGTGTAAGTCCTTACTCCTAAGTGCTCACCTAAACGTGAAACAAGTTTAACCATATTATATAAACTAATAAATTCATTATAAAAAACCTGATTCTGCAGTCACTTTTTCTTTCTTCAATAGTAGACATTACATGGTTCCAATTTTCTCTCACCAATACAATACATATGTAATTTTGTGTGAGTTGCCAACGTGGACTTGATTACATGTTATAAGGTTTATTAGACAAGCTCATATGCACCCTACCCCATTCCTAATTCAGTTTAATAACAACAGCTACATTAACGGAGATTCATTCAATTTAAAATTCATTGAATACAGTAAAGTGCCAAGATGCTACAGTACTATGGATTTAAAGTGACTCGTGCCTTAGTACTAAGAATTAAAGTGACTAATGCCTAAACAGTGCAAATAAAGAAATAGTCTCAAAAAGAATTTCTGCAACTAAACGTATTTTTGCAAGTTCTAATATTACATTTTAAGATACTTTTAGATTTCAACGGGAATGTGCAAAGAAAAGAGGCAAGACATGTGTAAAACCAATATAAATAAGCATCACCCAGCGACATGCCTAAAACAATCGATACATAGACAAATAGATAAAACCTACCCAAAATGTCTTACAACCAATCATTAAAAACAATGCCCTAAGGATACCTAAGTATAGAGGGTTCACCCTATTCTCACCCGTTATTTCACTGGGGACTGATTTTATTTCACTTTAAAAATTTTCAGTTATTCTGTAAATGGTATTCAACAGTCAAAACAGGGTCACAGGGCAGTTTCTACATATTTCTAAAAGGGCTGATCTAGAAAATGTGGATCCTTCATATAAAATTTGTTCATAAGAAAGTATGAAGGTCCTCTGTTGCATTTAGGCCCCCCAGCCACGTGGAGTCGAACTCAAATATGTAGCTCGTCTCCAATCTACGTAAACTGGCTTCTCTGTCCCCTCCTCTCTTGTTTAAGGGGATTGACTCTATAGCAAAATAACAGAGGAATTGGGGGTCACTATTGTGTACGGTCTGAAAATGTCTTGCAACAGGATAGTTCTGGTCCTTATTTATGATCGCCCTTAAATGCTGTAGTAAACGTTTATGTACTGTCAATTTGGTACTGCCTATATACTTTAAACAGCATTCACATTCCAGGACATACACACAGTATTCCGTTTTACATGTGAGATGTTGTTTAATTTCTCTGGTGGTGTCAGAGAATACTGTCCTGTAGTTTTTAGTATTTGTACCAAACTGACAGGCCGTACAGGTTAAACATTTATAAAAACCCTTTCTAGAAGACAGCCAGCTTTATTTCTTGAAACTCTCCTGACTGTTTCTATCCAATGTGTTGCCCATACTCTTTGATCTACGGAAGGTAATAGCCAGATTTGAGGGCATTAGACCACCAATCACAGGATCATCCTGGATGAAGTGCCAGTTATGCCTTATAATGCTCCGCAATTCCTTTTCCTATTTGAAGTATGTCAGAATTAGTCGGACCAGCTCTGCCTTTTCATTTTCAACTCCTTGTTTATTCTTGACTTCTATATAAATATATTTATAAATATAAAATATAAAATATAATACAAATTAATAATCAATATTAAAAAAATTAAAATTAAGGGGCCCATTAGGATCTCAGGAGGATTGCCACCGCCCACATGGCGGTGGCGATCCGCCCAAGATCCGTCCCCGCCCGTCACCCGTTTCCCTCCGCCATATTACTATGGCGGGGGGACCGCGGCGGACGGAAAGGCCATCCGCTGCTTTTCCACCCGGTCAACAAGTTGACCGGGCGGAAACGAGTTTAAAATGGTGGCAGTGTCTGTTAGACACCTCCAGCCATATTACTATAGGGGAGGAAAAATGCCTTGGAAAGGCATGTGGGAATTGCTTGCGGGGCCCGTTGCAGGCCCCCAGGGAGTCTGGGGGGTGGGGGGTGCACATGGGGGTTACTTATGGGACCCCCCCTGCAGTTCCATGCACAACATGGCATGCACCACAAGGTGCCTTCCATGTTGTGCATGGAAGTGTACAACATGTCTTCCTGGCATTGTGGCGGGCGGTGCTGAGTGCACCGCCCGCCACATTGTCAGGGATGCTGGATGCGTCCGCCACTGTGGCGGGCCCATCCTAATGGCCCCCATGGGACCCCCCCTTATGGCGGGCGGTTCCATTTAACGATAGGAAGGTGGGCGGACTTTGTCCGCCCGCCATCCTAATGACCCACTAAATGTTTAAAACATATAAAAAGAACACATATAACAATAGAATTTACGTATAACAGAAACTTAAAAATATGATTTATAATAAAATAATAAATACATTAATTGCTAAATAAATGTACGTATTTAATTTCCTAACCTATAACACCACATTAGTGATAAAACACTTCTCATGTTTTAATTAAGTGCATTCACATATTTTACATAATTAATAAACAATTCAAAAATTCTTATAATAAAACAATTATAAACATTAATCTACTATACACACTTTAATACTATAATTCCCACAACACAAATTAAATCAAGCTATCAAATAATAAAAACACATTTAAAACTTATCTTAAAATCACAATCAATTACTTTTAGCAGCTAATAATTAATTTAATAAAATGTATTTAATACCCAGCCATTACCCCTTTTAAAAATAAATATAACAAAGAAATATTTATCTAATAATTAACATTATTTATTTTTATTTATTTAAAGAGTTTTATATAGCGCTGGCTAGACCCGAAGGAATCAGAGCGCTTCACATGAGAATCAACAATGTAACAGAAAAAGTTTAACAATTACACCATACATAAAAAAATAGGCAATACAATTCAGGGAGGAGAGAAAGGAGAGACAAAAGTAGTTGAGAGGCAGGGGAGGTGAGAAAGGGAGGATAAGGGATGACACAAAAGGAGAGACAAAAGAAAGTCTGTCTAAAGACCGACTGGGTGGTTGACGACCATGGGGGGAATCCACGGCCAATCTCCCCTATAGTTAAACCAGGTAGCTCCATCGGGCATCAGACAAAATAGTTCAGTCTCAATACATTGAGAGAGTAGAGAAGGAGAGACATAAATAGAGGGAGGATGCGGGAGGATACGACAGGAGAGATGAAAGGAAGTGCAACAATGTGGTTCAACAATATAGCAGAATAAAATCAACAATTACACATTACATCAAACAATCAGCAATACATTAGGAGAGGAGAGAAAGGAGAAAGAAAAGCAGTGGGGGGTAGGGGAGGTGAGAAAGTGAGGATAAGGGAAGAGACAACAGTAGAGACGAAAGGAAGTCTGTCTAAAGACCGACTGGGTAGGTGACGACCAAGGAGGGAATCCACGGCACATCTCCCCTATAGCTAAACCAGGTAGCTCCATAGGGCATCAGACAAAATAGTTCAGTCTCAGGTGGCAAGGGAAGAGGTTCACAGAAAAACAGGGTGGGGAAAAAGGGCAAGGGCAGGTGAGGGCAGAGGACAGAAGCTGGAAAGAGCAAGCAAGCAAGCATGTAAGATGTTGAGGACAGTGCATTCTTTCTTTGGTTAAGCGTCCTTCTGTACTCTGGTAAAATCTTATACGGTGATTGGAAAGTAGGGGTTGAGGTTGAGGTGGCCAGCGGGCGAGCAGAGAGGCAAACAGCAAATAACCCAGCTGTTCGTTTGTGGTCCGAGCGACCAAGGAATTGGCAAACAAATAAAGAAGAGTAGGCAAACTTTGAGGCGTTGAGGCGGTCAGCAGGGGGCAGCAGGATACGCCGGTAAAAAGGTGGCCCAAGCAGATGGCTGTGATCGGGAAGCGATTGAGGTGGCCAGCAGGGAGCAGCGGGAGATGGTGAGTAAACTGTAACCAGCACAAGCAGACAGCCATGTTACAAGTGAAGAGACAGGGAAATTGGCAGGAGAAAGAGTCGAATAATCAAATCTTGTGGCAATAGAATAAACCAGAAAAGTCAAACCTTATGGCACGTTGCAGGGACATAAGAGATCCAATGTGTAACAGTGGTCGCGCTCTGAAATGCTGGCCGCACCCCGGGGGGTCGAGGCAGATGGACAATGAGAGAGAGAAAGGCCGCAGGAGATGCAAGAAAACACAGGTGGTGGAAGGTACAAACTCCCTCCGTGCCATCGTCACTCCCGACAGCAGGCGACCCACCCGCCCTTGATTAAACACAAATACCTTCCGACCATTCACACCTATAAACACCACAACACACACCCAAAATTAATAACACAATTACCATATTCAATTACCAATTAATTAATTGAAATTGATTAACAACCAATTAGTAATACATAAATTAAAAATAAATTACTTCTAACCATTTACACCTACAAACAAAAGACACACCTAAAATTATTTATGAAATTGCCATAATTATTTAACAATCAATTATTTAAAATTAATTAAAAACCAAATATTAATTCATAAATTAAAAATAAATTACTTCCAACCTACAAACACCACAACACACACCTAAAATTAATTAGACAATTACCATAATTAATTTACAATTAATTAATTAAAATTCATTAACAACCAAATATTAATTAATAATACATTATTATACACATTTAATGCTATAAATAAAACACATGAATAAATACAAATTGATCAATACAAATAAAATAATTAAAATACTTCCCACCCAATTCCCCTATAAACACACAACCTGCTACAGAACTAAAAGCACAACATTCATATGAAAAAATAATAATAATACATTTAATAAAATTAAATTACTTCCCACTCTATTCCCCTATAAACCCACATTCTGCTACAGAGCTAAAAGCATTTTTTTTTATAACTACTAAAATGTAACACATATATCAAAATACAAACAATTCTTATACACAAAAACATACATCACATGAATATGCACTAAAATACAGAACAGTAATAAAAAGAAATTTTTAACAAATATAATTTTGCAAACAATATTAAACACTTTGATATTTTTAAAACCGATATTACTGACCTGAATTTGATATTCTTGCTGTCGATATTTCTGACCCACAATATTTCCAACTTGATATTTGTGCACCTCTACATTTTGTACTCAATATTCTGTCTCTACACCTTGTAGGCTAACAGATGACAGTGATAAGTACCTCTTATAAAGGGGCTGTCATATTTTAAGGTCTGATATTAATGTCAATCTTTTCATTTTACAAAAACTGAGGGGCATATTATCAAGGGGGTTTATCTCCGCTTTTTTGGCTTTAAAAGCCAAGAAAGCGGAGATAAAATTATCTCCCTATTACCTAGCTGTTGCTAACACCAGTTAGTGACAGCTAGTAGGAGATAGCGACCATCTTGGGCCCCACTTTGCATGTCAGTGATATTTATCACTAATGACATGCAAAGTGGGCGTGCCAAGATGTTAGCGACTGAAAACAGTCGCTAACATTGCTATCTCCTGTTACCAACTTTTGGAGATATTCGCGCTAAGCACGAATATCTCCAAAAGCTAACACCTGCCCTGAGCAGTTCTTAGCCATGTTATCCAATGGGAGGTGGATAACATGGCTAAGAGCATTAGCTCGGTAATGCATGAATATCGCTGACTTTTCAGCGATATTCATGCATTGCGGCGATTTTTATTGCATTTGCGATAAACCTTGGTAATACCAAGGTTTATTTGCGGTAATAATCGCAGCAGCTAAGCGGTAAATTTTTGTCTCTAACCAAGCAATAGCGATAATTATCGCTATTGCTTGGTAATATGCCCCTATATTTATAACATTCTTAAAGGGACTTTCACACAACCCCTTTCATCAATTAGTCAGTTAATGTGTCATTCACATTTCCATTCACTGTAATATAGCATACATCATGGGGCATTGGGTCCCCCCAACATCAGCCACTGACCGACTTCTATGAGTGACGGCATTCTGTCCATCAAAGAGCATATCCTCAAAGTAGTTCCCTTCAGCACTAGATACTACTATGCCAATGAGTGCTTTATGAGGCCTAACACCATTTTTACATTTAGCCATTTTTATATTGACCAGGCCCCAACAGTGCACCACCCAAGAAGTTGTGCAAAGTTAAATTACAACATTGTTTGACCAAACCAAAGTGCTAAAAATATCAAAACAATCCCCTAGTTCTCCTTGAAAACACTTTATGTAAGTTAAACAGTCTGGTTCATGCAGGGTGTATATTAATGTAAAAAACAAGTCTCATGTTCTAATCAGTAATCACTGGCGGCCATGCGACGTTGTTGGTAACCATGTGCCAGGGACTGGATTATCAAGCATCTTAGAAGGCTTCCCTTTACACTTTTATACCTATTAGTGGAGTGTAATTTAGCATTCACTTCCTCTGAGGGCCTGACACAGGAAATTTCTGGGTTTACACTCAAGAGTTGTATATGTGTTTCTCTACCGACCCCTGTTTTTTGTTGTTTTTTTAGAAAGGTGTTTCCAGGGGATAATGTCTGTTGGGGGCTTTGCCTCGTTTTCGCCCTGCAACAAGGATCTCGTCCTACACATAACAGCTGTAGCCGATTACGATTGGCTCATGGTGGTAGCTTATATGATGAGGTGCATCATGGTACCGGGAATCAATGAATCACTTGGCGAACAATCATGATGCAAAGTGACATGCCACCCAGTGAAATGATGTTACCAAAGCCATGGTACTTACAGTAGCAAAGAAGGTGATGGTACTGAAGCTGCCACATCATTAATTAGCATGACTTCAGTTTGAGGACAGCAAAGAAATGTTACCCTACTTTTGTAGAGTTATCTGCTGTAGTATTGTCACGCCTGCAGACATTGAACTTTCAGGGCCCTAAGTTATGGTTCAGCCAAAAACATGAACAGATCAAAGTTTATTTTTACAATGGGAATTGGCAAAAACCTCGTTTCCTCACCTTCTTCAGTTTTCTGGGATTAAAGAAGCATTTAGCAAGTTTGTTGACCTATTTTGAACAAATAGCAGGTACAGAGCCGTTTTTGTACAGAGACAAGCTTTTATCTCAAATGCAGAGATTTCATTTATGATATCATCGGTGTGGTAAAAACCATTGCAATGTTGTAACTCAATTTTATGCAGATAAGAAAAACTGGAAAACTTCACGGTTATTAGGTTATAGAATATAAACAAATTGTCTGTTCAAGGTCTCACCCTAATGAAGAACCCTAACATCCCTTAAACGAAGTTCTGTTCAGTGAATTACTTTAGTTTCGTTATGCCTTGTGCCCTACCCTGGTCTTTTCGGAATACAAAATTGATTCCGCCGAGCAAGTCGAGAGCAAAATATTGGACTAAAGAATGGTTTGTCAGTCCAAACAATGGGCATCATTAGGATGGCGGGCAGACTTTGTCCATCCTATCGTAGAATGGGACCGCCCGCCATTGGTGCGGGGGCTCTGTGGGCGACATTAGGATGCGGCCACCACACTGCATTCTTAACATTGCGGTGGGCAGTGCTCTCAGCACCGCCCGCCGCAATGCCAAGAAGGCATGTTGTGCAGTTCCATGCACAACGTGGCAGGCATCGCGCTGTGCCTGCCATGTTGTGCATGGAACTGCAGGGGGTACCTCCCCATGTGCACCCCCCACTCCCCAGAAATCGTGGTAGCGGTGAAAAACGCTGCTGCCACGGTAAGGCATGTCCCCTGAAAGGCATGTCCCCACTAATATTCTAATATGGATGGCAGTGTCTCCCGGACACAGCCATCATATTAACTGCTATACCGTCCGGTCGACTCTTCGACCGGGTGGAAAACAGGCGGACGGTCTTTCCGTCTGCCGTGGTACCCCTCACCATGGTAATGTGACGGGGGTAAACTTCAATGCGGGCGGTAGTTTTTAGCGGGCGATCTGCCCGCTATCCTAATGACCCCCAATGTGTTTAGGACGGGACTGACAGATGTTCGCTTTGAGGTCTAGGAAAATATATAAAATCTTGGTATTACATCTCGCATTTGCATCTGTTTGTATATTGGCAATTCTTTCCTGTGCCTCACTTATATATTAAATAATTAAGCTGTCAGGGATTTAAGAACGATTATTGAAATGAGAGGTCTTTGTATAGAAACATATACGGTTAGCCATCGAAATTCACCCCTATCAGGAGGAAATGACACTTTCTTTGGAGTCTGGATTGAAGATATGAATTATATATTGTTCCAATTTGGTGGACTCAAGCAAAACATACTTCAAGACTCTATCTATTAAGGGACAAAACCCAACAATTGTAACTGACTGATATACACTTTTTAAAATTGGTTGAAACCTTTTTTAATGTATATTATGGTGAGATAGTGTTTGAAGGATTATGTTGACATTTCAAGCTTTTTATTACAACCGATAAACCTGAAGTAAACTGTACTGACTCTGCTCTCTATCTAGTTTGCGCAGGATACAACATTCCGCCATGCCCAAACCACATTCCATACAGACTATGATAATGCAATGTTGGTATTCTGTACAGGTAGAATCTCCGGCAGACTTATCTATAGGGCATGACATTTTGCAAAGCACTGTCAGTGTTGTACACAGATAATGTCTTTGAGCCATATCCTGTGTTCAATTACCTTTTTTCATATCACATGAACGGCACGCACAGTGCCAAAGTCTTGCATGAGCTTTGCAAATGATATGGCTTAACAAAGCCAATGCACAGTACCCAAACACATTGGGGCTTATTTATGAGCCCTTGCGTCACTTTTACTCTGCTGGTGCGTGCTTTTTGGGACGCACTAGCAGAGTAAAAAATGTGCCTTGTTGCACCATATTTACAATGTGACGCATCTAGGTAGATGCGTCACTTTGTAAACCTCTGCGCCACATTATACCTGCGCCAGGTATAATGTATGCAAGGGGCGCGTTTTGACGCAAGAAAGAGTCATAGAAGTGACGCAGTGAAATCTATAAGATTTCACCGCACCACTTCTAGGACACAAATGCGTCAAATTCTTATGCCTGCCTCACAGCAGGCGTAAGACTGACGCAGGCCCTTTCACATGGGGCTTGCCCTATGTGAAAGGACACATTGCTGGAGTTGCGTCACTTTTGTGACACACTCCAGTAATGCGTCACTTTTTCGCCATACAGATACATCAGAAATACTAACGTATCTGTAACCCCTTGCGCCATGATGCGTCATACTGTAAATATGACGCATCATTGGTGTCGCAAGGAGGGCGCAGTGAAAAGTGACGCATCGCTGTTTTCACGCAGCGATGCGTCACTTTTCATAAATGAGGCCCACTGTACCCAGTAGGAATTGTTTGAAGCCATATCCTATGAGCAGCACCGATTGGCATGGTGGGATGCATGCGCTGCAAACAGTCCTCTCAATGGATGAAATACTAGGTATAACTTTCATCCTGATTCTTTGGACGTGTGAACACGTATTGTCTGTAGGAGGACTACAGTTATACCTACTGTTTAACTGTGGTACTCCTACAGACAATACGTGCTGGCCATTTCTTGAAGTCAAGCCCTATGGGTGCTCGATATAGGACATGGTTTTTTGCCATGGTCTATATGCTCAATCCCTGGCAAACATGTTTATGCCCCGTTTAATGTGTGCATTAGAAAATAAAATGATGGACAGAGTGTTGAAACTTTCCAATCACCCCAGTCACAGATCTGGGTTTAATCCCACTGGATTTAAGCTAGCCTGGCTGATGAGGGGTGAAACCCCAAAACCGGTCCTAAAATTGCTTGTTTCTGGTACAGTGAGGACCTGGCTTGACAGTTTGGACTGGACTGTTCCCATGAGGAGCAGGATAAATACTTATTTGCATATGGCTGGGTCTAAACTGGGGTGGCATGGTGAGCAAAAGAACAATGGATTTAACTCAGATCTCTTGACTGGGGGCGAATGTTTGTTTTGTTCCGCTTTTCGTCCATCATTTGTGTGTCTTTTTGTTTCTCAACCTAAGTGCTCCGGGTTGCCCAGTCATGGGTCCCAGGCTCACTCTGCCACTGGATTCAAGCTACCCTCGCTGATGAGGGATGATACCCCGAAATTGGTCCCAGGGTGCTTGTTTTTGGTCCGAGGAGGACCTGGCTTGGCAGTTCATACCAATGGATTTAATCCAGATCTCATGACTGGGGGTAAATGTTTGATTTGTTCGGCATTCCGTCCATCATTTATGTGTCTTTCACTGTTATGATGTATGGTTTGTGTGTAGTATTCCTAGCATCAGTTTGTGTTTTTCTTGGTTTAGAACGTCTTAAAGTGTACCATTATCATCCTTGGGAAAGTTAGTTTTGGTTGCAAAATGAACCCCACCAAATGTTCTTTACAGTGGATTTGGCAGACTCAAGATAGGTACCAGATTAAAAATGTTCAGGTCCTTGCTGCCAGTCAGATGAATAACTAAGATTTGTGTTCCTTGGTATGTGTGCTACTAGCATATGCATACATTTTCCATATAATTCTGTGTGGTTTCAAAAAATGATAGACTTTTTTACAAAAAGGCAAAGAATTGTTACTTGAAGAGTATCTTTCTACTTCCTGTCACATTTAACGGGGGTCATGCGTGCGCTATATTCTATCAGGGAACCTTTATAGTGCATTCACTTTTGGAACCTTCCATATCAGGTTTGCCTTCGACCTACTTAACAAATATGCAATACACTTTCTAGGATATACAATGATTGATAGCTATTTTATAATGCTTTGCAGAAACTGATGATGATGGGACAGAGTTGCCAGTGATGCAAAAAAAAAATCCTATTGACTACAGTGCTTGATTTGCAAAAGAAAGCGTGCCAGTGCCCAAAGCTCTGCTCAGAAGCCAGTGTCCAATGCTGTTAAATGTAAGTGTACCGGATACCAAGACTGTAGGGACTCTACTCCATCCCAGGCCTCTTTAATTCACTGCAATACACACCCTGCCTCTTTTATCTCACTTTTGCAGCTTTAGGCTTTCTCCCTTCGTGATAGTTTTTCAGTTTTTTCTTCCTCCCTTCCTGTTTATGTGTTCTTTCCTCTGTAGCTCTCGGAAAAAGTCGGAAGAGGAAAAATACGTGCTGATGCTCCCCATTGTCAACCACCCTCTCTAATTCAGCACTGATTGGCCACTATAGTATATGGGGAGGAGTGTATGGGGAATCATGGAGGATGCTCCATTCTGCTGAGTACTGGCATATTGATATTGATGAGGATTTAAGCTGCTTTGAACTTAAGGTATGGATGGAGTTATAAATGTTGAGTAGTTGGTAACATTACGTGGTACCTTAAAAGGTGGTGAAGGAGAAAGAGCCTCATTTCAATGCCAAGGAGGATGTGTAATGCTGAGAGGAGAAGGGTGGGAAGGATGGAAAAGAAGAATGGAGATAAATTAGGCAAATCGTGAATTAGGGAATGTGAACAAAGGCCGCAAATGCCAGGTTTCACGGCATGGCTATTCAGTAATGAATGGCTGAATTACAATTAGTTTTGCTACTCTCAAATGTGTAATAATCGCACTGTGAAAGAAATGACTAGGCCTGATTACGATCCTGGCGGACTGGATACTCCATCACAAACGTGAAGGATATCCTGTCTGCCATATTATAAGTAGCATTATAGCCTATGGAACTTGTAATACGGGGGACGGGATATACGTCACGTGTCTGACAGAGTATCCCATCTGTCAATATCATATTCTGGATCTTTAGTATTGTTGGAAAAAGATACAGTAGTTGAAATTAAAAGACAGAAAATTATGTTTCCTATAGGATGGTATTGAGGGAATAAGGCCAATATTTGGACCCATACCAAAGGCAAATGCATAGGTGAGATGCTAAATGAATACAGTAAATGGTCTGATGGTGAAGCAAGAGAAGAAGCAGATGAGGGTTATCATTGAGTTTCCCGGGTGCCAACTGTATCCAGGTTTGTAGAAAGCTCTACAGTAAATGGAGACAGCACATGAGGTGGATGTACTTTGCTCTGTCCTGTTGACAGAACCGTACTGTACATTGTGCACCACTCCAAGTCCTTTCATAGTGGGATAAGTTTCTCACTGCTTCTCTAGTGCTTTCCTTTCAAACAGAGTATTGGGAGGGGAGGTATGATGGCTATCCAAGAACACTTCAGGTTAATCTTTTCACTTGCTGTCAGGATAATAGATGTTCTGAAACATATGTTCCTCCCTATTAGGAAATCCTAGGCACACAACGCTTGGCCATGCTTGTCAAGAAAACATGTTTTTTCAATGGCCAACTCTAAAGTGATGGTCCTCTGAGTGGGCCGTGTATCTCCCAGAAGATTCAGTGAATGCTAGACCCTTTCTACTTCTGAGTCTATCAAAGAGACCCTTGGTGCTCTGCTACATGCCTACCTAATTGATAATATTTTCTCTAACTAACCACTCAGCCATATTATCATATAACATGTCTTCTGTCATAAATGTCATTTCAATTGAGGTTAAGACACACAACTTTCCTAAGAGAACACAGTCTCCTCGTGTGATGCAAGCAATTGAGTTTTACCATGCTCATGAGTAATTTTCAAAGCATCCCTCTAGCATCATGCCACTCCAACACCTATTGTTGAACTACCTCAGTCCAGTAAAAACCCAAGACTTTTATTTTGTGCTGGCTGTACTCTATATTGCAGATTTCACCAAGTTTTCTTTCTACAAGTCTTACCCATGCATGATCTGAGAAAGTGTTATACCGCGGGTGCTTCATTTTAATTGATGAGCAATTTCAACAAGCTGACCCTTCCATCATTTTTGACTTAAGTCTGTTTTAATCATGACTGTTTCGAACTCTTAAATCTACTTTGCGTGAATACCTGGTCCCATGCGTTTTTATTTTGAATCTGGAAGCAAGCGTCAGCGAATGGCATGTATATAAACTTCCGCATGTACATAAACCTCAGCCCTGCTAGTCTTTAGGCTCTTGCCAACACTCACTTTCCAAACCATGGATGATAGTCATTTAACCTTCTGTTGTATTTTGCAGCTGTATCACCATTTAGGAATTGATCGGTATGCTAGGAGGACACTTGGGATGGAACAAGACCACCCAAGGGGTAGAATTTTCATGAGCATTTCTAGCTAATCTTAAAGAATCATTTTAGGCATCTTCAGAAATCAGGAGGACTTGGTACCTTAGTCACTATTCCGCATATCCAAGAGATGCATTCATGACACTGTCCCTAGAATATAGCCTTAATACAAACTCGGACATCAAATGCTCCGGCTCTACAGATACGTGTTTATACCGTTTTCTAGTGAAAGTAAAGTTGAAAGTTAAAGGATTGGAAATAAGTAATTTAAAGGAAAAAGTTATAATAACTATCTGCTCCTCGGCACAGAAAATACGCTTTTAAATTACAGATGTAGCTGAATCTTTCTTTGGTATAGACGTTTCTTTAGGACTGTCAAAGACATGCGACATAAGCTTCGATTGCTAATTCTTTAAAATCTACGTTTAAAACTTAAAACGACTCCTCTGTGTGGTCAATAATCCTCCAGCTATTTTTATGGTTTCTATATTCTTACTACACTACTATATAAGTGACATGATCTCACCCTATCTGCACTTCAATTCGTGTCATAACTGTGCTCCAGCATGAATTTAGCATGTGAAAGTGTATTTATTTACATGCTCTTTGTTTCTATGTATTTGCAAATGCACTTGCTTTTAGGACATCCACTTCCATGTATACAGTGCACCTTGCTCTTCTGATCAAGGACTGCGGTACATGAAAACCCCAATTAAAATCAAATAAAATATATAGGGCCAGATGTCCTTAGCTTTGTGTTTGTGATTACCTAATAACACATTTTAGAGATTCGCTATTAGGTAATCATAAACAGCGATGTACAAATGTGTGTTGAACACATTTAGCTATTACCAGTGGATCGCAAATAGACCTACCTCATTATTATTCATAAAGTAGGTCGCTATTTGCGACCTATTGGGAATCGTTGAAATCACAGGGATGGTGGCCTGCTGGGGTCAGCAGACCATCATGTCTGGGATTGGTTCTTAACAAAGCATTTTTTTTAAATGTAGCCTTTTCTCTTTAAAGGAAAACGGGGTGCAATTCAAAAAGAAAAAAGGAAAGTTTTCTTTTCATTTTTAAAGAGTAGGCAGCGGGCTTGAGACCACTACCTGCTCCTAAAATACAATTTAACAATCCTTCATGAAGGGAAAAAGGTCCCTTGGGGACCCATTCCAGTTTGCAAAAGGTTTACCACCTACTTGAAGTGGGAGGTAAAATGCACATTTCGGTCACAAAACATTCACATATACCACTGCGAGTCGCTATTAAGAAGTCGCGCCCTTTGCACGCACCTTACTAATACCGAATCGCAAACCCATTTTGCGATTCAGTACTTGATTACTGAATCGCAAATGAGGGTTTTGTGCATTCAAAAAGGTTTTTTTATGCTCTCAAATGGCGCGATCCGAATTGGGCCATTTGCTACCTAAAAAAACCTATGTACACCTGGCCCATAGTCTCAAGGTACTGTCCGTGGCCACTGTGCTGAGTCCTTAATTTGTGCTAATGACAGTGGTCAACCTAGAGCCTAAACCACCCCTAAAGCATATAAGCAGTCCCAAAATGAGAAACCAGTAAATAAAAAAATAGTCAAGCTCAAACATAGTAGTTGCTGTAGTCTACTGAATTGCATTACGATAACACAGGGTGTTAGTTATTAATTCTCATGTTATGAAGTATTCATAAGTGAACATTTAGATTCATAAGAAAGGTTACATAGCACCTCATTATTCTGCCCAATCCCTTATCATGTTGAAAATTAAAGGAAGCAGTCCTACCGTTTGGTTTACAGTAGAGGCCCACCAAGATCAGGGCCCATGCTGATATGAAGACCCGCTGATCTCCCCTCATCTCGCACGGAGTTTGGCAGCCAGGTACCAAACTGTACTGCGTTTGGTGTCAGTGCATCTACAGCTCAGTGTGAAGTATTTATAGCAGACAACCTGGCCTAAGTCCAAATAGCTGCGCACATCCTCCTGGAGAGGAGGGGCTCTGTAACTTGGACTTCCCGACCAGGTGAAAGCCCAGGGAAGGAAAAATACACCTCTCTGCTTCCTTTTTTGCTACGTTCGCACTGCTTTGTAGAAAGGCGCTGCAGGTTCAAATGAATTTTGCTTTGTCTGCTGCTCTGGTACACTAAAGAAGAGCACAGAATCTACTGCATTTTAACAAAAGTCCACTCCTTAGGGATCGTCACAGCAACTAGACTATGCCACCATCAAGGTCTCTCGTTAGAGGTTTCATTATTGGGAGAAAACGGAAACTTTGATTTGGAAAATATAATTCTATGGATTGGCACTTTGCGCTTTTCTGATTTTTTTGTCATCATGCACGATACTAATATATATCAAGTGTTTCTCTGCCAGGCCTTCGAGATTAGGAACGGGTTGAGTCTGGATGTGGCCATTATTTCTTTGAGAATGCATTGCTTAGGCGAATTTTCCTTAGAAACGAGGGGACGGGTGTTTAAAACATTTTTTTGGTCGCAAACGAATCGGGCAGCTGGCGACTAGAATATGTTTTTAAATGTACAAAGTGAGCTTCACTAACTTGTTGCCGAATCACATTTTGCATTTGCAAATCGGTATTTGGAAGATGCGTGTTCACGGCGTCCCTTTCAGATACCCAATTGGTACAGTAAGTAGTACAGTTTTGGGACCAAATTCTGGTCCCCAAACAGTAATACTTTTCCACCAGTTAAGAACTGGTGGTAACCCATTCTCTAAGGGGAAGGGGTCTCCTGGGGAACCCTTCCCCTTCGAGAATGTAACTACATTTTTTTTAAAAGCAGGCTTCTTAAATAATGAAAATGCAAAGTTTCTTTTTTTCTTTTTAAATGCAGCCCATTCTTCCTAAAGGAAAACTGTCTGCATAAAAAAATCTATCTATTTATCTATCTATCTATCTATCTATCTATCTATCTATCTATCTATCTATCTATCTATCTATCTATCTATCTATCTATCTATCTATCTATCTATCTATCTATCTATCTATCTATCTATCTATCTGTCTGTCTATCTGTCTGTCTGTCTGTCTGTCTGTCTGTCTCTCTCTCTCTCTCTCTATATATATATATATATATATATATATATATATATATATATATATATATATATATATATATATATATATATATATATATATATATCTTTATTAAAAAGCAGTCACAAACATGGTAGTCTGCGGACCTCAGCCAGCCACCATCCCTGTGACAACCACAATTCCCAATGGGTCTCAAGTTGCAACCTACCTTATTAAAAAGCATAAGGCAGGTCTATTTGCAACCAAATAGTAATCACTAATAAAACTCAAGGGAGTTTCATACATTAGGAATACAGATTTCCTAATTGCCATTTTGAGAGAATTGCAATTAGGAAATTGGTATTTCAAATGTTAGTACATCTAGCCCGATGTCCTGTATCCGCCCGCCAAATGTCCCTGGTTCACCCCCTGTCATATTAGTATGGCGGGGGCACCACGGCGGATGGGAAGAGCATCCGCCTCTTTTCCGCCGGTCAGATTGCCGGCCGAGTGGAAAAGACTCAATATGGTGGCGGTGCGTTGCAGGTACCACCATCCATATTAGGATGCATGCCTTTCCATGGCAGAGACTCCACCATGGAAAGGCATGCAAGATATCTCCGCGCGGACCGATTGCGAGCCCCCGGGGTGTGGGTGGCTTCACTGGGGGGTACCCATGGTACCCCCCATCATTGCAATGCACACAATGCCTGTCACGTTGTGCATGACACTTTACCACATGGACCTTAACATTGCGGCGGGTGCTGCTTAAACGACCGCCCGCCCCAATGTTAATGTCGAGGATGTGCCCGCCAATGTGGCGGGCGCATCCTAATTTGCATGGCAGGACCGCTGCAACTTCGGCGGTCGGTCCTGTGCTCTGTTGCAGTGGTGGGTGGACAAAGCCCTCCCGCCATTGTAATAGGTTCCTAAGTGATATTCTATGGTGTAGTATATCACTTCAGTTTTTAGAAGTAAAACCAAATATTGATATGCTGCAATTTTTCTAGTAAGATTTTTAGAGCCTTGTCATTTGTGAATTAAATATCACATTTTGAAATTTGTGTATTCGATTGCTATGTACTTGTTTGTCTATTTTTATGTTTTGAATTCGGCTAGGATCACAGAAATGTATTAGGCTGGGTTTCCTGGCTTTCAGTCGTGATTCAGTGGGGGTCCACAAAATTCAAAAGCTAAGAACCACTGCCCTATCTAGATGTAGGGAATTGTTTTTCACACTGTCACTTGTGGGCTGCGAGTCCAACAGTGACAGCGGAGAAAAACAATGAAAGAGAATGTGGCATGAATGTTGTAATATGTGAGGTCATATGCTGTGCATGGCAAGGGCGCTAAATAAAGTTATTTCATTTTACTATAAGTGAATTTCAGTTTATTTTTAGTTTTAAATGGAACATTAAAACTGTAATTTTCACCTATGTATACCATCACTTTAACCTTTGTGTTTTTTTTTACTGAATTTCAAATTTTTCTATATATAAAGTAAGATATTATTACCATACCTAATTGTAACATCTGTTTTTCATTTGATTCTTTCAGTGGATTGTAGTTTTTTTTAATGTTAAGTAATATTTTATTACCACATTTACCTACAGCAACCACCTGCCACTCATGGCCTTTGGTTTTCTGGCATGAGGCCAGATCCTGCAGCAAAACCCACGCCATTCCCAAACCCTTGCAGGTTTGCCAACCCACTGCTACACACAGGATGTGCATAGCATTGGGTTGGCTGCAGGGCCTGGCATGAGACCTTGCCCTTTGTTGAACCCCCCCCACAGGCGGCTCCCCCTTTGCGTACATCCCCTCTGCCACTGTGGGACTCTCACAAGAGGTTGCACTGGTTACTGCAAGAGTCAGTGAGATCATAGATCAGACTAAAATATTTGGCATGGGGGTCCTTTTGGCATCCTTCACAAAACCTCGAGGATCAAGATTCTCCTACTCTGCCGCCTTATACAAATGTTTTTGTTCATTTTCAGGATACATGGGTTAAGTCCCAGTGTCCTGTAATGGCGGCAGCAACATTTCTCTTCTGGTTGCAGTTTCGGGTGATCAGTCAAGCGGGGACAAGAAAAAAGGGGGAGTCCCAGAATGTAAACTCCCCATGCATTTTCCATTGACTACTTTAGGCAGGGCTACAGCAAAAATTGCTGAACATAATTACACCAAATTCGACAGGAAGCTAGATCTTGGTCTGCAGATTGTGCTTTTTGTGATGTGGTGTGAATCCGTTCAGTAGTTTTTGAGGAATTACGGGTGAAAAATTACTGTATATTTTGGAAGTTGGGCTTGCAAGGGTCCCGCGAGCCTCATGCTAGAGAGCGATATCAAAAATGGAGCCCTGTTATTGGTCAAAAGGCCTGGTTTCCCCATGCATCTTCACGCTCTCACACTAGCAAGAGGCTCCAATGAGTACTGCAAGAGAAGGCGCTCTGATTGGCTGGCTATTGGAATGCTGGACATTAAACGGCCCCATCACAGTTTACTGTAAAAAACTAGAGGTGTGTTGGAAATTAAGCTAAAAGCTATATAAGGTGGCAGCAGAAAGGCATGCTGTCCCCCTAGATTTAGAAAGGAGGTGTCAAAGGCTTAACTACTGTGAAGGTAAATATATATTGTTTTAAAATAATTGTTGCTATCTAAAGGCTCTCTCTCTGGACTGTAAATAATAAAAAAGAGTAGATGACTTCTCAATATGCTCTGTTAGTAGGAATGCATATTATACTCCTAGTTTTTGAGAGGAGGTCTGCAAGAGAATAGTATTGTGATGAGTAAACAGTTAATTCTTATTTTTAAAAAATGTACGCTCACAGGATAGTGAAAAGTAGAAATAAGTAGATGATCTTTGAATTTACTGTACTATGCATACTTGCTACTGTAGGAAGAAGTATTACTAGAGATGGTGTTTATCTGCATCTTCTAATTACGCCCATTGGTTTGGTAAGGGTTGTTAGTAGAGTGCAGTTACTTCCCACACTCTACTATGCTCACCTTTCATCAGAGAGGGGGTTTTAGCACGGAGGACAGTCACTCTCCACTCACTATTGAACACACTTGTCATCTGAGAGAGAGGTGTCAGCAAAGAAGCCAATCTTTCCCAACATACCCTTCTATGCACTCCTGTCATTTAAGAGAGAGGTCTGGTAAGAGTCCCTCCCCGCAAAATATTATGCACACTCTTCATCTGAGAGAGATGTCTGAAAAGATAGACTTGCCATTCTCCACACATTACCACGCATATCCATCATCTGCGACAGAGGTCTGAAAGGTCCATCTGCACACCCTACTATGCCACCCGTAATTCAAGAGAAAGGTCTCAGCAGTGAGGCCAGTCTCTCTCTACACACCCTACCGCACACACTTATCATCTGAGCAAGAGGCCAGTTCCTCCCCACTCTCTCAATGTACATCCGCCATCTGAGAGAGAGCTCTGTCTGGATAGGCCAGTCCCTCCCCACACATTATTACACACACACCTGTCATCTAAGAGTGAGGTGTGAAAAGACAGGCCTGTTATTCTTCAGGCACTACTTCGCACACCTGCCATCTGAGACGTAGCGCTGAAAGAAAAGGTCAGTCCATCCACGCATCATACTATACACACCCATCATCTGATAGAGAGGTCTCAGCAGAGAGGCCAGTCTCTCTCGACACACTCTATTACACACACCACTAATCTGAAAGAGTAGTCTGTAAAGAGAGAGCTGTACTTCTCCACTCACTAATACACACATCAGTCATTCCAAGGAGAGGTCTGAGAGGAAAGGGCTATCCCTTCTCACTGACTAATATGCATACCATTTATCTGACAGAGAGAGTTTTCAAAGGAGAGTTTACTTTATCCACACACCCTACTACATCCACCCATCATCTAAGAGAGAGGTCTGAAAGAAAAGGCCAGTCACTCCCCATTGCCTACTAGGTGCACCTGTTTTCTGAAAGAGAGGTCTGAACAGTAAAGCCAGTTCCATGACACACCCTACCATGTATACCTAGTAGGCAAGTAAGGAGTCTCATATGGGAGACCAGACCCTCCCCACTCCCTACCACGCATAGTTGTTATTTGAGACAGAGGTTTCAAAGCAGAGGGTTGTCTTTCTTCATACTGTACTATGCACACCAGAGGGTTTTTAGAGAGATGCCAGTGCTTTCCATATACTACTATTCCCTTACAATTGTGTTGCAATCCCTCAAGAGTCTCATGAGTGTAGAGTGCAAGCTTCTTGCAATCAGCCTTTCCACCTGAAACTTGTGCGATTCTGTGAGCCTCACCCGACACGTGCATGGAAAATTACTGGGCCTGCCACAAGGTATTTTACGATCTTGCGAGAGTCTTGGCAAATTGTATGGGGAGAAGTGAAAAAAGGGCTAAGGCTCAACAAAAAGTTACCACTCTTATTATATAACATAATGTGTATTTGAAAAGCGCATGTTCATACTTAAAGCTATCTTGGCACTGAATAAGAGATGACTATTGCTACTCAACAGTGCTCATTTGTTATCAACCTCTGAAGGACTAAAGGCTGAGTTGGCCTGCCAGGATCTGAATCTCTGACCATGAGGTCAAACACAGGCCCCTTCAGTCAATGCATTAGTTCACTAAGCCACTAGACCCAACATGGTTAAAGAAATGCTGTGAAGTGATTGGGTAGAGAACCAGAGCAAGCTCAGTTTGTCTTGGTGCTTTGGAGAAGAAGGAAGTCTGTTTGAGTTGTTCTCAGTGGAAGTGATTTTTTGTGGAACTGAAAGAGACTGGTGTCTTTATATGCATTTTAGATGAACTTCAAGTTCAGGTATTTAACAAAATATTTTATAACATGTGTTGTTAAGTATCACTAACTGTAAGTGAAAAGCTATTTTAAGGTATAACTGGGTTAATATTGCTTTTGAGAGAGGTACCCATTATACTGTGGAGAGATGTGAGCAGGGTTTGCAGATTGTGTTAAAAAATGAAGTGTTTCTACTGTTTATACTTGTAAGTAATGAAAATACTGTTTCTTAAGTTATAAAACAAAGACTGTAATAAAACAAGCTCTACTGTTTTTATAAACCTCATTGTATTTACATTTTAGCCCTATGAGATGTTTGGATGTTGATATTGCTATTTCTTGAGTGAAACACTGTTACTATATAAACTGTTATGGAAGTAGAGTTCTTGGCATGCTATACCTTAATTGCAAAAATATGAATATAGGCTGGTTGAGGTTGTGGAATTTTTCAGGAGAAAGGAATAACAAGTTACTGGTGCACTAGATATTAATATTTGATTGTGGGTGAAAAATGTAGTAAACCTTAGACAATATAGTGATGTATCACTGTTAGGAATGCATCAATAGGTGACTTTTATATTTTTCGTTATTTTGTCATTTTTAGGAGAAAAATTGAAACTTATCTCTGGGGAAATAATTTCCTGCTTACATAAGCAGCAAAAACATTGCCTTGTTAACACTTGCAGGACTATTGTGCTGGTCAGCAATAACTACATCTTCAGGCATAGTGCATTGAGGTTTGAAAGATGTGGAAGTGCCCGAACAGTTGTTCAGTTCAGCAACACAAGCTAACTCTGCACATGCAAGGCTTTGTCACTTGCAATTTAGCGATATGCTGCTTTGCTGAGAAATTTTTCCCACCTAGCCTGCTATGATATATCAGGAAACGGAAGACTCTTTGGCAGGCTAAGGTGGCTAAATGACTGGAAAAGTGCTATGTAAATCAACATATAATATGCAAATAAAACAAAAAGGAGGGAAGACATTATCAGCTGTTGATGAGCATCAGAGAATATCTTTATATATTATACACTTGTTTGCTTTGTTTGTTTAATAGTTGTTCATATAGTTTGTTAATATAGTTGTTGTAGTTTTGTATTGTTAAATTGTTTTATTATAATTACAATTTTAAAATTCATTTTGATTTCTTTGCTTAATACTTATTATAAATTTCAATGTTATTGTAGTATTGCAATTTTCACTAAATAACTAGCTGTTCCATCTTCAGGCATTTTATGCTGTGTGTATATTTTTCTCTATCGTACTATGAATATTTTATACTACAGCTGCCTGGTAATAGAGAAGTCAACTATTGTGTTAAGTAGCTATGGTGACTTGCCATGCAACATTGAGGTGTCAGTAGAGAGATCAATCCTTGTCCACAGACCTCTGATACAAGAGAGAGGTCTTGACACAGAGGGCAGTGAATCTTCAAACTCTAATATGCACTCCTGTCTGCTGCTGTGCACACAGTATTATGTATGACTGTTGCCATTGGGAGATGTATGTAAGAGAGATGAGTGCCCACAACCAAATATGGACACCAGTTGTGCAAGACCGTATTCAACAGAGAGGATACTCCATTTCACAGTCTACTCTAGACAATTATCACTATGAAGAGAGGTCTGAGCAGAGAGAGCATTTTCTACTCACAGTCTACATTGCAGACATGTTACTCTGGGGTATGTGTCAGCTGACAGGCTGGTGTGTTTCTACACCATAGCTTCTATAGTTCTTACGCAAGACTGACTTCTCAGCACAGAGATAATTTCATCCCTGCACCTTACTGGTACATCTGTAATACTGGGAAGAGCTGTGGCCAGAGAAATAAGCCCCTTTTCACACCATAAATTGCACAGCCACATACAAGACACAGGTTACAGGAGAGGGCTCAGGCTCTCCCCACTCTCTACTTTGCAGACCTATCATGTGAGAGAGATCTGTCAGCAAACAGGACAGTTCAGACTCACAGCTTACTATGCATATCTGTCAGCATGGGAAAGGTGTGAGAAGAGAGATATATTTTTCTCAAGTCCTACTACAGACACCTCTCAGCCAGGTAAGATGTGTTAGCGGACACTCCCTTCCCAGCCACTACTGCAAGCCACTACTGCATATCCCTGTTAGTATAGGGAGAGGTGTCAGCGGAGAGGCCACTTTTTGCCAACACCATACTGCATATCCATGTTGTTCTGGAGATAGGTGTTAGTGGTGAGGAGAATGTTCCCTACACACTACTGTATATGTCTGTCTTCCTGGGCTGGGGAGAGCTGTGACTTGACAGTTACATCTATTCCCATACCCTAATATATATGGTTATGTGCCCGGGGAGGTTTCAGCAAAGAGGACAGTACTTGTTATACTTACTATGGAATACTGGGGTCTTACATGTGAGGTGTATACCTTTGCCACGCTACTAGGCATACTGATGAGCCTAGGAAAATGTGTGAGTGGAGAGGCAGTGTCTCTTAACACCCTATTGAAAACAATGGCTATATTTATGCAAGGTCTCACTGGAGAGGCCAGTCTGTCCCCATAGTTTACTATTCATAGTTGTTAGAGGAGAGGTGTCAATGAAATTCCATTGTCTCCTTACACCATACTGTTGTTATACTTTGAAAAGGCCTCATTTGAGAATCAAATCTAAGAGGTTTATTTTCCCCCACAATGATATAATGGATTGAATTTTATTAAACTAAATACACTTTTCTGGCGTATATAAATGATATATTCTACATTGGGTTATATTCAGTATAAATACAAGGTCCATTAAAAAAAGTATAATCTCAAGTGCGGGTCGCAAGAGTAATCCAGGAAACACTGCCCCCCTCAGACTACATGCAAGGGATTGCCTCCCTGGCTCTTTCAAGAGTGTTGCGAGAGCTCTGGAGACAGGATGAAAAGGGAATCATTATACAAACAAAATAGATTAGTAAACTATAGGGTAGTTCTGAAAAGAGCTGTTTTTGTTAACAGCTTTCAACAACTATAAAAATAATATTGTGTTTTCAAATATTTCTTTATATTTTCTGGATTTTCTGGGTCCTTTAATTTTGTTTTGAAAGGGTAGGACAGAAACATACACCTTGAAGTGTTAAAGAAGCATCAACAGCATCTTTTTAAAAACAAAAAAGACAAAAACCTACAAAAAATGACCAAAAAAAACCCAACAAAAAACGACTTTCTTGGGGAGCACTTGTGCTCTTGGACAAGCTTCTCCTGGGCAGACCTGATTGACGTTTATTAAAAAAATAATCTGCTTAAACAAGCAGCAAAATAACACTTTACAATTAAATAAGCAGGAATTTTGTCTGCTTGTGCACTTAGAACCTGCACAAGCACAGTATCTCCTGGAGCAAATGATTATGAAGCCAGTGTAGAGGTACATATATATATAGAACTTTATCATCAACTCTGTGGAGTTGCAATGGGGGCGTGCTTCTCTCCCAGCTACGTGTGCTTGCACGTTGGATGATGGGAGAAGCACGTCCTCATGCAGACTCACGCGGATGACGTCTCTGAACATGTCATCAAATCGTGGAGGTTCATTGATGACGTATTTGTCATATGGAAGGGCACAAAGGAGTCAGCATTTGAGTTTGTCAACAAACTTAATATCAATTCTCTTAATTCGGAATTTACAATGCAAGTCAGCGACAGTAGGGTAGAGTTTTTGGACGTGGAGATCTTTGTGGAGAATATGACCGTTTGTACCAAATTACATCGGAAAAGTATAGCGGGGAACTCCATTCTTCATGCTAGCAGTGCTCACCCAAAACACCTTATCAGGAGTATTCCGTATGGGGAATTTCTTCGTATTCAGAGAATTTGCAGCAGGAAAGAGGATCTTGAGATTTGTCTAGAAGAATCTAAGGAGAGATTTATAGCTTGAGGGTATAATCAAAGGGATTTACTAGCTGACCTTGATAAATTATTGAAGGTTAATCTTTTAAACGATAGTGTGGTACCTGATGAGGCTATGGAACATATTACTGTAAAACCCACAGTGAGATTGATTACTACTTTTAGTAGTCAGGATCAGGTAATTAGGAAAATTGTCGGTAAGCATTTGCCCGTCCTACATACTGATATCACACTATCTCCCGAGCTGCAAAACCAACCCACTATCACATTTAGAAGAGCACCCTCTATGAGGGATGCTTTGGTAAAAACTAGTCCAGAAGTAACCAATCAGAAAAATTGGTTGACAGACAAGAAAGGTTTTGTAAAGTGTACTTCTTGTAGGGCATGTAAATTTGGAGCCAACAGACAATTCTTTATGGACCCCTTTTCTAACATGCCTAACAGAATAAATGGTTATTTCACTTGCAAAACAGAATATGCGGTCTATATATTAGAGTGCACCTGTCAACTCGCCTATGTCGGGAGCACAAAACTCCCTGTTTTTAACAGGATCCTCTAACACTTGCGGGCAATTGTCAACTTGGATCCAACTTATCCAGTTGCCCACCATTTTTAACTTGTGCATCAGAACAATATGGAGGATCTTAAATATTATGTTATTGACTCTGTTCCTAAATCTATTCGTGGTGGAAATAGAGAGAAAAAAGTACACCAATTAGAGAGTCAATACATAATTTGTCTCAATACAAAAATACCGAATGGACTTAATACAGGGGACGATTTGGTTCACTTCTTGTAAATAGTTGGTTGGTTTTTTCTGGGTTCTGATGTATATATATATTTTTATATATATTTAGATGATGATATTTTTACGAATTTTTGTCTACTGTGTTCTCTTATGCTGCTACGTTTACCTAATATGATTGGTGAATTGAATATTAATTTTTATTGTGAATATGTGCATATATATGAAATTAGATTTTAGGTCCTTCTTATATTTATTTATTGTAGGTAAATGGATTTTAGAAAAACCTTTTATACTGTGGAATTATTTAGTGGTTTTACTAGTTTTCTGGTTTTACTATTGAAATCTTTTTTTAGCAGGAGGGGTAATCCGTTTTATGTAACTTATGAATTGATAGATATAATATAATAACTCAACTGTGATCAGTCTAATTTTGTATATATATGTGTTTATTGTACAAATTGATGGTGTTTGACTCTTTGACTTATATTTTGATTATTTGTATTAATGTGAGCAGGCTACAACATGTTTCTATATCTCTGTTCTGATTACTATTATGCATGCGCATCCGTTTTTAAATTGTTTTAATAGAAGTTAGGCTATTTAGCAATGCTTCATCATTATCACACTGGGTGTACTAATTATGAGGACTGCTCTTTCCCAGTATATTTTGTGCAGTATGAATTGCATAAATTTCTCCTTTAAAATAGCACTTGGGCACTTGCCCTGGATTTTTTCTAATTAAATATAGGAGATTTCTATTATAAAATTGTCCAATTGTTAGATACAATGACTATGATAATTTTTATAGTTGAGTATGTAAGTACTTGCACTTTCTGAATATGTCTTTCCTCACTGTTTATTTTCAATGGGAGGACCTAGAGCAGTCGTTATGATATTTAAGGGCGTGGTGTTTTCCGACATGTCATGTGATCAAGGCTGGGGTAACCTAGCCGAAACGCGCCATGTTGTGATCTATGGAATAAACTGCACTTCATAAACTACCTTTGCTATGGTCCGTTCCTGTTGGTGTGGCAGCGCGGAGGTTGGCGTGTGTACACGGAGGAATTTGGTTTTTATATATATATTTATATATATAGAGGTTGGCGTGTTTACACATTGGGCTATGGGAGGAACAGGTCCTTGTCGGCCAGCACCAAAACATTGTTTCCAACAATATTGTTCTTTACCTGCGTTACATTGATGATATTTTTTTATTTGGAGGGGGGACATTGAAAGTGCCAGGACTTTTGTTGAGTTAATCAATGTAAATTCGGTTAACCTTAACTTTACTTCAAGTATAAGTCCTGTTTCCATTTGTTTTATGGATGTAGAAGTATTTGTAACCAATAACATCTTAGGCACTAGACTATACAGGAAACCAAGTGCGGGCAATACAATACTACATTCCAATAGCCAGCACCCTGCACACCTGATTCGGAGTATTCCCTTCGGGGAAACGCTCCGAATCAGGAGGATCTGCAGCACAGATGTCGAATGTGCGGCTGCACAGGAAGCATGCAGATTACGTTTCCTTGACAGAGGCTATTCCAATGCTAGTCTAGTTAAAGCCATCCAACGATCAAATTCTATAAGCAGGCAGGAGGCCCTTGTCCCCAGGGTTAGAAACATCACTACAGATAGCCAGCCAGGAGGAGAGAATGCTACCACTTGCCCACGAGTTATTTTAACTTTCAACCGTCAGCATGGGGCATTGAGGAAAATACTGTATAAAAACTGGAATCTGGTTCAAAGTGATCCAGTAATTGGACACAAACTTAACAGTAAACCAGAACTTACCTTCCGCAGATCTCCGTCCATGGCAAGAGCATTAGTCAGCAATACCCTGGAGCCCATAACCTCCACCACTTGGGGGGCACTCAGGAAAGGCTTTAAGACCTGCCCACAATGCAAAGCCTGCCGCTTTGGCAGCAACAGGACCCATTTTAAAAGTCTCTTCCGTGAACGCCCCACAGCCATCTCCAAGTGGTTGACCTGCAAATCTGAATTTGTCATTTACATGTTGGAGTGTCTGTGTGGTCTACAATATGTAGGCAGCACTAAACTGCCTGCCCACAAACGGATACTCCAACACATACGTGCAATCTCGGGCCACGACCAAAACTATCCGGTAGCCAGGCATTTCCAGGATAAACACCAAGGCATACCTGACCAGCTCCGGTATTTTCTAATTGATGCAGTAGAGGTTTCAAGAAGAGGAGGTGACCGTGGGGCCAAACTCTGTCTTATTGAAACTAGATATATACTGGAGCTAAACACAAAGAACCCCAACAGGTTGAATGATCGGGAAGATCTTTATACTTGTATTTGAAGGATTTTCCGAGTATGCCTCTGCACTCTTGCCTGGTTAGTTATTTATAACTTCAACCTTGAGTTAGATGAATTTTGATATCATGTTGATGAAATGTGGTGCTCTATCTGATTATATTTTTTTAACCACTTATGAAAAAGAGAAGAAAAAATTGTTTTTAAACAAGAAATTTTTGCACATATAATTGGCTGTCTTTCACTTGCATTTTGTATTGAAATATATTTTTCACCACCTATTTTGCACTAATTATGATTCAGTAGGCTTTGTGGCAGGCCCAGTTGGGCTCTATTTTGAATAATTGTCATTGTGTTTAACTAAGGACAAGGATGGATATAATTTTCTATATTCAGCAATAATTTTACTTGCAGCGTGTCACTTTAGTACGGTTAAATATTGAGCCATTCCACAAAGCACAATAACGCGGTGACTCAATATCAGTTAAAAATGTTTTCTTTAAGATGTTACATAGACACATTTATTTGTCATGTACTATCAGATAATGAAATACGTTGATATTGTTTCAAATGACAAGTTACCGGCAATATTTTAAACAAAAATTTGTGATCCTTCAAACATAGTCACATATTTTAAGGCAGCTTTGTTTTCTGTTGGTTCAAAAACAGCATCTGGTATTTTGCCATCTGTACGTATATAACGCTGCTTAATTGTATATCAGTATGTTTTCTATGTCCTTCATGAATTACTATGCACTGTCACTATAAAAGCCTTGCTCCTTGACGAGCAGTTTGTCATGTGATCAAGCCTTCTCGAAGGCGAAACGCGTCATGGCGGCAGCGCTGGCTCTAATTAAATAAACACCGTTGCACCAGCACTTTTTTTGGGTCGACTCTTCGTCATTTCTGGATCCAGCAGATGTCTTCTGTTTAATAGGTGACGATCTACGCAATATATATATATATATATATATATATATATATATATATATGTATGTATATGTATATGTATATAAATATATATATTCACTGAAAAAACCATAGGTTTCACACCAGTTACAGTTAGCTGGAAAATTTACTGACATAAAACCAATGAAATTCCACGTTATAGTTAGTTGGACTCACTATAACTTGTGCCCCTGCAATGCACTGCTTATGACGTCACATATTACATCACTCATGACATGGTCAGTGACATCACTCATGACATCACTGATGACACCATCCAGTGAATGTGTGTCGTTCTGAAAAATATATATGTTTTATATATGTATTTGTAAAGGACGATCGTTGAATAAATGGTTAAATAAGTGTGCAAATGGATGTTTGTTTTTAAAAGAATTGATTGGTTAACTGCCTTATTAAGTGTATCTTAGTGAATACATATATTAGCAAGTAACCTTTAAATATTGAAATGTATGTATCAGTGTTTCACTTTGTGTATAAGTGGCTGCATGGGTTGGTGACTGACTCACTGTTTGTATGTGTTTTGAAGACAGCATATGTACAGGACTGTATGGATGGATGAGTGTGTATATGTGTGTGTTAGTGAGTAAACGACTGGTGAACGCACGGGTAAGCGCAGTGCGTTGGCGCGCACCGGGCCGCGTACCGGTGAGCGTCCCATTAGCGCTATTCTCGCGTACGAAAACAACATCGTGACGTTTCGCGTAACCGCGTGATGCATCATATGACGCACTGCGTAAGCGCACCTGGGAGCACGCGAGTGCATAAGATCGTGCAACGTCCTGACGCGCTTACGCTATGTGCCCCCAGGCGCGCTCCGGGGCGCGACTATGGGCGTGCCTCGGGCGCGGCCTGGGGCGCGTTGCGTAAGCGCGTCGGGTCATGTGACCTAAAAATAAAACTTTTTATTGGTTCATTTCACTTTTGGTTTCCTAATGATGTAAGGCCAGGTCATGTGACCTAAAAACAACACTTTTCATTGGTTCAGAACAGTTTTCTTTTCCAAATGATGAAAGACCCCACCTTTTTTCCTCATTCTACCTTTGTGCTTTGAGAGAGGTAGACCTGCAGTTATTTCAGTAGAAAATGGCTACATTAGCTGCAGCTGCTGGATCTTCTGGACCACCACCACCACCACAAGGACCACCACAACTTCACAGTGGTGGAGATCAAGAAGAGGAGGAGGAGGAGGAGGAGAAGAGATTCGTCCCAGAGGACAATATTACCTACAAACCTAAAGAGCACACCATCTGGCAATTTTTATCAATCCCCAACGACAAAAAAAAAGTAAATGCGCCTAAGGCAACCTGCTTAATATGTCATCAGGAGCTGTCAAGGGGGAATCCCAACAAAAAATACTCCTTTGGCAACCACACCATGATCAGACATATGCAACGGAAGCATCCAAATAACTATGCTAGGGCAGAGGTCAGGGAACTGGCCAAAAACCCTGTCCAATCTTCTGCCAGCACCTCCCAAACTAATGTTTCTGCTCCATAAGGACTGGAAGTTAGGGAGATGTGCTCCACCATACAAACAAAGTTTTCCAATTTTAAAATGGTTTGTATTTTTTGTGGACAAACAATATGCTATGGAGAGAAATGCATCTCACTTATTAACCGTGCTTGGGATAACCACAAGTGCCCAAGGAAACATTCATTTTTTCCGCTTTTTTTTTGGTCCTGTTGAGCCCTTTAGAATGCTCTGTTTTTTGTTTCTCCCCTAAAAAATTAAAAAAAAAAAATGTTCCGAAAAGTCAAAAAAAGTAAAAAATGTTCAAAAAACAATAAAAAAATATAAAACAACAAAAAGAATAAAAACAACAGTTCTTTTTAGAACTACCTCTAATGTATGAAAAAAGCAACTTTTTGTGGAAACTCTGTCATGCTTTTTTCTCCACAGTACACTCCCCGGTACGCGTACCGGGGCACGTACCAGTCGCTCCCCCCGCGAAAATCGTTTTTTTTTTTTTTGTGTTTTCAGCGCCCGGGCCCTTTTATGTCCCCCACATCAAACCTAGGCGGTCAGGGGGGGTCTACCCTGCCCCCTTTTAGTTATTTCCCCCATTGTTTTTGGCCCCTCTTGTGTCTCTATCCTACCGAGACACAAGATGGCGGCCGCTCCGGACTGTTTCAAATGTTTACGGACACCCGAGAGCCAATCAGCTTTCCGTGCGCTCCCCGGTGCACGTACAGGGGCGCGCTTATAGATATATATATTTTTTTTAACCTAAATTACTCAAAATCCACTGGAGCACATATCTTGAGACATAGCAAAGGCACATTGGGCTACCAGTCCCTACAATTTTGCCAAGTTTGGTGGAAATCCATTCAGCCGTTCGGGCTAAAAGTGAGTTTGACCGCCCTACGGAAATTAACATGGAGAAAACACGTTTTGGGACCCCCCTTTTATCTCGGCCCCCCCTTGACGAATCTCCCCCACATTTTAAGGGAAGGAGCGGAGCGGAGCGGGCCACCTACTTTGAGAAATTCACGAAGATTCGACCACCGGCGCCAAAGTTATTCCCAATAGAATGGTGTGGATTTCCTATGGAAAGTAGATCCTAACTATAACTACTGACTGGCGACTGCAGTAGGTAATATATATATATATATATACATATATATATATATATATATATATATATATATATATATATATATATATATATATATATATATATATATATATACATATATATATGCAAGTTTCACAGTTTCCCTCAAGGCGAAGCGCACTCTCTGTTAGGCATGTTCCCGGTTCAAAAAGCAAGGCACACTCGGCGTCAGCAGCGCCTGACGCGTTTCGGTCTTCCGCCCTTCCTCATAGGCTCTCTGCTCCCAAATGACTGCCAGCAAACAGACCTTCCAGTCTATATCCCAACTTTATTGACATCTTAAATAATCACAGGTGAGTACCTTAATCCAGATGCATTGTGGGGTTGGAAGTCCGCAAATTATACCCCAGTGGGCTGAGAGCAGTACATGAGGGAAATTGTCCATGTCGCGGGTGTGCCCTTGTAGTCTTTCCGCAATACACCATATGCCAAATTGTCCCGCTGCGCCGAACAGTAGTCCAGCAGCGGAGCCGCTACAGTCAACGGCGGTGCGCTTCACGGCCGGGCCGGCCGTTAAATATGCAAGTTTCACAGTTGCCCCCAAGGCGAAGCGCACTCTCTGTTAGGCATGTTCCCGGTTCAAAAAGCAAGGCACACTCGGCGTCAGCAGCGCCAGACGCGTTTCGGGTCTTCCGCCCTTCCTCATAGGCTCTCTGCTCCCAAATGACTGCCAGCAAACAGACCTTCCAGTCTATATCCCAACTTTATAGACATCTTAAACAATCACAGGTGAGTACCTTAATCCAGATGCATTGTGGGGTTGGAAGTCCGCAAATTATACCCCAGTGGGCTGATAGCAGTACATGAGGGAAATTGTCCATGTCGCGGGTGTGCCCTTGTAGTCTTTCCGCAATACACCATATGCCAAATTGTCCCGCTGCGCCGAACAGCAGTCCAGCAGCGGGGCCGGCCCGGCCGTGAAGCGCACCGCCGTTGACTGTAGCGGCTCCGCTGCTGGACTGCTGTTCGGCGCAGCGGGACAATTTGGCATATGGTGTATTGCGGAAAGACTACAAGGGCACACCCGCGACATGGACAATTTCCCTCATGTACTGCTATCAGCCCACTGGGGTATAATTTGCGGACTTCCAACCCCACAATGCATCTGGATTAAGGTACTCACCTGTGATTGTTTAAGATGTCAATAAAGTTGGGATATAGACTGGAAGGTCTGTTTGCTGGCAGTCATTTGGGAGCAGAGAGCCTATGAGGAAGGGCGGAAGACCCGAAACGCGTCAGGCGCTGCTGACGCCGAGTGTGCCTTGCTTTTTGAACCGGGAACATGCCTAACAGAGAGTGCGCTTCGCCTTGGGGGCAACTGTGAAACTTGCATATTTAACGGCCGGCCCGGCCGTGAAGCGCACCGCCGTTGACTGTAGCGGCTCCGCTGCTGGACTGCTGTTTGGCGCAGCGGGACAATTTGGCATATGGTGTATTGCGGAAAGACTACAAGGGCACACCCGCGACATGGACAATTTCCCTCATGTACTGCTATCAGCCCACTGGGGTATAATTTGTGGACTTCCAACCCCACAATGCATCTGGATTAAGGTACTCACCTGTGATTGTTTAAGATGTCAATAAAGTTGGGATATAGACTGGAAGGTCTGTTTGCTGGCAGTCATTTGGGAGCAGAGAGCCTATGAGGAAGGGCGGAAGACCCGAAACGTGTCAGGCGCTGCTGACGCCGAGGGTGCCTTGCTTTTTGAACCGGGAACATGCCTAACAGAGAGTGCGCTTCGCCTTGGGGGCAACTGTGAAACTTGCATATTTAACTGCCGGCCCGGCCGTGAAGCGCACCGCCGTTGACTGTAGCGGCTCCGCTGCTGGACTGCTGTTCGGCGCAGCGGGACAATTTGGCATATGTTGTATTGCGGAAAGACTACAAGGGCACACCCGCGACATGGACAATTTCCCTCATGTACTGCTATCAGCCCACTGGGGTATAATTTGCGGACTTCCAACCCCACAATGCATCTGGATTAAGGTACTCACCTGTGATTGTTTAAGATGTCAATAAAGTCGGGATATAGACTGGAAGGTCTGTTTGCTGGCAGTCATTTGGGAGCAGAGAGCCTATGAGGAAGGGCGGAAGACCCAAAACGCGTCAGGCGCTGCTGACGCCGAGTGTGCCTTGCTTTTTGAACCGGGAACATGCCTAACAGAGAGTGCGCTTCGCCTTGGGGGCAACTGTGAAACTTGCATATTTAACGGCCGGCCCGGCCGTGAAGCGCACCGCCGTTGACTGTAGCGGCTCTGCTGCTGGACTGCTGTTCGGCGCAGCGGGACAATTTGGCATATGGTGTATTGCGGAAAGACTACAAGGGCACACCCGCGACATGGACAATTTCCCTCATGTACTGCTATCAGCCCACTGGGGTATAATTTGCGGACTTCCAACCCCACAATGCATCTGGATTAAGGTACTCACCTGTGATTGTTTAAGATGTCAATAAAGTTGGGATATAGACTGGAAGGTCTGTTTGCTGGCAGTCATTTGGGAGCAGAGAGCCTATGAGGAATGGCGGAAGACCCGAAACGCGTCAGGCGCTGCTGACGCCGAGTGTGCCTTGCTTTTTGAACCGGGAACATGCCTAACAGAGAGTGCGCTTCGCCTTGGGGGCAACTGTGAAACTTGCATATTTAACGGCCGGCCCGGCCGTGAAGCGCACCGCCGTTGACTGTAGCGGCTCCGCTGCTGGACTGCTGTTCGGCGCAGCGGGACAATTTGGCATATGGTGTATTGCGGAAAGACTACAAGGGCACACCCGCGACATGGACAATTTCCCTCATGTACTGCTATCAGCCCACTGGGGTATAATTTGCGGACTTCCAACCCCACAATGCATCTGGATTAAGGTACTCACCTGTGATTGTTTAAGATGTCAATAAAGTTGGGATATAGACTGGAAGGTCTGTTTGCTGGCAGTCATTTGGGAGCAGAGAGCCTATGAGGAAGGGCGGAAGACCCAAAACGCGTCAGGCGCTGCTGACGCCGAGTGTGCCTTGCTTTTTGAACCGGGAACATGCCTAACAGAGAGTGCGCTTCGCCTTGGGGGCAACTGTGAAACTTGCATATTTAACGGCCGGCCGGCCGTGAAGCGCACCGCCGTTGACTGTAGCGGCTCTGCTGCTGGACTGCTGTTCGGCGCAGCGGGACAATGTGGCATATGGTGTATTGCGGAAAGACTACAAGGGCACACCCGCGACATGGACAATTTCCCTCATGTACTGCTATCAGCCCACTGGGGTATAATTTGCGGACTTCCAACCCCACAATGCATCTGGATTAAGGTACTCACCTGTGATTGTTTAAGATGTCAATAAAGTTGGGATATAGACTGGAAGGTCTGTTTGCTGGCAGTCATTTGGGAGCAGAGAGCCTATGAGGAAGGGCGGAAGACCCGAAACGCGTCAGGCGCTGCTGACGCCGAGTGTGCCTTGCTTTTTGAACCGGGAACATGCCTAACAGAGAGTGCGCTTCGCCTTGGGGGCAACTGTGAAACTTGCATACATATATATATATATATATATATATATATATATATATATATATATATATATATATATATATATATATATATATATATATATATATATATTACCTACTGGCGATAGCCAGTAGGTATATATAGTTAGGATTTTTTCTCTATGGAACTTTTGAAAATTCTATGCCTAATAACTTTGGCGTTTGTGGACGGAATTGGCTGAAATTTTCAGGAAAATGGCACATTTTGTTTCTGAGCAGCCCCTGAAAATTTGGTGGGGGTTCGTCAAGGGGGGGCCGAGAAAAAAGGGGGGTCCCAAAACGCGTTTTTCCCATGTTAATTTCCATAGGGCGGTTGGCCTCACTTTTAGCCCGAACGGCTGAATGGATTTCCACGAAACTTGGCAAAATTGTAGGGACTGTTAGCCCGATGTGCCTTTGCTAGGTCTCAATATATGTGCTTCAGTGGATTTTGAGAAATTAACGTTTAAAACAAGATATATATCTGTAACAGCGCTCCGGGTAGCGCTCCGGTTCGCGAACTTTTCGCGTATCGGAACTTTGCGAAGCGAAGCTGATTGGCTCTCCGGTGTCTGTCAACATTCTAAACAGTCCGGAGCGGCCGCCATCTTGTCTCTCGGTAGGATCGAGAGACAAGAGGAGGCCAAAACAAAGGGGGAAATGAAGGAAAGGGGGCAAGGTAGACCCCTTCTGACCCCCTAGGATTGATGAGGGGGATATTATAGAGCCACGCGGGGCCCAAAAAAAAAAATTGCGATTTTTCGCGGTAAAGGTGCTTCCTGGTACGTTAACCGGGCAGCTAACCGGCAGCGTAATGGAAGTCCGACATATTGTGTTTTTTGAACGTTTGTGATATGTGCACGTGTGGATTTTGTCTAATTAAGGTTAAAAAAATATATATATATCTTTAAGCGTGTTCTGGCGCGCTTACGTTTTGGGTTTGGTTTGCGCTGCAGAGACGATACGTCACGGTTATGTGATGCATCATGAGGCGTCTCACGGGCTACGTGATACGTCACTTAATAAAGAATATATTTTACAGCTATAGATATTAGCTTTTAAAAAACCAATGAAATTCACAGAAAAAACCATAGGTTATAGACCATATATAGTTAGGAATTTGCATTTACAAAACCTTGAAAATTCACTGAAAAAACCATAGGTTATAGACCATATATAGTTAGGGATTAGCATTTAAAAAACCTTATTTTATTTGCACAAAACCATTGAAATTCCATATATAGTTAGTTGCACTAACTATATATCGCGGACCCGCAATCCACTGCTAATGATGTCACATATTACATCATTCATGACATGGTCAGTGACATCACTGATGACATCACTGATGACATCTCAAATGACATCACTGATGACATCACTGATGACATCTCAAATGACATCACTGATGACATCACTGACATCTCATTTGACATTACTGATTACATCACTGATGATATCATTTATGTGATAATACATCTTCAGACTCTAATATAACCTTAGATACACTCAGTGTAAACAGGCACTCACAGACTGTCACACATCCATGGAGTTACTCACACACCTAGTCAGTCATGCAAAGAATCAATCACATCTCCATTTCCTCAACTATACAGTTATACACACCTTACTTATTCAAACATATAGTAACACATATTTACTCTCTTATACAATCCTTGATACAAGTTCACAATGATTCATACAGCCACTCACACATTCACTGGCTCTTATGTTCAGTTATTTATATATGTCAACTCTCACATGGAGTGTGTTTTACATATGTACTTACTTTGACATGTAGCACTGAGATATCCATTCACTCACCAATATACTCATGCACACAGTCAACTGTCCATACAGCTGTTTCTACATGCACTTTTGAACCCATACACCTAGGGAATCAACTGCTCACACATCTATGCACAGAGTTATACACCTCCCAGCCACCCACACACATACTCAGTCTCCCATACAAATACTTGGGCAACCATTCAATAACCCATATAGTTACTGATATAGCTACTGATTTAAACATGCAGCAGTTTACAGAACAACATAAATAATGATTGCCAAATTAAGACACTTTAATCACTAACCCATACACTCAGTGAGACACATTTAATCATTCTCTCATACAGTCAGTCATGCACCTACTAAATCCTTCATCCAGACACTTATACATCCACTCATTCTTCAATATGTAAGACATATTTTAACTTTACAGAAACATACAGTCACTGGGTGTTGTCATCAGTGATGTCATCAGTGATGTCATCAGTGATGTCATTTGAGATGTCATCAGTGATGTCATCAGTGATGTCACTGACCATGTCATGAATGATGTAATATGTGACATCATTAGCAGTGGATTGCGGGTCCGCGATATATAGTTAGTGCAACTAACTATATATGGAATTTCAATGGTTTTGTGCAAATAAAATAAGGTTTTTTAAATGCTAATCCCTAACTATATATGGTCTATAACCTATGGTTTTTTCAGTGAATATATATATATATATCCAATTACTACTCCGGCGCTTGAAACCACCAAACGGAGAAAGACACGGACTCCAAAATTGACTTGCTCACTGCTGGCTGCAGTGACTTTCATTAAAGTTGGTGCGGGATGTTGTCAGACAGGATGACGCGTTTCGGCTAACGTGTAGCCTTGCTCACATATCTTGGCTTCTCAGACAACTACATTTAAATACATTGGTGTAGGTGATCACATGATTAATGGGACTACACAAATAATGAAAAGTGAAAACATACTGCGATAAAAACTACAAAATTGTTTTCTCTTTGTGACATTATAAATTCAATTGCCATAAACATTAAACATTAAGCGCTCATGGGCAATGCAAAGTTATTATCTGTACAAATACATTTGTAGTCAAGATGAAAAAAAAGATTTTAACAATTCTGCCAATAAAGCATTGTTTCTTGTACAAATACAATTCTAATTCAACTATGGAATCAACCAAAATGTTTCTGGTTTACCTTGTGGTTATGTTATGTACATAGTCGATTAAAAGCTGTACATTATGCTCATAAGAGACTAAAATAATTGAATTTGTATAAGGTTGATCTCTGAGGTGTTGGAAAAACAAGGTTTGAAGCAATTCTGTGCACAAATGCAAGAGATCTATACCCAAATACCTTAATGTTCAATCTTATAATTAAAGCCTTACTTCGACCAAATGTAGCTTTCTACTCAAAACATCAAATACCTATTGGTGACCGCAGTTTGATAACGCCTAAGCCTGACAATGTAATCGCAGTGTATATATATATATATTCGCTCCAAAAAACACCAAAAATCTTTGATGAAAACAAGACACCCAGAGCTCCGATTTTGAAGATTTATTTGGCAGATGACATAAACTTCAGTCAGGCTTAGGCGTTATCAAACTGTGGTCACCAATAGGTATTTGATGTTTTTTGGAGCGAATATTGACAGCCGGCTGGTGGCTGTAACAAGACCGCCCGTGACAGCAGCACTCTGTAACCAGCGGTGGTGCAAGCATATATATATATATATATATATATATATATATATATATATATATATATATATATATATATATATGTTGTTATTGCTGTGTTGCCTCAAGTTGCTGCGCCTCAGGACTTTGGATTTATATATATATATATATATATATATAAATCCAAAGTCCAGGATTGGGCTCCGGGCGAGAGTTAGCGGGGGTTGTTCCATATATATATATAAGTGTACTATAGCAGTGTTTTTTGGAGTGTTTGGATTTATCCAGGAATGCGAGTTTAATGCTATTGTCGCATTAAGTATTTTTGAAATTGTTCTAATTATAATTTCATAACCACTAACGCCCTTATATTACAAATGAATTCCTCAATGTATATATTTTGTAAATTCAGCATCAAAACTTTTTCTGAAAAATGCATTTAGTTTTGATTGTATAGCGTTAGTACATTGATGCATAACACACCATTAAGTCTTTCTGCTATGTCCGTTGGTTTGTTCTGTGAACATGTGACCTTAGTGGGAAGGGCATTTTATTTAAAAATGGCATCTATTACACACAGCCTTTATGTGAACAAGGGCGCCTGAGCCCGAAACGCGTCATCTGTCGACTGCTGTTTGGTGAATTAAAACATCTTGCCTGAAATTGGAAGTGGTTCGTGTCTCTCTCTTCGCCGCCGGGGGTCCTCTGGTGGAAGTGGAAGGAGTACTGGTTCGAAATTCATAATACACGGAAGCCCGACTTTCTTCCGTTTCAACGAACCCTCTCACCCGGAAGCGGCTGCCGCCCTAAGGTCGAAGTGCAAGTGGTTCGTGGTGAAACTTTGGCTGCAGCCCCCTCGCGCCGCCACACGTCACGGGAGAGCAAAGGGTTACTGGCCGGCACAAAGAACCAGACGAGTTCAAAGGCGAAGCGGCTACAGCACCCGGTGAGTGACGACGGCATTCTGGCAGAGGTGGGGAGAAATCAGGCACAACGAAGCAACTCGTGACACGATCCGAGTTGCGTAAGATATAACAACCAAACAGCTGGTATGTCAGACGAGGCTGTTCGCCAGCGCGAAGCAGCAGCGGAAGAATTGTTCTGCCAAAGACCCATTTCCAATCCAAATGATGCACCATCTGTAAGCACACCGGCGGGGCCGGATGATAACGAGAAAACGCTTCTAAAGAACCTCGAAAAGTACATGCGCTTAGAAATAACGAAGTGGTGGGAGCATTGCTCACTCTCCAAATATGCAGAGGTAGGGAGGGTTCCGAGAGGTCTTCGGATCCTCTTAGCGCCAAGCTATGATAACCCCAACCCTGCAATGTTAAAAGAGTGGGCACAGAACAACTTGGAAGCCTCCATGACCTCAGTCCGCATTTTAATTAAATATGCAGCAATAGACCGAGTGGAAATAGTAAAGAAAATCGAAAACATTGAGGAAGAGCTGAAAAAGTCTGCCAAGGTTGATTACATCAGAACAGCAAGAACTGCCATCGAAGAAAGACTGCGCAAGCATGAGGAGAAAATCAAACAACGCAAAGCGCATAAGTTTGCCAGGGATGAAGCAGACTACAACAACGGGCAGATTTTCACCTTTGCCCGAAAGTACAACAATGAAAACCGCAGGAAATTCGGAGAACAAAAGGGCAAAAGTAGTGCAGAGCAAAACACACAAAAATCTGCAGCAATTGGAGGAGCAGCAGCTGAAAGCATCAGCTCTGACACTATTTCCATATCCAGTGAATCAAGCATAGAGAGCGGAGAGAGACCTACACCCGCAATTGTACTTGATGCAGGAGAGGAATTGGATTTTTTAGTAGCAGAGAGACTGAGGTCCTTGAGACCGAGAAAGGAGAACAGACCACAGCAAAAAACACAAGGAAAAACAGACGAAGAAAGGAAAGAAGAAAAGCCAACAAACAAAAAAGGAAAAAACAAAAAGAAAAGCAATTGGACAAAGAGGAAGTAGACTTGGACAAAACTATCATCAACTTGTCCAATGTACCGTTGTCCGAAGATGAAAAAAGACTGTTGTCCTTGGGTCTTAATTTCTGTCCTGGCCACACTTTTAATTACAGCTCCACAAGAATCGATGTCTTTAAGTTCGTGAGAAAACTTAAATTAAAAAAGCATTTTCTCCTGAAAACCGTCAAAGACAAAGACGGGGAGTCACGACAGGACGGAGCTACTCATGTGGACAGCCTAGGAATCAGAGCAGCAGATATCCCTCTGTACCTAGACCTTCATGATTTAAACACTGGCGAAGCAGAGGACAGTGACAACGAATGTGACCCATCCACACAAAGTAGAATGAGCAACATCAATCTGCTACAGAAAGGTGCTGGGCTCAGCCCTTTCAAGAAAAAATCCAAATATATCCCCATGATGCCGAGGGATGCTTTGGACACGTTCCATGACTGTGTGGTCGAAGACATTAAAAAATTGAACAAGCAAGTACAGTCTGAGAAATTCAAACAAAGGAAACAGGTTGAAAGAAAGAAAAGGGACTATGCCAATCTCATGCAAAAATTGGGAAAAAACAATGAAATCATCATAAAAAAATCAGACAAAGGGGGCAATCTAGTTATCTGGCCCCGGGCAGACTACATCAAGGAGGCCAAACGCCAGCTTGGTAACACTGACTGTTATGAACTATCTAACACCAAAAAATACAAGCAGGCTACAGATTCATTAAAGAAACTGTTATCTCAATTACGTAGTGATGGCCTTATCTCCAATGATGAGTTCAAATTTATGCACAATGAAACCCCTATTACACCTGTATTTTATTTAATACCGAAAGTGCATAAGTGTGTTCTTCCCACTCCAGGCAGGCCAATCATTTCTGCTATAGGCAGCGCAGCGGAACAGGTTGGCCAATATATAGATTTCTTTCTGCAAAACCATGTAACCACACTGCCTAGCTATATCAAAGACACTGGTGACTTCCTCGGTAAAATCAGGAACATTCAATGGTCAGAAGGGATGTATTTAATCTCTTTAGACATTGAATCATTGTACACCAGCATAGACCACCAGGTAGGACTGTCAGCTGTCAAATTCTTTTTGAACCTTAGACCGTGCGAATTTTACCAGCACAACAAAGCTATAGCAAGCATGATGCATTGGTGTCTCCATAACAACTTCTTTCTTTTTGGAAAGGAGTTATTTAAACAACTAAGGGGTGTGGCCATGGGAGCTTGCTTCTCCCCCAGCTATGCGTGCTTGCACGTAGGCTGGTGGGAGGAGCAGGTACTTAAAAAAGACTATTCTGCAATTTTTGAGGAAAATATCATGCACTATTATAGATTCATCGATGATATTTTCATGGTGTGGAAAGGCAGCAAAGATAAGGCGGTGGAATTCATCAATAACATCAATAACAACAATGTGAATCTCCACTTTACCCACCACATTAGTAATTCCCATTTGGAATTTCTGGATGTTAAGCTATATATAGCCAATGGCAGAATAGAAAGTACATTATTCAGAAAGCCCACGGCTGGAAATGTCACACTTCATGCCACCAGTGCCCATCCCAGACACTTAATAGCCAGTATCCCCTATGGGGAAATGCTACGCTTGAAGCGGATATGCAGCACGGAAGCTGAATTTAATATCTGTGCAGCAGAATCCATGCGTCGCATGAAGGCTAGAGGCTACTCGGACAAAATGGTAACATCTGCCTTAGCTAAGGCTTCCATTAGATCTAGAGATAGCTTGCTACCTAATCCTGACAACACAGAACCTGCATCACATGATCATGCGGTTCTATCCAGAACATCGGGGGTAGCTGAACAGGTCCAATGTCCAAGACTAATCACAGCCTTTAGTGAGAACGAGCGCAGAATTAGATCCATCATTAACAAGAACTGGAGAATAGTTCTTACTGATCCAGTTCTAAAAACCAGCTTACCTTCCAGCCCTACTATAACATTCAGTAGAGGTAGAACCATGGGAGCAGAATTAGATCCAACGAGCCCCGAAATCAAAACTAGCTCTATTTGGTTAAAACCCAAAGATGGCTTTTTCAAATGCTCCTCGTGCCGGGCGTGTAAGTTTGGGATCAGCACCACTGAATATAACACCCCATTTAGCCCCACTCCTCACAAGATAATAGGTAACTATAACTGCAAAACTGATTTTGCAGTATATGTTCTTACCTGTACTTGTGGGCTTAATTACATTGGGAGCACGAAGTTACAAGTACACGAGAGAATACTCCAACATCTCCGTGCCATCCTTCATAGTGATCCTAATTACCCAGTGGCACGCCACTTCAAACAAGTACATAATAACAACTTATCTTGTTTGAAATACTTCGTGGTATCAGCAGTTCCCAAACTACGTAGAGGGGGTAACCGAGAAGCCTTGCTGAGAAGATTAGAGACCAAATTCATACTCAACTTCGATAGCAAGTGCCCTAACGGTTTGAACAACACCGAAGACATGTACACATGCCTGTAAATAGATACTCTGTGTGCAGCCCCCATGCGTCCTATGTAACACACTGTGCATCATTTGGATTGGAAATTGAATGTATTTCTTTAAGTAAATCGTGTTAATATCTTCCGATTTATTTAATGTGTTTAGTCATATTCATGACCATATTACAGACATAAATTGTCCTTGGGTATATGAATTATGACAACCTATTTTTTATATATTCTTTTCACCTCACTTTTGGTCACTATAGTAGAGATACTGTATTATGTCTCGTATTAGTCGAGGTTATGGTGATGGATACTATTGTATCTTTTCACTTGGTTCAACACATTTTTCACGTAACTTATGGTTTACACTGGATATCTATATTCTGCAGAGATATCTATTCATGCAGCTTCTTCATGCACTTAGCCTTGTATATATCCCTTCTTCCCTTTTTGTCACAGAAATCACTATTTGAAGTACAACAACATGCATTTAAGCAGTTATAAGTGTACTATAGCAGTGTTTTTTGGAGTGTTTGGATTTATCCAGGAATGCGAGTTTAATGCTATTGTCGCATTAAGTATTTTTGAAATTGTTCTAATTATAATTTCATAACCACTAACGCCCTTATATTACAAATGAATTCCTCAATGTATATATTTTGTAAATTCAGCATCAAAACTTTTTCTGAAAAATGCATTTAGTTTTGATTGTATAGCGTTAGTACATTGATGCATAACACACCATTAAGTCTTTCTGCTATGTCCGTTGGTTTGTTCTGTGAACATGTGACCTTAGTGGGAAGGGCATTTTATTTAAAAATGGCATCTATTACACACAGCCTTTATGTGAACAAGGGCGCCTGAGCCCGAAACGCGTCATCTGTCGACTGCTGTTTGGTGAATTAAAACATCTTGCCTGAAATTGGAAGTGGTTCGTGTCTCTCTCTTCGCCGCCGGGGGTCCTCTGGTGGAAGTGGAAGGAGTACTGGTTCGAAATATATATATATATATATATATATAAATCCAAAGTCCAGGATTGGGCTCCGGGCGAGAGTTAGCGGGGGTTGTTCCATATATATATATATATATATATATATATATATATATATATATATATATATATATATATATATATATATATATATATATATATATATATATATATATATATTACCTACTGGCAGTCGCCAGTAGGTAGTTATAGTTAGGACCTAACTCCATAGGAAATCCACAACATTCTATTTGGAATAACTTTGGCGCCGGTGGATGAATCTTCGCGAATTCCTCAGAGAAAATGGCCTGCTCAATTCCGCTCCTTCCCTGAAAGTTTGGGGGTGATTCGTCAAGCGGGGGACGAGAAAAAATGAGGGTCCCAAAACGTGTTTTCCCCATGCAATTTTCCATAGGGACCTTTAGCCAGGGTTACAGCCCGAACAGCTGAATGTAATTACACAAAATTTGGCAGAGAGGTAGAGTTCTGTTCGCAGATTGTGGTTTTTGTTAAATGGTGTAAATTCGTTCAGTAGTTTCTGAGAAAATTGCAAGTAAAATCATAGCAATATCTAGAGTCGGAGTTCAGTGCGCATACTGAAATCTGTTCGATTAGGAGTGCGAGCTGCATGCTGATTGGCTGTGAACTGTCTATCAACACTCGAAACCAGGAAGTGTTGGCAGCCATCTTGTGCCTCGCTAGAACCGAGTCACAAGAAAACAGTAAAACAAAGTTGAGAAATAAGAGAAGGGGGTAGGGTAGAGACATTCTGACCCTCTAGGCTTGCTCAGGGGGTCATACATGGGTGTTTAGGCTTTATTTTTATTTTCTTTATTTTAAAGAAAAATCGCGGCGTACGCGCATGTAAATACCTACAATTACAAGTAGGAGCTGCATGCTGATTGGCTGTCAATACTCCAAACCAGGAAGTGTTGGCAGGCATGTTGTTTGTCGGGAGAGCAGAGTCACAAGAAAACAGTAAAACAAAGTTGAGATATAGGGAAAGGGGGCAGGGTAGAAGCATTCTGAGCCTATAGTCTTGGTCAGGGGGTGGTACATGGATCTTTAGGCTCAATTTTTTTTTTTTAAATGGTGGGGTACTCGTGCAGTACTTGTACGGGGTGGAAAAGGTGAAGAAAAAGTAGAGGTCTGCTTAATTCATTAGGTCCCGGGGGCAAATTACGGGGGCAATTTTTCTGCATAATAGGGGCTTGTAAGGTGCTCCGAGCACTGGGGAACGGCACTTCTCTGGTGTCAGTTTGAAGTATGCAGGGGGGTTAGGGTTCTACTCCCCGCAGTCTCGGGAAGCAGCACCCCACGGGTCTTTTTAAAAAAAAAAATATGTTTTGAGCTCTCCCTCCCTCTCTCCCCTTACACGTCGAGGGGAACGCCACCTTTCTGGGGCAGTGATTTGTAAAATGACCTTCCAGCTCCGGGTACCTGCATTGTCTGGAGTTTTTTTTTAATGTTGGAAGGGTGGGCTTGATAATACGTCCTTGTAAATTCCTATAGAAGCCTATGTTCTGGTGTTAACATGGGCTTCTATGGGAAATAACAAGGCCGTATTATGAAGCTCATTATCGCCGTTTTATCGGCAGATTCCTGCCAATAAAAAGGAGATAATTTTAACACCCATCCTTGATAATATGCACCTAGGTTTACTGGTCAAAAAAAGAGCAATGGTCCATATTATCAACAAAAAGAGATACTTATCGTCGCTTTTATCGGCAGGAAACTGCAGATAAAGCAGCAATAATGGGCTTGATAATATATCCTTGTGAATTGCCATAGAAGCCCAGGTAATACTAGAACCTGGGCTGCTATGGTAATTTACATGGGCCTATTATCAAGCCCATTATCGTCGCTTTATCGGCAGTTTCTTGCCGATAAAAGCGGCAAAAATGTATCGCCCTTTACTGATAATATGGCACTGATGGGCATAATATGAAGGACCAGTGTTAAAAATATCTACGTTTTATGGGCAGGAAACTGACGATAAAACGGCGAAAATGGTCTTGATAATACGCCCTTGTTAATTCTCATAGAAGCCCATGTTGTGGTGTTAACATGGGCTTCTATGGGAATTAACAAGGGTGTATTATCAAGTTCAGACGTGGTCCCTGGAGGGAGTTGCGGTGAGACAGGTGTAGCGGGGGAGGGGCAGAGTAGGGGGTGATAAAGAACGGAATATGGATGATTGTAGGTAAGTAAACAATTAAATTAATAAAACAAATTTCGGGCCACATTATCAACAACATAAGGCTATACATTCTCGCGCTTTTATCAGCAGGAAACTGCTGATAAAGTGGCGATAATGGTCTTGATAATATGCCCTTGTGAATTTCCATGGCAGCCCAGGTTAACACCAGAACCTGGGCTGCTATGGGAATTCACAAGGGCCTATTATCAAGCCCATTATTGCCGCTTTATCTGCAATTTTCTTTCGATAAAAACGGCGATAATGTATCGCCTTATGTTGTTCATAATATGCTGCTTCGTTCCATGCCCTGCATGGCATTTTGCGATGCAGGGCGCGTTACAAAATTCGGGGTATATTATCAAGGGCTGGTGAGAATGATTAGCAGTAGAAACTATGGTGCGATCACTGTCAAATGAGAGCACAGGGCGAGCTATGAGAATAGTTAGAAGTAGTCAGTTATTGGAGATCCGATTCAGCTGTGTGTCTTATTGTGCGATGTTAGGCAATGCTTACATGATTACGGTAACTGAGCGTGTGGTTTGATTAAAAAAAAGTTGTGTTAACTCCTCTGCATGGGAAGCTGGATGTTTCCATCTGGCTGTCAATTTCGATCTTGAAAGCAGAGTCAACCAAATGAGTCGTATAAGAGCGCTATTGTCTCAAAAAGAGGTCGCTCTTACATCTGCTAGTGAAACATTTGTCCTTCATGTAGCAAACACCCGCACAGAAGTGTATGCTTTGTTAAATACAGACATGCCGTGGAATTTTAGGAAGTTAATTTAGATTATCTTTAATGCGTCCTCGAGTAGGGGGTTAGCTTACTTTTTTTAAATGATAAGAATTGGTCTTGTGACTTCTGTAGAAAGTATATTTGGTGTCTTGTCGGTGTTTTTTCATTGCATTTTTTGCAGCATCTTTGGTGAATTGTGCTTAATGGTCACATTAGTTGCCAGTGTGCTTGTAATAATTTGTTTACTTAAAAATGGATGCACATCATGCAGCAGACGACAATATTTCTCGGTTGTTGCTGGTCCACAACCGAATGCTTAGTTACTATGGCGCGCTGCCTCTTGCAACGTTGAGTTCATTTTATGGATTATCATTTTGATTCTCCTTTTTCACATGCGTTCAGCCTGTCTTTCTTTGCCTGAGCTGTGATTTCGACTGGGCCCTGGATTTGTGTCTCTGCAGTACGGTTTCATCCAACGTGGATTACAACCAGTTGATGAGTCCTTTAGTGGTTCATGACGTGCTCTGTTCTGGCGGCGGGATTATGGCTTTAGCAGCGACACATGGAATAATGGGACGTTGGAATGTCGTTGCAGAGGTTCTTGAGTTCTTGGCACGCAGTTACATTGAAGATGACCTGAGTTTTCCTCCGATGGTGATAGAGGCTCCGGTGGTTGAGGAACATGTATGTTCATTCTCACTATTGAATTGGATGGCTGAAATGTTTTCAGATGAGAACAATGACTTCCTGTTGGAGGCTGTTGCTACATACTGTGCTTACATGCTGTTGGATTAAGACTCTTTAATTTTTCTGCGTATTCTTTATTTTTTAGCTACTGCTTTCTATCAAAGAGCGAATAACTTTTTTGGGGAAATGTGAACTTGACTCTGGTTTTTAGTCTTGGAGTGTGCGTTTCTAAGTGGCACACGTTTATATCACATGCTTTGATGAATAAAGGGTGCAGTGGGGCTCAGGCTTTCACTCACACCCTGTTAAGTTAGCATGGGTTTATTAGAAGCTTACACGCTAGTTTTGCTTTTCTGCTCTGCTTTGCACGTAACACATACTTGTGATATTGTTTAGAGAAGGCTGAGTATTTGGTTTTATATGAGAATAATTTGGTGTGCTAGATTTGTAAAGTTCCTCGCTAGTTTTGTGTGTATAGTGAGAGCATGGAACATCAAAGTGATCTTGAATACTGTGTCTGTTCAGAATGATCCTCGGAAGTTCGAGCCATAATACAAATGTAGTTGTGTCCACCTTTGATACTTGTGCTTTTCATAATGCATTGTGGAGGCAAAGTTACACACAGTTGGAGAACATTCATAACTTGATAGTTTGTGGAGCACTGAATGTGATGTATTACTGCTGAGTACCAGAGGTATGGGTCTGACCATATAATCCTATGAGGCTTTCTGTAGTTATAAACTAATCTGCTATGTAGGGAGGGTGAAATGTAGGTATATTTTAAATGTGTTTACCTTTAGTATTATAGGATGCTTTTTCCGTTTGTATCTTATAGAATAGTAACAATGCTGCCAACCTTGTTTATGATAATATGTTTGGTTGTATTATCTAAGGTACTGTGCATGAGACTTTGGCATTAGAAATAAACATTTCAAAGTTGCACGTTCTTTATTTACATTTTGTATTGGACTGGTGTAGGAGTATAATGAAAGATTGCTATTGTTATCCACGTTACTTCATGTAATCTAAGTGGCATGTTCTGGGTTGACTAGTCATTGGTGTTTTTGTTGTAGGGCAGTGGTTCCCAAACTTTTGACTCGTGAGTCACTTCTGAAAGTTGGGGACCCCCAAGCAATTTGTAGGATTTAAATTTCAAACATTAAAACCGTAATTCGGAAAAAATTAACACATATGTGTACACAAAACAAATACTCAAATGACTAATGATTTTAGTGGCATATTGACAAGCCCCTATCACCATGGGAACATCACTTTCTGAGAGTTCTCTTTGGCGTTAGGGGCCTTGCTTTATTTACAAGGCAACGTTAAGCCACTTAACGTGGCTTAACGGTCCCTTGTAAATAAGACTCCCTTTGACACAATGCTTAGCATGAAAGCGGTGGGCAGTGCATGTTGTGGTGGGCGTTTCTTCTGTGACACCCATTGATTTTGATGCTGATGCCTATTTACAAGAGCAGCGTAAATGGGAAGCAGGGCCAAAATAAAGGCCAGGAAAAACCTGGTCTTAACTTGGCGAAACAATGAGAAATGCTTCATTTCTCCTCGTTTTTGTAAAACTCCTTGGATTGCTTCTGTTCAGGAAGGTGACCCTTTCTGCACATAAACAATCTTTTAAAAAAAAGACATTTTGTAACTTCCATGTGTGATGCATTAAGCAGTACACATAAAAGTGAGAAAATGACATTTCAATATTGTTTATGTGCAGGAAGGGGGACCTTCCTTCACATAAACAATCTTCCCCTATTAAATGTACCGCCAGTGCAGGGGAAACGCAGGGCTGCACCTTATTCTTGTGAATATGGTGCAACCTTGCGTTTCTGAAGTAGTAGAGTGTGTTGTTAAGCCAAGGAGGCTGGTCTGAAGAAGCATAAACTTAAGGAGTGCTGTTCTGGAGAAGCACAAACTCATGATTCAGAACATAACACAGTGGTTAGCATTGAATTCAACAAGAAAAATGTATTTCCACCCAAAGAAATCTTTTTAGAAGCATCAGGATACTGAAAGACTGAACAAAAAGCATGTCACTAACTTGTACCTTGCAGTTTGCTAGCAGTTGTTTGATGACAGTTTTTTGGTCACCGTGCTAGATTACGATTGTCACTTATGAACTCCAGTGTAACAAAAGAATCTGTGTGACAAAAGCAGTAACCCACTGACCGATGCATATCAAATACCGTTTTTTAAAATTTATAGTACATTTCTTTGCAGTAGGCATATTAACACTCTGTGTTATATTAGTTCAGCCACAGCTGTCTCTGGACAAAACTCTCATGTCTCTCCAGCAGGGAACCCAATCACTGTTGTTATCTTCACATTTTTATTGTTCTTTGAAAACTGGTAACTAAACAAGATACTGTGCAGTGCTTTTAAAACTGCTGCCTGTGGACGCTCTGGGAATGTGTGAGGGACTCATGGGGGTCGGCCGACCACAGTTTGGGAAATACTGCTCTAAGGCGTAGAACCAATGACTCACTGATTGCTAGTCTGGTAGGTTGTTTGTGTAGTAAGGTGAGTTTTGGAACACCGTAATACACTGAGGTCCTAAGTCTTTATACACAGTTCTGATAAAGGGCTTCCACTTTGTATATGAATATAAAATAGAAAAATAGTTGATAATCACAGTTAAGGAATGCAGCAATTAGATGTGTGTATGTGTTGATGATGTGTACATTGAGTGGAAGATGAAAATCTTGAAAAATTAGAGAGGTTGTAGAGATGCAAACTTTCCATGTCTTTGTGAAGGAAGTGGGTGTTTAGTTTTCCAGTGCATATATATATATTCACTGAAAAAACCATAGGTCATCAGTGATGTCACTGACCATGTCATGAATGATGTAATATGTGACATCATCAGCAGTGGATTACAGGTGCGCGAGTTATAGTGAGTCCAACCAACTATAACATGGGAATTTCAATGGTTTTGTATGAGTAAAATGTTCAGCTAACTATAACTGGTGGGAAACCTATGGTTTTTTCAGTGAATTTCAAAGGTTTTTTAAAAGCTAATTCCTTACTATAACGAGTTTGTAACGATTTTAAAGTGAATTATTACGTTTTTTTAATAGCTGTTTTTTATAACTAATAATTATTATATTTTTAATAAAAAAGATTATTTTTTTCAAAAATAAATTTTCAATGTATTTTTCATGTCGTTTTTTTTTTTAATCATTTTACCTTGGAGCGCTCAGGGTTCGCGCATCCGTAAACGCACCCGTACACATGGCGAGAGCGCTATTTCCGCTTGTGAAAAAATATATAAGTATATATTTAAAGTAAATATTAATCAAGAAATTCAGTGGCATACTTATAAAAGTAGTATTTTTGATTTTAAATAACCATATTTTAACTTTAAACGCATTTCCTAAAATTTAACAAAATGTCATGCAGGCCCGCCGCGTAAGCGCCTACGTACGTGCCACGTAAGCGCCCCCGGAAGCACTCGGAGCGCGTAGCGTAAGCGCGTCAAGTCATGTGACCTTAAAATAACACTTTTCATTGGTTGTTAACAGTTTTTTTACAACTAATGAAAACCCCACCCATTTCCTTCACTACCTCTTTCACTTTGGAGAGAGCAAGACCTGTTCCTGTTTTCTCCTCTTCAATTCTTTGGAAAGAATGGCTGCAAGAGCATCAAGCAGCAGTGACTCTGATGAGTTTCTCCATGAGGACTCTCCTCAACCAAAAGTTAAGGAGCACTTCATCTGGACGTTTTTCAGCATTCCAGAAGGTGAGAAGAATGTAAATGCTCCAAAGGTGGAATGAAAGATATGTCACACAATTCTTTCACGTGGTGACCCCAGAAACAAATACAGTTTTGCTCAGCTCAGCCAGCACCCAGGGAAACCTAACCAACCTAGAGCTATCCAGGGTGGGCTGACTAGCATGGCTCTCACCACGTTTTATTACCTAGAATTCCTTGCAAACCTCAAACTTTGACTATAAAAAACATATTTAAGTCCTGGAGTCTACAGGGAGCCACAAGCTTCCTGCCATCCAGCATTCACCCAGGTCTCCCAAAACAAAGAACAGAGGAAGCGTTTCACCTGCTCCAGAGGCTGAATAAATGTTTTTATTTCCACTGCTGTAAACAGCAAAGGGATTGTGTGGACGTGTGCAGACAAGAGGACGTAACTGTTACGTCCTTGGCACAGAAAGCGATAAGTAAAACATAGAGGAGTTATTTACAGGCCCTGGACCCTGCAGATGCATCACTTTTTATGACACTCTGATGGTGAAGAGTGCAGACCAATATCTATAAGGCCATGCAAAACCATTTTGCGTGGCCTTTCATGTCCTTGTAGATATGGTGTGAGGCAATGCATCACAAGTCACTGTGTTGCCTTACACTGCATCAGGGGGGCATTACATGGGTGTTGCAGTGTATTTTTCCTAAGCAACACCCATGGATTTTGACACAATTCCAAATTTACTGGGATCTGCAGACAAAGGAATGCATCAAAATTGTAGGGCTCTCCAGTGGAGGCGTAACGAGGAGAAACATCTTTATTTTCCTCTGTCTATGTGTGCTGCATTCTCCAGCATAGTAGAAAGATGAAAAGGCCTCCATGGATTGTTTTTGTGCAGGAAGGTGACCCTTCCTGCACAAAAACAGTCCTGTCAACAACGCAGACAGCCTTGCACCATGTTACAAGGCTGCCTGTGTTGGCACCAGGCACCAAACAGTGCAGTGGCTGAAAGGGCAGGAATGCACTGTATCTTGTAAATACAGTGCATTCCTGCACTTTCGAATTGGAGTAGTAGAGTGCAGTAAAAAAGACTTGTGCCCTGCCCTATGTCAGTTCATTGTAAATGAGGCCCATAGTTTTGAGATTAGGGTAACATGGTTGAAGTTGGGAGAAAAAGTAACAGTATAAGATAGATAAACATACCTGGATCTTTCTGATAGGAGAATACTTGTCTTATAATTATTATTTATTGGGAGGGTTATGAGCAGGCACGGCCGGTGCCGGGCGTTATACTGGGGTGGTGACTTCAGGCAGGGGAGGGTCAGGGTGGGGGGTTGTAAAATGCGGGATATGGACCATTAGAGGTAGAGTTATGTTGCCCACGCTGCATCGCCAAATGTGATGCAGAGTGGGCAACGAAATGCGTTTTTTTTTTTGGTACTTACCTGGGTTATCTGTAATTTTTTTTGCTAATTACCTGAGTGGAATGGGCTCCCGAACATGGGCCTTACAGTGCCCTGTTCAACCATTTTATTGCAAAACCATAAGCAAAGAGTTTTAGTTTGCAGTAGTCACCGGTCAGAATCGTGTTAGCTATAGCACAAAATTTTAATTTGTACACACTACAACACACACAAGTATTCTGATTTACACGCACTGGGATCATGTGCACATTCAAAGAAGCATGTCAGAATGTTGTGCTATCAGCCAAGACGATTTTCGTCAGGTTTTACCAGACTGTTGCTTTGAAATGGAAACACAGCTGAGTGATGCCTAGCATTGAAATCTCAAGAGATATCAAAAAGGGGGAGTGAAGAGGTGGTGCAGAGCTGCACCAAGGTGGGCGCGTCCTCCTCTTCTGAAAGTATAAATAATCAACAAGTTTGAGTTTGAGTTTAAAAATATTTCTAAAGCGCGCGTACACCTTACGGTTTCTTGGTGCTACAGTTTACTGATGCCTCAAGGGGCGGGGCGGAGGGTGGACATGGAAGAAATTATTGAGGGAAGGCTTGTAAAAACAGGAAAGTTTTTAGTGCCTTTCTGAAGAGAGAATATTGGGTGGAGGATCAGATGTGGGCTGGGAGGGAATTCCAAAAAGTGGGGGCCAGTGTGGAGAATGTTGAGCCTCCCCATTTTTTTCGGCGAAAACGGGGCACTATCAACAGGTGTTGAGAGGATGAGCGCAATTCCCTAGTGGGGGCATAGGCTTTAATCTCCGAGGAGATAAATGCTGGGGCAAAGCCCAGCTGAGCCTGGAAAGTGATGCAACCCACCTTGAACTGGGAGCGTTCGCGGATGGGGAGCCAGTGCAGGGACTTTAGGAGGGGGGTGACGTGATGGGATTTGGTTAGATTGTGGACCAGACGGGCGGCTTGGTTTTGAACCAGGTGCAGTCGTCGTACGTTGTAGGCGGGCATACCGAAGTAAAGGGCATTGCAGTTGTCCAAACAAGAGACAACCATTGCTAGTATAATTAGTTTGAGGGCAGAAAAGGAAAAGAAGCGGGAGACCTTGCAGATAGTGCGGAGTGAAAGAAAGGAGGAGGAAACCACCGAGCTCACTTGGGAGTGCATGGTAAGTTGATCGTTGAGCTTTATACCGAGTGTTTTGACGGAGGAGGCGGGGACGGAGGGGGACCAAGAGAGGGGGGCCAGAAAAGAGGGGACCAGGAACTGGAGCAACCACCTGTCAAAACCAGCTCTGTTTTATCAGGGTTTAGTTTCAGGTGGTTGTAGTTCATCCAGTCCCGGATGAAGATCATGGTGGATTGGAAGTTAGACTTGGAGTCAGAAGTTTGAGATAGAGAGAATATGAGCTGGAGGTCATCCGCATAGTTGTATACGGAGACCTCCATTTGCTGAAGAGCAAAGATGAGGGGGGCTATGTACAAATTGAAAGGTAGTGGGGAAAGAGAGGAGCCCTGAGGGACCCCACATGGGACCTTCCGAGATTCAGCCGAGAAGTTGCCCAGGCGCACTGCTTGGGTGCATTCTCTTAGGAAGGAGGACAACCAGACCAATGCAGGGCTGCCGACTCCTGCCGCCCTGACACAGGAGAGTAAGATGGAATGGTCCACCGTGTCAAAGGCGGCGAAGAGGTCGAGGAGGACGAAGGCCTGAGGGAGGTTGGTGTCCAATCCTTCTCTAAGGTTGTCAAGCACTGATAACACTACTGACTCAGTAGAGTGAGCTGGGCGAAATCCAGCCTGACGGGGGGCTAAAACTCGGTTTGCTTCCACGTGGGTGGTAAGTGCTCTGGTCACATGTCGCTCCAGTACTTTCCCCAAATAGGGTAGTAAAGAGATGGGGCGATAATTGACGGGAGCGGAGGGGTCGGCACCAGGTTTCTTGAGAATCTGAAGAATTATAGCTGTTTTGAGGGTTGGGGTGACAACGCCCTGCAACAGGGAGCTGTTAAGAAAGGTAAGCGGAGGTAGTGGGCAGATCGTGAAGATGAGCCTGAGAATGTGAGCAGGGCACTGGTCCAATGGGGAGCCTGATTTGACCAGAGGGAGAAGGGAAAGAAAGGATTCTTCCATTAGGAGAGGGAAAGAATCTAGACGAGCCTCTGGAGGAGGGCGGGAGGGATTGAGGAATGAGGGAGAAGGGGGGGATATTGGCTTTGATTTTAGCGTTTTTTTCCAGGAAATACGTGTTCAGGGAGTTGCATAAAGATTGTGACGGAGGAGGTTTGTGGGTAGTTCCTTCGGAATAGGCGAGTTTATGAACAATACTGAACATTTCTCTGGGCTGGTTCTCGGCGGCTAAGATTTTCGAGGAGAAGTAGTTCGTTTTGGTGGTCAAAATAGTTTTTTTATATTGCGACAGGAGGTAAGTGAACCGGGCTTTGAGGGTGGGACAGTAAGTTCGTCGCGAGGCTCGTTTGGCGTGACGGACTGTAAGTTTGAGCTCCTTCAGTTCGTCATTGAACCAGCGGTTGGAGTCGTTTGTGCGTCTGGAAGAGACTCGCCTAAGAGGGGTGATGGAATCGCAGCCTGATAGAAGCCAGGAGTTGATGGAGTCGGCTTGTTCTGAGATAGACAGACCAAGTAAGTCTGGGCTGGAGAAGGAGAAAGAGGAAGCTATAGAGGCCGCGTCCACCCGGCCCCAGGAGCGTACCCAGATGTTTTTGGGATGCGAGGGCTTGGTGGGTAGGCCAAGTTGTAGAGAGAAGGAGATCAGGAAATGGTCGGACCAGGAGCAGGGGGAAATGGATAGGGACGTAATAGGGCAATGAAGGGACCAGATCTGGTCAAGAATGTGACCTTGGATGTGAGTAGGGGAGTGGACGTGAGAGATGAAATTGAGAGATCGTAGGGTCTCGGAGAATTCCTTGGAGGTGGAGCATTCGGCTGGGTCGGAAGGCCAAAAGTTGAAGTCCACCTACGTAGAGTTAGTGTTTAGCCAGGTGTTCATGGAATACACAATATGAGTTAAAATACCTCTCACACACCAAAAGGGCCCTTGGTGTCATGCTTCATCATTGGGGTCTTCCCGCCCCGCTGCCGGACGGGGCAGTGCTGCGACAAGCGACTACGCTGGAGCACCTTTTGTTTTGAGGGTGCTATGTGAGTGAATGGGAGTGAGTGTCAGTAGGGTCAGGGGTGATAAATAAGTGATGTTAAAAAATACCTTGTATAGTGGTAGAAAAGAATTTTTAATAAACACTGGCTGGTATTGTTAAAAAAATTGTGATGCGGAGACGTAAAGTGGATTAATGAACTTACTCTCCTGTGCGGGTCAACATGTTTCGGGGCCTCAAGCCCCTTCGTCAGGACCGGGGAAAAAAATACCTGGCCTAGTGGTAGAAAATAATTTTTAATAAACACTGGCTTCCGTGAAGCCACGGACGAAGGAAGAAGCACCGCTGTGCTGGGGGTTGATTTGGATCCTCAATGTACCCTTCACTCCAGAGTTGGCTCATGGAGCACTGACTCCAAATATCCTGAGCTTCCTACATCAGCATTACTGATATAGCCAGGAACACGGACATTTAATTTAATTATAAATCAACTGTACACATTGATCATAATTTCTAGTACATACACCCTTATTTTTGTGGTGAAACATTACTGAGTGACAGGGGGATCTGTCCCCGGTCCTGATGAAGGGGCTTGAGGCCCCGAAACATGTTGACCCGCACAGGAGAGTAAGTTCATTAATCCACTTTACCTCTCCGCATTACAATTTTTTTAACAATACCAGCCAGTGTTCATTAAAAACTCTTTTCTACCACTAGGCCAGGTATTTTTTAACATCACCTATTTATCACCCCTGACCCTACTGACACTCACTCCCATTCACTCACATAGCACCCTCAAAATAAAAGGTGCTCCAGCGTAGTCGCTTGTCGCAGCACTGCCCCGTCCCGCAACGGGGCGGGAAGACCCCAATGATGAAGCATGACACCAAGGGCCCTTTTGATGTGTGAGGGGTATTTAACACATATTGTGTATTCCATGAACACCTGGCTATACACTAACTCTACGTAGGTGGTCCTTGTTGATTATTTGTAGCATTGAAATCTGCCCTTGCTACAACTGGAGTAAGTGCAAACAAAGAAAATAAGGTATATATTGGTGTAGCTTGGTCACTATATGATACAACACATCTTTTCTGACAAAATACTGTGAGCCCTTCACAAACAGCAAGTCCGCAATTGTCTTTTTACTGGGAACCATGTACCCCAATGTAACATTTGACTCTTACAGGGTAGCTAAACAGAGCAACCAAAAGCCTAATCAAAAGGAGTTTCTGTAGGCTAGTAACCCCAGCTCAGTGGCTCACTGGCACTGGCATGCAGAACAACACTCATAAGTCATTGTCCAGTCAGTGCATTTTCTTATAAAAAGGAAAATAACTTTTAGTACACACACTGCAGTTAGGGAGATGGCAATACATTTGGTGACACTCTCATATCATGTTTCACATCTACTGGGTCCTGAACACTATAACTACAATATCACCCACTTACATTAGATATCATCTAACAATCGAAGGGAGTGTCATTATCAGTAGGATAGGCATAGTGGCTTTGTAAGGGTGTCACCGTGTCAGTAAAAACAGCAATATGTTACAATCCACCATTATGACACCACTGAAATCAATGGGGACAGTATCAATATGCAACACATGTTATAAGCCACCACTGTAGACAAATGAGGTAGGGGAAACATTCAATTGTATTCATTATACTTTAAAGCCTTGCGTTGTTAACCATCAACCCTGTCAATAAAGCAGTAAATGCAATAACATGTATTCCAGAGTCCAATTGATACTTTTACTATGCTGCTACTACAGCTTTAGGACCAAATGACCAACCGAAGGACCACAATCCCTGCATACCAAAGCTGATAAGCAAATGTTGCAGACCCTAAAGCGGTCCTGGGTTCATGATTGCAACACCCTGGGAGACACAGGATGATACCCCCCACAATTTGTCGCAGGACTTTCTTGTGGATTGCTATTATCTTAATAGCCTCTCAACATGCAGAAGAACTATTGGTGGTGTCCCTTCTATTCCTAGGACACCTGAGCAAAAAAATGCATATCAATGTACCCTTGTGCAGGCTTATGGATCATATTTGCCACTGGATGCCCATGTCCATTTGGGCACCTGGGATGTTGCTTTGTTGGGTGTAGAGGTGGCGTCCAAGACCTCCATGGCTCCTACCAGCTCCTCTGGCAAGAGCCAAGCGCTTAGAATTGGCTCTTGCCCAGAGGAGGAAGCTACTTTGTCCTCTCCTGCCATACTGCCTGAAGGCAAAAGGCAGGGTGCCAGTGTGCTCTGCCCCAAGACATGGCACCGGGGGCAGGTAACGCACCCAGTATTGGCTGTGTCCTCTGTCCCAGAGGATGGAGTTCCGTTGAGGCTCCTTGGCTTGCACTGGCCCTGGGATATGGCGTCCACAGAGCCATGGGAGAGCTATACATGCAGTTCCAATGCACCCCCTACCCCTCCAAATTAACACGTATGCACTGACTCCAGGGGTCTGGTGCTCTCCTGGCATCTAAAGGGTTCCGTTTGCGAGGTACTTGATTCTTGTTTGGTCCCTGTGCCAGACTTGTCCTCTGCCTATGCACCTAAGGCTCTCTTAAGCTTAGGGGGCATTTAACACAGCCGCCCGCAGCCAGGACGCATAGCACCGTCCCTGCAGCACTTCTCAGGCTCAAGGCTTTGGCGTCTTGCAGGGTGCCTGTGTGTCATTAGCAGAGTCAGGGTCCAGTCTGCAGAAGTCCTAGTTGCACCCCTCCAGAGTTCCTCAGCAGCTCTATGTTCCCAATTGTTCCTTTGGGGTATAAGTTGCTCTGCGCCACTTGCCTTAAAGAGACCCATCCCAGTCCTTCAGATGTAGTGGCAGACGGTGGCTTCTATTTCCAGCCGGGCTTTCTTCCACCATGGTTGCTCCCAGGTCCTGCGTCTTCTCATCATTCTCTTCCCTTGTGCATATGTTTTTAAGCAGGGTGGAAAGTTCTAGAAGCCAGACACCTTTTGGCAATCCTAGGGATGCCACATTATCATTCTAGTCCACTCACAACCCTCGTGCACATCAAAATGGTTATTCTAACATGGTGACTTCATAGTCTATGGAAAGACCTTCCCTGTGAGCCTCTTTCCCGCCCCCACCTCACACAGCTGTCTAACACCAAATCCCACCAAATCTTCAAAGGGGAAGCAATCCTGACCTTCCTCCTTTGTTTCTGTGGGCTTGGGCTTTCTCAGCACAGTTGTAATGTGCAGAGTTAATTAGTGGATGATGATTTCTGCCCCACTCCTTCTTGCGCCAGGAACAGAGTCCAGCACTGTTATTGGTTCGATTACTTGGGGAGCGATTTGACCCCCCTGCTGGCCAGAACAGCAATGAATTTGGCCCAGTGGGGGGTGGGTGAAGGAGGCAGGGAAATATAACAATTCTTAAAATGCCATAAGGAGTGTAAATATGATGAAAGGGACTGTCGATCTACACTTTTTATGAATGTTTATCCTAAGATGCAGGGGAAGGCCATTTCAAGCTTTTCTGCCAGGTGTAAGAAGGAGTGCCCTCCACTGTTGCTAAGGCTTCTCAGGAAGGAGGCGGGGTGTTGCCTGCGAGGAAAAGTTGGTGGAAGGTCATGCGTTTGTGGATTTATGCTGAGCCTCCATTGTATAGGGCTTTGTATGCATGGGCCAACATCTTGAACTGGCATCTCTTCTCAATCTGGAGCCAGTTTAGTTTCTTGAGGAGTTGTGTGGTGTGGGTTCATCTGGGGAGGTCAAGGATGAGCCTGGCCACTGAGTTTTGTATTGTATGTAGTCTCTTCAGGAGGCATGTGGTGATTCCTACAGGGAGTGTGTTCCCATAGTAGAGCCTGCTGGTGACAAGTGTCATTCTGGTGTTGACTGTGAGCCACCTGAACATCTTGAGGAGCATGCATAGGGTGTTGAAGCAGGGATAAAAGACTGCATTTACCTGTTTCTTCTAGATAGCTTTCTCTCTAAGATGATGCATAGGTTGCGGGTTTGGTCTTTCCGGGAGGGGGATGAGTTGAGTTCTGCAGGCCACCATACATCATTCCAAGGAGAGGTATTGTTCCCAAAGATGAGGACTTCCACCTGGTCCCTGTTGAGCTTGAGACAGTTGTCCTTCATCCAGTCAGCGACTTTCGTCATACATCTCTGGAAGTTGGCTCTGGTGGAGGAGGAGTCTACTCTTCTTACAGCGAGAAGATGAGCTGTCATTGGTATAGGGGATGGTGTTGAATTTGTGCGATGTAATGGTGTTGGCCAAGCAGGTCATGAACGTGTTGAAGAATGGTGGGGCTGAGGGATGATTGTTGGGGGATGTCACGGATTAACCATGGGCGAATTTTGCGAATCTCGCGTTCGCGAATTTTGAGGATTTGCGAATTCGCAATCCGCAAAATCCGCGAATTCTCGTGAATTTGCGGATTTTTTTTGTGTTCGCAAGTGTTTCTGCAAGTTCGCGAGGATTTGGTACTAGTTCGCAATTGCGAACTTACTTGTCGGCTCGCAACGGTCGCGACTATGTTGTTTCTACGTCTGGTTCATCATCACAGCCTCCCAGCACCCTCTGTTTCACCACTGGCACCCTCTCTTTGACCCATGCCACCCTCTGTTACATCAATGCCACCCTCTGGTTCATCATCACTGTAGAAGATGGGGGGGAGAAGCAAGCCCACCTGCCCTGCTTGAACTGACATGAATTAATTTGGGGTTAGTTTATTAACAACACCTGCCCTGCCCCAACTGACAATAATGAATTAGGGGCTAATTAATGTGTCACTGAATTTGAAGTTCCAGCCTGGCACCTGCTTGTCTGCTCCCTTAGCTGTAAATCAGGACCTTTGTGGCATACAGTTAAGGTCAGAGCAGGGTCACACAATAGTTGCAAGCAGGCAACCGAATTCTGGAGGGCCCCCTCAGGAAGCACTACAGGGAATCGTTACAAATCATGAGGTTGACCTTTTGCACCTGCTCATTGCTTTTGCTTTTGCAAAAATCGTTTTTCGTTTTTTTCACGCTATTCGCGGCGTTGTGCGAAACCGACCGCGGAAGCCACCAATTCGTGCGAATGAGCTTTTTATTTTTTTGCGGCTTGTTGTTTCGCGAGTTTTTTTGCAGTATTCGCGAGCCGCTTGCAGCGCAACACCCGAATTTACCCCAAGGGCGAGTACGGGCGTGGCCATTTTGTTTGCGTGACGTATTTCCGTTTCCGCCCGCTATGTATAATCTCGCGCAGTAAGCGCATTGCGAGTAGAAGTTCGCACGAGATCGAGAGGAAAGTCTCGCGCGAACTTACTTTCGTGCTCGTGAACGGGCGCCGGCCATCTTGTTTTTCATTCATTTCCTGTGTCTGGGCATGGTGTTTAATCCTCTTGCTATCTTTGCCATCCTTTGCTTGTTTTCAGTTTTTTTTTAATGATTTTGCTTCTTATCTATCCCTCTCTTTTCCTAGCTGTATATTTTTGTCTTTTCTGCTATTTTTCTTTACTTTTAAACTACTTTTTTAAACTCTTTTCTTTTCTTCTTCTTCCCTATCCTATTCCTTCTTAATTTTCTACTTCCTACCTTACCTGCCCAGACCATGGTGAAGCCAGGCGCCGTGAAGCTGCCCAGGCACTTGAGGGCGGCAGCAGCGGCGGGGAGGAGGAGTCCTGGACCCCGTGCCAGGACACCATGCGGTCGATTGAGGGGGGAGCAGGTGATGCGACGGGAGATCTTCAGCCCGGAGGAAGTGGGCGCGCTGGTCTACTTCGTCCAGCGCCGCCTGCCCAGGACCATCGCGGGAGGCGGCAGGATCGCGGCCGGCGGCTACAACATGCAGGAGCGCCGGAAGCGGTGGGAGAAGGTGTGCTGGGCCATATCCCACCTCTACGGGGTCCAGCGCACCTACAGCCAGGTCACCCATCGCTGGACGGACCTCCTGGACCGGGAGCGCGACCTGCTGGACCAGCTCGGCTTGGAGATCCCCGGGCTTGGTGAGTAGTAGTAGCCATTTCATCACTCACTACTATGATGTTTTCTCCTGCTCTGTGTTGTTGTATTGCAAATATTTGTTTTTTACATGGAGCAAGCCAATAATGCCGCTGATGACGATTACATTGTAGTTAAATTATATTTCAAAATCTTCTGTGCATTTCAGGTGCACTGCTCTCCTTCTCAGTGGCGTTGCTACTATGCTTATTTGTTTTCTATTTTGTGGTCTCATTGGCCTGAGTAACTATTATGTATGAGTGTACTTTACAGAACTGCGTAATGCTAGACACTAGGGGGCAGATTACATTTACAAGCCCCTTGCGCCACGTTTACGTTGCCTTGCGTGACGCAACAGCGGCGTAAACGTGCCGCATCCCTGCGAGTCATTTACAGCATGACGCATCTAGGGAGATGCGTCACGTTATAAAGCCATGGGCCTGCACCACAATGGGTGCGTTCCTAGTACGCAGGGTGGGCAGTCCGGCGGCTGTGCGCCTCGCAAAATTGCCTGCGTGAAATCTACAAGATTTAACGCAGGCACTTCTGCGACGCTGCTACGTCAATTCAATTCCTTATGCCTGCTTGAAGCAGGCGAAAAGACTGACACAGCATGTTAAGTATTGGGTGGCCCTGAGCATTACTGGAGTTGCATTGTGTTGGCGACGTGACTCCAGCGATGCGCCGCTCTTACGTGACGAGATACGTCACGCAAGTGCCTACCCTTGCGCCAGGGCGCGCCGCATTGTAAATGAGGCGCATCTGCCGTGTCGCAAGGGTAGTTTTGCATGACGCATTTGATCTGGCGCATCTCTGGAGATGCGCCAGAACGCGTAAGTAAGTATGCCCCTAAGGGGCAGAATTGCAATTACCGTCGCATCCCTGCAAAGTAGCAGGGATGCGCCATTAATTGTGCGGCCCGCTACCACCACCAAACATGGTGCGCCGTATTTGCAATGCGGCGCACCATGGGCCCAAAACGTCACCGAAGCTTTACTGCTGGAGTTGCGTCGCAACGATGGCGCAGCTCCAGCAATGCTCTGGGGTACCCTATCTCCCCAATGCTGGGTCAAGCCGTACGTCTGCTTCAAGCAGGTGCAGGGTTTGTGTGACACATCATTGTCCTAAAGGTGACTGATTGAAATTTTGTAGATTTCCCTCAGCCACTTTTAGGATGTGTTCCAGCGCAGGAATGCCCTCCCTTGCGCCAGAACGCCCCCTGATGGCGCAGGGCTTTATAACGGGATGCATCTCCCAAATGCGTCACGTTGTTATAATAGTATACGCCGCACCATGGCGCCCTTTTTTGTTTAGCTGCTGCGTCACAAAAGTCACGCAAGAACGGAGCAAAAGAGCCGCAAGGGGCTTAAATCTGCCCCTTCCTTTGTACCCCTGACAATAAGAAAAATAGTGGCGGTGGATTGATAGTTTGACTATTTAAATGACTGGTAATGTAGCAGGCAACTGTTAGTGTTGTCACTGATCTGACTGAAATCACAATGGAGTTTGTCTGTCACTTTGCGTCTTGCCTGCGGACTGCTGCCTGCCAGTCCTAGGTGAACCTTTCAGTACTTTGTTTAGTGAGATACGTGACTTTCGAAGTCACAGGTCCGCAAATAAATGAAAACTAACCCTAATCAATATAATTTCGCGGAAATATTTTGTTATTGTTCTTTTGAAATGTTTGATTAGGTTGACATTGACAAGCAACAATCATCCATGTTTTCTGTTCATTCTTTCATGTTGTACGTCAGCTCCCCCCAGGGGCGAGGGGAGGACACAGGAGCAGCAGGCGGCGGATGCTGTTGAACAGGGCCAGGATCGGGCAGGCGAGGGCTCCTTTGCTGGCCCCAGTAAGTTTTCATTTTAGACTAGTACCTATTTTTCCTAGCGTTCCTCATTTGATTTTTTCAAAATCGTCTTTGATCTTCTTGTAGACTGTATCTAAATTCTTATCCTGCCTCTACTATGACTCCCTGTGGTATTACTAGATTATTCTTATTAGTCTGTCTGTGTAGCTAACTAAGATTGCACGGTTGTCGAAACTCCCATTCTAGTCAGCAATAGCTCTATCAACTTAGTGCAGTCCTCTGGGATTGTCCATAATGTCTTTTGAAGTGTTCTATCTGCTTTGAAAATTCCCAACTATAAAATGTGAATGACCACCAAGAAAGAATAAGATACTACCTTTTGGTTTGGATAGGAGAACAATCCATACCACTACAGTGGCGCGGACAATTCTTCTGCAGAAACAGAACTATGGACAATAAATAGTGCATTGCTTATCAATTATAATAGGCGCTGTTAGAGTTTCCACATACCTCTGTGATAACAGACTTTGAACCCCCAATGTCCTTACTGACTGACTACATAGTGTGGCACAGTCAATTAACTCCCGAATTCATCGATCATTGATCCCCAATGATGATTATTATCCAACGTAGCTGAAGAGTACGGAGTCAGAGTCAAGAAGTGTCAGAGGCACGGACTCATGCTTGCAAAAATTGCAAAACCTTTCGCTCAGTCACTCTAGTCACTCTGGACCAAAAAACACAGAGTCTATCTACGTTTAAAAGCTTTATTAAAAGTAAACACATTCATTAAAATGAAGTCATAATAAAAAAACGAAACGTTTAACTGAGAATGTAAAAGTGGTTAGTGCTGACGATTAATTGAAGACATTTCTTGTGCTCTCACCTTGTTTCAACTTGATCTTGTTGTTAGAAGTCCATCTTCTGTCTGTGTGGAAAAAAATGGTGCGTGTTAAAAAGCCAGCCTTCATCAGTTGTGCCAAAAAGTGCTGCATTACATTGTTTTCACATGTCTTCATTCCTTGACCAAATACTAGTGAGTGGTTTATTCTAACATTCTTAAATGTACTTTGTAGGTGGAACATCTGGTGGCGGGGCCAACGCGGAGGTGGTGGTGCTCGACACGGAGGCGGAGGGCAATTCCTCAGGGGAGGATGCGGCGGTTCCAGTGCCGGCTGTGAGAGTTCAGACGGTGGTGGTGGCGGGCAGAGGTAAGCTCTTATATATTCCTTACTTATTGAGATTGAAGACGTGGCTGGGAAGGAAAGAATATGAGATGCATGGCTGGGTGAATGATGAAGCAATGATTGGTGGAAGGACAACAGCCTGGGTGGGTGACACAGAAACTGTATGTGTCCATATACCTGGATCATGCTACTATCTGACTCTTAGATAGCATATGTGTATCTAGAGCAGGGGTACTCATAGTACGGCCCGCGGGCCGGTGGCGGCCCGGCAAGCCTTCCTTGGCGGTGTGCAGACCTTGCAGACAATCACTGCTCCCCCGGCCCCCACAGAGCAGAGTGGAGATGCAGGGCCACAAAGAGGTGAAATAGAACAAAGCCTCTGCTCTGTGGGGCCGGGCAAGCAGTGATTGTCAGGGTGGAGATGCAGGGGCGCTACAACAAACAAAGCCTCCATAATATGTTAATGGTCTTTTAAAGACCTGTTAAGTACTTTGGTGTGGCTGTCCGTGTGTGCACGTTGAGGAAGCTGTCTCAGCCCGGGCTGAAGGCTGACACAGACAGACACACACACAGTGAGATGACAGAGGGGGAGGGAGAGGGAGGGCAGGAGGGAGAGAGAGATGGAGAGGGAGGGCAGGAGGGAGAGCATGAGTGAGAGAGATGTATGTAAATGCTGGGTCTGGTGGCTCAGTGGATGAAGGCATCTGCTGCAGGGACCTGTGTGCAACCTCATGGTCACAAGTTTTCATTTTGCTTTAGCCCCGCCCCCTCTGACTCCGCCCCCACCAGTGCAGCCCTCGGCCACAAACTACACTGTAAATTTAGCCCCTGAGAGAAAGTTTGTGAGTACCCATGATCTACAGAGAGTAGACGGTCAGTGGATGAACTAAGTGTAACTTTGAAGAGCATGTAACACTGCACCCGCACGTCCGTTCCAGTGTAGGAAAGGCAAGGAAAAGAAGTTTTAATTTTGTCCAAATACTACCATCAATAGTAGCAGTAGTTTGTATTGCAAGCACAGCATAGATCCGGTTATTACGGTGGCCACTCCCTACCTCTCTTAATAAGTTTAGTAGTACTCAGTCATTCATGTGTGGATGTATCACTGGTCACTCAATAAAAAGCAAAGCACCTAAAGTCAACCCATATATAAGCAAAAACATCCCATGTGAAGTGATAGATAATCAGATTATTTATCTTCTTCAATTTTCCATTTCTAGTACTCATTTCCACTGTAGGGTGAAAGTTAAATTAATTAAGCAGTAACCCTTGAGTTGTAACAGAGTATTCTCAGTGCCACCCGTAATAGAAAAGTAAGAGCTTCACCACCTGCATGTACTGGACGGGTACAGTAACGCAACGCAAGTCTAGGTCACTCATCATGGCGTGCGTCTCTTTTTCTCGGGTGCAAGTTTACTGCGCTGGCATTATGCCGGCTTGCAGAAGATAACGTACCAATTTTCCTAAACAAGAGACAAGAAGAAGAATAAGACTGGTGTACTTTCATAGTCGACTCCAATGGAAGTCCATAGTGCTTGTAGAATTTGTTCCTTAAACTCCCACTAATGTTAGAGCAAGGAAGAAGAAGTGTGAGGTTAGATAGATACTGGCCTCAATAGTTATGTAATGCGCTTGCAAGTTGCTAGTTGTACTGCAACACAGATTTCTGCTGAATGATTGAGTTAATCTTAAAGAGCATTGGTTACAGACTATGTCTTTCTTTCTTCATATAGATTCTCCTTCCAAACGAACAAGGAGGAAGGAGCTGGCTAGAGCGGCCCGGCAACGGAGGATCGATGCCACTGTGGCCGAATATCGGCGGCTGGTGGCCCTGGAGGACGAAGAAAGTGTGCAGTCGACCACAACAACAACGTCGTCTGCATCGGCCTCCGTGCCCCCACGGGCTGCCACCCAGCACAGTGGTCCACCCAGACTGAGCCGGGCTGCCAAAGCCAAACGCCACCGCCGAGTAGCAAGGACAACAGCTTCCTCTCACAGCCGTTGCACCTGCAAGGCAGTGAAGGCACGCCTGAGCCGCAGTACCCTGATGGTGTCCCGCCTCCAGCAGGAGCTCCACCACTTTTCAAACGTGTTGGAGGGGCTCCGCGTAGAGCACGCCTTGCTCCGCCAGGAGCATGATGCCCTGGCCCAAAAAGTAGACAGCATCCACCCATAGTGTCCCTTGCCCCTTTTTAGAGACTTTTGGGGGGTGGGAATTGGGAGTTGGGTTTTTGGGGACTTTTGAAGGACAATCGTTGGGGTTAGGGAGGGTCTTGCGGGAGATTATTTTGTTAGGGATATAAATATACTTTTTCAAACTTTATCTGAGCATACCCGTTTCTTACTGCTTGCCTGGTGGGTGGGGGTTTAACAGTGACTTTGTTTTCCTGAAAGTTTAGTTCCATTTTCTTCCTTTAAGTGTAAATGCCCAAATGTTTTCAACACTAAGTGCCTCTCACAGAGTAAGTGAAGTGAATCCAAGAGTCCTAGGACTTTAGTAGTACTACCGTCAGTCTCTCGTCTCTCGTCTCTCCTACTAATACTCCATTATACCCCCAAACCACCAAACACTTATCTTACCTGTAATTTGTGTTTGAAAGTAAGGCTAGACCCAGAGCTGGCTCCACGGGAAACAGCAAATAAGGTTGGCAATCTTGGTCGGATAAAATTTCCTCATAGCGGTGGTACTGGTGGTGTGACACAGTGGCAGTTGCCTGCCTATGAAAAAAAAGAAAATTAAATCTGGTTTGTCCTCCTGAGCAATTCAACGGTACAATAGAGAATATAGCAGGTGACAGAAGTACACTAGAACAGTGCCACATTGTAGCCTAACAAATGGTAAAGTATAACTACTAATTCGGTTGAAGTTCTTTGACATTAGCCATGGGTCTTTGTCAAGCAGAGTAAGAATATATCCTCGGATTTCTTCACCAGCCTGTTGCTATCACCTTATCCTCCCCAGCAAGTGTGTGGATTTATTGCTGTAATTTAGTCACACATCAATCAAAACCACACAGCCCGGGGGAAGAGGGTTAGGGTTTGAAAAATGGATGGGTACGGGGGTTTTTGGGAAAGGTTTTGGGAGACAAGAAAAAATAGCACAGCATGGACAAACAATTGTGAACATAAACAAATCTTTGGGTACAAACCTATCCATCAATCTTTGAAAGTGCATGCACTACTGCATGCATGTCAGTGAAAAGTAAGTAGTACTTTCGACAACTGTGGAAGAAAGAATGCGACAGTACAGGGCCTGTGTGGAATTATTGATAACTATATTACAAATGACTATGTGTGGTGCAGATGTGATAGTGGAGTGGACTAAGTGATGTGTTAAGGGATCAATTTAGAAGCAGAGAGAGATCCAAGAAATGCAGTCACAGTCAGAGAAAATGGCAAGGGATACTGTATCTATGTTGTTGTAGTTGTCCTGTTGGAAGTGGTAAGTAAGTTGCCTGCAGAAAAAAAATCCTCTTATTAGCGGCACTCCTCCATTGCAGCCGACGCTTCGTCCATCGATGTTGGTCACCAGAAGACACCCTGTAAAAAAAGCACAGCATAGACAAACAATTGAACATAAACAATTATTTGGGTACAAACCTATCCATCAATCTTTGAAAGTGCATGCACTACTGCATGCATGTCAGTGAAAAGTAAGTAGTACTTTCGACAACAGTGGAAGAAAGAATGCGACAGTACAGGGCCTGTGTGGAATTATTGATAACTATATTCAACATAAGGTCTCTGTAGCCAGATACCTGAGAGCCTTGCTGGTCACTATAAATCCATTCACAACAACACTCAATGGGGTTGGTCTGGAAGGTATAGTAGATAGAAAAGGAGAAATTGCTTTTTTTCTAGGTGTCCCCTCACTCACCAGGGTTGCCCCTTGGTGACATGCTTCATCATTGGGGCCATCCCAGTCCTCTACGGGCTGGGGCGTGCTGCGACTTGCGAATTACGTAGGAGCACTTACAAATGACTATGTGTGGTGCAGATGTGATAGTGGAGTGGACTAAGTGATGTGTTGAGGGATCAATTTAGAAGCAGAGAGAGATCCAAGAAATGCAGTCACAGTCAGAGAAAAAGGCAAGGGATACTGTATCTATGTTGTTGTAGTTGTCCTGTTGGAAGTGGTAAGTAAGTTGCCTGCAGAAAAAAAATCCTCTTATTAGCGGCACTCCTCCATTGCAGCCGACGCTTCGTCCATCGATGTTGGTCACCAGAAGACACCCTGTAAAAAAAGCACAGCATAGACAAACAATTGAACATAAACAATTACTTGGGTACAAACCTATCCATCAATCTTTGAAAGTGCATGCACTACTGCATGCATGTCAGTGAAAAGTAAGTAGTACTTTCGACAACTGTGGAAGAAAGAATGCGACAGTACAGGGCCTGTGTGGAATTATTGATAATTATATTCAACATAAGGTCTCTGTAGCCAGATACCTGAGAGCCTTGCTGGTCACTATAAATCCATTCACAACAACACTCAATGGGGTTGGTCTGGAAGGTATAGTAGATAGAAAAGGAGAAATTGCTTCTTTTCTAGGTGTCCCCTCACTCACCAGGGTTGCCCCTTGGTGACATGCTTCATCATTGGGGCCATCCCAGTCCTCTACGGGCTGGGGCGTGCTGCGACTTGCGAATTACGTAGGAGCACTTACAAATGACTATGTGTGGTGCAGATGTGATAGTGGAGTGGACTAAGTGATGTGTTAAGGGATCAATTTAGAAGCAGAGAGAGATCCAAGAAATGCAGTCACAGTCAGAGAAAAAGGCAAGGGATACTGTATCTATGTTGTTGTAGTTGTCCTGTTGGAAGTAGTAAGTAAGTTGCCTGCAGAAAAAAAATCCTCTTATTAGCGGCACTCCTCCATTGCAGCCGACGCTTCGTCCATCGATGTTGGTCACCAGAAGACACCCTGTCCACTGCCTGCCTGATGCTGAATTGTGGCTCGCTAATGTGAAGCCTGACTCCATCCTTTTTTCCCCATTGCAGAGACTGAAACCCGGCCTGTAATTATTCAACGAAAAACAGGAAGTGATATAATATTACAACACCACTGATAAATAAATATAAGGTATGTAGGCTGTGGAGTGCAAAAAGTCACACTTTGATTTTCCTAGTAGACAGTACAATATTTTTGAAAGTGCGTACTCTGTCTGAGTCACCTTTTGAAGGATAAATAAGTAGGGGCAAATTAATGTAGCGGATCTTTCCCCTCAAGCTAGGTGTACTGTAAACTGTGTTTTAGAAAAAAAATTAGATCTTCCTAGCAGTGCTCCCACCCAGACCCTTACTAAAGCCAGTCGCAAAAATGTAGAAGACCCCCAATCAAATCTCAAAAAACGAGGCCTAGCAGAAAACTGGTGACAAAACTTACTTTGAAAGTAAAAGTAGGCCGAGGTACCCCCTTACTAATTACCCCTTACCCACCGTGGATTGCATTCAAACCACTTGCAAGCAACCAAGCAAAAGTATCCATAGCCAGCATCACTCCAAGACTCGAAATCCCCCCCACTCAAACACATGCAATACAAAATACTGCTAACCCTAACGAACCCTAAGTTAAGAATAGTGGCAAAGGCTTTCTTTAACTATGCGAAATCCCCACTTTCCCACCATGGATTTTCTTCAAATGACTTGCAACCAAAATTACACATTCTCACAAGTGCTCTAAGACCCCAGAACTCAGTTGCAAAAATCTAGAACACCCCGAAACACATGCAATCCTGCTGCGAGGGCTAACCCTAACGAACCCTAAGTTACAAAAAGTGCCAAAAGGCTTTTCCGTGAGGATTTTGTCCCAACCACTTCTACCCGGTATTAGACCTTCCCAGGAATGTCCCAAGACCCGCCAACCCACCCTCCAAAAAGCATAACACCCCCAAACAGGCCAAAAGCAAAATCTCATACTTGCAATATTTCTCGGCCTTCGGTCCAAATGCGCTGCGTAGCTAGGCCATAAGTCGGGGTTGCCACCACGGATTTCCTGAAAAGCAAATGCAATCAAGATTAGAGTGTCCCAGCAGTGCTCCCAGACCCCGAAACTCACCCACAAACACCAGGAAGCCCCCCAAACAGGCCCCCCGAAAACGCTACATTGAGCAAAATGTCAGAAATAGCCAAAAAAAAATCGGCCTGGATTTTGTCCCAACCACTTCTACCCGGTATTAGACCTTCCCAGGAATGCCCCAAGACCCGCCAACCCACCCGCCAAGAAACATAACACCCCCAAACAGGCCAAAAGCAAAATCTCATACTTGCAATATTTCTCGGCCTTCGGTCCAAACGCGCTGCGTAGCTAGGCCATAAGTCGGGGTTGTCACCACGGATTTCCTGAAAAGCAAATGCAATCAAGATTAGAGTGTCACAGCAGTGCTCCCAGACCACGAAACTCACCCACAAACAGACGGAACCCCCCCTAAAAGCACCTCAAAGGCAAGCAAGTCATCAAAAACACAAAACATTTTCCGCCTGGGATTTGGTCCAAACCACTTTTATCCGGTATTAGAGCTTCCCAGCAATGGCCCCAGAGCCGTCAACCCAGGAGAAAACGAGTAGAAGACCCCCAAACAGCCAAAGAGCAAAAGTACAAAAATGGGGACTTTGTCAGTTTTTCCCAAATTTCCCAAATCACTCCGCGCGCGCTCTGCAGCTAGGCCCTAACTCCCCTCTGCCACCATGGATTTGCTTCAAACCTCTTGCAAAGTAAAGTATATATAGCCAGCAGTACGCCCAGACCCCGAAACCCACCCACAAACACCAGGAAGCCCCCCAAACAGGCCCCCGAAAACGCTACATTGAGCAAAATGTCAGAAAAGCCAAAAACAAATCGGCCTGGATTTTGTCCCAACCACTTCTACCCGGTATTAGACCTTCCCAGGAATGCCCCAAGACCCGCCAACCCACCCGCCAAGAAGCATAACACCCCCAAACAGGCCAAAAGCAAAATCTCATACTTGCAATATTTCTCGGCCTTCGGTCCAAACGCGCTGCGTAGCTAGGCCATAAGTCGGGGTTGCCACCACGGATTTCCTGAAAAGCAAATGCAATCAAGATTAGAGTGTCCCAGCAGTGCGCCCAGACCCCGAAACCCACCCACAAACATCAGGAAGCCCCCCAAACAGGCCCCCGAAAACGCTACATTGAGCAAAATATCAGAAATAGCCAAATAAAAATTGGCCTGGATTTTGTCCCAACCACTTCTACCCGGTATTAGACCTTCCCAGGAATGCCCCAAGACCCGCCAACCCACCTGCCAAGAAGCATAACACCCACAAACAGGCCAAAAGCAAAATCTCATACTTGCAATATTTCTCGGCCTTCGGTCCAAACGCGCTGCGTGGCTAGGCCATAAGTCGGGGTTGCCACCACGGGTTTCCTGAAAAGCAAATGCAATCAAGATTAGAGTGTCCCAGCAGTGCTCCCAGACCACGAAACTCACCCACAAACAGACGGAACCTTCCCTAAGAGCACCTCAAAGGCAAGCAAGTCATCAAAAACACAAAAAAAATTCAGTTTGGGATTTGGTCCAAACCACTTTTATCCGGTATTAGAGCTTCCCAACAATGGTCCCAGAGCCGTCAACTCACCTGCAAAGAGGTACAACAACACCCCCACAAGTGCTGAGTCTTTCTTCATTGGGCGTAAACCAGCCCTCTGGTTTGATGGAAATAGGAGTCTGGAGGAGGAGGATAGAGGAGCATGTTCTTATGAACTTGTGAACCTGAGGAATGCAGACTGCGGCAACTTCAAATCCATTAGCAAACCAGTGAAGACAGTTCTGCTGATGGGCTTGTTTTTGTGATTATCTGAATAAAGTTTGAAATATATTAACTGTGCACAACAAAGAAAGACAGACACACAGGAATAAAAGTGAATAAGGACGAAAAAGAAAGTTATTGATTCGTTGTCTCATTTTCAGGGCTCGGTATCACGTTCCAGGAATGAGAATAAGGCTTTGTCATCATACTCTGCGAATTCAGGCAGGGTGAGCTCAGTGTCACCTGACAGAGTAGAAATTCCCTCATCTATGTTGCTGGCCACCTCCTCTTCATCCGGCACGCTTTCTCGTACTCTGAAATCTGGTGGTATGCAGTGCTGATTCATCTTGATCATTGTTAACCTCTCCACATTTTTGGGTGAGAGGCGGCTCCGTTTGGGAGTTACAATGTCACCAGCAGCACTGAAAACCCGTTCAGAAGACACGCTTGCGAGTGGGCAAGACAAGTAGTTTAAAGCCAGGTTGGTGAGCTGTGGCCACAATTCTTTTTTCCCATGCCAATACGCCAATGGGTCAGAATTAACATAGACCTCTGTTGAGTCATTCAGATAGTCCTTCACCATCGACTCAAGGTCCTCATCCAAGGTTCCTTCACTTTGCTTAGCTCTTGCTGTGCCTCTGACCTTTTGAGAACCAAACCCACGCAGAGCTAGCCAATCCTCTTCAGCCTCCAATGTTTCTGTTGTGTCTCATGCAGATGATCCGGTTGCCGGTGTCTTTAACGGCTGAGAGGTCACTTGTGCCACAGCCACAGGTGCAGAAGTGGATTGTTTTGACTGGGGATGGCCTGCTGATGTACTGCCATTTCCTTCAATTTCCAGCCGTTCTCTTTCAAACCTCTTGGCTGACAAGGCTAGCCAATGTTTGTACTTTGGAACATGTTCATCATCAAAAGGAAAGAATGCTTGGCCTGCCAGCGCCTTTTTGTAGCGTGGATCCAGAATAGTAGCACAAATGTAATGCTCTTCTGAGTGGATCTTTTTAAGACGTTCATCACCTTGTAGGAGCTCTAATAATTTCTCAGCCAGAAGAAAAGAGTCTTGGTTTTTTACATCTTTTTCAAACACAGAACACACCTCCTTCAGTTGGTCCTCCAGCATTTACAACAATGGGATAGCTTTTCCCAAATTACAGTCCTCCTTGCTGACTGCACGCGTGAAGAACTCAAAAGGACGAAGCATGCATGTCAGGCTTTGAACTATGTTCCATTGCACCACACCCATCCTCAGCTCCTCTGTACCCTCTGTAAGGAAATATTGATCGAGTTCCTTATACTGCTCATACAGACGCTCAAGCATGTAGAAGGTTGAGTTCCAACGTGTTACCACCTCCTGAATGAGTGATTTCACTGGCATTTTACGTTGATATAGCAGGCTCCTCAGCTGCTTCCGGGCCTTAAAAGAATGGCTGAAATGCTTGCACATTTTTCGGCAGGTGTCCAATACACTGTACGCTGCACTGCCTTTATTACCCAAGAATTTTTGGACAACCAGGTTTATACAGTGCACCAAACACGGCACTCTGAAATAGTTACCGTCCCTCATGGCCTTAACTATATTGGCGCCATTGTCCGTGGAAACATAACCAACCTGGCGTTTTAGTCGGGACAGCCAGTTAAGGACCTTTGTGTTAAAGACACCCAAAATGTTTTCTGCTGTGTGACATTTCTCCAAACCAAACATGGCTAGTGTTGCATGTTTCCGAGCAGCTTTAAAAACAATGTCCGTGTCAACACCTGTGTTTAGCTTTGCTTTAGCCCCTGAAAAAGAGACCCAGTGTGCAGTGATGCACATGTAATCAGCGCCTGCGCCACTTGTCCACATGTCTGTTGTCATATGTATAGTGTGAACAGCACTCTTCTGCAAAGCTGCCCCAATCACCTTCAGAACATCTTCATGTAGTGCTGGAACCGCAACTCGGGCAAAATAGAACCGGCTAGGAACCTTCCATTTAGGGCAGAGCGCTGCCACTAATTCTAGAAAACCAACCCCTTCTACAAAAGAAAAAGGGAGAAGGTCCAGAGCTAGCATTTTAGCCAGCTTAGTGTTATACAGACGCGTCAGTGGGTGGTTGCGTTCATATTGCGCTTCTGTAAACAACATCTTTTTAATGTTGCCCTGGACCAAGGATTTACGGGATGATGATGATATCTTCGACCCAGTTACGCTCGCTGATGAACTTTTGCGCATTGATGTCTCACTCTCTCCCACACTCTTAGTGTGCCTCACATGGGGTGTGCTGCTGACAGGGGTACTGGGTGTAAGTGAAGTGTTTGAATCGTCTTCTTCCTCCTCGTCATCATCAGATGAAAAATCAACGTTTTCATTACGTGCAATTCCGGCTTCCTTGACCGCCTCTAGGTGCGGAAACCATTGGACAGGGTGCGCTCTCTTAAGATGACCTCTCTGGCCTCCAGTACCATAGTTAGAACCAAGCTTACCATGACTAACTCGAAGCTTACAAATGCTACAAATGGCTACGTTTTCCATTTTTGGGCAAACACTAAAGAAGTCCCAAACTGGAGACTTGAAATGTCTTTGGGGGCCGGAGGAGGCGGCGATACTGGTGGTGGTGGTCCTGCTGCTAATGCCAGATGAAGTGGAGGATGTGGATTGCCGAACTTCAGTACGTTTTGCACTTTCACCACCACGAATTGAGGTCGAGGTGGGTACCTTCTTGCGAGGAAGAAATATGGAAGTGGTAGGTGTTGGTGTACTACTTAACTCTAAATCTAATGATTGTTGTGTTTCCATTTCCATTGCCTCCTCGTCGACATCATCATCACGCTCAGCAGCTTCTCGGGATAGGGTCAAAATGTCTCTTTGCTGCATGCCCGCTGGGGCTGCAGTGACCTTTGTGATGACTGGCTCGTCGTCATCGTGAGAGGCTTCATCACCAGCAGTATCTGTCACTTCTTGTTGAGCCTCATCACACTCCATAGTTATGAGTTTTTCGACGACCTTCCTTTTACGCTTAGGTACCTTTGTCAGATCATGGTGTGCCTCACTCTCAGGCTGCAGTGGTGGTACCCAATCGTCATCCAGATCATCAGTAGGAGGTGGGCTTGAAGAAGATGTAGACACCCCCCTTGATCTTTTCCTTGCTAGGGATGTGGAAGACAATGAATGATCATCAGGAGGAGTGGCTTCCAATGATACCTCGGCTTCATTGTCGATTTCCTGATGTGCCCCTACTTCGGGAGGAACAACTATTGTGGGCACTTGTGACCCTCCATGCACCTCTGCTTGCGCATCTCCTTTTGCTGCCTCTCCTTCTACATGTACTTGGGCGTGCACTTGCACATGGTGTTGTTGTTGCGGCTGTGGTTGTTCAACACTTGTCAGATGAGTTACAACAACCTGTGTTGATTCAGGGACATTGCTGCTACTTTCTTGCGATGAGCCAACATCACTGGTCGATGGTGATTGGAGAAGTACACTGACTGCCTCTGAAGCACTTAAGTGCTTTGACTTAAGTTGGCGTGGTGGTGGAGGCACTGAACCCAATGGAGCAGGGGTGCTGCTCCCAGCTTGGTCCCCAGCAGATCCTGCTGCTGCTGCAGGCGTACTTTTTTTTTTGCTCCCAAAAAACGTGGCGGTTGGCACACCAGCCTCCTTGGTAACTTGCTTCTTCTGCTCCTTACTAGCAACTTTCTTGCTAGAGGAGCTACGGAGAACTTTTTTTGGGGCCATCTTCTTCAGAGCAGGTCAGACAGCAGGCCGCAGTTGCACGAATTGTAGAGTTGTCTGAGGCCAGACGTGACGTCGCGTGACGTTATGCTGCACACACACACCGCTGCAGGACTTCTTCCTGGCACTGGTGGTTCTCTTGAGTCTTGTGCACCTAAAAACAATGGAAGACAGAGGAACATCAGTTCAGTTATACACCACAAAAAAATCGGGAAAAAAACAGAAAAATCAGCACAATCCCATTCCATCCATGCCCTCCATGATGTTTAAGTTCAAGACACCCCACAGAAAGACTAGGCCCATGCTAGACTCAAATACCCCTGGTGAAAAGGCCACAAGTACAGCCCCAAAAAACGAAAATCACTGAAAAAATCAGCACAATCCCAATCCATCCATGCCCTCCATGATGTTTAAGTTCAAGACAGCCCACAGAAAGACTAGGCCCATGCTAGACTCAAATACCCCTGGTGAAAAGGACACAAGTACAGCCCCAAAAAACGAAAATCACTCAAAAATCAGCACAATCCCAATCCATCCATGATGTTTAAATTCAAGACAACCCACAGAAAGACTAGGCCCATGCAAGACTCACTACCCCTGGGCATAAAGGTTGAAAAGTAGGCAAAATGGTTGCAGGCCTAACAACAAAGCCTGCATTCAAAATGGCCACTTGCTTCCCAGCACATGGCCAGTGCCTGTAGCAGCACTCAAAATGGCCACCAGCCACATGGCCTGTCCCTCCCCATGAACACCCCCAAAAATCGAGAAACACTGCAAAATCAACACAATCCCATTCCATCCATGCCCTCCATGATGTTTAAGTTCAAGACAGCCCACAGAAAGACTAGGCCCATGCTAGACTCAAATACCCCTGGTGAAAAGGCCACAAGTTCAGCCCCAAAAAACGAAAATCACTGAAAAATCAGCACAATCCCAATCCATCCATGCCCTCCATGATGTTTAAGTTCAAGACAGCCCACAGAAAGACTAGGCCCATGCTAGACTCAAATACCCCTGGTGAAAAGGCCACAAGTACAGCCCCAAAAAACGAAAATCACTGAAAAATCAGCACAATCCCAATCCATCCATGCCCTCCATGATGTTTAAATTCAAGACAACCCACAGAAAGACTAGGCCCATGCAAGACTCACTACCCCTGGGCATAAAGGTTGAAAAGTAGGCAAAATGGTTGCAGGCCTAACAACAAAGCCTGCATTCAAAATGGCCACTTGCCTCCCAGCACATGGCCAGTGCCTGTAGCAGCACTCAAAATGGCCACCAGCCACATGGCCTGTCCCTCCCCATGAACACCCCCAAAAATCGAAAAACACTGCAAAATCAGCACAATCCCATTCCATCCATGCCCTCCATGATGTTTAAGTTCAAGACACCCAACAGAAAGACTAGGCCCATGCTAGACTCAAATACCCCTGGTGAAAAGGCCACAAGTACAGCCCCAAAAAACGAAAATCACTGAAAAATCAGCACAATCCCATTCCATCCATGGCCTCCATGATGTTTAAGTTCAAGACACCCCACAGAAAGACTAGGCCCATGCTAGACTCAAATACCCCTGGTGAAAAGGCCACAAGTACAGCCCCAAAAAACGAAAATCACTGAAAAATCGGCACAATCCCAATCCATCCATGCCCTCCATGATGTTTAAGTTCAAGACAACCCACAGAAAGACTCAGTCCACCCACCACTGAGTACCCCTGGGCAAATGGCCCCAAAACAGCCCAAAAATCGAAAATTCCAAAATTTTAGTTGCAGCAACTGTAATGCCCCAAACAAACTTACTTGTAAAATTTCTAATCCAACAGTGATCCAAAGAAAGTCAAAAAGGCCTCAAATCCAAATATCCAGCAGCATCCACAAAAAGTAATCCTTCCAGCTCCAGATCCAAATGAAAAGTGACCAGGAGATGGACAAAGCACTGGGAGGAGCCTGCTGAACAGGAACAGGAAGTTGAAGACTGTGGGGCACTTCCTTCCTCCCACCCCCTTCCCCCCTCCCCAAAATGGACTCTTCGCTAAAAAAGTGCAGGCAAAGGTCAACCTAAGGAGTTATTCAGATAAAAATCATCATTTCAAGAAGGTTTATGCTGCTTGCTGGTGGATTTCTTGTGCAGAATTGCAAATTTTATATTTTCGCTTGTGCGAGATTCTTGCTGCTCGCCGCATCACAAATCTCGCAATTGCGAAGTACCACGAGACGTGATCTCGCCGTACTTGCGTTGACAAACCCTCGCTGTGCAAGTTGGCAAGCCGCGATGACGTAATCGCGCTCGCCAATTCCCGCGGGATCACACAGCAAGATCCAAAATGGCGCAGCACTCGCAAACTATCGAGAAAAACAACCCGGCAAACGAAGATAAACGCCGCGCGCCGCAAAAATTGTATCACCAACGCCGCGCGCCGCAAAAATAATCCGCTGCGTGCGAATTTGCGGATTTTGCGGGAAATTCGCAAATCTCGCGGATTGCGAATTTCCCGAAAATCCGCAAAATCCGCGAGCGTAACGGATTTTCCGCCCATGCTTATCACGGATGATCCTTTTGGGTTCAGAGTTGAACGGTGGGAGAGCGTCTCCCTGCATTCCAATGTGGTGGAGTCTGTTGACCAAGATGTGGTGGGAGACTGTGTTGGCTGACAGGCCAAGAGGATGAGGGCTGCTGTTGATGTCATATGCTGCTGCGATCAGGGATGTCTCTGTGCTTGGCTAAGGATCTGGATTGAGAGGGGTCCAGGAGGCTGCTGTGTTCCAGAAATTTGGTAAGTTGCTGGGTGATTGCTGCAAGATGCTTTGCTGGAAAGGGGAGCAGGGTGATGGCCCAATAGTTCCTCAGCTTAGATGGTTTCTTCAGTAGGGGCTTCACTTCAGCATATATCAGTACTTCGGAAAGGAGGGAGAGGTGATAGAGGTGTTTTGAACTTTATTGAGCTTGTCTTGCCTTGGAGGTTTAAGATGTGGTGGGGACAGGGGTCCAAGGATCCTCCTGAATGCACAGAGTTTGTGGAGGTTATGGTTTGATTTTTAATAGGTTCCCAATGGATGAGCAGGTATTAGGGGTTTGTGTCCGTGGGTGTGAGCAGGCTGATGCTCTTGGTGGCTGGGGGTTGGGGTTTGGATTTTTCGTAATGATGGAGATCTTGTTGTGGAAGACATCTGCCAGGGTTTCACACAGTTCCTGGAAGAGGTGATGTTGTTCCCAGCAGCAACAGGTTGAAAACCTCCTTCACAATGGCAAAGAGATCCTTACTGTGGTTTGTTCTTGCTTCTATGCAGTGTGCCAAGGTGTTCTTCTTTGTCTCCTTCAGGAGGCAGTGGTACAGGTTGAGTGCTGTCTAATAGGTGGTATAGCCACCTGTCTCTTTGCTGGTAGGCCACTTCCTTTCAAGTTGTCAGTAGTTGCGTTTGGTGAATTTCAGCTCTGCAGTGAACCAATTGTTTGTAGTTGGCTGGCTTTTTGTGGTGATGGTCTCGGTGCATTCAATGACCCACTCAGAGAAGTTTTTCACATCCATTTCTTGATTGTATGTTGAGTCTGGTGGGTTGGGGTTGAAAGCATTGTTCCACTAGTCTTCTGATATTTTCTTTCAGTTTCGGCATGAGGAGCTTTGAGGTGTGGTGCCTGTGTTGGTAGATTTCTGAAAGGATAAAGTGTACACTGTAGTGGTCAGTCCAAGTAAGATGTTAGAAGTGATAGTGTATGACTCTGTCGCTGGACATGAAAATGGAGCCAAGTGTGTTTCTTGCGATGTAGGTGGGGTCATTGACATGTTGCTTGAGGCCATTGTTGCTGATGCTTTCCATGAGGTCAGTTATGTTGGTGTTGTTGGAATCATCGAGGTGGAACCCGTTTACTACACAGCAGTAATTCCAGTGAGTAATATCACTGTGGCATGGAAATGTTTTCTTGATAGTGGGGTGCTGAAAAGAAGAGAGGGTTAAAGAGAATTTAAGCAATTTTAGCAAAGAAGGAGGGATTTGGCAAGTTGTCTAGTCTATTTCATCTAATGAAGAAGAGGTGGTCCTGAGAGGTGATGGCTGAGATGTCGAAGCCTCCTTTCAGAAGTGCTTTTGTGGCTATGAGGCATCAACTGGAGATATGTGCAGAGGGATACTAGACGTTTGGGTCAGGCAGAAAGGAAATGTAAGAAATACTCATGCACCTCTGATACTGCCATCTGAGTGAAAATATCTGGCATAAAGAAACAGGGTAGCAGACATATGTTTTGGTTAAGGGATTATTGATTTTTCAGGTTTTCTTTCCCTGACTTTTGTGGGGATTCTAAGGTGGGCATACTGATGAGCAGAAAGCGAGGGTCTGAGTATGAAAGCAGAAATATGTAGGTTCAGATTTGATGATCAGTATAAATAGGCCAAAGATAAATACAAGTGGAAAGGTTGCAGTATCTTGTTGGGATTTCTTGTGATTGCATTTTTGCATAAAGCTGTGGGCAAATTGGGAGTGAGTGGAAAAGTGTTTCCCACTCTCTCATTCAGGATAAGGATAATGAAGGCTCTAAATTGGTCATTGCCCCAAAGAAAAGGCAGAGGACTGCTAACATGTATTACTCTGCACTGATGTAGGCCACTGAAGGGTCAAGTCAAACAAAGCAATAAGGGAGAGTGGATTTGCATCAGACAGATTGCAATGTTGTCCAGTATCTCCATTGTTGTTAACTGGGAAATGTAAGATTATACCTGAAGAAAGTCATGCCCATAACGTTTTTCTTATTATTTTTGTGCTCCTAAATCATGTCTGTATGAGCGTTAACTCTGCCTAGTGTCTATTAGTAAAGAAACTGAAATGTGGGCTATCAGTTTTTTCACCACTGGTGTCATTTCTATAAACTATTGGTGTTTATTTAGTGGTTTATCTACTCATTGTACTCAGTACCATGATGGACATGAAAAAGCTTTGGAGATAAATTTGCAAAATACCTACAACGATTGGTAACCCGTGATGTGAACTGCATCTTACCTCTCACCAGAAACAGTATCCAAATCGTGTTCAGTATTAATATTTACTACCATTGTGTGCTACAGAATGAGGCTCTGCATAGGTTTTCAAATTATTCATGAACCAATTTATAACTGAGCTTAAATTCAGTTAAAAAACATCTCTTTTGGGTTTCCTTTTATGTGTTGTTTGAATGTCTCATTGCATTATAATTCCGGCCAGTGTTGAAGAGCTAAAATGGCCATGATAACAAAGGGGCAACAAGGCAGAGTTGTAAGCTTCACTTTGGTATGGTCTTGAAGCACCAGATCCTGGTAGACATTTTAGTAATGGGGGTATCTTAACACAGTTGATAATTGACCATTGACAGCATTTACAAAACAATGCAGCTGATGCTGCTGATTGCAAGATGTTCCTTTCTTCCAGCACAACCACGCTATTCCCCTCCATATTTGTTATTGTGCCAAAATATCCAAATACGTTAAAAACAAGGAAATAGATTTGTGAAATATCCTGGTAATTTGTTTAAGCTATTAACAAGACTTAGCTACCGTTGTACTGTTCTTTGCCATTCTACAATTACTTCCTTTTGTCTTGAATGCCACCTCAAATTTAATGAGCAACTTATTGTTCATTCTGCCACAGTACATTCTGAACTTCCTCAAATATTTCTAGAATAGAAATGCCTTGGTTATGTAAAATCAATTATTGCCTACATGGATGTTTATCTGATCCTGCAGGAAATATACACAGCACCGAAAGTAAACCATAAGCTTTTCTCTTGCCGTTGGCTTCATGCAGCATGTTCCGTGCATCGCCATGATTCATTTTAAAATGAAACAAATTAAACAAAGCTATTCCAATTGAAAGAAGTAATATAGTACGCAGATTAAAAAACACTGTAGTGGTTGGTCCAGGTTAGATGTAAGACGTGGTTGTATATGACTGGAAGTGAAACTGGGGTTGAGTGTGTGTCCTGCGTGGCAGGTGGGGTCGGTGACAGGTTGCTTGAGGCCGGTGTTGCTCATGCTTTCCAGGAGGTTGGTTATGTTGGTGTTGTTGGGGTCATCGAGGTGGAACCCATTTACTACACAACAGTAATTCCAGTGAGTAGTATTACTGTGGCTGGATACTTCAGTAATTTTCAAGATTAACATCTAAATACAGTCTTTTGGGTTTTGAAAAGAAGAGTTCATAAACCGGCATTGAAATAATTTCTTGATAGTGGGGTGCTGTAAAGAAGAGAGGATTAAAGAGAATTGTAGCAAAGGAGAAATGATTTGGTGATCCTGAGAGGATATGGCAGATAAGGTGGTTGTGGTAGCCTATTCTACTAAAGCTGTTCACACTGGTTAAGCCCCATTCTCAGTCAAGATAATATCTCTTCCAGCTGTTCACAATGTTTCAAGATAAGATCTCATCCAATGGAAAAGGCAGACAGTTTCCAACAGTATTCTGGACTGCTTGCTTTATTTACTTAGCTGTGTAAAGCAGATGCTCACTAAATACCTAAAATTGCTATGTTTTACTACTATACAGGCAGTCACATTTGCAGTTACCTTGCAGTTAATAGGGGCTAGATTTGAATAGTGTAGCATGTGCAGTGGCACTGGAAACACATGCTCTAGGTGCCTCACTAATCAGAGAATATTGCAAAAGGTTACTAATAAACAGACAGTCACATGTGCACTAGGGCAATGATTTCTATGGTGCTGTAGGTGCAGTAGACCGGGCAAAAGTTGTCAGAACTCCTTTAAACACAAAATATTGCTATATCTAATGAGTAAATAAGCAGTCAGAAGTGCAGTTAGCTTGCAGGCACTAGGGCCATGATTTCATTAGTGCAGCAGGTGCAGTGCCACTGGGGGCCAAAATGTAAATGTACATGTATTTATATAGCGCAAATCACCCACATCGCAGGCATCTATGCGCTTGTTTAGGGAACCCGTCCTGGTATTCCCCTGTGAGATAGCCCCGGCAGGGTATCCACATGGTGAAAGCCAGGCATCCCGCCACGAGGGGCTCTTGTGGAGATTAAGCAAGCTATTGCCCAGAGTCGCAGAGTGTGAACCCGTGAGTCGAGTAGGCACCGGAGCGAGAATTATCGAGTCCGTGGAATTATTGAGCCCAACCCCCGTCAAGGCGGGGAATTGAACCCTGGTCCAGGGCTGATCTCAGTTTCCGGGTCTGCCGCCTCTAACCCCTGAGCCACACTTCTCTCTTAGCTCCAGGAACCCCTCTAAACACCAAATATTGTAATATTTTACAACTAAACAGGCAGTCACAAGTGCAGCTACCTTACAGGCAATACAGTCATGATGTGAAAGGTGTAGCGGGTGCATGGCACTGGGGTCAAATGTTGTCATAAACCCTCTAAACACCAAATATTGCTTTAGTTTTTACTATAAAACAGGCAGTCACAAATACATTTATCTTGCAGACACTAGGGGCATGGTTTGAATAGTGCAGTAAGTGCAGTGGCACTGGGCCCCAAAGTTGTCAAAACTCCTCTAAACATTTAATATTCCTATTACATCAATTAATTCTATTACTTCCCTATTTTATTTTAATTTTCGCTGTTACTTACCTACACTATACCACTAGTTAACAGCATAATATATTGCCTTTTTGTACCAAAATAAGTCTTAACACTTTAAAAGACTTTCTGTATCTCACATTGTAAAACTACTCAGCAAGCTACAACTTACAACATAAACCAGCTAAGTATTAATCACATAGGTGAAACCTAATGCATTTACTACTGCTTGTTCTTTTTTTGCCACCTAGATACTGATCGAAGTAACATTGCAATGAGACACATCAACTTCATCAAGTAACTCCTTACTTGATGTCCTTCAGTTGTGGTTTATTGTAGACCTGACGTACAAGAAGTAAAGATTTCTCACTGTGAACACAGGTACTTGTTTTTATCACTGATCCCATTTTTTGGTCCCCCATTTTCAAACACGACAACTGTTCTATTTCAAGTTCCATTAAGGTGATTAGTGCAGGCAGTATGCCACAATTTTCTTCCCAGAATACAGGCAAAGCGGCAGGGATCAGCACAGGTTAGTTTTCCTTTCCTCTATTTTTTAGAAGAATGTATTTGTTATTTTACAACATTTGAATCAAAGACACAGTTTCCAGAAAATCACAGTGCAAGTAAAAATTATACATTATAAGCAGTATACTTTTTATTGGGCCGTGGCAAGTACGTGGAGCCCCGCGATGTGGTAAAAAAACACCGCCATGCTACATGGAGTTCTGTGAGTGGGGCGGAGCAGCTTGACATTTCTTTGTCGTACGCAGCGTGAGCTGTGTTCTCGTGCCGGAAATCACACACCAATTGCATCATGAGGTATGCATGGATGCGGCCATATTATTTTCTGTTCTGTTCATATGCTGGGCCCGTTTTTTTTAATCCTTACACATTCTTTTCAATCCTCCCCATCTAATTTATCTACCTCTCATTTCATATTCATTGTATGTGTGTGTTTTTGTGTCTGTGCATTCTATGATTTTTTTATTTTTCCTGTTTCTTTTCTTTTTTTCACTAACCCAGTGCCATCCCAGAACAGGGTGACCAGGGAAGTGGCAGCACCAGACCCCCCAAACAGCCAACAGCAGTCACCTACCTTGTAAGCGGCGCCGCCAACCCTGCGCAATCATTTGTGAGTTAGAGGTGACAGCACAATTTCTTTCATGCAGCGCCACCACCACTCGATGCTGGCAGCAGGCATTAGACCTGGGAGCGTGTACCTTCTACGGGAGCATCAACTGCATTGGGGAGGGAACACTGCTCCACCCAAGTGCAGCGCATCTAGCATCAGCTAATGCAGCGCTAGATGGATATCCTGGACCGGGAGCAGGACCTGCCAGGTGTCGATATTGCGGGGCTAGGTGAGTAATTATTTGTTGTGTTTGTGTTCTGCAATACTAAAAAAAAGGTTTTCCGATTAGCATTCTACTCACACTCAGAGATCAGTTAAGTTTAGTTTGCGTCAAGAATATTAAGTGATCCAGTTTGAGCTAGGCAGGTGCTCGGCGCTACCTAATCATACTCATCAGCGCTCACTTCAGCTGATGTTAATTCAAGAAGCCATTGCAGACTCCCCTGTCCCCTTTCCACCATAGCGAATTAGTTATATCAGTGATTTAGCATTCTCTGTAACTTTTCTTTTTGTAGTTTGTACAGTCCCAAATACTCTCTTAGTGATCTGTAGTATGCATCCATGCATTGCAAAAAAGGCAGACTGAGCTGGTCCATCAAGGGGGTTGAGAAATGAGAATAGAATTAAAGAGCATTTATTGCAATGCATTAGTTTCAAATTTAGTTTTTTAGAGGGATATTTTGAAGAGGGATTTTAGGATTAGTATGTCCAACTTGATGATAGTCAATAGTATTGAAACTAGTAATATAAGCAATCTGATATAGAAAAGTACAATGTTAATGCGTTTGCCTGTCAAAACTATTTTGTGGAGATTAACTGTGGCACTAATCTGTTTTTTAATCTTCTTTCGTTTTACATCAGCACCCAAGGGCAAGAAGAAAGGCAGCAGTGAAGCAAGTCTGGAAGGAGCTGGTGAGTATGTGCCGACCATCCCTTACTTTTGACTCTGCCCACTATTTGAGACTACTTTTAATGTTGGCTTGTTTTTTTTATACTGTCTCCTGTTTTTCCAAATCCCCCATCCAATTTCTATTTAATTCTTAGTATTCCTGCATTGTCCTTTTTTCCCATATTTCATGTTTTTGTTTTTTTTGGTATCTGACTTTCTCCTATCTGTATTAGTCTGCAGTCTTCTTCTGCTTGGTTAGTAATCTTTCTCCCCCCCTTATATATCTTGTGGTACTGTACAACTAGGAACAGTTTTTTGATACTCTTCTGTCTGTGAAGACTGCAGGCCACGTAAGCTAGTATTATAAATATTTTTCACAGGCATATTTGTTGTGAAGGCATTCTTTATCTTGCTCAGGCACTAACAGTTAACATGAGAGTGGCCATGGACATGGACCACCCCCATCCCCACCCATAATGTTGTGTTGTGTTATCAATTTATAAAACATACAAGCAGTTTCCATGACAGTACTGCATGGTTGGAAAATATGAGGCCCCATAGCATTTGCCAACCAACTTCATATGTCTTTATTTTTTTATTTTTTATTTATAGTTTCACAGCAGCAAGATTGCATAGAGCCTTGTAAAAACAGAATGAAAAAGAAAGAAATACATACAATACATCCGTACATAAAAGGCAGCTTAAACCAGTAGTCCAAAATTACAAAAAATAACCAATACGTCATTCAATTCAATTCGAATCAACCCTCATAATATTCACGAAAAGCCCCCCAAATGTTTATACCAATCTGTCGCTTCCAGAGACCTTTAACAGAAAATAAACCCCATTCCAATTTATACAAATTATACATTCGAGTTTGCATTAGTTAAAATTTTGGCGGATCTTTCTGCAGCCATTAAGCTGCAATGCATAGCCGAGCAGCATTCATGGATAAAAAAATACAAATATCGATATTGATTTAAAACATTCATAGAACTATTTGTAGGTGTCTTCCCCAATAGCGTCAAGGCAGGAGTAATGGTCACAGGAAAATGTATAACCAAAGTCAGAAACCTTTCTATATCTGTGATAAAACTATGCAATTTATCACATCTAAAAAAATGTGAATACATCGTCCTCCCCACAACGAAAACATTTCCCATTATACCAACTCCCCACTTAGCCATTCGTGCGGGGGTATAATATAAATCAAATAAAGTTTTAAAAAACTGAATTTTCTAATTTGCGGACATTAATGATTCTCTAGCCATACCAATAAGTTCCTCAATCACAATATCTGAATCTCCCAGACCCTTAGACCATTTCCTGTTGTGCCTATCTGGCCTTCCAGCAAGCAAAATCTGGTATAGAGCTCCAATTCTAAACTGTCGTCTAACCCCCTCTGCAACATCATCAGGTCGCATATCAACTTTGATTCAAAATAAGAAATCCCTAATTTGCAAAAAGTTTAAAAACTGTGCCCTGGGAACACCATATTGTATAATTAATTCATCAAATTCCCATAGTGATATTTTTGATAGAAGATACTAATAATCGAACTGTAGTGATATATTGTGGTTGTATTTATTTATTGAAAATTTAAGGGGAGGGCATATCTGGCATCTAGAAAATATGTAATGTTTTTGACTAGATGGACAAACCAGCAGTTCTAGCTCAAGTTCTGCTGTGAAAGGAGAAGAGTTGGTTGGAGGGGAGAAGCGGTGACAGGGATGGGAAGAGGTAAGTCACTTTGCTTGCTTATGACAACTACTGTTATACTCACTGGCTGCAAGGTGGTCATTGTGACTCGTTATTGTGAACCCCCCGCCTATGCAGCTTCAGTGGTGGTTGAGTTCTTATGGCCTCTTCTATTTGCAACTCCACAAAACCTCACATAATCAAAGCTAACAATTATGACTTGATGGAAACAGAAAAGAACAGAAGGGTAAAAGAAAGGATGGGTGAAATTGTATATGAGTGAAAGGATGCGTGGGTAGGTGAAAGGATGAGTGGGTAGGTTTTGGGTAAATGAATGGATGGGTGAAAGGATGGTTGAAAAAATTGGTGAATATTCAATGGATGGAAATGGATTGGAAGTTTTGGTGAAAGACTGGTTGAGGAAAAGTGAATCTTAAATCATGGTGGCTGTGGGTGAATATAGAAGAATGACAGGAGTAATGAATAATGTCTTGGGTGAATAAACAAAGGAGCTCTACTGGAGAGGAGCATGCTGCCCACCTATTTCTTCTTACTTGGGTTTATGATTATCAAAGCTATGCTTCAAAGTGTGTGGTATTTACATGTTTGGTCTACTCCCTTGATTCACTGTATTTGTTAAGCGAGGCTATATGTATCCCACCCATCATTCTTCACCTCCCTCCCTGCCTATGCTTTTCACCACCCATGACCTAAGTGCAGTATGGTTCAATTTGTGACTGCAGAGTTGACTGTGCACTGTGCGTTTCCTTCCTATGATTTGGCAATTATAAAGTTTTCAAAGCGTTGCAAACTGAACACACAATGAGTGTTTCCCTTCACCCGTTCAGTCAACTCTTAGTACTTCACTCCTTTATTCTTTCCTAAATACTTACATCCAAGTCTTCCTGCAACATGCCACATTTTTATGGCCACTTGAAGTTTTTCATTAATATAGTTCATTGTTTCCCATAGCACATTTACGCCTGTTCAGAATTTTCACTTTTGATTTTCTCCAACTACAGTGACTGAATAAGCCAAAGCTAAGTCACATAAGGGTGATCAGTGACACCCCGCTATTCTATAACAAAGTTCTACCTACCCAGCCTAGGCCCTCTACCTTACCCTGCAGGACAGTAAGTTACAATTCCTTTTCTTACTGCCCAGGGAATTAAATTGTTGGAAATAATTTGTAGTGGTCGGCGAGGCCAGTGAGTAAAATGGGATTAAGTGTCTGATTTCAATTTTTTCATATGGGATACTCTGTTATGAATGTGCCATATTTAGTCCATCAATCCTAGTTCTTTCCCTGTAGAGCAGGGAAAGGAATATGTCTGAGCCTGGTAACATTTGTATGTGACTTTTCCTTTTATTTTAAAAGGAAAGAACCTGAGAGATGTGGTTTTATATCATATGATGCTATGACATAGAGCATAGCATCGTTTTTTATGTGAAGTGTGTGGCGTAGTACTTTATTTATTATTCATCCGCCTCTTTGGAGTCAGGATAGAGTGTGAAAAACATTTGGAGAAGAGTAGGGCCATTGGAATTAAAGTAAGATACTTGTCCACTGCCGCTGACCCAGCTGCAGACTACAGAGAATACTAAAGTACCTGATGGGCAGGCTACCATGCCTCCATTAATTTAGCACAACAACTTGTACTCCAGAGTGCATTATGTCTTACTCACTTAAGAAAGGTCATTTATTTGTATTTTTCCACACATAGTATGTACTGCTACTGTGCCAGACACTGTTTAATTTTAAACAAGTGTTTACTCAGAACATTGTTCACAATTTCTTTTTTTCTCTCTCAATATATCTACTCCTGCTGGTTCACCATCACCACCGGCTAGGCAGAAGATGTTAGCCCAGCTACTGCAGCAGAGTCTAGAGATCATCCAGCCAGAATACTGGTGGCTGGTGGTCCTGAAGGATGAAGAAATGGAAGTAGCTGCCTCTGACCCAGGCCACGGTTCAGCAAGCCAGCCAAAGCCATCAGCCTCCGGCCATTACATCACCGGAGCCACCACCAGATAAGATCCCTTACTGCCACCCCTGCCAGTGCCCCCACTCGAGCTCATTCAGGGTAATCCAGCGCCTCCTCCTGCAGAGGAGTGACCATTTAAAGAGCCATTTTGAGAGCCTTTTAGATGAGGATTGAGCAGATTCTGGAGCAGCTCCAGATCTCAATTGATGATGCCCTTTTCTGAGCCCTTTTAAAAATGTTGTTTTGATGGGAGGGACTATTTTGTGGGTGGAGAGGGGGAGGGTGTTGAAACTGGGTGTTTTAGATGTTTTCGTCTTTGGACATAGGTTGGTGATGGGTTGATTTGTTTGGTGGGAGGGGTGGGCCTATTGTGGGTGGAGAGGGTTGGCTTTTCCTTGGCTGTAAAATAATGGGAAACATTTTTTTGTATCATACTTTATTCCTGAAGTTGTTTTTTTGTGTTCACTTTGCCCTGCTGCCTTTTTTGCGCAGCCTGTTTTTTAAAATATGTCTATCAAACTGGTTAATTTTAGTTAGTTATATATATGTCTTACTACTCCCTGTTACTATCTTAACTATTAGGAGGAATGCTGCCATGACTATATATTGCCTACAACAACCTAGATAAACAATTGCTTATCTGCAGTAGACGTAAGTTGCTTACTTACTAACTAAAATAGTTCACTTCACCTGATAGTTCTCTTACCTGAACATAGATTAAGCATTAACAGGGAAGGCATCACAGGCAATGTCCCATTACCCCCCTTAGGTGAGCTCCATTTTTAGAATTAATCAAGAGGATTACCCATCACCGGCAACTAAATTGAAAGTAAAACCCAGAGTTATTGGGTTACATAGTTATATTATAGATTTTCAAAGAATGAGACCATAATACTACATGACCAACAAAGACTACCTGATAATATTAAAAAAAACATATTAATAGTAAATTCTTATGAGCAATGGGGAGTCCTCGAAAAATGGAAAGTGTACTCAAAGTCTGTAGTGGACAAGGTTAAGCATTTATGCAACGCAATTCCTGAATGATGATGCTGAAGAATGATGCTCTTCTATATCTAAGATATGGATCACTTTATGCAACGGTGGTTAATTTGTGCCATTATGGCTATTGCTTAAGTAATAGAAGATCTTGCAGAGAGCTGGTGTTGTGTCATGTCACCCCACCAAGGGTATGATCCATTATGGTGTAAATTAAGCCACACCTCAATAAATTACACAGCCTGAGGGAAGAGGACTAGGGGTTTGATAACTGGATGGCAAAGGGGATTTGGGAAAAGGTGTGACAATGACAGACACTACACAAAGACAATCTTAATCTGGGAGATGAGCAGCACATCATCATCAATCTGTTGTGGAATGAAATTAGGTAATCAGTATGACACAGTTCAGTAAAAGGCATTGCAAACAGTTATTCAGCTCCAGAGACCCAATTTATTATTAATATGTATCTGAATGCTTTGTCATCTTGGTTTGAAAGACAGAAATTATGGAGGAGTGAAGTGAACACATTCAGTTCTAAAAAAGATTTTAAAAGAAAAATTATACTGTTTTGCCCAAACGGGCACTGCATCTGCATTATTTCGGATTGCCTGTCAATCTTGGGTGCCAAGCTGATGCGGTCTGATAAGCTGAGCTGGAGCGTTATGGGGCTTTCGCCTTTTGTGCAGGAGAAGAGAAAGCCTACAGATTGTAAAACAGAAACGATATTGTAGAGTCAACGAGAAGGACAGAAGGTACCACTCAATAATCTATCACTCATTGGTGCAATAGTTACCTGTTTCAATTCAATCACAACAGTGCACAATTTTATCTCCTCTTTGATGCAAGCAACACATTGATAGTCATGTAAATCAGATGATCTTTACTTTGAAAGCCCTGCTATGGGATGAAGAAAAGGATAGGCATGGGACGGAGGCAGGCATTGTATCAAATGTCTACAATGCCTTAAAGGGAATTGGGAAGCTTTTTCATTGCACAGTGGTCCAACTCCAAGCCAACTCCAACTCCAAACCAGTCTGCTGCAGTCATTCGTTTTATGACTCATGTGTGATCAATTAACTGAGAAGTGAGAGCAATTACAGCAACCAACAATCACAGACATGTTTCTGCATGTACCGGGCTAATCATTCTCCCAACTGTCATCATCATAACATTTAGCCAAGTTTGTGTATAACGTGATGATGTGACATCATATGTTTGTCTCCAGTTATTTACAACAGCAACAGACTCCCCACCCGACCATATAATAGAGGAGTTTCAAATTTAGCCAGCAAACACACACTCAGCAGCATTGCATTTCCCAAATAAATGCACCTCTGACTAATTCACAGAGCTGAGAAGGCCTCTTAGAGTCATCCTCATCATGTTGGTTTTCCTGAGGTTAATAACTTCCTTCTTCTGCCTGTTGTTGAGGTAGTTCTGCACTGAATCCTTCCAACACCCTCCTGACTCCAAATAAGAAATCTGTCCAATTCTGTTCTGACTCCTGACCCAAATAAGAAAGATTGACCTGCAGTGCACTGCTGTTGATGAACAAGAAGACAAACTTTAGAGTCATTATTTTGTGAAGATTTGTGTTTGTTAACTAAACGGACTGGTCTGGTCTTTGGTGTTGTGAACCAGAAAAAAAGGAGAGGACCAGACAAGCAAGTCTTTCTAAGTGTCAAGGGGGAAAGGACAATCGCCTTCAGGAAAAATGATCACCCATCAGGCCACAAACATTGCAAATTCTTACAATCTTACAAATTATGGTTGAACACCCTCCCTCACTGGCTGAAACCTCATGAATCATCACCCACAATCACACATTGGTGCAGAAGTTACCTTTTTCAATCCCAGCATGGTGGTGCACAGTTGTTGATCCTCTTTGATGCACACAACATATATTAGGCAGTGTTGTAAATTACATGTTCTCAGGTAGTCCAGCGAGGGGATGAAAAATGAATAGGCAGGGAACGGAGGCAGGCATTGTCTCTCCAATGTTCTTAAAGGGAAAGAAGGGGGATGCTTTGTCACTGCACCCTGGTTCAACTCTAATCCGGCCATACATGTGCCTATAATGGTGGGGCTACATAAGTCAGTCAGATACAAGATAAACCAAAATAATGTATTGTTCCTCCAGCTATATCCATATATATATATTTTAGGGGCACCGCAGTTCATAAATGGAAGGTCCGATGGTGTCCTAGGCCTACTTAGTCAGGAAAGTACAGTATGTCCTCAAACTCAGGTGGTTTGCCCAGAGGTTGGTCAGCTAACACACTTCTATGACCTGAGTATGACCAATCACCCTCATCTTCCTACAGTCATATTTCAGGTAGGGTGTAATTCAATAGTATAAAGTGTTGGTTTATTTTGATAATTTCTCACTGTGACAACTGCACCAGCTGGGCTAAACACAAGCTCAGCAGACTCACTGGCTTTTTGGACACCCCACTTTCTTTCCAGCCTACTGCACACTGGTCAAACTGGTGAGGGTTGCCCTTCCTGGCCCATCTGGTCACTGGCTGAGTACCACCAGGTTGCGAGGGGGTCCGGTGCACCCTGCCCCTAGTTATCCAGAGGATGTCTACCTCCCATTTTGGTAATCCGTGCCCACTGAGTGACACAGAGACCCAAGGCTCCCACGCGTCTGGCTTCCCTTGAGCCCTGGCTGGGTCCGCAGAACTGAACAAGTCCTCATCAGGACTTCCAGGGCAGCCCAGCCATCTGATCGCACCATTAAAAAGCATTGCGCACAACCAGATACAATTGACTATTTAAAAGGTAGTCACAGAGAAGCAGCACCAACCTTCCCATTAAAATGTTCTGTTTTTTTGCAAACTCTTTCAATATAAAATACTAAAATCCTTAGTAATTCGAGTATTTGTTTTGTGTGCACACATGTGTTTATTTTTTTTTAATTACTCTTTTAATGTTTGAAATTTAAATTGTACAAATTGCTGGGGGGTCCACGGCTTCCAGTGGTGAGTCAATGGGGGTCATCAGGAGTCAAAATTTTGGGAACCACTGTTTTAAGGTATTCACGGCATTGCAGTTTTCCAAGATGATAGTTTAGTTTATGCTTCTATTAGAGAGAAGTATGATTCTATTCTGGCAAGGGTTTTCAGCATTATGCATGAAAATGGTATCACTCAAAAAGTAGAAAAGTATTACCGTTATGCAGGAAAATTGTATCACTCTAAAAGCAGAAAAGTATTTGTTTTTGAGAGGTAAAGAAGAGTATTTGGGACATGCTTTGTCTGAGCATGGAGTGGAACCAAGGCCTGGACTGGCCAAAGCCATCATTGATACACATCCACCTTCTGATAAGACTGGACGTAAGTCTTTCACTGGACTGTATGAATTGTATTCAAGATTTTTTTATGATTATTCATCTAGGGTGAAACTTTTGACTGATTTACTCAAGCTGGAACAAATCTTGTCAGGAAGCCTTTGAAAGGATTACGTCTCAGTTGGTGGGAACAACAGTTCTTATGTCTTATGATTCATGTGTACAATGTACTATTTTGGGGGATACTGAATGCAATCCTTACATGTCAAGAATGGTGTTGAAAATACATTTGGTTATTCATCTCATGTTTTGAGTCATTCTGAGATTTATTTTTCCTTCATTGAAAATGAGCTACTGTCATATTGGTGGGTTATTAGGAAGTTCCACCCATATATTTGGGGCAACAGGTTTGTTCTGGTGAAAGAGTTAAAGACCACACAGCATGCATAGCTAGATTCTCAAAAATATTTTGATGTATGATTTTGAGGTTTTGTATGGAGTACAAATGTTAGAGCAGACTGTCTAGGTTTCCATATGAGGTTAGTCTAGGTTTCCAGTTCAGGAGGTAGATGTGGATGTTTTAGAGGAAGAAGAACAAGAAAGTTGTTTCATTGCTGGCATTGATTTAGAATATATATATATATATATATATATATATATATATATATATATATATATATATATATATATATATATATATATATATATATATATATATATATATATATATATATATATATATATATATATATATATATATATATATATATATATATATGTGCTATTAGTCAAAGTGAATGGAGAAAGTAATTGAACAAAGATGTAGTACTCTCACATGTTATGAATGTTGTTACCAAGGGTTGGCCTAAGGAGAAAAATATTCCTTACCAGTTTTAGATTTTGTTAAAGTTTCAATAAAGCTTTCGGTAGGAGATGGTATTTATTTTTGGGGAGAGAAGTTTGTTCCTCCTGTTATTTAAAAAAAAAGATTATGGGCCACATGTACGATAGTTCAATTTTTCAAATTCCTATTTATGACTTTTGAGACTAGCAATTAGGGAGCAGCAAAATGTGCAGTACAACAATGTGTGTCACACCATTTGCTTTTCCTAGGGGGTCGCAAATGGACCTGCCTCATCAAAATTAAGGATGCAGGTGCCAATTTGTGAATGGTCAGCTGACCACCATATCTGTGATTGATTTTTCAATAAAGCAATTTCGTTTTTGTAATGCAGAAAGCTTTCCTTAAAGGAAAGTGGGTTGCATTTCAAAAACAAAAGGTAGAGTTTTATTTTTATTTTTTAGAAGCAGGCAGTGGTCCCTAGGACCACTATCTGCTCTTAAAAATGCTTGTGCCCACATTCTCAAAGCGGAAGGGGCCCTTTGGGGACCCGTTCCCAAATGGGTTACCACCAGCTTGGTGTTGGTGGTAAACTGTGAATGTACTGCGACTGCATTCCTGTCTCAAAACATTAATTCATCCCCCTGCGACTCACTATTTGGAAGGGATGCCCTTAACATATCCCTTTCTAAAACGGACTCGCAAACCCTGTTTTGTGATACGGTAATAGCTTACTGACTTGCAAAATGGGGTTAATAAATGTCAAATACTAATTAGTGGTCGCAAACGGACTGATACCCAATTGCAACCGCAAAAACATTTTATATATGTGGCCCTATATGTAGTGCTCATGAAGGACATTTAGGAAGAACACTCACTGAACGCAGGGTGTCAAATATTCTGATGGCCTAGTATTGATTGCAATATTGATGAACACATAAGTGGTTGTGTTAATTGTAATAGTTGTGAGAATGGAATAAAAACATAAAACCCGCCATTCCATCCTATTGAATTGGCTTCAAAATCATGGGAAAATGTAGGTATAAATCCGGTTATGCCTTTTAAATCTTTACCATGCAATTCCCGTTTTGCATTAATCCTGATCAACTACTACTCAAAGTGGCCTTGTAGGAAGGTGGAATCTGACTGCATGGTTACCCCCCATTTTGTTCCTGGTGTTTTGCTGGCTTTCAACTTAGTTTCACTGGGATCCTGCTAATCAGAACCCCAGTGTATCTGCTTTCTCCCTAAATTGGTTGTTCATGTATTTTAGATACACCCCAGATTGGATTCTGGGGTACCATTATAAGTCCTTAGTATATGTTATACTATTGACCTAGGGCATAGGTACCCCAGAGGCCTCTCATGGGCTGCATCATGTATTATGCCACCCCTGGGAGACCGTTCAAAATGACACTACAGGTATGCTACTGCAGCCTGTGTAAGGTGGTGTATGCACCCCTTACTTAGATATAGGGTCACTATATCTACCTTATATCACTGCACATATAAACCCCTATGGCAGGCCTTATCAATGTTGAAGGCAGGGCACTGGGTTTTGTGTGAGAGGGTGCCCATGCATGAGCAGAGCCCCTCTGCAGCCTTCGGAATCTATTCTCAGGGGTTGGTTTGTGATACAGCCAACCATATACTCTTAAGTGCATTAAAACCTCGTGGTAAATGCTAACTGTAAAACGGCTGCAGGAAACATGTTGTGTTTGGTGTCAAACAGCTTGGAATAATACTCCGTGCCAGTAACTTGCGGGGGAGGTATGATTCCACCCTCCTAGAGGGAGTAATTTGACAACACCGGTACACCTGGTACCAGCTTTCTCGACCCTGGCATCACAAGATGGAAAGACAGAATCAGGAGAAAGCACTCACAAACAGGGGAGAGGAAGTAAAAAGCAGTGATAAACAAGGCTAAAGCAGGAGAAAGTAATCAGAAGAACAGGGCGAGAGGAAGGAAAACAGTAAAAAACAAGACAAAATCAGGAGAAAACACTCCGAAAATCAGGGGGATCAGTAGGAGAGAGGAGGAAAAAAAGGAGGCAAAACCCGAGAAAGCAGTAAAAAAAATGGGAGATAGGAAAGAGAAAAAAGTGAAAAAAGGGGCAAAAACGGAACGCACTCAGAAAAAATGGGGGGAGAGAAAGGAAAAAGTTGTAAAAAAAACAAGGTCAAAGCAGGAGAAAGCACTTCAAAATGGGGAGAAGAAGGAAAAAGCAGTAAAACATGAGGCAAAAGCATGAAAAAGTACTCAAAAACAGGGGAGAGGAAGGAAACGGCACTCATAAACAAGTCAAAAGGGGGGGAGTGGAAGGAAAAGAAGTAAAAAAACAAGGCAAAACCAGGAGTACTCAAAAAATCAACGGGGGGCAGAAGGAGAGAGCAGGAAAAAAAGGAGGCAAAAGCATGAGAAAGCAGTCAGAAAAATGGGAGAGAGGAAAGAGAAAGCAGTTAAAAAACAGGGCAAAAGCAAAACACACTGAAAATGGGAGGAGAGAAAGGAAAGAAATTGTAAAAGAACAAGGTCAAAGCAGGAGAAAGCACTTCAATAGGGGAAAAAGAAGGAACAAGCATTTACAATGCAATTGGTCTCCCAATTACATTATTCTGAGCTATTGGCATTGTAAATGTCATTATTTTTTTTCCCTTTGTGAAGCATTAATCAAATGGTGTAACGCAAAATGGCAATAGCTAACTAGCTAACAGTTTGTGTAGCAGAGGTTTGGCCAACTGCCATTTGGGAGTTTTGTAGATGAGACGGGCTGCCTGGTTTTGCACGACCTGGAGGCGACGCAGCAGTGATTTTGGGAGTCCGTAGTACAGGGAGTTGGAAAAATCCAATCGGGATAGTACCAGTGAGATGATAACCTTGATCAAAGCGGCTGGTGGTAGTAAGTGGCTGACTTTATAGATTTTACGAAGCTGGAACGTACATGAGGAGATCACAGCGCCCACTTGAGATCGAAGGGAGAGTTCGGCATCGATGGTCACACCAAGACTTTTTACTGATTTCACAGGGGGCGGGTGGGCCTAGTTCATTAGGCCAGCACTGCGGACACCAGCGGGAGGGGCTGGAGCCGGGAGGAGAAGCTCAGTTTTTCCAGGATTTCGTTTTAGTTGGTTGTAGTTCATCCACTGCTGGATGTGTATCATGGTGGAATGGAAGTTGAGTGGGAAGATGATCTGCAGATCATCAGCGTAGTTGTACACTGTGATGTCCCAGCTCTGAAGCGAGTGAATCAGGGGCCGGAGGTAGAGGTTGAATAATAGGGGTGACAGGGAGGAACCCTGAGGGACTCCACAGGTCGTGGGGGTTTTGGCCCCGCTGTATAGGGGCCCAAGCGAACAGCTTGTGTTCTGCCGGTCAGAAAGGACTGGGTCCATTTGAGGGCAGGACCCTGGATGCCTGCCCGCTCGAGACGATGAAGGAGAATGTTGTGATCAACCGTGTCGAACGCGGCCGACAGATCCAGGAGTACGAGGGCCTGGGGGATCCCTGTATCAGCGTTCCTCCTCAGCGTGTCCAATACAGCTAGGATGACAGCCTTGGTGGAATGGGCTGGCCTGAAGCCGGCCTGGTTGGGCTCCAAGTAGCGGGAGGTCTCGATGAAGTTGGAAAAACACCGGGTGACATGGGCCTCCATTAGCGTGGAGAAGTAGGGCAAGAGCGATATGGGACGTACGATGACGTAGTGCATCACCTTTCAAAGTCCTTTCTGGCCAGACAAAGGATGCCATGGGGTAATAAAGAGAAGTTAAGCCTGTAGGCCATCTGTTTTCACTCAGCAGTGTGTTCATATTTGCATCATGCTTTCACTTTCACTTTAAGTGAAAGGGCATTGCAAAAATAAACATGTGGCGGAGTGAAAACAGATGATTCCCTAATAAAGATAGGAAATTGTTTTGAGACAGCTGCAAAGCAGACGAGCCAGTCCAGATGGGCTGGATGAAAAGGCGGCAACAAAAATACCTCATTTCCCATGGCAGGCCACCGTTTAGCATAAACGGTGACGTAAGCCAATGAAAATTAGGGGGGCTTTGAGTCCCCTTCTGAAAACCCCTCATCCACAATATCTCTTGCCGAGCGGGCAGCGCATGCGCTGCATTGTTAGGCGAGACCTAAAAAGCAGTAAAAAGCAAGGCAAAAGCAGGAGAAAGCATTTAGAAATACAGGAGGAGAGGAAGGAAAAAGCAGTAAAAACCAAGGCAAAGGCAGGAGAAGGCACTCAGAAAAACAAGGGGGAGGAAGGATAAAGCAGTAAAAAACAAGGCAAAAGAAAGGGAATGCACTCAGGAAAATAGGGAAAGAAAGAGAAAGCAGTACAAAATGGGCAAAACCAGGAGAAAACACTCAGAAAGGGGGGAGAAAGTGAAAAGCAGTACAAATTATGCAAAAGCAGTAAGAAGCAGGGACAGGAAGGAAAAAGCCGAAAAAAAGCATAGCAAAAGCAGGTGAAAACATTCAGAGCAGCTGGCGGAGCGGAAGGCGATGGCATACAAAAGCTAAGAGAAAAGCATGAGAAGGGACTTGGAAAAATGGGGGAGAAGAAGTAGAAACCAGCAAAAATGGGGAAAACGCAGAAAAAACCCAGAAAAACAGGGGAAGAAGAAGGAAAAAGCAGTAAAAACAAGGCAAAACAAGGCAAAAGCAGGATTAAGCACTCAAAAAAACAAAGGTAAAGGAAGGAAAACCAGTAAAAAACAAGCTAAAAGCAGGAGAAAGCAGTGAGGGAGTAAAAAGAAAAAGCAGTACACACAAAAAAGGGGAGAGGAAGGGAAACACATTAAAAAACACAGCAAACGCAGGAGAAATCACACTAAAAAAAGAGAAGAAGGAAAAGGGACAGAGAAGGAAAAACAAGGCAACATCATGAGAAAAGCAGTCAAACGCACATTGATAAACTGGGGGGGAGAAAGGAAAAGCAGTAAACAACAAGGCAAAAGCGAGAAGGAGAAATCAGTAAAAATGGGCCAAACGCAGGAGATATCACACAGAAAAGGAGGAGGAGAGGAAGAAAAAAGCAGTAAGAACAAGAAAAAAGTAGGATTAAGCAGTCAGAAAAACAGAGGGAGTGAAGCAAACAGCAGTAAAAAGAAGATAAAAGCAGGAGAAAGCACTCCTTTGGGAGCAAGGAAAAATTGCTAAAATAAGGCAAAAGCAGGAGAAAGAACTCATAAAAACAGGGGGAGCAGAACGAGCGATCAGAAAACAAATTAGGCAAAAGCATGACAAAGCCCTACGAAAAATAGGGGAGACGTAGGAGAAAGCAGTAAAAAGCAAAGCAAAAGCAAGTGAAAGCAGTCAGAATAATGGGGGATGAAAAGGAGATGGTAAAAAAGAGGGGGGGCACTGCTGAACAAACACCTATCACAGGTTCAACACAAACAACACACAGTCTAAATAATTGTGCAAAGTGTGCAACTTTTACAGGTGAAATACAAACTACACAAAGGCTGCACTCCCTGCCAGCTGCGCACCAGAGGCGCACTGATAACCACAACGTCACCACAAGGGTCCTGTCAGCTACATGGCACAGGTGACTGCAGGATTTTCTAGCTCTCCCCATTACTCAGGATAGCATAGTTGAGGCTAATGATGCGTTGAGGGGTTTGTCTGCACCTGGACTAGATGGTTTTTCCACCGAGTTTTATAAAGCCTACAAGGAGGTCTTGGTCCCTCGATTAGTGGAGTTTTATGCCGAGGCACTGGAGGTTGGCCGCTTAAAGAAGCGGTCATTATTCTGCTTCTTAAGCCGGGCAGAGACTCCAAATTATGCGGCTCTTACCGACCTTTATCTTTGTTAAACCTCGATTATAAGATTCTGGCTAAAGTCATTGCTATCCGCCTGTCACTATTGATGGAGGCTATCATCTCCGCGACGGAACTCCACCCGACACTGACGTTACCAAGAATCCAGGAGGTAGCTACCAGCACCCTGAAGACCAAAAAGCAGTACGGCATTGATCCGCAGTCAGCCTCGACATATGCGAGTAGCTGTTTCGATATAGACACCGCTGAAGTCTATCGAGGCCTGGAATGAATAGTGATTACCCCTTAATACCTACTTGATCCGATGATGGGCATTGACTTGAAATAGCACTGACAAATTTCGATAGGAGTCCCTTAACAGGATAAATAACCGGCGCCACAGAGTGTCCATGATCTTCACTAGATCTTTCAACAGCACGTTTAACAGATTATTACCTCTCCAAATCGTAGCTGTCTGGAACTTAGGGGTGATTTGATTGACCCACTGATTTTGACAAATATATGTGAGTCTTGATAAAGGTGGTTACTATCACAAGAACCCACCGAAACGCGTCGACGCCACCCCTGGTATAATTCAAGTCTCCAACATCGATGTAGACATACCGACGCTGTGGTATCAAAATATTGATGTAACCATAAGAGAGCCCGAATATACAATCTGTATTTAACAATTTTATGTTGTACTTGTTCTGTCCCCAATTTCAATTGTGCAGGTCACAATTGATTGTATGGATTTATTTCATGTATTTTAGACTAGGGCACTAGATTAGTTAGCCCAACAATATTGTTCTTTTACAGTGTACTCAAAATAAATGAATTTTTAAATTTCCATTTTCTTGATGTTGTGTACATTTGTATTTGTTGTATTTGGAGGTATGTTTATGTATACCTGTCCTTAACTCGGTCTCAAGGGAATTTCTGATACCTTGGTATCATCTCCCCAGCACAGTCAGGCTTTGTGCCACATTGTTCAACTTATCTAAATTTGAGGACTCTGTTCACGGTTTTACATAGAATTGACCCTTCCACCCTGGCCACCGCTGTCCTTCTGAACGCGGAGAAGGCATTTGACTCCCTTGAGTGGCCCTTCTTCTTGTCCATCATGAGACGCAAGGGCATGCCCGAATGTTTTGTCTCTTCAGTGGCTCTACTATACACTGAGCCTACCGCTCGGCTGCGCCTCAACAGCACCATCACCGAGCCTTTTTCCTTGTCCCGGGGCACACGCCAGGGTTGCCCTCTGTCCCCATTGCTTTTTCTTTTGGCGATGGATCCTCTGGTCTGTAATTTTCAAGAAAAACATCTACACCATGGGTTAAAATTCCGCACTGGCCCCCTCCTGATTTTACTGTATGCGGACAATACGATTTTATATGCCAGGATGCCCCAAATTAATCTTGAGCCTCTTATCTCAGAAATAATTCGCTTTGGCAAATTTTCTGGTCTTAACAGCAACTGGCATGTCAGTTATTTTTCCGCTCACCTCTAGCACGTCCACTTGGGATTGCTCCTTCCCCTCGAGTGGTGCCAGGATGTGGTTAAATACTTGGGTGTTCATATTCATCTCGATACCGCCACCATGAACAGGCTGAACTATGGCAGTGCAATCAGTTCATTGGAGACCCAGATAGAGAGATGGATATGTCTTCCATTATCCATGGCAGGGCGTATTGCCATAATTAAAATGAGTGTCCTTCCACAGTTTTTATAGCTTTTTAACAATATTCTGGTCCCTCTCACCAACATCTTTTTCTCTCAGTTGAGTTCTTTGTTATTGCGCCTAGTATGGGGGGATAGGTCTCCGCAGGTCAACTGGCGGGTGCTGACTCTTCCCTATGAAAGAGGAGGCTTCGGGGTCCCTGATTTTTACCTCTATTTCCTAATAGAACAATGTTCCTACGCACACCCCTGGTTCCATCCAGACGCGCGCATCCTATATTTGAAACCAGAGGCTGATTTGGCACTTCCTAGACTCCTTTCCACTATCCTCCCCACTGGTTTCCCACGCGATCCTCGTGACATACAGACTGTCTCGGACACCTGTTGGGTCTAACACAGATTGCGAAGACTACTGGATCTCGCCCAGTTATATTTGCCGGCTCTACCATTGCCCAATCCCTCTTGGTTCCGATCACTTGGAAAATGGTGGTCAAGCACACACTGGAGAAATTCCACATTTATACCATTGGCGACCTCTTCCCTGAGGGCACCGCTTTTTCCATTTCAGAAGCCTCACGATCTTCTGAGCTCTCTTTCAGGGACTCGTTTATCTTGACCCGATTACGATCCATGCTCCGTGCCTAGGTTGCTACCTTCCCACTGACTCCGGACCAAACGCCCCCACTGACGCTCCTTATCCAACACCCAACCGGGTAACATATGGTCTCTAAATTATACAAACTGTGTAGTGACTCAATTCCCGTTTCTGACTCTTCTGACCCGTTTCTTATCTGCATGGGAAGAAAATCTGGGCAAACCTATCACAGATGACCAATGGGAGCAATGTTGTAGAGCTACCAGAGAGGTTTCCCTAAATAGTAGGCACAAACTCCTTCATTTTAAGTTTCTCCTCAGGCTATACCATACTCCAGCACGCTAACACAAAATTAAACCTAGTCGTCCCCACCATTGTCCAAAATGCAAAGCCTCCTTTGCCGACTTTGCTCACCTCTCTTGGACTTGCCCCGGTCTCCATGATTACTGGTCTCAGATACACCGGGCCCTAGGCGACATTTCAGACATGAAACTGGTTCCTACTCCCGAAATTGCTTTGCTGGGCTATGTTGCCAACTTCCCTCATGCTGTTGGAAAACCTGCTGCCTTGGGCTTCTTGTTAGCCAAGAGGGAAGTTGCTTTGCCGTGGGGTGGTACGTGACCTCCAATGTTGAAATCATGGCTTAGAAGTATGGCTTTTTGCAGCACTAATTGTGAAGAATACTCCGCTCAGATCCCTAGTACGTTCAGACCGGTAGACATTTGGGGTCCATACAGGACCTACATTGCCAAGATAAACGCTGACCACCAGTCACAACCAGAGAATGGGATTGTCCCCGAGGGGGTTGGCTGATTTGGTATTGAGTTATAAATAAGATGCATATGTGTTCTCTGATTGATGTTCTGTCCTCTGGTATCTTTATATTTTTCTCAATGTCACCAATGCAACTCCGGTGATGGCCCCTGCCACACATATGTCACAGTGTCAACAATGAACTTTTTGATGTCTCACACATGTCTACATATGTTCCGCCCTCTGGCTGCTCGACGTTCCTGAAATACACCGTATGTTAAGATGTATTTTGTGGTGAACGCTCTCCTTATTGTCATCATCCATATACTATGCCATGTAATTCACATTTTGTTATTGTAGATATACGAGAAAAGGGAAATAAAGTCTTTAAAAAAAAATCAGGGCCTTCGGTGCTTATATCACTGAAAATACAAGATTTGAATAAAATATTATTGTCTATGGGTGCTCTTGGAAGACAATATCTATGGACTGAAATCTAGAGAATGCTAAAGTGATTCTGGTATTTTATTGACTTCTGCTTGTCGTTTTCTATCAAAAAAGTTAAATAGAGGCAGTTGCCAGAAATTTTTTAAAAAGCAAGTCCCTCAGCAGAAAGCAATTCTGGTATTTTACTGACCTCTACTGGTCGTTTTCTATCAAGGCAGTTAAATAGAGGCGGTTGAACAAGCAGAAAGCAATTCTGGTATTTTACTGACATCTACTGGTCATTTTCTATCATGACAGTTAAATAGAGGCAGGTGAACAGAATTAAAAAGTCCATAAGCGCCCAGAGCCCTCAAAGTACATACTCATATAAGTATATACTAAAGTATATATATATACCCCTAGGCAAGACCGAAAAATGGGACTCTCCAGATGTTTTGCGTCACGCACTGTTGGATATTTTCAAATTCAGCAACCATTTGAGCTTTCAGTTAATTTAAAAAACTAAAGCAATATTGTGCTAGTCGCAGAGTAAGTTTATAATCACTGATAAAATCAATATGTCTGACTTTCTAAATCTAAAATCTTTTTCTTTAGTATAAACAGACCTCTACATCTTGTGCAAAAATAACTTATTTGTTCACACTATATGCTTGTTATAAACTGATGGACAGAAATATTTAATATTTATATAAATTGTTGTATAGAAAGTATTTGACAACAAAATACGCACCTATATCATCTGTAATTACTCTTAGTATGATTTAACCATAAAACTCTTCATATAGACCAAAGCTGCATATAAAATCAAACTGAAACTTTTCAGCAAGGCTGATATACATTTATTGAGAGTGTATGGTCAATTCCCAGTATATAAAATTGGCGCATTAGAATTACCTGTCTAAATAACGAGTGCTGGTCCAGTCCATCTAAATATAGAGGGGTGGGCCAAGAACATACAGTGTTGTGCCAATATCACACAAGGTAAGGCGAGTATCACCCAGCATAGCACCAATATCACCCAGTACTAGGCCAATATCCTGCATTAGCCCAATCTCACACCCACAACTCTTCTAAGGCTCAATGCCCCACAGTGCTAGCCCATTATCACATACACTGTGGAGACCTTACATCCCAGTACAGCTCTTAACCTATCAGATTTGATCTAAGGATATACTGCCATGGTCCAAGGTGACAAATTAACCCCTTTTTGGACTATTTGGGATAGTTTGCGCTTAGGCCCCTATAACTTTTTGACCACATTGATGCCAAATGTGCATCCTTTTCTTCCAACATCAAGGGGATTCTAAAGGTACCCAGGGTTTGTGGATTCCCCTGGAGGGGTCCCAGAAATTACCCAAAATACAGCTAAATTTAGTTTTTTGGGGGAAAAATGGGAAAAAGTGCAGCAAATGAAAGCGTCTGAGTTTTTCCCTGCAAATGCTATCAAAAAAGGGTTTGTGGGACTGAAATCACCATTTTCCCAGCTTTTAGGGAATGACAGAAATTTTGTTCAGAAAACCAGCATTTTTTACACAGTTTTGTCATTTTTCTGGGACATAGCCTATTTTTGCTATTTTTTGTGCTTTCAACCTCCTTCCAGTTAATGGTAGATATGAGTATAAAAGCATTATTGGATCATGGAAAGCTATACATTTTAAAAAGGTAGACAAAATGTTGAATTCTGCAAGGGGTCATTTGTGTAAATACATCAAGGTTTCTTTATTGAAACTAGCAGTGAAATATAGGACAAATTGAAATTTTGTTGAAAAACAGCCGTTTGTGTCAACGTTTTCACCTGTAACTTTTTCTAATTATGACAGCTCTTTGTAAGTAATATACTGCTACATCCACTGGACCTTAGTGGTTGTGGGGATTTACAGGACTTGTAGGTTCACCAGGAACCCGACGAACCAACAGGTTTTTTATTATGTATCGGGTACATAGCAACTAGTTTACCCATTGCGCGTTGCTGCGATCTCATAAGAAAGGACATTTAAGAAAACTTGTTATGATAACATTCAATTTACATTGTGTCATTTTTATTGAAACGTATTCATTTTAATAGGGAAAAGTGTCGCTTTAATTCTGTTTATTTATTTCGAGTGCTTGTGGATACACATTATTTTTTGTTTTTCCGTCTGGTGCGTACACGAATAAATCAGAAGGTTTTCCAACGCGTGAGCTGGCCACATACAGTTGTCCATTTGAGAAGCACAAATTCTCCAAATCTAGTCCACACACATGCAGCGATTGTCCTGTGCTTTGTTGATGGTCATTGCAAAAGCGAGCCGCACCGGAAAATGTAAACGTTCAGTATTGGAAAGATTAGGAGGGCCCTGGGGGCCCGGGGGGCCGATATTTAAAAATGGTTTTTTTTGCCAGAAACCTTTGCAGGAGTGTACTCAATAACTTTTAACAACTTTTAACCAATTTTATTTTTTTTCTTCTTTTTTTTTTTTGCCAGAAACCTTTGCGGGAGTGTTCTCAACAACTTCCCAAAGTTTCATGTCGATCGGATGAATGGTGTAGTAATGCATAAAGGACAAACGGACATACTTTGGTATTTATATATATAGATTATTCTGGGAAAATGTATACATGGAAAATTCGGTATGAAAGACTCCTATGTATTTCTGAAATGGGAACAAAATATAGAGTTTAGAAACAGTATATATTTGCACATTTCCGAAATAGGGAATAATCATACTAGCATGAGAATAATCGATCATTTTTCAAAATGACTTTTTTTAGGTCTCGCCTAGCGCTGCAGTGCGAAAGCACTGCATTCGCTTTGCGAGGCATGCAGTATACACTATAGAGGGCGAAGCTCTGTTTAAGCTCCGCCCACTCTCCCCTATCTTTTGGATTGGCATAGATTGTAAATGCTGCCTTCTAATTGGTTTTAAGTGTTAGTTCCTACTCCTGATGGCCAAGTTCTGATTTGTAACCTTCCAGGGCTATCAGTTCCTTTACTTTAAAAACTATTTTGTTGCTGTGGCTCACCCCCTTCCCTTTTGCAGTTTATGACTTTTGTGGCCACCTCCACCCATCCCTGCACTCCCGTTCATGCCTTTTGCCCGCCCGCACTCCCGTTTTAAATACAATAGAACTTGCATAAATGCGAGTTCTATTGCATTGCAAATGCTTGTTTTTAAAGTAGTCCCTCCAAATGTCAGCAGCAGTTGCCTGTTTGTGGGCGGCATCCCGCGTCACTTCCACCACGCTCGAGCCTCCCTTGAGCGCATACCTCCGTTTAAATATACATTTTACAGCAGCTGCCCGGCAGCATTGAAAGCAAAAGCGTGCACAGCGCGCTCAATTTAAACACAAACCCTTCCTGTTTGTCCAAACATTTGACCCGCATGCGTACTATGTACGGCATCGCGCAAATGGTGAATATACTCGTTTTAAATGTGACTTGCTTTTTTTTACGTGCAACGTGCTTTGTTTATATTCGGCGCGCTGTGCGCACTTTCACTTTCATGCTGCCGGGACACTTGCGACCGCCTGTTTCCTCTCACTATTGCGCACCCGCTGTCTCCTTCACAGACACCCACACAGATTCTGTTCCACTCTCTTTACACCTCGCTCTCTGTGTCTTTCCCCCTGTGTCACTGTTGCTGCTACCTGTGTTCACAGATAGAAAGGCTGGTGTGGTTACAAGCTCAGCTGGTCTGTGACCGAGCATGAGGAAACACTGTAGCTCACAGCCTACCCACCCCTCGAGGCAGGGCCAGACTGGCCGTTGCGGGCACTGGGCAATCCCCCAGTGCGCAGCAAGGGTGAGGGCAGGCCCATGTGCCCCTGGGGGCCATTTTTGTTACAGGCCCGATAAGCTGCAAAACCGGCCCTGTAACAAAATCGGCTGAACACCGGCCCCGCAAAGAGCTCGGTCGCACCCCCAACGTCCCCCTCCCCCCCCAGCACTTTGCCAGGGACGGTTTTCGTTCCCAGTCCGGCCCTGCCTCGAGGGCTGCACAGTGCATTCAATGCAATATACTGGATAAATAGCTGAATCATGCTGTGGGGGCAGCGTGTGTTGTGCAGTCCCAGCAGTGGCCCGTGCATTGCTGGTTGTGTTACAGAATGTGCTGCTGGTGCCTCTGAGCTGTCAGTTGGCGTTCTGTGACTCCGGGCAGCCCCTCTCAGGGGCTCCTCTCAGAGCAGACCCTCTCATGCTCTCCTCTCTGAGCCGCCCCTCTCAGCGGCCATTGTCCGGGGAGTCCCAGGCACTTACACTGCTCTGTCTGTGACAGGGCTTTAGGGACAGGCAGGGTCTTTGCTAACCACACACGCCGTTCGGTATATGCATGAGGGCAGAAACCTCAAATGATCAATAGTAAATTACAAAAGATGATTTCAGTGCTACTGATATGGAGAAACTATTTCATGTAGGGTGACCAACCGTCCGTAAATTTCACGGACAGTCCGTAATTTAGGCCGTCTGTCCGTTGTCCGTGAAGGATTCTTTAACGGACGCCATTTGTCCGTAATTTTAACCCTAAACCTTTAACGCTTTAACCCTAAAGCCCGCACAGCTTCCACCCACCTCCCTTCTTGACTCCGATGCTGCTGAGGTCAGGTGTAACAGTCTCGATGCTGTACCAAAGCTCAGACACCCAGCAGCATTGGAGAGGCACAACGGGATGGCAACCCTCACACCTTCAGCCCTTGATGAGCTGTTAAAAGGTGCTTGAAGGTGACTTAGAGGGAGGGGTTTCAGCTTCAGGAGCAGGGGCATCTTTTCAGATGCAAACAGCCCTGAATGCCTCATGTCTCTGCAATTTGTTTGAGACACAAATGGCCAGACCTGGCAATGCTTGTTTCGTTTTGTTCACTGATCTGAGCTGTACAGATGGACACAAAAAACAGGAATCACAGACAGAAACATCAAAGTCAAACTTTTCACTCTCAGCTCAGCCTGGGTTCGTAGCTCTCTGATCTCATCTGTGCAGGAGCACAGCGCCTCTTCTCAGGATACTAGCGGGGGGTCAGCGCCTCTTCTCAGGGTTCTAGCAGGGGGTAGCGCCACTAGCGGGGGGTCAGCGCCTCTTCTCAGGTTACTAGCGGGGGGTCAGCGCCTCTTCTCAGGGTACTAGTGGGGGGTCAGCGCATCTTCTCAGGACTCCAGCGTGGGGGGGGGGTCAGAGCCTCTTCTCATTACACCAGCGGGGGGGTCAGCGCCTCTTCTCAGGGTACTAGCGGGGGGTCAGCGCCTCTTCTCAGGGTACTATCGGGGGGTCAGCGCCTCTTCTCAGGACACCAGCGGGGGGTCAGCGCCTCTTCTCAGGACACCAGCGGGGGGGTCAGCGCCTCTTCGCAGGGTACTAGCGGGGGGTCAGCGCCTCTTCTCAGGGCACCAGTAGAGGGGGGTCAGTGCCTCTTTTCAGGTTACCAGTGGGGGGGTCAGCGCCTCTTTTCAGGGTACTAGCTGGGGGTCAGCGCCTCTTCTCAGGGCATCAGCGGAGGTTCAGCACCTCTTCTTATGGGACCAGAGGGGGTTCAGTGCCTCTTCTCCGGGCACCAGAGGGGGTTCAGTGCCTCTCTTATGGCACCAGCGGGAGGTCAGCACCTCTTCTCAGGGCACCAGCGGTGGTCAGCGCCTCTTTTCAGGGCACCAGAGAGGGGTTCAGAGCCTCTTCTCAGGGCACCAGAGGGAGGTCAGCGCCTCTTCTCAGGGTACTGGCGGGGGTCAGCGCCTGTTCTCAGGGCACCAGTAAGGGGGGGGTCAGCGCCTCTTTTCAGGTTACCAGCGGGGGGGGTCAGCGCCTCTTCTCAGGGTACTAGCAGGGGGTCAGCGCCTCTTCTCAGGGCACCAGCGGGAGGGGGTCAGCGCCTCTTCTCAGGGCACCAGCCGGGGTCAGCGCCTCTTCTCAGGGTACCAGCGGAGGTTCAGCACCTCTTCTCATGGCACCAGAGGGGGTTCAGTGCCTCTTCTCAGGGCACCAGAGGGGGTTCAGTGCCTCTTCTCAGGGCACCAGCGGGAGGTCAGCACCTCCTCTCAGGGCACCAGCGGTGGTCAGCGCCTCTTCTCAGGGCACCAGAGGGGGGTTCAGTGCCTCTTCTTAGGGCACCAGCGGGGGTCAGCGCTTCTTCTCAGGGCACCAGCAGGGGCTGGGGGGAGGGGGTTAGCACCTCTTCTCAGGGCACCAGCGGGGGGGGGGTTCAGCGCCTCTTCTCAGGGCACCAGCGGGAGGGGGTCAGCGTCTCTTCTCAGGGTACTAGCGGGGGTTCAGTGCCTCTTCTCAGGGCACCAGCGGGAGGTCAGCGCCTCTTCTCAGGGTACTATACTAGCGGGGGTTCGCGCCTCTTCTCAGGGCACCAGCGGGGGGTGTCAGCGCCTCTTCTTAGGGCACCAGAGGGGGTCAGCGCCTCTTCTCAGGGCAACTCCGGGAGGGGGTTGGCGTCTCTTCTCAGGGTACTAGCGGGGGGTTCAGCGCCTCTTCTCAGGGCACCAGCGGGAGGTGAGCACCTCTTCTCAGGGCACCAGCAGTGGTCAGCGCCTCTTCTCAGGGCCCCAAACATCCTCAAACTGGTCCGATTACACCGAGGCAGCACGTGGTTCTTTTCACAGAGCTTAATAACTGTCACTAAATTGTAAACAAACCTCGATTCTTCAAACATGCAGTCTATAATGTTATAAAATAAAGAAATGGCACAATCGCACCCAAACTGATTAACAAAGTATGGAGGACAATCAGTTAAATCAGTTCTCTTGGAGTATCTCCTGTAAGTACTCTACATTACAGTGGGGTATGGCACAACTAACATTTTGGGGAGAGAGAGACTGTCTTCTCGTTGTCTTGTCCAGGAGGGGGTGAGGAGCCCTACTCCACCCTGGAAGAGACAAGATGATACTAGAATACTGCATGCCCACCCCTGTGCCCACCCTGGTGGATCCAGTTCCCCCCCCCAGTGATGGCTCCTGTCCCCCCATGTGGTGACTCCTGTCTCCCCGCACCTGTGATGGCTCCTGTCCCCCCCCCCCCCTGTGGTGGATACTGTCTCTGCCCTGGGTGGCTTCTGTCCCCATCCTCAAATGGCTCCTGCAGCGAGGAATATCCAGGAACATTTAGTTTTTTCTTGACGGGCCTCTTCTCAAAAAGGCTCAGCTCAAAATTAATATGAAAAGGTAGGCCAGTGTATAAGTGAAGGGATGGATGGATGGCTGGATGAATTAGTGAAAGAGTGAATGGATGAATTAAAGATTGAATAGATGGATAAGGAGAGAGGATGGATGGATGGATGGATGGATGGATTGATGAGTGAGTGGAAGGATGGAAGAGAGAAAAGGTAAATAGCTGGATTTATGGGTGGAAGAGTAGCTGGGAGGATGGATCAATGAAAGGATGGATGAGTGAAAAGGTGAATGATGAGTGGGTGGATGAGTGAAATGATGGATGGATTGAAGAATTGATAAGTGCAAGGGTGAGTGCAAAACGGATGAGTGAAAGGGTGTATGTAAGGATGGATGAGTGAGTGAAAGGGAGTGTAGATGGACAGAAGGATGAATAGATGAGTGAAGGAGTGAAAGGATAAATGGATGAGAGAAAGGACGGATGAGTGAATGGATGGATGGGTAGAAGAGTGGTTGAATGAGTGTACAGATGGATAGGGTGAAAGGGTGGATGGATAATGGATGGATGAGTGAAAGGATGAACGAGTGAAATCATAGATGGAAGGGTATATGATGGATAGGTTTGCAAATGGTTGAATATGTTTGAATATGGCTAGGCTTACTTATATACTATTGCGTGACTTCTGATGTGTCTGTAAAACGTATCCAATTGTCCTGAAGTTTTGTCCTGAATTTTCACCTCCTGTCCTGAATTTGTGTCCTGAATTTTGACCCTTTGTCCTGAATTTTAACACTCACCGTCCTGAATTTACACCAATGCCAGTTGGTCACCCTAATTTCATGGGGTTCTGCAAGAATGGAAAAACGCAGAAGCTGGGCACCTCTTAGTTTCTTTCGCTAATAACAAGTATTTGTTATCTGAGGGGCTCAGATGGAAGTACATTGATGGGCACGATTCAGACGACAGAAAATAACTTTTGTAAATGACATAGAGAGATACTGACACATGCTGGAGGAATCTGTTTTGCAGTTGATTTCCAAGTATGCGTTTCTCTTTAATCACGACTGTAACGCCAACCCCTCTTATTCATTTGTTTCTTTTTCTCCACCTCCTTCTTGTTGCATTCTTTAGCTATTTCCATGTCTCACTCTTGTTTTCTCTCTCGCATCGTTATTTCTCATTCGATGTTTCCCTTGCTGCTTGTCGCTCTCTTGTCTCTTTCGCGCTCTCTTTCTCTCGTGGTTCCGTTTACTTTTCGCCCATTTAAGTCTTGCTCCCCCCTCTCTTTCTCGCTTATTTCTGTCTCTCTAATAGTCTTGCTATTCTCTCTCTCTTGCTGTTCTCTCTCCCTCTTGCTCTCCTCTCTTTAATGCTCACTATTTTCCCTCTTTCATTCTCACTCTTCTCTCTCTCTTTTATTCTCGCTCTTCTCTCTTTTATTCTCGCTTTTCTCACTTTTATTCTTGCTCTTCTCTCTCTCTCTCGCTTGTTTCTCTCTCTCTCCTTCAGTCCCGCTCTCCTGGCATTCACTTGATCTCTTTCACACACAAACAAGCGCTGTCACCAGCCCATGCCTTTACACTCTTCAAAGTCTACATGGCACTGCTCACCAACATTGTCCGATTGCACCACCTCAACATCATCTCATACACTGACGACACCCAGCTGATCCTCTCCATCACCAATGACCCCACCACAGCCAAAACCAACCTCCACGAGGGAATGAAGGCCGTCGCCGAATGGATGAAGAACAGCCGCCTGAAGCTGAACTCGGACTAGACGGAGGTCCTCATCCTCTGATCCACTCCCTCCGGCTGGAGTGACTCTGGTGGCTGGAAAAACTGGGAGCCGCACTGAAACTCACCGACCACGCACGCAACCTGGGAATCATCCTAGACTCATCGCTATCAATGACCCAGCAAGTCAACACCGTCTCATCCTCCTGCTTCATTAACCTCCGTATGCTGCGCAATATCTACAAATGGATCCCCACCGAGACCAGAAGGACGGTAACCCAGGCCCTCGTCAGCAGCAAACTGGACCACGGCAACACACTCTAAACAGGAGTCCCAGCCAAACTCCAGATGCGACTCCAATGCATACAGAACGCCTCTGTACGCCTCATCCTTGACATCCCCTGCCACATCACAAAACACCTGAGAGACCTACACTGGCTCCCCGTCAACAAGAGGATATCATTCAAGCTCCTCACCCACGCTAACAAGGCCCTCCACAACGCCGGCCCAGCATACCTCAACACACAACTCACCTTCTACACCCCGTACCGCCAGCACCGCTCCGCTGACCTCGCCGTCGCCACCATCCCACACATTCGAAGAATGACCACCGGCGGAAGATCGTTGTCCCACCTCGTCGCCAACACATGGAACACCCTCCCCAACGACCTACGGCAGACCCAGAACCTACTGACCTGCAGGAGATACCTCAAGACCTGGCTGTTTGAGTAGTAGCAATCCCCCAGCCCCCTATCCCCCGCCCCCCAGCACCTTGAGACTCTCACAGGTGAGTGATGCACTTTACAAATTATCGATTGATTGATTGATAGTTGTTGAAATGTCACTCATAATCACATTGAATTTATGAGAATGTCATACATAGCAATCTAAAACCTTTTCAGCTATGTTCCCTGCTCTGTCATTCTCTCTCCTCATGTTTTCATTTGCAATGTGATTCCATCTCAAAAATAAAAATTCCATTCTTTCACTCCGACTCTGTGCATATGTTTAATTTTCACTAATTTCACTTTTCCTTCTTTGTACTACTTGCGATTTGTTTAAAAAATAAAAATTCCTTTCTTCCACTCTGACTCCGTACATGTGTTTAATTTTAATTTAATTCACGCTTCTTTCCTGGTACTACTTGCAACTTGCTTCAAAAAATAAAAATTCCCTTCTTTCACTCTGACTCATGCATGTATTTATTTATTTTCATTTATTTCACTGCTTCCTTCTTTGAACTACTTTCCACATAAAAATCCATTCTTTCACTGTGACTCCGTGCGTGCATTTATTTAATTTTAATTTATTTCACCTTTCTTTCTTTGTACTTGTTTGTACTTTGTACATTTGCTTGGAAAATAAGCATTCCATTCTTTCACTTCGACTCTGTGTATGAATTTAATGTTCATTTATTTAACCTTTCGTTCTTTGTATGGCTTTCGATTTTCTTCCTCTCTCTTGTGTAGCAGTGGCTCCAGTATTCAGAGAAACACGTTATCGCGCAATAACCACTCCACGCATCAGTTTGCGTACAAGGCCATTTATTAGGACAGGCATGACATTCGCAAATAAACATAACATCATTATCTTAAACAATCCCCCCAACATCCTGCCTTTCACCCATCATCCACTCACGTGCTCCACCAGCCACTCCCAAATCACACCACGACCTCTTTGCATCTCATTCACTTCCCCTTTTCACTTTCCAACTCCTCCGTCATCTCCATCCATCGCACTCCCGTCTACCACTCTCTCCCATTCTGCACCTGTAACCCCCTCCCTGGAAGGGTGATTCTGCCCGTGATGGACTCCCCACCCCTCCCAGTTCCCGCCACCCAGGGAACCCCAGGAGGGCGGTTACCTGCCCCACCAAGCGTGCACCTTTCGAACTCAGTCCCTCCTACACCATATCGATTCGTTCCACAAAAAACTAATCAGATCCCGCAGCACCATCAGGTAAAATGCATTTCCCATGTGATAAAGGTGCACGCCGTCATCCCTGAAAAGAAGTGGCTGTTCCAGCTGAAGCCCGACATGAGCCAGCACTTTGATACCCTGATCCGCACAAAAGAGTCTCATAGCCCTGTTCAATTTTCTGCGGGCCCTTTCAACGGCCGCAGGCTTGAGTGCACCCCTCCAGATCCTCCATGGAATAAATTCAGTCCACACAATACAGGCGCCAGCCAAATTGCGTTTCATCCCCTCCAAAACCCTCTGCATCAAATGCAATAGTGACACCGCATTCCACTCTTACCCCACCATTGTACTTCGTGATGGCTGCTCCTCAGGCCCAGGCTACGGCCGTACACCTGCCTGTCAGCGTATTTCAAAGCCCAGTGCACAAAAGAATGCCCAACGACCCAAGTGACCGTCTTGGCCCCTGGTCCACGAACACAACCTATGAAGAGAAAGAGATTAGTACCCAAGCATAACAAGGAAAAACGACAAGCAGCGCAGCCGTCCAAGCAGCACGCCCCGCACCCTCACTTGCGCACAGAGCGCTCACAGCACCGCGACCGCCAGCGACCAATCCTCTGGATCTCCTCCCACGACCAACCCAAACCTGCTGCCGCAGTGGCTGCCCCAATCCGAAACGAGTGCGTGCCAAAGCGAGCCGGATCCCTGCCCAGTCTCCTCAAAGACATCCGCAGAACAGTCAACTGGAATGACGTCAAGCGCTTTCGCGACGCGTGCACAAAAATCTCCCCCTCTGACCTCCGCACTTGGCCACAAAACCCTAGCCACTCTCGCACCGGGCACACACTTGCACACCCACTCTCCGACAGCCATACCCACTTGCCCCGCCCCACCTGATCCATCTTAAAATGCCCCAACCATATGCCCAACCGAACCCCATCCACACGCACATCTGCAAACATCCGACCCGGTGCCCCACGGGTCCCTAGCAACTCTGACACCCGAAATGCTCCAAAAAACATCCAGATCATGCACAGGCGAAACAACACCACCTCCTCCCCATCGTAACAACAGAAATGCAACTCCTTCAAAACCTTCTCCAACAAGTCAAACCTGACCGCCTCACGGGGCAACTCCCCCCCAACCATTTCCGCCCGCACCTACCCCCAACCCTTGAACATTCGACTCAGCAGGTCTGATCTAGCCGGATCAAAACCCAAATACACCATGCTGTAGAAAGAAACTCCCGCCAACTTGCCAGCAATCGTCGTCTGCGACAATCCCCTATCCATGCAGTCCAACACAAAGTGCACCACCCGTTGCTCACACACCTCTCTGGGCAACCTCCCCTCACCCTTCCCCCAACCCACAAAGTCCCCAAACTCAGCCCACGGCAACCTGTACGCCCGCCTAGTGGACTCCGCCAAGGACCTCTCAACCAAACCAACCACTCTCACTCCCCCCATGCCCAGATACCCTCCGGCACCTTGGTCTTGCAAGCTTCTGCTCCCGGCGCCAGCTTCCTGAAGCGCTGCCACTGCGAACGAGATAACGCATCCGCAATTTCGTTACTCGTGCCAGGCACATGTTGCGCGCGAAACAGCACATTGAAACGCAGACACAGCAGCATGAAACTTCGCAGCAAGCGCAGCCCTCGCAGGTCCCTCGCCTTTTGGTTGTTCACCAAGTCCACCACCGTCATATTGTCCACATGAAACAACACCGACCTGTTCTTGAATTCTGGGCCCCACACCAGCAGTGCAACCAACAAGGGAAAAAACTCCAAAAACGCAATGCTCCTGCCCTGGCGCAGCCAGTGAGCTGGCCACTGTTCCGCACACCAGCGACCGTCCCAGAAGATCCCGAAACCTGCCACTCCCGCCGCGTCCGAGTAGAGTTGAACCTGCCACACCATCCTGTCCCGCACAAAATCCAAAGACACACCATTGAAGTCTTCCAGGAACACCAGCCACACTTGCAAGTCCGACGGGACTCCCAGCGTGACCCTGACCCTGTGGTGTGGGAGGGCCACCCCCGACATGGCCATGCCGAGCTGCCTACAAAACGTCCTCCCAGCCCTCACCACTCTGCAGGCAAAGTTCAACAATCCCAACAAACGCTGCACAGACCTCAAATCCAGCTTTCGGACCTCTAGCGCGCCTCTCATGGCATCCTGCATCTCCGCCACCTTCTTCACTGGTAAGCGCGCCTGCCAAGTTACCAAATCCAACTCAATACCAAGGAATGTTAAGCAACAACTAGGCCCCTCCGTCTTCTCCAGTGACAACGGCACCCCAAAATCCTGTGCCAACAACTGAAACTGCTGCAGAGCCGTTCCACATTCGTCAGAGCGACCCGCGCCCACAAACAGAAAGTCATCCAAATAGTGGGACACCAGCCGGTGCCCACTGCAGTCCACGAAGGCCCACTGCAAAAAGGAGCTGAAAGTCTCAAAGAGCACGCAGGAAATCGCACAACCCATCAGCAACACCATGTCCACAAAGAGGGCCTCGTCAAACTGCATGCCCAACAAGGGGAAATCCGCCGGATGAATGGGGAGAAGGCAAAAGGCCAACTTGATGTCACACTTGGCCAACTCTGCCCCCCTCCCGCAGGACCTCACCAAACCAACGGCATCATCCACTGACGCATACAGCACTCTGGAGTCCTCCTCCGCGATAAAATCATTCACAGACCCACCTTTTGGTCAGGACAAGTGATGAATCAATCTAAATTCCCCAGGCTCTTTCTTGGGCACCACCCCCAAAGGCAAGACAATGAGATCCGACATCGGCCAATCAGTAAAAGGCCCTGCAATCCTGCCCTCCGAAACCTCCTTCTCCAGTTTACGCGCCACAACCTCCGGCAATTCCTTGGTGGACCGCAAGTTCTCAGCCCAATGCCTCTCCCTAGGCCCATGATATCCAATTCGAAAACCTTCCGCGAAACCCCAGTACAAACGCAGCGCCGCCTCCTTATCAGGGTACCGGGAGAGCCATGGACCCATGGCCTCCACCTTAACCGGAGTATGGGCCCTTCGGCCCAGGCTGCCCCCTACCCGTGGCAAATTTCCACTGCTCTGATGGCATCGCCAGGGTGAGGCACTGTGTAACTGAGTGACGCCCCCGCACTTCGAACATTCATGTTTAAACTTACAGGAGGGACGGTTGCAGAAACCTTTATTGAACCCCCAGCAGGCCCCGGAAGCCACTGGCTTGTACTGTTGCCCCGCTGCCCCAGACCACACAGCTTGGTTCCCTTGTCCACCTGCAGCTCCTTGACTACCCGCCCAAGACTGGGCAGGGCACGGCTGAAAAGACCTATAAGTGACCGAAAGACCGCTGCCCGTATGCGTAGATGCCGCCGCCTGTGTTAAAGACATCCCCTGAATCCAGAGTTCCTGGTCTACGTCCCCCCATGGCTTCTCAGGATTAACACTGACCCTGGCCCTGAACTCCTCGTCATAGCTCAACCATGCAAAACCCCCGAAATGAAACTGCACCTTCCTGATCACATCCATATACTTGAACAATGCAATAGCCCGATCCCCGTACTTCTCGCAATAAATACTCGCATAAATCATAAAGGCCGATGTCCAATTCTCCATCGTTACCGGCACCCTCGGCCGCCTGGTCAACTCCCACTCCTCCTCTTTAGACCCCTCTTTCTCCTGAATCTCCCTATGCAGGAGCTTAAACACATCAACATATTCATGCCTCCAGATCCTTGCCCTCGTTTTGTCCGACAAATGTGATCCCAGAGGCATCGCTAGCCCCATGTATGGCAACTTCTTCCAAAGCTGCTCAACCCCCTCATTCTTTCCCTCCACCTGGGGTCCCAGACCGCACAGACCCATCCCCCACCCCCACCGACCGGCAGGGCTTCTTCCTGCCCCCTTTCCCACCTTCCGTCCAGGCGTCCCACCAAGCGCCCTCACCTGACAAAGTTGCAGTAGCGTCCCTCTCCTGCCGCCGTGCGTCCGTCGGCTTCGAACTCCCTCTGCTGGTCCGACTGGCGCCGTCACGTGCCTCCTGGAAAGCACCAACCTTGGCCGTTGCCACCCTAGCTCTGCACACACTTTCAGATTCACGCAACTCACCTTCTTCCAAATCATCCTTCTCATCCTCATAGTCCAACCACTCATCCTGCACATCCAGCAGCACCACTTCCGTCACAACTCTCTTAGCACCTTTCCCTTTCACTCCAGGCATAAATTCACACTCCAACATCGCCAGTGCCTGCTCCCTCGTTGGAGGGCAGGCCGCCGCGGACCCCCCTGCTTCTTCGTCCTGGCGTTTGGAGGCAGTTTTGCATCCTGCCGGCCCACCCCGGCCTCTGCCAGCTGTCCCTGCTGGCTTGTTCCCACCCGCCCGAGCCGTATGCGCTCGGGGAGGCCCCGGTGCCACCAGGTCTCTGATCCGTCAAGGCAGTCCCTGAGCCTTCCACCCATACCCACTGCCCTTGTGCCCCTGGGACCCCCTTTCCTCGACCCCCAGCCGGCCCCCGACCACGCGCAGGTGCCAGGGCCACATCGCCCTTGGGCACCCCATCCGACTTCGACTCCATGGCTTTGCATAAGCGCTGCCACTCCCTCTCGTATTCAGCAATGATGCGATGCTGGTCACGGGCCCTCTCCTCCTCGGTCATGTGCACCCACCTGTCGTACATGGAAGACTGCCCTGACTCCCCCAGGCCACCCGTCCCGGGCATGGGTGCCGCAGCACTCCCCGCCACCTGCCCTACCCCCACCTGCTGCTGCGCCTTCAGAGGGCCCTTGCCCTTGAAACCCTGGGGCCTGACAACCCCTTTCCGGCCCCTCGAAAGGTCGACGGCTGCTCAAGGATGGAGAACCCCTCCTCTCCCCCAGACTCCCCCCCTGACAGCGTGAGAGCTAACTCCTCTCCAGCCGCCACCTCCCACTCATCCAGGTCCTCCCCCCACTGCTCTCACTGCTCTCGTCATACCCTACCAACTGGCCCATGCTTCTTGACACCCTGGCCTGTGACGCCAGCGAAGCCTGGCCCTGCCCGGGCTACCCAACAGCACTCTTGGGGCCCTTGTACCCTTCCCCATCGGCCCCTCCCTCCTCCTCCGGCACCACTTCCCGCTGCCTCAATCCTGGCAGGGAGGCTCAGCCACCTCCCCCTTTCTTGGGGGCCTCCTGCTGCTTCTTACCCTTCCCCTTCTTGGGCACATCTTCACGAGCCCCAGAGGGCTCATCCATACATGCTGCGACAACAGCAGCCACCCCCGCAGACGCTGACCTGGGCGTGCGGGTCATACCGACCCACGCCTGGTCCAGGGCACCGGGCTGGAGGAGATCCGCCCTCCCCGCCCGGCCAAGCACTAGTAGCGCAGCCCGCACCGCCTCTGCATCATGCGTTGCCATTATGGATCCTGAGCGCTCGTTCCGTCCGCGAGATGCGTGAGGTTTGGCACCCGCGCTTGGTCCGTCCGCGAGATGCGTGAGGTTTGGCACCTACGCTCGCTGCACCGGGGCACCAGTGGCGACATGCTGAATTTAATGCTAAATAGCACCCCGCCTAACTGCAGACACAGTAAACTAAGCTAATCGTTGCACTGGGGCACCAGTTGCGACGTCCACAACACTAAATATCACTCCGCCTAACTAAATCACACTACGCCTGCACTCCCAAAACTAACTTCTCCCTGAGGCACTGGGGACAGGAAAAGGAAGTCATTCCCCTCATGTCCCCCTAAATAGCCTCCTAACCCCTCCCACCCCTGACCTAACCCCCTACCTAACTTCCTGTCTATCCTAGCCTCGCACGAACACCCCGGGAAAAGACTGGTCTGCCGACCTGCTTTCCCCGGGGGCCGCAATTTATAGCTTGAGCCTGTCTGGTATCCCATGAAATCGTGTATCCCTGTGCTCAGCCCGAGCAGAGATCGACTGCTTCTGTCTGATCCTGCCCGAGCTGAGTTAATTCTCCGAAGACGGCCGAAGTGAAGGGGATACACGATCCCAAGGGGATACCAGATATTACACAACACCGTGCTTCAGCAGGCTGTAACCAGCCGTGACTCCACTGAGGGGCACCGCCTCTTTAGTAGCTTATATCGTCCAGAGCCGAATATTAGATTAATTATCTTGCAACAATGCAGTTTGTGTTTACTCTCATAAGTATTGCATAGTTATCGACATTGCAGCGCAGACCTTATTATGTTGCGTTTTATTCCTGAATTTAGGGAGGGGGCTGCATATGAGTGCTATGTATCTATCATTGGGTCCAAATGTCCTGCTCATAACTCGTTTGTGGAAATGATTAGTGCCCACCACACTCTAGGTCACTGAAGACACTGTTTCCAGTCCAAGGCTTTTCTTTCACCGGCAGAGTACTGCTCTCCTGTATGCTGGTCTAATTAAGCAAATGGGCACTAACCGAGACTGCAGCCAGTCTGTCCCAATCGATGCTTTGGAGCACACCAACCTCAGCATTGAGACATGCACACCCTCAGCGCCGTGGTTACAATAATATCAACATTTCTTCCTCTGGTGTCTCTCAGCCCTTCCCTCTTTCCAGTTCCCCCTATTAGATTTTATTATTCCACCTTTTTTCACACTGGTGATGCATTTAAGCAAGCACCACCCTTAACAACCACATCTTGGGACACCCTACACGCAGGGGCATAGCTACCATTGGTGTAGAAGGTACTTTGGCACCAGGGTTCAGAGCCCTGAGGGGCTTACTGAACACCGATAATTGCTGTATCTTACTACCCCATCAGCAGTCAAAGGGACCATTGTCCTTGCTTGGTACACTGCACCTTTAAGAAACATCTCTTCTCTTTCCTCTTCTTTTGAAGAAGGAGCCATCCTAACAGAACTTCGAAAGCTTCTTCAATTCTCTCGCATTCTTGGAGGAAAATGAACACTACATCTCATTGGCAGAGGATGTCTCCCTGGGAGGAAGCAGTATTAACTATTTGTTTATTTTTTGTGTTTTGGATCTAGTCAATGCATAGTTTATAACAAAAATAATGCCCAAGGGGAGTGGCCACATCTATTTTCAGGAGCCTGCTGCCTGTATGCTGAATGTGGGAGTTGCTGAACACCAAGGCTGTCTAGTTTTCGTACCACCTTATGACTTGCCATCCTCACTGCATGTCTCTTCTCGCACTCTTGCCAGTTCCTTTTCATCCCTGCTTTTTTCTTCTCTCTCTGTCGTGCTAGTTTTCTTTTTTCTTTCTGCCTTTCTTTCACTGGGCCAGATTCTGATTATGAAAAATATTGCAAGTCCGCAAAATGACTTTGAGTGGGCCCCACCTACAACTTAAATTAAGCACTGACACAGACTTGTCTTTGAGCCTTGCTTTCAAAAGGTGAGGCGGTCCTTGACTATGGTAACTGATTTGTAGGGATGTCCCTTGGGGTATGGTGAGTTTAGACACAGAAAGAACCACAATTTGACCTAGTGCTATTTTTTAGGTCGAGCATTCGAGACCTCTTGTATATTCTTTTTGTATATAATTATATGTGTATGTACTTTGTGGGCTCTGGAGATGAGCTCTAGGACTTGTCTGCTTCCGCTTAGGGACTTATTTTCTGTTCAACTGCCTCTATTTAACTGTGTTGATAGAAAACGACCAGTAGAGGTCAGTAAAATACGAGAATTGCTTTCTGCTTGTTCAACTGCCTCTATTTAACTTTCTTGATAAAAAATGACTAGCAGAGGTCAGTAAAATACCAGAATCACTTTAGCATTCTCTAGATTCCAGTCCATAGAAATTGTCTTCCACGAGCACCCGTAGACAATAATATTTTTTTCAAATCTTGTATTTTCAGTGATATGAACACTGAAGGCCCTGATTTTTATATTAAAACCGATCTTTGGACTATACAATTTCCTGCTGAAAAGGCAACATTCCTTTAAATGTGTTCCCATACCCGGTGTGTCACCAATTTGGTGCTTACGTTCCCTGCATGTTAAAGAACAGTAGATGTGTCAGCACCCAGGCTAATGTGCTGCATAGCTAAATACATATAAAGTCCCAAAGGCAAGACCGATTGCATTGCAAATGCTTGTTTACACATTGTCTTTCCTTTGGAACGCAGAAATGTATCGAAAGTCAATAGGTAATAACAGTTGCTTTGCAAATCTGATTTACCCTAAGCCTCCCAATAAAAATGGTTTCTCACTTGTGTGGGTAGGCATAGTGCCCACAACAGGAAACAGCTCAAAATGCAACATGAACACACCACATTTTTACAGTACAAATTACCCTTTTTTTGCAAAGTGCCTAGTTGTAGTTTTTTAACCCTAGCTCTGCTGGCACCTCTGGAACTGTTGTAACCAACCTGCATGTGCTAATGTAGAATGTAAAATGTTGCGACCACATTGTAATCTGGCTCAGAAGCACTTGAAGCTGTGCTGAAGGTAGGAGCTGGATCTGTTGGTGGTTGCTCTGAATAAAGCCTTCTACTGAACATCAGCGTTTGGCATTTCTTACTGGCGACGAGGATCATTTGATTGGGTACAAGTATGCAACCACTGATTCCCCTGCGAACCCAGTAATTTGGATATCATGATATTGGATTTGACGATACTGCAAACCACAGACAACGAACTTTAACTGCATTTCAAACATCGTAACTTTCACTGGAGTGTCCCTTGTCTCTGTGGAGTTATCCAAGAAATATTTACTTCAAAGTAAGTACTTGGTTTGTTTTGTGCTTACTTTCCAGTTTTTGCCATCGCGTGCACACCAACAATTCCACTGTGGTTATTCTTGAATCGCCGCATTCACGTGCACAGAACGTACGTCACATCACTCAACGTGCAGCGACTATATTGGTAAAACCGGCTTCAAGTCCTGCTTCAACAATTAAACTCAAACGGCGAATTCCGGTTTGAACAGTAATATCAACTTGTATAATAAAGCTGTTTATCCACAATTTAATTGAAATGCATCTACATTTTGTTTAAAAGCGGATTTACTCACGGTGAGAATTTTATTTGTGCATTATTGACATTATTATTCTGATTTAATTTTCTTCACAAGTCATGGCCACACCGACCAGCAAGTCTCAACCTTCATGACTATGTTGGAGTGATATTTTGGTCCTCGCATCAATGTTGTTTTGGAGCAAAATAGATTATTTACAAGAGTTCAAGGTCCCATTAAGCGTGTGCAGAATTATGTTCCTTCTCTCAAAACTTTGGGACGCTCTTGTGAATTCGGCGAACTTTCAGATTCTCTAGTGAGAAATCAACTTGTGAGGTGTAACAACAGCTCTAGAGTCCAGGAGAAACTTTTATCTAAAAATCCCACATTGTTTGAGGCCATCGCAATTGTGGAAGTTGTAGAAAATACTTCCTCTTGGGTAAAAGAGATAAGGAAAAATTGTGAGGATAGTAGTCAAACTCAAAGTGATGGGATAAAGAAAAGTCAAGATGCTGTGCGCACTGTGTCTGAATGTGACATCGAAGATGAACTTTTTGGCAATATTGCTAAGGTGTCCATGAGTACAAAGAATAAAAATGTTTTAAAAGACACCCAACCTCGGGATACCTCGAGTAGGGGTGTCCAACCAAGCAAATAATGTGATTTGCGTCAACAGCATTCATTTGATCATGAAAGGAATAGCAATGACAATCAAAGGGGACGATGTTACAGATGTGGAAGTTTTTCTCACTCTTCAAGTTTTCCCAATTGCTATGCTAGGGATTCTATATGTAATAACTGTGGGATCAAAGCACACTGTGCATGTGTTTGCAAATCCTTTAAGGGGGGTCGTGCAACTGAGACCACTTCTGATATTATCCATACTGTGGTTATTTCAAGTGTTTCTGGGTTGGAGGCATCAACTTGACTTGGGGAAAATTCTGAATCCAAATGACAAGAATCCGCAAGATCAAGTTATGTTGATGAGTGATGTGTGTGAAAATCGCCAAGGGCAAGTTTTGTCAATTGATACCGTGGATGATGGAAATAAGTATTTTAAGGATTCTCCTGAAGTGTTTTCTGATGCCCTTGGTTGTCTAAAGTGTTTTGAGCATCGGATCATTTTAAAGAATTCAGCCAAACCTTGTGTGCACAAAGTGCGGAGGGTGCCAAACTTGATAGTTGAACCATTAAGACGTGAACTTGAAAGATTGTTAAAGTTGGAAGTGATTGAAGAGATTGAGGCCTCGGAGTGGTTATCTCTGGTGGTTTTGGCACCCAAGGATGGTGGATCTGCTGTGAGGATGTGTGTGGACCTGCACGGATCGAACTAATGGATTTGGGTAGACCGACAGCCCCTTCCAAATATATCAGAATCCATTAGTTTGTTGAAGGGAGCCAAAATGTTTAGTGTGTTGGACCTTTCGTCCGCATATCATCAGATCATGCTTCATAAAGTTTCCAGACATCTAACATCTTTCGTCACTCCTCTGGGTGCATACCAATTTTTGAGAATGCCCTTCAGGTTAGCCTCAGCGGCAGCCTGTTTCTAGAGAGTGATGAAGATGATCTTAGGCGGGTTGCCCAATGTCTTGTTTTTTCAAGACGATATTCTTGCTCATGGTAGGGATGAGTGTGAACATGAAAGTATTCTGAGATTTGTGTTGAGTAAACTGAAAGAAAAAGGGCTCACAGTTAAGAAAGATAAATGTCATATTGGTTTAAAATCAGTTACTTATCTTGGTCACGTCATTTCTGGGGATGGTATACAAGCTAAGCTGCAGCTCGCGGAGAGCTTTGTTAAAGCACCGGCTCCTGAGGACAAAGAACAGGTTAGATCCTTTTTGAGGATGGCAGAGTTCTATTCCAAATCTGTGAGAGGTTTTGCTAGTATTGTTGAACCCATCAGAGTTCTGTTAAAGAAGGGAGAACGTTTTGTCTGGTCACCTGAATGTGAAGTAGCTTTCAATAGGGTCAAGTTGGAAATTGGGAAGATGGCAACATCAGGGTACTTCGATACCAAATTGAGAACTATCCTGACAACTGATGCCAGTCTTAAAGGACTTAGGGCTGTGCTTTCCCAAGTTGTGAGTGGAGAGGAAAAAGTGATGGCCTTTGCCTCCAGAGCCCTTAGAGAGGCCGAGGTCAACTCCTCTTGTATTGAAAGGGAGGCCCAGAGTGGTTTTTGGGCAAAACAACACTTAAGGTTTTATCTATGGGGAATTCTGTTTATTGTGAAATATGACCATTGTCCTCTTGTTCAAATATTTTCATGCAATCCTGGTGACCATTTGACTCCTAGACTTAAGAGATGGACTGAAGGTTTGCAAGAGTTTAATTGTCGTGTACAGTACATCTCAGGGCTGAGTAATACATTAGCTGACTGTTTGTCACACCTACCATTGAATTTTGAACATGTTGGAGAAGAGCTTGAATGTATAAATTGGGGGGCAGAGCCTTCTTTGTCAAAGGAAGAATGATTATCCTGCACTGACAGTGATAGCGTGTTTTCTTCTCCTAAAATAGTTGTTTCTAAGGGTTGGCTATGATACAAGGATCTTGATCCTGACTTGAAGCCTTTCTGGGCTGTGAGAGACGATCTTACCTTTTGCCAGGGAAGTCTCATGAGGGGTGAAAGGGTGGTTCCACCTGATGAGCTTAAAAGTAGGGTGGTTAACTTAGCTCATGGAGGGCATTTGGCAAGAAGTCTTACCAAGGTACATGTCAGAGAAAGATATTGGTGGCCAGGGATGGATCGAATAACAGAAGATGTTGTCAATGACTGCCACTTGTGTGCAATTAATGATAAGTCTCATGCGACTACCCATGCTCCTCTTTCCCCTGTGGAAGTGCCTGACGCTGTTTGGACCAAGTTGGGATTAGATAATATTGGTCCTTTTGAGTTATTGCCTTCTCATGAGCGGTTTGTCGTTCTCTTAGTGGACTACACTTCAAAGTGGTTGGTTTCAAAGTGCTTGAGTACTGTTAATTCCAGGTCAGTGATTGAATTTCTAAGAGCTGTGTTTGTTTTGGAAGGTGTGCCCAAATATTTAGTCACTGGCAATGGGGTGCAGTTCACCTTCCATGAGATGCATGCTTTTCTTGAAGATCTAGGTATTGTTCATCAAAAGACAGCTCTCTATTCTCCACAGGCCAATGGTCTCACAGAAAGGATGAATAGAGTTGCCAATATTTGTGCTCAACGGGCACTTGATTCTAGAGTTTCATTTAGCAATGTGTTAAGAGAGACTTGGTGGGCACACCGTACTGTTCCCAATGCTATTTCTCAAAGATCACCTTTGGAAGCCTTGAGAGTAGTGATGAAGCGAGCTTCAGAAAATATTTTATTCTGACTCGTGAATTTAATTTCCTATAACATGAACTAATTTATTAATGAGCTGTTGCATGATTTGTTTTATTAATCAACTTAGATTAAGATTGCATCACACACGAACACACGGGAACTAATAACATGTGCTCTTGTTGCATTTGCAAGTCTGTTTTGTAACATGTGATTAATATTGTTTTGTTTGTCATGTTTGTCCTTTTGTCTTTGTCATTATTAATATGCGGCTGATTATTTTTATATGTGCTTTGATGTTTGTCTTATGTTGTGTTTGTTTGTCTGTGTATCATTTAATCATCTTTTTACTCTTTCAGAATCTTAAAGCTGGGCTATATGAAGAATGGTAGATATTTTATGTGCTGCTTTATTTGTTTGCTTCTGCTAGATGTCTTTTATTAATGGGTTAATTAATAATTAGCAATGGTCGGGTGGGTAACAGAAGGGTTTGTTTAACCTGAATTAATCACTCTTTTTGTGTTTGTTTAAATACTATGGATTAGTGGATTTTCAGTAATTGCAAAACCACTTCAGAGATTAACAAAAGCAGACTTAAAAGATCCAATTAGTCTGTCAAAAATTGAACTGGAAGCTTTTGAGCAGGTAAAAAAGAGCTTATGTGAAGCTCCTGCTTTGGGTATGCCAGATTATGAAAAAGAATTTGAACTTTACTGCAGTGAAAGAGAAGGTTGTGCATTGTCTGTGTTAATTCAAAGGCATGGTAAGTTGAGAAAGCCAATTGCATATTTCTCAGCTGTTTTGGATCCTGTTGCAAAAGCTTTGCCAGGTTGCTTAAAAGCAGTGGCTGCAGCAAGTGTAAGTCTTGAACAAAGTGAGGGTATCATTATGGGATTTCCTGTAAAGGTATATCTACTAAGCATGGGCGCAAAATCCGTTACGCTCGCGGATTTTGCGGATTTTCGGTAAATTTGCAATCCGTGAACGCTTGCGTATTTACCGAAAATCCGCAAATTCGCACGCAGCGGATTTTTTTTTTCTTGGTGATACAATTTTGCGGTGCGCGGCGTTTACTTACCGTCATTCAGCGTTTGCCGAGTTGTTTTTCTTGATATTTTGCGAGTGCTGCGCCATTTTGGATCTTGCTGCGGGATCCCGCGGGAATTTGGCGAGCGCGATTACGTATTCGCGGCTTGCCAACTTGCACAGCGAGAGTTTGTCAACGCGAGTACGCCGTGATCACTATCGCGGTACTTCGCAATTGCGAGCTTGGAGATGCGGCGAGCAGCAACAATCTCGCACTCACGAAAATACAAAATTTGCAATTCTGCACAAGAAATCCACCAGCAAGCAGCATACACCTTCTGGAAATTATGATTTTTATCTGAATAACTCCTCAGGTTGACATTTGCCTGCACTTTTTTTGCGAAGAGTCCATTTTGGGGAGGGGGGGTGGGAGGAAGGAAGTGCCCCACAGTCTTCAACTTCCTGTTCCTGTCCAGCAGGCTCCTCCCAGTGCTTTGTCCATCTTCTGGTTACTTTTCATTTGGATCTGGAGCTGGAAGGATTACTTTTTGTGGATGCTGCTGGATATTTGGATTTGAGGCCTTTTTGACTTTCTTTGGATCACTTTTGGATTAGAAATTTCACAAGTAAGTTTGTTTTGGGCATTACAGTTGCTGCAACTACAATTTTGGAATTTTCGATTTTTGGGCTGTTTTGGGGCCTTTTACCCAGGGGTACTCAGTGGTGGGGGCACTGAGTCTTTCTGTGGGGTGTTTTGAATTTAAACATCATGGAGGGGCTGGATGGCTTGGGATTGTGCTGATTTTTCTGTGATTTTTGTTTCTTTGGCCTGTTATTGTGGCCTTTTCACCAGGGGTAGTGAGTGTTGCATGGGCCTAGTCTTTCTGTGGGGTGTCTTGAATTTAAACATCATGGAGGGCCTGGATGGTTTGGGATTGTGCTGATTTTTCTGTGATTTTTGTTTTTTTGGCCTGTTGTTGTGGCCTTTTCACCAGGGGTAGTGAGTGTTGCATGGGCCTAGTCTTTCTGTGGGGTGTCTTGAATTTAAACATCATGGAGGGCCTGGATGGTTTGGGATTGTGCTGATTTTTCTGTGTTTTTCGATTTTTTGGGGTGTTCATGGGGATAGGCCATGTGGGTGGGGGCCATTTTGAGTGCTGGTACAGGCAGGCCATGTGCTGGGAGGCAAGTGGCCATTTTGAATGCAGTCAGTGTTGTTAGGCCTGCAACCATTTTGCCTACTTTTCAACCTTTATGCCCAGGGGTAGTGAGTGTTGCATGTGCCTAGTCTTTCTGTGGGGTGTCTTGAATTTAAACATCATGGAGGGCCTGGATGGCTTGGGATTGTGCTGATTTTTCTGTGTTTTTCGATTTTTTGGGGTGTTCATGGGGACAGGCTATGTGGGTGGGGGCCATTTTGAGTGCTGGTACAGGCAGGCCATGTGCTGGGAGGCAAGTGGCCATTTTGAATGCAGTCAGTGTTGTTAGGCCTGCAACCATTTTGCCTACTTTTCAACCTTTATGCCCAGGGGTAGTGAGTGTTGCATGTGCCTAGTCTTTCTGTGGGGTGTCTTGAATTTAAACATCATGGAGGGCCTGGATGGTTTGGGATTGTGCTGATTTTTCTGTGTTTTTCGATTTTTTGGGGTGTTCATGGGGACAGGCCATGTGGGTGGGGGCCATTTTGAGTGCTGGTACAGGCAGGCCATGTGCTGGGAGGCAAGTGGCCATTTTGAATGCAGACAGTGTTGTTAGGCCTGCAACCATTTTGCCTACTTTTCAACCTTTAAGCCCAGGGGTAGTGAGTGTTGCATGTGCCTAGTCTGTCTGTGGGGTGTCTTGAATTTAAACATCATGGAGGGCCTGGATGGCTTGGGATTGTGCTGATTTTTCTGTGGATTTCGTTTTTTTGGCCTGTTGTTGTGGCCTTTTCACCAGGGGTAGTGAGTGTTGCATGGGCCTAGTCTTTCTGTGGGGTGTCTTGAATTTAAACATCATGGAGGGCCTGGATGGTTGTGATTGTGCTGATTTTTCTGTGGTTTTCGTTTTTTTTGGCCTGCTGTTGTGGCCTTTTCACCAGGGGTAGTGAGTGTTGCATGGGCCTAGTCTTTCTGTGGGGTGTCTTGAATTTAAACATCATGGAGGGCCTGTATGGTTTGGGATTGTGCTGATTTTTCTGTGATTTTCGATTTTTTGGCCTGTTGTTGTAGCCTTTTCACCAGGGGTAGTGAGTGTTGCATGGGCCTAGTCTTTCTGTAGGGTGTCTTGAATTTAAACATCATGGAGGGCCTAGATGGCTTGGGATTGTGCTGATGTTTCTGTGTTTTTCGATTTTTTGGGGTGTTCATGGGGACAGGCCATGTGGGTGGGGGCCATTTTGAGTGCTGGTACAGGCAGGCCATGTGCTGGGAGGCAAGTGGCCATTTTGAATGCAGTCAATGTTGTTAGGCCTGCAACCATTTTGCCTACTTTTCAACCTTTATGCCCAGGGGTAGTGAGTGTTGCATGTGCCTAGTCTTTCTGTGGGGTGTCTTGAATTTAAACATCATGGAGGCCATGGGATTGTGCTGATTTTTCTGTGTTTTTTCGATTTTTTTGGGGTGTATAACTGAACTGATGTTCCTCTGTCTTCCATTGCTTTTAGGTGCACAAGACTCAAGAGAACCACCAGTGCCAGGAAGAAGTCCTGCAGCGGTGTGTGTGTGCAGCATAACGTCACGCGACGTCACGTCTGGCCACAGATAACTCTGCAACTCGTGCAACTGCGGCCTGCTGTTCTGACCTGCTCTGAAGAAGATGGCCCCAAAAAGAGTTCCCCGTAGCGTCTCTAGGAAGAAAGTTGCCAGTAAGGAGCAGAAGAAGCAAGTTACCAAGGAGGCTGGTGTGCCGGCCGCCATGTTTTTTGGGAGTAAAAAAAAAAGTACGCCTGCAGCAGCAGCGGGATCTGCTGGGGACCAAGCTGGGAGCAGCACCCCCGCTCCATTGGGCTCAGTGCCGCCACCACCACCACCACGCCAACTTAAGTCCAAGCCCTTGAGTGCTGTAGAGGCAGTCAGTGTACTTCTTCAATCACCATCGACCAGTGATGTTGGCTCATCGCAAGAAAGTAGCAGCAATGTCACTGAATCAACACAGGTTGTTGTAACTCATCTGACAAGTGTTGAACAACCACAGCCGCAACAACAACCACATGTGCAAGTACAAGCCCAAGTACATGTGGAAGGAGAGGCAGCACAAGGAGATGCGCAAGCAGAGGTGCATGGAGGGTCACAAGTGCCCACAATAGTTGTTCCTCCCGAAGTAGGGGCACATCAGGAAATCGACAATCAAGCCGAGGTATCATTTGAGGAAGCCACTCCTCCTGATGATCATTCATTGTCTTCCGAATCCCTAGCAAGGAAAAGATAAAGGGGGGTGTCTACATCTTCTTCAAGCCCACCTCCTTCTGATGATCTGGATGAAGATTGGGAACCATCACGGCCGTCTGAGAGTGAGGCACACCATGATCTGACAAAGGTACTTAAGCGTAAAAGGAAAGTCGTCAAAAAACTCATAGTTATGGAGTGTGATGAGGCTCAACAAGAAGTGGCGGATACTGCTGCTGATGAAGCCTCTCACGACGACGAGCCAGTCATCATAAAGGTCACTGCAGCCCCAGCGGGCATGCAGCAAAGAGACATTTTGACCCTAGCCCGAGAAGCTGCTGAGCGTGATGATGATGTCGACGAGGAGGCAATGGAAACACAACAATCATTGGAGTTAAATAGTAAACCAACACCTACCGCTTCCATATTTCTTCCTTGCAAGAAGGGACCTCCATCCACCTCGACCTCAATTAGTGGTGGTGAAAGTGCACAACGTACTAAAGATCGGCAATCCACATCCTCCACTTCATCTGGCATTAGCAGCAAGACCACCGCCACCAGTATCGCCGCCTCCTCCGGCCCCCACAGACAATTCAAGTCCCCAGCTTGGGACTTCTTTAGTGTTTGCCCAAAAAGGGAAAACTTCGCCATTTGTAGCATTTGTAAGGTTGCAGTTAGTCGTGGTAAGTTTGGTACCAACTATGGTACCGGAGGCCAGAGAGGTCATCTTAAGAGACAGCACCCTGTCCAATGGTTTGCGCACCTACAGGCAATCAAGGAAGCCCTAATTGCACGTAATGAAAACGTTGATTTTTCATCTGATGAGGACGAGGAGGAAGAAGACGTGTCAAACACTTCTCTTACACCCAGTACCCCTGTCAGCAGCACACCCCATGTGAGCCACACTAAGAGTGTGGGAGAGAGTGAAACACCAATGCGAAAAAGTTCATCAGTGAGCGTAACTGGGTCGAAGATATCATCATCATCCCGTAAATGCTTGGTCCAGGGCAACATTAAAAAGATGTTGTTTACAGAAGCGCAATATGAACGCAACCACCCACTGACGCGTCTGTATAACACTAAGCTGGCTAAAATGCTAGCTCTGGACCTTCTCCCTTTTTCTTTTGTAGAAGGAGTTGGTTTTCTAGAATTAGTGGCAGCGCTCTGCCCTAAATGGAAGGTTCCTAGCCGATTCTATTTTGCCAGAGTTGCGGTTCCAGCACTACATGAAGATGTGCTGGAGGTGATTGGGGCAGCTTTGCAGAAGAGTGCTGTTCACACTATACATCTGACAACAGACATGTGGACCAGTGGCGCAGGCGCTGATTACATGTGCATCACTGCACACTGGGTCTCTTTTTCAGGGGTTAAAGCAAAGCTAAACGCAGGTGTTGACCTGGACCAAGTTTTTAAAGCTGCTCGGAAACATGCAACACTAGCCATGTTTGGTTTGGAGAAACGTCACACAGCACAAAACATTTTGGATGAGTTTAACACAAAGGTCCTTGACTGGCTGTCCCCAAAAAAACGCCACATTGGTTATGTTTCCACGGATAATGGTGCCAATGTAGTTAATTGCATGGAGCTGGGTCAGTATTTCAGAGTGCCGTGTTTGGCGCACTGTATAAACCTGGTTGTCAAAAAATTCTTGAGTGATAAAGACAGTCCAGCGTACGAGATAGTGGAGACCTGCCGAAAAATGTGCAACCATTTCAGCCATTCTTTTAAGGCCCGGATGCATCTGAGGAGCCTGCTACATGAACGTCGAATGCCAGTGAAAGCACTCATCCAGGAGGTGGCAACACGTTGGAACTCAACCTTCTACATGCTTGAGCGTCTGTATGAGCAATATACGGTACTCGATCACTATTTCCTAAAACAGGCTACAACTCAGAAGGACCTGAGGATGGGTGCGGCGCAATGGGACATAGTTAAAAGCCTGACACGCATGCTTCGTCCTTTTGAGGTCTTCACGCGTGCAGTCAGCAAGGAGGACTGTAATTTGGGAAAAGCTATCCCATTGTTGTACATGCTGGAGCACCAACTGAAGGAGGTGCGTTCTGTGTTTCAAAAAGATGAAAAAAACAAAGACCCTTTTGTTTTGGCGGAGAAATTATTAGAGCACCTACAAGGTGATGAACGTCTTAAAATGATCCACTCAAACCAGCATTACATTTGTGCTACTATTCTGGATCCACGCTACAAAAAGGCGCTGGCAGGCCGAGCATTCTTTCCTTTTGATGATGAACATGTTACAAAGTACAAACGTTGGCTAGCCTTGTCAGCCAAGAGGTTTGAAAGAGAACGGCAGAAAATTGAAGGAAAAGGCAGTACATCAGCATCAGCAGGCCATCCCCAGTCAAAACAATCCACTTCTGCACCTGTGCCTGTGGCACAAGTGACCTCTCAGCCGTTAAAGACACCAGCAACCGGATCATCTGCACCAGACACAACAGAAACATTGGAGGCTAAAGAGGATTTGCTAGCTCGGCTTGGGTTTGGTTCTCAAAAGGTCACTACAACAGCTAAGCAAAGTGGAGGAACCTTGGAAGAGGACCTTGAGTCAATGGTGAAGGACTATCTGAATGACTCAACGGAGGTCTATGTTAATGCTGACCCATTGGCGTATTGGCATGGGAAAAAAGAATTGTGGCCACAGCTCTCCAACCTGGCTTTAAACTACTTGTCTTGCCCACTCGCAAGCGTGTCTTCTGAATGTGTTTTCAGTGCTGCTGGTGCCATTGTAACTCCCAAACGGAGCCGCCTCTCGCCCAAAAATGTGGAGAGGTTAACAATGATCAAGATGAATCAGCACCTCATACCACCAGATTACAGAGTACGAGAAAGCACGCCGGATGAAGACGAGGTGGACAGCAAAGTAGATGAGGGAATTTCTACTCTGTCAGGTGACACTGAGCTCACCTTGCCTGAATTCGCAGAGTATGATGACGAAGCCTTATTCTTATTCCTGGACCTTGACACCGAGCCCTGTAAATGAGACAATGAATCAATAACTTTCTTTTTCGTCCTTATTCACTTTCATTCCTGTGTGTCTGTCTTTCTTTGTTGTGCACAGTTAATATAATTCAAACTTTAATCACCTAATCACAAAAACAAGCCCATCAGCAGAACTGTCTTCACTTGTTTGCTTATTGATTTGAAGGTGCTGCAGTCTGCATTCCTCAGGTTCACAAGTTCAGAAGAACATGCTCCTCTATCCTCCTCCTCCAGACTCCTATTTCCATCAAAGCAGAGGGCTGGATTACGCCCAATGAAGAAAGACTCAGCACTTGTGGGGGTGTTCTACTTCTTTGCGGGTGAGTTGACGGCTCTGGGGCCATTGCTGGGAAGCTCTAATACCGGATAAAAGTGGTTTGGACCAAATCGGAGGCGGAATTTTTTTTGTGTTTTTGCTGACTTGCTTGCATTTGAGGTGCTCTTTGGGGGGGTTCTGGCTGTTTGTGGGTGAGTTTTGTGGTCTGGGAGCACTGCTGGGACACTCTAATCTTGATTGCATTTGCTTTTCAGGAAATCCGTGGTGGAAAACTGGAGTTATGGCCTAGCTGCACTGCGCGTTTGGACCGAAGGCCGAGAAATATTGTAAGTATGAGATTTTGCTTTTGGGGTGTTTGGGGGTGTTGTGCTTTTTGGCGGGTGGGTTGGCGGGTCTTGGGGCATTCCTGGGAAGGTCTAATACCGGATAGAAGTGGTTTGGACAAAATCCATAAGGAAAAGCCTTTTGGCACTTTTTGTAACTTAGGGTTCGTTAGGGTTAGCCCTAACAGCAGGATTGCATGTGTTTTGGGGTGTTCTAGATTTTTGCAACTGAGTTCTGGGGTCTTAGAGCACTTGTGAGACTTTGTAATTTTGGTTGCAAGTCATTTGAAGAAAATCCATGGTGGGAAAGGGGGGATTTGGCATAGTTAAAGAAAGCCTCTGCCACTATTCTTAACTTAGGGCTCGTTAGGGTTAGCACTATTTCTATTGCATGTGTTTGGGTGGGGGGGTTTTCGAGTCTTGGAGCCATGCTGGCTATGGATACTTTTGCTTGCTTGCAAGTGGTTTGAATACAATCCACGGTGGGTAAGGGGGTATTTGGGCCTACTTTTACTTTCGAAGTACGTTTTGTCACCAATTTTCTGCTAGGCCTCGTTTTTTGAGATCTGATTGGGGGTCTTCTACATTTTTGCAACTGGCTTTAGTAAGGGTCTGGGTGGAAGCACTGCTGGGAAGGTCTAATTCTGTTCTAAAACACAGTTTACAGTACACCTAGCTTGAGGGGAAAGATCCGCTAAATTAATTTGCCCATACTTATTTATCCTTGAAAAGGTGACTCAGACAGAGTACGCACTTTAAAAAATGTTGTACTGTCTATTAGGAAAATCAAAGTGTGACTTTTTGCACTACACAGCGTACATACCTTATATTTATTTATCAGTGCTGTTTTTTGTTCAATAATTACAGGCCGGGTTTCAGTCTGCAATGGGGAAAAAAGGATGGAGTCAGGCTTCACATTAGCGAGCCGCAATTCAGCATCCGCCAGGCAGGCAGTGGACAGGGTGTCTTCTGGTCACCAACATTGATGGACGAAGCATCAGCTGGAATGGAGGAGTGCCGCTAATAAGAGGAATTGTTTGCTGCATGCAACTTACTTACCAAATTCAACAGGACAACTACAACAATTCAGATACAGTATCCATTCTTTTATTCAATGAGTGTGTGTGACTGCATTTTTGGGATCTCTCTCTGCTTCTAAATTGATCCCTACAGCCATTCTATAGGTTTTACTTCGGCTATTTTTTAAACCTAATTTAATGTAGCCCTGTACTGTCGCATTCTGTCATTCACGGTTGTCGAAAGTACTACTTACTTTTCTGTAACAATGCATTCAGTAGTGCATGCACTTCCTTTATGTCACGTAAAAGATTTATGGTTAGCTTTGTACCCAAACATTTCTTTATGTTCAATTATTGTTTGTACATGCTGTGCTTTTTTTTTTCTCTCAACAAAACCTACCCAAAAAGAAACCCCCATTCCTATCCATTTTACAAACCCTAACCCTCTTCCCCCGGGTTGTGTGGTTTTGCTTGATGTGTGACTAAATGACATCAATAATTCCACACACTTGCTGGGGAGGATAAGGTCATAGCAACAGGCTGGTGAAGGAATCCGAGGCTATATTCTAGACTTACTCAGCTTCAGTACTATTTCTTGTAGTAGTAGCCAATGTCAAAGAATTCCTAGACAAGTACAAGTTATACTATCAATACTTTACCATTTGTTAGGCTACATTGTGGCACTGTTGTAGTCTAGTGTACTGTCACCTGCTATATTCTCTATCGTACCATTGTAATGCTACAGTAAGGGCAAACCAGGTTTCATTTTCATTTTTTCCATAGCCATGCAACTGCCACTGTGTCACACCACTAGTACCACCGCAATGAGGAGGAAATTTCAGCCGCCCTGGATTGCAACCTTAATCGCCATTTCCCGTGGAGCCAGCCCTGGGCCTAGCCCTACTTTCAAACAGAAATTACAGGTAAGATAAGCGTTTGGTTGGAGGTACTATAATGGAGTATTAGGAGAGACGAGAGATTGACGGTAGTACTACTAAAGTCCTAGGACTATTCAGGAAAACAAACTTACTGTTGAACCCCCACCCACCAGACTCAAAAGCAGTAAAAAACAGGTATGGTCAGATAAAGTTTCAAAAAGTATATTTTTATAGCCCTAACAAAATAATCTCCCGCAAGACCCTCCCTAACCCCAACGAATGTCCTTCAAAAGTCCCCAAAAAACCCAACTCCCAAATCCACCCCCCAAAAGTCTCTAAAAAAGGGGCAAGGGACACTATGGCAGGGTGCTGTTGACTTTAGCAGCCAGGGCATCATGCTCCTTGCGGAGGGTGGCATGTTCGAAGCGGAGGCCCTCCACCAAGTTCTTATAGTTCAGGACCTCCTGCTCCAGGTAGGACAGTCTGAGAGATAAGCGGCGCCGGCGTGCCTTGCAAATCCTGTGGGGGGGCAGCTGCTGTCTTTGCTGCTCGGCGGTGGCGTTTGGCTTTGGTAGCCCGGCTCCCTACTGCTGGAGCACTGCGCTGGCTGGCAGCCCGCACGGAGGAGGATGCAGCTGTCCCAGTGGACTTTGTTGTAGTACCAGACTGCGTCTCCTCCTCCTCCAGGGCCACCAGCCGCCGATATTCAGCGACAGTGGCATCCAGCCTCCGTTGCCGGGCCATTCGAGCCAGCTCCTTCCTCCTTGATGGTCTCTTGGATTTGGAAGGAGCAACTATATGAAGAAAGAAAGACATAGTCTGTAACCAATGCTCCTTAAGATTAACACAAAATGATTGAGCAGAAAGTAGTCACAGTACAAGTAGCAAATTGAAAGCACAGTACATAACTATTGAGGACAGTATCTATGTAACCTCCGACTTCTTCATCCTTGCTCTAACATTAGTGGGAGTTTAAGGAACAAATTCTATGAGCACTATGGACTTCCATTACAGTCGACTATGACAGTACACCAGTCTTATTCTTCTTCTTCTCTCTTGTTTAGGAAAATTTGTACGTTATCTTATGCAAGCCGGCATAATGCCAGCGCAGTGAACTTGCACCCGAGAAAAACAGACGCACACCATGGTGAGTGAGACCGACTTGCGTTACTGTACCGGTCCAGTACATGCAGGTGGTGAAGCTCTTACTTTTCTATTACGGGTGGCACTGAGAATACTCTGTTAAAAGGGCTACTGCTTAAATATTTTAGCTTTCACCCTACAGTGCAAATGAGTATTAGTAAAGGAAAATGAAGAAGCTAAATAATCTGATTATCTATCACTTCACATGGGATGTATTTGATGACATATGGGATGACTTTAGGTGCTTTGCTTATTATTGAGTGAACAGTGATACACCCACACATGAATGACGTACTACTACTAAACTAAAGTTATTAAGAGAGGTAGGGAGTGTCCACCGTAATAACCGGGTATATGCTGTGCTTGCAGTTGCAATACAAACTACTGCTACTATTCATGGTAGTATTTGGACAAAATTACAACTTCTTTTCCTTGCCTTTCCGACACTGGAACGGACGTGCGGGTGCGGTGTTACGTGCTCTTCAAAGTAACACTTAGTTCATCCAGTGACCGTCTACTCTCTCTAGATACACATATGCTATCTAAGAGTCAGATAGTACCATGATCCAGGCATCCATCCATTCAAAGTATACACACACATACAGTTTCTGTTTCACCCACCCAGGCTGTTCTCCTTCCACCCATCCTTGCTTCATCATTCACCCAGCCATGCACCATACCATATTATTTCCTTCCCAGCCACCTCGGGGACCAAGCAAACACATATCATTCTTCTTTGCCAGTCATCATTACATCTCTTGTCCTTCCACACTTACTTACACCCTTCCTTCGCTTTTCGTTCATCCCATCCATCAAGTTCATCTCAGATCTGATTGGGATTCTTCTCGCCAAAAACTTCACAGCTAAGTCGAAGTACATTTAGAGGAGGCTACCTGGTTTATTTATAATACACCCGTGCAGAAAGCACACTCTGCAGTCTTCAATCTCAATAAGTAAGGAATATATAGCTTACCTCTGCCCGCCACCACCGTGTCATCCCCCACAGAATTGTCCGGCACTTCCACCGCCTCCTCCCCAGAGTTGTCCTCGTCCAATGCCACCACCACCTCCGCGCTGGCCCCGCCTCCAGATGTTCCACCTACAAAGTACATTTAATAATGTTAGAATACACCACTCACTACTATATAATATTTGGTCTAGGAGGAAGAAAGAAATGTGAAAAAAACAGTATACAATTTAATAATTTGTGACTGTCTACTCTAAAGTAAAAATGTCCCTTTTTCCAGGGAAGGCTGTTGTCTTGCTGCACTTTTTGGCACAACTGATGAATGCTTGCTTTTTATTTTTAACACACACCACTTTTTCTCCTAATAGGCAGAAGCTTGACTTCTAAGAACACGAGCAGGATCAAGTTCAAACCAGGTGAGAGCTCGGCTCGACCACAAGAAATGTGTCCAATTAATCGTCAGCACTAAGCACTTTTCCATTTTCAGTTAAACGTTTACTTTTATGACAAACTTGATTTTAATAAATGTGTTTACTTTTAATAAAGCTTTTAAACTTAAATAGACTCTGTGGTTTTTGGTCCTCCAGACTAGAGTGGATGAGCTAAAGGTTTTGCAATTTTTGCAAGCATGAGTCCGTACCTCTGACATCATTGGGGAATAATCATAATCATCGGTGACTTTGGGAGCTAAATGACTCTGCCACACTATCTAGTCAGTAAGGAGATGGGGGTTCAGCTACAAAGTCTTTTATCACTGAGGTATGTGGAAAGTCTAACAGCACCTATTATAATTGATAGGCTAAGCAATGCATTATTTAGTGTCCATAGTTCTGTTTGTGCAGATTTGTCCCTGCAACCGTAGTAGAATGGATTGTCCTCCTATCCAAACCAAAAGTAAAGTAGTATCTTATTCTTTCTTGGTGGTCATTCACCTTTTTATAGTTGGCAATTGTCAAAGCATAAACATTTAGAAGACTTGAAAATACATTATGGACAATCCCAGAGGACTGCACTCTGTGCATAGAGCTATTGCTGACTAGAATGGGAGTCCAATGGAATTGCCAAATGTGCAATCTTAGTTAGCTACACAGACAGACTAATAAGAATAATCTAGTAATACCACACAGAGTCATAGTCGAGGCAGGATAAGAATTTAGATCCAGTCTACAAGAATATCAAAGACGATTTAGAAAAAATCGAATGAGGAACGCTGGGAAAAAAGAAGTACTCTATATTAAAATTAAAACTTACTGGGGCCAGCAAAGGAGCCCTCGCCTGCCCGATCTTGGCCTGCATCCTCAACAGCACCCTCCTCCTCCTCCTCCTCCTGTGTCCTCCTCTTGCCCCTGGGGGAAGCTGATGTACAACATGAAAGAAAGAAAAACAGAAAACATGGATGATATTTGTCAACCAAATCAAACATTTCAAAAGAACTAACAAAATATTTTGGCGAAATAGCAAATAGACAACTATTGCACGGGATATATTATTGACCAATCTCATGTGGTCTACTACGTTTTTAGTATTGCTTGATTTGCGGACCGTCGAATTGGAAACTTCTTATGTAACTCACTACACAAAGTACTAAAAAGGTTTGCCTAGGATTGGCAGGCAGCAGTCCGCAGCACGCGAAGTGACAGCCAAAGTCCATCGTGATTGCAGATCAGCGACACACTAAAGTTTCCTACTACATTAACCCTTTCGCTGCTGATGACGAGCTCAGCTCGTCATCACCCACGGGTGTCGTGTGCTGATGACGAGCTGAGCTCGTCATGAATAATGGCATCAAGAGTTTCCCAGCACAGGGGAAAAATCCCCACAGCAGCCATGTGGTTAACCAGTCATTAAAATACTCAAACTATCAATCCACCACCACTATTTCTTCTTATCGCCATGTGTACAAAGGAAGGACTGGACTTGAGTCTGTAGGGGCTGATTTAGAAGCCCCTTGCGGCTCTTTTGCTCCATTGTTGCGTGACTTCTGTGACGCAGCGGCAGCACAAAAGAGGCGCAATGGTGCGGCGTATATTAACAACGTGACGCATATGGGAGATGCATCACGTTGTAAAGCCCTGCGCCATCAGGGGGCGTTCCGGCGCAAGGGAGGGCGTTCCTGCGCAGGAACGCATCCTAAAAGTGGCTGAGGGAAATCTAAAAGATTTCAATCACTCACTTTAACGACAATGATGCGTGACTCAAACCCTGCGCCTGCTTGAAGCAGACGTACGGATTGACGCAGCATTGGGGAGATAGGGCACCCCAGAGCATTGATGGAGCTGCGCCATCGTTGCGACGCAACTCCAGCAATGCGCCACCCCTACAGCACAGATGCGTAACGCTTTGGTGACGTTTTGGGCCCATGGTGCGCCGCAGTGTAAATACGGCGCACCATGGGTGATAGTGGCGTGGTGCACAATTACTGGCGCATCCCTGCTACTTTGCAGGGATGCGCCGGTAATTAAACATCTGAACCTTAGTGTGTAGCATTACGCAGTTCTTTAAACTACACTCATACATAATTTCACAGGCCAATGAAATGAACACAAAATCGAAAACAAATAAGCATAGTAGCAACACTATTGAGAAGGAGAGCAGTGCACCTGAAATGCACAGAAGATTTTGAAATATAATTTACCTACAATGTAATGAGCAGCATTATTGTTCTTGGTAAAAAAAAAATGCAATATAATAACACAGCAGGAGAAAACAGAGTAGTAAAGAAATAGCTACTACTACTACTCACCAAGCCCGGGGATCTCGAGGCCAAGCAGGTCGAGCAGATCTCGTTCACGGGTCAGGACATCCGTCCAGCGGTGGGTGGCCTGGTTGTAGGTGCGCCGGACCTGAGAGTGGTGGTACATGGCCCGGCACACCTTATCCCACCGCTTCCGGCGATCCCGCATCCCATACCCGCCTCCGATCTTGCCGCCTGCCATGATGGTCCTGGGGAGGTGGCGCTGTACATAGGAACACTAGTGCGCCCACCTCCTCCGCGCTAAAGATCTCCCGTGGCATCACTGTCTCCCCCCTCAAACACCCGCACGGGAGCCGGGCACGGGGTGCGGGACCCTTCCCCTTCTCGGGATGCTTCCCGGCTCCCTTCACCATGGTCTGGGCGCAAAGGAATAAAGAAAATAGAATAGGGAAGAGAAGAAAAGAAAAGAGTTTAAAAAAGTAGTTTAAAATTAACAAAAAGTAGCAGTAAACACAAAAATATAGGGCTCGAAAAATAGAGGGATAGATAATAAGTAAAATAGATTAAAAAAAACTTCAAACAAGCAAAGGATGGCAGAGATTTAGAGAAGATACAAAAAGCATGCCCAGAACCATAGCAATGAATGAGAAACAAGATGGCCGCGCCCGTTCACGCCCGCGCAGGTAAATTCGCGAACACTCGTGAAATTGTACTTGCGAGCCGCACACTTTGCGAGATTACACTTCGCTCCCGGAAACGGAAATACGTCATGCAAACAAGATGGCCGCGCCCTTGAACGACCGCGAGGGTAACTTCGCGCCTTGCGCTACAAGCGGCTTGCGAAAACGCACAAAACCTTGCGAACTAACACGCCGCAAAAAAAGAAATCACATATTCGCACGAATTCGCGGCTTCTGAATCCGATCTCGCGCATGTTTGTGCCCCGCGAATCCCGCGAAATTGCAGAAAAACGACTTTTGCAAAACTGAAAGCACTCAGCAGGTGCAAGAGTTCAAACTCATCATTAGTAATCATTCCCTGTAGTGCTTCATGACTGGGGCCCCTCCAGAGTTCAGTTGCTAGTTGCAACAGTTGTATGACCCTGCTCTGACCCTCACAGCAGGCTCATAGAATAGCTAGAAGTAGGCCACAAAGGTTCTGGAAAAAAAATTGCACTGCAACAGAAAGCAAATTACTGATAAGGAAGCAGGTGCCAGACCTGGAATTTTAAAACAGTGACACATTAATAAACTAACCCCAAATTAATTAATGTCAGTTGAAGCAGGGCAGGTGTGCTTGCTTTTCCCCCCCATAATATACAGTGATGATGAACCAGAGGGTGGCATTGATGTAACAGAGGGTGGCATGGGTGATACAGAGGGTGGCAGTGGTGAAACAGAGTGTGCTGGGAGGCAGTGATGATGAACCAGATGTAGAAACAACATACTCGCGACCGTTGCGAGCCGACAAGTAAGTTCGCTATTGCGAACTAGTACTAGGCATGGGCGGATTTTGCGGATTGGCAATCCGCGAATTTGCGGATTTGCGAATTTGCGGATTGCGAAAATCCGCAAAATCCGCGAATTCTCGCGGATTTTGCGGATTTATTTTTTTTGTGTTCGCGCGGGTTTCTGCAAGTTCGCGAGGGTTTTGTACAATTTTGCAAATTGCGAAATTGTACAAAACCCTCGCGAACTTGCAGAAACCCGTGCGAACACAATGTGCCCAGCCTACTTAACAGACATGCCGGCTGTGTGTATGTAATATCTTGATTGTCTTTGTATGAACTTTGGCATTTTTTTCTACACTTGGTGTACAACTGTTGTGCCTCGAGGACACTGAGGAAGCTATAATGGCATTCGGGGTTCACAAAACAATGCAACATTTTCCCTAAAAATATAAACCTCTGTAAATAACAGCTTGGGAGGAAAAGGTGCTTCTGAAATGTGGCATGTATGATGTAACTATTTTACAATGGCGCCAGCAAGCTGCCAGCGCAGTTGTAAAATAGTTAAAAAGTTAGCTTGCACAGGAAGCACTTAGATAAAATAAAGCAGCACCTGCTTCGTTTTATCTAGTGGTTCCTTTGCAAGCTAACTTTGTAACTATTTTACAACGGCGCTGGCAGCTTGCTGGCGCCATTGTAAAATAGTTACATGAGTGGGGGTTCAACTTTTGAACCTGTTACGTCCGCGGATTTTTTTGGGCGGATTTTGCGGGAAATCCGCAAAATTCGCGGATTGCGGATTTCCCAAAAATCCGCAAAATCCGCGGGCGTAACGGATTTCCCGCTCATGCCTAACTAGTACCAAACCCTCGCGAACTGGCAGAAACCCTTGAGAACACTGTGAGTTCGCAAATTTGCAAAATTCGCGAACGCCAGATTCGCAAAATTTGCCCATGCTTAATATGTACCTCATTCAGTTGAGATTCTTCTTACCAGAAGTAGGACTCAACACTTGACAAGTAGCAGACTGACAAGATATGAAAAAACAATTCTGGGATCAGACAATGTATCAATTGTGAGGTGTGTGAACTTAAACCTGTCCGCACTGTTACCAGATGGAGTTATTACTGAGGTAAGTAATGAAAATGACATTGATCATGAATGTCTGGATGTTGTAGATTACTACACAAAACCAAGACAGGACAGAAAAGATGTTCCTTTACCTCAATCAGACATATTCTATTTTGTGGATGGGTCTTGTTTGAGGAATGATGAAGGGATTCTGAGGGCAGCATACTCAGTGTGTACAGTTTCAGATGTTGTTGAAGGTTCACCTTTGGATGGAATTCGTTCTGCTCAAATTGCAGAGCTAATTGGCTTAATCCGAGCATGTGAAAGAGCAACTGGCAAAAGAGTAACCATAGTGACTGATAGTCAATATGGTTATGGTGTGGTTCATGATTATGGAAAACTGTGGTCCCAAAGAGGTTATTTAACCTCTGCAGGAACACCAATCGGAAATGCAAAATTGATCAAGAGATTGATTGATGGCATTCAGTTACCAGAACAAATTACTGTAGTCAAATGTGCAGCTCACAAGAAAGGTGATGATTACATCACCAAAGGAAACGCATATGCAGATAAAATTGCGAAACACTGCGCCAAAAACAATTATTCAATTAATCGGGAAAAAGACGAAAGTCACACAATGAATTCTCTCATGCTAATTTCTGTAGTTGAAACATGGCAGGAAGTAAAAGACTTACAAGATGAGGCAAGTGAGGAAGAGAAAAACACATGGTTAAAAAATGATTGCAGACAAAGAGAGGAAGATGGAATTTGGGTTCACAAAGATGGAAGGCCTGTAATGCCAGACTGCATGATTGCTGATATGGCACGGATGTACCATGGTCCAGGACATTTGGGAAGAGATTCCATGATTAGATTATTCAGAGAAACATGGTTTAATACGAAATTTAGAATAATTGCGGAGTCACTTTGCCAAAGATGCTTGACCTGCCAACAGATGAATCCCAATAGGAAAACTGTTGTAAGTTTGGGAACCATAGGACGGGAGGGTGGTCCTTTTACCAGATTACAAATGGATTTCATTGAAATGCCGATGCACAACAGACTAAGATATGTATTGGTATTTGTTTGTCTGTTTTCAAGATGGGTGGAAGCTTTCCCAACTCGTCACAATGACTCAGTTACTGTGGCAAAATTGCTTCTTAGGTGCGGATTTCCAGTCACCATTGAAAGTGATTGCGGAACTCATTTTGAAAACAGATTGATGAAACTGATTTGTGAAGCTTCGAATATTCAACAGAAGCTGCATTGTGCTTACAGACCAGAAGCATCAGGTGTTGTTGAACAAGTAAATGGAACTATCAAGAATAGAATTTCAAAAATGTGTCTAGCCACAAGAGTGAAGTGGACAGATGCACTTCCACTTGTTCTAATGTCAATGAGAAGTACTCCAGAGAAAAAGACAGGTCTTAGCCCACATGACATTGTGATGGGTAGAGTAATGAGGCAAGCATTTGTTTCAGTTGGCAAATTATTGAGTATTAATGATAGTGCAATCCTTGAATATTGCCAGAACCTGTCTGATGTAGTAAATTCTATATTTCATCAGGGGGGAACAGATGTAATCTCAAAGGAGAAAGTGCAAGCCCATGATTTGTTACCCAGAGACTGGGTAAGGACCAAAGTTCATCGAAGAAGAAACTGTTTAGTCCCAAGGTGGCAGAAGGCAAGACAAGTAATTTTAGTTACAACAAATGCAGTCAAATGCAAAGGGCTAAAAAGGTGGATTCACGCAAGCCATACGATTCGTGTGCCACCTCCTGAAAAATCTGATGAAGACAGCGATACAACAGCTGATTCAGATTCAGAAGGAGACCCAGAAGATTCTGAGTCTGATGATCAACAAGAAAATCAACATCAAGAAAATCTAGATGAGAATCAGAACTTGAATGAAGAAGATCTGAATATCGAAACTGGAGATCGAGGTGTTGATGATGATGATCTACTTGAAAAGGAGTCTCTAAAAGAAAAGAGAGATTCAGAAAAAGCCGAAGATTCTGAGCGAGACGAAAATCTGAGCCGGAGTATTGAAAGGCGAAAAAGTAACTCTGTTATCAGGAGCAAAAAGCCTGAGACTGGGAAGCTGAAGGTGATTCCTGAAGAAGAAGAAGAATTACCACGTACCAGTAAGGATATTGTTTCTAATGGAGTAAAGCTGCCGAGTAAAGAAGTTTCTAGATACAGATTTGAAGTCCCAGATACAGATACTGATGAAAGTGATGAAGAATATGAAATAAGAAAATTCAGAAAAAGAGCTTGGAAAGCTGAATGTAACGAAAGTGTGCCAAAGAAAAAGGTCTTGAGAAAAGGAGATATTTGGCCTGAAGACAATTTGAAATTCAAACTGGTGAAGAAATCAAAAGATCAAATCCACGAGGTATCTAGTCAGGGAGGTGAACTTGAGAAGAAAAACGAAAACAAGAAAATAGAGGTAATCACTCGAAAGACAACGAGAATAATAAAGCCAAATCAGAAATATAAGTCCCCAGAGTGGACCTTTATTATTATTCCACCAATTGTAGAGGTGGAAAGCAGCAGTCAGGAAGACTTGGAACTCAGTGACAAAGATTGAAATTGTTAGAAATTTGGATAAGGGTTTTGTTTCCTGGCATAAGGCTGAAGAAAATTTGTTAGGTGACTTTAGGTCGAGTTTTCTGGCATAAGGCTGAAGAAAATTTTTTAGGTGACTTTAGGTCGAAGAAATTGTGTTTAGTTGGAGAGCACATATTTATGTGACACAAGGTCGAAGAAAAGCTGTTTAGGGTTTTATTCTAAAAAAAAAACAATTTAAAAGGGGGGATATATGTTTGTAGTTACTCACATTTTAAATTTTTTGTTAAAATTTTTGTTTTTCAAATTTAGAATGCCTAGATCAGATACTTCTAGGTGTTTGATTTTTAAGAGATGCTGTAAAATGACTTCAATTTGTGTGATATTATTAATCTTACTTTGGTTAATTTTAGCTGTGGTTTATCCTTTTGATGTTAATAAGCAAAAATCCAAGACTAATATAACAAGTAAGGTAGAGCCTAAACATGAGAAACATGCTGGCAAGTCTAGCAGAGTTATTAATCATGATCCAGAGTCTCATCAAGACAGATCTGTTGGAGATTTCTCAAGCAATTCATTTTCAAGGCTTCTGTCTGAATATGTTAAAGTAATGAATGTCAAAGACTGCTGTGTTTGTGTGAAGCTGCCTGCTTCTGTTTCAGAGGGAGTTACATATAACATGTTACCTCTCACTTATGGCATTACTTGCAGTGTTTGGCAGACAGCCCGGTGGCAGTGGGCTCGTTTGCTAACATTGAGAGAGTCGAGAGTGAGAGAGAGCATCTCTCTGTATTTCTAGCATCTCGCCCCGCTGAATGCGAGCGGTGGCGTTTTTACGCAGCGCACTGTTTTTAAAACTGCATATTTAACCTCACCTTTTGTTGTGCAGGGCACTAACTTTATTTTCTGGTTCCAGAGGCGAGCGGCTGGCTGGGGGCTGCTTGGAATCGCGGGCTCCCAGTGGCAGCGGGCGCCATCTTTGCTTGGGCTTCAATCGACATGAAGCTTCCCTGAGACTCCACCCTCGTCCCGCCCCTATTTAAACGGCCATTATGTGTCAGCGCAGCAGACGAGCGCAGCGGGCGCGACGGAGGCGCGCCGGAGTTGCGCCTAAGTTAAGCCCGTCTGCGCCCGTCCGCGGCAGGCCGGGGCACGGGGCATGTCACTCTGCTCCCCGCCTCATTTATCCCCGCTCAGCCATTATTTCACTTCACAAGCCCGTACTCCCTCCCCCCGAGGCCTCTGTTAAGCACGCTGTATGCGGCCTGCCCGCACCCAGGAAATCTTTTCTTGAGATCATTCTTCCACCCCCCATTCACAGGCCCCCGGACCTGGCTGGCAAATCTTGCGCTTCTACCTCGGGACTTGCCCCTAACTCCCCCTTATCTGTGATGTACCTTAACACTCGGTCTCTGGTCAGCCATAAAACTGACATCTTCTATCTCTTAGGATCGGAACAGCCTGACATCTTGTTCCTGTCCGAGACCTGGCTAACAGATGATTCCTCCCCTGATATCCTGGCGGCCATCCCCCCGGGATATTACATACTGCAAGCCAACCGCCCCTCTGGCAAAGCTGGCAGCGGGGTCGCAGCCATCATTAGGCACTCAATTAGGTTCTCCCCTGTGTCCACCCCCAGCATCCCTATGACCGACTGTCTTGCTCTCAGGCTGGAGCAACCTGGGTCCTCTCTTATATGTGTCCTAGTTTACCGTCCCCCCCAACCTATGCCAAACTTCTCAGTTCAGTTTGGAGAGCTTATCTTGCAGCTGACTATCAACAACACCAATGTTCTGGTTCTCGGTGACTTCAATTATTGGCCATTGGACCCTCACGAAACCTCTGATTTATTCGCCTTTTCTGACCTCATGCTGGGCCTCAATTGTACCCAACATATACACACACCCACGCACGTTAAAGGTCATATCCTGGACCAGGTATGGACTTCTTCTTTAGACATCTCCACTCCCCTTGTTCTTCCCTGCCTCTGGTCAGATCATCTACTTATCACTTTTTCCCTTGCCAAGCCCCCCCCGGCCAATATCATCCGAGAGTCTAACTTTCTGGCACGCAACTGGAACAAGGCCGACCTTAATAAATTTACCTCCCTCCTGAGCTCATCGGCCCCCTCTATCACGGGACCCACCATTTCCATTGACTCTCAGTCTGATAACCTCACCCAATGGCTTGTTTCCGCCGCTGACTCGGTGGCACCTCTAAAACCTGTTAAGACGCGGCGCAGTCACGACGCCCATAGGTGGTTCACCGAGGAACTCAAGGCACTGAAACTTAGTCTCCGTCAGGCCGAAAGACGCTGGCGTCGAGGATATACCCCCGAGACAAAAGCTGTCTTCTCTTCTCAGCTGAGGGAATACAAGTCTGCTATAGCCCGGGCTAAATCCAGCTAATTTTCCAACAAGATCTTGAACTCTACTAATAAGTCCAAAGATATTTTCTCTATTGTTGAGGAATTATCAAACCCGGCGAGAGTCACCATTGCTCCGCTCCCCTCCCAGCCTCTGTGTGATTCCCTGAATCAATTCTTTGTGGACAAAATTGTTAAAATCAAAACCAGCATTTCTGCTCATGCCTCATCTGCCCCTTCCCCTCCCAGCACTCCCTTTCACCACAATACCCATACCCTAACCCAGCTCCCCCTCATTTCAAAAGATAATTTTCTCCCCTTTTGCTCAAAGTCTCTTCTGGCTCTCCCAGCGACTGTTGCCCCCCCTCGGCTCTGCAAGAAGCTTTCACTTCCTGCCCGGACCCCCCTCTAGCCCTTTTAAACAACTCTTTGACCACGGGGGTGGTCCCGGGATCCTTCAAACGGGCAGAGGTGGTCGCCATTCTGAAAAAACCTACGGCTGATCCGTCCATCATGAGCAACTATAGCCCTATCTCCCTCCTCCCCTTCCTTAGCAAAGTCCTGGAGTCCCATGTTACTGAAACCCTTACTTCTTTTGTAGAAGACTCTTGTGTTTTGGACCCCCAGCAGGCTGGGTTTAGACCTGCGCATTCCACAGAAGCAGTCATCCTCTCTGTGATGGACGAACTACGCAGGGGCGCCGACTCTAACACCTGTCAGGCTCTGGTTCTTCTGGACCTGTCGGCCGCCTTTGACACGGTCGACCATGATATTTTGGTCGACCGTGTCAGAGAGGCTGGCATCCAGGGTACTGTCCTGGACTGGGTGCGCTCTTTCCTGACCCATCGCCATCAAGCTGTCAGGCTGTCCCAGTTTTCTGCTTCTCAAGTCGAGTTGACCTGTGGTGTCCCACAAGGCTCTTCCTTATCCCCTCTCCATTTTAATTTATATCTGGTCCCGCTAATCCGCTCCCTCCGTCGATTCAATGTCTCCGCGTTCAACTACGCGGACGACATTCAACTGGTCTTCACTGTAGACTCCAGTGATGAATCCATCTCCACTTTCCAAAACACCCTTTGTTTCATCAGTGATTGGATGGGCACAAACCATCTGAAACTTAACCCCGACAAGACTGAGTTGGTGCTTGTCGGGGGGCCCTCCAATCCCTGGCACTCCTCCTTTTGGCCTGCCAGTCTTGGCAGCCCCCCCTGTCCCGTCAACTCAGCAAAAAGTCTGGGAGTTGTCATAAGTAACGATCTATCCATGACACCCCAGATCAGCGCTGTAGTTTCCTCCAGCCATTTCCAGCTCAGGAAAATACGCAAAATCTCTCGCCTACTTACCACCGATGCCCTTATTTTGGCTTTGCTTGCGTTAGTCATGTCCAGGCTTGACTACGCAAATACATTATACGTAGGCATTCCTGCATACCAACTCAGGAGACTCCAGTTGATCCAAAATCAGGCTGCCCGCCTGATATACCATCAACCCAGAGATCAACATGTTCAACCTCTTCTAAAAAGTCTCCACTGGCTTCCGGTTTCTGCCCGCTGTAAATTTAAGCTTGGTTGCATCATTTCCAAATCCCTCACTGGTCACGGCCCCTCCTTCATCTCTTCTTTGCTTCATCAGTATCTTCCCTCCCGCACCCTTCGGTCATCTCAAATGGCTCTACTTTCTGTCCCTAGATTCAAGCGGAAGAAACACGGTGGCCTTAGGTTTTCATTCTTAGCCCCGTCTTTTTGGAACTCCTTACCCCTTTCTCTTAGGTTGTCCTCCCCCTACTCCAGATTCAGATCTTCCCTTAAAACGCACCTTTTCACTGAAGCGTACAATTAGTTGTCATCCTCTGTTATGTTATTTTCTGTCTCTCCTCCTTGCTCCCTCTTTATAGCGCTAAGGAACCTAATGGTGTTAGTGCGCTCAATAAATTAATTTAACATAACATAACATAACAGTGTAATTGCTAGCTTGTTTTATCAAACTGGTCGCCTGGAATATTATTATTCAGACTTTGATGAGGTTTTTGCAAATCTCAAAGTTGTAAATAGCTTGAACAAAGTGAAACCTGCAAAGCAGATGAGGGAATTCTTTTTAGTTACTAATGAACTCAATTATGAATACGCTTATAGAAATAATTTAACATGCAAAATGAGAGCTGAAGAAAAAACTTTCCTGAACACGGTTGAGGAGAGAAGGGCTGTTTACAAAAGAAATGAAATGCTTAAGCATGCTAAATCTAAGTACTGGCAGATGGAGGACGCAAAATTAAATGGTGTTAATACTAATGCTGCTATTCACATAGACGAACCAGTTAGTGGTAAATTTTGTATCAGAAGAGACAATACATTATATGATAATTATTTTGTGGGTGCTAGTCAATGTGAGGATACATATCGTATCATAGGGGGATGGGGATTTAAAGGTGGCAAGGATCCAATTTTTCCTGGGATTGGACATGTTATCTTGGCTTGGTCTTTCCAAAAATTTTCCATGTTGACAGAAATGAAAAGGGTACTTTTGAATTTGGTGAACATCTGAACCTGAATAGATACAAAAGAGAGAGCTTTACAGAAGTTCTGGGAGATATTTTTGGTGCTGTTATTCCTATGGTAGGAATTACCATGAATTCAATCAAAATCAGAAAGGTTTCTACAATTGTAGATAGGTTGTCAACAGATACTGCAAGTGGTTTTCAATTAGTTAATACTGAACTTGTTGCTACCAGAAGCATGGTTATGCAGAATCGTCTTGCCCTAGACATTCTGCTTGCAAAAGAGGGAGGAGTCTGTGGGGTCTTGCATGTCCAGCATTGCTGTACTTACATACCTGACAAGAAACGGGATATAGAGTTGCTTGTTAAAAACATTACTCAATTTCATGAAGAAATAGTGCCCATGGAAGAAGAAAGCTTTACCGAAAAAATTGGAAAAAGAATGGAGGCTATCAAAGAATGGTTTTCTGAAATTGGTAGCTCCATCATTGGCAAAGTGCTCTATCCAGTAGTTGTCATTATCATAGTGATAATGCTGCTAAAAATTAGTTGTTTGATTCACAAGAGGAGGAAGCATCAGAAAGAAAAGAGAAGGATTTATAAACTCAGAAAAGAACAAGATAAGGAATATGAGTTAGAGGAAATGCGAAGGGTTCAGTTTGAAAGAGATGATCAGACAGCTGAAACAGGGGTTTAGGGAGACTAATTTCGAGTGAATCCAATGTGTGTTGTCTCCAAAATGGGTGAAAAATTTTCTGAAATTTTTGGGTGTTGTTTGGTGATTTTAAAATCACCAGATGAGGGAGTTGATGAAGCGAGATTCAGAAAATATTTTATTCTGGCATGTGAATTTAATTTCCTATAACACGAACTAATTTATTAATGAGCTGTTGCATGATTTGTTTTATTAATCAACTTAGATTAAGATTGCATCACACACGAACACGCGGGAACTAATAACATGTGCTCATGTTTGTCATGTTTGTCCTTTTGTCTTTGTCATTATTAATATGCGGCTGATTATTCATAGCATGTGCTTTTTATATGTGCTTTCATGTTTGTCTTATGTTGTGTTTGTTTGTCTGTGTATCATTTAATCATCTTTTTACTCTTTCAGAAACTTAAAGCTGGGCTATATGAAGAATGGTAGATATTTTATGTGCTGCTTTATTTGTTTGCTTCTGCTAGATGTCTTTTATTAATGGGTTAATTAATAATTAGCAATGGTCGGGTGGGTAACAGAAGGGTTTGTTTTACCTGAATTAATCACTCTTTTTGTGTTTGTTTAAATACTAGCCCGAGAGTGGTTTGAGGCCTAGTTCTGTTCTGAAGAAAAGTTGGTCGGCCTGTACGTGAGCAGAGTTGGAGCCAAGTGCAGTCATCTTGGAAACTTTCCATGGAGAGTTATGCTTTTGCTTCACCTTTGAAAAGACTGTGGCTCTGACAATAGAGACTTATTCACGAACTGCTCTGGATGTTCTCTTTACAAGGCCGAGGAAGTGACAGGGATGATTTTGCCGAGCTTTGGTGGAAGTCAGAGAAGCAACTTTTAAAATTGTTGCAATAACGCTCGGAAGTCGATGTCACTCTATGACAATGAACAATAGTATGGTGACGTTCATTCCCTGGAAGAGGTGGTTTTGGTGGTCTGACAGTCATCAACCAATCAGGGTGCTGAAGTTTCTTGAAGAATTACATTTAGTTAGATTAGCGAGCAAAAATGGTATAAAAATTGGGCCTCTTGAAGGGAACGGGGCTGACTGTTTCCTGAGGGCGAAGTGCTGTCCAATTTCCTTTGGATCGTAAGCATTCAACTGTTTATTAATTTTATTTTCCTTTCAGGTCAGAAAGCTAACTTAGTGAATAGGGTTTATGTTTCCTTAAATTCATTATTTTATGCAATGCTGAGCTGTTGGATCTTTGAGCCAATGATTAATGTTTTAAACTGAATTAATAAAAATTAAATGTTTGACATTAATAAAGAGCTAATAAAGTTTATGCAATTATGAATTTTAAAAAAACTTTTAAAATGACAAGCTGGTCTTGTTTATTGTAGAAAGTTTAAAAACAACATATTAGAATATTCGCCTCATGATTCAGCCGCTCTGTTATTTCTATGGGCCTGGTATTGATTGGTAAGTCTGGTTGTAGATAGTGACATCATTTATGCAGAATTTTAGTAGGAGCGCTGGATCAGTAGCAACTTCTAAATTGAACCCAGTATGGCTTCCCACATGGAAGAGCAGTGCTGTGTCTGATGAAGAGAGGAAAGATAAACTTACTGAGTATCAGAAGAAATACAAATTGCGGTATGATGACAAGATGTCAGTCAGGGAAAAGAAGTGGAATTTGGGTGACCGTGTTCTGCTGAAAAAGGCCAAGTATGGTCACAAAGGTTCGCCTAATTTCCTTGGTCCTTTTGTCATCACTGCAATTAAGAAAAACGTTATAACTCTAGACAATGGTTGTGTCTGGAGTATGTCCAGACTGGTCAGGTTCTCTGAAAACACTCCCTGTGTAAATGTCAATTGCAGTTGTGTTTCTGTGGGTAAATATGTGAACACTGACTACTCGAACAGACACAGGGGTGTACCTGTGAAATTCAAGGATTAAGTTTTGTATTAGAGAACTGATTATTATGTTTTATTGTTATTTCTATTTCTGATAGTGTTTACATTGTAATTGCCTTTTTACTTAGTTTTTATCATTTCCTTATGTAAGTCACCGTATAGAGATATTTTCCTATTTTATTGTTTCATATGATTTTGTAAAGGGGATGTGTTGTAATCAACCTGCATGTGCTCATGTAGAATGTAGAATGTTGTGCCCTCATTGTAATCGGGCTCAGAAGCACTTGGAGCTGTGCTGAAGATAGGAGCTGGATCTGTTGGTGGTTGCTCTGAATAAAGCCTTCTACTGAACATCAGCGTTTGGCTTTTATTAGGAACCCTAGCAAACCTATACATTGTTTAAAACTAGACACCCAGGGAAATCCAGGATGGGGTGACATGACTGGCTCTCATCAGGTTCTGTTACCCTTGCAAACATAAAATATTGTTTAAAAAAACAAATTTTCTTCACATTTCTATGGTGGAAAGTTCTGGAATTTGAGTGGATCCACAATTTTTTACTTACCCCGCGTTCCTCAAAGTCCTCAGAGAAAAATGGTACCAAACTTGTGTAGGTAGGTCTATGGCCCTTGACAGGAAATGGTGCAAAACGCAACCAGGATACACCCCAATTTCACTGTGAAAAATGAGCCTTTTTTGGCAAAGTGCCTAGCTGTAGCATTCGAACCCTAGCTCTGCCGGCACCTAGGGAAACTTGGCAAACCTATACATTTTTAAAAACTAGACACCCAGGGAAATCCAGGATAGGTTGACTTGACTGGCTCCCACCAGGTTCTGTTACCCAGAAGCCCTTGCAAACCTAAAAAGATTGTAAAAAAAACACATTTTCCTCACATTTCTGTGATGGAAAGTTCTGGAATCTGCGTGAATCCACAAATTTCCACCCACCCCACGTTTCCAAAAGTCTTTTGAGAAAAATGGTACCTCACTTGTGTGGGTAGGCCTAGTGACCGTGACAAGAAAGGGAGCAAAATGCAACGTGGACACACCTCAATTTCACTGTGAAAAATGACCCTTTTTTAGCAAAGTGCCTAGCTGTAGTTATTGAACCCTAGCTCTGCCGGCACCAAGGAAAACCTAGCAAACCTATACATTTTTTAAACTAGACACACAGGGGAATCAAGGATGGGGTGACTTGACTGCCTCTCACCAGATTCTGTTACCCAGAATCCCTTGCAAACCTAAAAATTGCCCAAAAAACATATTTTCCGCACATTTCTGTGGTGGAAAGTTCTGTAATCTGCATGGATCCACAGATGTCAACTCACCCTGCGTTCCCCAAAGCTTTGCAAGAAAAATGGTATCTCACTTATGTGGGTAGGCCTAGAGCCCGTGACAGGAAACGGCGCAAAACGAAACAAGGACACACTCTAATTTCACGGTGAAAAATGACCCTTTTTTGGCAAAATGCCTAGTTGTAGTTTTTTAACAGTAGCTATACCGGCACCAAGAGAAACCTGGCAAACCTATACAATTTTTAAAACTAGACACTTAGAGGAATCCAGGATGGGGTGACTCGACTGGCTCCCACCAAGTTCTGTTACCAAAAATCCCTTGCAAACCTAAAACAATGGTAAAAAATATACACAATTTCCTCATATTTCTGTGGTGGAAAGTTCTGGAACCTGCGTGGATCCACACATTTCCACCCACCCCTCGTTCCCCTAAGTATTCCGAGAAAAATGGTACCTCACTGGTGTGGGTAGGCCTAGTGCCCGCGACAGGAAACGGCGCAAAACACAACATGGACACACCTCAATTTCACTGTGAAAAATGACCCTTTTTTGGCAAAGCGCCTTGCTGTAGTTTTTGAACCCTAGCACTGCCAGCACCTAGGGAAGCCTAGCAAACCTATACATTTTTTAAAACTAGTTACCCAGGAGAATGTTGGAGGACCCATGCAAGCCAGACCTTGCTGGACTCCCCCTGGGGTCTAGTTTCCAGAAATGTGTGAGTTAGGTAGGTTTCCCTAGATTGCAGCTGAGCCCCGGGCCAAAAACTCATGGGACCCCCCTTGCAAAACCAGGTTGGTTTGTGATAGGTAATTTTGATGTCGCCTCAATAGGTTTTGGGCCCTTACCTGTCGCGGGTCCTTGACCCACCCAGGAAAGTGAGGTACCATTTTTATCTGGAGACCAGGGGGAACGCTGGGTGGGAGGAAATTTGTGGATCCACACAGATTCCAGAACATTCCCATACAGAAATTTGAGAAAAAAGTGATTTTTTCAGCAAAATTAGAGGTTTGCAGGGGATTCTGGGTCGGAGAATGTCTGGGGACCCACGCAAGTCATACCTCACTGGATTCCCAAGGGTGTCTGGTTTCCCAAAATGTGTGGGTTAGGTAGGTTTCCCTAGATGGCTGCCAAGCCCCGCGCCAAAAACTCATGGGACCCCCCTTGCAAAACAAGGTTGGTTTGTTATAGGTAATTTTGATGTTGCCTCAATAGGTTATGGGCCCTTGCCTGTTGCGGGTCCTTGACCCACCCACGTAAGTGAGGTACCGTTTTTATCTGGAGACCAGGGGGAACGCTGGGTGGGAGGAAATTTGTGGATCCACGCAGATTCCAGAACTTTCCAACACAGAAATTTTATAAAAAAGTGATTTTTTCAGAGAAATTTGAGTTTCGCAGGGGATTCTGGGTAGGAGAATATTGGGGGACCCACGTAAGCCATAACTCGCTGGACTCCCATGGGTGTCTAGTTTCTAGAATTGTGTGGGTTTGGTAGGTTTCCATAGATGGCCGCCCGAGCTCCGGGCCAAAAACTCATGGGACCCTCGTGCAAAACCAGGTTGGTTTGTGATAGGTAATTTTGATGTTGCATCAATAGGTTTTGGGCCCTACCCTGCCGCAAGTACTTGGCCCACCCATACAAGTGAGGTACCATTTCTATTAGGATACTTGGAGAAATGCTGGGTGGTTGGAAATTTGTTGATACTTTCTGCAGTGTGAAAATTTGAGCACAATAATGCAAGGAAAATGTCACACAGGTTTGCTGGACATTGTGGATAAGATAACTTGTTGGGACCACAAGAGAGACAACACCATGTACACCCATGGGCGTTTAGTTTACGACAAAAACTACTGTTGTTAGGTTATTCTTCGATGAAATGTACACCTTGGCAGGGAGACAAAACAGACAAAGATTACTGCACAGCCATCTATTCCTCAAACACACACATACTGGTTGGATTTGGCACGAGGGCGAGTGATGGTTCAGAATATAACATTTTATTAACAAGACATTTCACAAAAATTAAATGCACTGTCAATAATTGAAAGGACAAAAAACGGAATCAGTGACTCACAGCTCATGAGCTGTAAAGCCACGTCAAGGACCAACCGCTTTACAGGCCATTCACAGATCATACATGATACACTCAAGACCATTCACACCACCAGGCGCAAAACCAACACATTATAACATTCACAAAAAAGGACAAGGTACACCCTGCTTGACAAAAACAGAAAGCACACCTTTTTATGGACAATCACCTATTCTTCAAGCACACATACATACTGGTTGGATTTGGCACAAGGGTGAGTGATGGTTCAGTATATACAGTTGTATATTAACCAGAGATTTCACAAAAAGGAAATGCACTGTTAATTGAAAGGATGAGAAACTGAACTATTGACTCACAGCTCGTGAGCTGTAAAGCCACGACAAGGCATCAACCTCTTTACAGGCCATTCATACACCTTTCATACGTGTGACACATACAAAACCATTCACAATGCCAGCCGCGGGCCCAGCACATTACCACAATCACACCAGCAGACAGCGCCATTCAAGGGCCCATCACATTCACACGCCCACATTCCTGACACAGCAACCACACCAGCTCATGAATTGCATTGAGTGGCGTTTGGCTAGCAGTGCACACACACCGTCAGCCAAGCATCAGTCCACACACACCACCAGCCAAGCGACAGTCCATGCACACCACCAGCCAAGCGCCAGTCCACGCACACTGCAAGCCTACCGCCAGGCAACGCACACCTACAGTCAAGCGCCAGTTCAAACACACCGCCAGCCAAGCGCCAGTACAAACACACCACCAGCCAAGCATCAGTACAAACACACCACCAGCTAAGCGCCAATCCAAACACACCACCAGCCAAGCGCCAGTCCACGCACACCGCCAGTCAAGCACCAGTCCACACACACCACCAGCCAAGCGCCAGTCCACGCACACTGCCAGCCAAGCGCCAATCCACACACACTGCCAGCCAAGTGCCAGTCCATGTACACCGGCCGCCAAGCGCCAGTCCACACACACCGCCAGCCAAGCACTAATCCAAACACACCACCAGCCAAGCGCCAGTACAAACACACCACCAGCCAAACGCCAGTCCACGCACACTGCCAGCCAAGCGCCAATCCAAACACACCACCAGCCAAGCACCAGACCACGCACACCACCGTCACATTTAGGATTTTTTTATATAAATAGGAAAACACAAACAAATTGCAAATAGATACAAATCTACTAACACATAATCTGAAACTAAATACACTACACAAATGCCATCACTGAAACTGAACAAAAAATATTAAACAATAGAGGCCAGGCAGTTCACGTTACAACTCATGGATGCTCCCAAAAATTATTTTGCGTGTGGTACATTCTAAAACAACCAGGCACACACAGCCCAGGGTTAGAAGGACACTAGGGGCAGTACATACGAGTCTCCTTCTGCGTACCTCTTCGCCAACAGACTCTACATCTCCAACTGGGAAAGTCATTTGAGGATGTGGGAGTAATGTGATCAGGAAAGTGGCAATCTTTCAATCTACCAACATCCTCCACCACTCCAACTAGGAACACTTGCCTGTTTCAGTAAAACAAGACTGCCTGTTACAGGCTCCTAAAACTTAGCAAAGGTTTTCTTTGACTCAGGACAGGAATCCTGGAATACAACAAAAGCATTAGAGTTTGCCAAGTGGAAAAGATGGCTAGCCATCTTCCTATACCAAATGTAAGTCTTACGAAGAGCAACGTAAGGTTCTAACCTCTGATCTACTCTGTCAACACTGCACGTGTGCCTATTATTGTCTACAATGCGCACTTCAGCAATCTGACCCCAAACAGTCACAGGTGAAGTGCTTTCATCATGGATGGTGGTCAGCGTGTAGACATCTCTCCTGGCAGAACACTTCACAGCTAGAACCTACTTGCAACGCAAAGCACTTCACTGTCCCTGCACAAGCTTTTGACAAACAAGTTCTTTTGGGAAACCTTTACGGTTAGAGCAGATTGTGCCACAAGCAACCGTGTCCACTTTGGCCAATTCCCTGAACAACCACACACCAGTGTAGAATGTATATACATATAAATAGTGGCGTTTGTTAAAAAATGCTCTACCAAGTTCTCACACAATTTCTCAGTCACTCCAAAAGTGGACCGACAACCAGGGGGGTAATCCTGGATTCCTTACCGGTGTACACCCTGAAATTAGAGACCTACCTTGTCCTACTGTCACACAGCATATACAGCTTAATTCCATAGTGGGTGCTCTTACTAGGAATGTATTGTCTAAAAACCAAGCAGCCCTGAACAACACCAAAGACTCACCCACTGCTATTTTTTTCCCTGGATCATAGATCTCAGAAAATTGATCGACCAAGTGATCAATGACAGGCCGAATCTTAAAAAGATCGTCACAATCAGGGTGATCTCATGCCAATGTTAAACCATTATCGATAAAATGCCTCATCTGAAGCAGAAGCAAATACCTATCACGACTCATGACTGCTGGAAATATAGCTGTTGCCACAAAGGGACTAGTAGACCAATATGAAGACATTGATTGCTTCCTCAGCAAGCTCATCAAAAAAAGTTAAACCCAAGAACTTTTTAATCTCTTCCAGATGTGTGGGAGTCCACCGGGTAGCCATAGAGTGGGGCTTAAGGCTGGCACTGTAGTCCCTCAAAAACTGTTCAGCATACAAATTAGTCTGCTCAACAATCTCTGCCAAAAATACATCATCCACAAACAACTGAAAAACATATATCGGCAAAATGTTTTCAGTATTCACTCTACACCCTAGAACACCAGTAAAGTCTTACAATGCAGACTGCACCACGCCTGAAGCAACCCAGAGGTCAGCACTTTCAACTGGAAACCTTGCAGCCCCAGGCTGCAGCCCAGATGCCTCTTGTCGCACTATCGGCACTAACAATGTCCTCCTCTAAAACAGGTACTTCATCCCCACTAAGAGTAGCTTCATCCGCACTGAGAGTAGCTTCATCATCCAATGATTCCATGTTTAGAGAAAACTCACTGCCTGAATCTTCCCCTGCCTCCTCTCACTCAGACACAGAGTCAGTCTCTGAACCATGGTTAGAGAAAGACTCAAAAAGCATACCAACAACCTGCTGAGCAGTAATCCTGCGGCTATCCATTATCCTTACTAAGAAAGGAGACTGCACAAACAAGTCCACAACAACCAACACTGTGCAAAACAAATAAGTAAAAAATTGTGAGCCTTTATCAGAAAGATCTACTCAAAAACTATACGATTCACTTACAAGAGACAGCTACACTCACCAGCACCTACTCTGCAGAGACACAGCAAAAACCGATATCCCACTAGAAAGAAAACAAAAAACAATTACTCACAAGACAACAAAATACACATTGAGTACAAATGCAAAAAGTTTTTGACACTCAAAAAACAGAAGCCAAACATACTGCTATTATTACACCATTTGCAAAAAACACATACAACTACACAAACAGCAGGACCACCAGTAAAGAAACCGCAAGGGAGAAATAGAGCATTACATTTGCAATTCACAAAAAATAAAACAATTAACATTATAACACGCTATGTTACTACCCAATTTGTCAATCTGCAAGATGGGCCTTCAAACAGGGCTGAGAAAAATGGGGGGTGATATTGCCCAAGGGATCGGATGAGGTTGCCTGCCAGGCCAATCCGTCCTCCAGGTGGGGCAGACAGAAATGTGCCCCACTTGCAAAAGTAGTAAATCCCTAGTGTCTAGTAATGTTTTCTGCCTCCCCCTCCCCCTCCCGCCTAGGGCTGAAAGGCCAAAAAAGGGGCAGATATGTCGCCAGGAAGCAACCATGTCGCTTTCATTACTCACAAAACAAAATCCCTTGTGCCTGGTGGGGTTTACTGTCCCCCCCCCTTGGGGGCAGAAAGGGCATTAATGAGCTGATCTGCCCACAGGGGGGGGCAGAATACACATATACAAAAATGTGCCCCATGGAAGCGACCCTTGACCAAGGGGTTGCTTCCATTTTAAAAGATGTCCCTGGTGTCTAGTGGGGTTTTCTGTCCCCTCCCCCCCCTCCAGCAGAAAGACAAAATAAAATCTGATCCCAGGGAGTGGGGTAGAATACACATTAAAAAAAAATGCCCCCTGGAAGCGACCATTGCCCAAGGAGTCGCTTCCATTTTTATTTAAAATAATTCCCTGGTGTCTAGTGGGGGTTTCTGCTCCCCCTGGAGGCAGAAAGGCCAAAAACCAGGCCGATCTGTCCCTGGGAGGGGGCAGAATTCCCATTGCAAAATAAATGGCCCCCTGGAAGTGACCCTTGCCTAGGGGGGTTGTTTCCTTTTAACAAAAAAGAACATCTCTGGTGACTAGTGGGGCATTCCTGCTGTATTTAAATTTAACATTTTAAAATATTCCCTGAGTCTAGTGGGGCATTCCTGGTTTCAAGTGGGGGCATTCCTGCTGCATTTACATTTAAAATGTAAAGATAATCCCTAGTGGGCTTTTCTGCCCCCTCTGGGGCCAGAAACGGCCCAAAAACAGCCAATCTGACCCTAGGGGAGGCAGAAAAGTCTTTAAAATCATTGGCCCCAATAGGAAGCAACCCTTGCCCTAGGGGTCGTTTCCTTTTCAAAAAAGAACATCCCTGGTGTCTAGTGGAGCATTCCTGCTGCACGATTGCGATGCTGTGAGCGATTGTGAAGCAGGAAAGCCCTTCATTGAGACATCAGGGGAGAGGAAATACTCTTTCCTCTCCCCCCGATGCCTCAATGTGTGTGCATCTGGCCCCCCACCCCACCGGAGCACACAACACTTACCCTCCTCCTTGGGACGCCTGAAAGCAAATGGCTTCCAGGCGTCCCAGCGCTTCCTGATGACGTTGGCGCACGATGTGAGCGCTGATGTCACAAGATCGAGGATCGGGATGGCAGCGGAAGCTCTTCCGCTGCCATCCCCCTTGGTGCCAACATGTTGGGCTGCCCATGGGGGGAGCGCCATTGCTTCCCCCATGGGTGGGTGCCATGATTGAGCGGTTCCGTCATGAGCACAGCCCAACCGATGCTCATGACGGAACCGCTCCGCCATGAGCATCGAAGGGGTTATTAGCAGTGTAATGGACTGCGTGAATATAGCAATGGCATGCCATATAAAAGTTGAATATAGCTCTTCAAGGGAGGATCACTTGGAAACTGAGCGGCTGAAGAGGAATGTTGTGCCCAGGGCTGTTGTGTGATGTAAAGTTGCTGTGAATAGTGGGGAAGAGTAGGACATCGCAGATTAACCCATTGCCTATAGGTCCTCATACTGGGAACCCTTGTGAAATGTAGACTTCAATACTCTTATCTTCCCATTAGTTTTCCCTGGAATTGAGGAAATGTAAGAGAAAGAAATGTAAAATATCATAATTTTAAAAATCACTTTAAAGTCATTATATGATGTTGTGCAACAATCCAAAGTCCAGCGCAAATTCTTACTGTGCTAGACCAGCACTAAACATTTCTTTGTAAAAATGCATAGCTTTTGACCTGGCAGATTTGTTCTGGGATTGCATAATAATGCTTTGCTATTACATCCACATTTAAATTAATGGACAGTTTAATATATATTGGGGCTCAGTTACAAACTGCTGATTAATCAACGAGCTGTTGGACTAATGTGAGATAGTGATGGGAGAAAATAGCACTGATCCAAAACCATGCATCAATGAGTGAAGGTCATACAGCGATGCGTTAAAACAATTCAGCTTTTTGGAATTCGGGTGTGTGTTTTTTACTTTCTTTCTCTTTTCTTTCTCTTCTCTTCCCATTGCCTGGAATTTAACCTTCCAGCCAATGGGAAGAGGGGGAAAGAAAAACATGCCCCCGAATCCCAAAATGATGCTGCGTTTCTCCGAGGCATTTCTTTTGGGCCTCGGAGAAACATGGTCTTGCTGGGGAGAATTGATGTTTTAAAGAGTGGGGCTTGAACCCGCTGCTCTTCTCCATTGGCTGGCTTCCTAAACGGAGGCCAGCCATTGGAGGAGAGGGGCGTCACTCTGTTTAAGCCCTGTCTTTTTGGGTTTCGGGGGGGGGGGTGTTTTTTACTTTCTTTCTCTTTTCTTTTTCTCCTCTTCCCATTGGTTGGAATTTTCCCTTCCAGCCAATGGGAAGAGGAGAGAAAGAAAAACACGCCCCCGAATCCCAAAATTTCTGTTGGGCCTCAGATAAACATGGTGGTGTTGGGCTGCCCTCCTGACAGCTTGTTTTCTGTGAAAATAGGACAGCCCAGTCGGTATTGAAAAATCATTGAATCTTGTTTAACATATTTGTTACACTTGTCAGTGAGTGCAGTATTGTGGATAGAGGTTCGCAGACTTTTTTTTAAGTCTTTCACATTTAGTGTGTCCCCACCACTCGTACAGGAAGTGACAGAATTAAAACGGAAAATGACGAGGGCTTTGGTGGCTCCAGACTGTGTTCATCCAATCAGGTCTCATGATGTCATTTTAGCGGGTAGTTTGGCCCACTTTGAGAGTACTTCGAGGGAATCTAAGTCAGCGGCGCCTAAAGCCACGGGCGCCTTTTCTTTACTGTGACAAGAGCGGATCACTGGCGCGAGCGGCTTCAGGCACCCACCGCAAACTATGCTTTTCCGCTCAGTGTCAGGAGCACCTCTCCAGGGCCCCAAGCAACGCTGTAAGAGAGAAACAAGGGGATCTGGGAGCGCTCGGGTCTCCACGAGAAGGGGGACTCCGGTGTGAGTTGAAATGGATCTTGAATGTATGTGATCAATGGTATTCCCTCGTTGTGATCTTTTTCCTTCCTGTTGTTGTGGTCTACGTCATTAGCAGGTGACGGCGCCATCAGGCACATGCTCTGAGGGCCGATACTCTGAATCTTGTTCACACTGTCCCCAGGCTCGGACCATGGATCTGTGCTGAACTTCAGTGGCCCTTGGCGGGCCCTCCGCGGGGTGATGGACGAGGTGGGGGCCACGAAGTGGAAGAGCGAGAAGCCCAAGCCCCGTCCGTCCAGGCGGCAGCAAGGCCAGCCGAGCTCGGGCCCCCGGGAGCGTCATGTGCCGCCCACAAAGAAGCGCCACACAGGGGTGGGCTTCAGTGAGCAGAACTTCCAGGAGAGGCAGTGCTACCTGGAGGGAGGCCTGCGCAAGGTGTGGCCCTACTACTTCGACTTCGAGACCTACTGCAAGGGTTGCTGGGTGGGCAAGACCCTGCCGCAGGTCTTCAGCTCCGAGTTCAGAGCCGAGCCCATCGAGTACTATTTGGCGGCAGCAGAGGCTGGGCGGCTGCGGCTCAATGAGGAACCCGTGCGGGACCTCAACATCGTGCTCAAGGTGAGTGGTCGCTGCTCTTAGGTGATTTGTGGTAATGTCAGATTTGCTTTCATGTTAAGGTTCTTTTTTTAAATTTCAGCCCCAGCTGCCCAAATATCTAAAATGACATGGTGTCCTTTCCACTGCACTATCTAAGAGTAGAGGCGGGTGAGACGGCTCTGTCTGTATTTATGCCAGTGACTTGCACACCATACCCATATCTCACTTACTAGCATTTATTCGTTTTTTTTTTTTTTTTAGGGAATGAAGTAGGTCTGTCTTGAGCATAGGAGAGCTACATGTTATTTAGCCGTGAGTCTTCCTCTGTGTGTGGCTTTGTGTGTGGCTGTGTGTGTGTGTGTGTGTTTGGCGCTGTGTGTGTGTGTGGCTCTGTGTGTGGCTCTGTGTGTGTGGGGGGGGCTCTGTGTGTGTGGGGGGGGTTGACTCTGTGTATGGGGGGTTGGCTCTGTGTGTGTGGGGGGGCTATGTGTGTGTCGGGCTCTGTGTGTGTGGGGCTCTGTGTGTGTGGGGCTCTGTGTGTGTGGGGGGTCTGTGTGTGCGGGGCTCTGTGTGTGTGGGGCTCTGTGCATGTGGGGCTCTGTGTGTGTGGGGGCCTCTGTGTGTGTGTGTGGGGGCTCTGTGTGTGTGGGGGCTCTGTGTTTGTGGGGGGCTCTGTGTGTGTGGGGGGGTCTGTGTGTGGGGGGCTCTGTGTGTGTGTGGGGCTCTGTTTGTGTGTGGGGCTCTGTGTGTGTGTGGGGCTCTGTGTGTATGTGGGGGGCTCTGTGTGTTTGTGTCTGGGAGGCTCTGTGTGTGTGGGGGGGGCTCAGTGTGTGTGTGGGCTAGAGATTAAGCTATTGGCATTGTAAATGACAATGCCATTTATTTATCTGTTTTCAAAACCAAGACATAAATAAAAATGTTTTCATTTACAATGCCAATAGCTCTAACTTTTGCAAAGGCGAGACCGTTGCATTGTAAATGCTTGTTATCAAAAGCCACCCAGAGAAGCAGCTACGGCTCCCTTAAAAACTGGAAACAATGTTTGGTGTTTTTGTGCTGAAATGTCGCCTTTTGGCAAGGGTTTTTTATATCCATTTTTTGACACCATGCACGCATGTGCCGGTAAAACAAGCACTTGCAGTGCCATAGGAGTAGGAAGGAGACAGCCACGATGCAGCCAGCAAAGCAGGCGGGCGGTAGCAGAGCTGTGTGTTGGAGCTGTCATGGGGGAGAACAGGGTGCAGCTCCTAGTCGGCCATGCATCACAGTTTTTCTGTGATCTTTGCAGATTCCCTTCACCATCCCAAAGTGTCCAGGCCCCAGATCAACCGAGTTGCACATACCGCACACGCTGTGCAAGGGTGGTAGCTCCGCCGGGACAGCTCCTGAACCCGGCCCGCCTCTGAGTACAGAACAGAAAGGCGCGAGTGTCGTATAATAAAGTAAAAAAGAACGTAATTAAAAAAAATAAAAGCCACACCAAAGAAGAGTAGTCAGGCGGGTGCTCTGCGGGTGAGGAGGACAGAGTGGAACCCACTGCGCTTCACTTTGTCCTGTTTTGTTTCGCTGCTTGTGCTGTCTCTGCCGTAAAGTGGCCCATGTATGACGTGCAATGACGTACTTACGCAACCAATCCCAGGAGAAAACAAACATTTATAAATGCAATAGGACTGGTATTTCCACGAGACCTATTGCATTGTAAATAAAAATGCAGACATTCAAGAAGGCATGAACGGAAGTGGGTTGGAGGGGTTGTGGTGGGCAGAGAACTTACGAACTGCAGGGGGGAACGTGGGGAGGCAGGGTAACAAACGAGTTTTAAAAGTAAAGGGGCCGATAGCTATGGAAGGAGAAAAATGACGACATAGCCGTCAGGAGGCAGGATTAAGTAGTCGAAAACCAATCAGATTGCAGCATTTAGGATTTCGGCCAATCAAAAAGTTAGGCAGAAAGTGGGCAAATCTTTCCTCGCTATGTTGTGTACAGCATCTCTCGATGAGACAGCGCATGCGCTGCCTAGGCGAGAACAAAAAAATGGGAGAGGAAGGAGAGACCAGTAAAACAAGTAAAAAGTAGGATAAAGGAGTCAATAAAACAGAGGTATTGGAAGGAAAAAGCAGTAAAAATTCGGATAAAGCAGGAGAAAGCACCCCTTTGGGAGGAAGGAAAAAGCGGTAAAAACAAGACAACAGCAGAAGAAAGAACTCAGAAAAAAAGGGGGAGTGAAAGGAGAGATCAGAAAAAAATTAGGCATGACAAAGCCCTCTGAAAAATGGGAGAAACGAAGGAGAAAGCTGTAAAATCGGGACAAAAGCAGGAGAAATCAGACAGAAAAACAGGGGGAGAGGAAGGAAAAAGCAGTAAAACACAAGACAAAAGCAGGAGAAAGCAGTACTATCAGGGACCGGATATGTGATGCACACACACAGAACACAGGTGGGGAGGGAGTGGCAGGGCTACCTTACAAGGGTACAGATGGCGATTGAGAGCGAATCGTTTAAAAAAACAAGCCAGGTAACTAAAATAAATAATAAATAAAAATACGAGGGAAAAAGACATGAGAGAAGGTAGAATACCTTCTAGCCTCCATGTTACGCTGAACGAAGGACTGAATCGGTAATAGTGGCACTTACTGTAGGAGCAGTGCCGGTTACATACGGGTCAGACTCCCCGAAGCACACATCTGCGGCCAGCATGCTTGCGAGAGGAAGGAGGAGTGGGTGGGGAATAAAAATAAATAAGCAGCATGTGCTGCCCACCCCTCACGCACACCGGCTCTTTGCACATGTGCCGCTGCTATGTTTAGGTCACGCAGAGATGCGCAAGACAAAGAAAAAGTCTGAACAGTGCGGACGGAAGCTGTAGTTGGTGGTCGCTGCTTCCGAACTATACGAATGTCAGCTGGACGTCAACAGCCAGTGAAAACAAAGGTAACAAAAGTTATAACAACCTTTAGCAAATGGCAAGCGGCTGGGGAAACTACCGGCTGCTTGCCAACATATAGAGATTACTTTATGCCTCGCTGAGACAACGCATGCAGCACATGCGCTGCCAAGGAGAGACCTAAAAAGAGACAAACCAGGAGAAAGCTCTCAGAAAAATGGGGCGAGGAAGGGAATAGCAGTAAAAAAAGTGGCAAAAGTAGGAGAAAGCTCTGAGCAAAAAGGGGGGAGCAGAAGTAGAGAACAGACAAAAAGAGGGAAAATCTTGCTAAAGCAACAAGAAAAACAGGATAGAGGAAGGAAAAAACTTCAAAAAACAAGGCAAACAAAGGGGCAAGTACTCAGAAAAACAGGGGGAGAGGAAAGAAAAAGCAGTAAAAAACATAGCAAAAGCATAGGAAACCACTCAGAAAAACAGGAGGAGTAGAAGGAGAGAGCAGAAAATAAAAAGAGGCGCAAGCATGAGAAAACACTGAGAAAAAGGGGGAGTAGAAGAAACCCCAGTAAGAAAAGGCAAAAGCAGGGGAAAGCACAGAGAAAACAGGGGAAAGAAAGGAAAAAGCAGTACCAAACAAGGCAATGCAGGAGAACGAACTAAAAAATAGGGGGAGAAGAAGTAAACAGCAGTAACAAACAAGACAGAAACAGGAGAAGGCACTCAGAAAAACAGAGAATGTTGAAGAAAAAAGCTGTAAGAAACGGGGCTAAAATAGGAGAAAATACTCATGAAAGGGGGAGAGGAAGAAAATAGCAGTAAAATGAAAGGCAAAATCATGAGAAAGTACTCCGAAGAACAGGGGGAAGCAGAAAGAGAGAGCAGATAAAAATTAAGCAAAATCATGAGAAAGCACTCAGAACAATGGGGAGAGGAAGGAAACATGTGTAGAAAACAAGGCAAGAGCAGGAGTAAGCACTCAGAAAAATGGGGGGAGTGGAAGGAGAAAGCAGTAAAAAAAATGGGGCAAAACAAGAGAAAGGAAAACGCAGTAGAAAATAAGTCAAAAGAAGGAGAAACCATTCAGAAATCAGGGGTGAGGAAGACATAACCATTTAAAAACTTGGCAAAAGCATAAGAAAACAGCATAGTGGAAGGGAATAAAATAATAAAAAAGCACAAAAGCAGGAGAAAGCACACAGAAAATGGGGGAAAGGAAGGAAAAAACAGAAAAAAACAGACAGAGAAAGGAAAGAGCAGTAAAAAAACAAGGCACTCAGGAAAAGGGGAACAGGAAGAAAAAAGCTGTAAAAAATGGGACAAAAGCAGGAAGAAAGCAATCTAAAAGATGGAGAGAGGAATGAAAAAGCAGCAAAATACAAGACAAAAGCACTCTGAAAAGTGGGGAATAGGAAGGATTCAGCAGTAAAAAAAAATCGAGCAAAAGCAGGACAAAGCACTCAGAATAATGTGGGAGAGAAAGGAAAAGCAGTAAAAACAAGGCATAAGCAGGAGAAACCACTCAGAAAAATAGGGGGGCAAAAGAAGAACAGAAACAAATTAGGCAAAAGTTTGAAAAATGGGGGACCGAAAGGAAAAAACATTCAAAAAAGAGGCAAAACCAGGAGAAATCAGTGGGTTTATATGGTATGCCTAATCTTCAAGATGGAACGATCTCACACTCCTTATCGGACGCACAGCGACGCTCCTTCAAACAAAAGGTAACTTCTTTTTTTGTTTTACTATTTTTATTACAATTTTTATCCAGTGCTTTATGCTATTCAAATCTGTATTGACAATCACATGTACAACAGTAAATGTTTCCCAACTTTTCAAATGTTGCAGTTTGCCGAAAGGCCTTTTCATCCTGCCTATTAAATCAATGGGGTATCACCCATAGAATCAAAGGACCTAGTTATGAATTAGTGAAAAGAAAAACAATGGTCCTTGACTATCAATCAGAAAAAACCTTACGTGAAAATCATTTCTAATTTAGGAAATGCAATTAAATCCGCATGCTTTAACTTAAGCTTTATGGGGGAGATATATGCAATTTCACAATGATTTTATACACATTGAATGCAAAAAGAAAGCAGTACCCTGATAAATAAAAACAGCAAGAAAAAGATTGTAACCACACTCTGGATACTTGTACTACCAAAATTTACATATTTATTTACAATTTTCATAAAACAATAATGATCATAAACGGCGCAAGGACTACAAAGTATAGTCAGTGAGAAGAAAAGGGGTGCTCAAGTGTTTTAGAAGAAGGAAGAAAAGCGTTTGTAATGTACGATTCTAATATTTACAAAGAACAAAGCGGGAAACCTTCCGCTATTATATAGGCCTGTCCACACAGTTTGGAGGGGGGAAGGGGTGGGACAATATAGGTACAGGCACACTAGTTGAAAAGCGTCGACGTTTCGACCCTGGTGCTCTTGGGATATTTGGGGCCTCGGCTGCGGGTCTTCCTCAGGACAAGGGACAAGGAAGGAGGAGGAGGGGAACTTGGCCGTGATCCGACTAGTGGTCTGGATCGAACACCAATGAAGCTGGTCAGGTGGGAACTCAGTCCAAGATTCCAGGGGGTAGGTCACCTAATGTCTTGATGGTGATCTAGTGTGAAATCACTTGATTGTTCAGCTTGTTCTGTATGAAAAAGACCACTATGGATGGTGGAGTTGAACAGTCCTACCGGCGCCCCATGGGCGACCCGGTGGTGGTAAGGGGTTGGTGATGCCAACGTTGCCTCTATACTTTGGTTTAATTTCTTAATCGGTGTCCGGTACCCACGTCACCTCGGCAGGAATGATTTCAATGCCTGGTAACCGCCGTGATATGCTTCAAACGCGAGCAGTGGCTGCCGTGATATGCCGTTTGAAGCATATCACGGCAGCCACTGCTCGCGTTTGCCGTCCCTCTCCTCAAAATTAAAAGAAATAATGGCCAAGTCCTGGGTGATGGGTCCCGTGGCCAATAGTGGCCCAGGGAAGGGGGACCATGCGGCTCCTCGTTCTTTATAATACATTTTGTTTTAAAAAAGCAGAAGGCCGGCTCTGGTGTCCCCGGGGCCAATAGTGGCCTAGGGAAGGAGGGGCCGTTCCAAATAAATTACTTAAAAAATGGAGGCCATGCCCTGGGGGATGGGGTCCCTGGGGCTGCAATTGGCCTCAGGAGGGGATCCGTGCGGCCCAGTTTCTGTGTTTTTTAACTAAAAAGGGGTCAGGCCCTGGGGGATGGGGTCACCAGGACCCCAAAAATGCTAAAAGAAGGGGGGCCACACAGCCCTCAGGACACAAGTGGACTTCATCCTCGGAAGCAGCAATGTGTCAGGAGCCGCGTTTGCAGAGTGGTGTAAAAAGGGGCCTTGGCCTCAGACCACCTCTCTGCAATCTAGCTCTGTGGTGCATACTGGAGGTGCCTGGTAGGCTAGTTGGCCCACTGGGCCCCTAAGTATTCAAGTAGAATAAATTCCTCAACTTACAACATGCCAAGGGAGTCGTTTGCAGAGTGGTGGAGAAAGGGGACATGGCCTGGTATGAGAAGTTAGTAATCCTGCTGTTTGGGACTTACTCGAGGTACTATGAGGGGTAGTTGGCTCCCAAGGTTGAGGTTGGGGGCTAACAACCCCTCTTGTTACCTCCAGTAAATTCCATACAGTGGTATTGCTAAGAGACGTTACAAATTTTTTTCAATTGTATTTACTTTATTTGATGGAAAATTCATCATAAAAGTACACAGTTTATACAGTACATTAAAAAAAATAAAAGAGTAGGGGCACAACACTCGTATATTTACAAACATCCTCATATACTACTCAGTTTAAATTATCTAAAATAAAGCTCAAAGCTAGTTACGTAAAAACCGTAAAAACACTTCATGCCATAATGCTGTCCGTCGGTTAAGTTAGATGAGCGGAACACTTGGCCCTCCTGGTGCGGGTCTGCCATGCACTACCCAGAAATGTGGCTACCCCACACACCACAGCAGTAGAAGATGTGTAAGTACGGAGGACCCGGAGGGCCATTTTGTGACATCTAAGGCCCAGCCCCATGCATAGCGGTTTTAACCATATTTTCCTAGTGACCCTATAAGCCGGGCAGGCAAACAAAAAATGCGCTACTGACTCATTAGGGGCTGCACAGCCGGGGCATGATTTAGGGAGAACACCTTTACTTTTCCACCCAGAAGAAAAGTAATTCACCGGCAAAGTCCTGTGCCTGAATTTGAGGTAAAGTGCTCTGTCCAAGGGTTTCTCTTTAAAGTCAAGGAAGGGTTCCAATTTTCTTATCCATTTGATCTCCAGAAATCGCTGGGAGAGGGGCCCCCCTTCACTCCTGTGTATGGTCGTCTCCTGTACCCAGTCCCAATAGAGTTTCTTAATCGCTGCCTTAGGGGGCGGAGTTTGACTCAACCAGGATTCGCTTAGGCCCAGTTGCACCACCAGCTGTCTCAGGTTGCACAGCCGCTTGATTTTGTTACCTGTGTTGAGCAAGATAAGTTCATCTAGAGCTGCAGCATAATTAGGTAGCTCCTGGGTCCTTCTTAGTCGCACCCAAAAAAGTAGTGGGCGCAAACGTACTTTATCTTTAAGGGTGCGCCTTCCCAGGTCTAGCCGCAGCGGGATTAGCGGGGTGGAGACTGGGAGGGTCACCAGATCTCGCATGAATTTATTTTCCGATGTGGCTAGCTCTGTTATGTTCTCAAACCCCCATAACTCAGAACCTTATAGAGCTGCTGGTAATACTTGGCCATCATATATTGCTAGGGTCGGAGCCACAGGTTTACTCATCGACTCCCGCTGTTCCCTTAATACCACCCCTGAGACTCTTTTGTGGTTTAATAACATTTTGGCCAAGTGATCTTTCCATCTCATCCGGCTATTTACCCTGACTCCCAGATAATCAAAAGAATCAACCAGCTCCAGAGGGACACCATTAAGCAAAATGTTATTCCTGAATCTCTTGGAGTTACTGGAGGTACTATGAGGGGTAGTTGGCTCCCAAGGTTGAGGTTGGGGGCTAACAACCCCTCTTGTTACCTCCAGTAAATTCCATATAGTGGTATTGCTAAGAGGTGTTTGGAGGCCATGATCACCTTTCTCCACCACTCTGCAACCGCGACTGCTATTTTATAGTTAGAAATTAGCATTTAAAAACCTTTGAAATTCACAGAAAATAACATAGGTTTCAGGGACGTTATAGTTATGTTCAAAGAATGACAGAAAAATTAAACATCAAAATTTGTATTCCTAAAAAGTGTGGCCGGCAAGTATTTCCTTCTAATTTTGGTTCCTCTTCTGTGAAAGAATCCTACCGCCAGTCTATCTATGTGCCTATACTTGAACTCTATTATTGCATTATTAGAAAGCCGGTTTGGCAATGAAAACCCGAAACATTTCAGTTTGTTCTTATTTTACCCAAAACATCTGGCCAAAATGACCTTAAAGCACTACAAATGCCAGATTAGAAACATCAGAGAAAGTTACGACATTGAAAACCAGGAAGCCAAAGCAGTCACATGGTTTGAGATCTGGTCAACAAAGGATGATCAGTTTAACAATGTATTTCTGGATTTGCTAAACCACAAATATTTATTTCCAATAGTCCAGAAAGCAATTCTCATTGCTCTCACATTACCAGTGACCACTTGTACAGTGGAAAGGTCTTTCAGCACAATGAGAAGGGTGAAAACCTGGTTGAGGTCGAAAAAGGCAGATGATTGCTTTTCAGGTTTGTGCATGATGAGCATACATGGAGCAAAAATGTATGAAAACAAACAACAGCTGATTGAAAAAGTAATTGATAAATTTGCACAAGCCTGCAGACATTTAATATTCTTTTTTCAAGATAACTAACCAGTGAACAAAATCTGCATAAAACTATTCATTGAAAAATGTAATTGTTAAATTTGAGCAAGAGTGTAGACGACTGCATTTCCTTAACTTTATTAAGTTTAAACGTTTTATTTTCCAATTTGGAGTTGTAATTTTATTTAAATTAATAATTATATTTAATTTTATTTATTTTAGTATATTTAGATTAATACATTTTCTAAATATATACATTTGACATGTAGTTTAATTTTAATTTGTTTGTGCACGTTAACACCAAATGCAGATTCCATCTTTTATTTATAATTCAGTTATAGTGCCTTGATCATGTGTGTATGAATAATGTGGTGCATTCAACAGTGGTGAAATAAAACAGATTAGAAACGTATTGCTAAACGTATTGTCCCTTTGCATGCCTGCACTTTTTCACCTTTGGCCAGAGGCACTCCAGCCTGCAGTTCTGCTTTTTTCTTTGCCAGCTGCTAGAAGGTGTGATATCTACCAAAGGCAACAAAAGAAAAAGATGGCTGTGACACAACAAACCTATGCTGTAAGTGAACATATGTGCCTTGCTTCCTCTGTCCCATGTTTCCTCCTGCACCCAGTTTCTTGAGCCGAAACTTGCACACATCATGTAAGAGGATGAATGACCTTAAAATTATGCCCTCCCCCTGAAAAAGTTTGGCGGATGCCCATGAATCTGCTCCATAGTTCCCCATGTTATGCATCACTTGGGAAGGCATAGCAGTTTGGTGCATTCCTAGGTATACTAATGTTAGTTAATCAAAGCATGCGGTGAAAACCATGGGCAGATGCGTGGGAACACCCACACTCCACCCATAGAACGCTTTCCTAATGCAGTGTAACGCAAGGCAGTGACTTGCACTGCCTTGCATTACTCCAGACTTACTATGCCACCAAAGTTGGCACTGCATGGCATATTAAATCTGATTTAAGGGCTTGTGTTGCCTTGTGTGACACAATGACGACACAAGCCCCTAGTAAATCTGTGCCAGACTCTTTTGTTGATGAGACCCGGGATTACATTATACTCCCACATGATTCCTTGCATAATAAAGACTTTCAGAGAAACTCTGGTAGGATACAAGCTTTGATGTTTAACGATTAGCTTCAAATAAACCGTACCAAGATGGCGTTTATCAATTTTGAAATAAAGGGGAGGCTCTGTTTCCTATCATTTTCAATCCCTGCTACATAATGACATTTTCTCTGGTTAAGAATGTAGGTCTCTCCTTTGAAGCTGATCATACACCAAGCAGTTAGGAGTGATCTGTGTTATGGAGCTGTTTTCGCCAACTGGCAAAATTGAGGGCTATTGTGCACACATATTTATTGATAGGGACAGCCATCTATTTAAGAATACATAGTAATGACCTGAATTCAAGTTGACCAGCTTCTCAAATCAAGCACTTAATATCTGTCACGAGCACAAGACTGCAATTAAGCTCACCTGGCCTGGGCAGGTTGGGTGCACGTGTCACAGGCCAGACAATGTCCCACTCACTGTCACCCATGACACAATTCACTTTAAACTAGCTGGTATTTCTAAAGCACAACATTATCTGGCAAGCAATGGAGCTCGGTAACTCCAATGGGGATACCTGAGGAGAGAGGGCAGCAGGTGGAGGTATAGTCAGTGGAAGGAGTGAGAAGTCAGCCTATTTGAGGAACTATTTTTTGCTGGGTCTTTAAGTGCATGAACTGCTTGATACCTCAATGCCTGCAGGTGCCTGTGTCACTATAGCACCCCGAGAGGCTGTTCTATAGATACAAAATAGGTTTCTCAGTATCTTCTGAATAAAATTGAAATCAAATGGTTAGTGGGGCATTTCCCTCCAAAGACCAGAACAGTCAAATTCTGTCACAGAAACCCTAAAGAATGCATTAAGTGATCTCTGATTTATATTAAAAAAAAAAGCTTCCATCACATTTGTCTAGGTTTCTGACCCCAAGAGATCCTTATTGGTAGTGCACATTGTCTAAATGTTAAGCTGATGAGTTTTCTCATTGCCATCACATACGCAGGCATGTGTGTGATGTGACACAGCTGCCGTCCTAATTCTTGGTTAGCATGTGTACATGTTCATGCTCATTGGATCCATGGGTGCAAAATGTCCTTGTGTGTGCAGACTGTTGGTAATTCTGTGATGCACAATGCAAACATGTTTTTAAGTGCTGGGTTGACTCTGCTGAGTAGATATATTATGCTGTGTATTAGTGCATATTTTTATCTTAATTGTTTATGGTAGTTTGTTATTATGGTTTAGTCCTGTTATGATGTTGATGAGCCATTGCCTATGGAGGCCTGTGCTCTTCTGCATTGTGTGTATTAGTGTTCATGTTGGCACCTTGTTCTCTCATAACCCTTAGGGCTTTGATGACAAGTATTGTCTTTGTTTAGTAATCACAAGGATACTGATAGACAAGTACTGTCTTAAAGTGGTTCTTGCCATATTTCTTATTGGCACAGCCATATTTTGCTATGCAGTGGAAATAAACCCTTTCGGTACTGTGCCAGACCCTAAATGTAGAATATTTCATGATGTTTGTGTTTTTTCAGAAATGCCTGCAAATCTCTGTAGTTCTTGGTTCCCAAATACGGAGAACTGTTAGAAGAGTTTCTCCTCTACCTGCCCACTCCCACATTTTTTTTAAAGGTTCATATTTGCGTTCTTACCTCAACTGGTTCAATATTGAGGTGTATCCAATACATTTTGAGAATAATTTTAAGATCCAAATTTAACCCTGACAAAGTTCCAGTTTGAATGTGTCTGCCTTTCAGAGAACATGCTGTCCTGTAAAACAGAACAAAACAAGACTGCCGCAGTTCTTCATATAACGTGTTATATTTGGCCTGGTGAATTGTATCATAATGATTCAGTGTTTTGTACTTCCTCTTTGCAAAAGAAAAACTGTTATTGGAAGCATGCCAGCTGGTTCGCTCCAGGTTTGCTAAGGTTATTAATTGAATTCTGATAGTTGCTAAATCTCACACATAGACAGCTTTAACTGCCTGTTGTCAAAGACCTGCTGTCTACAATACACAGAGTGGTTGTTTAGTCAGCTTATTGCTCATCACTTGATTGCTTTTGTGTCTTTTTCAAATCTCAGTTCCTTTTTTTAATGGATTTTCTCCATATTCTTTTGTTTGTTTATCCCTGGTTCATGGCTGCTTTACATTGCTTCTGATTGAATGAGTTGTATCCTTACTCCGCTAACTTCAGGAGATTCTTTTTTTATTTTCTGTTCACCCTTTCCCTGTTTGCTTGTTTTCCCTGTCATTTCATCACCGCTTTTGCCTTCTCTTTCTGCTTTCACCCTTCTGTGTGTCTGTGGTTCCCACATACTGCCCTCCCTTTTAAAAAGATTGTGTTTCAATATATTTTGTTCACAAGGACTCACCTCCTACCTCTGTCAATCCTGCTTTCTGGTGTTCCCTGACTGCATCCTGATTATTCATTTTATTACCTTTTTTTAAATTCTAAACAGTTGAAAAAGTGCTACTGGGGCACTTGCTTCTTTTTTGTGATTCTTCTCAATTTATTTCTAATTTTCAATATACATTCTAAAATTGACCTTTGCTATGTTTGATTGGTAAATAAAAAAAATCCAGAATGCCCACCAGAGCATCTTAGTGAAACCCATCCAAGATGGCCAACATATGCACACTTGCAGGTGTATGTGTTGTAATGCACAAGTGGACATTTTGTAATTTTTTATTTACCATTCCTTAATGACTTATAGCCACTAAAGAATGGTAAATTAAAATTGGAAAAATAAAGTGTGCAGGAGTGCCAGTGCAAATAAACAATGGCAAAGCCATTAGGTCGGCACTGGACTTTTAAAGTTGACACCTACTAGATTTGCCAATGCTTGTCAAACTGGCCTGTTAAGAGGCCCAAAGCAATCCTGATTCCTGTTTGAACTATAGACTTTTTAAAATGTCTAATACTTCTAAAAACAATAAGGGGCATTTTCTCAAGGACTTAACGCTGAGTTAGCGGCACTTTATCGCAGCCAAAGTGGTGATACATTTATCACCCTATTCACAAGCTGATGCTAACATCCAAAATCGCCAGTTTTCCTGCAATAGCAGCCGCAAAAAACATCGCCACGGATGATACCGGCAACTAACGCTAATGAGATGCAGAGTAGGCGTTCCCGTGCAAAAAGCAGTGACAACACCACTTCACAACATTCTCAAGGACCAGCCAGATCGGTGATAAGATCCCAAAACATTCGATAAGGCATGTTAGCAGCAGGGAAGTTGGTTGATAACCTGCACCAGAAGTGAAAGCCCAGCCCACAGCCACACCAGAAGAACAACAGATGCCATGGAGCCACTGATCATGCAGCTCGGAGCCACAAGAGAGCCACAACACCCACCGCCACCCCCCCCAGGTCTGCCAACCCCCCAGTACCCACCACACCCCCCCAACTACCACAGAGGCAGCACCATCAAAGGCAGCACACCTTCAGAAAACGCACCAGCCTCACAGACTTAACACCAGAGGATGTCATTGCCCACTACAGGTTCAAAAGGACAACCATCCTCCGCATCCTTACCCACATTGCCCACAGGCTGATGGTACCAACACAGCTGACAACCAACATCCATCGGCAGACAAAGCTGCTGGCTGGGCTGCACCTGTTGGCCTCTGGAACCTTCCAACCAACAATTACCAGAGTTGGAGGAGTCTTACAGCCAGTCCTATCCAAGTTCCCCACACCTGTCTTGGATGGCATCATCAGCTAGGTACATCAGTACCTTTACTCCCCACACACTGCGCATGAACAGCTGGAGACCAAGTAAGGCACCTACACCATAGCTGGCATCCCGCACGTGTTGGGGGCAATCGACTGCACACATTTTCTCCCCTTGCCCCCTGCCGCCACTGCACACAAGTACCTCAACAGGAAGCACACACATTCCATCAATGTGCAGGCAATAGTGGACCACCGGGTACTCTTCACCAATGCCGTCGCCAACTACCCAGGCAGTGTGCATGATTCCTTCATCTTTCAACAGCCTATCTTCAACCATCGCTTTGAGGCTGGCATCTATGCAAATGCAATGCTCATTGTAAGTACCAACTGAACACACCACACACAACACACCTCAACTCCACCAACATACGACTCTCAACTCTTGGAATGCACATGTTACAAAATAACATACAACATGACAAACAACATGCCGACGTACCAGACACGACAACACAACTTACTGTGGTAATCTGGGCTAGCCATGCACACAAGCCATCAATGGCATGGCAACTCAGCCACACAATAGCAGAATGTGGGGAGAGGTGGGAACCAGGCATGTGCGAAGGAGGAAAGTGACCCATGAGTGAGAATGTACACAATGCCAAGTGTGGCGTGGATGTGCTGGACAGACTTGAATATGCAGACCACAGACATTTCCACGTCGATATATACTGCTGGTGTGTGGAGTGTAGTGGACAGTGGACGCAACCATGTTACCTCAGCCAGTGGGGAAAATCGCGGAAATGTAGCTTGTTACATCCCCCCCCTGTAAGCGTGGGTGGAGTGGGATGGCCCTGCAAATGCCAGGCCAGCGTAGGTGTGTGAATGATTATCCCGGGGCTCTGAGTGTGGTTCAGTACTAAAAATGTGCAAAAGCTTGTGTCTCTGTCGCAAAAAGCTCTGCTATGCCAGGTGTGATTGTCCAGTTTCTACGCACAAGCAGAACCGGTTATGTCCTCTGTTCTGTGGTGAAAGTGTTGTACTATGTACCACATTGTCAACTCTTGGAATGCACATGTTACAAAATAACATACAACATGACAAACAACATGCCGACGTACCAGACACGACAACACAACTTACTGTGGTAATCTGGGCTAGCCATGCACACAAGCCATCAATGGCATGGCAACTCAGCCACACAATAGCAGAATGTGGGGAGAGGTGGGAACCAGGCATGTGCGAAGGAGGAAAGTGACCCATGAGTGAGAATGTACACAATGCCAAGTGTGGCGTGGATGTGCTGGACAGACTTGAATATGCAGACCACAGACATTTCCACGTCGATATATACTGCTGGTGTGTGGAGTGTAGTGGACAGTGGACGCAACCATGTTACCTCAGCCAGTGGGGAAAATCGCGGAAATGTAGCTTGTTACATCCCCCCCTGTAAGCGTGGGTGGAGTGGGATGGCCCTGCAAATGCCAGGCCAGCGTAGGTGTGTGAATGATTATCCCGGGGCTCTGAGTGTGGTTCAGTACTAAAAATGTGCAAAAGCTTGTGTCTCTGTCGCAAAAAGCTCTGCTATGCCAGATGTGATTGTCCAGTTTCTACGCACAAGCAGAACCGGTTATGTCCTCTGTTCTGTGGTGAAAGTGTTGTACTATGTACCACATTGTCGTCAATGTGGATGTGCTGTTATTGCTATGTGTGTGTGCTACACTGTGGGAGAGTCGCCCCTGCAGCTGTGATTTTACTGCCCCTTATCCTTTTTTGGTGGTGTGCCTTTGACTTCTGTGCTTTTACAGTTCTGAGATGTTGCGGACTTGACTAATTTTGACCCTTGTTCATATTTTGGACTCTGGGCATGGTTTATCCACAGATGTGTTGTTGATGTCAGGGGTTGTTTGTGCACGTGGATCTGCCAGAGTGTGACCTGCTCCTTTCCGGATGCACACTCAGCCACCTCAGTGTCGTGGGGTGCACAATGTCATGATGATTGGACTGCAACCATGCTAATCATCATGTAGTGTCACTTGATTTGTCAGTGTGGCTCACAAATACGCATCTTTGCTGGGTTACGCATGTGTGCATGTGTTGGTTGTGGGATTAGTGATGTGTGAGGTGGCACCCCTTTGGGCAAATGGTGGACAGGGGCCTACTTGGTGTTTGTGTGTGTGCTTCAGTGTGCCACGGGGATCAGGGACATGATCCAGAGTCATTATGGGTGTGCCATTGTGCTCATCTCCCCCCGTACCCCATTCTGTGGTTGGTACTCACCCTGTTATTGTTGTGTCAGTTCATGTTGAGCAGTGTCCGGATCCACTACTCCTGGCACTGTATCCCGACTGATGACTGTGGCCACCATTTTCTCCATGTCATCCAGCTCCTGGTGTGCCTCTGGACCCCCACCTCCAATCTGCGTTGCTGCTTTTTGTTGGCATTGAGTTTCTTCTTCGTTTTGCCCTCCACATCATTCCAGCGCCTCTTGACCTCTCCCGTTGTCCTCCTCAACGCTGCAACTGCATTCACATGGTCTGAGATAGTCTGCCATATTTGCTTCTTTGTTGCCAATGACAAGATGGAAGTGACGAACAGTTGTTGGTAGTGTTCTATCACCTCTGTAACAATGATCCTGTTTTCATGAGGACTGAACTGCGTCTTCCTCTTCTCCTTGGCCTTCCCCAACCCAGAGGTTTCTTGCTGGTCGTCTGTGGGGCTTGTGGGGTTTGCGTTGTCCTCTGCACTCGGTCCGGGTGTATTCATGGTACTACGCAGTTTTTTTTCTGTTTTTTTTCTCTGCTTTTATAGTGCACTAGCAGCCCGTCCCGACGTTGTCTGGGTATGAATTGCTGCCGGCCAGTAGTATATTGTTTTGTAGGATTTCGTTTTGATAGCATTCCTTATCTGTGACAGGCCTTTGAAACGCTCCGATTCACAGTGCACAGTGCACTGCTGATGCACTTAAGAGTGCGCGTTCAGTAGTGTGTGAACTCGAGTTTCCCTACTTTATTTTTCCTTGCAATATTATATAGCGCCAACTCGACAACATGGAATGAGCACAATTTACATTACAGAAGAACACATTCATTTGTGGTAGGCACGGGAAGACAAAGCGATTTGCCTGGAATCACACGATGTTGAGCTGATGCCGAGATTAGATGTAGCTCCCCAGCTCTAAAGTTCGCAATTCTAGAACTTGTGGCGGGAGGTGTGTCTAAAAATGTATGTCGGTGCTCGCCATCAATGAGAGAGACCTGTGCATGTTTCAAATGGGTGGTGAAAAAATATGAGTATGTTGCTGAAGATGTGGGCCGCCGTGCCACCAATGTACTTACCGGGGAGGGTACACCCCCATTATTCTGCAACTTTCTTTCCGCATACCATCACTCCGCATACATGGCATGACTCCGCAATGCCATTATAATGCATGGCATTACATTTTATATGCTTTTACCACGCATACATTTACAACGAAATTTGTTGTAAATGCATGAATGGTAAAAGCATGTTTTCTTTTTATGTTTGGATAAGGTAAGTATGGGTATAGGGGTATATGTTTTGGGGTACTGAGGTACGTGTTTGGGTATTTTACGGGTTCAGATATAGTTTTGGGTTATGGGGTACAGGGGTAGTTTTAGGGTTTAGGGATAGGTATGGGTTTGGGGTACAGGGGTATTTTTAGGGTTCAGGGCTAGGTTTGGGTTTTGGGGTATATGGGTATTTTTAGGGTTCAGGGGTAGGTTTGGGTTTTGGGGTGCAGGGGTATTTTAAGGGTTCAGGGCTAGGTTTGGGTTTTGGGGTGCAGGGTTATTTTTAGGGTTCAGGGCTAGGTTTGGGTTTTGGGGTACAGGGGTATTTTTAGGGTTCAGGGGTAGGTTTGGGTTTTGGGGTACAGGGGTATTTTAAGGGTTCAGGGCTAGGTTTGGGTTTTGCGGTACAGGGGTATTTTTAGGGATCAGGGTAGGTTTGGGTTTTGAGGTACAGGGGTATTTATAGGGTTGAGGGCTAGGTTTGGGTTTTGGGGAACAGGGGTATTTTTAGGGTTTAGGGATAGGTTTGGGTTTTGGGGTACAGGGTAAATTTATAGGGTTAAGATGGACTAGTGTTTAAGGGTGTTGGGGTATTTGAAGGAGTAAGGGTGTGTTATGATTATGGGGTGCAGGGGTATTTAAAGGGAGCAGGGTGGGATTAGCACACGATATGAGACACGCCCCCAGCGTTTGTCACGCCCCCAGCACATGCCCACAGCACAACGCAGACACGCCCACAAGGGACTACTTTCCTGGCACAGTTGAAATGAAATGAATGAAATGAAATGAAAATGAGATTTATAAAGCGCTACAGCTGCCCTGAGGCGTCCAGGCGCTGAAAAACAGATGGGGCCCTCTTGAGGTTACTTTGCTATGCATTAAACAGCAAGGTTTTTAGCTGTTTACGGAAAGTGGTCAGGTTGGGGTTGTTCCTTAGCTGCAAAGGGAGTGAGTTCCAGAGTTTGGAAACGTTATACGAGAAGGAGCGACCTCCTGCTCTGACTCTGCGAGTTCTGGGGATCTCGGCCAGGAATGCTGTAGAAGAGCGGAGGGATTTATTCGGCCTGTAGGGAGAGATCAGGGGTCGATTAATATCTGGGCCCGTTTCCCAGAAAGTCTGGTGGGCAATGCAGAGCGATTTGAATCTTACTCTGTCCCTAATAGGTAACCAGTGCAAGGTCCTCAAGCTGGTTCTCACTGAGGTCCTCCGGGGGATGCCCAGCAATGCTCTAGCAGCACAGTTTTGGGTGCGTTGAAGTTTCTGTAGGGTGTAGTCCGGGGCTCCCAGGTATAGGGCGTTATTAAAATCCAAGCGGGATTGGATAAGGCCCTGTATAATTATCTGTTTGGCCTCGAAGCAGAGGAGGGGAAGGACTTTCTTAATCACTCTGAGGAGGCCAAAACAGGTAGCTGAGATCTTAGTGGCCTGTGTGTTAAAGCTCAGAGACTTGTCGAGCCAGACCCCTAAGCTTTTGATGTTGTCTCTGGGGGGTGGAGCCGCTCCCATGCTTGGTGGCCAACTCGCCTCTATGGAGACGGGGGAGGCTGTGCCCAGGATCATCAGCTCAGTTTTATCGTCATTCAACTTTAGGCAGGAGCTCATCATCCACTTCTTTACATCCTCCAGACAAGCCGCTAGGTCTGGTGGCGCCTGGAGGCCGCTCTTCTCTGCCAGGGAGACCACCAGCTGGGTGTCGTCCGCATAGGAGATGATCTTTACACCATGCGGACGGACAACCTCAGCCAGTGGCCTCATGTAAGCGTTGAAGAGCGTAGGGCTTAAGGAAGAGCCCTGGGGAACTCCACATCCCAAGGGACGAATGGATGAGCGTGATGTGCCATCGAAGACCTGAAAGGTTCTGTTGGACAAAAAAGAATTGAACCATGTCAGGGCATCTCCGGTCACTCCTAAGTTGGCAAGACGGGTTAGCAAGATTTTGTGATGCACCGTATCAAATGCGGCACTTAGATCGAGGAGGATCACTGCCACTGATCCTCCTCGATCCAGGAGCCGTCTTGCCTCCTCAGTCACAGCCAGTAAGGCCGTCTCGGTCCCATGTTTGGTACGGAAACCTGTTTGGGAGGAGTCGAGGAGATGGTTTTCCTCAAAAAACATTGTCAGAGTGGTATTGACATGTTTCTCCAGAATTTTCGATGCCCAGGGGAGTAGCGAGATCGGACGATAATTACTAGAGTTAGTCGGGTCTAGAGAAGGCTTTTTCAACAGTTCTTTTACCTTTTAGATGTATAAGGTGGGCGTCTGCATAGCCTATGTCCTTCTGCTGCAACTGCCCTTTCCAATGCTGTATTGGGTGTTGTGATTGGTGCTATGGTTCCTGAGATTACCCGCCTCAAATGTTTGGGCTCTCTCTTTAATATATTAGTATGGATTTTACAGCATGACGCATGGGAATTGTAGGCCTAGTTATCGCTGATTTTTGTAGCACAATTTGTGGCATCGCAACTTTTTTTGCATTCGGATTTCTCTTTTTTTCGGCTTCTCGTTAGTTTTAACGCGGTCATTTGGCACGTTATCGTGAGACTATTGCATGGTGCCGCTGGGTTCAGAATACAACATTAACACAGTGTTATTTCCCTGTGATTGACTGTGATTTGCAAAGTTGTGTTAAGCTAATTGTGCGATAATTATCACACGTTCTTGAGAATATCCCCCTAAGTTTTTTTTTCCCTTAACCAATACGTATTACAATTAGGTTTTTGGTTTTGTAAAAGTCATTGGAAATAGGACTATCCTTTTAATTCATAAAACATAGTAACTCCTTTTATATGTGTTTCTCACAGAATAAAGCTATGGTATCTTTCTAGTTTGTATGACATACTTTTGTACTTATTTTCATTATTAAGCTACAGCTGTCTCTGTATGTGAGTATTTACCTTGTTACGAAAATAACAGTATTACAATTAAAAACCATAACCATGCTTTTGTATGACATTGTTAAATGTATAGATACAGAACAGCTTTTCAGCTCTTCTCAACCTTCTTGCACATGGTGGCAGACCATAAATTATGATTTCGTGAACAATGATTTTGTATTACCATTCCTGTAACAATTTAATATGCTGAGTGCAATCTAGTTCGTTAAGCAACTGCTAAAGAAACCTTCAGTTGCGTCCAATGCTCATAAGGATGTAAAGCCTGAAAATCCTATGGGCAAGTACCAACACTTATTTCCTCCAGGTGCTTAGCTTATTAAATTACTAAGGAAGTTCATTATTCACATCAGGCACAATTTCCTCTTGGAGAGGTATGTGTACCTTGCTTGAAAACAGAATGTTGTTTAGCAAAGCTACTGAAAATGAACAAAGTGTTCTGTCTTTTGCATCATGTAACGTTTTTTGCAGTAAGTTGATTAGCCAAGAAGCTCTGGCCAGCATCAACCGAATGTCCTTACTGTTACATTAATACAGGAGCACAGGAGCGTGAACATTTAATGATGACATAATCTTCCAGCGATACTTGTAAACTTTAATCGGAGTCTATCCCATTCCGAGCTTCTTACAAATCGCCCAAGGATGTAAGCTGTGTGATGGGTAACAAACAGCTCATTCTGTTTGCTGTTGTCGAATTGATTTTTTATTTAATTATTTATGTCGTTCATATTTTGCAGCCATGTGAAACATGAATGTGGTGCGAGGCACCCTATGTGCATTTGGTTTAGACTTAAGGACAGGCGAAGCTCAAAAAGAGAACAGGTTTTATGTGACATTTAAAACAGGGGAATTTGTTTGGGCAGCAGAGAGTGTGTGTTTTGCTTTACCTACTACTAGAAAGGGTTTTTTTGATTTTTTTGTGTTTTTACTGCATTAGCTACATAAATTTGTTGCATTGAGGATGCTGTTAAACCAGAGATGTTCAATAAAGACAAGGCCACCAGAGTGATGTACCTACTGTTTGGAAATGTGGACAAACTCTTATGACATATATTGTTTGATCATTCTGTATGATGTGTGGCGTAAGAGGTGGATATTTTGGTACTGCAGACGAAAGCTACTAAAGGGCATTCAATTTATGAAGTCCCACAAGGTTGTTGTACGGTCTAGTTTGAATCTCTGGCTTAGATCACCGGCCATTGTGATCTTTCAATCGTTATGCTCTTCCATTGTTTCCAAGAAAAGCAGTGAGTGCACATTTTATAGACAAGATGAGAAGGAATAGGTACCAAACGGTATTTGCAAGCAACGGACTTGCCGCTCGAACCATTCAGTTTTCAGTCTGTATACAATGAGACAATGTTACGGAGAAATGAGTGTAATTGTAATAAACAGTTGATGATACGTAAATCTAATGCATTTCACCAATCGGTCCTGAAGAACAACATTCACTCCTTTGTGTCAACTGATTTTGAACGCTTGCAAGAAGACCAGAAGAAACTCGCTCCGCGAGTCAAGTACAATGAATCCTCCATAACTGGATGGGGACAAAACACAGCATCTATACATAAAGAAGGGATCACTGAAATAATATCGAGCCCATTAATATCGACTTGCAAAAATATCGATGAGAAAAAATCGAGGGACAAAATATTGAGTTTCTATCTTTATACAGGTAAGTACAAAAATATCGACTCTAAAATATCGACTGTAAATAATATAGACTGTCAAAATATCGTTTTTTTATATGTCTTTAAATTATGTTAAAAGTAATATAAAAATAAATATATTTAATATAAATGTAATATTAATAAATAATTAATGTAAATTAAAAAAATATATATAAATATATATATAAATACATATTATTAACTAAACATATATAATATTTTTACCGTAGCATAGAATTTGGTTAAAATTTATTATAACAACTATAGTGAATTAAACAGTAGAAAAACGCTGGATAGCGTAGGGGTAAAAATTACTGTTCCCACTCCAGTGGGTGCAACAGTAGGGAAATCGTTGGATAGCGTAGGGGTAAAAATTACTATTCCCACTCCAGTGGGTGCAACAGTAGGGAAAGCGTTGGATAGCGTAGGGGTAAAAATTACTATTCCCACTCCAGTGGGTGCAACAGTAGGGAAAGCGTTGGATAGCGTATGGGTAAAAATTACTATTCCCACTCCAGTGGGTGCAACAGTAGGGAAAACGTTGGATAGCGTAGGGGTAAAAATTACTATTCCCACTCCAGTGGGTGCAACAGTAGGGAAAGCGTTGGATAGTGTAGGGGTTAAAATTACTATTCCCACTCCAGTGGGTGCAACAGTAGGGAAAACATTGGATAGTGTAAGGGTTAAAATTACTATTCCCACTCCAGTGGGTGCAACTGTAGGGAAAGCGTTGGATAGCGTAGGGGTTAAAATTACCATTCGCACTCCAGTGGGTGCAACAGTAGGGAAAACATTGGATAGCGTAAGGGTTAAAATTACTATTCTCACTCCAGTGGGTGCAACAGTAGGGAAAGCGTTGGATAGCGTAGGGGTAAAAATTACTATTCACACTCCAGTGGGTGCAACAGTAGGGAAAGCGTTGGATAGCGTAGCGGTTATAATTACTATTTCCACTCCAGTGGGTGCAACAGTAGGGAAAGCGCTGGATAGCGTAGGGGTTAAAATGACTATTAATTAATTAACAATTAACAAATTTAATTAATTTACATAATTAATTAATTACTATTAAATAACTTCCCACCCTATCCCCCTATAAACTCACAACCCACTACAGAAAATAATTTACTAAATATCAATTATTTATCTATTAAATATTTATAATTATTTACCAATTATATTTTAATTTATTACCAATTATTAATTATTTAACAATTTTTATTAATTAACATAATTAATTCATTATTATTAAATTACTTCCCACCCTATCCCCCTATAAACCCACAACCCGCTACAGAAAATAATTCACTAAATAATAATTATTTATCAATTAAATATTTATAATTAATTACCAATTACATTTTAATTCATTACCTATTAACAATGAATTAACAATTATTATTAATTTACATAATTAATTATTTATAATGAAATTACTTCCCACCCTATTCCCCTATAAACCCACAACCCGCTACAGAAAATAATTTACTAAAAATGTATTATTTTTTTTTTAACAATTATATTTTAATTATTTACCAATTAATAATTAATTAACAATTATTATTAATTTACATAATTAATTAATTATAATTAAATTACTTCCCACCCTATTCCCCTATAAACCCACAACCCGCTACAGATTTATATTACACAATTATTAAAAATTATTAATAACTACCTTATTTTCGATTTTTTTTGTTGTCTATATTCTATCTAGTCGATATTATGTCTAGTCTATATTTTTGATTCGATATTTTGGCTATTAATATCGATATTACTCGATATTTTTGTAGTCTATATTATGTCTGGTCGATATTTTGGCTAGTCTATATTTTTTACTCGATATTTTGTCCAAACGATATTTTGGACTCGATATTATGTCTGTTTACCATAAAGAAGTTCTCTAGCTAACCTAGAGGGTGTATTTACTTGTGTATAGGGTGAGGGTTCCAGAGGCCACTGTAGATGGACTAACATATGCATTGTTGGAATACCTATGTAACGAGGTGGGGGCGCCTACCTCGCGTGACTGGTGGAACCCTTACCCTGCTGACCATCCACCGACTCCTTCTTTACAGTCTGAACGGTGGAAGGAAGGATGAGACGAGCCGGATGACGAGGACAACAACAGCGGCTCCTTTAACTGGGCGTTCTCCACTGAAGAGGAGGACACGCCCCCGAAGGACGTCAGAGTGTCCGGATTGGAGAAAAGCAGGGACTTGATGTACGTTGTGTGTGCGAGCACCCCGGAGGAGGAGAGGCAGGCGGAAGCAAGCGGAACGGAGGACGGAGACGAAACCGGAGAGAAAGCGGAGAGAGTCAGCCCAGAGGAACATCCCGGAGGGGACGGAGAGATGGAGGACGGAGGGAAGCCAGGAGGCCAACGACCCTGCGGACCGCCGTGCCACGTTCCCGAGGGAGGAGTGTGGCTGTCACAGGCAGCGGAGCCGGAGGCAGCTGTGAGAACGTCCTATCTACCCCCAACTAAGGAAGGAGAAGACCACCGCCACGGACCCCAGCGTGTTTGCCAGAGAGAGACTGACACTTCGAAATAGAAAGACGTTGACGTCTAAACCTGCTAGAGCAACAAAAATAAAATCGTCTTTAACCCCACTACTTAGTGTCACGGTCATCCCTACTCCCACGCCCACATTGGTGTCAGAAGTGGGATCTACCTCTCAGAAACGACCATGGCCATGGAACAAGTGATCCAAACCCTCATAGACGGGCAACAAAAGTTAGAATTGGCGATCAGCCAGCAGATCAACACTGCGGATGCCGACAGAGAACTATTCCGAACCTCCATGACTCAGCAGATGGACAATCTCCCCAAAGTCGTGCAGGCCCCAAGTGCAACAACCCCAAGACTAGTCGGACCACACCCCTCGGGAGTGGCCCTGCAGAAATATGTGATAGGGGAAGATCCAGACGCATTTCTGTTGAACTTTGAACGGGCAGCTAGGGCTTGTGGATTGGCTGAGGACAAATGGCCCTTCTTCCTAGCTCCCTTATTGACTGGAGAAGCCCAGGCTGCCTATCAGGTGGCCAACCATTCTGGCACATCCACCTATTCAGACATCAAAGCGGTGATTCTGGACCTTCTGAGAATGGATGCGGAGGCATACAGACTCCGTTCCTGAAAGGAGAAGGGTATCACGTGTGAGAACCCCAAAACCATGTACCTGAGAGTCAAGATGGCTGCCGAGAAATGGCTAAGACCGGACATACGTAACAAAGAGGACATCATGTCCAGCATAATCTTGGAACAGTTCATGGAGGTCTTACCCTATGGTACTCAGAGATGGTTGAGGCAACATCCCGGACTAACTGCAGCACAAGCCATTGAGATGGCCTCTAATTATAACAGGGCAGCTCCCAGGACTTTCTCATGGGATACAGACAAGAGTGGCAAGCCCATCACGACTCCTCCCAAACTGGATAAAAAGAAACCGGTCCCCGAGCCACACAAACCCCGACCCTATCGACCGGAAGGACCCCCCATTATGAAGGGGCCCCAATGCTTTGAGTGCGGCGAGTGGGGACACATAGCCAGAATGTGCCCCCACCGAAGAACCACCGAGGAACCCATGGAGGTTGGCTACATCCCTAAAGCTGTGATGTACACCGCAGAAATGGGCCCTTCATTCTATGTAAGGGTACGGGTAAATTGTAAGCCAGTAAAAGCCCTCCTAGATTCTGGGTGTAGGCAGTCTGTCATACAGGAGAGACTTTTGCACCCCGGCCAGATAGGCCATGATGGCACAGTTCACATCAGATGCGTTCACGGTGACATTAAACCCTACCCCCTAGCTCGCATAACCTTACACCCAATAGGTAGAGAGCCATGTTTGGTGAAAGTGGGGGTGGTGGAGTCCTTACCAGAAGAGCTTATAATAGGAGTGGATAACCCTGATTTCCTGTCCCTGTTTAAAAGAGAACTAAAGGACCTCCCTGCAGGGGCATACCTGTCTGTCGAACCCTGGGTGTTTGATAGAGGTTTTAAATTCGCCCAATCCAATGACCCATCCCTCATGAATGCTTGGGAAGCGGCTCACCTCGTGAAAAACACACTTACCCAGGGGTACCCCAGATTCAGGATAGTAAACGAGTTGCTGTATAGAGAAGGGAAAGCCGGGGATCCATCCCAACTAGTAGTACCAAAAGATTTCAGGGAGCAGATTCTTTTCTACGCCCACACCCACCTCACTGCAGGACACAGTGGGGCCGAGAAAACGACTCAAAACATATTACGGCTATTCTTCTGGCCTGGTATTTATAAGGAGGCAGAGACGTATTGCCGACAATGCGAAGTGTGCCAAAAAAAGAACCTGACACGACCCCCTGCAGTTCTCCTACAACCTCTGCCAATCATAGGCAACCCATGGGATAGGGTGGGGATGGATCTCATCGGTCCCCTACCACGGACCTCCAGAGGACATACATACGCCCTTGTGGTGGTTGACTACAACACAAGGTTCCCGGAAGCCTTCGCCCTCAGCGCCCCGACTACCAAGAATGTAGCGGAACAGCTGGTGGAGCTGTTTTCCAGGGTGGGGTTTCCACGGGAGATCCTAACGGATCAGGGAACTCCCTTTGTTTCTAGGATGATGGTAGAGGTATGTAAGTTGCTGGACCTCCGCCACATCCGAACGTCCGCATACCATCCCCAAACGGACGGCCTCGTAGAGAGGTACAACCGGACGTTAAAAGCAACCCTAAAAAAATTGTTGAGCGGGGAAAATAAGAATTGGGATAGGATGTTACCCCTAGCCCTATACGTAGTAAGAGCACAAGTACAGAGCAGTTTAGGGTTTTCACCGTTTGAGCTCCTCTACGGCCGGCAACCAAGATCTCTCCTTGAGATCACAAGAGAAGCCTGGGAGAGGGAGGAGGCAGCAGAACAACGAAACCTCCTAGAATGCACCCAACAGTTACGATCTAGACTGGGGAAGCTAAGGGACTTGGCATACTCGAACTTGGAAAAAACGCAACGAATCCAAAAACAATACTACGATAAGGGCAAGAAGTGGAGGACCCTTGAAAAAGGGGATCGGGCCCTTGTGCTCCTACCATCTTCATCCCATAAGTTCAAGAGTGAGTGGAAGGGGCCCTATAAGGTTCTAGACTCATTTGGGAGAACAACATACCGGTTACAAATGTCTCCTACCCGGAGGCAAACCTTCCACATTAATCTCCTCAAACGATGGATAGGACAGCCTCCTCGCTCCGCCCATCTAGTGTTACCATCCCGCCACACTGCCTCCACCTTGGTGGACCTTCCAGTGAATGCTGAGCTGACTGACACCGCAAGAAAGGAGTTGTTAAAAACCCTACACCCTTTCTCCGCAATATTTTCGGACACGCCGGGGTGTACTCATTTGGCAGAGCACCAGATCAAAACAAAGGAAGGTCAGGTGGTAAAACAGAGGGCATATCGCATACCAGCAGCAAAAAGGGCCGATGTGAGGAAGGAGGTACAGACATGCTAAGACTGGGGGTGATAAGACCTTCCAAGAGTGACTGGGCATCGCCCATAGTCATGGTTCCGAAGCCCGACGGGTCTACCCGTTTTTGTATGGACTTCCGTGCTTTGAATGCTATTTCTTCCTTGGACGCGTTCCCCATACCCAGGGTGGACGAATTGATTGAACGGATTGGGGAGGCTTGTTACATCACTACCCTCGACCTCACCAAGGGTTATTGGCAGGTCCCCCTGAGGGAGGGGGACCGACACAAAACCGCCTTTGCAACAGAGGATGGGCTCTTTGAGTTTAATGTACTTCCTTTCGGACTCCACGGAGCCCCGGTCACTTTTCAAAGACTAACGAACACTGTGTTAGCACCCCATACCCGATATAGTTCGGTATATTTGGACGATATAGTCATCTTCAGTACCACCTGGGAGGACCACATGGGACATTTGGCCAATGTTTTAACTGCTTTACAGGAAGCAGGGTTGCATGTGAACGCAAAGAAATTAAGAGCTGCTTTCCCAAAAGTGAAGTACCTGGGGTTCATGCTTGGGGAGGGAGTGATAGCCCCGCAAGAAGAGAAAATCAGAGCCATCCCGCAGACTCCATTTCCATTGACTAAAAGGGAACTGAGGGCTTTTCTAGGCCTCATTGGTTATTACAGGCGCTTCGTTAAGAATTTTGCTGATCTTTCCAGTCCCCTTACCGACCTACTCCAGAAAAATATCAAAAACACCCTTCCGATGCCTCCCTCCGAAAAGGCCCAAGCCGCCTTTCAGGCTCTAAAGACTGCAATCACCACGAGTCCGGTCCTCATCCCTCCAAACTTTGAGAAGTATTTTTCCCTGGCTACTGACGCCTCTGACACTGGCATTGGTGCGGTATTATCCCAGGAAGGAGAGGATGGTGCCGAACATCCTGTACTTTACGTGAGTAGGAAACTCCACCCGAGGGAACGTAAGTATCCCATGGTGGAAAAAGAGTGCCTGGCAATCCATTGGGCGGTAGACAAATTGCGCTACTACTTGGAGGGTAAGGCCTTCGTTCTCTTTTCGGATCATGCCCCACTGCAATGGATGCAGAGAACCGATCCCAGAATGCGAGAATCCTACGGTGGTTTCTCTTCCTGCAACCGTTTTCCTTCACAGTGATACACAGGAAGGGAAGGGACAACGAGAATGCAGACTTCCTTTCTAGGATGCCCGATCTCCCAGAGCGGGCGAACCCAGGGGGGAAGGAGTGTAACGAGGTGGGGGCGCCTACCTCGCTTGACTGGTGGAACCCTTACCATGCTGATGTGAAAGAAACTCCTAGGCCATCAGCTAAATATGTGAACAATTTGTAGAAAATGAGACCATATTACTATCGATGCCCGGGCTGCTGGCGCAAGTCGCCTCTTAGTTCCCATTCTGAATAGTTACCAAATAAGGAGACGGGCGCTGGAAGCAGGAATCACAAGAACAGGATTTATTACTCATGAGGAGAGCCTGTCATTTCGGACACGAAACACAGTGTCTTTCGGGAGGTGCTCTAACAAGTTCTCTGAGACATCGCCTTTTATACCTTACAAAACATTCCTTATTACAATAACGACATTGTGAAACAAGGAAAAGACATCCCCGTAATCCTCGTGTCAATCCCACCCCACATATATCCACAATAGGGGCCCTTAACCTGCCTGAGTGTTCCGCCGATTCTTAGGATGTGTGCGCCTGATTGTACCCCAGGGGGTGGGGAGGCCAGGATCAATAGTGGGTCCTTTGAAGAGGAGTGACTCCATACAATAAGGGGCAGTAAACAGTATCTCCCGGCTTAGGCGATAGCCTCGGACCTGTGTGGACAGTCAATCACGGAGGGAGGGTTTACCAACAGAGGGGTTATTCATGAAAGGAAAGGAGGTGTTGGTCAGGCGCGGCCGTGACTCCCAAGGACAGGGTCATGCGGACTTGTGCATGTGAAGGGGGGGGGGGGCAGCCAGGGTGTGCAGAGGGAGAGGGTCAGTTGAGAGTGGGGGGGTGTTCAAATGCCAAATGCGCGCAGGAGGGAAACCAGGGATTTCAATGAGCGGGCAAAGAGGCCATGGTGCCTAAAATGGTTATCAGGTACATGTGGGCACGGGCCTTTACTGGCGGAGTGATGCGGTTAACGTCTCACGATATTCGTGGTGCGTACAGGGAGGGGAATGGGAAAAGACAAATGAATGCCGCTTATGTACATCAATTTCGTGAATTTCCACAGTCGCCGCTTTTTACATAACAAAGTTCATTTCCTAATTGATGGGTGTACATATAAACATGTGTGGTTGAAGAAATAGCATCTGTCAATACTAACATATGGCATATAATCATGGACAGTTGATGTGATTGGCAGAATGCAGCACATAGGAAATTGCATTTACAAGCGTACTACATAGCATAAATGCTTCTGACTTTCTCAAAAAATGTGACCAATGAACATTTTGACCAAGTAGTTGAGGGAGGAATTCAGTCTAATACATAAGATCTCTTCGTCACAGTGTCTTTTTAGCAGTGAGCCATCACTGGTAGGCTTTTAGTCTGTGTTCTTTTGTTGGCGCTGTTGAGCACCGGCGGTGGAGCTATAGGTCCAGCTCGGATTTAACCTTTCGCGTTGCAAGGTGCGGTCTGTCCTCTGCTGTTAGACCACAGTCCTGTTCCCTAACCAATCCTTTTAGTGGCGCCTTATGCCCGGCACCTATACTTCCGTGGCATGACCCCATTTCCACCTGAATGTTGTTCTTCCTTTCGGCAAAAAGTCACGTGGAAAAGAGGGTGTGTGGTTCAATAGTCGATGGGAGAGAGGGCGGAGTGGGGTCAGATTTCCTGGGACACACCAAAGGGACCAAGGGAGCAAAGGATAATAAGCAAGCAGGCCCATCAATCGGGCTTGAAAAGGGGGACGGAGGCTTCAGGCACACGTGCGTTAGCGGACAGAAAGCTTCAGGACAGCCCTTCATCCTTTCGTTTACCGCGTTTGAGAGTGCTGCCTCGCCCCGTATCTGGTTGCGCTGCGGCTCCACCTTTGGTCGAGGTCGCATGTGTCTCATGATCTACAGCCAGGCTGTGTGTCACGTCCGACCCTTCTCCTCCGATGGTCGTATATATTTGAATGTGTAAAAAAAACTTTTTAGAGAACTGGCAGGAGAAGAGATTTTTACATTTGAATTCCACTCGCAATCCTAGCACCTGGGGTTATGCTCATTGGTCATAGTCAGAAGTCTATTACCATGAAGTAAGTATGTGGGTATTTCTACTGCGTTCGCACCAAGTCTAATCGGCGTTCATTCATGACATATATGGACAGAGGTCAGACTCCTATCACTTGCATATTTTATCAAAAAACTCCAAAATTGGCAACATTCAGGGGAGACTCGTCCTTCTAACCCGAGCCTTAACAGTCTTACATTTCCCTTTAGAGCTGGTTAACTCTTTTAAACAGAGCGGGGGGGGGGGCAATCATCGAAAGACAGGGTTAAACAAAAAATTTTTTTCTCGAGGGGCGACAGTTACTCATGGTCATCAGTTATACATCGGGGACAGCAGCTGGGGTCAATCAAGTGGGGCGGGGACTCTTCGGGCATTTGCGCTTGAGTGCAAAGGGGTGGCGCAATCTGGGCATTGGAGGTCAATCTGGACATTGGTGCTTGTCTCTAACGAACTGAAAATAGGGTGCCGTTGACATATAGTTCCCCTATAAAAGGCCAGATTAGGGGACCTTAGTCATCTTACCTGTCCTTTCTTTCTTAGCCAATTCGAGTTCATTCATTTTGCAGAAAGGAGAGGTAGTAATATGACAAGTTACAATCTTTTTGGTTTTTGTCAATTTCGCTGAACACCTTCGTGTTCAATAGGTATCCAATCAGACTGGTGCCAGCGGGGCACAATTTTACCACAAAAAGGAAGATGGAACAGGGGGACTCTCGTAGAGAGTGAGAGTCGTCCGCAACCTAAATGAGCCATTCGGTACACGTATGACATGTAGAGAGAGAGGGAGAGAGAGAGAGATAGATGAAGAGGGAGAGAGAGAGAGAGAAAGAGAGACGTGTACGGAAATAGGTCATTTAGTGCGCTCACAACACAGAACAGCAGGGGTCAGGTAACAAAGAGACGCGAACAGAGGGGAGACATAAACCCATACAGTACATACACACAAACTCAGACGAAGGAAGACAGTACATGTATTACATACAAAAAGGTTCACGACAAAACATAGAACGGTTATTGGCCAAAAAGATCTCTTTCTGCATGCTGCGTATCTGTAGTATCCTATTTATCTACAGGCCGAGCTCTTTTTACCTTTTCCTCCTTTTTCCTCTCGTTGGCTATCTTTGCGAGCGTTCTCGATTGCTAGTACTTACACCTTGGTCAGCGGGTCAGAAATTAACCTGGTCGGGCTATTGCCCACGGTTGGATCTTAAACCACTTTAGAGTTTCTTCTTTTGGTGAGAAGTTCTCCAGGCTGAGGCAACGGAGGGTATTGATCGGAGAACAGTCGGACAGCTTGGCTATATCTATAAGAGTGCGAGAAGGAGGTGGTACAGTTTGAACATCAACAACATTCCTACTTTCCCAGATGGGTGGTGCCTAGGTAAACCTTACCCCGGAACTTTTCCTTGTCCTTTCCCTATCTAGTAAAACGTCATAGTCGCACTATCTGGCGTGCTGGTTCGAGTCAAATTCTGCCATACAGTACTAACCCGTCAAGTTTCTAAGTCAGTCCATCCTCCCAGTCGCTACGTTCTAAGGAGGAACAGTCATATCTAAGTCTATGTCTTTCAAAACTCGTTAGCATAAGTACTATGCTCAAATCCCCTCCTTCCCCTTTCGTCGGTCGTTCGATCATCGCTCCTCCATACTTCAGCCGATGTTCCGGCGCAACCTGCAGAAGGGAGGAGAAAGAAGGGGGTGGGGGCAGCATTCAAAACACATCAACGCGCATAAATCCGAAAATGTTTTTACCTACCACATACTCGACCTATCTCCACGGGGTCCATTCTCTACCATCTCGGCGTTTTAAGCCCAGAGGGACCAGTAGTGTTAGATAGATAATCGTCAATGGTCTGCGTATCTACATGAATCACTTGATCGTGGCCTTTTAGGTCATCTGCAAGGGTGGTGGTCAAGTGGCATTTCTTTGGTATCGCTTAAGGGCGTCTAAAACACTTTCCCGGCTGCCTGTGACACATAATGTAGCGGGCCTTTTTAACCTTCAACCTTAATCATGCTGCATATATTTTACTTATGTCGGTGACAGTAGCCATATATTTCGAAACTCATCAATACAAACACTACGATTATATTTGCGTGTTCAAAAAAACCTTTAATGAAAATGTTGGCGCACAAATACGGGCCTACAACCCAGTGGGCCGGCTACGGAGCAGACTGGAACTGTGCATAAGAGGAACGAAGTCGGTGGCCATTCCTTTCGTAAAGTGCAGCAGTGCAATAAAATCGTATCGAACTTTCTTAAGGGGCGAGTATAATGCTTGTCAAGAATTCAAGCTTTCAATAATATCATCCCATTGCCCAACTAATTACTCAAGACCTAACGTTTATCAATTCATTGTCCAAACATTCAATCAGTGCTTATTTTATACCAATTCATTGCTTCCAAACATAATTAGTACCCACCCTAAATCAGTTCATTGTCCCAGCACATAATCAATATCCATCTTATATCGCTTTCTTTTACAAGCACATAATCAATATCCATCTTATCTACTTTCATTGTCCAAAAACTGCATACATATCTTGGAGCATCAAGGCTGAGCAATCAGGGTGCAACAAGGAGTTTGAAAGTCTCATTTTGTATCGGCGCCATTTTGGGCGAGGTCAGGCAGGTCCCAGTAGAGTCAGAATGCCTCCACTGACTCGTGGTTGGACCAGAACCTCTTTTGGTAGTTCAAAAAGTTTTTCGCAATGGGGTAACAGACTAGCAATATGAACCATCAGTCAAAAGTGGGGAGGGCGGCAACAATCTTTCATACCGGGTCATTCTGGTGTTCCACCGGAACTGAACAAATCTGTATCTTTGCAGGATTTTAGTCATTTCCATACTGAGGCTGGCGCCGGCAGGAGTGCGCCGACGTCTCGTGGCTCCATCGGAGGACGGGGGCGGGGGGCGCCTCGTGGAGAGGTCGGCCCCCCCGGCTCTTTTAGAATCTTCAAGGTTGAGGAGCACAGGGCGTGTGCCCGTCCCGGGTAAAAAAACCTGCTTTTTGATATGGACCCTCTTCAAGCAGGAGCGTTGGGGTGTCGCTGGAAGCCTCCACCTGGAGGGAGGTGGGGGAGGCTCGTTCGCGCCGCCTCCCCCTTCCAGCGACCCCGCGCCGTTCTTCAGCTCCAGCGCTTTGGTATGGCCGTGCCAGGCAATGAAGATGGGCGGGGGGGTCGGAGGCAGCAAGACATCCCCCCCCTTTTGTGGCGGGACTACCTGCAACTCTCAAGGGTTGCCGCTGAAGGGACTACCTGCGACTTTCCAGAGTTGTCCAAGCCATAATTGAAAAGAAAGAAGCGTTGTTGCAGCCATTATAGCTGAAAGAAGCGCTGCCGACCTCGCCTTGGCTTCGGACTTTGATGTGAAGGACTGGGTTATTTAAGACCCAGCGGTGCCAGGGGACAACACCTGAAACCTTCGTGGGTAACCTGTTCCGGCGTACAAATGACAGAGACACGGGACACTTCCTTCGGCATCAAAGATTCGAGGTTTATTTACTGCAGGGAACACAGAAGTCACGTGAAGTACACAGCATGTAAGTTCGCGGGATCTGATTCAATTTGCTACTGTGGGTCGCTTCTTTTTATACAGTTTTCTCTCATAGATTAACATGATACACAAAGGTTTACAACTTGGTTCCCATCGTTATCCCCAAGAGGGGTCGCTTTGATGTATTCAAGGTCCGGAACATAAGTACAGAAACATTCGGTGGTTCCCAACTGTAAAAACCCATCTTCCCACCATTAGTACATTCCAATCAGCAGTAAACAGATCGAAGAAGGAACAAGGACAGGTGCAGAGGAAGGCAGAAACAGTGGGGAGATCGGAAAGGGTGTAAAAGGGGTGGTATCGGGAAACACGAACTGCAGGCATCAAAGGGACGTGCCTAATGAGATGCACGGCTGAGACAATAGACCGGCACGGCAAGATGAGCCTCGAGCGGGGCCATCTGCCTTACAGTATCATCCCCCTCATCATAAAGACACTTTCAAAGGAAACGTGTCTTCCGCAAGAGTCTTGGGAATCCCAGGGTCGCGAAGCGGACAGCGTCCGTTCGCTTGCTACTTGAGGGCAAGAGACAAAATGGATGCCGTATCTAAGATGGAACCCGTGGGTACAGATAGAAACCCACGAAACAAACGAACGGTTCAGGTTAGCACAGCGAAACTGCGCACACCCACTAAACTCGTCATTTGCGGTTCATAGATACCAGACTCGACCATATTCGTGTGAGTCGAAAACACCACTTACGATCATCACGGAACCTCAGACGCTCCTTTTGCCCTCATGTAGGCAAGCACTAGTCAGAATCATACTCGATATTCATCAGACCATCTAGATGTTGCTGCAACATAACTCTATCCATCTGAGCTCCCTTGGTAACAGGTGGCTGTCTCATACACGTTGTAGCACAGAGGCCACATAAGGCAGGACCACACTGCACGCAAAGGCAACACGTGAACAGAAACGCTACAACAACTCCGATGATCATCAGAATCTTCCAACCCCAAGTCGACATCAGGCCCCAAAACCACCCAAGTAGCGTCCAATCCCCTACGTCCACGTGTATGGACTCAGAGATCTTATGCAACTTTGAGATGGCTTGATAGACAGTCGGAGCATTATCTGGAATGAAAATACAGCAGCTCGAATGGATCACCTTACATACTCCACCTCGATCTGCTAAAACAACGTCTAAAACCATACGGTTTTGTAACGTCATGAGCCTATCCGCCTGAAGTTCTGTGGTGATATTACCAAGGGCGCTGGCAGTGATATTAGCTGTCGATTCCACCACTCGAGTCAATTGTCTCAGGTTCCTACTATTAACCATAGGTCCCCAAAACGGAAGGAAACCCTTGAAAAAGTCTCCTGCCTCTTGACCGGCAGTGTCCTCTTCGCTAATCACGCCTCTCACAACTCTAGTCTTGTGATAGTCTGCATCAACAGTGAACGTCGGAGGCAACAAATTTGCGATATAACATGAGCCCACAAAGTCAGAGGGCAACCATGTATACGCACGATCATGGCAGACAAAGTATGTACCCTTGGCAGCCAGAAACACAGGGGAAGAGAGCATCGGCAGGATATAAGTCTCGGAGCAAGCACTCTCTCCAAGACGAGCTCTCGATCTTCGGCCACGACCCAGTAGACAGAAATCACCAAGGTGGGGTACGACCCATATCGGAGGCGAGCTTCTAAGCTGTTTTTCACCAGTGAGCGCACTATACTCAACCTTACTCAGGACCCTATAGGCTTCTACCTCTTCCTCTGGGATGAGCGACGGTTCATAGATGTCCCTATCTAAATCATCTATCGCTATAGCCAAAGGCTTTTGGTACGAACCAGGACCAGAGTGGGAAGGATGTGGCTCTCGATTGGGGTAGGAATCTAGTGCACTTCGAAACATTGTTTGAAATGCTCGAGCTGAACCCTGGGAACTATAAGGAAGGACCAGATATGGAATTCCCTTATCCGTGGTATGTGGCATTAACCCACACACCCAGCAATTAGTAGTATTCACCACTAACTGATGCTGATGAAGGAGCTGAATAAAGGAATTATTTCTGAATTCTGCGCGTCTAGCCTGCTCGTGTTGTGGTAAGATGTGGAAAGAATGAGGAGAAACAGTGGAGGTAGTTTTAGGTTCAGGAGAAGGGGTAGGTGAGGCAGTAGGCAAAAACGTCAGTATCAGATAATACACCCCACCCACCAATAATGAAGAAACAGTCAAAAACAGTAGGAACACCTGAAACATAAAGCATTTTGTACGAGCAATTTGTTGCAGTCTGAATCTTTGCGCCTGAGCTTTTTCCAAGTCCACAAGCTTTGAAAACACCATCCCCTAAGACCGTCCGCAACGTTTCTTGACGCACTTCGTTCTGTGTAGCAGTAGTCAATCCCTAGGAGTTCCCAGGAACCGACGGTCTTTGACCTAGTGCCAAGACCTACTAACCAGAAGGAAGTACACGCGCGGCCCTACGGTACACCTGGATGCAAGGTATCTTATTCACAAATATATATACAAAAGTCTCTCAGCTGTGGAAGCAAAACACAGATGTGGAAAAAACTCAAAGTTTACAAGGAACAATTAGGCGAGCGTTTGGACTGATCAGAGCAACGGGGTAACGTGAATGTCAAGGGATAAAAGCAATTTTTATTAGTCTTTGGTGTTAGATCACAAAAAGTATCGGCTCTTTCCAGGACGTGTCTGTTCGTCAAACAATGAGTCCGATGAGGGAACAGTGTTCTGCTGATCAGTCAAATTTTCAGATCTTGAGCTTTGCGGTGACAAATGTTCAACAATGTCGTTCTGCTGCGCTGAGGATTCTCCAACAGGCTGTGCGTCGCTAAAGGGTACAAAAGTCTGCAATCCTTCGGTTTCAGATGAAGCAAGGCCCTTCCTCACCCACGAGTCCGCCGGTAAAGGTATAGGTACCTTTTTGGTGTGGGTGGCGAGCACCCAGTTCTTGCGACCTTCCAAACGGACAGCAGTTCTCGTGGCAAGGAGGACCTGGAAAGGTCCAGTGAAACGGGGCTCCAGATTTCTCTTGTGAGCGAAGTTTCGAGTAACCACCCAGTCTCCCGGTTGGAGCTGGTGGCCTGGACCCTCCGTCTGCGTCGGCAGTGCTTCGTAAACCTGTTGGTGAATTAACCTCAGTTTATTAGTCAGATCATGAAGATAATCAATCAACATTGGATACTCAAGATCGGAGAACACACTCGGTCTAGGGACCCCCCAAACATTCGCAGGACGGCCGAACACTATTTCATAGGGACTGAGCCCTACTCGGGAGTGTACGGTCGCCCTTGTTGACAACAGAGCTAAGGGCAAGGCGTCAGGCCACGAAAGACCAGTCGTAGCCTGAATCTTCGCTAGTTTGAGTTTAAGGGTGCCATTATACCCTTCAACCAAACCTGCTGACTGGGGATGATTGGCGCTATGGAATTTCTGATTAATTCCAAGGCCCTTACACACACTCTTCATCACACTCCCCACAAACTCACTTCCGTTATCAGACCACACAATCCGGGGCATTCCATACCGAGGAAAGTATTCCTTCAGTAGGATTTTCGCAGTAGACAGGGCAGTATTGTCTTTGAGAGGGTAGGCTTCGATCCATCGGGAGAATGCGCAAACCACAACTAAAATGTATTTCAGGTTATTGCATCGCTCCATTTGGATGAAGTCTAGTTGAATCACCTCAAAGGGACATGAAGGGGGAGCAAAATGGCCAGGAGGTGTAGGGGTTCCCTTACCAGGATTGTACAACATACATACCATACAATTCTTGACCAATCTCTCAGCACATTTCGTGATACCATCATTCTTCCACACAGGGGACAACAACTTACAAATACCTTTCACACTAATATGTGCTAACCCGTGTGCCATTGTCACAACAGCTAGCACATACGCATCTGGCAACATCCATCTCTTATGCTCCGACAAATCAACCCAACAACCATTTGCATCCAACTTTCCCGTACTCTCTTTCCACTTCGTCTTTTCAGTCTCAGTGGCCTCATTCTGAATCGCTTTCACGCTCTGGATAGTATCCTCACACATACCAGTCTCTGTAGGCCACCTAACTGAACTCGTCACATACATTCTAGTGCTAAGGTTCCGGGCAGTCTCCTTAGCAGTCTCATCCGCAAACGCATTACCACGGCCAACATCATCCGTCACCTTACGATGCGCACTACATTTAACAATCGCTACCTGCTTAGGCAACGTAAGTGCATCCAAAAGATCATTCACAAGCTGTCCATGCTGAATCTTCGTACCATGCGACGTCATAAAACCTCTCTCTCTCCACAACCGTCCAAAGCTATGGGCGACGCCAAAAGCGTATTGGCTGTCGGTAAACACATTCACACGTTTCCCTTTCGCCAACACACACGCTCTAGTTAAGGCAATCAGTTCTGCAGCCTGGGCAGAGTTCTGATTCAGTCTCGCAGCTTCCACAACAGTATTCAAAGTTACCACAGCATACGCAGTAGTCACATCACCATTTGGCAATTTAAAACATGAACCATCCACGTACAAGGTTCCATTGGGATCTTCCAAAGGAGTGTTTTTAAGGTCCACTCGACCTTTTGTTTCCTCCTCAGTCCTTAAGTAACAGTCATGCGCTGCTACTTCATCTGACTCCGCACTAATTGGCAATAGAGTCGCCGGGTTTAGGACATTACAACGTTTTATCTGAATATGACTTGCCAAAAGCGTCAACTCGTACCCAGACAACCTCGCACTCGTCAAGTGCTGGGTTTTCGTACGATTCAAAAGAGTGTCAACTGCATGTGGAACCATTACCGTAAGCATATTATCCATGACCAATCCTGCTGATTGTCGGATGGACACCGCAGCTGCCGCTGTTGCTCTCAAACAACTCGGCAATTCTCTAGCTACCGGGTCCAAGGTCGAGGAAAAATATGCACATGGACGTTGCTTGCCACCAAAAGGTTGCGTTAAGACTCTCAACGCACAACCTTCCCTCTCGTGAACGTATAATGTAAACGGCTTACTGTAGTCAGGGGTACCTAACACAGGAGCCGAACACAATGCGTCACGCAGTTCAGAAAAACTTTTCTGACATTCTTCCGTCCATGGTAAAGGAGTTGGAACATCCTTGCACGTAAGAGCCACCAATGGTTTCGCTAACAATGAAAAATTTGGAATCCACTGTCTGCAATATGACGTGATACCTAAAAAGGCACGCACATCTCTTTGGTTTGTTGGCACAGTCATTCGCGCAATCGCTGCAATTCTCTCTGGGGTCAACCGTCTTCCCTCCTTTGACAATAAGTGACCTAGATAGGTTACCTCTTGACAACAATATTGGAGTTTAGAGGGTGACACCTTGTGATGTAAGTCACAGAGATGTTGCAACAACGACACCGTAGCAACTTTGCAAATGTCCTGAGTGTCCGCGGCCACCAATAGGTCGTCGACGTATTGGATTAAGGCTGCACCAGCCGGCAACACAAATGCATCTAGCTGGCCCTTCAAGGCTTGACTGTATATCGATGGACTCTCACAGTAGCCCTGAGGAGCACGTTTAAACCGGAAGCTACGGCCACCAAGAGAGAAACCAAAAAGGTCTCTGCTTTCTTCGGCAATCGGAATGCTAAAGAAAGCATTCTTCAGATCGATCACCGAAAAGCAAGATGCAGAAGCTGGAATCAGAGTCAGTAGCGCCGTGATGTCAGGCACAACAGGGAACTGAGGAATCACGATTTTATTTACCTCCCGTAAATCGATAACAAAACGATAAACAGGCGGTTTGGAGGGATCGGTATGTTTCAAAATAGGCAGTACAGGGCTGTTGCACACGTTTCCCCGAGTCTCTTCAATAACATCTTTCTCGATCAGATCATAGATGATCGCCAACAGTGCTCGTTCACCGTCAAGAGAGATTCGATACTGGGGAATACGTGGCAGTCGCACATTAGATTTCAAGTGCACAACATAAGGGGAGATGTCAAGCAGGCCCACGTCATTGGGACCTGTTGCCCACAAAGATGCAGGAAGAGAACTCAATTCCGGTGGAAGCTTATCGAGAGACAAGTACATTGGAGAGACAACTCTCTCACCCAAAGTAAGCTTCACTCCCGCAGGAGAACAATACAGAGTCGCAGACAAACGTTTTAGCAAATCCAGGCCCAAAAGATTTTCACCACAGCCAGTGGTCAAAATCAACGGAGCTTTGAGCTCACGGGGCCCAATTGTAAGTGGCAAAGGGCACGAAACTGGATTGCTAACAGGGGCGCCAGAGAATCCAACAGAAACATTTGTTAAGCCAGACAAAGGTGCGCCAGGGAGTTTCGAATGCATTATGGAACTTTTCGCTGCACCAGTGTCCAACAGAAAAGGCTCAACGACGCCCGATGTGGCAACTGCGACGTAAGGCCCTCTCTGATCAACCGGAACTGATACTACTCCCTCTCCTTGTCTATGGCTGTCCTAGTAATTACTGTAGTCAGTTCCCTGATCGACGTAATAATCATCTACATTGTACTGTGCAGATCGTCCTTGCGATGATCCACGTTGATCAAAACAATTATTGGAATTTGACGAATTATCTGAGCGATCATTTTGAGCACCACGACCCCTACCACGTGGTGTCTGCTGAGAACCACCACGACCTCCTCTAGATGTGTTACCACTATTACGCTCATTGAGGACTGGACAGTTGAATTTTAAATGACCCTCCTGTCTACAATAGGCACACTGATTGTACCCTAACGAAGATCTCTGCGAAGAGGAGTCATTTCGCGATTGCGACCTATTAGATTGCGACTGCGATCGATTACGTTGTTGCGAATCATTCTGATTCGAACGCGGAGGATACGCCTGCTGCAACAACACTTTAGTTTTGAGTTCTTTCGTCTTTTTATCGGCGCGGTCATTCTCTTCTTTTTCCCTATTCTCATAATACTGTGCCGTAGCCAATATTTGAGCAGAAGTAGAGACAGCCCACGCACTCTCAGAATTTTTCAATTTGTTGCTCAAGTCAGGCAATAAGTTAGAGACAAATTTATCCACGAACAACCGCTGACCACCCTCGGTACCCATATCCTGACCACTGTGATCGATGAATGCCTCCTCAAATCTCGTAAAGAAATCAGAGACACTCTCGTCCTTCTTCTGTTTGCAAGCTGACAACTTATCCCAGTTCACCCTCATAGCTGGCATGAGCGTTTTCATCAGTGTAATGATTCTCTGAGGGAGAGCAGTAATAAGCTGTTCAGGCTTAGCCCCACCAATTTGTTGAGTATCTGCCGCAGTAAGAGCAGCCCAATCACCACCTAATTCGTTTGCATGATCCTCCTGACGAATCTTGGCCCATGCCGGTTGCGGTACGACATTGCCAAACAGCATATCGATATCGGCAAGATTCATTATCGTAGCATCTACGAGCTGCGACAATTCCTTATAATACCCTGCAGGATTTTTGCGAGGGTCAGGCAAAGATTGCTTCACCTGCAAGACTTCTGATCGTTTCCATGGGAGATGTATCCATACTCTCTGGAAATGCGGCAGGATCGGCGGAGCGTGATTAGCATCACCTGGCATCCACACTGGTGGAACTTCACGCATGGGATACTGACCAGGTACATCTGACGGCCTCTCAATGTCCTCAACGAACAATGCTTGAGGCATCATAGAGGGGCGAAGGGCTAATAATTGCTCAACAGCACGTCGAACATTTGTACCTACTATCATTCCGCTCGAAAACTGGAGCTGTAGGTTGGTCAAAGCAGTTAATACATCGTCCGATGCATCAGCCGATATTTGGTCACGCAAGGCCTTGCACATTTCTTCAAAAACATATCTTTGTGTCGGTATATTGAATTGACCAAACGTATTCACCACCGAACCTGGAGGATTCCTATAGGGATGCAGCATCCATGCCATCGCCATATTATACAGCGCAGCACGTTCCCTATTACCGGGAAGCTGACTACGTCTTTGCGGACCGTCCGAACCAGCGGACTCAGAAATAGGTCCAAGAGAATTAACAAAATTAGCAGCAACCAAAGGGGTACGACGTCGGGTAGATGGAGAAGTATACGATAGAGTAGTAACAAGAGAAGAATCGGGAACAGAAGAAGCAGCAGGAGTAAGTAAGACAGGAGCAGTAGCGGGAGCAGGAGTATGAGGAAGTACAAGCGGAGGAGCAGTAGGAACAGAAGTAGACAAAGGGGCAGGAACAGTCGGAGGAACAGGTTGAGGAGCGGGTACAGGAGGAGGTACAAGAGCAGGTACAGGAGGAACCACAGGAATTGCGGTACCCTGTGCGTACGGAGGTGGTGACTTCATAAGATAGGACATTAAAGGATCCTCAACTAATTCCTCTTTCCTATCCAACTCCGTTGGCAAAGCGGGATAACATTTATCTATAGACATACGCTGAACCCTATCAAACACTTCCTTTTCCTTTTCCTCCTTATCACGCTGGAACTGCTCTGCTTTTTTAAAATGGTAGCAACACCATCTCTCTGATTACGTTTTGTCTGTCTGATCTCTTTCTGTCTGGCTTCTTTGCGCCATAACGGAAAGGCATCAAACATGGCCGGCCTTGACTTTTTCTTAAACAATTTAGCCTCAAGATTATCTAAAATCGGGGTCTCGAAACTACCATGAGGTGGCCAACTAAGGGCACCATCCTTTTTGGTGTAGCGAATCCAATATTCATTAAAAGTAATCGGACCTAACCCGTGTTTGCTGTAAAGCTCATAAGTGGGAGTTCCAACCGGAGGTATCGGACAAGAGTCCTCCAGTCGGGAATCCGTACCACAACATCTGAAACAACTGAACAAAGTACTGCGAACAGGCATCTTGCACTCTAGCCGAGTTTCACAAACTTCAAGGGTTACAGGATTTACCAAGTCCCTGCAAAGAGCAAAAACCCTCGGTTTTTGGCGGCTGCAGTCGTCAAATATTACAACAAAGAACCAATTACTAAGAACCACAAATGCAATGGAACCATGCAACAACTAAGCAACCACAACCAAGGACTCTGGGAGCGACCCACAAATACTTAACTCAAAGATCGATGGCGTCACCAGGAAGGCCCGTCAATCGTCTCGCTGTACCAAGGTCTACGCCAGGCACCAAAACAGGCCTACAGTCAGGGAAGCAGTCCGTCGCAGCCGTCAGGAGGCGGGAATCTTCGCGGGAAAAGTCGTCGGGCCACTTATTTCGACAACAGGATCGATGAAGCGGGGTGCACCTTCCCTCGGAGATTTCACACGAAGTTCCTCACGATCGTCGGGCTTGGACCGGTACCACTGATGCAGCCCCACGTTGGGCGCCAACTGAAGGACTGGGTTATTTAAGACCCAGCGGTGCCAGGGGACAACACCTGAAACCTTCATGGGTAACCTGTTCCGGCGTACAAATGACAGAGACACGGGACACTTCCTTCGGCGTCAAAGATTCGAGGTTTATTTACTGCAGGGAACACAGAAGTCACGTGAAGTACACAGCATGTAAGTTCGCGGGATCTGATTCAATTTGCTACTGTGGGTCGCTTCTTTTTATACAGTTGTCTCTCATAGATTAACATGATACACAAAGGTTTACAACTTGGTTCCCATCGTTATCCCCAAGAGGGGTCGCTTTGATGTATTCAAGGTCTGGAACATAAGTACAGAAACATTCGGTGGTTCCCAACTGTAAAAACCCATCTTCCCACCATTAGTACATTCCAATCAGCAGTAAACAGATCGAAGAAGGAACAAGGACAGGTGCAGAGGAAGGCAGAAACAGTGGGGAGATCGGAAAGGGTGTAAAAGGGGTGGTATCGGGAAACACGAACTGCAGGCATCAAAGGGACGTGCCTAATGAGATGCACGGCTGAGACAATAGACCGGCACGGCAAGATGAGCCTCGAGCGGGGCCATCTGCCTTACAGTATCATCCCCCTCATCATAAAGACACTTTCAAAGGAAACGTGTCTTCCGCAAGAGTCTTGGGAATCCCAGGGTCGCGAAGCGGACAGCGTCCGTTCGATGGCTACTTGAGGGCAAGAGACAAAATGGATGCCGTATCTAAGATGGAACCCGTGGGTACAGATAGAAACCCACGAAACAAACGAACGGTTCAGGTTAGCACAGCGAAACTGCGCACACCCACTAAACTCGTCATTTGCGGTTCATAGATACCAGACTCGACCATATTCGTGTGAGTCGAAAACACCACTTACGATCGTCACGGAACCTCAGATGATGGCCGGATCAGGCAAGAGAGGGGGGGGGGTCGGAGGCAGAGGCAAGACATCCCCCCGTGGCCTGCAGGGCAGCAGAAGAGGGGAAAGGGGGGGGGGACGATCACGATTTTCGGGCCGTCCGCCCTACAGCTTCCCCTTCCGATGGCGGCCAGCCAGGCCCTGCTCTGCACGCGCTGAGGCCTCGCCTTCCGGATGGGCGTAACCGCGGACCTGTTGCACTTCGGGAGTTTCCGGAATGGGGGTAGGTGTCTATTGATTTGTATCTATTTCAGGTTACCGTTATTTGGGCGTGGTGGGCAGTGAGGCAGACATGTTTGGAGCAGAAATAGGCAACGGGGCCAAGCTACCTCGTGGCTGTCTTGCCCTCAAGCTTTCGCCATTTTATATTTCTTATTACGAACTATTCCTAATGTTTCTTATTTTTAGTGAAGTCGAAAGCTCATCAGGGGGTTACTGACTTAGCCCGATTTCTTTTATTTTTCCTTCCTTTCCTTAGCGTGTTTCGAGCTAAAGTTTCTGTTAACAGGGTACGGTGATCACTTCATATTTTTATATGTCCTTTCATTAGGGGCATTCCTGGACGGACCAGATGAGTTACCTCCAATAAATGGTCCGGGTGGAACTAGATTATCAATCAGTGGGGAGTGGGTAGGCCTGACGAATCATAGAGGGGCATAACCTACCCTTTACTACTTGCAAAGACTAGACAGAATATTTCTATTCCACGTTATTTGCAAACAGAAAATACCTCAAACGAACAATTCCTTGGACAACAATGTCCAGTCAATCAATCAATCAGTGGGGAGAAAAACAGGCATGACGGATTACAACGGGGACAAACGTCTGCATTACCTGCCCTTCACATCTGCAAAGGGAGACAGAATATTCCTATTCATCTCTGTTTGTGGACAGGGAAGATCTCAAAGAGCAACAATCGATTATTAATCGAAAACAATCAGTGGGGAGAAAGGTAGGCATGACGAATCATAAAGGGGCATTACCTACCCTTCTCCATCTGCAAAGAGAGACGAACGTTCCTATTCGCCGCTGTTTGCAAACAGAGAATGTCTTGTTCTCAAGAAGAGAACCAATATTTCAAGTAGCAACCAAAGCTAAATGAACCAATAAACAAACAATATCAGTATTTAAATACCGATTCCAATACAATCAATCAAACAATCAGATGGATAAAACCATCCTACCAATCAGGCGTAAAAACGCCCAACTTAATCTTACCCGGACCGGACCATATGGACAGTTCTTTGTCTTCCTCCTCCAGCGCCCGATCGTTCTCTTACTCCATGCAGCATTCCCGTGGGATTCCAGTCAGGACAATAGGTCACTCGAGAGAGGTCCGTTCAGAATCGGTGAAGTTCATTCAATCGGCAGCCGGACGAGGGCCCTCTCAAGGCAGGTATACTCCAATCATTTAGATGTTCACCTCATCGTCTGGATCTCTCTTACTGGACCTTATGTCACTGATGGACCCCGCGTTGGGACGCCAATTGTAGAAAATGAGCCCATATTACTATCGATGCCCGGGCTGCTGGCGCAAGTCGCCTCTTAGTTCCCATTCTGAATAGTTACCAAATAAGGAGACGGGCGCTGGAAGCAGGAATCACAAGAACAGGATTTATTACTCATGAGGAGAGCCTGTCATTTCGGACACGAAACACAGTGTCTTTCGGGAGGTGCTCTAACAAGTTCTCTGAGACATCGCCTTTTATACCTTACAAAACATTCCTTATTACAATAACGACATTGTGAAACAAGGAAAAGACATCCCCGTAATCCTCGTGTCAATCCCACCCCACATATATCCACAATAGAGGCCCTTAACCTGCCGATAAGAGGAGGGGACAATCACGCAGCTGAGTGTTCCGCCGATTCTTAGGATGTGTGCGCCTGATCGTACCCCAGGGGGTGGGGAGGCCAGGATCAATAGTGGGTCCTTTGAAGAGGAGTGACTCCATACAATAAGGGGCAGTAAACAGTATCTCCCGGCTTAGGCGATAGCCTTGGACCTGTGTGGACAGGCAATCGCGGAGGGAGGGTTTACCAACAGAGGGGTTATTCATGAAAGGAAAGGAGGTGTTGGTCAGGCGCGGCCGTGACTCCCAAGGACAGGGTCATGCGGACTTGTGCATGTGAAGGGGGGGGGCAGCCAGGGTGTGCAGAGGGAGAGGGTCAGTTGAGAGTGGGGGGGTGTTCAAATGCCAAATGCGTGCAGGAGGGAAACCAGGGATTTCAATGAGCGGGCAAAGAGGCCATGGTGCCTAAAATGGTTATCAGGTACATGTGGGCACGGGCCTTTACTGACGGAGTGATGCGGTTAACGTCTCACGATATTCGTGGTGCGTACAGGGAGGGGAATGGGAAAAGACAAATGAACACCGCTTATGTACATCAATTTCGTGAATTTCCACCAATTAGTCTAAGACCAGTAGAGACAAGGGAATTCAAAAAATTAATTGTATATTTAAAAATATATATATTTTTAATTAACATAGATAAAAATCATATAGAGACTCAAGCACATAGGTCAAACTATATGATACAGTAAAATATAATACATTAAAAAACATCAACAAACTTCAAACATGATCAATACAGGGCATATAAATCATACTCATATATAAGTCAGACAAGTAGCAAATAATAATACATTCAAGATCACCAATGACATAAGAAACATAGAGGAATTATTTATAAACACTCGACGCGCGTTTCGGCAGAAAAATCCGCCTTCCTCAGGAGCCACAGATGAAACTCTGAAAGAACATTATTAAAAAGAAAACATAAATCACATCACAAAGTATGTATAACATAAGTAATACATATCATCAACTATACTTAAAAGTTTTACACAGCTCATAATTCAAAGAACCTTACTATCTAGTGAGTCTAGACTATAAATTTGATCACATATCGTCATATTGTAGACAGGAATTCAAACAGAAACAGTGTCATACTTAGCAGTACACAGAACCAGATATACAATGATACATGGATAGTACAATATTTATTTCATGGAAGGATATTATAAATAAAACCCCCATAGAGGAAGAAATGATGATTTCACTAGTCTAAGTCATAATTAGTTATGTCGTACAAATCAGTAAACTTACATGAGCAGTATTGACTTTCAAGTCACTAGCACAACCAATCGATGATAACTTCTTAATTAGTCTGAGCCGCTTGATAAAGGCTAATACCTAGTTGATAAAATAAGCACTCATGAGCATGATGTTACAAAAAATTATCACTTTGAACATAGAGAGCCATTAAACTGCTGATTATATGTGGTCTGTCTAATTTGATATGATCGATAGAAAATCCGAAATGACATATGTATAGTTACAAAGGTAACTGGGAGTTCATACTGGCCAGTCTATGTATTTAGAGCCAGCCATTTAAACAGGATATTTTGCCTGTACTACGTCATAAGGAGGGATTAGATATCAAGATATGCCTCTATGAGTTATGGTTACAAACTCATTGTATTAAAAGAAGATGAAAGTGCATAAATCAAGAAAACGCGTTCTCCATAGTTCCAAAAAATAGGTATAGGCCTATTATCCAAAATAAGAGATATAAATGGTGGCCGGCTGCTAATGTCAGACTATAAAAGTGAGACAAAAATGATAATATAGTCATAGAATTACCATGCTGACCATCCACCGACTCCTTCTTTACAGTCTGAACGGTGGAAGGAAGGACGAGACGAGCCGGATGACGAGGACAACAACAGCGGCTCCTTTAACTGGGCATTCTCCACTGAAGAGGAGGACACGCCCCCGAAGGACGTCAGAGTGTCCGGATTGGAGAAAAGCAGGGAAGTGATGTACGTTGGGTGTGCGAGCACCCCGGAGGAGGAGAGACAGGGGGAAGCAAGCGGAACGGAGGACGGAGGCGAAACCGGAGAGAACGCGGAGAGAGTCAGCCCGGAGGAACATCCCGGAGGAACATCCCGGAGGGGACGGAGAGACGGAGGACGGAGGGAAGCCAGGAGGCCAACGACCCTGCGGACCGCCGTGCCACGCTCCCGAGGGAGGAGTGTGGCTGTCACAGGCACCGGAGCCGGAGGCAGCTGTGAGAACGTCCTATCTACCCCCAACTAAGGAAGGAGAAGACCACCGCCACGGACCCCAGCGTGTTCGCCACAGAGAGACTGACACTTCAAAATAGAAAGACGTTGACGTCTAAACCTGCTAGAGCAACAACAATAAAACCGTCTTTAACCCCACTACTTGGTGTCACGGTCGTCCCTACTCCCACGCCCACAACCTATTACCTGGAACACTGGATAATTGACAACATGGTAGCATTACAAAGCATTTTAAACTTTTAGCACTTAAGTGTGCAATTCGCAGAAAGTCCAGATACATTGTTAGACACATGATGTCACTTGACTAACTTTAACATGCTTTAATACAGAGACCACTCCTACCGTAATCTAACATGCATATATCTACTTTCTGGGTACCTCCTCTAGAGCCTTCGGCAAAGTCAATGACTACAAACTACAAATACTCCACCGGGGTAAGCTTGCGCAGGGGGTACGGCGTATCAGATGGATACTTTCCCCAGGGCCCCCCCTATGCCCTAAGCCTTAAACTCCATAATGGGGGATTCAAAATGTGCATACTCCCACCCTGATGCACATGCGTGTGCGAGGGTGGCCACAGGCTCACTGGAAAGAGTGACTCCCCGAGCCCCCGCACCCGACAGCCTACTTTCCGGCTGTTACTGCCCCTGGAGTTACATGGTTCTGACCGCTAAGGACCGAAGACTATGCTGACCTTACGGCTGATAGGAGACACACAACTAAATATGTCAATATTGCCTGAAACAATATATCACCTACTGACACTTTTATTAAATGTTATACCAACTTCTTTAACTTTATATCAACATAACTGTAACTGAAAGCAACATATATTCACACTTTTATTACAAAATTACCAAACTTCATGACATTTTCATATCATTGTAGCTTCTGAGATACCTGCAATGAAAATGTTAAGAGAGCCAAGCAAGATGACCTTACTGACACACACATATGAACTGCCTGCCTTCGGGGATGGAGGGTGGTGAAAAAAGTTTTACGGGCCGCCGGTGGCCCGGGTGCCGTTCTGCGGGGGAGCGAAGGAACAAGACACTGTTCCCGCTGCCTGCACCCCCTTTTTAAAGCGGGGGACACTGGGCATGCCGGTCTAAACCGGTCTGCCCCTATGTTGCAGTATCAGGTGAAGCGGTAGCACTAAAGTGCGTCCGGTTCATGCCCATAACCTACCCCCATTGGCTGCACCGCGGAAGTGAGGGTGCGGCAACACCCCACCTCCCCCAGGTCACCGGGGACTGGTGCAACCTCCATAATGGCGGCCCGCGCTATGCAGTGTGAAGCCATGCCCATATGGCCTGGTACTGCCTAAGTTCCCTTTTACTTTTGGACCCAGACTGACCCACCCTTGGCTTGATGGGGACTCCCTCCCTCCTCCAAGGCAAGCATTTAACACCCACACAATTTGTTGGATTATGGGTTGTGACCCCCGTCCGTATTTATTATGAAATTAAAAAACATTGATTAATATTGACAATATGTTCAATTGTGCAGAAAGTCCAGATACATTTTTAGACACATGATGTCACTTGACTACATTTAACATGCTATAATACAGAGACCACTCCTACTGTAATCTAACATGTTTATATTTACTTTCTGCATACCTCCTCTAGAGCCTACGGCAAAATAAATGACTGGCAGCCGCCAGGTCCTGGTAAACTACAAATACTCCACCAGAGTAAGCTTGCGGAGGGGTACCACTTATCGGACTGATACTTTCCACCGGGCCCCCCACTACACCCTAAGCCTTAAACTCCATAACGGGGGCCTAAAAATGTGCATACTCTCACCCTGATGCACATGCCTGATTCCCTTTGACTGATAGGTAAACCCTGTCTTGCAAAAAAGACTGATCACTACGGATGTACCCATGTCCTATTGAATTCAGTTTTGGGGTCCTGAGCGGCTTTTTCAAACTTATTGTTGATCCGCTTTACAGCGTGATTCAATGCTCGCACTGACTCGCTCCCTCTCCATTGGAACCTTGGGTTCACGTGAGACCAGACGATCAAAGCATCAGGGCACCTCTTTGCCAACCATCCCACCTCAGTGAACAGCTCCTCAACTAAAACCCTTCGTCCCAGGCGAGCCGGGTTGTTACCCCCTAGGTGCAGGATCCAGATTACTGATGGTCCCTTACTTTGTTTTAAAACGCGGTTCATCAACTTCCTGAATTGCCCCATGCACATTCTGCTCTGTCCCTGAAACTCTATTCTTGTTCCCAACTTACGTGCCCTGGCCTTGTGACACTGCAAGGAAACGTGAAAATAGAACATCGGTCAGTGTATTGCTCTACCGACAGGCTAAAAAACCTACACTACTGCACATGGTACTATGTAACAGTGTACTTATGCAAACTTCTCCCTGAGTCACAGGATAAAACAATTGGAATTCACATGAAACAGAACCAATGGGTTAGAGCATGTGCAGCCTCACAGAGCGCTTATAGCAGTTAGAGGACCTCCTAAAATCAAATCAGGCTCCCCTAGTGATCAGCTGACTTCAAAACTATTTACCATTCTTGCACCAGTATTAACAGCTCCTCTTTCCCGCCTTTTAAATACATCACTGATAGAAGCAGAATTTCCCAAAATTTGGAAGGCAGCCAGAGTCAAACCTTTATTGAAAAAGTCCGGTGCCGATGTAAACACCTTGTCTAATTACCACCCTATTTCCCTGCTGCCCTATCCAGGAAAAGTACTGGAGGCATTTGTAAATGAACAGCTGGTAACATACCTTGAGACAAATAATTTACTCGACTCCTCACAGTCTGGTTTCCTTGCTGCACACAGCACGGAAACAGCCCTGGTCGAGGTTGCCGACAGCATCAGACTTGCTCTAGACAGATGCCAATCTTGCATTCTGGTGCTTTTGGATTTGTCGGCTGCCTTTGACACCATCTCCCACCAGATCTTGATTAGTAGACTGTGGGAGTGTGGTGTCAAGGGGCAGGTTTTAAAATGGTTTATCAGCTATCTGTCTAATCGGACAACTACCTTACAAATAGGGGAGACCCTAGCCAGTACTCGGCCTGTTACAAGAGGTGTGCCGCAAGGCTCTATTCTTAGCCCCTCGCTTTTCAATATTTACATGGCCCTTTGGCTAAACTGATAAGGACATACGGATTTGACGTGTTATCATATGCGGATGACGCGCAAATAATGGTTACCCTTGGCCCGGACGTAAATGACACCAAAAAGCGTTTTAAAATGTGCCTGACAGAGGTAAAAAACTGGATGAGTTTAAACCATCTCCAGTTGAATGGCACTAAATCTGACATATTGACCTTTGGGCAAGCAGGCGAACATTGGACCCATGACTGGTGGCCCACGGAATTGGGGGAGTGCCCCATCCCAAAAGAATCAGTCCGTAACCTAGGATTTCACATGGACAACAAACTGTCCATGAAGGACCATGTAAACCATACTGTAGGCACCTGTTTTGGAATCATGAAAAGTCTAAGAAAGGTCTTTAAATGGTTACTAGCAGAAGCATGCAGAACTTTGGTTCAGGGACTCATATTAAACAGGCTAGATTAAGGTAACTCTCTTCTTCTTGCCATAAATGAGTGCCACATTAGGAAATTGCAAGTAGTGCAAAACACGGCTGCTCGCCTGATCCTGGGTTTACATTGGCTCCCTGTTAAACAAAGAGCCATATTTAAAACAATGTGCTTGGTACATAAACACATGTATGGCTCAGGACCAAAATATTGGAATCAAAAACTGACATGGTACCAGCCTGGTTGACAACTGAGATCAAGTTCCAAGTCACAACTTACTCCACTAAGAGTTCTAACTGCTAGAAATGGAGGACGCGCCTTCTCCTTTATGGTGCCATCCCTATGGAACAAACTCCCCCTAGACATACGTACGACCACCAAACTCATGTGTTATCAAAAAAAACTGAAAACATGGCTCTTCAGTTAAATTCTCATTTTAGACCTACCTTTTTTTCTGGGACTGTCTGCATGCGCCATGAGACTCCCTCAGGAAGTGATATGCTGCGCAATACAAATATCCAGACTAGACTAGTCCTACCGACCCTATTGACCTGCTCCTGCCTTAGACCCGTTGCCACTGCCTCGGTGGCAGCCCCAATTCTAAAGGAGCGGGTCCCAAAGCTAGCCGAATCCAACCCGGCATCCTGGATAGCCAAACCCATGACTCTTCTGAACTGAAAGATAGTGAGGAGTGACTCATCGCTGCGTAGCAGAAGTGGACCTGACTAGGTCCACGTTCGCTGTGCCATAAAGGCCTCCAGACTGGCAACGGGGCAGCACGTATTACCACAGCTTGCCACACCCATTCCAGATCTTCAGGTCCCCACTTCTTGTCCACATCTCCCCATCATTGTGGTGTGGATCACGTATGTATGCCGTTACTACGCATGCTTTTACAACGCAAGTAGTTACAGCGCTCCCAGCACAAGTCGTTGTAACGACTTGCATTGTAAAAGTTGTGTGGTAAAGGTAGTGCGTGGTAAAAGTTGCGTTGTAAACGCTGTTCCCCGTGGATCACCTCACAGGTATCACATTCATGGATCCACCCTACATAAAGGAACATAAAACTCAGATGATTAGTGCTCCTAATCTTTGGATAAGAGATACGGTTTGCATGCCAGGCCCATTGACTACATCATGAGACTGTACCCCCCTTACCACCCACACCCTCAGCCTAGGGTGCATATTTACTGTTTGACACAACGCGGACATTAAATGTGCAACCACACGGATGCATAGGTACTGTGTGCCACCACATACACATCTTGTGAAAAAAGTGTACAAGCACAGGGTGCATAGGTACTGTATGATACGACCTAGGCATCTGATGCAGAAATGTGCCCAAGCAGGAATATAATGCTTAATTGTACTGGCCCAAGGGTGCATAGGTATGGGGACATAACACGGATATCCAATGCATAAGCGTTCAGGCACCAGGGCGCAGATGTACTGTGTGACACAATACATTAATAGCATAAGTGTATAAGTACAAGGGTGCGTAGTTATTGTGTGAGGAACCACAGGCATATAAAGCTTGATTGCACAAGCGAAAGGGTGCATAGGTACCGTGTGTCACAACAAGGACATCCAATAGATAGGCGTTCAGGCACAAGGGTGCAGAGGTACTGTGTGATACAATACATCACTTATTATAAGCGTACGCGCACAAGGGTGCATAGGTACTGTGTGACAATCCACAGGCATATATTGCATATGTGTACAAGCACACAGGTGCAGAGGTAGAGTGTGACATAACCAGCTTCTAATGCATACGTGTACCTGCGATGGGTGCATAGACGCTATTTGACACAGATTCCTAACTCATATGTGCAACAGCACACGCGTGCAAACAGCACTCTCAAAGGTGTGACAACAAGGCCTGGGATGTATGGATGTGACATCACAAGTACTGACAATGTATGAAAGTAACATCACAGAGGCAAGCGCCTCGCAAGACTGACATCAAAGACTTTGAATATATTGATGTGACATCACCACGGCTTGGATTGTCTTGATGTGACACCAACAGTAGGGCAGTCATGTTTCAACATGAAAAAACGTCAATGATTTGACCATTCCGGTGGCAAATAATTGTCACTCCATGGATGCGTAGCATTGCGTTCTTCGCGCTCAGATTGACCAGACACATCCTCACTCCACGAGTAAGTTCTACCAAAAAATGTGGCATGAAAATAGAGTGAGCTAACCAGGCTGTCATCACTCTTTAGCAAGCAGGGATATAATTGCTTCCGTTAGGATTTGTTCGGGGAAGTACAGTAAGAATAACGGGTAACATACCGTATATATACCTTGCTGGCTGACCCGAAGCAGGGCTTTTTAAAACTTTACTTTGAAATCAGACTTTCAATTCTGACCGCTTAGCATAGCCTCAGTTGCATTACATAAGGAACATTGAAATCAGACTTTCAATGAGAGCGCCTAGCATGGCACCAGTTGCATTAAGTGAGGAACATTGAAAACAAATTTCCAATTAAGAGCGCCTAGCATACCACCAGTTGCATTACATAAGGAACATTGAAATAAGACTTTCAATGAGAGCGCCTAGCATAGCACCAGTTGCATTAAGTGAGGAACATTGAAATCAAACTTCCAATTAAGAGCGCCTAGCATAGAATCAGTTGCATTACATGAAGAACATTGAAATTGTTCTTTCAAATGATAGCGCTTACCCACGATATGTTCCAAACTGTATTTTCAGGACCTGCCTAAGACATGGATCTTTTCCACCCACATATCGATGGAAGCATTTGCTATAGGATTCCATGGAGTGGGCGCAATGCACTCACTACCAGCATCACTCTGGGTGCTTTCCATCTCCATCTACCTGGAGCCACAAATCGCTTCCATTCAGGACCATATCTTAATGGAATGGCTCTGTTAAGCAGCTTCCTGTAGTCCTAAATGCAGTGTGTGTAATGCAAGCTTGCTGGCTGACTGGAAAGCCAGTTGCTGCACTCTCTGAAGTTGGGAGCCGTTGACTCCAAAATCTCCCTTGTCAGCTGCCGCTCGTTCTGACAAAACAAAACACAAATTTGTTCTCTCACTGCTACCTGGATATGATATCGGTCACGAAGTATCCCTAGTAATCCTATTGCAATGACATTTTTACGGGAAGCAACCCCCATACAGCACGAAGCACTAACAAGCAATAAAAGCCATAAAACCCAGTATTTATTGCTTTAAAATAGAAGAGGCACTGTTCAAAATTATGATGATTGCTCATAACCACCAACATCAACCTACGCATGTTTCCTTCTTCCTACTGTCCCTTTCATTAAACATATACCGAAAAAGGTTTTTTCCCATTGATGAATACACATGAGCCACTTAAACAGCAGGGTGGCACAAATGGGCAGTACATGTACATATACCGCTGTGGTAGGAAGATATGACCTACACAACCAATGAATGGATGTACACCTTGAAGTGAAAGGATGGCAATCCCTACACGTGACAATTCCTCTGAATCGTAAGACTTGCCCCCCTACCCCTATGTGTGGGTTCAGAAGAGACAGTGCCGGTTCCCAACTTAAAACGGAAATGCTTCCCATGAATAGAAAGAAGATTTTGATTCGTATGGTTAAAGGTGTTCCACTATAAAGCGCTTGGGCAGGTGAATCCTTGTGCTTAGGGCTTTAATAAAGCATCCTATGATGTAGAGCTAGGATTCGTATTCATTTTTCATTGGTTAATAAATGCACCAAAAAGAGCATGATAAGAGCGTTAACAATTCCCCCATAACATTTCAACAGAATCTAATGGGTAGCATTCAAATAGCAATTCTAACTCTACTCATTCCAGACAGGTCCTCCGTCTTCCCCATGGACAGATTGGCCAGCGAGACACACATCCAACCTGAACACCATGTAGCCGCACCTAGTCACATTCAAAGTTGGATGGAACTACCTCACCATCTTGTCTTATCACTTGGTTTACATCCCACAATACGGACCACTCCAGTGTCAGTGCGCAGGTGGAACGACATGGTTGAATAACCCGCCTGTGCGGCACTATGTAACTCTAGAGTGGCACCGAATTTGAGCTAAGAGGAGGGCAATCAGAGCATAGCAAATGTATTGTACCGGTTTATTCAGGATAAAACCTTGGAAGGCCTTTCGCTAAAAACAATACTATGCCCATTTTCTCAGACCCTTCAGTGCAGAGCCGAAAGAGTGACAACCACAAAGAATCAGTAACTGTATTACTCCCCTCGAGCATAGAGTTCTCAAGATAAACAAATTACCACTGCAGTTCCTTCGAGCAAAATTATACAAACACGTGCTAGCCATCTACCCTAAACATACTCACAAAATAGCTGGAACTTGTTTCCCCCTTTATCTATTAACACTCAATGTTAGACCTGACTTCATTGGTTTGAGTCTCCCTTCCATCTTTTGATGGATTGCCTCCTCTGTTTTGATATGTTTTTGCTGGATTTATGCTTTGGGCACTGTGCAACTGCTAATCAGTGCCACAGTGCAAGTGCTCCCTATGTTAAATTGATATACTGATTGGATTCCATGATTGGCTTATTTGATTTACTGTCAGCCCCTAGTACAGTCCACCATGTGTGCCAAGGGCTTGTAGATCAGATGCTGCTGGTGGGCTTGCAGCACTGATTGTGCCACACCCAGAAGCAGCTTGTAAACTGTGTCTCAGGCCTGCCGCCGCAAGGCCTATGGGTAGTCTGTGGCTACCATGTCAACTTGGCTAAACGCACCCGCTTGCCAGTCCATAAACCTTCCCTTTGCTTCATATTAGACACTCCTATGGTCGGCCCAAGGGCAGGGTGCATTGTAGGTATAAGGTAGGACATGCTCTGATTTGTGTAGCATGTTCTAATCGTGAATTACAGACATTTTCGTGTTTCACTATTGAAGGCTACCTGTTCTCATAGGCGAGAATGGGCAGTAAAATTGCTACATTCTTATAATCCTAACTGACTCAGGGAACATGGTAGAAATTCGAATTTAGTATGCCTGAACTCAGAATAATAAAATACATATTTTAGTAAAGTTTATTTCAATATCCTGTGTTTGCAAATACCACTTTTAGAAAGTAGGTATTTGCTTGCCTAACCATTTGAGCCTGCCTCTGCTGACTTGTGAATTCCCTGTCTGGGTTTGTGTGTGACAGGGCTGGGTAAATTCCAGGAGACAGGCTGGGGCAGCCCAGTGGTGAATAGAGAGATCAGCCCCTAGATGGGAGGGAGGTGTGCACCTGGGACCTGAATAGGGCTGGGCCTTACCCCCACAATGCTGACTCCACCTCCTGTGGCTTGTCAGATGACTCTGCCCTGCACTGTGAAAGGAGAAGGGGAATCATGTCAACAGAGTGCTCCAGAGCTGTATCTTCCCTCCCCTGTGCTGGCTCCACCTCCTGTGGGGCGTCTGATGTTTCTGCCCTGCACAGTAAAAGGAAGAGAAGAGTCCTGTAAACAAAGTGCTCAGGAACTGGTTTGAACTAGGCAGAGGCCTATCTGCCTTCAGAGAACAAAGGATTTTGGGGTATAAATATTGGGACCAAGTCCCACAGAGTTTAGATCACTTCTGGAACAAGAAACCTTTCTGCCAAGGAGAAGAACCAAGGAAGCTGCAGGAGTTTGGACTGCCCCTCTGCCAGTGTGCTGTTTGCTGGGTTGGCTGCAGTGGTTGCTTCATTGCCAAGGGAAAGGAGAAGGAACTTTTAAGGACTTTCATTTATCTACAGAATATTCTCCAAGGGCTTGAACTGTGCTTGCCTCCTGCTGAAGTCCCGGGGCCAAAAGACTTCACCTCCAGCTCCCTCCTGAATTTCCTTGCTGGGAATTCTGACTCAAGCCACTTGTGTGCCGCTGGGAGCTGAAAGCGCGACACACCGAGAGGAAGCGTGTCGCCGCCGCATCTGAAATCATCGCATCGCCGGAGAAGCGAGCCTTCACAGCATCTCCCTGGAAGCATGTGTTCATCGAAGCTGTCTGCTGTCGCATCACCGGAGAAGCGCGACGCATCTAGAGAGTCGTCATCACATCACCATAGAAGCACGTCGCAGGGCCTGTTGCGGCTCCAAAGTACCGAGTCGTCGCAAGGCTGCCAGGGCGTCATCGCATCGTCATCGCATCGCCGCATCAAGGGCACCATCTTCTCACATCGCAACTGGATCGTCGCATCGCATCAAGGTGCCATCTTGCACACCGCATCGGGCCCGCAGGCCGAGAATCCACGCATCACCTCCGCACCGGTAAGGCTCACGACGAGTCCCCTACTCTGCACAAGCATTGAGGAAGGACGCATCCGTTCAATCCGGGTCACGGAACCTATGCATCTCCCCTTCTTCGAGCCATTTTGTTTACTTTGCTTCCCGCATCCAGATACTTTGTTGAGAACTTTGTCGCATCTACCAACAACTTGAACTAAGAGACTTTAATCATCTTTTTGAGTAACCTTAAGTATAGTATTGTGGATTTTTGTCATTTGTGGTCTTGTGTTTAAGTCTATATAAAGAATACTTATTTTTATAAAACCTGTGTTGTGTCCATCTGTAGTGTTATGACTGTATTACTGTGTATATTCACAAATGCTTAACACACTGCCTCTGAGATAAGCCTGTCTGCTCGTGCCAAGCTACCAAGGGGGTGAGCAGGGGTTATTAAGGTGTGTAATCCCCTTATTCTGACTTAGAAGTAAGGGTCCCTATTTGGACAAAGGTGATAACCATTGCCAACTAGAGACCCCCAGATCTAACACTCAACAACATCCACTTAGAAGGAAAGCTTCCGTGAGCATCTCTAATTGAATCCCTTAAAAGGATACAGCACAGCACCTGCTCACCCCCCCCCCCCCCCGAAAGGGAAAACTTCCACCTTTCCATCAAAGTATCAATACAACAACAGCATTGAGGAGGATGGTAAAATGGGATAGGAAATCGATCAGGACAAGAGGAATGTCGGGGAGAAACAAACAGGGTATAAAAAGTGGCACCTTCCGATCATGAAACATGACGAAATATGCAATAAATGCACTCCATTTGTTCAATACAAGTATAGGATACTAAACCCACATAATAAAGGTAACGAAGCGCAATGTATTGTATTGTATTGTAATTGCATTTATATAGCGCTTACTACCCCCACGAGACGTCGAAGCGCTTTTTCGGCGAGTAGCACGCTACTCCGGGACCCATAGAGGATTGGTGTTGCATTAGTATAGTGAAACATGCAAGTACATTTTAAGTGGTGGATAGGTTAGTCAGTTATTTGGATTTGAAATGATAGCAGAAGGCAATAGGAGGACAAATGTTTGTATTTATATAGCGCTTGTTGACACGCGCTATTCAGGAAGCCTACAAAGGATTAGTGGTGAATTAATATGGTGAAATATGAAGTAATTTCAGTGGTGGATATTAGTCATTTACTTTGAGTGAGAAGGATAGCGGAGGGATAAAAGGAGAAGAAAGATTTGCATTCATATAGCACTTGTTACCCCTGATGGGCGTTGAAGCGCTTTTCTGGAGAGTAGCACGCTACTCTGCAACCCATAAAGGATTCCTGTTGAAAAATTAGTATAGTAAATAATATGAAGTAATTTGAGTAGTGGATATGTTATTCAGTTATTTGGATAGTATATTAGTATAGTTTAATATGAAATTTGAGAAGTGAACATGTTAATCTGTTAATTTCGATTAAAAAGGATAGCGGAGGGAAAAAAGAGTGAAGGATTGAAAACAATACAATTTTAAGGTCTTAGCAGTAGGAGGAGGCTTTTGGATGAGTAAAAATTAGTTTTTGAGGGAAGGACTCAGAGGGAGAGAGTTTAGAAATGTTTGTTTTAGGGGATCGTTATAGTAAAAGAGGTGTCAGATGATGCAAGGAGGGGTAGAGCAGGAGAGAGTCTAGAAAGGGTTATTTTACCAATCATAGTAGTGGTATGGGGTTTGGGATAAATGAGAGAGTGGATATAGAGGATATATTGATAGATGTATAGGATGAGAGATAGGGAAGTGCATTGGAAGTAGTAGTAGAAGTTTGAGATGAGTCAGAAGGTTGGGCTAGAAGATATATTGAGCGAAGTATAGGCTGAGAAATAGGGTAGTGCATTGGAAATGATAAATTAGAAGAAAGTGGTAAATATATAGATCCATAATTACATTGAAAGTATATAGATACATAAAGGAGGTAAGTCTATGTAGATTAAAGATATTGATAGAGTCACAGGATGAGAAATAGGGTAGTGCATTGGATATGCTTTTTCAGGAGAAAAGTAACAGACACACAGATCCAAGTACATAATTAGTTTACATGTTTATACAAAGTAATACACAAATATAGGTACATATCTATAGTGAAAAAAATGGTTGTATACAGAAGGATATGCTGTAAATGTCTGTTTGTGTATGGTGCCTATGTGGGGAAGAGACAAATCTTGAGTAGTTTTCTGAAGATAAGGTGGTTGTTGGTGGACCTTATGTTGGGGGTAAAGAGTTACATAGTTTGGCTGCTTGAACAGAGAAGGATGTGCTACCCATGGTTTTTTCTTGTATGGTGTGATATTGAGGCGAGATGCTCCTTTAGAGTGGAGGTTCTTTTTTTGAATGTGTTTGGTGATTTTATTCCTGATGAAGAGTGGTCACATTCCATGTATTGCTTTGTGGGTGATACAAAGCAGCTTGAACGTGGATCTTCTGGCAACCGGTAACCGATGCAGGGCTTGCAAGGCAGGGGAGATGTGGTCTTGCAGTTTGATATGCAAGAGTAGTCTGGCAGCCGAGTTCTGAATCTGTTGTAGTCTTTTTATGGTTGTTAAAGGTGATCCGTGGTAGAGGCTATTGGCGTAATTGTGTTTGAACAGAACAAGGGAGATGGTAGCTTGGACCTTGTGTGGAAATCCCAATGAGAGACAATTTGTTGCAGCGTTTTTATAGTAGCAAAGCTTAATCTTGCTAGTTTATCCACTTGGGCATTCATCGACAGCTTGGAATCCATGGTCATTCCGAGGTTTCTTACTTCCTTCGATACTTTAGGCAATGAATCCAGTTCATCAGGCCAAGCGGCAAGCGAGTTGTAATGTTTCCAATCACCACACGTGAGTATTTCAGTTTTTGAAGCACTCAATTTGAGATGGCTCCAGGTCAACCACTGATCCACAGCTCTGAGACAGCTGAAAATTGGTGATTTTCCAATGTCTTTGGGGCATTCCAGTTGAAGGAGTATTTGCGTGTCATATGCATATTTATAGCACCTAAGGTGAAATTTATTGATCAGTGCCGGTAATGAATTCATGTAGATGTTAAAAAGCATGGGCGAGATGATAGAACCTTGAGGGACCCCTGCTTTTGTGGAGTATGGTTTGGATGAGAAAGGTGGGGTATGGTGACATTAGTTCAGTTTTGAAGGGAGGACGCGATCCTGTCTAGAGCAGTTCCCTCTATGCCGGCTTCATAGAGTCTTTGTTTCAGAGTGTCATGGTCAGCCGTGTCAAAGGCAGCTGAGAGGTCCAAGAGGAATAGCGCAGCAACCCCGTTGCAGTCAACTGTATTCTTTAGGTCATCCCAGATGGCAAGGAGGGCAGATTCAGTGCCTCTTCCCGGACGGAATCCTGTTTGGAAATCTGAAAGTATGTCATTCTCTGCAATTATTGTGACATCTGGGTGAATGCTGCTCTTTCTATCAGTTTGCCCAGGAATGATCCATTTGTAATGGGTCTGTAGTTATCAGGGTTAGGAGGTTCCAAGTTTGTAAAGGGTGTATGTATGACTTTTTGAGTTCTTCTGGAAATATTCCAGTAGTTAAGGAATCGTTGATGATTCTTCTTACTGGAGTGGCAGCAGAGGTTGTTAAAAGAATTGTCTTGAAAGTTTGTGGCAGGCAGGGGTCAGAAGGGCTGCCGGCAGGCCTGCTTTCTTTGAAAAGGTCCATAAATTCCTCGTGTGAGATGCGTTGGAAGGAACGGAGAGGCTTGATTAGAGCATTCTTGGATTGTTGTTTTGTACAAGGGTTAGTGCTGATGCTTTATTTCTCTTTTAAGTACGATTCCAACGTGTCTGCTTTGTCCCTGTAATGATTTGCCACTTTTTCTGTGTAGTCTTCAGTAACAGGAGGAGTTCCTTCTAGGCAATTTGGTTTGCGAAATTCATTGAGTATTTTATATAATTTTTTGATTGCACATTTAGCGTTTAGAATTCTGTCTGAATAGTACCTTTTCTTAGCTTTTTTGATAGCAAACTTGTATAATATGTTAATTTTCTGTAGGTGAAGTTTGTCTTGTTTGGCGTTTGTTTTGAGCCAGGTACGTTGCAGCTTTCTAATTTGTTGTTTTATGTCTTATATTGCTATGTTTCTCTAAGGCGCTTTTTTTCTTTTGTTCTGTTGTGTGGCTTTGAGTGGTATCAGGATGTCAAAAGCTTCCTGTAGCCACTCATATAGATTTTGAACAGAATTTATGGTTTCCGGATTTGTACTGTATTTTAGTTGTGTTACCAAGTGTTCCAAATTGAGTTTGCTCCACAGCCGATAGGTGAATGGATATAAGGTAGTTTTAGGGGAGTCGCTTAGCGTTGTTTTATGTTGGAAGGCAAGCAGTGGTGGTCTGACCATGTGACTAGAGTTGTAGTTTGAAAGGTAACTAGTTCAGTATTAGCAAAAATGACATCTAGGACATGTCCAGCGGTGTGTGTCGGATTGTGGACAATCTGATGCAGGTGCAATGCTTCTAGGCCGCTGATTATAGTTTTTTGATGGGTCATATAGGGTGTATCAAACCAAATGTTAAGTTCACCCAGAACACATAGGTTGGAGTGTATTGTTATCAGGTTTAGGAATCCTGTCTATGCTAATCCACGTTTAGGATTCCTGTCTATGCTAACCTCACATTTAGCAGCAGATGGTGCTAAAACACAGTGTCTAGTGCTTTATAAATAGCTGGACTATCGAGGATGTAGATAGCCACAGCATCCTTCACATGGGACAAAAAACAGGGTCGGCAGGTGGTGCAGTGACCCGGCACTCACAAGCCTGATGAGTCGCACGACCCCAATTACCAAGCTATTTGCTTTTTTTCCAAACCAACCACACTGAGTCGCCATTCCCAATACACTCCAAGGCCCAAGGCACCCCCAATATGCCCCAGCACAGCATTGGCTCTCAATTGTGCCCCAGAAGCACGAGCACATGGAACCGGGAGCACAGGTAAGACAGAACCTCCACCATGTGACAAAGCATTTCACTTACAAAAAACTTTTCACCCAAGCATTCCTGGGAGAAAGGGTCGGGCTTCCCTACCCACCATGGCGCATCTAACCAAACACCGCTCATGATCACCCCCACAGCCAGCACGTGTTTAATTAACCACTGGTCTTGTCACTGTACCCTCGCCGCCGAGCACCATCGGATCCTGCAGCCGCCCAAGTGCCTCTGCTGCCCAGCTGATAGTGCCCAAAATCCACTCCAAGCCACTTCTGTGGCCTCCGCCGCCGAGCACCATCAGATCCTGCAGCTCCTCTGCTGCACCGCCTATAATATGTGGTAAAGTTAATTTTGTATTGTATGTCACTTTAAGGAATGTATAGGAACGTTGTAAATATTTATGTTCCATGTTGAGAGTTCTATGTTGTAGAATGTTAGTAGGCATCATTTGAAGACTTGCAGTGTAATTCACAGCCACTGGTTGGGGGTCCTGTTGATCACTAAACTTCTTTATTCAACTTGAATCTTTGTTCCTGGATTTACTTGGATGAAGACATACTACAATCAATCAATCAATCAGAGACATTTATAGAGCGCACTACTTACCCGTTGGGTCTCAAGGCGCTTTAGGGGGGGGGGGGTGCCGTTACTGCTCGAACAGCCAGGTCTTGAGCTTCTTCCTGAAGGAGAGGTGGTCTTGGGTCAGGCGCAGGTCGGCTGGGAGGGAGTTCCAGGTCTTGGTGGCCAGGTAGGAGAAGGACCTTCCTCCTGTTGTCGCTCTACGGATGCGTGGGACGGTGGCGAGAGCGCGGCTGGCTGAGCGGAGGTGACGTTTGGGAGCGTAGAAGTTGATTCGTTTGTTGAGGTAGCTCGGGCCTTGATCGTGTAGGGCTTTGTGTGCGTGGGTGAGGAGATGGAAGGTGATTCTTTTGTTGACGGGGAGCCAATGCAGGTCTCTCAGGTGTCCGGAGATGTGGCTGTTTCGTGGGATGTCGAGGATGAGTCTGGCTGAGGCGTTCTGAATCCGCTGGAGTCTCTTCTGGAGTTTGGCGGTGGTTCCGGCATAGAGGGCGTTGCCGTAGTCCAGTCGGCTGGTGACGAGGGCCTGGGTGACGGTCTTCCTGGTGTCCGTGGGGATCCACCAGAAGATCTTCCGTAGCATGCACAGGATGTTGAAGCACGCTGAGGAGACGGTGTTGACTTGCCTGGTCATGGAGAGGGAGGAGTCCAGGATGAAGCCCAGGTTGCGTGCGTACACCGCTGCTCGAAGCCGCTTTGAACCCCAGCATTTGCTGAACCAAGTCAAAGGCTGCACCTCACGACCTGTAAAGGATAAAAAAACAAAAAAGAGTTATGGGTCGCTGGTGGCCCAGGTGCCGTTCTGCGGAGGAGCGAAGGAACAAGAGACTGTTCCCGCTTCCCATACCCCCTTTTTAAAGGGAGGACAATGGGCATGCCGGTCTCAACCGGTCTGTCCCTATGTTGCAGGATCATGTGAAGCGGAAGCACTAAAGTGCTTCCGGTTCATGCCCATAACCTGCCCCCATTGGCTGCGCAGCGGAAGTGGCGGTGCTGTGTCATCACCTGGCGCAGCGATACCCCCACCTCCCCCAGGTCAACGGGGACCGGCGCAACCATCATAATGGCGGCCCGTGCTATGCAGCTCTAAACCTTGCCCATTTCAAGGAGTTTTAAACTTTTCGCACTTAAATGTGTGTACAGTGCCGGTGAGGCCTTCAACACAGGACTCACTTGAGAGACCTGTGATTGCACTGAACTATAGAGCTCCCAACATGATCTTACAGTAGGCTGGCAAGACAAGTCATTTTATGACAGACAGTGGCAAAGGTAGCATCTTCTCTGACTGCACATTTGCATGAACCTAAAACAATCACCTTTTCTGGCAGTAAAATGCAATTCAAAAAATCTGGGAGTTCACTTTACACTCTTGTTCCCAACAAAGTTGAAGGTGAGTTTGGACAAAAAAATACATTTTTTCTATTGAACCGAAAGAAAAAACTGATTGGCTGAAAGGTTGAGCTTGGAGGTGAACTGGCCCCATCAACATCAATTGAAAAGACATGGCGGAATCTAAACTTCGCAATGTGAAGAAGCTGTCCCAGCAACAGACAACGGAGGGAAGAACTTCAGTGGTGCTGGTGGTAAGTGACAGTTATCGAGGAAATTGATCAGATCAGGGGATGCTTCCTCTGACACTGGGTCTTAGTTGGATCCCTCAGAGAGCAAAGTAAAAGACCTGGCTAATATCAATACTAAAGCTGCAGATGAACTGTTTTAATATAAATTCACACAAGTACTCTAGGTTCAATACTGAAAGCGATTAGTTTTGCCAACGTCACTTTAATTATCCCGCTTTATGGTAACTGATCCTCTGGCGGGCTTATTGAGGATGCGGCCAGTAAGTGGACAGACAAGTGTTGTTGTACTTCTTACTTCTGACCCAGATATGGCTTGCGGGAGATGAAAGGTATTCTCTAGTTTATTACTGGCTAGAGGAAAGGCAGTTGCATATCTGTTCTGGTGTTTGTTTGTTGGTGTTTGATTTCTTAGTGTTCTAGGATTCCCTAACAAGAGCTGGGTTTCTGTTTCCTGTTTTTTACACTAAAGATGCCATACAGCCAGCCATTGGGGCGGGCTGTCTCCCAGAAACACAACGCCAATTGAGCTAAAAGGGAAGTTGGAAACATTCCTGCCCTTCACACTCCTTCCATGATGACAATGCCACTAGTGAACTAAGAGGCAAGTCAGTTCTCATATGCATCACATACGTGTACTAGATTCTTATTATGCATAAACCAGCATTATAGTCTATTAAATCAAACTGAAAGTTTTTTTGTTTGGGGCATATCCTGAACTCGTGTATTTGAAGGTGCTCTCATGTGGAATAATAAAGAAAAAACAGGCTTCATGAAATAAAATATTTGCTTAGAATCACACAGTTTGGTCATGAGGGGATTACAGGATTAATTCCAGGTTTTCTGTTTTTTCATTTTGAAATTCAGCCACTTGATGGGTATGACTTTCTTTCTTTTTTTTCACATTAACAGTAATTTCTTAGGTTTTTAATAATTCTTTGTGCATGAGATTAGAGTTTAAATTGTAGGCAG